>NC_061874.1:7505000-10005000 GCF_905147765.1 Vanessa atalanta | reverse complement strand
ATTATAGATCGATGACGGTGACACATTCTCGCCGCCATATTTTTGCGTTAGATAACCTATTTATTGCGAAAGCAACTAGTCTATATATTACATAACGTACATAATAAATATTAACCGTATCTTTTATGATTCTCCTACGTCTTTTGACTAAAACTTTTAACATTATAACTTATATACTGATACATGATATTTATAAAATTCAGTATTAATTATAGGGCCGTCTTTTGGCCTATTTTCGTCCAGGAAATGTACACAGATTGGTTTCTAATGAAACTTGGCGTGCTCACTATGTACAAGTAACATTTTACCGCAGTAAATGAGACAGTTCCCATGAGATTATCTATACACTCGGTATCCATCCTAAGTGAAAGAAAATAATTCACAATACATGTTGTGACACAATTTCATTAGTGATTCATCACTAATGGAATTTAATCGCCTCTAGGATCCTTGTCATTAACATCTAAATTGAAAAATTATGTCTATAACAAAAAATCACTTCAGTTTTTGATAGTGAAGTCTATATAAGTAATCATAAATTAAAATTACTCAACAAATACGCGGGCGTTCGTTACTACTTCAAGTCGAATCATACTGTAACTTCAGATTCAAGTATTATAAATATATTTAACTTAGTAATAAAAGTGATCAAATATAGAAAACTCGTATTTTATAAATTTAATTACAAGCAAGTGTTTTATTAATAAAACAATGTGCTCCGTTTTCCTCTCATGAATGGCGTGGAACCTCGCTTTCTCACACTCGGGTGCAAAAAGTGGAATCACCCGGTATAGTAAAAGAAGGCGATGGCCGCTTCTAAATATAATTACTGTGCCAACCAGTTACAACGATGGCTACCTGGTGGATACTACGATTATGTGTAATTTTATCATTTTTTTATTGAATGCTAAGTGAAATTGATCGTCTTTTTTTCTTTTATCTTTTCTGTGGTATTAATAGACCACAACCTTATACGGTTTAATTTGAGGTTGTAATTTAAAGTTTATATATTTAATGAAAGATAATCGTGGAAATATTTTTCCTACATTCAAATTCATTTAGATCAATAATAAACATTCGTTAGTACTTTAATGTCACTAAGATGTTTTCAATCATACCCAAATCAATATAAAATGTTCGTCCAAATTCATCAGAAGACCTATTCTGTGAGAATAAACTCTAAATTAAATTTATATATCAAAACGTAATATGCATATATATATTTATAATACATTGACTATAATAATTATAAAATTTATAAAACACACGTTTTAAAATGACGTAACACCATAATATTTCACGAGTATCAAGAATTCACTTCGTATCTACGAAGTGAATTCCTAAAAAACTGAGTAGTAATGCAGTAATGTATTATTATTATTCATCAGTATATTTATACATTACATCTTATATACAGAGTCTATAACAAATTTTCTCCGTCTTAACTATCTCTACCAAGTATAAAACAAAGGCGCTTGCTGCTGTCTGTACGCTTAGATCTTTTAAACTTCGCAAGGGATTTTGATGCGTTTTTTATACATAAACAAAGTGATTCAAGAGAATGATTTATGTGTATAATACACGCATATCATAGTAGAAAAAAGCCGAGAATTTCAACTTTCCTATCCGGACTTTTTTTTTGTACGTTGTTCAAACAAAAAAATGTATACCCTTGATAAACCCTTGTTGTATCCGCGTGAGAGACTGGTAGTTATAGTTGTTGTAATAGTATAGTTAGAGGTGTAGTTGTCTTTGAAAAAATACCATTAATAATATCAATTACATTAAATATTTACAAGTATTTCCTTTGTAGTCAATTGTTGTATTCAGTATATTTACAGTGCCTTAAATAATAAATTAGATTTAAGACTGGTTTGGTTAGCGTAATAAGATAGAGGTTATTTTTTTGACAGAATCCTCGATCTATTTAAGGCTTATGTTTCTTAACAGCGCTATCTTGGGAAAGGAATGAAAGCCTTGCCGAGACAAATAACAGATTGTTTACCTTCTACCGTCCTTTAATGTCTTATTCGTTGATAACAGGGTTGACAACAATTTTAAATATATAACAACGTTAAATATATCAATATAAATTTTAAACCTTTCTCATTAAAATTATTAACTTGATCGTATTTTTCAAAGACAAAAACTTCGTGTTTTTTTTTTACAAAATGATGCTCAAGGCTTATTTGCAAGAATTTACAAAAAATCCTTCATTTATGTCTAAAGCTATAAATGTATAAATTGTATAATGACGGGATATTTTAAGAGACTATCGAACCTACATTACATCGCTAGGCGGCCTTTATATCGTGGAGCTATTGAAAAAATGTCTATGTGCTATGTACATAGAGACATTGATTCTGAGATGTACCCTAAACTTGATAATATCCAATGCTTACACACTTATTATTTCAATAGTATCAGTCAAATACACGGACAAATTATAATCATATTAACCAAATACAAAATAGATTATAACAATTGATTAGTAGCATTATCGAAATATTAATTCGCATTGACATTTAACTGATTAAATAATCTTTGCGTTACCAACCCTGGTAAAGGAAAGGCGAGCTTTGCGTGGAGTGCATCTCAAGAGATGGTCGGTGATGGGCCCTGACATCCCGTTGAACACAAATACCACGGTAGAGCGAGACGGAGGATTAATATTTATTAAACGATAGACAGAGACAGATATGTAACACACTTGTATACTCAAATTTAACAGGTTTTCGCTGTACTGGTTGAGCAGGTGATGCGCTATGAATGATTTTGTCTATGAGAATAGGTGAAGTAAAATTTAACTGGTTTTAATTTATGTGAATTTTGTTTCTCTTTTTAGCGATTATATTAATTATAGTTAAATACTACATTAATAGAGGAAGTACCGTATTTGTTAATACTTCAATTAATACGTACTGCCACTGAAAATAGACGAATAATTAATGTGTTATTAATTTCAATGTTAGGAATCAAAATTAAGTGTACGTATATGACTAATGTTTTATTAATAAAGATGATACAATATATCTTATCGGTGTATAATAAAATTATATTTTCCTTAAAATGATACTTTGACAAACTTATTTTATTTCATAATATAAATTTAGTGACAATATTAGCGTCGCTTGATTCAATAAAATCAAATTTACCTAAACCGTTTAAAATTTAAAATTAAACTCAAGTTTACAAGTAACAAAACTATATTTCATAGTAATAATCTTAAGAAGGCTATAAATAATAATAAATACTTGATTTATTCGAAATGTAGTTAAAATATTCGATTAAATAGTTCTATTTTAATATGAATGTTATCAGTGAGTTAGGTCTTAACCATAACAACGACCTTGGTAGTTATTGATCGTTTTCAACTTAACCGTGCCAATCTACTTGCATTTGCATTATGTAGTCATATGATTAATTAGACTTATTTATTTTTACATCAATACTAATAAACGAATTGTAACCGCTGTCTGTATAAACGCGATAAACTCAAAATTTACCGAACGTATTTTCATATGGTTTTTAGCAATGGACTGAGTGATTCACAAGGAACATCTAGGTCTATAATAATTTAATAGGTGGATTAAGATTGGATGATTGTTGTTAAATAAACTAATAGAGTTATATATATATTGAAAAAGAGACGCACGAAGCCGGGACGGATAGCTAGTTCATAACAATTTTTCATCTGTCATCTGTATCCTTGTTTTGTTATCGATAGTCGATTCTCGTTCCAGACAGGTTTTTTTAATAGATATTCATATTAATTTGTACTGTTTGAAGATATTATATAAAAATTACCATGATTGTATTATAGAAGTAATATTAATTTATGAAGTTAAGTTAAAAATATGTGAGAAAATATGTGTATCCCAATTTCCCAAGTGGATAAAATATTAATCTTTGTTTATTATTTTGACTATAACGTAAAAATTCAATGTGCGATATTATAATTACGCTTTCCAATATCTTATTACGATTATCAGATAAACGTCATCAATTAAAAAATAACTTTTTTTCTTAGCTAATTTCACTTTTCTATTTTGAATTTATAAATATTTTAATTCGACTACATGATGGAATGCGTCGTTAGACTCTCACGGCCCTTGAGTTTTGGCTTTTAGGGCGAACACACGCGGAATGCATGCATACACGACAAATCGACTTTGGACCAATAGTGTTTTAAATAGCACTTGTAAGCTTCTCGGTATCAGTATTGTATGACTGAAATATTAACGCGTACACATTGTAATATGGGATTAAAATGTGTAATAAAACATTGAACCGCAGTATGTTTTATTGTATTCAAAGTAGATACTAATTTTGATTTTGAGATTGAGACAAACGTTTGAACGTTAACAACGAATTTTTTTTAGAGATTTTTAAATAATGATTACTTTTCATTTTGTTCTCTTTCATAACGTGAATGGTGAAAATTTTAGATGTATTTTATTGTGATAAATAAATTACTACAAAGAAGTTTGGTAAGCTAGATTATAATATAATCGTGTAATCTGAAATCTTACTATGTATCTAAAATCTTGTTATTTTTTTGTAGTTAAAATAATACTTAAATATAAAGATATTCGTTCACAATAAAATTAATCTTTGCGTCAATTTTTCATGTATACGTATATGTATGACATTACAATTGTTCCACGCCTTCCTAAAAGGTTAATGTAAGGAATATACCTTATATATAGTACGTTATTTTTATTAGCAATGTTTATAAACCTATTGTAACTTAGAACGGCTTACATGACGTCACACACCGCAATCGGATTACGAGTAAAGTAAGCTCGAGTCATTTCCATGTAACAATTCCTTATGTGGTTAGTGGAAAAAGTAAAAATAAGATTTTATTATCACTAAATGAATCGTAGTGTGCATAATTCTATTATTATTTAATATTTTCACTTACGTGATTTGTGAATGGGCGCTTATGTAAAATTGAGGAAGACTGGTTCATAACTGTATTTCTTTGCTTCTTTTTCTTCTTTTGTATTGTGTAATCAACCTTAAGAAATAATGATTTTGAATGTATTAATGGGCAAAGGATTAAAAAAGCTGCATAGTTTTATCTGTACTAATATTATAAATGCGAAAGTAACTGTGTCTGCCTGTCTGTCTATCTGTCTTTACTCTTTCACGGCCAAACCACTGAACTGAATTTGATGAAATTTTGTAAGTATTAAGCTTGAACCTGAAGGAAGGCTTAGACTACTTATTTATATCTAAAACCTGATCACCGATCCCTGTAACGCGAGCGACAAGTTATTTATGAAACGAATTCCATGCTCCATGAAACTGAATAGCGGAAGTAGAATAGGTTTATAATAATAATAATTAACGCGTTAATCATTTGTTTATTTAAAAAGATACGAGTATTCGACATATCATATTGGAAAAGAAACATGTTATTCTATGTACATTAGCACCTAAAAGTTTTCAATACACATTATACTAGGAAAAAAATATTAACAAACGTAAAACTGTTTCTGAGAAAAACATTAGCAGTTAAATATAAACAAGCTTTGCATGAAGGTGTCGAAATTAAATATCGACTGGACCAAAAATAGAAACGAGGAAAATTTTACGTTTAACCTTTTTTAAATGCAAACAATAGGACCTCTTCTGATCGGTTGGTTAGAAAAAAAAAAGTTTAATAAATTGCTAGAAATATGGCTGCACAGTATAATACAGGGCTTTTTTAATTAATTTTAAATTCGTTAATTTAATGCTAGAAATAGTCCAAGGGTACAACTGAATTTAATGGAAATGCTTAAAATGAACGTTATAATCAAAGACAGTTCGGACAGGAATAAACTGTCAACGATAAATTAATTTATAAAGTCCCAGTTAAATACAAATTTGGAACAGAAGAGCTAATTCGAATAACAAACACGACACACCGATGAACACGATCGTGAAATGTCAGAAAGTGAGATGCGAAATTGAGTATATCAAAAGAGCGAGTGACACGCGAAGAGAGCTCTTACAGAATAGCGTTGCGGAACTCTAGTCTAGAAGAATCATATTCAATACAGTAACATAACAATACAAACACATCAGTAACCCGTCACTCGTCAACGTTCGTCATATCTGTTGAAATAATCGTACAGATACGACTTACTCTCACTATGTAACATATAAAAATTACATATAGCAATATTCGTTATCACTATAGTAAACAGACAAGTGCAACTGGCGCAATGTCACCGCCTGTCAATCTAGGGCATTTGATACTGCCATAGACCATAGCCGATTAGACATGGCATTTGACTTAAAAATAAAAATAAAAAGCTATTTTTCATTACCGGTTTTTTATTTTATAGTTATTTTTAGGTGATTTAATAATGACAGTATTATCTTCTGGTTTTCTGGCAATTAGTCAGTTTTCACTATCAGAGATATCGGAAAGGCCTTATTTTCTTTTTTTTTAAACAAGAAATATTTATATATGTAATTTTTTTTCATATTATATTAACTTTACGTCATTATAATTGTACTATTTATTCATTAGGACTTTGATACTATTTTCTGTAGACCTCTGTTCTTATTCGATTCAATACTCTCATAAAATGTAATCAGAGACGGTACAAGCTAATGTATACTTTATAATTATATGTTTAAAGATTAAAATAATTTTAATACATGTATAAGGGCTATTGTATTATCTATGCACATTCGGAACCGGGCCGGCGATGATTGAGCAATTACCTTCCTTGCAACATTTCACTCTGGTTTAATATAAGCATATCTCACTTATCTTTATTGTTTATAATGTGATTAAATATATAAATAACAAAAAATACTTTGTAAACATAATTCGTACCTACATTGTAATTTTATTTTAATATATTTTTATACGAAAAATACGATTATGAAATTTGAATACTAATTCTTTTAGTGTTATGTGATTGTAAAACTTTCATAATTATTTCGAGGAAAATAAAAACAGTATTTTTAGTTAATGACGTCAGAGATAACCAGTTTTGGTACTTTCAAATTGCGAGTCATTAACCTCATCAATTAAAATGCTCTAAATAAAACCAAGTACAGCATCGATAAGAGTCGAGATTGGATGTTTAACTGAAAATCGCGAAACAGACGTATAATATGTATTTTTATATCTTAAATGCAGTTTAGTAAAAAATTATTACGGTTTTATAATCATTTGAATCTTTTAGAAGGAAAAGGTAAAATATTATAGAGCCATAACCGATAACGATTAACCTTTTTAATGTTGATAAAGCGATATAAGAACTTCTTTGTGAGATTGGAATGTAAATATCGTGAGTCTTGTTCCATTTTACCGCTCTCCTAACACACTGCCACGAGGATGATAACAAGAATATTATGACACAATAATCTTTAGCCGTAATTAGCCGTGTTTATTAGTTGTGACAAGTTTATCAATTATGTATTAATAGCAAATGTAATCATTAAAATTATTGTTGCAAATTTCGTGACTTTATTAATAATATTCAATTTAAAGGTTATTTATTGTATGCACAAAAATATAAACAATTAGTCTTGCTGGTAATATATTTCTAACGAAGAAAAGCGACACGTTCACCAAGAAATCAAAATAACCTATAAACACTGATAATTGATTCATAAAAATGTCTCTAAGAATATGTATTACTAGTGATCGGAAAGCAATGAACTATGTATGCAACTCACGCAAACAATGTCTCGCCTTATGACTTAGCGTTACGTCAGGGCATGCAGTACCGTTAGCTAGCTAGCCATACTCTGATGCATGGATCCTACTCGATTTCACCGTTTACAATTCGAACATAAAAAAAAAATATTTTATTCGTTTCGCATTCCACTTTTTTATATTCGATTTTTAAATTAACTAATTTCATGATCGTTAATTGTATTTAAAATGTTTTTTTTTTTAATGTATATGAATATTTTTATTACGTTTAACGGATTAACTATTCGTTTTTTAAATGTTATAGGATTTTTTTAGACGAATAGATAAAGTTTTTTCAACGAGACAATAATGTATATAAACATAAACAATTAATTAGAACGTGCAATAACACTCAGAGTAAGATTAACGTATTTACGTAATTTAATAACATTTTCAGATGAGTTTCCGCTGATAAGAAGTTTCCTTCCTGTGTATAATATTATCGCTCGCTATCTTCTGGTATGCGCTATTATTATAAAACGACTCAACAATAATGATATTACATAATTCACAAATAAAATTCAGATGAGATCACATTTTAAGTGACAAAGTATTAACATATTCTTCTTTTTTTTGCTGTATCATAAATGATAAAATAGGAAAATATATTTATTATGTTGTCCACACCTTAGAAGACGTATCAGTATGTTACCTACATTAGTTGTTAATTTAGAGTGTTTAGTGATAAGTTGATGGTGTAATTATTTCTATTAATAAATAAATGAATTTGTGATAATCTGTGGAAATCATAGACAAATTTGTATATATATATACATATATATATATATATATATATATAGATATATATATAGTTTTCACAAATACGTACAATTATTATTTACTCGTATATAATACTTGCTCACTTAGAAATAATAAAAATTGCAATTGTTTTCTCAAATCTAATTTGTGATGTGGATTCAGCACCAATATTTGGGAAACAAGCCAGCACGAGCTTCCATGATGTTTATATGTACACATAGGACTATGCGAGTACATATATATATACACTATACTACTCTTTATCTTGTTTTTAGGTAGGTCGCACCCACTCCTCGTATATTCTACCGCTAAACAGCAATGCTTTGTATTGTTGTGTTCCGGTTTGTAGGGTTAGCCAGTGCAACTACAGGCACAAGGAACATAATAACTTAGTTCCCAACATAAGTGGCACATTGGAGATTTAAGGAGTGATTAAAATTTCTTAAGGCGCCAATGTGGTGGTTACCACTGATGGCATACCATCAGGTGGCCAATTTGTCCGTTCGTCTACCTATCTCACAATAAAAAATCTATCTGCTACAATATAAAATAAAGTAATGGATCTGACTATTGTTATAATATGCTGAATATATTTACCTATATAGATATAGGTATATATATTTATTTACTTATTTTTATTGTCCAACGTTTCATCGTAACATCTATTAATTTCTATGAGCTCAGTGAAAGGGTGTGGTAATTGGATTCGAAGGCTCTATTCACATCGCAATTATTTCACGCATTGCTAAATAATTCGCTATAAAAAAGGCGAACCCAATAAATTATTTGGTTTCAAATGAATCTATATCTTTACTAATATTAAAAATGTGAAAGTAACTCTGTCAGTCTGTGGCTAATTTACAATCAGACCACTGAACTGAATTTGAAGAAATAAGTTACTTTTTATGACTAGCACATGAAGACCAACTCCTAAACCACGAGCGAATAGCCGCGGGCGACGAATATTATGTATTTAAATAAAAATGAAGAGCCTTATATATTGAGATATCTTAGCTTAGCTTTTAGGAGTGTAACTCTTACTCACTTACAATAGTTGTTTGTTTGATTAACGTAGCCAAGGTGCATCAATGTTTTTTTTTCAGCATTTAGTTTATGGGCTGAAATTGACACGGGTTTAAGTCACTGGTAAAAACTTGTTTTCAAATATTTTTCCATGCTTTCTTATTTAAATCTTGCAATTAAGTATTTTACAAACGATTTAATCGTATACGAAATCTTCAGTTATTTCGTACCCACGCATTACGTTATAATTACATACTCGTCGACGTCAGATTACTTACTTTAGACGATCAAAGGCTCTCGAGTGAAGCTTGATCATTACTTCAAGATACTTTATTTGAATACACAATTTTCCGCTTTTTAGGATTCCGTTCCTCTGAAGGAAAAGGTCATTCCAAGTACATTTCGTTGTCTATCTGTCTGTCCGTCAATATCCTTTTTCTCTGAAACGTGTAGACGAATAAAGTGAAAATTAATACAAAATACTGAGATCTGCGGTCCCTTAGACCTGTGAAAAAACCAAATCTCAAGTCTACGCAATCAAAAGATATGGCCGTTTATGTCACATTTCCGATACATTCACAAAGGACAAAATCCAAACCTATATAGTACATCCAGTTGACCTAGAATCATGAAATTTACCTAGAAGCAAAATCTCGTTGCACAAGTATACGAAAAAATCCGAATCACGTAATTGTTTTGTTACATGAGTGTCTGTTTATCTATCTGTCTGATGGTACGGAACCCTCAGCACGTTAGACCGAATCGTATTTTCCCGGTTTTTATTAATAACAACAACTTATATACAATAGTCATTTTATTTTTAACTCCAAAATTTACGATAAACCAAGTGGCGTCAGTGAATTAAGGATGTCGGTCTTTCTTACTTCGATTTAATGAATAATTGAATTTCAATTTAATGAAATATGCAAATGACGATGATGTCCTTCTATCCGATTTTCGCCATGAAGGTTATTCTCAATGTTGAATATTGATTATATGCCAAAATATCATTATTTTGACGATGACGATGTGTTATGTCTAACATCTAAACAAATCAATCGTGATTACAGAACTTTAAAAATATCATAACATGTAAATATAATTACGAAAAGGTGCTTAGTAGAAGCTACTCCTGCTGTTTGTCACAATTTGAAAACCTACGAAATCCAATTACAAGATTTGTTTGACGAGTATTATGTAATTCAATATTCAAATATTGATATTATTGTGATTCGTGTTTTCCATATTTTACGTTGGTAAACAGCTAAATTCAAGGAACGTAACGCAAAGAACTTCACACCTAAGTATTGTATGAATACTTTATTTCTTTTCAATATCGCTGTATGTTTAATAGAGCTTATTTTTGATTAATCCCAATTTGAAAAAGGATTAATGCTAGTGGTATCTTTTATGAAATTCCCATTATCTATGTTCAGTCAAGCTTCTTAGAATTCAGCGTTAACAGTTGCCTCGAAAACGTATCTATTCTTCGAACATACTGTATTGTCGAACAAGAATTGAAATAAAAATCGTATTGATGCATTTTATTTTCAATTTAACGGATTTAAAATACATCATTCAAGAGAAGATATATAAGAAAGGGTAGTAGAATTAGATCAACCAATAGAATGTGGGAAATTGCTTGTAGAAGTTATCCGAAGTCGCAGGCGGTGGTATCGTGGCGGAAAATTGTAAATTGAATCGCCACCCGGCCGACACTATGACGACACCGGCGCCCCGTGACGACACGACACGCCCCCGCATCGGCACACGAGAGTACATTCGTGTGCTTTAGACTATTTATAGAAATAAATATATTTGGCGTTCACAAATATATAAAGAGACTATAAATATATAAAACGTTTACAAAGGAACTTTCGAAATATTAAAAAAAATGATTTTGAAAAATAGTGTATGTGTGATGATTTCGAAACAGGCTAGACCTAAAAAGCGATCGATCACACGAGACAAACATGCATCATTGAACGTTGAATTTGAATTTGCAAATAATATTTTTCTGTTAAAAAGTATCTTATTCCCCGTTTTAAACATTTCATTATTTATAAAAACCTAACGTTCCTGAAATAAGTGACTGATAAAAACTTTGTACATAATTATTGTACAAAAAATAATAATACCAGTGCTCGAAAATACAGTTTCAGTTAAAGAAATGCGTCATACCGTGATGATAGGGGCTCAAGTGCGATACCTCATGTCGTTTGTGATAACCTGCTTACTGTGCCTATTGTGTAAATATATATAAGCGTTGAAAACTTGTTCATGTAATATTTAAAGGGAAGCAGTAAATAAAAAGTTAATACATTCTCAGCTCCTAAAAAGGAACAAAATTATAAATACTTAAAGCAATATCATAAACGCTGCGTATTCATGTTAATATTTTTATTACATTTCCTATAAATTGCAACATTTCAGTGAAACGACATATCGCATTTATAATGCCTGTATACAGTGTGTTTCGAATACATATTCCTAAAAAAAATAATAGTATTATAATAAACATTAGCATTACTGTATCATAGCTATTTTGCGATTATTCCAAAAGATTTATGTATACTGGTTCTAATACATTTATTTATATGTAAAGTCAAAATAAATTAAATATTTAAGTTATTAAATGATACTTAATATTAATAAGTATATCAATGGTGATCGCAAGTGCTCTCTTTCACAGACAAGCGGACTAGTTCTGTATACATAATATTTATTAATAATACAAATATAGGACATATAATATTATTTATATCTTAATATAAAAGACAAAAAACAGAGGTTCTGAATCGATCTACGTTTCATGAATAATTTTCTCAATTCAATAATCGCGATTGAAAATGGTCGCGAGTGTACTTGTGACATTTAAAAATAATTTTACGCTACGGTACTCGTTACTGTCGCGGACGCTGAAAACATGTTGGCGTAATGTCACTTGTGGGCTGGGTTATGGGATACGGGATAGCTGGAAAATTGGATAGACAGGGCTCGAGTTATCGATAAATTGTGTTATTGTGTGAAAATTAGTTCTATTTTTAGCTCAGTAGGGGTTGTGTCTTTAGATAAAACATTTATAACAATTGATCACTTTAAATTGTAGAAAGATTATTGTTCATTGAATGCGTTTTTGAAATAGTATATTGTGATAATGATTATAGGTAATGATACCAATTTAAATTGGACAGGTTTTATTCAAATTGTTGATGTATAAGACATTGTTCGGTCAAAATTCAACACCGAAGATTACGGAATGACCTTATAAAGATAACTAAAGATAAAATAACAAGTTATCGCAGTTTAATGTATTGAAAAACATTTTTCTTTATTCAAATTTATGTAAATGTTTTTTTTTCGAGTCATACATTTTTTCAAAGGCACATTTTGATAAGAATGGCGCTTCTGTGATGACGTGGTAGCTGTCTAGACAAGTTTTATGGCGCGTATGACGTCACGCTCCCTAGCATTTCGCCCACATTGTAATTTTCTGATGTCACCGTTTGACACTGTTATATTTTTCATTTGTGTCCAACAGGAACCGCTGTTACTATGATAGGGTTCATTCATGCGTCAAATTCAATTTCTATTCATAAAACAAGTTGGTGAGCTCAACTACGCCGACATTTTGTTAATTCAAAATCAACTTGCACTTATGGTTAACCATAAAATAAAATATCTACTGGCTTATTTATTTTGTAACTGTCAAATTACCAAGTTATAACTTACTGTCATATTTTACACAGATTAAAAATATCTGTAGATGATACATAAAAACAAATTAAAAAATAGTTTAATACTTTTTAATTATGTCTGTATCTTTACTTTTAAGCAATACATAAATCTTATACTGGATTTTCTTCTCAGTCTTAATTTGATAAGGCTCGTCTAAAGCAAATAGATAAAAATAAATTAATTTTCATTGTGTATAGATGAGCTTAAAGCGAACGAAAGGTTGTCCGATTTTACTTTTTACTTAAACCCGTTGCGATAGAATTCAACAGAGAAAATAAAAATATCTAAACGTTAGACGAAACTAGAAAGCAGTAACGTATCAAGTTTTTAGTACATTTAACACGAATTTACTTTCAAACAACGATTCATTTCATAATTATTGAACGTAATCAAAATTACGTAAAATAATTTATATTTGAAATCCGTTCATATTAAAAAGTTTTGTATTTCTTATTGTATTTAAGGCGAAGAAAAATTAACCTAATAAAAAAAAATTTAAACCATTATCTCCTACAACATTACCACGAACGCATTTCGAATGTATCAGTAAAAGCCTTCTCAGCTTTTCTACAAAACATTATTCAAGGCGCCAAAATGTCGTCGAACGCAAACATACGCTGTAATAAAATGTATACATACATTAAGGTATTCTATCCTATATTTTATTCATTGGAAGTTCTCTTTAGCTTTGAATAACTAAAAGAAGATCTTTGAAACCGGGCCAGGTATAGAAATCAAGAAAAATAACTGTCATGAACTCAAATGTGAACTAATAATGTAAAAAAAAAAAATAGGAACAATTTTAAATTTTTGTAGGTATTTTACATCATGATTGACACTGTTAAACTGCTATATAAGATATAACTTTCTGGTAGATATAATATTTAGTATTACTGTTAGGCCTGTCTTCATCCAGGCGCAGGGTGCGGCGATTTCTTGGGATCCTCGCTGATGATGGTCAAAGATGCTCGACTTGTGCTTAAAACGTTTCTGATTGGTGTTTGTTTTGTGATTTCTACAGTACCAATGTCTTTAGGCAGTGGTGACCGCATACCATCAAGTGACTCTTTTACCAGTCTGCCAACCTATAAATAGTATACTTATCAGTATATAATTTAGACAAAGTAATAGGTAAGTGTGATATGAGAATGATAAGTGAAATAATTTAAGTGGTATTTTGTCTAATTATTTCATCCTTTTAATGTCTAGACAGACAATTACGTAACCTTCTAACACTGAACATTTCAATATAACTTGCGAAAATTCTGTCCTTTCTTGTGACTACAATGAATCATATGGTTTCGGAACTTATTAGAAAGTACACCAGACTCAGAAAGTTTCCAATAACGAATAATATATTTTATGAAAATGACAAGTTTACGATATTTAGATATAAATTTTACATTCAGTAAAGAGTTATAACTTAGGTCTTGTTCATTTTAAGTGATCACAGTACGAAAAAAAAAACGCTATTAAGATTAGTTCTTTTTCAAATAAATTGTAAATCAAGCATCAGTTGAACATCAATTAAATATTCATTTGAGGATAAGAATTGTTGTGTAATACAACCGTTATATTGTTCTATTTTAAACTAGTCATGATTTCAAATTTAATTTAAGAATGTATTACTTTTTTTTAATATGTAGATTTGTAAATACCTGCATCAGTCCGAATATTTATTAATTACTTTGTTTCAAACAAATAAATAAATCAGTATGGAATGTAAATTGTATCAGAAAAAACAAAAACAATGCAAGAAACTCAGTGGTACTCTTTTTCTCAAATTAAATCATAAACTCAATTATATAATGCCGTATTTACTTTATGCCGTATTTATTTAAGAGGGAATGTGTCAAGTAATGGCATTTAACCTTACGACTTTGTTTTACATGCTTCTCGTTGTACATTGTAACGGATCTTCTTTTGCGTGCTTAGACGCGCACTTGACCGTATTTATTTAAACATACGTTCTAAATAAATTAATGATGTCGCAGGGTGGTTGCAAAAAACCTTCTCATCTTGACACTCACGTTTTTTACCCCAATAGTGAAATATAAAATGATATACAAGATATATTATTTGTTATTTGATTATTCTTAATATATTTAAAAGAGTTTAATCTAGAGCCTAACTATTTATATTAACAGTGTTATCATTTATTGGAAATTTGTCACTAGTATGCATAAAATGTTTATAAAATACTATCTAATGAAGGTAAAATTAAAAAATTAACATAATTATTTGCAATAAACGAGTCATCGTTTCATGAAATATTATATTTATGATATTTATGTTTAGTTAGATAATTACAAAACCGTGCACAAGTGTCGATAAAACAAATTTAGTGTGTGGATCGTGTACTGGGAATTTCTCAAGCCATTCGTTCTGTTATTCCGCGACCTATTTCGTGCCCGACCGGTGTGATGGCACACATATTGCGACATACGTGATAGCATATGCACTATGCATGCCAGAATACAGGCTCTCGGCACTTTAATAAGCATAATGGCCATCCTCAATAGAATATCTAAGCTAGCTGTCGCTTAAAGATGTGAATAACGTCTCTCGGAAAGATGTTTTGGAATAAATTGCTTGATTATTTGAAATGTCACACGTTTCGTATATTGTCGCGCAAATTATATATTAAATTATTAGCAAAAATGTATTGCATATAAGTAATGTTATCAGTGATAATTTTAAGTACTTGTTTTAATGCGTTGATGGCCGTGACATAAAAAGCGCCCCGTGTCAATATATACGCCTTATATTACAGTACCATTTCATAATAACAATTATGAATACTATATAAAAAAATACTATATATGATTTTAATATTTAAGCCGCGCCTTTTTCTCGAACACCATATTATGAAAAGTATAAAAAAAAAAATTCCATTCGAAACGTGATATTCTATAATAAATACAGGATCTAAAATCGCTGATAGATTTTAAAGATTCAAGTCGAAAATATAAACCGGCTCGCTTAGGGAGTATAGTTTTCAACTTTATAGGGTTGATTTATTACATCTCTAGTGACATCTCACACGTTTAAAATATTAAACACGAGTAAGACCGAATGTACATGATCAAGATAATAGCCGATACAAACGGTTCTTGAACCGGATGCGAATCCACTATCGGTTGGTGAAAGTAGATCTCACAAAAAATGCTCCCATTCCTTGCGCCCGCGCCGGTTGATATTTCATGAGACATTCACTTCAGACCGACAAGAAATAGAGGTCTAAAAAGGGTGTACTTAAACGTAATATATCTGGCCTTACTTAATGACAGGTATTCTAGACCAATACGTATCCTTTCATCTTGTATCAACTTTAATAAAACAGAACGAATGAGTTTGAAGTCGATTAAAAACACAATATCGTAATATGACTAAGGAGCCGTACTTTCATTATTGTTAATATTATATTATATTTATGCGACAATGAAATTATTCCCATCAGTATTCGACATCGGATGCTCATAAAAAAAAACTTTCGAAACCAGTTTGTTCTTTCAAATTACATTTCAATGAATATTGTCGAGTCGATTTTAATATATATAAATAAATAATCAATTAATCCTTGCCGTCATTTATTTATCATTGTTGTCTACTGCCAATAAATTTTAAGTTAATTTTAACGTATGTATTATATCGTAATTATTAAAATTTCACTTGAACCTTGGTTATTTAACTAAACCATCAAGTCTGAAAAAATACCGTATAATTATTGAACGACCTCTGAGAACAGTTAAAATATTAAAAACAAATTCGTTTAATAAAGTACTGCATAATTAATTATTTACTGTGGTTACTTTTTTTCAGCGCTAACTCAATGGAGATCAGTCTTATTGAAAGTGTCAAAATAGATTTATAAGTATGAATTTAAGTATAACAAAATGATTTAGCTAGTGTTTATTTTAAAATGTACAATTATATGTATGTATGATAGTATATTGGAGGGAATGGAAATGACTATTGTACGTATACGACTATGTTGAGTATTAAGAGATTTATCGTAAGAATTTGTTCAGTCTATAAATGTATATGAAACGATTTTTTTTATGTTTTATATTCAGATTTTATCGCTATAATTTTAATTGTTTAATTTCACGTATCGTTCCTATAAATTTATGTCGGCCGTAGTCTCAAGGTTTCTGTCAGCCTAGCTTATAGTCATATACATCGAGGTGAAAAAGTAAAATTTCATATTAAGACTTTTTCTTTAAAAACAATATATTGCATTCGCTTTGTCTGAATTTGTTTTGAACTAATTCACACCATGTGTGTGTCACCGCCTCAACTCAGTCGTGAGATCAGACATATTATTTGTTGATGAATGACGTGATTCAGAACCACGAACTAACCTAAGAGTTTCATACAATTAAGGACTAAATTCTAGAATAATTTGTGTATAGATGTTTAAATTTCGTACACTTTATTATACTCGATTGAATTCATATTGCACTTATCATTGAACAGAATACCAGACCGTTATAATAGAGTTCACGCAATTTTAGTAAAATCCGTTTAGTTAAACATAATTATCCGATGAATTTTTAATATTTACTATGGAAGCGCAGAAAGAGGTGGATGAAACTCTCTCTGAAATACATACAAAAATAACACGTATATAAAACTCTATATGTAAATTATAAATATATATGAGATCTGCATTACATAAATGTGAAATTAAATCCCATAACTTATTTCATTTGGCGAATTCAAAAATTAATTTATTTATTTAACTAATATATCAATAAATTCAATTACAAATTTTTATTTGAATAAAAAAATGTCTATTAATTTGCTGTTGAAAAACTTGACCCTTGGAGTAGTAGTGCAAAAACCTTCATTAAAAGTATAACACCTCGCATTATTGCCTCCACTTGTGACAGGAGGGCTCATTTTTTGCCCAGAGGACCGGAATTGCAATGAACGGGGAAATACTGCTAGCATTCTTACCCTCATCCCACGCGGTGGAGATTTATACAGTAACTATTTGTAATTCATATTGTATTTAAGGTATATTAAAGTAATATCTATGGTTTCCGAATTATTAAAAAATATAAAAATCAGACAAAAAAATTGATTTAGAATCAAATAAGTCGCCTTAACTACATCTGATTTAGCAATTTTCAATTGTACCGGAGCTTGTTGAATGAACTTTGAATGTGTTTTGATAATGATGTCAGTTTGTAATAACGGGACGCTATTTATCACTCTCGTGTCCCACAATGGAAACTACATTGTACTTAGTTAAATACAGCAAGGTGAATAGACAATACATCGTTGATGAAATGTAGATAATAATATTTTGAGTCAAAATGTATCTTATATCGTTTATAAACTCGATCAAACTATTATCCCTCTCAGTACTCTGTAAATAACTAACTACATGGTTTGCTATAAAACGTCTAAATGAGCCGAGATGGCTCATTGGTTAGAACGCGTGCATCTTAACCGATAATTACGGGTTCAAACCCCGGCAAGCACCGCTGAATTTTCATGTGCTGAATTTGTGTTTATAATTCATCTCTTGCTCGGCGGTGAAGTAAAACATCGTGAATGAACCTGCATGTGTCTAGTTTCAACGCAATTCTACCACATGTACTTACTATCCTTCGGCGGTTTTTCGCTGTTCGGATACATTTATTTCCGAACCGATGGTTTTTGATATCAAAATCAAAATATTCTTTATTCAATTTGCCTGATAATCACTTCTGAATCGTCATGTACAGTATTGAATTAAATGTAAAGCTACTACAGGATCGGACTGTAAGATAGCGGAGAAGATAATCAATAAGCAAATGTAACGCTTCTATAATGAATAAAGATTTTGCCTTTAGACTCATTTCACTAAATAATCTCTGCTGAACGCGTCTATGCCAAAACATATTTATTCCCATGTTTATTATATATTATAAATAACTTTATGAAATCTTCACCACAATGTATTTATTTCAATAGTTTAAAGTTATCTGCGAATAGTTTTTTTTTCTTAATAAATATTAACATAAAAGATATTTACGGGCAAACGGCAGTTCATTTTGTCGGTCAATATTTACTGCAGAATTTATGGCGTTGCTCATAACTATAAAGTAACTTGTCTATTCTTGTAAAGCGGGAAATCCTATTAGGATGGAAATATGATCGGCCTTCCTTAAATTACGGGACTTTTTAAGATTTCAACAGACTTAAAAAAATATATGTTAATGTTTTTTGAAATATTTGTACTGCGATTGTCACAGATAGACAACTATTACTTTATAAAATAATATTCGTTTCATATAAAAACTTAATAAGACATGTTCTATAAAAATAAGACATTTAATATATTTTTTTATGTAAAACATTTCCTAACTAATCTTGTCGTAATTGAACATGTCCAATATCGGCGTACTATATCATATACCGTTAAAGGTCAGATAGCATAGCAGTCAATGATTTTATGTGTATCTTTTATACATTATATCTAAACAACAAGAAATACTCAGTTGTTAAAAAAAACATAGAGCTTTAAAATATTTAGAATAACCTTCATAAATTACATTGCCCTACGGTTTCGTCTGCGTTAAAATTGCAATATACAATTATACGCCTTGTTTCATAAACATTAAGAGAAATTGCCAACAAATTGCCAGGACTAGTTGAAGTTTATGGTTATTTACGTCTTTAAGGATGTAACGTGAAATTATATAGCATAGAAAATTCCTCAAAAAATAATCTAACACTAAATCGTTTCAAATCGAACTAATAATATATGAGTATATAATGTTATATAATAATGTATATAATATTATATATAATATTATATATATCAATGATCTTAACACGGTTGTTCTTAATACATATTATTGTTAAGTGAATTAGGTTATAGTGACATTATCCGCTTGATATTATTATGCAAGTGAGGTACTGACGCGTTCAACTAGTTTGCGGGCTTGCGACATCTTTATATATGTACGTACATATTCACAGGGTGTTATACGTGTGTTATGAGCGCAACTTTTGCAATACATCGAAGTTAGGCACTTCAAGTTTATAATAACGGTGTAAAATTATCATGGATTTTAAGATGAAGTATTTATTAAGGTTGATTAAGAAAGTTTGTCTAAAATGTTTTAGATATTGCAGTATTATATTTCATTTACTTTTATACATGAAAGCTAAACTTACAATATTATTATTTAAATAGTTATACTAGGTATATATATATAGGGGATATATTCTTTTGTCAGAACATTTCACTGAAACATTTAACTTTTTAAGAATTAATGATAGTATTTTTACTACATTCGAATTAAAACTAATCAATTTTAATGATGACATTGCATTCATATGAAAAGAAATATTTTTCGCTTTCTGATATTATAAAGGCTAAAGTTGGAATGTTTATTTGGTTTGGCTTTAACACACAAACTGTTGATATTATCGAGATAGAATTTTCATATTGTTTTAAAAAATGTATACTTTCAGAACAGATATATGCTATATACTGCGTATTATTTTGAGATTCAGCTAATAAGCCGAATACTGCCAAAATTGTAAATTAGGTAGGGCTTTGTCTAAACCAGTCTAGATAGGCCGTGATCAGATATTCTACCGCCAAACAGCAGTACTCAGTATTGTTGTGTTACGGTTTGAAGGGTGAGTAACTACAGACACAAGGGACATAAAATCTTAGTTCCTAAGGTTGGTGGTGCATTGGTGATGTAAGGAATGGTTAATATTTCTTACAGCGCCATTGTCTATGGGCGGCGGTGACCACTTAACATCATGTGGTCCATTTGCCGTCCTACTTCATAAAAAAAAACTCACAGAAACCACATAGAGTTAAAAAGGGGAGGGAATAAATAAAACTAGTTCGTTATCCATGTTTCTAGTACAATGCTTTACTTCTCGTACTTAAACTGGTTACAGTTATGAGAACATTAAACCGAAATAAGTTTGACTGGTCTCAGTTAACTGTTCTCCGAGTCACGGTGTTAAATATACGAAAGAAATATAAAGTTATGGTTCATTTCCCGGAAGTTAAATCTTTCTGGCTGTAGAAATCGCATACAAATTAGTTCAGCAGTCTTACTATTATAATATATGAATAAACATAATTAAAAAACTTTATATCGTTGACGAAAAAGCGTCAATAGTTATTGAGTTTCTTTCTGATTCCTACAGAATCTACATTCCGAAATTGTGGTATCGTGTTTGATGAAGATTTAAAAGTATTTCTAAGAATCTACTTAATAAAGCATATTGTAATTTTGATTTTACGACGCTTCACACCCAACGGCTTATATTTACATATGCTGTAAGACGTTCGGAAACAATCATTTTTATATTTAAATCGAACGCATTAAAATACATACTAATGCAACAATTAATTTTTATCGTTCCCTATTTTTAAATTAATTGCCGTTTAATAAGAGACGTACCTGTATTAGCAAAAATATTCCTGGACATAATCTTGGTACCGATTGCTCCAGATAGAGGTAACGGTGGAGGATCTGCCTTCCTATTAAAAACAATTGATTACTAAAGATAATTATTAATGATGTGTTTAGTTTATTGGTTGCTTGTAACATTATTAGATCAATGTCGAGATGTATTCACTTGGCTATCTGAAGTATAACCACTTAAACAAAAACTAAGTTCCTTGAGATTTGATAGTGAACTACCAATCTAACGCCAACGATAAGCCGATGCCAGTTGCCAAGATGACTAATCTACAAGTTTACGTGATATTTATAGTGGTAGATGATGAAATGATTAACATAATATTATCAGTGTCTGAACGATTACCGTTAAGATATCGATACGTCGAATATAAATGTTGTACAATCACCGACTCGACTTTCGAAAATTTAAAACAAAATTATGTATCGATATGTTATTTTAAATTCTCAATAGCATTACTATATATTAAACTTAGTTATAAGATATTATAATTTGATACCTAAGCCGAGGTGGAGCAGTGACCAGAACACGTACTAAGTTTTCGTGTGCTTAATGAGCCTGTAGTTGTTCTTGCGCTTTTTGGTGAAGGAAAACATACATGCATGTGTCAAATTAAATTGTGTCAAATTTTGGAATTAGCTTGGAATAAGTTGCAGCTTACATTTGTATAAGATACGGCATGCGGGCCGCCTTGTAACGTAAAAGTCGCAGGTTCGATTAACCCCAGGGTATTTGTCGTACTTGTTAGTATATTTTTATTTGAATACATTAAGGGCATCGTACTCGTGCTAAGGAACATGTCATTTATAGTATAAAAAAATTAATAATCTTTTAATAAGGCAGCGGCGCTTTTATTTTTTACACATTGGCTTAGAATATGTAAATTATGTTAGAAATTATTACTTATTAATAAATGACAAATGGTTCACCTTGCATAGCGTTATATTTTGATTCAATTAAAAAATGTAAAAGTTTTTTAGCAAAATAGATCATATTTAAAAATTCATAGACAATAAATAAATAGTTCGACGTTGACCACATTTTTTTAATACATAATTATTATTTGTAGGTTATAAAAACTTTTTTATAAATGAACTTAATGAACAGTCTCAACCATCTAATATCACGTTTTATCCCGCGTCATTCTGCAATTCTGTGCGAGACTAAAAAATAACAATCATCCAAAGGTCATTTGTAATTATAGAAAATGATATAACATTTTCATCTTTACGAACTAAACAATAAGGTTTTAGAAGCTTTTATTGTTATAATCTTTATTAAACTAGTTAATCGCAAACTATTTATCGTTTGATTAGTTTCGAACAATATATCCTAACGGCTTTATGCAATTTTATACTGCCATTTAAATTTCACCTTTAAAACAATCATATAAGGGTATATTTGCTGGAGCAGGAAAAAGGACTTAAGTTATTTATCAGGAAAAATGAATATAAAAATAAGATCTCTATAAACTATTTATGAGGCTGGGCTGAGTCATCATAGTTTTATCAAGTTAGGCTGTTATTTAAAGAACGAGACGATATTTGGATTGACTTTATTATTTATTCATTGATTATGAAGGCAAAAACTAAATGAACACACAAAACGACTCGCAAATTTGCTTAATTTGCTAGATTTACGAAACATAATCAGAATTTACAATAGTTGTTAGATGTAACAACAATACAGCTGGCCTTGCGTAACCTACTTTCTAGGTATATTTAAGTAAATATTATTTATTCTTTCGCAATATATTTTTTTGTTTAAATTTCATCAATTGTAAGATTTATTAGTGAAAGCCGGACTTCCAATACGAAGTACTGTAGCGTAAAGTGTGCAAATAATTTAATCAATATATAAAATTTTATTAAATTGATTTGTAAAAGTTTTACGAACTATGACGAATGAGCTCCTGTTTGAATGTACTGCAAAATGTATAAGCTAACCCTTAAACGTCATCAATTGCCAACTGTAGATTTAGGATGCTGTTGCACTGGCTCGCTCACCCTTCAAATCGGAATACAGCAATAGACTATTGATAAACTCTACCGTTGTTCTAACTCGTAAATGCTGTGGTTTATAAAACATATTTTTATACTTTAGAAATGGCAAATTTAAATTATGTTTAATTTTGGAAACGTCCAGTATATAAACGTATAATATACGAATCCGCATGCATATACATTCTGTTTTACGATTTGATAGTTACAAATTGTTTTTCTTTTTTTAAATATAAAATTGAAAATATATAAATATCAAAGTGCAAAATCGACACGGAAATATAATATAAATTAAGAGTAAATGAAACAGTTGTTTTTATAATATGCAAGAATGTTGAATAATATTATTTTAAGAAACGTAACGTTCCGATTTACGTGGCTGAATCACGTATTTGCGATTTAACGATACAAACGCATCTGCATACCACGAAAAATTTTGTTTTCTGAGTCTATTGATAAAAGTAGATATTGAGTACTAGTACTAGTATAAAGTAACTATAACGGTGGCTTTCTATGGTATCATTTTAAAGAAAATTAATTACTATCTTAAAATTTAGAAATGTTCAAAATAAGTAAGCTACCTTAAAGTCTTTCTTTTCTATTCTACTTTCATAGTTATGATTCTATTCCCTTTTATTTATACGTAAGGAATATAATTAGTATTATAATAAGCGCGCACATTATAAAATCGTGCTTATGTATTCTTTGAAACAGATGTGTTCAATAGAATATTAGTAAAATTGCAGATAAGAATAGAGAGGAAGAATTAGTAAAAAAACATTTGCTAAAATATTTAAAAATGTTTATATATAACTAATTAGAGCAGTGGATATGTACATGCAGGAATTTTTCGCCTTTTACCTAGATTTATTTATTTTATTTTATAGATTAGATTAGTATCTATAAAAGGAAAACCATTTCAAACTTTTTATTTATCAAAATGACTTTGTTTTTAATAATATTATCAAAAAATATATTGTAATATTGTCAAACCGAATAGAAAGTGAAATATGAGTATCGAGACGGGAGAATGTTACGTCAAGTCTAATTAAGAACCAGTGAAGCATGCTGCGAGTAAACGCGAAAACAAACCGCCATTATGGGTAACAATTAAATAACAACTCATTTATAAATCGAGAATAATTAGTTTATTACAAGGGCGGACATGAAGAAACTTCCTCGCTTCAAACGATTATTCACAACAGAAATAAATGAAAACAAATATATTTACTGAAAAGTGAATAAACCAGAAGATGAGCCATTTTTAATCAACCGCTCTTAATAATGCCAAAAAATAAGTTAGAAAGCTCAATTTTACTTTTTATTATTCGTCAGTCGCGCTCGTGCAGACATAATACAGAAATTATTATAAAGAAAGGTTTCGTTAAACTGAGAAAACATTTTAATCATTAAATATAAAATCACGTAATCAATAAAAATAAAAGCAAGAAGAACTTCTTGCATAATAAAACCGGCTTTAATTGAATGACTACACAGTAATATATACATTCGTGTAAAATAATCCTAATACCAATTGTGATTCAAATTTCCATCACGTTCATTATAGTATGTTGGTCGGTTTTTCCCACAAGCGCCGTGAAACGCCAAGGCGTGTACTAAAAGTACAATACCCCGATCTCTAAATATACGCCGAATTTACCATTATGGCCTCTATGAAGAATTCCTTTAGAAACACTAACTCGAACAATTATCTGTTTTCAATACATATAGACATTAATTTACATTTACAACGCTACGTAATATCTCCGACTTGAAAAGCTATCGTTAGCAGAGCGCTCTGTTTTGTTTCCGTTTTGAAACTCTAGATAGTTTGAAATCGTACAACAGGCAACAACAATAGACTACTATTATAGAAATGGCGAAAACATTTTTCCAACAATGCGCTCACGCGAGCGTGTCCACGATTCACAGTCTCCGTCGAAAGCACGCTAATAAACATTCTAAACTCAGTACAGCGTATGGCAATACAAATTAGGCAGTGGTCGTCCACCTTCAGCGTTATCAAGTAGTTTGGCTCATCAGGCAGTCATCGGGCGTCGCAAGGGGTCGGCGACCGTGTTTGGCGGACGTTTACTCTTCGCTTCCACTATACGAGCGGCTCCTATTTACACTCGGCCAAGGTGAGGGCCGAACGAATCGCGGAGCTAGAGATGCGAATTAATAGTTCGTGTTATTGACCTCGTATGTTTTGAAGCGTGATTCGGAATGTTGTGTGAGCCCAAATATACCTGATCAGACGACTTCGTTTTGGTACTACGCTATCGCTATTTATATCATAAAAAAATCCTAAAATAAAAACAATTGAAATTTCAGCAATAAAAACATTAGAGAGTATTTATTAATATTAATTTCTAATTAAGTATGAAGTAAGATTGGAGATATTTGGCAAATAGAATGACTGCCAAGGATAAGCCAAATTTACCAATAAAATTAAATTCGTGATGTTTCTCATACCGCAATTAGTTTTACGAGCGGGTAAATTATTAACAAATTAAATATTAATTACTAACGGGTTGTTGGTATTCATTTAAATTAATAAAATAATTAACCATAAACTTTAAATTTTATACAAAAGTTAGAAAAATATAATGTCTTTGCAGGAGATGCAAGATGTCTTAGACGAAGACTCGGAGATGGGTGACTGGCTGATCGAGCGAGACTCCAAGCTAGGCGTGGTGTTACACGACAGACTTATGACAGATGCAGCCCTCGGCGCAGCCCCCATCAAGACAGAACATTCCTACAGTCTCCACTCCGATGTTGAATCCGCACCACCTTCGCCACACCACACCAAAGTTGACGGTGAGTGTATTTACCATATAACGCTTTACATAATACGATGGTGAGTGGAATAATTACAATTTGTTCATGAGACAACGTGTATTTGATTATAGAGCTGATAAAAATGCATGGAGTTTTTTATACAAAACAAAAGTTACTACTATGTTTCTTGTCGGTTCGTCTAGCTAGAACTTATATTCCGAACCAGTGGTACTTAAACGTAGTCTTTTAAAATAACGATTCACAAGAGCCGCTTTGAAGAAAGTATATAATTTTGACAGTGTACAAATACATTACAAAACATATTTAACTTGTAGCTCATGTTTTCGTCCTAATTTATCTGAACTATTTTTCTATTTTAATCTAAAAAAACGTCTCTTATCTACTTTACAAGTACTTATTTTATTAGATAACGATTGTTCTTTAAGAGATATTTAATTTTCAGACTATTATTTAACATCACTATTTCTATTCATCCACTTATTGGATAGTTTTAGGGTAAAGATTGAAATAAAAGAGATGAATATAAGGAATGATTTGGTAGAAACTACCCGTGAATATCCCACTGATTGACAAAGGGTTCTCTTCACCAATTGAGTTGTTTGTACCAAGGAACTATATAGTGGGTTGATTATAGCCACGCGAGTTAGAGTTTTATGCAACATATAATGCAGGATTCGTGACGATATTTTCCTTAATTGCCGATTTCAAGAGATGAACCATAAATTCAAACTAAGTTTTATATGTCAGGATTTGAAACCGATTCTACGATTATGGTTAACGAACTTACTACATAATTTATGGAATTTACAACATTAAAAAAAAAACTTCATGGTAACCTTAGTGAGGTACGAATTCCTACACTACTACTACTAGGGGCCTATAAAAAGACATAAATAGACATCACCTATGTTATATATATCTATACTATACTCTTTGTTTATTGTTATTTTTTGTAAACATTTATTTACTACACTTATACATATATTTGAACTGTATGAAATTTCAAATCATTTAAATTATGTATAAGAATGCAACAGGAACTAAAAAACACGTTTTTATTCAAATAGTATAATTATTAATTTCTTATAGGTTTTTTTATCAAAAGAACAAATGTATAGAAAGTATAAGATCTCCACTAGTGATTCCTAGAGTTTGATTATAGACATGATTCGGACTGGGTTTGTGTATTTATCGATTTGTACAAAGAAGATGATGATAATGAAATATAACACATTTCAATGAAAATACTACTTCGATGATATCAAGATAGCTTATCTCTTAGATGAAACTAAAAATGTAAAATTCGTGTACGTACGTACGTGAGTGCGTGCTCTTAAACAAATAATTCTAAGACTAAATTAAGTGTGATTTTATTTTAACCACGTTTTGCTTACTAATTAATTCCATTGTAAGTTACAATGGAATGTGTCAATTTATGCACAATATTATTTTACATAGATATTTTTTCTTAAATGCGGCAATTGCAATTGCTCGGATCGGCAATCAATCAACATATATAATCAATACTTTTTAACATAAATAAATACCAACATTTTAGGTGGAATATTTATTTACGCAGCCCACTCACTGCTCAGATCAACCTTTTATAATAATAGACAAACGTGTTGTGCTGAATACAAACTATTACATTTTGTTAAGGAGCTGGGGCAAAGACGCGACAGAAAGTGTTGGTAGTGCTAGTGCTGCATCAAAGATAACTCACCGCTCACTCCCTAACTCACCTTATATAAGATGTTTTTCGTGAGTGTGTTAAGAGTCTAGCAAATAAAATGGATTAAATTCGTAATACATTTTAAATAACAGTGTTTATTTTTAAAAATATAAAGAAAAAATATCAAACTGCCAATTCTAAATTCAAATGTAATGAATAGTTAAAGCATAAAAACTAATTCTCCGTGCACACAATAACTTGGAATACAATGACTATAATGACATACGTGCTTATCTCGTATCACAACATCTTTCGTGCGAACGAGACATTGTGCACTCTCGTGTCGCACGCGGGGAGTCCACATTGCGCCGCGGCTACACAATTATAACATCATGAAGCTTAAAAAAAAAAAAACATTTGACGCAATATTTATCACCCGTCGTTTTTATTATAAATAAATTAAACTTATCTGAAGTGTAGCAGTATACAAACACGCGTATAGCGCGTATAGTCGATAATTTCAGGAACAAACGAGGACAATAAGACAGTACCGATAACGTAATTTCTGACTGACGGATGTGTAACTCTGCCCATTTTTAAACTACAGCCATGAAGGCTAACCGATACACCAAAAAGGCACATGACACCAACATTCACTTCATAATTACAAATGCATTTCCGTGCTTCGAACCGAATGATAAAAAACCCGTGTTACAAGTTACCAGGCCCATACATAACGGTGGAGCCAAAATGATATCGTCTTACATTAACAAATTTTATTAATCTATTGACTGATCGTCATCTATCCATACACGGTACATATACCAATTTAACATTTTTTACAATTTTTGTCTGTCTGTCTGTCTGTTCCGGTTAATCTCTGGAACGGCTGAACTGATTTCGACGGGACTTTCACTCGCAGATAGCGAATGTAATAAGGAGTAACTTAGGCTACTTTTATTTTAGAATTATATATAGAATAAAAATAAAATCACGCTACAATATACACATAACTTAAATTCAAACAACGCGTACGTAGTCGCGGGCACAGTTAGTTTAATATATAATTTAAAAGTTCCATGTCAATATTCAGTAATTATTTAATGTGGCAATCAGTAGTATCCATTTATTTATTGCTGGCATTAATCCTTAGTCGCGTTAGCGGCACAAGTGACGTATTAAACGAATTATTTTTAATCTGTTAAAACGATAACGCTATCGTAATGCGATAACCATTTGTGTTCAAACAATGCCGAATATTCGTTACTTAACATGTCCGTCTTATTTTAATTTTATTATAATTTATGATTTTGATAATATTAATTATATATAATAAATGTTAAGACCTCATTTTCGTTTACCGATTTCGATTAAGTATTGAAACAGGAGGTGGTGGATTTTTTATTATACCGCGACAAATTTGTCCAATATTCGGTCTTCTTATTGCGTTACTACTTATTTAGTAACTGTTTTTACAGCTTTCGCCGAGCTAGCTCTACTCTGCTCAAAAAATGTGAGAGTTCGATTAAACTTGGTCTATTGTGTAAAGACATTTAAGAAATAGGCAGATTATTTTCTTAATTTATCTTTGTTTACAAATATCTTATATTACTTCGTTTTTAAAGGTAACATAATAATATACATATTTTACATTAAAAAAGAAAAACATTTAGGTAATTCATAGATGCCTCAATTCTTATATAAATGGTTTTTTTTTTTCAATATCTCGAGGTAGAAACTTTAAGGGTCGATGGCCAAAAATACCGACAACTGTTAGAATCGACTTAAAATTCAATGCGTTCCATGCATTGCGGTCGGTTTACTAACTTTACATTTGATGACGATGACTCAACTCGGAGTTAGTTTCCTCACCGAAATTGTCACAAGAAATTCCATGTTATGATGTTTATTGTAGATTTAAAGAGAAAGAAAGAAGACCCAGACTTGTACTACTTAGCTTCAAATATTTTAATAAAAAATACATTTACATAGTTTGGAATATACTATACAGTTATATGTAGTTTAAAAAATCTGCTTCGTTCAATTTATAGTAGTTATGGTAATTTCTCCCTAACGGCATTACTTCTCTCAGTTTGGCGGGTTCGCTTGGTAATATCGCTTTCTTTGATCAAACGGTAGTGGTACTATGCAAATATCACAAAACGACGTATGAACCTGCAAATAGCTCACTATGTCAAATATTAGCTTGTTCACAAAATAAAGATTCCAAGAGCAGTGGGATCAACAAAAATATTTGCCTTATTTATGTGATCCCTTTCATATGAACCGACAAATAGACACATACATGTATTTGCTATGTTTGCATTATTTGTGCACACGTTGCTTTTACGTTACAAAAATATTTTCGAAACTATTTAATTCAACTTCGAAATTTTATGAAAATTGAGAATTCGCGAAAACGGTTACGCCACATTTGTTATCGTTAGATACTTTCTTTGTAACGTTTTTCTTCCAAGAAATTGTTGCTATCAGCCTTATTTAGGGAGTTAGGAGTATTACACTCCCACGCCTCAGACAGCACTTATATATCATTTATATACCTCGGGTATATAAACTCGGGACTGTATAAACCGACGAGATATCGGTATCTCGCCGGTTTATACAGTCCCATCAGACAACCGGAGTGAGGGCATATATTGTTATATTTGAGGAGTTTCACAGACATGCTGTCCGCCTTTGGTATATCTTATTTTTAATTTGTATAGTTTTGTTAAATTGCAATAGTAGCAATGGCCGAAAGCGGTAAGAGGGACATCACTGCTGGTTCATCTTTTAACACAAGTCGTATGTAATTACAAAGAGGATGTACTTATTAAGTACAAACTTTTGTTAAAGTCTTATCGTTTCTCGGAAGTATAAATGATAAAAATCGCGATAATTAAATGTAAACGTAAAATGTTCTATAAGATAAAAAATCAATTATTATATATCTAAATATATTGATGACATGATCTAACCCCGCTTTTAACAAGTTTTATTGTTGATAAGGTATTAGAAAAACATTGGAATTAATGTAGTTTTTAATCATCATATCTACTTGTACTATTTAATTTTATTTTTCGTAGAATCGCAACTTAAATACATATATTCTAAAATGTTTATTATTTATTAGAATGATTCTTCGAGAATAAAAATGGCGCCCCATAAAACCTTTATAAGTGTTTACCTAATTGCTTTGTGTAATATTTAAAAAATTAAATATTAATGCATTAGAATTTCATTTTTCAATTAAATTACGAAAACTAATTCTTAATATGATATCTTACAAACATCTGTATCAGGTAAATAAAATATAATTGTATTGCTGAGTTAAACCCCTCAAAACCCCTAGGACAAGATAACGAGAACTTAATAAGAATGAGTATATATATATAAATAAATATGAAAGTATAGTTACTTAACATGAGCAGATACTAGCTTGCAGTTGCAGTTAATATTTTGACTTTCTTTCACATGCCATGTGCTTTCTCTACTACCGTTTTAGTTTCCCGTTATTCGTCAGTTCAGACTATATGGAACTAGACTATTGTCTTCATTGTTAAACTAAAAAAAATATCAACATTTATAACATATATTTTACTTGGTAAGGCTTTGGGCAAGCCCGTCTGGGTAGATACTACCCATTCATCAGATATTCTACCGCCAAACAGTAGTATTGTTGTGTTCCGGTTTGAAGGGTAAGTAACTATAGGCACAAGGGACGTAACATCTTAGTTCCCAAGGTTGATAGCGCACTGGTGATGTAAGGAATGGTTAATATTTCTTACAGCGCTATCGTCTATGGATGGTGGTGACCACTTACCATCAGATGGCCCATTTGCTAGTCGGCCTACCTATGACATAAAAAAAAAGATAATAACATAATAGTTAAAAGCTTAATGTCATATGCCTTGCCTAGCTGTGAAAGCCGCAGCTTGTTCCTGATCCCTAAAACTATTGACGCTCACATAAGCTTTACGCTTAACTGGAGGGGAAAATTTGACTAGCAATACGAAATTTCTAGATATTCTAGTAGTATTTCCTTTATTTTTAAATAAAAAGGATAGTAACTTAAATTAGATACTTAATGAAAGTAATTTATTTATTGATTGTCTATGAGACTCCAATAAAGATATACACACAATGGATCACATCGCTTTGTATATTCTTTAAGTATGATAGAGCACAGGATACACGATAAAACTAACACATTTGAAAGTATTCATATAATTAAAACACAGAAAAGTTTAACAATTCAATAAATCTCAATTGTCAAAACTGTTTCGCTTGGAAGCGATGAGAACCTCAGAACATAAAATAAACTGAGTAATGGTTAGTTTTTATAAAATAGATTACATTTAATTAAAGGAATACCTACAACAAACGAGTTCTCTTTATTAAATCTTAGCGTGGTTGACAGCTACGTTGACACTCGCCAAACGTCCCCTATTTTTCGACGTGTTGTCCGATTTGACAGTCTAGACAAATAAATAACCAAACGACTTATTTAGCGCTAAATATTAATACTTCATATCGTCGCGAACATATTTTAAGGGTAAGTGAACCATGATAATTACAAGAACAAATGTTATCGACATCTAAAATTATTATTATTATTAGTTATACACGACCGTTTTAGTTTTCCACTGCCTACGGCGAACTAGACTGTTTTTTATTCATTTGAAACTCTAAAAAGGTGCCTAAACATATTGGTAAATGTTGCCACTGGACTCTGCTCAGGCCAAATAATACATATTACTATAAAATTACGACTTACTCATATTATGTTGGTAGAAACACGACTATCAAATGCCCGTGTACGGTTCCCGCAAATTTTAAAAGTATTTTTCATCCCAATATAATCAGTTCTCAAGTTGTAACCTACTACTGACCGTTACTCGTCAGTCATTAATTTAATCACAAGCACCTCCGTATAAAGTACGTCTGATTACAGTGAAAGGAATTTTTAAATACAACGTACGATCGTCGAGTTAAACTATTCAAATTACCGCCAAACAATTTAAGCATTTATTACTAATTGAATATGTATTATTTTTCTTTCAACTATATTTTCTTCCGTAGTTATGCTTCTAGATCGTATCTACGACCATGTAGTGTAATAGGCTACTTTCATATAGTTAGTTGCATTAACAGTTAAAGTAGTGTAATCTTCTACTGAACTAACCAAATAAAAGCATAACTTTTGAGTATTTTTTATCATATCTATAGAAACGGTGTCGAATCTATTGTATACAAAGGCAGGCGCAATTTTTTATCGCAAAGAAATTCTCAGAAGCAATCGTGAGATTGGAAGTTGGCATTCAAATTAAAAGTCGGATTGCCATCTCGTCGGATTATGAGTGTAAGGAAATAGAGAGTGCAACTGTGATCCCGTAGAGAGTGTACGGGATCACGGTTGGTATATGTATGTGTGTGTACACACTATATGTAATGTGCACGGTTAGTCTTAGTTTAAAATGGCCGCCTTTGCCGCAAACGGTCAAGAGGATTTTGTACAATGTCTAATGTAAAATAATTGATGGAATTAAAAAACTTGCTATCCTTGTTTTACTTATTTATAAAAATGAGACAAATGTTTTCCCTCTCACATTAGCTTTAAAGATTACACACAACACAATTGGTACTATTCTGTACCTTTTTTATTTTAATGGAGTAATTAAATCGCAAAATGTAAACGTTAAGATTAACTAACTTCGATGAATTCAATAGCTGTTAAAACACGAGGTTCAATGACCGCAACAATATCGCCAATAAAAATATAAACTTGTCCTAACGAACCTTAATGTTCTGTATCAAGCAAGATGAATGACTATTAGAGGCTTATTATCTATTATTTTGACACATTACAAGCGAAAATAATGCTTATATTTATAGACGGGTCCGTAGATGGAAGTTAACTTATAATCGAAGATTCTAACCCACGTTATTAATGGTGCTTACCATGTGTTTATTTCATCATTCGTGCTACATTTGATTTATCTAGTGCTCCGTAAAAGAAAACTTTGTAATGGACCCTGCCTTTGTCGTATGAAAACAGCGTCACGAAATAAACTCCAATTCTGCTTTTAACAGTCGAGGAAACAAGCTTGTACTTGTCTGGTTGGGCAATGTCAAGAAAAATAATACTCGATGGGAATTATTTTTATCAATTAAAAATTTGAAAAATCAATGTTTTCGTCATCGATATAATCTTCCATAAAACAATGTCTTGTCTATACTAAAAAGGATTTTTTTGATATATTTGCTATATAATCTCTATGTCCTATAGAGTCACGCACAAAGTTAAGTTTAGCCGATTCCAATCCAAGAAGGAAAGATAAACAAACCTTAGATCTACGTATTGCATGCGACTTACTAATAGCTTAGCTTATGTATATTATGCACTACTAACGGTTCTTGATTAATATAACTTTATTTATAATACAACACTATTTCACTTTAATACTGCTATCCATTTTAACGTTCCAATAAAAACTTCGTCGACGTTCAAAGCGCCATTTTTTCGCAAATCCATACTGAATATACCTATATTATTCAAGCTCTCGACCAATAATATCGCGTCAATTTGTTGTCAAATGTTGTTTATTTGGCTTTTGTCCTCTTGTGGTTTGAATAAACTATAGGTACATGTAGGTACAAAATATATAATGTATTTATTAACATTTTCAAGTGGTACTATTGAAAGTCTTATATAATTTGACATTTGACGATGATATTTGTCATGCTCCCATGTTTCATAATATCTGATAAATCTGCATTTCCATTCGACATTTATAAATTACAATACTATACATATGTAATATCTTTGTCATGTATTTATTAAATATATAAATAGCATTGAACCTAATGCACATTGAAATTTAATAAATTAATCCAAATTATGATTTAAGTTCGATATTTGAAGTATTTAATATGATTAGGATGTATAAATTAAGACCATTGTTTTCTACCCAAGTATTTTATTAAGTTTTTTTTTTTAACTAAAACTAAAATATGTCATGTTAAATCGTATTATGAAATATATACCTACATATATTGTATGAATGTAAGTGTGTTACGAATTTCCATTGTTGTGTAATATGTAAGAGTAATCGTACCAATATACCTATAATCGATACTCGAAGTACCTATAAGGTACCTCGAGTATCGATTATACTCTTTCGTGATGATATTGATAAAAGTAAAGCAAGCTTCTTTTATAACTAGATTGATATTAGTTAAGTTTAATTTAACAAGAATAGAATCAAGGATGTATTAAAACACTTTCTAATAGAATCGTTCTCGAAATATATAAACTAGTTGATGGGTTAATCACTCGTTCCTGTTTTAAAACGCTGATGCAACGGAATGTCTGCGAAATCGTTTTAAAACGAATAGCGAGCTTACGTTAAATATATCAACAGTTGCTTCATTAGATCAATATCATATGTATGTCGGTTTCATATGTTGTATAAGCTAATATAATAATATAAACCATAAATTAAAATATGATTTTCTTTGTGGTATACAATTGTTATCACTTGAGAAAATATTTCACACGCTGTAACATAATGTTTTAAATAATTTCAGACATGGAAGACGAATGTTATCCAGCTATACCAGCGAGCGCGTGGCGGAGCAGAAGGCGGTCCAGCGATTCGCCGCCACCAGAAGTGAAGGCTGAACCTAAATCGGAGCCTGAGTCTCCTGCATCGTCCTGCCCTCCTTCGCCGACCCCTGGCACGCCTGTTACACACGTCGACTACGTCATTGACCACACGGTACGGACCAAACGAGATTAAGGCACCATTAATAATTTATTGTATGTATAATATTGATATTAATCCCATACACTCAAAAATATTAACACACAAACATTACTATATATATGAGTATATGTTAAAAACCAATAGAAATAGTTGGCTTTAATAAAAGAGCTAAAGAACTTTTCTCATAACAAGTTAACTGTTGGTAACGAGGCTGTCAAATTATCTCACAAAAAACCTCAAATAATAATTTACATTCACCGGAATTACTATTTAAATTGGCTTTTATAAAAACGTAGGAACTAAAAATAAACATTCCATGGAAAAGAGCATAAAGATGATTGCACATTACATTGACACGAGAAACGAAATCGTGAGTTCAAACCCAATCTCCATCAAAGCTGGATGACTTGACAAAAAACGAAAGGTCAATGGGGTTCAAATAGCCCACGATACTTTGCGACTTTCTCTGTAATTTCGACCTTAAAATATAGACGATTTAAAAACCTGTAAAGTTCTTTTGTAATTACATACCGAGTTTACCATTTCCGAACCGAAATGAGAATGCTATGATTTCTCGTAAATGTCAAACGATTGAGAACGAAGACTAATTTTCGTATACTATTTAAAACGAAAAATTTCTTTTAATTTTATATACATATAGCTCACATTTACAGAGTAAGTGAATGATAAAGTGTTAACTTTATGCAAATGGTCGAAGTTTTTATTAGAAATATTTAAAACCAGCGCGGCGCTGCGTCAAGGATGCAAATTCTCTTTGCAACGGAATAACAGAGCAGCTGAATGCCTGCATACTAATATCTAAGATAAAGATCAGATAACAGGACACGCAATATCCATCACCAAATATGATCATTCCGGTTTAGCAAGTTGGTTACATATAGTAGTTACAATTATACACTTCGGTGCCGGAGAAAATATAACTTTGAAAAGGAAAGTTGATAGGCTCAAATTGTTGCTTTTGGGGAGCCGAGACGGACCATTTGGTTGGTATAAACATCTTGTACCAGGACATAACACTGACTTTTCATGTGCTTAAATTGTATCGGCGAAGGAAAGCAACCGGTTACCGGTGGTTTAAGTAACCGATGAAGTTTTATCACATGAGCATTCACCAAAACACATAAACTGTAAGCCTTCTCTTCAAACGGAAGCGCCTTAACTCAGTAGTGGGAAATTTTCAGGTTGTTACTTAAAAGTAGCTTAAGTCATTAATATAATATAATTGATATCAAAATTGTACCCTAAGATGCAATGCTTAAAATTGATATTATAATGAACAAGGTCAATTTAATTTCAGACCGGAACAATCCACATGCCACAAGCGGTGCTCCAGAAAGTCGGGGCGGCGGGGGTGCCGCAGCTACTACTGAGTGCGGCGCCGCGCATCTCCATGAATAACAATAAGCTCTCCATTAAAGTCACATCGTCCGGCACTTCAGGTAGAACGCTGACATGGTTACTTCATTATGTTCCTACCTCTTTCGCGAACTACTTGAGCAATATTTCTTGTCTAAAATTGAATTAGGAAAAAAGTTTTCTATTTTATCCATTTCTGAACTGCGGATATATTCATAATCAAAGATCAATTAAATATATATTATATTTCATTAAATAGGTCGAATTTTAATGTAGTCCGTTTAGAATGTTGATATCGAGACGAATGACCAAAAGCAGTACTTACTCTTCACCATCAATTATATTGATATATGCTACATGAAAATCAACTCTATTTTACGATTATCATATACTTTATATATCTAAAGTAAAGGATATACCAATATATACCAATAGTTTATATAAGATTAGTTAAATCCCTAATTATACTATTATATGACATTTAAGGCTTGAGATTTTGTCTCTCCAAACGGACGTTTAACAATTTGAATATTTTATGTTTTGTGAATTGTTTACTTTATTATTCTAAACGTTTGTTAAAAATGCCTTTTCATTGTTGTCAATGCTTAAAAGGTCGTTTGCCTCCAATTATTTAAAAACCATGACTAACAAATTGTTTACCGATTCGTGTACCTTGCCTTATTCGGGTGTTAGAATGCCCGTAAAATCTTTGGCAGGACAAAATATTGTCACATTTAGTACGTAGTATTTTCAATTTTGAAATTATTTAGTATACAATATTTACTACCGAAAGCATATTAGTCCGTGTACTTGATTTCATTTGAACAAATAAATAGCAATACCTGCTGAGTATTGCTATTTCTAATTACGTAAATTAAGGCCTAATTATTAGCCGAGATGGCCCAGTGGTTAGAACGCGTACATCTTAACCGATGATTTCGGGTTCAAACCCAGGCAGGCACCACTGAATTTTCATGTGCTTAATTTGTGTTTATAATTCATCTCGTGCTCGGCGGTGAAGGAAAACATCGTGAGGAAACCTGCATGTGTCTAATTTCAACGAAATTCTGCCACATGTGTATTCCACCAACTCGCATTGGAGCAGCGTGGTGGAATATGCTCCAAACCTTCTCCTCAAAGGGAGAGGAGGCCTTTAGCCCAGCAGTGGAAAATTTACAGGCTGCTAATGCTATTAACCATATGTAGGTATGAGTATAAACATAACTCTGAAATACTCGTATATTGCTAACCTAAAATTTGTAAGTCATTTGATACTACGGTGACATGGAAGTTCAAGGGGTCAATGCGCTGCCTCAAAAGAAAATGAGTTACTCACGCGTCGACTCCTCGTAACACGGGCATAACTCACCAGCAGGTTTCAACCTGCCTCCCACGCCGCCCTCGTCGCTGTCGTCGTCGGACAGCGAGGGCGCGCTGTCGCCGGCGCACGAGGCGTCCGCGCCGCCCGCCGCGCCCGCCGCGCCGCCGCGCCGCGCGCACCTCTACGTGTCGCACCACTCGCGGCAGCCCATCAACACGCCGCTCATCAGCAGCCAGCCGGTCAGTTGTCCCCTTCACGCTCATGGTGCTTTTTATACGATACGGGCGGGCACGAGCCGAGGCCTCGGTGGTGACTGGATATCTCTCTTACGATACCGTGATGTTAAAACTATCGAAAAATACCTTTAGTACTGCAACGCAATAGTACAATATATACTTGATGTGTAAATCTTATTCGTTGTCTTGTTTTTTTCGTCCGACTATAATGAGCAATGACTTAGCTTGGGATTTATATTTTAATTCACAAATTTCATTCCCATTTGTTACAGAAGGGTTCAACGGGCACGCTCGTGTTAACAGAGGAAGAGAAGCGCACACTGCTGGCCGAGGGATATCCCGTTCCGACGCGCTTACCCCTCACCAAGGCTGAGGAGAAATCACTCAAAAAAATCAGAAGGAAAATTAAAAATAAGGTGAACATACATTATATTTACAACTTCCCGTCTATTATGTTAATGCGGATAAAATTAATAACTGTTTGTAATGTTATACATTGATTAACGTCTTAGTCGACGATCCCCATAATACGTACAAGTAATCCTTTAAGCAATCGTTAGGAACCGCCGATGTATTTATAAAGATTTATGACTTTTGATTCTACTAAGCCAAACATTGTTTGGTAGCGGAAAAAATGTCTTTAAGTAATTAATTATTTATTTATCTCTTCTAGATATCGGCACAAGAAAGCAGACGCAAAAAGAAGGAATATATGGACCAATTAGAGAGGAAAGTAGAAATTTTAGTATCAGAGAATACAGACTACAGAAAGAGGGTAGAAACACTCGAGCAGACGAATGCGAATCTTCTGAGCCAGTTGGCGGCTCTGCAGGCGCTCGTGACTCGAGGCGCCAGGAAGTGACGTCATCAAACGAAATAGTTTGCGTGACGTCACACTTCGCTCTCACATGCACAGGGACTTAAATCTGCAGAATACAAAACAACAGACGCTCTGACGTCACTCGGCAATAAACTGCTGCTGGATTCGATCACAAATAGACAACAACCTTAATACTTTAACTAATCTATGCTTAAAGCGAAACCGGCATTTCGAACTCCATATTATTTCTCACTCATTTCTCAAACAGTCTATAACGCTATTTGTTTTTGCTCACTGTACCTTCCAATCTGTGTTTCGATGTTTGCTATTAAAATAGAACTTGTAACAGTATTACGGCCGGTTCACGTGATCAGACAACTGCGGAAATATAACCTAAAAAGGCTGTGAGAACTGACAGATACGATTTCTCACAGTTCCTAGTGTACATTCACCTATGTATTAAGTGAACAGTGACAACGATACTGTCCCCATAATGAAGTGTATATTTTGTCGATGTATATTTTGGATGTAATTTACGAACCGTTACGTAGTATCCAGAGACAAGGACTGTTAGTTGAATGGTTGCTCATTGTATTTGTTAGTAAATAGTTACGCTGTGGTGCTGGATATGATATACCTGTATTTTCGTTTAAGGTATAGCAAATTTCGAGTGCCACATTAGATATTTATTATAAACTCAGCACGTTTTAAGTGATCGTTATCAGTCGACAGCGAGCGGTACCGGGTCGTGGACGAATGTCGATACTTATTTACGCGTGTTTGAAATCTCGTAATATATATTAGATGTATGCCTCAGGGCGGATAATTTAAGTTTTCATTCGTGCGTGTTTTTATTAAAATATGCAAATAGTTTAAGGAATTTTAATTGTTACCTAAAGCGTTCGCGCGACCGTCGCGGGGAGCCCCTCGCTCGCCGCGACCTTGAGTTCTGTCGATCACATTACAATGTTATTGGTCTTACAGTTTATATCGGTTGTTGTGATTTGACGAGGTGTTATAGGCTTGTGGAACTGTTTTATGATGGTTTCCTTTATAGTGACTTTAGTACGTCCCATATACCAACGCGTGGCCGAGTTCGTGGTCGAGTCGATACTGTGCGGTGATATCGGGAACCTTAGTAGCATAATAATGTAAGGCGAACACACCGTGAGCCTTATCTTTTAATATTGAATTCCATGAATTTGCATTTATAGCGAAATGTGTATCGTCCTAGAGATTGTATCATGTATTTAAGATAACGTTTAGATATACGCATCAAATAGCGGACCTGATTTGTATGCAAAAAGAAATGTCTTCGGTAACGTCTAGTCTCTGTAGAAACATTCGAGGTCTCGTTGTGGAGGCGCTCGGGTCGAGGAGGTTAGCAATCCATTTGAAGCTGCGCTCTAGATAGACAAGTACAAATAACTGCATGCCTTTCATGAAAATAACGTAACTAACTATATTAACTATGAAATTTAACATACATAACTTAAATATATTATATTCATAGAATCTCGCAGTTCTTATGTATCGTAGGTCTTGCCAACAAAGTGCGAATTTGAAATCCACAACAGCGGCCGAGGGTCACCGTCTTTGTGAGCTAACATTCTTTTATACTAAACATTCCATGTATCTATTTAGTAATGTGAGTGACTTAAAGTGAGCTCGAGTACTTATCGATATATAACTTAATTTCTAAAGCCTGTACAAATCATTACCTGTTAATTTCATGTTTTATATGTGTTATGTAAGAGTTTCATCTTTAAAAGCATAATCGTAGCTGTGGTATGTTGCGGAGTTTTGTCAATTCGGAATTATTTTCACAATATTTCTATACGAATTAATCATATTCTATATTTAAATCTTTATAGTATTCATGGTATTAATAAATCTTCAATTAAAAACAAGTTAAGCGATAACGAAACTCTAAACAAACATTTTCGATAAATTCCGAATGTGACAAGGTTCCAAATGAATAGTATATGTTCAAAATGTTAAACTCAATCGATCGGCATATTCGTGTTAGTATATTATATTTACTATGTGTGCAATTACTATGTTCTCTTTTACATTTTTTAGAAGTTCTTCCTATTTAGATGTAAGAGAATAGAAATTTATTTATATCGCTCTGTAATGTAATACTTCTCTCCCCGAGCCGGGAATAATGTTAAAAGAATTTATCGAGATATATTTTAAGAGATTTTTTCTAATGAAATTTTAGAAATATATATATAACACTGTTTTACGTGTCTGTCGCTATACGAGTAAGGCTAGGTTAGTGTATGTACATATATACAATTTTATCGTGGAAACTGCAAGCGTGCCTGCCTAACAGTTATTGATTTTACCATAAACTAAGAATCGAACATATGAATAAATGAATGGTGATTTTTGAGAATGCTGTATTGTAGAAAACTATACATAAAAATAAAGTATTTAACTTTGATATAATATATTTAATTCCTAACATGGCATTTACCGTCTACAGAGGAGTGATTTAATTGAAAACGACTTATAGAAATTTACTAAAGTAGTTGATATTTTAAATGTATCGTTATCGAGTCCGATCCTAGAGTCGATATGAAAGGATTTATTGTAAACAAAATGCCAAACTTAAAATGCATAGCTGGTGTGAGATCACCGCAGATTGGGTGACTACGTTGTAGAATCCATTCGAGACAATCCACGATATAATTATAACAATGTAATATTGAAATATTTTTTATATTTATTAAAAAAATCTCGAATGGGTTGTACAGATGTCGATCCACACCGTGTCGTTTTGTTATTATTGAAGTGTAATTTTATTGATAGTTTTAAATGTTAAAACTATTCACTGTTACCTTGAGTCATGATTTGTTGAATCGTTTTGTTTTATTATTATATTTCAATGACATTGCGGATTTTACTGTCACCCTTGAGCTAATAAAGCGTCGGATATTGTAAATCGATTGTTTCATTTTTAATTACATACTCATTAACGCAAAGGTCTTTTGAGTATTTTCCCATATTTTATAACCTCGGATTAGTTGACGTGTTTATAAGCTATTCATACTTGACAATATTCATAGCTAAAGTAATGTGATTAATAATACCCATTTATCATCTTCGTCAAATTTGATTAGTAAAATAATACTACTAGTGGTAGTAGTGGTAATGATATATTTTGTGTTTGATACCTTATTCATAGCGAAAATCTGTTGTTTAACGTTCAAAACCACCCCAAAAAAATAAAACACAGTATGTCGAGTTGTCTCCGTTTATTTATATATTTTAGCAAGCATAGAAGTCTTTACTTATACAAATCGTATAAAGTTTCGATATATAAAAAAATATTTAGACTAGATTCTTAGAATATATAAATTTTTGATATGGTAGAAATGTTCGAAAAATTATAACGATTTTTTTGCATCAATAATTTAAAATAAAAATTAAAAAATGGATTATTATTTTAATTATTGAAAGTTAAATTTCATCATAAAAAATACTGTTTTGTTATTTACAAAAATTATCTCATAATTTCCTTTTAAAACAAGAAATTAGGTTCACATAATGTTGTCTTAGATTTTCGCGATTATTACACATTGAAATAAAACTAGTTTTTTAACGGATTTAATCGCGTATATTAATTATTTTATTTTAACATCCCGACGTTTCGAGCACTTTGCAGTGTTCGTGGTCACGGGCAGACAGACAAACGTCGGGATGTTAAAATAAAATAATTAATATACGCGATTAAATCCGTTAAAAAACTAGTTTTATTTCAAAGAAATTAGGTTGTTTTTTTTTTTAATATATATTAATTCATGTTTTGTTTTTTTTCACTCTGACTGTAATCAGACTTAATTTGACTTGCATTTTTTTCAGTCTTAATAACAAACACAACCCATTTTAGTAGTTCAAGTTATTTCATAAGATGCAATGATAGTTAAATAATCGTAGGTTTTTAAACTTTGATAAAAATATATTTATTAGTTATAAAAATAAAATTACGAAATCCGCGTCTCTTATATAATTACAAAACCTACTTATTATTTTATAAATTGTCTGTAATATAATAATGGCAGTTTTAATTATTATGCTATTCTCGTAAAAAATGGTAATTTTTTTTTCCTTGAGTTTTAGGTAAGCGAAGTTCTTTGTCGTTTGGTTTTTTTTTTTTACATCGTAGGCCAACATTGTTACGTTCCTTCCACATAATTTAATTATTAACACTAATAATGTGAATTACTCAAACAAAGTAATTTTAAAATCGAACTGCTTCGTATAATACAAATAAAAGTGTTTTGTCGAATGTAAAAATACAATGTCGACTATTTACAAAATTATCTTATGTAAGGGATATTTTCAAGTAAGCATCATAAACGCAGCCGTAAACAGCACCATGATCGATAAATAATCAAAGATAACCAACACAGAGATAAAATTGTAATTTTCGTATTTGGCTGTCTAATAAAACTTATCAACACTTTTTGTAATATTCTAACTGGCGATATTCATTTTTAAACTTTTTCTTAGAGCGTAATAAATACTTTTTTCTTCGCCATAATATGTGCGATGATCACCCATAGAGCAGTTCCCCATACGGCTTCTATCAGCCGTATGGCGTGCGTTCTCATGAAAGGTACTTTCCAGTGGAAGGGGAACAAGTGGGCACATATCGAGTGTCCTATGTAGAGAGCGATGGCGTTAAGGCCAGGAGCTCGGAAGGGTCCTCCGCCCCACAGACGCCACGCGTCGGTGAACGTGTAGCAGATGCTGAGTATCGCTAGCGAAACTGCCGACGTTACCAGCACGAATGACATGGACCTAGAAATATAATTAATATAATCAAGTTTGCCTTTACAGCTTAAATACTTATAACTCAAATAAAATGTTGTATTTTTCAACGAGCAGGTACAATATGCAACTTAAACCGATTGGCTTAGATATTAAAAATGAACGGAACTTAACCCAGTACTAAAATTGGTTTAAAACAATTTACAACTGCAAGCATGTGATATTTTCATGGACTACATTACTGTACTGTATATTATATTAGACTAGCCCAGAATAAAAGCAAATAGTAGGGTTTAAATTGTGTGATGCAAACCAAAGATTCTTATTGATTGGCACGACGCCATGTTCCCTGGAGAAGCCCGCAAGCAGCGCTCCCGCCAGCGCGAACACGAGCGCCCACGCCAGCCAGCGGGACACGCGCGCCTTGTGCGAGCGTTGCAGCAGCACCGTCGCGCCCGCCTGCACCCCCAGTAACGCCTGCACGGCCGACGTGAGGCAACCTGGAAACGAAATATTTTGTTACAGGAGTCCACAGGTAGAGCTAAGGTTTGGAGTTACGATTCGAAGTAAGGTATTCTAGTAACAGGCACGAGACGTTGAGGACATTTGTCATATTCCAAGATCTATGATGACTATAGTACTGAAAAGTATAATCATAAGTAAACACTATTATTGGAAAACTTAGTTGCGTTTAGATTGTATATTATGAAAATCATATGTACAACGAAAATATTTTATGTTTACCTAATAAGCCTTCTGGATCGGTCACTGGTCCACCATATACATTCCTAGCGTCACTATGTTGGTAGAGGTGAGAGTCTCCTAAAAGCAATCGGTCAATGTACCCCGCGGCGCCCCCGCTGCACTCCGGAGCGACCCATTCGTCGTGCTTACCACCGGGACCAAGGTATCCTCTAAAAAGTACAATGTTATCGATATATTGTGTAACATAAAAAAAAAAAAATACAATGTGTATAAAAGTTTTTTGTAAAAGTTGAGATAAGATACGCACGCCGGACAGTCAGGATCATGTATGATGAATGTGATAGCGCTATGGACTGCTATCAGCACGCCCGCCAACACCCAGCACCACGCACACGACAGCACGTCTTTTAATGCCTGCCCACACGCGCCCTGGAAATAAATACGTGTTTAGGACTTTGCTATTTAAATTTTACAATTTAAACCTTACTAATAAAATAGCTAAATATTCACCCTTGGAGGCGTGTAGTACTTAGGGGCGGTGAGCGCGTAGAAACCAGCGGAAACCAGATATGCCACAGCCAATCTCTGCAGCACACCGAATATCCGCAGCTCGCCCAACATGTTGGATCCGTAGATTGTATTTAGAGATATACCGAGAAGGAACATCGTTACTGAACGCTGGAAAGTGGGTATCAAATTATGAATAAAATTCAATCATTTTATAAAATCTAAATTAGTGTATTTTTATTCTGCTATTGATAAAAAAAAAAATTAAATGATAAATTTAAAAACATACAACTATTTTGTAATCAAATTTATAATTTTCTTTTTAAATATACATCTATCATGCTAGAACTATCACGACTGGTTTAAGTTCAAAAAAATCTAGAAGATTTTAAACATTTCTCTCGACTTACGGCACTGGTATGTCGGTAACTACCGACATACCAGTGCCGTAAGTGTGTCGGTAAATTGGAACAGGTATTCAAATTATATCTTTGTTAGTGCTATGCCAATAAGATCAATCAAGTTGTCTCGTACATCAGGACACACCTGATCGTCATTTAATGAAGCAACCTCATTCAGTTAACAAAACCAGGTCAAGACTAATTTCTCTAAATCACCGTACCTAATAATCATTATTCGCCAACTATTTACTTCTAAATTATACAATGCATTGAAGAAAGTGATAGCATAAATGTTCCAACGTCAAGAACAAATAATGAAATGTATGAAAAGCGATACGAAATAAACGCCGCATAATAGTCGAGTCGGTTGTGAGAGCGCACGTTTTGCACGCAATGTAAGAATTTCACATGAAACGTATTGCAAAGCCTTGCAATCTCTTTAAATTTGTATTAAAAACACGTTCGTGAGATATTGGATCGTATATAACCGTAGAGTAAGAAAACAAGTTACATAATTATAGCAAAAGTAAGCATTTCGCAAACCAAACGCTAACTGGTACCTAAAGAGCAGCTCGAAAATATTCATACATGTATATAAGCAAAGACCTCGCGTTTGTGAATAACTATGATAAGAAATTTAAATAAATAAATGCTTAAGAAAAAGTAGACTTATGAAATGTCGATATTTCTATATCTTATCTTTTCTTTCATCCATGACTCAGATGACAGCTAAAATAAAATTCTATTTTGTAGTATAATAGGGCTGACATAAGGCGCAACAAATCAATTAAATATATTTGATAATGTTTGCCATATATCGGCATAGCCCGTTCCAACGTTTTGGATAAAATTATTGCTTACTAATCTGTTCCTACGGTATACGTCAACTTTACTTTGGCATACCCAACCATGTGATCCATGCACCTACCTGGCTACGCCAATGATAATCGGTTAATATATTTTTTACGTAACCGGTTTCGCGATCGCTTTAAAATATGAACAATAACTGCCAATCTACATCACAAGCAGGTTTTGTGTTATAATACTGGTTCTTAAAGGTTAACTGACTCGTCTACCCTTATTGTAAACAAATAAATATAATATACATAATGTTACAACTCGCCGAACCAGTCCGCTCGAGAACCTCGTCCCGTTTGTGTTTATGTAATCTTAGCGGTTACGCCTGCGGTAGGCTGCACGGCTGTACTTTGATAAATTATTATTAAGCTTTCTCTCAAATATATTTTTTAAATTACTTTCGATACGATGTTTTTAAACCACGAGATTTTATGAATAATTTCAAAAGGAACATTTCATTACAATATCGGATATCATCGACAAATATTCTATTTTTTTAAACAATTATGTCACTGTGTACAATGTTAAAAATTGGAAAAAAAAAACAAAATTAGATTCAACATTTTTTTGTAAACTAAAATTTAAACGAAATCTTACCCTAATGATATGAAAAACAATTTTCCATCTCGGGACTCCCTTAGCGAAGGCACTCTTCACCGAGAGTGGTATGCATACGCCCATGATCCAGAGAAAAGCGGGAAAGACCAGATCGCCAGCAGCCAATCCGTTCCATGTCGCGTGTTCCAACCACCAGTATCCACCGGCCCCATCGTTTACAAATATCATGAATACTATGGCAATCCTAAGAAACAAAATCAAGTACAGATAAGGCTAAAAACGTTTTCTAATTTAATTTAGTAACGGTATTTTTTAAACATTTTATGTAATCATTAACTATCTCCAGACTAATTCTTTCGTTTAGTGACTTATTAGTATGATTTCGAGCTCCCAATTCTAGAGCTCACTTGAGTTTGCGCCCAGATGCGCCAGTGCATTAGAACATGTCTTGGGCTATTGATCGGCACCAAATCCTTGTTAGATAGGCTTGATACATTTTGACTTACATTATTATGAGGAATTGAATGGTTTTACTATAAATATATCTTACCCTCTAAATGTATCAAGGGCGCGTAGCCGTTGCTGAATGGCCAGTTCCTTGTCTCCATACCGAAGCTTTGCTGATCTTCTCACTCTTGACATTATAAGCCTCATTATACCGTACAGCACCCATGCCGCGAGTAACACTCCCAGTAGAAGGAGCAGCGCTAAAAGAGAATATAAAGTTGCACTTATTAAGAATAGTTAGTTATAACTACATAGTTAAAGAATTGTTTTTTTTTACTAATATTCTGTCTGTATGTCTATTAATCTTTCACGGCCGGCTTTACACCTAAAATCTGTTTTTTATCGAAAAAACCGCGACACCTAGTGTTTTTTAAAAAGATGATCTTGATGTCAAAACTATGGTTAATATTTTTCACCTTATGAAAAAAACACAAACTTTGAAATTTGAAATAGATATTTATAATAATAGATATTTTTTGACGACGGTTCCGTGGTCGAGTAGTGTGTACATCTGTTTTCATGGGTACACCACTCCGAGGTCCCGAGTTCGATTCCCGGCCGAGTCGATGTAGAAAAATTTCATTAGTTTTCTATGTTGTCTTGGGTCTGTGTGATTATTGTACCGTCGTTACGTGTGATTTTCCATAACGCAAGTGCTTTAGATACTTACATTGGGATCAGAGTAATGTGATGTTGTCCAATATTTATTTATTATTTGAAAGAAAACCCAGCTTGCCATCATTCAAGCATTTAGTGGCAGCATCTGAACTTCAAGTTTATCTCATCGTTACGTAGAGATAATTCAGATTATAAATGATAATATACATGCAAAAGAATTCGACTTTTATACATAAAATTATATTATATACGTAATTTGTATGTTATCTATAATTATATGTATTGAAGAAATATTTTTAAATTCTTTTTCTACTGAATTTAATTCATCATATCATTTTTTTTTCTTAAACCGATCGCTCTTGTTATTATCTTAGAATTTATCTAAAATAATTCGTTTAATGACCGAAAGTATGGCAATTAAACGCCATTTTCAACTTTTATAATATGGGTATTATTCAAAATGTACCTACTGAATACTGAACACTCATTTTATTAGTGCATAAAATAAATTCATTTTTTATTTTATGAACAAGGATGTATCATTAGTGATAATAGGTTTTATATTTTAATTCTAGTGTTGTAAATTTAAAAATAAACGTATTCTATTTAATTACTTACTTAACGCTGACAAATAGGTTATACCATTAGTTACAATAGCTGATATTGATAAATTACGTCAAAACAGAAACAAAAAAACATATAATCATACAGTACTAAGCGACATCATGAGCACTTGAAACATTCGATAAGGAAGATGAAGATTCATTTCGTCAAGATAATCTGATGCCTATTTATGACAAAACTATTTATCAACGTTGCATTACAAAAGTTCTCTCCAATAGTGGCGCTTCGTCCATGTTCATGTTATGTAATCTCATATAATAGCTTCATAAAAAATGAAGTTTTTTACATTTTTAAGTTTTTCTATAGTGTGTGTTAGCGGTATTGAGTTTAGAGTCGATCCACTAGTAATAACTAATCAAGGTCTGGTGAGAGGTCTTAGATCAAGTGACGGCAGTTATTCATCTTTTCTGGGAATTCCTTACGCTCTTGTAGATCTTAATAATCCATTTGGTGTGAGTAAAATTACATATTATATGAACGTTTTAACAATTGTATAATCTATAGTTTAAACTTTATCATGTTTTCATTTCAGCCTCCACAACAACATCCAGGTTTTGGGTCAGACGTATTCAATGCTTACTATGGCTTAGTCAAATGTCCGCAAGTTGCACCTGTTGTTTCAAATAATGGATATGAAATATTGGATTGTCTTCGGCTTAACGTTTACTCGCCCACAATAGCTAGCTCGCAGAATCCATTACCAGTCTTAGTATGGATTCATGGAGGTGATTTCGGACAAGGGTTTGCTGGTGAATATGGTCCAGAACATTTAGTCAAACAAAACATAATAGTGGTGACGATTAATTATCGTTTAGGACCGTACGGATTCATGTGTCTCGACATACCCTCCGTTCCGGGAAATCAAGGACTGAAAGACCAATATGAAGCATTATTATGGATAAGGAATAACATAGCAGCATTCGGTGGCAACCCTTATAATATAACGATTGCCGGTCAAGAAGCGGGCGCAAGTTCAGTTTTACTACACTTATTTTCGGATAAGCAAAAAGTGTACAGCAAAGTAATTGCAGAAAGTGGCACTCCTCAATCTATGGGCACTGTTGTCGACGGCGATGTTGATGCTGCGTTAAAACTCGCCGGACATTTAGGTTTTATTACAACAGATTCGTTGGAAGCTCTGAGTTTTCTCTCTCGAAGCTCACACGAACTCGTAACAGCCGCTGCTTTTTATTTAGGCTTATATTTAAAACCTTGCAAGGAGAAATCGTTTAGTGGTATCAGTAATTTTATAGAAAACTATCCATTTTCTTTATCAAATCAGAATAAAGTACAAAATACACCAATTTTAATTGGACACACTAGCAAGGAGGCCTTAGATTTGTCAACTAAATACGACAACGTATATTTTGAAAGTGATCCTTTTTACAATAACATAAAAGAAAACTTTAATCTAGATGAAGACAGATTAGTAGAAGCTGCTAATATTATAAGAAATTTTTACATTGGAGATGAGCCCGTATCAAAACTTTTAGAACCTGAATTGGAAAAATTTGATTCTGATATCGCTTTCTATCATCCCCTTCAAAGAACTATAACGCAGTTACTTAATGAAAATGCAAGCCCAATATTTGTATACGAGTTTAGTTATTCTGAAAATGAACAAGACAAGGCCGCACACGGAGATGAATTAAAATATCTATTTCACATGTTAAACAATAGGATTGAAAATAATGAGAATAATCAACTGATAACTGAAAGAATTGTGAAATTGTGGTCTAATTTTGTCAAATTCGGGTATAGAATTTTAAATATAATTTATTTTATTCGTTGATTATTGCCTAGTTATAATTGGTTAATAAATATAATATATAATATTTCTTACAGAAACCCTACACCAGAGACGAATGACTTAATACCGATGACGTGGACCCCTGTTACTGCGAGTACAAGACCTTATATCGTGATTGACTCAGACATCCGTATCGAGCACAGAATAAACAAAGAAAGAATGGCATTTTGGGACCTCTTTTACGCAGCTTACGGACAATACAACAGATATTCACGGGAATGTAACATATAAATATATTTATTCTTTTATATATTAATGTAGCATTGAAAACGACTGGTTAACTTGTTTGAAATGACTTCAAAAAGCAGGTGATTCTCTCGCGTATACATTTTTTAATGTTCAGTAAAATATGTTATATAACTTTGATTGATAATTGTGTTGGACTTTACTAAGTCTAAATTGTAACAAGACTATACTTAGTCTTGTTACAATTTCATTGAAACTGTGCATTGTTAAGATTTTTTAAGTCAGTTTTTATTTAAAAACTACTTTTATATTAAAGAACTCAGTCGATTGTATTATTCGATGTTTCTAAAAATTGTTTTATAATTAAATAAACGATGTGAAGACTGAAGATTCATCTTTGTCAGAATATGAATAATTGAAAGCGTCCTGTATATTGGAGAGATTCGCAATAAATTCGTACCACTTAAATCCTTAGTATTCTAGGTCGCATCTAACGGATGATGTTCATCAAATAATATAATTCCAAGTCGACGAACAAAAGATTTAGAACGGCTGATGTACCTCCCTCAAACTGTAAGCCAGTTAATATTTTAACAGGTAACAATTGACAATGAGATTCAATGATATATGGTATAATATGTGCACAATGGCAGGCTCTAAATAAAATCAGATAACGGGGCTGCCAAAAGTATTTAACAAGACAAATGCCAAAAGTATTTAATAATACATTATAATAAATAAGTTATTTAAAAATATATAGTCGTATAAAATATAAAAAAATGCTTACGTCTTATTTGGATGCCTAGGAAAAAATTAAGACTTTCTAAAGATCTAATGTTAAATAAACATTAGTTCCGCCAGATTTTCACAATTTTCTCCGACCTTTGGTGCGTGACTTAAAACGGTTTATATTCGATCACTTATAAACACACCTTCTCATTATTGGTAGGTATCGAGCATTTTTGTACCGTGACTAAATTGATTTCAAGCTGGTTTATAAATGTAGGTACACTAAAACTAATATAATGCTACTGACTTTACTAAAGAGAGCATATTACGATAAGTGACATTCTTTATTAATATTTTTTAGTTATGTTTCCTTACAAAAAGGCTTTTAAAGCGGATAATGTCAATTAAAATATAAACATTATACTACAGTTGGTATTTTTAATGTAAATTTTTACACGTGAAAAACCGAAGATAGCAATTCCAACTCGCAAGTATCACTGAATTTTCATGGGCTCATAGTTTGTTCATATATCATTCAACAAAAAACATTCAAGAGGCAATGAATTCACGGAAAGTAGACGTTATTACTATTTGATACAAGATATTTAGCATGTTTCATAAATAACGCGAACTAATGTAAACATGTCGATGAAAAGGGACTTACTTATGTAACAACAGACTTGTATTACTGAAGGTCGTTTTTATGTAGTACAACTATATTTCAAATCGCCTTGACCGTATAAATTTGCATATGAAATATATGTCATATGGCAATTTGTCCGATGACAATGATTTCGCATACTTGAACTATCTAAAAATGGGAGTGTCTACAAACTGAGCGAGTTGTACATATCATTGAGTTTTGTTTTAGAAATAATAAACATAAATTACAAACGTAAACAATATTGTTACGATTCATTTATGCAAAGATGAAAAGATGAAAGCCTAGTTTGAGTAGGTTCAACCCATTCGTCAGATATTCAGACAGTATTGTGTTCTGGTTTGAGGTTTGACTCTATTGAAGGGTAACTAAGCCCGTGTAATTGCAGACGGACATAACAATCTAGCGCCCAACATTGGGAATGGTTTTTTTGAAGCGTAATATCCACCAAAAGAAACATTTTCTAAAATGTTCTTTAATCTCTATTAAATATAGAAGTATTACACTTGTTTATTGGATTTGTAAAATCTAACGGATCCGAAAGAAACTTCAGACTTAAGAAAACCCGCCGACAGAAACTCAACGAGTTTTTTATACGACGTATAGATATATTTATTTATAAAAAAAACAATGAATTTAATTGCATAAAATATACAATAATAATTTTAATGTGTAATTATCTAATGACGACGTAAATAATTCTTCAAATAAGAAAGTTATATATCTAATCACTGTCGAGTCTTAATTGATGTGATGTGAGTACCCGAGCGATTTATGTGAAGAAAAAATGAGAACATCGTGCGCCTCAGTGAAATCAATTGAAGAGAATAATTTGATCGAATGTCTCAAGATATAGATAATATGGGCGTTTATATCTGATAAATAAGACGTAAGTATATCGCTAAGTGTTTTCGTGTCAAGGATCGTGCTTCCAAAATGAGCTGTCGATTTATGTTATTGTCATATAAGGCTTTTTATTGTTATTGAATATATTTCAATATTTGCAACATTATGTAAAATTTTTGACATAAATTTAATTAACAAGTTTTTTTCAATGATCCACCTTGTTGATTTCCAGTTTGAATTATATTATATTATTTCATATATGGTAACACCATTTCAATTAAACGTAATTATTATCACTTACGCATATATATGTCAACAGGTTCTCTAGTTGTTCGTATGGTGCATCCCTCGCCAGTTGTATTTAAAGTGTAAACCCCAAACTCCCCCAAGTTTGGTCGTAGTTGACACAACAAGCCCCTGAAAAAAATATATTGTATAAATACAAAATATAGTTACAATCAATACCATTACCATTTTATTGAATGAAATGTTCAAAACGATAATTAAAACAAAAAAACTTCGATGGTAAATAATTCCGAAAGGTACCGCTAAATGCTTAAAATATAAAATAATTAATCTAATTTTATTTATAAAAAAAAAATATAATCTGAAATTAGTCCTAATCTATACAAAACGACTGGTTGATAAATATATTATGTAAACTGTCATCCCTGTTATTATTATGAATTATATCAGTGGCGTGCTAGACGGATAGAGACCGCACAGAGGGCGTTGCATTGAGAAGGAATCGCGCCCCTGCCCCTACATGTACTCATATTTTGTTATTGCTAATATGGATGGAACTATAAACTTTTTGAATTAATAAGTCTCAAAATTAATTATCAGTTTCATTTTTAATATTTCCCCTCATCTTTGAAGGTCCTGGTGCACCGCTGCGCCTTGCTGATAGCCACGCCTCTGGATTAAATCATCTTAAATAAAACTCTTCACTGTCTTAAATTTAAAATGGCGTATTCCGTGTTATGTAATTATATTATTAGACAAAGATAACTTCCAATCACGGCGAAGGATTCAGAGTTTACTTCACCCATCTTGAAATGATACAGAATTCAATGTTTTCTTTCCTTTTTGAGCGTGGGATGAAATTAAATTACATAATTACGTGATCCTTGCCCGGATTAAAGTATTTCCGTTAAGATCCATTCATTCTACTGAGTCATATTTCGTTAATTATTAAACTAAAAGTTTTTTTTTTATTTTATGTATATAAAATGATTGAAGAGGGCTCAATGTCTTGTGATAATGAATGATGTATCGTCTAAACTGCATTAAAATATATATGTGTATGAACTTTCATACAGCCATAAAACGATCATAATATGCAAGTGCAGATGAACTTAAGTAATCGAATATATGTTAGAGTATAATATACTTTATTTGTAATAAGTTATTGACAAAAATCAATTGAATGCTATTTACGACAGGCGGCCTGATCATTACGGGAGCGATCTCATCCAGAGAACCTTTGCATAAAGGACTTGAGATTTATAACGCGATAAGGAGGTGTGCATATCGTACAAGCTATAGAATGAGCGTTATTAATATATTTACTTATGTATGTTGAATAAAATGATACACACACATATTTGTTTAATATATGATTATATAACTGTAAAATTGTAAATAACGGACATTATAATCTATCGAAGTGGATTTCGTGAAGTTATAAAATCTTTAACCGAAAGATTACAAACATCATAATTTATCTATAATAAAAATAATTTTTATTTAAAGTATTTTATAGTAAGCCTCTATTATTTCTGTTTACGAAAACATGTACAATAAAACATAAATAATACTAAACGCTCCCCGCACATTGATTACTCCACGAAACGTTTAGTAAGAAAGAATTAATGATTTGCTAGGCGTGTCTTTTTTCATTTGCTACTCGTTCTAATTGAATCGTGATTCCCACGCAACGGAAATCGCGATCAAAGACTAGATGGCTAAGATCATCTTCAATCGAGGAAGCACTCATTTAACCCGAGAACCTCTCCACCTGAGACCTGAGAAAAGGTCAATCTTTCGTTGAAACAAAGAGAATGCGTCATTAAATTATGTTAAGTAATAATTGTTTAGCGAACAAGGCAACGTATAGGAATGCCTTGATAAAAACATTGCTGTTCCCATACGAATAAATTTACAATCTCAGAAATATAATAGGTATAATATGTATATTACTTATATACGTAAATAAATACATTTATTCAAACGAATATTGGTTTAATGAAGATTTACTTGGTGGTAGGGCTTTGTGCAAGCCCGCCTGGGTAGGTGCCACCCACTCGTCAAATATTCTACCGCCAAATAACAGTAATCTGTATTGTTGTGTTCCGGCTATAAGTATGAGTGAGCCAGTGTAATCACAGGCACAAGGGACATCTTAGTTCCCAAGGTTGGTGGCGCGTAGGTGATGTAAGGAATGGTTATTATTCCTTACAGCGCCTTTGTCTATGGGCGGTGGAGACCACTTACCATCAAGTGGCATATGCTCGTCCGCTATCCAATGCAATAAAAAAAAGATATATGAAGGACGCTATGTGCGTAGTCACTTACTCACTTTATTGGCACATTAAAACGTTCATACCAATAAACATAGCATATAAACTGCTAGCCTTACATGTAATCGAAGTCGTTATTAGCGCCTGAGATTACTAAAGATCACATAATCTTCTTAGCCAAAGCGATTGTATACATCGGCAATAACAAGGCGTCCTAGGGGAATAACTATAATAATAACCCTTTAAATTGAATATTAAACAAATGAAGATTATTATTTTAAATAACCCGAATCAAAAAAAGCGTTTATTTAAAGCGACCTAAGTCCAAATAGAAAATGTTCTCGTAACTGTCATTCGGTACATTTACGTGCTTTTCAAGAGGCAGACATAATTTTTACTTTAATGTTTGAATGTTCTTTACATAATGACAGCTAATCTATCAATCATAGTCGGTATAAAACCCAAATAAAAAAAACCTTAAAAGGTTTTTTTCTGATGATCTGAAAAAATAAGGTGCAAAGGGGCCGTCCTAGGTTGTCGCTTTATTGGCCGATATGTGTCGGCACTGAGTTACTAGTTTTTGGACACATAAATAGGAAATAAATCAAATGATTTCGTTAAAGTACCAACGTTGTTGCATAAGATGACGATTTACACACTTTGCAATAATATTAAACAGTAGAAAGCAGACATTTTGTCTCCTTAGTTAATACAAGTCACGTCAACATTGCTGTGCCTGTGTATTATCAATTTATCTTACTGAGTAAATACCTAGTAGGTAAAATAAATTTATTAAATCAATTATTCTAGGGCTATTTATACTTTAATTGTGAAAATATTCTGATTTATATGATAAATTACCAACCAAAAATTAAGTATGGTTTGAAAAAAATAACGATAAAATTCATAAAGGACGAGCGTCGAGGTGAGTCCGTCGAACAAGAGGTTCACCTGCTAGTAATTGGTCACCAACGCCTTAGATAGACATTGGCCAACATATTAATAAATACATTCACCAACAATGCCCTGTCAACAACAGAATTCAAAGATGTCCTTTGGCAGTGGGTTGAACGGGGCCCTGCCGCCGAGCAAATGGTTTACCTCTAATTAATGTTACGTTTGTAATGTTTTTTTTATTACAAGACAAAATACTTGTAGGATTGAATATCTATTTGGTTAAGTATTAGTATTAGAAAAACAAATGTTGTTTAGTAAACTGTGAGGAACTTACGAAGTATTTCTAGCGCTTGTGTAATTTTCTGTAGCGTCTGAATACACGCGCCAGGTCGAACGCTTCGCTGTGTTCACCACCCACCAGCCCTCCGTCTCCGGAGAAAGATTCTTCTGTAGTTCGAATGGGCACTGAAAAAATGAAAGTGATCGAAAATTATAATATCCCGTATGTTATAAGTGTTAGTGTAATAGAATTTTGATATAACATTATATACGTTTATAAAACGCAATGCATATTAGTATGGGCCTTGATACCTGAAAATAAGGCTAAAAAATATATACAAGTAAAAATAAGAGATGTGTCGAGGACACCCAGTTGAAACGAAGATGCTTTCGTTATATATTGTGTTTTAAATAATACACACAATGGAATAAATAAACATCGTTTGAGTATATAATGAAATAACAATAAAATTTTAATTAAAATTCCCGTATGAATAAAACATTAACAAAAAATAAGTTATAAGTAAATTATGTTATATTAAAAGGGACAGAGAAAATGTATTTTTTCGATTTCTTAGTAGCTTTTGGTCACAAGTCTCTACAGCTTGACTGGGCGTATCTTAAAACACTCAGTCGGATTAATTAAATATATTTTAAGGACTATCGTCTTATAATTTAATCACATAATTATATATTAAAGTATTCATTGTGATAGCTTACATAACAATACAGTCAGACTGGATAAGCCGAAACGTTACGAAATCTTCTTGTTTCGCGATATTCACATCTGAACTATCTAAAGAAAGGTGAACTTATGTAATACATCGAATGTGAAAGATTATTTTTTAGGAACTTCACAATACATTGCAAGATTACCTAAGTTTCTATACATTATTTAAATTTAATTTGATGTTACGATTATCATTATCGCAATTAAATAATACTTTATTGTTTGATTTCTGTAAAGTTGAATTATAAGAGTTCAACTTTGTAAAATTTAAAGAAACGTCTGTTTTTCTGGTTAATGTTTTTCAACTGAAAGGTTGGGAGATATTTTTTTTAGCAAAACGCATTTAATCATGTTGAATATTAAGTCAAATTTGACTACTTTTATTTTCTTCTCATTCATTTCTGATATAACAATAACGTAATTGTTATTAAATTACAATTGCTACTAAAATAACTCGAAACAATATAAATATTTCGTGTGTATGTTAAGCATTCCAGACATGCAATTGATCTACTTTTAGAGAAATTATTCTCTTATGTGCGTTATTGAGATATGTACGCCTACTTTTGTGATGAAACGAGAAAGAACTGTTACAATAAACTATAACACGCACGCCAAATAATAGCGGTGCTCGGTATATAAAGTGGCACGAAATATTTTTTACTTGAATTCACAAAAGTAATTAATTTAACTGTTATTGATTTATACTATATTACGTCAGAGGCGATCATCATAATTCGCAAGGAAAAAAAATTAAAACATTGAAAATATTGGAAAGTCATTTATATATTATCATGTCATTTAAATCATAATGATATAAGCCGTGTGCTAAGTAGGTATGATCGACATATTTTACAGTATATTAGTGCCGCCGTGGTCCAATGGATTGCATTGTCACAAATTTTAAATAGTCGGTATTTCAAATCCGAATAATAATAATATTTAAAGTAAGACAACAATCATTCAGTTTGGTGGTAAAATCTTCAGGCAAATATCAATAAATATTCTGAGATAATTAGATACATAATTACGTCTATCGCTTAGCAATAACAAACCGTATTATTGAGGTCATTGAAACTAATTTATTTTGTTCTTACTTCTACACCACATCAAACCACATAAAAGACAAATGCAAATATATGTTTAGCAAAAAAGATTCTTATCAATTTGAGAATTGAAATCAGCGTGGGTAGTATCACTTACATTCCTATCTTTTAAACGAGATCCTTTTTTGTATAAGTTAGATAGATTATATTGACAACGAACCTTATTACTATATATATTATTTTTCCCAGTCAATTCAAAGTATACTTTGTTCGAAAATGTTTTAGAAACACTTTTGAATCGACTTTTTACAAGGAAATTATGTCAATTCAATCTTCCAGCAGTTCGGTAAGTAGATTCTACTGAGAAGATATCAACAAACTGTAGTACGCATTGACTTGAGCATGTTTAATAATTCATAAAAAAAAATTATAAATTTAATTGTAAAAAATGTTATTAGTTACTTGTACATACTTATTTCAGTATTGTTTCAGTACATATATATATGAACGTACAATGAACTTTTTAAAACCAGGATCAATACGCCCATTTAATTATATTTTATTTATTTACATAAATTACATTATAGATAATTCAAAGAATTTTAATATTATTCATTTTATTACTGTATGTACCAAAATACTAAGTTGTTACGTACATATAATAAACAAGAATATTCCCGAGTAATATGGGAAACCCATGACACGTCAATAAAAATCGATGCTAGGGTCGCTCCGATACCCTTTGCTTTCCACAGAAACATAAACACATACCAAACATTTAGTTCGAAAACATTTAAATGTATATATATGTAAATTAAAGACTGTATTTACTTCAACTGATCTCACTTTGTCAAATTTCAAGCCTATCTATATAAGATATATTTATATCGGAGTTTACTTACTTTTATTTGAATCACATGATAAATTATTTAAATTTATGTTCAATATTCGGCATATTTGACAGATTTACCAAATTTTCGTATACTATCAGCTTTAAAATAATATACATTCCGCTAAATACAAGTTCTTCAATCAGAAATTTGTGCAATACTTGTTAAAGCAACATTTATTTTAAGCATATAATCGGTAATTACGCATATATGTATTCTATAATTTTAAAATTAATTGTGAATTCAGAAGAATTCCGCTCTTAATAAGATATATCACCTCTCATGATTGTTTTAAACTGGGAAAGAAGCCAGCCGGCCGGCCCTTTCACAAAAAAAATCGTACCTCTATTTTATTCGTTTTAATTTCTGTCTTTCGGAAATATATCTATATTCTTCATTTTATATTTATTAGTAGTATTATGTTTATTATTTAATATTATTTATATTAAAATTTTGTCACAGTTATGTTAAATTTGCAATCACTAGCTGTTTCTGGATTACAGGTGTAGTCGTTAAATATAAGTGGGAAAACACACTTTATGTTCTAAAAATTCATATTTTTGCTTGCTTTGCTTTACCCTTTTAAACTTTATTTTATAACATATATTCTTTTTGTTATCCTTCAATATCTATATTTTATTTTGATACTATAGTGTTAAAATCATTCCGAATACGATCTCTGTAAAGTATTGGCTTATCGCCAAAAGTTACACGGTTGTTTTCAACATAGCTAAAGCAGTTGTTTGCCATTTGTTACTATACAGGAATATCGAGTTAGTCCGAAGTCCTCGAAGGTTCAGATTGGTAATCGTCGGCCTTACTTTGAAGAGGGCACTTAAACATAAATAAGTTCTCACAGTTTAATAAACTTATAAAGATAAATTCATAAAATATTATTATTGAACTAGAATTATTCTACTTTAAATATAAATAATGCCGTTGCAAACATGACAACAGAAAGGCTGAACTCGGGTTGGATGTCATGTCATGTGTACGAAGAGAATAACTGACATAACCAAGACAACGAAAGAGAGAGAATGGTAGAGAAAAACTCACTGCGACGAAACCAAATCAATCAAATACCAACGTGCCTTTAATTAACCTTAAACCGGCTTTCAAAAGCATACACGCGTAACGCAGGATATTTCGTGAAATCTTTTACAAATACATAATTACAAAACAATTGTTCATATTATATTCAGGATGTTATCACTCATTACACGATTTTCAACATGATCAACGAATTAGCAACTTTATTAGTTATATTATAATTTATGAGTGTAAAATATGTATCAGCACTTCGACTTTAACTCTTTACAAAGTATTTAAAGTTATTATTATAATAATTTTCTTTGATTTATTCCAAGCAGCTGCAATAATGTCTTTTTAATAGTTAAGTCGTTTTAAAATTGTAATGATTATATAAATTAGTTTCGTTTTCGGAAACTACGCAATTCCGATAGTTCATATCTTCAAACATTATTACTAACTGATGATATAAAGTATATACACGTACCTAACGTGAACAATATTTTAAAAATAAAATATCGGGTTTAATTTTAATTCAAAGCCGTGAGAATTCTTTAGATATGTGTATTGGAAAATGGGGCATCCTATGGTGAGTGGGTAACACCACCCACTCACATTGGCACCGTAAGATTGGATTTGCCAATCACTCCATTGCCAATAAGCAATAAATTTACTATAAGCACACAAAATAAAATGTTGTGTCCCTTTACGTTACAGGCACAATGAATAGATCTCATTTCCAATATTAGTTCCCTTAATTTAAAGAAATGCAAATTGTTAACATATACCGACATAAAAATATTTATTAAATTTATTCGCTGGATTAGTTTTTATCAACACTTTTTTATATTTAATTTTGTAAGAAAACGAAATATAATTATAATAATTTTAATCCATACAAATAATAAATTTATTCTTTATTTAAAGTTATTGCAAAGAAAAAAAAATATGTGGACTTTTTGTAACAAATTTTACCTTCTTGTAAATCGGTATTAATCGCAACTTTCTTATCGGTCAATTTAAATATATTTGTCGTGAAAGTATGGCTGTAATTGACGTAAAGAATAAACAATATTTAAATTATACATATGCACATACAGACATAACTGCAATGAGAATATTGAATACTTACTTTTAGTCATATGACTTCACAATAAAGATCACATTCGCTAGACAATTATTAAACAGTTATAAAACAATTTTTACACGAAATAGGCAATAGGATAATTAATTATGTGCTATTTTGCTAGTTATTTATACTTACGACTACGAGTATATGTACGAGATATATGGCGGAATGTATGTTTTCAAATATAAGTACATAAACACTTATTTGAAATATATTGATGTTTTAAAATCTGATTTGTAATTAATTGATTATGTATGACGTATGTGCTAACCTGAGTACTAATTTGTATATTTCCTACTACTAGGCAGTATTTCTTGCCTATATAGGCTGCTTATTTCAAGCTTATTCCAGCACGTAAAATGGATTAGGTATAGGTATTGTACAGGTACCAAAATAACTTTAGACATGTAAGGTTCATTGAACATTTTTTTTAACTCGATTTGACGATAGGAGTGACTTAGATTTCGCAATACATGGATCTTTATCAATCACCATGAAGCAAAAAATAAGTTTTTGAAACGCACTGCACTCTAGTGATTGCTGCTAGTGTATTGACTACACTTTCTTATACTTTTTTTTGTTTTGCTGAAAAAACACGCTTACTCGTTTCCCCCGCATGAAGGTCTTGTCGAAATACACCAGAATATCCATTTAAATACGCGCGCGCCGTCTCTTTAGGCGACGTCACAGGATCGTTTACGCTCTCTTGTACTAACATTAACTTTTGAATAGTATGAATTATGTTTTTTTTTAAAGAGAGAGAGTCATACTAATAAAGATTAATTTTATTATTGTCTTCGTAGATAAATGAAATTAAAAATTCATTAGATACTCGTTAGCTTTTCACGATCTCATGCTACATTCCAAAAAACAAAGATAGAAAGAAGCCTTTCTTTATCTTTTATTTGTCATGCTCATGAGTATGCAAAAAAATTACTTGGCTTAAGTTAGAAGACAATAAAGATTTATCGAGGAAGGTTCGTTCTATTCATTCGCTTAATAGTAATTTACAATCAATTAAAAATCAAGGTACATTAGGTACCTATTCTAATAAAATCGACAACGTAACACTATGATAATTAAGTGAGCCCGAAGAAATTTTATTATGAAGGAAATGACTGCCTTTGACTTATTTTCTTTTAAAATGTTTTTAAACAAAGAGGTTTAATATCTCAGTGAAGGCACTCGAGCGTATCGCATTTTTTTGATACAAACAAATGTTCGTCAAATCGAGTGCTATTGTTTGTTCGAAACCTAATGTTATATTCGTAAACATACCGCCAGATAACGGTGCTTCACTCAAATTTTAATCTCAAGACTAGTACTACTGAACCGAAACAGAACTAAGTATAATTAACTACAACCCATTTTTAAACAAAATAATTATTCTTGTATTTGTAATTGTTTTACTATTATTAAGTACACGTAACACAATAATAATTAATTTCCATAGAATTCTAGCCTTGTCCTTGTGCGTGCCAAGTATAACCGATACAAGCCAATGTATGGTTTGGAATTGCTTATTATCAATTATTTAAATTAAATATAATTATTTCCAGTAAGAACTACAATCTTGGCCTTTAAAATAAAAATAATTTACTACTTGTTTCTTATTTCAAGTCATAAAATACAAGTAAACTTACCCTGAAACAGTCGTCTGACACCGCGTAAACACCAACATCCCTATCAGTCACCCCGACAATGTAGGCTTGGTCCATACTCAGGGCGCTCATGTTGAGACCCTGGTGTTCTTCCACACCAGGGTCTTCGAGCCAAGACCTCATCACATCACGGATCCACAACCAAGCGTCTTTATCCACTGTTTCATTCATTTTTTCGAAACAAAAAAATATGTTAGTAAAATGTCACTAAAAATAACACAGAGCACTTGTTATTTTTTCAATAATAACAGCAATCATTGTTATAACAGTGTCGTGGTGTATTTAGTCTGCATTTCTGGCAGCGTCTTAGCGACGGGAGGCACGGACTTGCACTGCCGGTAAAACCGGTGCTCGCGTCTCGCGTATTACCACATTAGTAAATAATTGGCTTTCTACCACTCGCCGGGAAAAAATCTTCGAACATTGTGATGAAGTACAGACGTGAGGCAAGTTTCCATTGCGAAGGAAATCAGTCTAGTTCCAAGAGTCATTAGTACATTTTTTTTCGTTTAAAAACATGCAATACCAGTAGTACTGGATCCATTGATTCCTAATACGGAAATACCAATTGCGATTCGCTATAATTAAATGAAGTGAGTGCACTTAAGAAGGGTCTGGCGAACAAAGATTTATTTAATTGCAAATGTTTGTATTTTTTTATTTATTTCGTTTATTGTTCGTTTCGTTTATACATGACAATGTATAAATATCATAAATGTAAAAAAACGATGATAAATTAAAAATTGTTGTTAAATTATGGCTAAATTTTTTTTCGCAATATTTCATTGTTTAACAATAATAATAATAATTTAATATTGCATTACCAATATTATAACATAACATAGCTCATTATGACAAAAACCTATATCTATTTTTTAAGTAATTTTAATTATTTTATTCAAAGTTTTACTTGACCTTCAGTACGTTATGCTATAATATAAACAAATACTTATGTTATAGTTTCGAAAAGAGTGGCATTTTTAATAAAAAAATCTCTCACAATTCTAATTTAAAATTAATTTGTATTTAATTCACCTCGTGATTGGTGCTGAAGAAATACATCGTAATGTATTTCAATATAATTTCAAATATGCATGATAGTACTGCACTTATATACAAACCCGGATCGGACAAACGTGGCGGGAGATGTTCTAAAGATTCTACTTCCAAGTGGTGGGATGTGATGTGATGGGTACTATACGTTATAAATTTTGTTTTCTAAAAAGTATATATTTGTATAGAAACAAATCATTGATTTAAAATAATATTTATCATAATTAATAAATTTAAATATAAAACAAAAATGTAAGTAGGTTTAAAAAAAATATAGCTCTCAATTCTGCAGAATACATTTAATTCCCAATGAGGTCATATAACGACACCAAATGCCTTCAAATTAAACTTTATTCTATTATTGTTAAAAATAATTAGCGGAAAAATTATAAATAAAATTAACTCGATGTTGATAATCGGCAAGAACATAGATATACTAATTTATACACACACATAAATACATAAGAATTAGTCTTACACAAAATTGTTTTTTTTTTATTATTATATAGGTAGGCGCAAGGGTGAATGGGCCGCCTGATGGTAAGTGGTCACCGCCGCCCATTAATTTTGGCGCTGTAAGAAATATTAAGCAATTCCTTACATCACTTAAATACTAGATTTACTTAGATGAACCTCGGGAGCTAAGATGTCATGTCTCTTGATGATGTGATCTTGTGCCTGTAGTTATACTGGCTCACTTATCCTTCAGACCGGAATACAACAGCACCAACTATTACTACTAGGCGGTAGAGTATATGATGAGTGGGTGGTACTCTACCACCGATTAAGTAGTAGTCTCGAATAATCGTAACTTAGAGTCGATGTATACAAAATCAGATCAAACGTTAAGCAAGTATACGAAAAGAAAGTTTAACATTAGCGGCGTTTTCGGGTATAAAAATTAAGGACGGAACTCGTGGCCATGTTCTTGTTTTTATAGTTAAGCAATTATGATCAACCAGATTGTATCTATAAATAAAATGTTTTATTTATTTTGCGTATACTGAATAAAAGAAATGTGACTAAACAATTCTAAAAATAATCTAAATTTATTCAAGTAGTACCTATGTTATATAATTTTACGGGTTTTATACACGTTAAATAAATTGGTAAATATTTGTAAGCCGTGTAATTTTTTAATTATTGTAATATAAACTTATTATTTACTTAGTTATTATATATATCGATATATTAATTAAAAACATAAGTTTACATATTTTAACCTTTTAGTTGAAATTATTATCTGTAAAAAACTACGTTTTCTTTAAAATTCTGTCATCAAGCTTCATTCTTGAAGCAGATTGCCTTGTTTTACTATCTTAAAAATTTCTTGGCATACTGACCTATCGCTTTAAAAGATAAAATTTATTTATATCCTTCGGTTTTTTCAAACTAGTCTACAAGCTGACGTTCTTATTCGTAAATTAAAATAATTACGTATTTTGTTTCTAAGTTTGTATCTTAAATAAGTACGTATCTATTAGCAATATTTGCATAACATATCATCGCGAAATTACCCATCGAGATTTTAATTATCTTTTAATGCTTTCGTATTTTTTTTCAAATCCTATCAAACACATTTTTTATTTTACTTTGCCTAAAATAGTAGTATTATAAAAATAGTAATTATCATAGTACTATACTACTCGCATGAATAGAGCAATTTAAGTACATATCGAATGATGTTTTTAGTTTAATTTTTTGTATAAATTCTTGTTGCTTTAAAACATAATAAAACAACAGGAATTGATATTATCTAACAGTATTTAAAAGACTCGAGAGTAATTCTCGTGAACAAGACATTCGTAGATAATGTCGTAATATCGAGCTCCACCAAATAAAAATAAAAAACATGGTAAATATCCCGTTTTAAATACTGTTAGTAATAAAAATAACCATGTTAATTTAAAATCTGATATTACCTAAGTTATATTTATAGATCCTTCCTTAATAAATCTATATTTTTATAATATAGACGGTTTATAATTTTGTATCGTTCTGCTTGCTAATTTCCTTTTTTTTCGTTTGACACTTTACAACGTTTAGAATTTAATTTATATAACATAACATAACATAAGCAGCCCGTAAATGTCCCACTGCTGGGATAAAGGCCTCCTCTCCCTTTTGAGGAGAAGGTTTGGAGCATATTCCACCACGCTGCTCCAATGCGGGTTGGCGGAATACACATGTGGCTGAATTTCGTTGAAATTAGACACATGCAGGTTTCCTCACGATGTTTTCCTTCACCGCCGAGCACGAGATGAATTATAAACACAAATTAAGCACATGAAATTTCAGTGGTGCCTGCCTGGGTTTGAACCCGAAATCATCGGTTAAGATGCACACGTTCTAACCACTGGGCCATCTCGGCTAATTTAATTTATAATTCGATCCAATATAGTATATTTATAATATATATCTAATCATTATACTCAAAGTCATTAAAGTGTTAAGTTATTATACTATTGAGTGAATCACTAATCACTATGTTAGTTTAAATTTAATTTGTTACCAAATACACTTAATTGCGCACTAGCTTCTGATTCTTCTATAACATTCACTAATTATATAACGATATTTTTATTTGAATACGAAATTACACAAATGCACATGTGAAATTGATTAATTAATAACAACTACACCAAATGAGTACCTTATAACCCCTGAGGTTGCGTGTGAAGGTAGTTATCATAGCCTTACGAAAATTGTTCACGACCTTCTCAGTTTAAGAAACTTCATCAGCAAGTCAGTTTGGTTCGTATTCTAGTAACGATCACTCGGCTTACCTCGATTTGCAACTTTTTTGTTATATTATTTTTTAAAATGAAATCAGTTGTTCTTTTATTTTGTATGTGCACGTTAAGTCTCGCCAGACGAGACACCGGATTTCCAGCCGGCCTAATGGCAGAATGTACGTATCTTATTCTAATGCATAATTATGATGAATATAATACTCGCTAGTTAAAAATATATAATTAATTAATTTGAAAAAGCGTAAGAAAAAGGTGGATTTGGGACTTTTTAAGCCACCTTTATTAGTTAATAACAGAGAGTAGCTCTAGCTGACGGTTTCCTTAAAATTTATTAAAAAAAATGCACGAAAATCTTGCGAGCTTTAAATCGACGAAATTCGAATTTCAAATTTTAATGTTTTATTTCAAAATAGTTCACTTCAACAAAAATGCTCTAATAAATAATACTATTTATAAATTAGGCCCGGGAATGACAAAAAACACAACATTATCAGAGAAAACGAAGGATTCGCTTACAGCTGTAGTTCTCTGGCCTAGTAGCGGCTGGCTCGGGAGCAATGAAGAGACTTGTAAGCTTAACCACCAAGGAGCATCCTGTGTGGAGAAACATCTGGACTTCAAAAAGAGGAAAACATTGGTATGGGACTTTATATTTCTGATTTGGTTTACGTCGGAGTAAAACTTACTTACAATTTGTTGATTGAATTGTTCTACGAATTTTCCAATTACTGTTAGTATATGTGGATCAAATGTAACTGAATTTTAAATCAGCTTAAGTCGGTTTTAAAATTTAATATTCACTTGTAAAATAATTCATTATTAACAATTCAATCTGTTTAAATTAAACTCTTTGAATATATAAGATAGAGCCGGTCTCTTTTAGTATATAAAAAGAGATTACAAATTGAATTTCTTGCTTTTTCTGCTCGTTATATAAAAGGAATACTTTTTGAACTTAGGTGAGGTTCTGAACTTAAAATTGAATGTAAGGTTATGTATACTAATCTAAATAATCTTGCAAAATGACCACCAAAAAAGTGTTTGTAAGACCCTATTTAAAATGTAAGTTTTTATTTTTAAATAAATACGTATGTAACCTATGATATTATGTACATCTTGAATGGATGTAACATAATTTTAGTGTTTAAAATAGGTACAGATGTACACAAAAAAAATATCGTTTTTATTTAAAAAAATGGCTCATTTCGTTCACACACTATCTATTACATAGTAAACTTAAAATTATAATTTGGTCAAGATATTTAATAAAATAACAACACTAAAATACATGGTAGATTCCTTGGTGACTTTGTGCATGTATAGTTTCAGTTTGAAGGGTGAGTGAGCCAGTGTAACTAAAAACACAAGAGACATAACACCTTAGGTTAGGTAGGCTTAGCTCAAGTTTGCTGGCGCATTGGCGATGTAAGGAATGGTTATTTTTTCTTGCAGAGCCGATGTCTAAGTGCGGTCATGACCACTTATCATCAGGAGGCCCATTCGCCAACACTAAACCAACCTATATCATAAAAAAATAAATAAATCGGATAACCATCAAATAACACTATGAACCTTTAATGCATGTCTATATGACATCCCATGTATTCATTTTGTTTGCAATTATCCGATGCTGTGGAATTATATTCGATATTCTTTTTCCTAATTTAGTTTTAAGAATGATTACGAAACAAACAAAAAATCTTTCATTTACATATGACAACTAGTTGACAACTGCAAATCTGTTCACGTGTTAGAACTTGGTCGTTAGGTGTCAGGCATAAAAAATAGCCTATTTACAGGGCCGGACCGTAAGTTTAGGGGGCCTTGGGCTAACACAACTTAGGGGCCACCTAAGGCATATCTGAACGTAGACTTGAATTAAATTAATTGAATGGGTTTAATTAATTGCAGGACTCACAGAGCTGCAAACCATACGATCTGTTTAATTTAATAAAGTTATGAATTCTTTCGCATTATCGTCTATTTTTGACTTTGACTTGACTTAGCTGGGGGGCCCTTGAATCCACGGGGCCCTGGGCTGAAGCCCAAAAAGCCATACGGTAGATCCGGCCTCGCTTATTTACTTCCTTGGAATTTAAACTTGCTTCTGAATTTCACCAAATTCGATTCGATTTGACCGTTAAAGAGACACAGACCGGCAGACGGATAGTGTTACTTTCGCTTTATATATTTTATTTTATTTTCGCTTTATTTATAATATTAGTATAGATTAAAGCGCAGCATCATTCTGTTCAGGTATTTATAAGCGGCTATTTGGATGCGTCGTTTTCGCCAATCGTGCGAGCATTGGCGACTCCTTACCTCGACCGAGGACGAAACGTCATTATTTTGGAAATTTATCCAATACTCCATCGGAGCTACCCAATGTATGTATTATTAAACTTTTTAACATAAATAACGTATATTTTATTTTAAATATTAATATGGATATTTAAAAACGAAAAACAAGGTATCAGTATATTTATATAACAACAGACATATTAGTCTAGCTACTTAGCTTATAAGTGGCCAAATATCGTGGTCCTGGGTTCAAATCACAAGTCAGGTTATTAGAAGGTGATTTTTTCTGTTAAAAAATCAGTATTTACCCGGAGAATTTTTAAATATAGTGTTTACTTTCGCTTTGCGTAGAGATGTTGGAACACTCTGCATCTCCCTCGCTGGCCACTGACATCCTTCGGACATCGCGCCAGAATTTCAAGTTTCATCCGCAACACCTATTAGCAGCCCCGTAAATGTCCCACTGGTGGGATAAAGGCCTCCTCTCCCTTTGAGGAGAAGGTTTGGAGCATATTCCACCACGCTGCTCCAATGCGGGTTGGCGGAATACACATGTGGCAGAATTTCGTTGAAATTAGACACATGCAGGTTTCCTCACGATGTTTTCCTTCACCGCTGAGCACGAGATGAATTATAAACACAAATTAAGCACATGAAATGTCAGTGGTGCCTGCCTGGGTTTGAACCCGAAATCATCGGTTAAGATGCACGCGTTCTAACCACAGGGCCATCTCGGCTCGTTAACACCTAGATGTCCTAAAATCCCCAACAACGTCATTTTAAGGAGTCTTCTGCCTGTGTTAATAATATATAATAATAAGTATGTAATGTTTCTTCTTATCTTTTCGACAGCGCAGCACGCCTTACAAAACCCCTTGGCATCCTGTTAGGAGAATTCATTGCTGAATTAACGCGAAGAGGTTTGCATCCAAATAAACTTGAACTACTAGGAGGGAGTTTGGGTGCCCACATTGCATCATACGCAGCAACTAGATATCATGAATTAACAAATTGGAAACCAGCGCGCCTTACTGGTAAGTCTTTTTAAGTAATTGTGAGTATTAACTTGCCCCGAACTTACGCGATAGGTGGGACCGAGCGCTCTCCATGAAAGTCGAATTCGCGTAAGTCGGGGTACAATTTTGCATATAAAGACAAAGTATGTTTAATTCGGACCGGGAATGAAATAAAACAATAATTTAGGAAATAAATGTTATAAAATGATAATATGACTAATTATATTATTATAAATTGTATAAACACAATTAGAAGATATTTTGATGTAGGTTTCTTAAAATATAACAAAGTCATCTGACGAGTCAATGATTTTTTATTCTCCCGTAATGTCTGCTCGTAGCATGCTAGTAATTTTTTTATTCCTTGTTTCGTAAAAGAAATGCGGTCTTCGTTATAAATCTATGCTTTCCAAACTTGTTAACCCTTTTTCAATTGAACTGAGGGCTTCTCTCAAGTTTCCATCTGACATTTGAGCTGGATCCAAAGAATCAAGATTCTAAATGTCTTCCTCTTATTTACGCATTTTATGAACTCATCAATTGTAAGCTCCTCATTGTGTGAATCCAGCAGTTCTTGAGCGTCCCACTTTAGTGAAGTGGGACGCACCACTTTTAAATTTATTTGTCTACCAAGTTCGACAACGTCTTTGATCACATTACCAATTTCACCAGGCCCTGGCACTGATTCCGCCTGAGTCTGAGTGCAGAAAAAATGGACAGATTTTTTTCCGAAAGACAAATAGACTAGAAAATTTAAAAATCGCGTAACTCCGAATTCTCGTAAGTCGGGGTATTCCTGTATTTTAAAACCAGAACTTTACTTATGAGAAGAATATTGTTTAATAAATTACTGAACATGATCAAATATTTAAAATAATAATGGAATCGTTAATAATCATTACCTTATAAATATATTTTATTTTGCTACAAAACATAAATCTACATTTTTAGGATTTCAACATTTTCAACCTTGTAATAAACACAAGAATGTATGCGAATTGAATTGAGTATGAGTGTCCAAGGTGCATATAATGTTATTGAATATATTCTATATTATTATTAAAGTTTAAGAGCATGATCGTTTGGTATTTTTTAATTAATAAGCATATATCGCAGGTCTGGACCCAGCAGGCCCATGTTTCCGCTCACTACCACGCTCTGAGCGATTTAACTCGGATGCAGCGCATAAAGTCGACGCTGTACATACTAACATCGATGGATTCGGATTAGCAGAGGCCGTCGCCCACGTCGACTTTTATATCAACGGGGGTACTTATTTAAAAAATATGTATATTTAACAAGGTTTTAAAAATATTAAAAAACGTATTGTCACACATTTGCGTTATCAATAGGCTGGAAAATATTATGTACTTTTTTTTTCAATTTACACTATCGGATGCTTCGATCGTATAGATACTCTCAAAAATATGAAGTTGGAACCTATTCGGTTTGGTACTGGCTAACCGTATCGATGAAAGCAAGTCACTTTTCTAAAAAGAACACTGTCCAAATTTCATCGAAGTGATAATTATACAATATTATTATCAGCTACATACAATAACTGGAATAATTCCTATTAATTTTTTTTATTATATAAAGTATTCTAATTTTAGGTGAATTTCAACCAGCAACAATACGAGACTATCTAGTACCATGCTTCCAACTCTGTAGTCACGTGCGAGCAGCCGTCTACTGGGCTATAGCTAATTACGAAACAGACCAATTTTTAGGAGTCCGTTGTGACTCCGTAGCACTCGTAAGACACGGTCATTGTTACCATGGACATCTGGAGACGAATGTCCTCGGCCCAAAGACTAACTTCAGCCGCCCCGGTATTTACTACCTGCCTACATTAGATACATTGCCCTTCTACATGGGCGAGAAGGGATTAAGTAAAAGGCGATATGATGTTAATAACTATTTATTAAGGATTGCGCCAGATGAAGACATGGTTATATGAATAAATGAATGTTTTCTTGAGTTTATTAATGTATATATTATTATCATTGGTATTTCATTGCTAACATAAGCTCATCTACGGATAGCTCTGCAATCAAATTTAATAGGTAGACCAATACCTGCAATTATTTTGTAATTATAAAAAAAAAAACATAAGTTAAAGAATAGATTAAATTACTACTAAGGGTAGAAAAGGCGCCAGCAACAGATGAATTACCTGATGTCTTAATAAGTAAAGAATATATTTATATTTTGTGTAAGAACGACTCCAAAAAATATATCTCTAGTCTATGTCTAATAACTTATTTTTTTTTAGAATTTAAATGTACAAGTTCGAAGTTTAACCAAATGAATTTGCGATGAAACGTCATTAATATTCGCATATTCTAGTACATACTTAAATTTGTTCATTTTTAAGCGATTTATTCTCCAGCCTTTATTTAACACACACATAATTATTATTATGATCAAGGCTACGAAAAGGAATGACGTAAATCAAACAAAAGAAAGAATACATCGCAGATATTTATTAAACTTCAATACAAATAATATACAACATATAGTTTATTATGTTCCCGGTAGGACAAGATTTCATGACATTTCGTATAAAATCTATCTAAACGTTATATACAGGAGCTACAAACATTAATTCTATCGCAAAACGAATGCTCATTCAATAAATTTGAGCAAATACTGGAAGCCTGAGGTTTTTGTATGCCAACGCCAAAACTTATATAAAAAGCTGTGAAATAAAATACTTTTTTTTTACGTAATTCTGTCATACAAAATTAATACCGATTACAGAAGACATTTAATATTTTATAAATAGCTTTACTTTTATAAATAATTATATTCATTTAAATAACACAGCAAACGCAATCTAGTTTTGTAAAATATAGATATATTATAGAAATACATTGATAAAAAATACCACGCATCCATTTCAGATCTCAGGATAAACATCGTACAAATTTCCAAAGACAATCTTCAAATAAACACAGATAATACATTCTAGAGCAGCGAAATATAAAGCACCACAGATTATATTACGAGTTATAAAAATGACATACAAAAATATAAAACCTTTTTGGAATGTGAGTTAAAGAGCCGATTAGTTTTCGAAAGTGATATGTAAATTAAATAATTACGTTGTGCTTTGGAGGCCATTTTTAGCAATAAGCCACAATTCATTATAATATAGGAACGACGAAATCAAACAAGACACACTAATATTTATAATATTCTCCCCTAACGACAGCCGAAAAAAAAAAAAACATTCCTAATAAATGTCACTTTTTTTAAAACTCAATCAATTCACAGACGACTGGTTCTTAAAGCAGTTCTTAATCTCCACGCATGTATGAAATATGACTTATAGAATTTCGATCGCCCCAAAATACACACACATAATAATCATATGTTACACTCCCTTTGCCAAAACATTCCGAGTGCATTAAATTGATTAACAAAATAAAACTTTATAATCTCAGTCCAGTCAGTCAGTGAACAAATCAACCGTTGATATAAGACCTCTAACAAACGGACTGCGTTAGTGAGCGGAGTAAATAAAATATAACGAGGGCTTTAAATAGGCATCAAAAACTAACCTTACAATTTTAAGAAATACATCGACGAACAAAATACTGTTATCATATGGAGGTTTAGAGTTATTAAGTCACGTGACCAGTATAATATGTATTGTGACATTGAATAATACCTGTATCTTACGTAGTTACAATACCAGCGCGTTATTTCCTATACGTCATCGCAATCACAATAGTTTACGTTCGGACGGCCGATGCTCCCATTGCAAACGAAACAAATGCATCAGTTTGGTATTCTCGTAATTAGAATTACATCTTACTTGAGAACATTTAGCCAGTATACTCGTTTTAATTCCTTCACTTTGTCGTCATTCACTTGAAGGTTACGAAAAATATTTGATGATTATTATTAAAACGCTATTTATTTCTTAATTGCTTATTAAATGCTGCCAATATCATTTATGATTATAGATTTTATTTTAAGAAATCAAGATTATTATAATTTAATAAGTATTATGATTAACGGAAAATTGGGTGAAGCGTTATTCAAATATATTAGAGTATAATTTATCCAAGCTACAAAATAGCACGTCTGGATTTTAAGAAGTTACCAAAAATTTGTCTAAATCGATACGCATCATTCTATATCAGCGCACACACAGTCTGGGAGTCACCTCATCGGCAAGTCTGTGCTCCACATGGCTGAGCGGGCCAGTAGCAGCTACCGAGGGATGTATTCCAGCGGATACCACGCCACCGTTTCCTGTTTCAGCGGTAAGGTGCCCAGGGGGATGACGACTCCCCCCAGGAACTGGTTCTCCTGCAAGGAGTCGTAGTGCCACACAGTCGCCTGTAAGCTTCTGTTCTTGACGACGTCCAGGGGCAGGCGGTACTCCAGCATCTCCATGAAAGACGGGTGCGAGTTTCGTTTCAATACGCGCGTCTTGCGTTTCGTCTCTTTGGTTGGATCTGGTACTAGGTATACCTGTGAGACCGTGAATATATTATAATACAATATCAAACTATTCAACGGTGGTAATGTTTTATGCACATCCACCAGGGTGGGTAACACCCACTCAATAGTGTAAATAATTTGTAATACTGTATTCAGATACAAAGAAATAGTGAAATCGTACTTCGAGTCGGGCATGAGTAATAAATATCTGTCACTGCCTCGAGCTAATTTTAATGACTTTTTTAATATTGGAGCTCTATAAGTAAGTCGCTCACAAACATCTCATCTAAAGTTATCGTTACGTCAGTTGTACTATCGGCCAGCCTGTGCTGTTACCTTGACGTAGGGGTTGGGCGGCAGGCCCTGCGCGGAGGCGGCCAGCGACTGCGCGTGCAGGATGAGCACGGAGAGCACCCCGCCCGAGTACTGCACCGACAGCTTCAGCGAGCCCGAGCCGCTGTTCTCCGTCTCCACGGACTCGCCTGCATCGGGTCACAAATACATGTATATATGTAGATATAAACGATGCAAATCTAAGGAAAACTATTACTGACTTAAGATTTTTTTTTTTCGTTTTAATCCTTCATTTATTTATTTATTTAAAGACGTTATTGACCACCACAAAATAAATTGAACAAAAAGCGAACTTAAAGCCTGACGGTATTTACTGCCAGTCAATATTTAGGTCAAACAGAAAGCCATGAAAGCGGTAATTAATAATTGACAATACATAAAAATAAACCTATACTATACACGTATAGTATCTACAAAGCGAATGACGATTTATACTATCTATAGTAAAACATGAATAATAAATAATATATAATAGTGCTTTATAGATGTCATGAGAACTAAGGGCTTTCTGACAAAATGTGCTCACGTAGACGAGTCTTAAAAGTAAATTTAGAGGTAGCTTTTCTAATATGTTCGGGTACTTTGCTCCATAGCTTGAACGGAGTAAGAATTAGAGACGAAACCAGAAGTATAAGTAGAATATCATTGTGTATAATGGAAAAAAAAATTATGACTACGAAACCAAATATCTGATTTGGTAATTTCTTTACTTTTTAAATACTGATTTTTTTTAAATGAATGCTGAAGATACAATTACCTTTCTTTAGTCTCTGCGGTTCCACATCCTGCTGATCCCGCAGCAGCGGATGGAAGAATGTGTAAACAAGATCTGAATGTGCTATTTCATCCGCCAGGCTGAACAGAGAGGTCAGGAAAGCTTGTACATCGCTGAATCTCCTCTCGGCAACTTGTCTTGTGTTGGATCTTCCTACGTGTAAACCGGACGGTAAGCTGAAATTAAATAAAATCTATTTTATATAACGACTCATGACTTTAGGGACATGTAATTTTTATTTTCTAAAATAACATAAAACACAAGTCTACGTCATAGTATCTATACCAAAGATTTACGAAAAATAATAATGTAAAATGTTTGTATAAAAAGGTGTTGAAAAGGAAAACTGAAAACGTATATGACGAATTTGCTGGGAATGTACAATTCTTTTTAGCATTTTTTTTTTAGCATTAGCAACCCGTAAATGTCCCTCTGCTGGGATGAAGGCCTCCTCTCCCTTTGAGGAGAAGGTTTGGAGCCTATTCCACCACGCTGCTCCAATGCGGGTTGGCGGAATACACATGTGGCTGAATTTCGTTGAAATTAGACACATGCAGGTTTGCTCACGATGTTTTCCTTCACCGCCGAGCACGAGATGAATTATAAACACAAATTAAGCCTGCCTGGGTTTGAACCCGAAATCAGTTAAGATGCACGCGTTCTAACCACTGGGCCATCTCGGCTCAATTCTTTTACTATATAAAAATATAATAGTTAGTATATAACATAGTTTAATCTCTTTAAATTGTTCATACGTCTACTCGTTCACACGTTTTACATTAATTTTAAGAAAAACAAAAACTCAAAAAGTGGTTTTTGGTTTTGGTTCTGGACAGACAGGACACCTGTATTAAATCCTTTAATATTCCAAACTAAGACAGCATGATTAAAGTAACTACTTGTCCTGTTTTACGTGATTTACCGGATAATTAAATGAGTGCAATATATTAAATTTATTTACATGGGCCATGTTTATTAGGCTCTTCCTAAAATATATCAGAACCTTCACAGTACAGTAACAGGCTGTAAATTTCCCACAGCTGGGCTAAGGCCTCTCATTTTAAGAAGGTTTGGAGCATATTCCACCACGCTGCTCCGATTCGGGTCGCTGTAGGTTCTTTGAAATTAGACACATGCAGTGTTCCACACGATGTTTTTCTTCACAGGAATGAATTATAAAAATTAAGCAAATAAAAATTCAGGGGTCTTGCCTGGGTTTGAACCCGCAATCATCGGTTAAGATGTACGCGTTCTAACCACTGGACCATCTCGGCTCATCACTAACCTTAAATAATTTTAATTTTTATAATCCAAGTACCCATACTGGAATCTTCAATAAATCAAATCAAAATGCTTTAAAATCGACGATAGTGCGATTGATAAGACCTCCATCCTACTTAACACCATTGTGGACATGTACACGATTTTTAATAAGATAATTGTAAATTAAGTATAACATATTAATCGTGTCGCTGAAAATTCTTCCATACAACACGATTAGTTAAAATGTCCACTGATAAGATTACTACATTATTCATTGCAATAATAGCTATTATCTAATCTCATTCGAAACAAGTATTGATTCAGTTTTATAGGGACTGTGGTAAACAAAACTATGTCAACGTTGTAATGGCGATTATAAGAGATTTAAATAACAGTGAGTAGTATTAACTTCTGTGATTATTATTTATGTAAATTATATAAAGTCGTGTGGTATAACTTTCTAATAAATGAAGTAGGAAGCCATTGTTCTAATAAGTAAGTAAATATTTTGAAAAGTACTTTTTAGTATATCCTCATATATATAAATATAAAAAATAATTTACCATAATTAATGTTATCAAATCCGAATAAACATTTCGATTCGAATTTGATTGCAACGATTGCAAATCATCATATACAGTAATGCTTAAGGGTAACTTTTTCATGCAAACATTTCACTTCTATCTTGTACTGGAAAAACACACTTTCACCTTTCCCGTCATGCATGTTTGTATGTGTTTCTTTTTCTAGATGAGAACATCGTAAACTACGTGGGAACAATCGCATTTTTCTGTGCTATTTCATGTACAATAATAATGCTAAGATTTCGTGGATTCCGAGCTTCACTTAATTTCACTTCCGGAAAGGGAAGCGGTATCGATTACCACTATGACACATCCCCCGGCGTGTCACTCAACGGCGCCTACAGAAGTAATAAAGATGAACTCATTGGTAAGTTCAACATGTGCATTACAATACTTTTACGTCATATAAATTCTTAAGAAATTCGATTCGGAAAACCGTTATCACACAGAGGATTATAAATAAGTAAATTTTATACGATAAAAGATAAATATAATCAATAAACGTGTACAGCGTGCTGAAGAAACAAAATAGAAAATAACATTTTGATATTAGATTGCTAAATATGAAGAGCTTTCTGTTTTGATTTTCAGATAATTTTACAAATCCAGAACCTCCGAAACGAATCACACCATCCATGGTCAAATTACCACAGTCGCAATCAGGTCCGGCAATAAAACCATCCAAAAGCACCAGTAACCTCCTAAGACCTCCTAATGTATCAGCGAACGTAAGAAATAGTTCATCAGATATACCTCAAACAAGTAATAACAACACACAACTAACAAAAAGTCAAATAAAAGAACAACAAAAGTTAGAAAAGCGGCGTCTAGCCGAGCAGAAAAAGCGGGACAAATTAGCTGCTAAGGAACAACAAAAAATGGAAAAATTGCGAAAAGAAAGAGAGAAACAAGAACAAAAAGCAAGAGCAGCACAGCAAAATAGTAAAGTAAAAAAGCGGTCCGCCCCTCAGCCACAAATTGCAGTACCTCCTAATCCTCCTATACCTCCTAATCCTCCAGCACCTCCTAATCCACCAGTACCCCCTCCAGTCCCATCGCACCCGCAAATACTAGCAACGTATTCGACTAACACGCTTGAAAGTTCTATAAGCAGAAGTAGTGGACCACCTCCATATACCGCTGAAGTTACATCGATTCAACGCCATAATAAAGGGGACATCAATTTTTCGAAACCAGTGCAAGATTCGGGAAGTTGGGACATGATATCTCAGCATCGGCAGCAGTTGAACCGACCGACAGGCGTTAGCAAAAGTATGCCCAAACAAACGCATTTAGACTTACATTACAATGCTGGTACTTCAAAGACCACTCAAGAAAATAGCGACGCCTAGGTCTACTACAATCGTACACTTAGTGGTCGATTAGTTCATTCAGTTCACTTCGCGTATGCGTGTATACGTGTTAACGATAAGATCGTCGATATCGATTCGATATAAAAAAATATAGAAAATATTTTTATGCTTATGTAAGTTATTAAAATAAATTTAAGTAATTTATACTTTTGTTATTGGGCATTTTTTTATTTATCGGGCATTCAACTTATCTTTATACTAACACAGCACAAGATAACATGCATTTCGAAGGTATATCGTTAGATATTTCCTGTCCTAATCTACGTTTTCCTAATCGCCTCGTCTTCATTCTACATATTTTATCGGAAAAGTTTATATCTCTATCTATAAGTTTAAATCTTGAATAGATCGCCATGACTAATAAAAAATAGCTTATAAATTATAGATATTACAAGGTAATTCTTACCTATGGACCTTCGCTAAAGGAAAATGCAAGCATATCTTCTGGTACAACTCGGTAAAATGTTTGTAGGAGCGGTAGAGCACGGAGGGCGTGGCCTGTCCCTGCCGGAAAACTCGTAGCGCGTACACGTAGTGCTTTTCGGGATCGTAGCGTTTCTCGTAGCTGAGGCACTCGACTCTCACGAGCCGACCTTCCTGGGTCATGCTGTTGACGGTGTATAGATACTTTAGTTAATTTTTTAAAGTTATTTTTTATATAATATATTCTTTAACTTCGCATACGTGTCCAGTGTGGGCGACTTGCCGATTTTCTTTCATTAATTGCAATCTCATCTAAGATTAAATAGTTAAATATATTATATATACTTTTTATTTTAAAATCGTTTTTAATAAATTACTCTCACAAATTAAACCAAATATAACCTATTGGCTAACTCACGTATAAGTTCGGGGCATGAACGACAAGAGCTCCGATGTGTTGTTACTCTGGTCACCGCTAGCTCTCAGCTGCGCCAGATTATGCAGGAAGAAGTTTATAGGCGTAAATCTGTAAACATTTCAAAATCACATAATCTTTGAATCTTCATATTTCCCAATGAAATTAAACTTTAAAAAAAATTGCCCCAATCATGAGATATTTGGTATCGATTTTATTTTCAAACAACGCATAAAACAAAGTATATCGCAACTTTTGTGCCTCGGCTACGAACGATATAATAGTCAACGGAGTGAGAGGAGGTATAGTAAAAAGTGTACGCACTTGCTCTTGAGCGAGGAGTGTATGAGGCGCGCGAAGGCGGCGGCCGCCTCGGCGTTGCTGGCGGCGGGCAGCAGCGCGCCGCGCACGTAGCCCGCCGCCGCGCTCGACACGCCCGGCACGCCCGACATCGCCATCTGCGCACGCCACGCACGTCTTACGCCCCCGCACCTCTACCACCTCTGCGACTCTCGGGCCACTCGGCGCCGCCCGATAGTTAGCAGCGGGCGACTTGCCTCGAGTCGAATGATACGAGCGAACGTAGTAAATTTGTCTCACCAGGGCGAACAAGTCCAGCAAATGGTCGTGGTGCGCTCGAACGATATTGAAAGCCATGCAGCACAGCTCTACGAAGTGCTGGAAGCGCTGCGTGGGTCGTTCGCCGCCGTTGATGACGTACACCATATCGTTTGTGAGAACGAAAGGAGCTCGGTCCCTTGAAATGAAACAAGCCATTAAAACTACAAACGCGTCGCTAAAAAAATTATCAAATGATAAAATCTAATTACCGTATACTCTATTTCAACCATAAGAGGAGAAAAACAAAAACAAAAGCACTACAAAAACAACAATTTGACAGCAAATTGGTGCAATATCATTGGTCGAGAAGTTGATTGATCTATGATATTCACTATGGTTTTGCGAAAAACTGGCGTTTCGAACTCGGAAATACGGAAGTAAAATTAAAGTGAAAATAATTAGTTAAGTGTACAACTGTTGTATTATGATTAAGATATATTAATAATTAACTCCTAGTTATGCACAATATACCTGAGTTACTAACAAACCGCATGAAATACGAAAATTTAAGGTTTGTTAATGTTTTTCCTACTTCCATTGGAATAGGCTTTAGATTATTTGTAGTGTATTTAATAAAAAAAAAGTGGAAGGTAGTAATAATTAATATTATTATTTTTTAAAAAGGTTTAAATTCCAAAACCAGTTCTGAAACATAAAATATACCTCTTAAAGTTGCCAAACATCTGTGCGTCACCGAGGAATTTTCCGAAGTCGATGTGGAACAGATGTCCGGAGGTCTTCAGCATGATGTTGTCGTTGTGTCTGTCGCAGATGCCCAGCAGGTACGTCGCTACGCTGTAGCCCGCGCATGATGCTGAAATAATGATACTGATGAAAGTCTTGATGGAGTGTCGATGAAAATTAATGATGTACCACCCCATATAGAGAAATAAAAACTGGATAGAGTCCAGACCATTTTATCTAAGTTGATTAATAAATCAAATTAACCATCGTCTCTATCGAGTATCGACAATCGACTAATTATGCGCCCATATTGCGTATTTGAATGTGATGGTTGGTACTTACTGACGGGCTTACACAGAGCCCTAATAATTTATACAGCATGTCTTAAAATAAAAAATTAAAGGGTGCAATAAAATAACGATTGAAACCTGTAAAGTTGTCCCTGGCTCTCTGGTACTCCAGCTCCGAGGGATTGTGCTTGGCGAGCCACTCAGCTATGGGTTTATCTTTGAATGAGCCCGTCAGACCCCACTCTGTCTGGATAGCTCTAAGAGTTTCGGCCTCTGACACAATTTCAATCATTCCTGAAAAAAATAAAATACTTAAGAATATTTTTTAACACAAAAGTTCTTAGAGTATTTGAACAACAGATTTAAAGGATATAATATTATAATATAAGGATAACTAAGTTTTTTTTTAGTTAAATAAATGTATTATTAACCCTGGGATCTATTGTGCGCTTATACCACCCCGAAGGGCTTACACAAAGCTCTACCCACTTTGCAGCAGTCTAATGCACAGATTATATTATATCCTAAATGGAATGACATGGAATGATTTGGGATGAAAAACCCAGTATTGGAAACATAGTAGATAACAGAATACTAGTATTGTCATAGAACTTATAATGATACCTCTTTTACTGCTTGTTGGTAATGCCTGGAATGTGACCATTCGTAAATCTAGGCCTGCTTTTAACCAAAGGGTGTCCATGACTTTGATGACTTGGAGGACCAATGAATCTTGCCGAAGGTCATCACCGACCTGCAATCACAAAAGTAATTAAATTACATATAAAATACCATGTCATAACTCTTCGTAAGTATTTTATAAAATATCTTACTTTAAACATAGCCGGTACAACAGCGGTGTCATCACCAATGAAGTTTATTTTCAAGGGAAGCGTATTCGATGAAAAATATGAACAGGACCTGTGAAGTTCCACAATTATTAATTTAATAGCTGACATAAATACTTTGTTAACTTTTTTTCAAATGCTTTACATGAACTGTCAAAATAAAACGGTTGAATTGAACAGAAACGAAACGTTATTCAAGAAATAGAGCTGTAGCAGCTAGCTTACAATTCAGAGCCAAATCTTAATTTACAGATTATTTTTAATATTTATTATTTCAACCTAAATTCTATGTTATTTATTTTAAAATTTGAAATAACTCGGATCTTGAATTGACTTCACATTAAAGTTTAACTAATAATGCCCAAAGTTCTCAAATAGTTCATCTACGAATAAACGATCCGTAAGGAACGATATATTTTGGTGTTTCACGTTCTTATTATAATTTAAACAAAACGAAATGAATGAATGAATTGTATGAAATGAATTGTACAAAAACAAAATGCTTCGTAATTTGATGACAACTTGATCTGATCATAGGTTTTAGAGCACCCATATAATGAGGCGGAAGGGGCGGAGCCTCACTTGATGTCGACGTCGTGCACGTAGCGGTGCAGCGCGAAGGGCAGCGCGGCGGGCGTGCGCCGCAGTTGCGCCGCCAGCCGCTCGCCGCCCGCCACCAGAGCGCGCGCGCGCAGCGCCTCCTTCGCGCCCTTCACCGACAGCGCCACCTCCGACACCGTCTGCGGGGATACGCGCACCGTTACATTGAGCTCCTAGATTTGGTCGGGTAATTCCTCTGCTACGTATTCAATTCGTGATATTGACGAGACAATTTATGGACGCATTAGTGTCCGAGCGTGTATATAATATTGAATCATCCGAAGTTTTTTTTTAACAAAAAGAATAAATAAGTATAAACCATGTTCACCGTTTTCTCTATATTCTCACTCACTTTGACCAGGAGCTGTTGTCGTAGTAGAGTCTGACTAAGGTTTTCGCCACAGATCGCCAGCAGAGCTCGCAGGAGCAACCGATAACGCCAAGTGGCTGTCATACATGCATCCACTTCTGTGTTATCAGTCGCATTATCTTCGAGACTAATACCTAGAAACTCTTCGTTTGGTGCCTGTAATAATTAATAAATTAGATATTAAACCCCTCTTCCCATGTGTTATATTTTTATTTCTAAAACTACCATTTTTTTTAATAAGTGCACTTTTGAGATCTTTATTATTTGCGATGTTAATATTAAATATTGTAATATATTTAAAAAAAATATAATGGAATTGCTCGAAATATTTATTTAATGAATGACAAAGACTGATTCGGAAATGCATTTCATCACAGTCAATATAGGAATAATGTTTTGTCTATGCAACACTTAAGTGTTATTATTTTTATTGTTCTTACCAGTGGTACATTTGGCAGCGAATGTACTAGAAGCCAAAATAATTTGTGTGCGACGGCTGGAGCGGACATCGCTCTTGATAATAACATTCCTAAAATAAAAATTCAAATAATGTTACGTATATATAAAATACATATATACATAACTCAATACATACAGTTATGTAGTTGCTACAATATTTACAGAAATTTAATAGGAAAGGAAGTAGATTTACCAGCAAGTGGGCTAGCTTCGTAGGTCTCATACCGAAGCGCCTGTGCAAGTTGAGGTAGAACCCGAATGAGTTCATCGTCTGACATTCCACTTGCTAGTTGTGCTGCCATCTCGCGGACCGCTGCGTCTGGGAAACTATGTATAAATATGTATTAACTTTCATAACTTCTGCTGACATCGTGCTCTTATCTAAACCAAGTAGAAAGTGTTTTTTTAAATGATAGGTTAATTTTAATACTCTTTTAGACTACTAGTTTTTGTTAATCAATAAGTTATTCATTTAAAGTCAATACTAATTAATAAATAACTATGCCACACGAGTATACCAAGGCAGCAGTAGGTGCATGGAGTTTAGTGGCGAGGGTCGCTCCCAACGCTGCAATAGCGCCACGAGCTGAGCACGTTGCTCGCCACTCCAGCTAGTGGCAGCCAGCAACACTAATGGTAAAGCACCTGGCAGCTCTACTAGGTATTGACGCTTCTCCCATAGGATCTGTTAAAAATAAATACTTTCATAAAATTCCATTCTTTTCTTCACGCAAAATAAATCTTTTGATTACATTGAGTTAACTAAGAGTAAAAGCCTTACCTCTCGTCCTTCAGTAGGCATCCTTTGATAAGCCCCTTGTTCTATGAGATGTAATAACTGTGACTGGGTGTGTCCATCCAGGGAGTCAAACTTGGGTAAATTTTCTGATGAGAAGACTTTCTGCTTCTCCTCGTCGACATTCGTCCATTTTACACCAGTCCGAGTGTATATTGGAATTTCTGCAAGATCATTTTATATTTATTTCCAATGGATATTTTTTGTCCGTGGCATCGGGCCACACTGACATACATTATGTTCTATATGGTGTGTGATAATAGGACAATTAGCGGCGGCGCGTGCGTCAGTGCGGCGCGGGGCCGGTGCGGCAGCCGCACGTAGTGCACAGCAGTGTGTGTGTGATAGTAAAGCGGACGGAGCTAGTCACCGATGTTGACGACGGGGTAGGGCGGCGGCGGCGCGTGCATCGGGTGCGGCGCGGGGCCGATGCGGCGGTCGCAGCACGCCGGCCACAGCGGCAGCACGTAGTGTCCCGACGCGAGTAGACTGAAACGTTAATACTTTTGTGTACTCGTAGTCATTACAGTCAAACAACCTTTTTTCGAAACGTATATTACACATTATATATTAGACCATGACATATGCTTAAAAATTTACTTAATAAAAATGTCAGAAATTGCGTACATTTGTCCTAGTATGCTGGTTTGTTAAGTTTACATAACAAATTTTATGACCACTTTTTTTGTAGGAATATTCTTGAACATAACGAGATCAGAATCACAGAACTAACCCATCATAATCGAACATCTGTATCGAAGTCCAACCCAATTCAACTTGTTCGAACTGTAAGTCACCATTCCCCTCGCCCTCCTTGTTGTTCTGTTGGTCGGCTAGCAGTTGGTCGTCAGTTCTTTGTGTTCGACCATATAGTGTCATCACGAGTCGAGTCTCACGAGGTAGCGTGCTGATTGGTACATCTTCCAGATTAAGCCTGAATTAAAATTAAATATTATACTTTATACAGAGTACTTATACACAGTCAAATAATTTAATAAATTGTAAATATTCGCACCAAGTATCAAATATGATCCTAGGATAAAATCCCCCGCACTCGATTTTTGATATATGCGTAACGTGTAGCGTCTTCAAGGGTCGAGTGCCGTAGTACGCCTGCACGTGGAACAGATACTCATCGTGTGTCCAGCACAGCGGAAGGCTGTGGACCGCTTCGATGCACAGTAACATAGTCTCCGTTATTGTATGCGCTGGGACTGCCTCTATGAAAAAAAATATTTATTTCATATCATCAACTCTATCTATTGAATCGTATATTAGATGAAAGATTTTGAGCGGGAAAGATCGACGGGAGGTGGCATAATGCTTTCCTTACGTGACGATTTCTGCAAGTTCACTCTACTGTACGCCGCGTAAGGCTTTCGTTTCAAAACATAGTGTGGAGGTAACGTGTACTCACTGCTGGGCTCGGCGACGCCGGCCGCGTCCTGCAGGCGGAAGTCGAGCAGGCGCGCGCGCGTGTAGAGCGCCAGCAGCGCGCGCACGGCGTCGCGCACGCGCGCGCACTGCTGCGCCAGCGCCTCGCGCGCGTTGGCGGCGCGCAGCGACACCGCGCAGTACGGGCCGCTCTCCGCCTGGATCTCCGGCCGCATGGCGCCCGTGCTCTGCGGACACGGCGGGCGTAGCTGTGGTCAAACTTTGCGGGAAACGGTTAACCCATGAATGTACTGTAGTGCACGATCCATAAATTTATTTATCAGGATTAAAAACTTTTTAACTGCACACATGAGATTAATTACGAAATAATCGGCTCCTTGCAAAGTGACGTAATTGCTTTAAATACGGTCTTTCTTGTTTGTGAATATTGGATGCTTCCAATGGTACCACTGTCCCTGTTAAAGGGAACGAGTACAAATACAGGTACCAGGAGAATAACATGTTAAATGCTATAACAGTTAGCAGAGCATTGACCGTCAGAGGAGTCACCTTACTTCTCGCAGTGCTAGTGTTTATGGGCAAAGGCAAACAAAGTCTGGCTGGCGTCTGGCTTCTTAAAGGTAAGGCGTACCTGGGCGGTGCAGGCCTGCGCGTACGCATTCAGCGTGTGCGTGACGTGCAGCGTCTCGACGCCGCCGGCCAGCGCGCAGATGGCCTTGACGGCCTGGAACACGGCGTTGGGCGAGCAGCTGCCCTCCGCGCTCACCACGCCCACTGCGCGGGACAGCTCGCCCTCCAGTGTCTCTGCGAATCGAGAAATATGTCGAGATATATTAGAGAACTTGTTCAAAGAAAAGTATATGAACATACGTACGGCATGAAAATACATACGACAAACGTTTCCGGTATGTCCCGTGACGCTCTTTGACAAAAAGGAAAGTGCGTCTTTTTTTTCAGCAATTCCAAAGGGCCTTTATAGGGGTTTAAGCACAAAATTTTGAAAAAAAATCACACCTTTAATAAACTACTTTAAAAGTAAATGAAACATAATAAAACATTTTGGATTAAAGACATAAAAGGTACAAAAATGTGAAATACTGGAATGGAATAGATTGCGACACAGGCGTTTTAGTTTTTCACAGTGACTTATTTTTAAATTAATTCAAATAATTCCCTCAATATTTTCATATTCAACCCAATATTTATTATATAATATAATTTGAGATTAACATCAACAGCTAAACTATACAAGTATATTTAAAAGATCTACTCACCAAGTAAAATAGAAAGATTATCAAATGACAGCATCGGCATAGAGCCTTGAGTCGGTATCAAATCGTCCAAAGTTAGGTGCGAGTCTCTCGCGTCATCTCTCTCGCTCCTGGCCAGCGATGTATCTTTGCATTCAGATAAACATAGACGGACGTCTTTTTCTAAGCGTACACATTCTCGAATATAGTCATATTCACTTAGCGAACTGCCTGGTGTTAGGTATTCTTTTGCTCCCCAAACCTAGAAATTCAATACAAATTCATTACACAATATATAATCCGAGCAAGTTTAAATAATATCTTTAATAGATATTGTTTTTATTTGAGATGTTTAGCTTTTTATATTTTCAACTTTATTATAAGTAGGTTTTTCAAATAATAACACAATACTTTACCCGTAACATATACTCAGACATGTCTTCCCTTATATCCTCATCTAGAGAACATACCACTGTTAATATCACATGTTCCACGGTTGACTCGACTGAAAACAAAACAATTACATTATGGCAATGTTTATCAAATTATTGTAATAGCTTTTTGTAATAGTTTGGTATGATACTTCTACTACGACTACTACTGAAACTATAAATGTACTTACCATCAGAGGTAAAGATGATCGGCTCGTCGGTATGGGAGTTGTAGACTAGAATCTTAATACTAGTGTTAGGTGGGTATCTCCCGCCCGACCTCGCCGCGATCACGTGGCCCGGATTAGTTTTTTCATCAGAGTGAATGAATTTTTCTGTAATTAAATGAAAGTAAGTAATACATACAGTGGTTACGTAGAAATTGTAGAGTATGTTTTTAGTATTTTTACTTACTTCTGACGTCGAGGACCATTTTTAAAAACGCTTTATGCTCGCTATCGTAATTCTTGGTACGAGTTTTAACTATGCAGTCGTAAAGTTTATTCTGAAAATAATATATTATTAAGCATCTTTGTTTGCAGTAATTATCCGATTTATCCATTTCACTAACATATTTTTTTAATTACTTGTACCAAATGGAAATCAGCTCAAGTGTTATGATTTCATTATTTGTTAATGGCACTCCATGTACGGAGCCCACTTCCTATAGGGTATATCGTGGAACAGAATACCGTAGTAGGTCTCTTGGCGACGGCCGGCACGCTGGGGATGTTCTTGGGCGGCGGCGACGGCACGGCGGGCGCGTCCCGCTTGCCGGCGCCGTACAGCGGCGCCTCGCGCAGCTCCGTCTCGCCGTACAGGAAGTCTAGCGGGTCGTACTCCTCGTACACGCTCGAGCACTCGCTGGGGACCGCGTAGTCTGCCGACGTACGTCAGACGGACTCGTTAGTCAATTGGCTTCATTGATTCATTTTAACTTTAAATTTTTTAAGATCAATTTAAAATATCAACTCTGTTATTTAAGAATACTAAGACAAATTTAGAAATTGTTGAATATACTTTTGCAGTGTACAAATTTACAATTTGTAGATAATGATTAATTATAATAATTACAATTTTCTTTGAAATTATTGTAGCATTAATTTATATTTCAAAATAACCCTCATTATAATTATTCTAAAAGATTTTTTAAGTTAATTGATACTTGGAACAGAATGTGCGTTATTTACGTGGTAACATAAAAAATATAATTCACAATCCAGACATTACAAAAGCAACTATAACACCACCCGTCTAAATGATTTTATACAAATATAGTGAACAACTAAATGAGGGTGACCCAGTGAGGAATAAAACAGCAAAAACACATTCACAAGGAACATCAAACACAAAATGAATTCCGTGAATGATATTAATGCCATATTTTGTGTAAAGGACGAGATTGTGTAAAGATTTAGACCCATTGAGTTAAATGGCAATTTTTTTACACAGATAAATATAGAGATTCATTCATTAAAAGACAATGTTCGTGTACCATGTACGCGCGTTGAAAGTTATACTTCTTCGTAGTACGAGTTGGTTTGGTACGTATTTGTACGTATACTCTATTCCAACGATAAGAGGAATAGCCAAATAAACAACATTTGACAGCAAATTGACGCGATATTATTGGTCGAGAACTTGATTAATCTATGATATTCACTATGGATTTGCGAAAAATGGCGTTTTAAACGTCGACGAAACTGTTATAGGAATTTTGGAAGTAAAAATAAAGTGGAAATAAGTAGTTAAGTGTAACAGTGTATTACTATTGCACAATATAGCTGAGTTATTAGCAAAGCGCATGGAATACGTAAATCCAAGGTTTGTTTAGCTTTATCCCTACTTCGATTGGAATATGCTTTACGTATACCGCCAGACATTGACGAGTAAAAAAATTATGTATCGCAATTAACTTTGTATAATAGTAAAATTTTTAACACGACGCGTTCAAAGAAGTATAACATAAAAAAAAACATATACTTTGTATTATGGATAAAATAATATATAATATAACATACTAGTAATCTGCCATCGAGCTCTTCAAGTAATGGAATGAGACACAAACCACTCACCAGGATGATTCTGTTCAGTTAGTAGCGGATCAAACGCCTCTAACACACTGACTCTTACGCTACCTTGCCCAGTTGACTTTCGACCACCGAAGTCGATCAGATTCATCGACTTTGGTAGACTTTCCACCGTGTCGCTGGACTCGTTCGGCTGTAAAATATCGTTCCTTGTATTTATATAAAACACAATTTTTATTATATAAAAGTTGATACAGATATTATAAATGTGAAAGTTACTCTGTCTGTTACCTCTTCACGCTTAAACTGCTGAACAAATTTAGATGGAATTTTGTATAGAGATAGTTTGAGTCCCGGAAAAAGACAAGGCTACTATTTTTAAATCACCGCTCTTTGTTTAAAATGGGGGTTGACGTCATGTGTGCTATAGGTAAAGGTTTAGTAAATTACGCGCGGTTCAAACCAGCGGTTCAGCTGGTATAAAATAGTATAATAAAAAAACATACCCCAGAATTTACTTCCGATTTCTTTGAAGCGTTGGCCTCAATGCTGCCTTTGGAAGGTTGGTTCTTCAAAACAGGTTGGACTTTAACATTATTGTTATTATTATTATTCACATTCTGATTTTGTGCAGACTTGGGCGGATATGTCGGCATTTGATTTAGTTGAGGGTACAACGTAACCGGCCTCGGCGGCCTCGATATCAAATTCGTAGTGTTGTAATTGTATGCTGGAGGTTGCGAATGATTTTGAGGATATCCCATGTAAGGTGTGGGAGTTGCCATTCTAGTTTGTGTGTAGGGTATCGTTGGAGCATACATTGGTGGATTAGTTACAACATATGTCGGTGGTTGGTCGTGTTGTCCCGCCACGGGAGGATGGTAGGGATAATTGGGGGCCGGTGTACCCATTGGTGCGGGCATCCCATAAGGAGTGGATGGAGGGTATGGAGGGTAGGGCGGCATGGCCGTGTATGGTGGGGGATAGTTGTAATTATACTGAGCATTGTAAGGATAGCCCGGTCGTTGGTTATACTGATTATTCATCGTCGTTGACGCGTCTGGAGTATTCAATGTGAGATCTTCAGTTTGTTGACCCAATCTACAAAAAAAAAAAAACATAAGTTTGTCGAAAATATACTTTCAAACAACAGTATATAATCAGTTGCCTTCGTACTTGCTAATTTGGTCGATATACTCTTTAAGGGAGGCATGGGAATCCTTTGGCGGAGTTTTACTTGTAGGACTTGCGAATGATATCAGGTCACTGCTAGTGGTTCTGGTGGGACTGGTTCCCGTTGACCTTTAAAAAACAAAATAATTATCTTAATATTCGGTATAATACCGATAGACAATTCTATTTACAACTTAACAAGATAATTCTATAAGTATTGTTCAATTCTATTTAATCTATATTAACTCGGCCGCAAATACTCTAATCACTACTACATTTTATCATCACTTATCATAACAAACTATTGTGAATCACAACAATTTATATATAGAGCTGCATCATTTATATAACATTAATTAATGATTACTACTATTGAAACATATTTCGAAATAAAAAGGATTTATAATTTAAATAAATATAAATAATACCTAGAACTTTCCGAGTTTGAAGTTCTTCGTGGAGGCTTACGAGGGGGGGGCGGTAACGCGGGTGGCGGACCGTCACTCTCGTCTCGACGGCGTACACTGGCGGCGCCCGTGTCCCGCACATTATCTAAAAGATGACATTAATCCGATAAAATAAACACCAATCACCAAAGAGTATTATTGTATATATTTTTTTTACTTTAAGATAAAATTATCTATAAAGCTATCGGACATGTATTTTATGACAGTTATCTGTGTTTTATCAAACAAACATTACAAATTTCGATTTCTGACATAGTATTAATGAATGTGGGTTATTGCTTTACAAATCAATTGTTTCGGCTTATTTTTAATCTATACGCATATATGCCTCGAAAAAAAATCATAGTAAATATAATTTTGATAGGTAGGTAGTATATACCATATTGAAACATTTTTACGATACATATTAATAAAATTATAATCCATGTGTATTGTGCAGTGTTTTCACGATTTCGTATAGGGAATTTTAAAATCTAATCAAAAATCCTTGTTTTTGTATAAATTACAGTCATATTACAGTTTTGCTTCGAAATTAATATTAAATTGTATAAATAGTTTTTCTACATGTTAAAGACAATTAAATATATTTACTACATATAAAACATATAAATTCGAAGGGGATTTCAATGGTTTTATCATATTTATTAATCAATATAAATAACAACAACAATTTAACACATATTATAAGAATTGTAAAAGTTACACTAAAATATATAATTTGAAATTACATGTTATTAAATGAACTGCTTTATTTTCACTAGTATACAATTAGTCGTAAACAAATAATAATTATTGGATTACCACGATGAATAATTAATAATTATATATAATGTTATCAGTATTAATTAAAAGATCCCTTCATGTGTAATTGACTCATATGCTACCAATAATAATAATTATGCACACTTATTGCCAATAACATAAGTATATTTTATAAGAACACTTTGCTTTAAGAGTGAAAGATATACATGAATTTATTTTGTTTAGTTTAAAGAATTTATATATTTATACAGTCATTGATAATTGATATGATTTCATGAAGTCAGAAAAAAAATTAAATTATTAATTAATAGATACAAAAAAATCTGAACTTTTGTTATGAATATAATGTCAATTCAACATCAACCAAACAGTATACAAATAAATTTATAATAATGATTAAATTTGTTATAAACGTTTTATTTTTGTTTTGATATTTTTGACAATTAATATTAAATGCTTTCTTGTTTTGCATGAAATGGGATAAATAAAAGATGTATTATATGTTTCTATAATAAACAGTGTTAAGCATATCTTAATGTTAATATATATTTTTAAATCCATATTACTTATAAAATAAAATATTCAATCAAAGCACTATTAAGAAATCATAATTAATGAACACATTAATCCATTCTACATTCAACCATTTATTCTGCTTTGTTGTTTTTCATGTGACAATGGCTAAAAGATGAACTTGCTTTGCAAAACTAAATAAACTTACAAACAATCCATTGAATAATTGATGTAATTGTGATGCTCAGTGAAATACAATACTTATATTGATAATGTGGTTCTAAACGATTTCGGGAACGGCGGTCAATCTCAAGGGGACCAGCCAACGTTGCAAGACATATTATAGTGCACAAGTGTGTGCATAAACATAGGTGCACTCACTATTACCATCTCGGATTATCCAATGGGACTGCAAACACATCCGGAAAGAGTTGTGGTGCAGGACCAATGCCTTTACATGCTTTCCGGCACAGAATTGTACACAGTTCCAACATCCATACTTTGGGCAGTCACTGAGAATCTTTCTATAGAAAACCCAATAACTTTTTATCGGCTGGACCTGGGGTTTGAACCCACAGCTCAGGATCTGCGGCCTTATATCTAGCCACTAGACCCCATTAGACCAAAGACACTGCCAATACAAATATTATCATAATTATTGCATGCGTTTTTCTCAATGTATTGGGCATACAAGGTATTTTCCTCTTCCATTCATCTCATCTCTTATCCTATCATCAGTCACTCCATTTGCATATGGAGGTCACCCAAGACTATATGAAATCTTAAATTCAATATATTAAGTTTCTATTTGTGATTAAAATAATTTTTGATGAGTTGTTTATTATGTTGAACCAGTCAAATGTGTAGTATACCTTTTACACAACTAATAAAGGATCCAAGTTAAGCATTTATCATTGTATATAGTATACTATATTGCCAGCTAGCTTATACTCTTTTTAAAACAGTTAGGTTTTAAAGAATATTAACATTGTATGCATCAGTTACTCACTTATAATAAAAACCTATTTGGTATAGCCCAATACCAAGTAAATAATTCTGAAAATTTTTGATTTGTATCTGTGTTAAATAGCTTGTGCAATATATATTAATCAATACAGAAATAATAATATATACATGTATATAAATATTACTTTATTGACTTAAAAGATTTAGAAAGTAGTTGAAATATTTCTACTGACCATAAACTGCAAATACAAGATCATAATTATTTATCTGAATATTTCATATTCTATATATGAAAGCACATGCTTTTACATAAACACAAAATAAAAAATTTACTTCATAAACTAAATAATACCAGAAAGATATCCTCTCTGCTTTGAGTCTATCAGTTCCTTTTTCTATCTATCTTATATTATATTCAAGCAATACCAATAAATATTGCCGCTGAGCCCAGAAAATTATTATTAGAGAAGATGCATTTTGTTGATTATTTAATGTATGTAAACAATATAATATTGACATGTATAAAGTTTTTATTTAAATGAGCATTTTTTTTCTAAATGTTATTTTGTATCTCACTTGTAAAATCTATTTACTATAAACATAAGTGATTTTATGGATGATGTTAACAATTGCAATAAAAAAGTATTATTCTTAAAAAAAAAAATTAATCAAGCATTCAAAGTAATATAATACCTTAAACTATATAAATAATATAAAAATTATATTTTTTGTTAATAAATAAATTCATGTTATATTTCCATAGCAATGAAAAATATATTACTCTCAATTCTTGCAAGTAAATTGTGTAAGGTTAACGAACTTAACTTCCTTTCAGATTGACAACCTTGTTATCAATTATATTGTGCTCAATTGGGCACATTTCAACAATACAATTTCATCTCATTCCCCTTTCAATATGACTAAACAATTTGTTTATCAAACAAAAGTTATTGTTTCAAAGGGATAATTTATAATTGAAGATTATTTAGAACTGATGTTTTGAGCTTTATTAGATATACATATATATTAAAACAAATAAGTCTGAATGTTAAATAGTTTCAGTTTGTCCACTTCAATAGGTAAAAAAGTGTATTGTTTACTTAAATTATTGTACGCCGGAAAACAAAAACATTTACTTACCTGCACGTAACAAGAAGTAGTTAATACGTATGTAAATTGTATATTTAAAAAAGACCTTGGATAATCTTATCTCATGGAAGTCATGGAATAAACAATATTACGTCAGTTACCTGAACTCGATAGTTGCTTCTGCCTGCGAAATTGCTCCAATGCCAAACTTTCTAAACTCAAAGCCTGGGCTTTTTCTAAGTCAGCTTCAAACTGCAGGTCGTAGTCAGACATTATCAGTCAGTCCTCAAATATCATCTATAAGATAAATCCAGAAAAAGCGTAAGAACAACATAAATATTCACTGTTTTGATCATAACATATTTCTACACAAGGCACAAACACTAACGTATCTATTGAACAAACAATATGATAATTTATCATCGAGTACCAATAATTTAGCTTTTATCTTACCGAAGGCAACTTCTCGATACCGATTTATTTATTTTACTTTTCAAGACATTATAAACGATTGAATTTTGTTCAGCTGTGTTAACACTTAACTTCACTTTTCGGAGTTCAGATTCTCATCTTTTTTACCACAGACAACTAATTACTGATCTATATAGAAACTTCATATCATATTTAGCGATTCTATGCTCTCTGTAGTAAGTAAAAAGAAAGCAATAGTAAATACTAAAGTGTATGCCCATTGCCCATACACTATTCATCCCAATAAATTGCAATGGTTACTTTATAACAATATATAAAATCCGAAAGCACTATGATTGTGATGATGATGTGATTTTTATACAATTTGCAAAGTGACTTTTCAGTTTATTACCTACCAACCAACCAAAATTTACCACTAGCAATAACTAAACACTATCAGAAACGTCATTTTTATTCTGTACAAAGATTGTAAGGACTATATATAATAATTATTTTTATAGGTACCCAATATTTTAATTAATATTACAATTTTCACAACAATTTAATAATGTATTATAAACCTCAAAAATCACTTCTCTGCTGTAATGCTTTTATTCATTGAAAGCTGTTGGGCGATAATTTATAGTATCGCCCAACAGCGCGGGAAAACGTTGTCATTTTAAATACAGTAAACAATTTGAAATTATTGAAGACCCTATAAAGTCTAATGACCTGTTAGTTTTTATTATTTTTTTAATAAAAATGGAAAAATATTTTGGTATATGATATATAGGTTCAAATAAATTAATATAAAAATTACGTAAAGCAGTATCTTTTTAAGTTTATTAGAAAATTATTCAATCATAATTTTAGTAATGTTAAGCAGCTTCTTGGGTGACTTCATTGGTTCTTTTAAAAATTTTATATTTAATGCTGTATCGTATTTTTGAACCTGAAATGATTATGTCTGAAAACCACAGATGTGTATATTATATTTCTTTTTACAGGCAATCATCGTGTATACCTGGATCTAGTCGTTCTGGTTTGTTTTTACTACGTTTCTTTTTAATAATTCTTCTCTGTGATGTACTAGTGACCTCTGAGGCACCATTTTTCAACGTCATTCTACGGCTTTGTTTGGGATTCACAGAATGTTTTGTCGCTAAGCCGATGGACGCCCGTTTATTTTTAGTTGGTGATGGGATTTTAGAAGTTTTAACACCGGTTTTTGGACAATCTTGTATTTCTGATGTTGTCGTTCTAGCCGTTGTTGTAACATTTGTAGATGAGAGCATGCTTTTCGTTTTTTTTAATCCCTTTCTAAATTTAATGTGCTTTTTCTTAATTTTCGGTTCTATCTGACGTGTCAGTGGAGTTTTCCCTTGTGCTGCCATCTAATGATATTTTATTCTTTATGAATTTACTCTATGATATAGCTAAATTCTTAAAATATATTTTAATGAAATGGGATATTAAGTGAGAAGTTAGACAAGAGCTAGTTTTATAATGAGATAGTACCATAGAATATAAATAAGGAAAATGTATTATCACCATTACACATAAATATATATAGTAACCTGTTCATAAAACAAATCATCTGCATCCTGACGGTCGCAGAAATCTAGCAGCTTATTACATACAGCTCTAAGGTTTTTAATCCTCTGTTTTTTCTTTTTTCCTGCTGTACATCGATCCATTTCATCTAAGCGAAGAGTTCTACAACATTGTTTGCATTGCTTAATATTATTATTAATCTTGATCAAATTTAGTTAAAGTGAATTATCTTTCAACTTAGACTAAAATTGATTATTCTACGTAAATTTAGAAAAGTAACGAATGCGACAAATTATTAATACACTACTAATTATACTTATAATGAATACCATAAGATAATTTGTTCAAATTATATTTAAACATACTTTATAATTTTGGGCTTGTTCATAATATCATCTTTTTCGTCCACTTGCATGGATGTATCCCAAATATTTTTAAAAAGTTTCCTGCGCTCAGCATAGCTCTCCTCCTTTGACAGAAGCTGGTCCATCATTCGGTTCATTTTATATCATGTTGTTTTTAAAACACTATTAAATTAAACTGGATCATTATTCGCTATTTTTTCTTCATTTTATTTTTATGTAACTTTTTTATATAATATTTTTGTATCAGACTAGTGTGGAAAATATTTTACGTTGATACTGCTTTTACATTTTTTTATTTAAGAATTTAGCTTTAGATTGTGATACAATCTTTCGACATTTAGGTAACATTATGTTTTCATTTGTTTGACATTATATTTAATTTTAATTCTTGTGACATATGACACAATAAAGTTAAAAACTATTCGGAACTGCAAAATAAATTTTAATCATCTTTAAATTATGGAAATATTATTTTCGGACAAGCTTTTTTAAAACTAATTTAAGTGCAAATGGGCCATACTGCATTGGAAATTAATAAGTACAAAACATTAGCAAATTAAAACATTAAAATACTTACTCTAAAATCATTCACCGCGATCCAAAGCAACAGGTCGGATTTCGTGACGACCGACCTGCCGATATATGTACTTTGGTTCAGTAAAGTTCAGTTGGCGGGCAGCGTTCAAAGAAATAACGCATTGTGTATCGAAAACTTTTATATAACATTCTTTCATACCTCGGAATAAAACACCATTTTAATGAAAGCGGAGATTTTTATAATACTTATCGTTGATGACATTTTCGTTAACTGAAATATAAAAATTAAAAAAAAATATGTGGATCAATTTAGGACATTTCGATTTTGTAATGTACTGAGAAAATGCCGGAGAGATATGATCCCAATGCTTTGTGGATTGCGCTTAGCGAGTACAGCGACGGAAACCTTTTCGCTGTCTATCCTAAGCTATTAGCTGAACTTCTCATACAGGAAGATGCAGCAAGGCAGGAGGGAGATAACAGTGAAGCTGAAAGGCTTGTGTTACCGAGCGACAGGGAATGGAGACTCACACAATATTTTAATTTGGTGGCTATGCAGAAGGCGCTGGATGTTGACCAGCAAGTATTGCCAGTTAATTCAATGACTGAATTCAAATAAAACTGTTAGGATTATGCCCAATAACAAACTAAAAAAAAATTGGAGATATTTTGCAATGGTTATCCTAGACGCATTTAGTTATTAACTTGAGTTCCAAATCCTACAGAAATAAAATCAGCTTATTTTTATTTTAGTTTTAATGGGAAAACATTGAAATACTCGTGTATTGAATGCATCGTTATGAACTTGCTTCTATCTTCAGCTCCTTAATTGTGTTGTGGCCATGAACTTATTCTCGTTATAGCTTACCACACGCGTTTTACATAATGTGATACAAACACTTATACCTACATCGTCTGACTGACAATATCATGAATATTGATTGCAATAGTGCCTAGATATCATATTTTTCGACTGATCGAGAGTTTTTTTTTAATAAATTACAATAAAATACTAGGTTTTATTGCAAGCGTAGGTATAGGTAAGTACTAAATACACGAGTAGCTAGAATATACAAAAGTAAGCAAGTATTGTATACTCTAGCTTAAACCACACAATTAAACAAGATTATTGGTACACCATTAGGTGCTTTAGTTAGTGCATTTTTGTATCGTTTTTTTTTTAAATCACTCCTACCTAATATATGATTGTAATAAACCTAATCACTTAATTTTACCAACTAAAATGCTTTAAGTAGATGCTAAACTTGCATTAGTTTCGACACTAAGCTGATACAGTATTGTATTAATCTGAATATTCATTATTAAAAAAATACTCCTAGTTAGCAATGGTTGATATAATGTCGTTTGAGAGGAACTTGACTCCGCTATGGGTATATTTTATTTTATTTTGCTTAACACGTAACAAACCTTTATGGATACTTTTCGTAAACAACTTAATTATTTTAAAGACTTCTCTTGTAATGCATGCTATAAAGTTTAATTAGAATTTGCTGACGTCAAACCGCCTCAGCCTATAAGGAAATTTCTTATGTTCAATCAAAGGATTTTTGGAATAAAGTTACTGGGTATTGTCTACATATTACATAGATATAATCGCTATCCTATTAAATACAATGCTCGCGTGCCACATATCAGTATAATTATTTTACGGCCTGTAATTTTGATTGCATAATATTTAAACCAATTTTCAAAGCAAGCGTTGTGTTAATAGCGTTTGAGGTCGACTTGAAAATTTCAGTCATCGATCTTTAACTGTTGATTTCTCGGTATCAATAATGACTGTGTTTTAAGGGTTCCGTACTCAAAGAGTGTAAACGGGACTTACTGTTGTTTGCCTAGTCATTGGTACGGAACCCTTCGTGCCCGAGTCCGACTCGCTTTTTTTATCAGTATCGTTTTTATGTGTGATTCATAAAAGGTATTTTAGGAAGGGTTTTATTTTAAGGGCATCATAAACCCTTAATATATCATTTATAGACATTTTTTTTAATTTAAATATTGTCATATTTTTATTTATGAATCTAATTAAATGTTTTCAAATAATTTACAGGCACTTTACACACTGTATTATTATTTTTTTTTAACATAATGTCATTGACGACATTAATAATTAATTATTGTCTCTTTTTTAATTTTTATTCAAACATAACAACAAAACAGACTGTAATTTTTTGAATTGGTCTCAGATAATTAGGCCTATGCGCCTTATGAAAATGAATTTCATTGAATTATATTATTTCGAAGAATAATGAATTACAATATTTTAATGGATAAATGAAATGATTGATGGACGTCACAAAACATTACCGTAAATATTTTAAATAATGAGTATATTTTTTACATTTTTATATATTATTAAGTAACTATAGGTATATAGCTACATTATAGTAGTTAAGATTGTTTTCGAATCCATTGTATTTATATGTTTGTTTTTTCTTATTAAATTTAGTATCATAGGAATGAATTTCCTTTTCAAGGTTTCATAATATAGTCGACAGTTCATTTATTGTCATAAGTTATCAAAGCAATTCTTGGCGGTCATATAGTGACTAGCTAACTACTTAGTAGGAATTAATTTAAAAAGTATTTACTGAAAACAAAAATCGTAATCCACTACTACATTACTTTAATTTACTATATAATTGGGAATACTCCTAACAGTATTATCTTGATATCTGTAATAAGATAATACTGTCCAATTGTTGGATAATTTATTTATGTATGTTACAACATACCTGAAATTTATTCTGGTATCGTTCATAAAAAATGTATGGTAAAAACAAGAAACATATTTGTTAAAAATATTGTGTAAGTTCAGAAACCAGAGAGCAGCTCATACTATCGTGTCATGATCTTAAGCATTAATACATACATTAAAAGAACAGTCTAAAAATAGTTAGAAAACTGTAGGTACTTACAATATTCAATATGGAAAATAAGTCGTAAAAATATAACATCTACGTGACTTTTGTATGATTAAAATGTAAGCTATATATAGGGATGAAGATGAGGGCAAGGATAAGAAGACGTCGGAAGAGGCACCAGAGGAATGGGCGCCTTGGAGTTTGGTGCTTCCAAGCAAGAATCCAAACGCACCACCACCTGTATCAGTAAAAACTGCCCCTGGACCAACTTGGGACATTGGACAGGTATTTTTTGGAACCTACTCATAATGAAATACTAATACTCCCACGCTTTATTATAAGATAAGATATCAATAAATATTTTTTATGTTTTTTAAATAAGTTGCTTTGTAGCGAAAAATCCGAGTAGAAGAAACTTCAAATATTGCTTCTGAATTCGTAGTTATAATATGTTTTACATATGAGGATATAGAATAAAAAGCCTGTACGCTCTCGTCAGTTTTTAAAACGTGTACAATTACTTATGGTATTTTTGCATGATTAGTAGCGCTTTGATTCATTAATTAATTGATTGAACGGTTAATATTTATCACGTCGGAGTTTCGACGTGATAAATATGCTGGGTGGCCTAATTGCTCTTTCGACTTCTCATTATTAATAAGAAAATAATGCTTTTATTTAAATAAAAATTAGTGCGTTATTGTTTTCTGAACTACTTTGTTTAAATATTCACTAGGTTTTGAAAGCTGCTCGTCTCCTCTGCAAACCCCCATTGGACGTAGACTTCTTAGACGAACAAGAGATGCGATGTGTTTATTCTCTTATCTATGATGTTTTCCGATGTAAGTATATGTCTTTTTTTTAATTAGTGTTCTATGTTTGGTCCTAATAAGTGTAGAAATGTTATCTACGTTTATATTTGTGAATATCATAATACAATAGCTGGTTTTCAAGAAGTACTTACACTCATTTAGCGAATTACCCTTAATGTTGTAAAATTCGCTAATATAAAAATCATTAAAGCAACAGCCTGTTAATAAAGTTTCACTGAGATCAAGTCTACTTCTCCTTCTCATCCTCTTTTAAGGATTTTGTAGCGATTCCACTGCCGTATTGTAGATCACGAGCAACAATCTCAAATCCATAAAACTGAACCCGTATTTCATTAAATTGAAAAATACACTGTGCTCACCCGAAATGTGTCGAATAATGACTTAGGCATTGATAAAAGTCCTACCGTTGTGTAATACCTATCCCCTAATGAAATATAGCATAGCGTATAAATTGTAACGTTTTATTATTCAGTCATAAAGTGATGATATTTTTACCGACGTTATTCGAAAATCGTTCGTGACTTTTTTGTTGTAAATCACTAAACACGATGATCATAAAGCCCTTTATACTCTTATCCTTTTAAAGTACCCTAAAATGTGGGTTCCGGATGGGAACATTTCGACATAAGTAAGTGTCACGATGGTAACGTCGGCGCGTGAACGATAACTGCTGTAAATTACATCACGCGAACTTCGAAACTAGTTTACGAGGCACCGTAAGCATTATTCAACTTTTATCACAAAACGCCTAAGCGATTATGTCGTGATAAACACTCGCGTTTGTTTTAACTGTCTTATTTAAATGTAGCCAAATGTTTTTTATTGCACTGGAATCTAAATGTGAAACATTCACTACTGGCTGGTAAACTAGACTCACCTGAATTAAAATTATTTAAATTACATTTTTTAAATGTTGAAACAAAAAATTAAAATAGTAAATAAATATCCAAACATGTAAAAAATCGCAGCTATGCTATCAATATATATATACATTATACATGATTATTAAAGTATTCAACATACTCGTACTTTATTGGCCAGGAACCGTAGAGCTTTGTACAAATCGTTTGGGGTAGGTCACAGAATATCTTAGTTCCCAATCCTAACGGTCTGCCAGTCTGCCTATTTTATTTAAATAATTAATTTAAAAATTATATAATATTTTCAAGTCATGCATTTTTTCAGATTTTTAAACGCATATTTAGGTGCTTTTCGTTTTGAGAAGCATACCTAATTCGCTTTTTTTTTTCAGATAAAACTATTTTAGATCAAGCCATAGAAGACATCGACTTTTTTGGTGATTTCCCGCAAGTAAGCACGTATTAACTTATTAAAGATTAAGTAATAATAATAATAGTCCGTCAGTTAGTTTGACTGGCCGATTAAACAAATAATTTCTCTTATCACCTGCATCTTATATACTACAGTAATAATAATTAAATAAAAAGAATAATAATAGTATAATTAAGTATATTCTGTTTTCGCTGAACACACGGCTTTAGTCGTGATAAATTTATAAAACTTTATTAATAGTACAAAAACTTTCATCCCCGATCTTACCTCTTCGAGGGGTGATATATCAAAAAAAGTATAATCCTATGTAACTTCCCGGAACTCGATACTATCAACATAAAAAAATCCATCTAAATCGATTCAGTGGTTTAAGTGTGAAGAGGTTACACATAGAGTTACTTTCGCGTTTATAATATTAGTGGGGATTGCGTATAAGTATAAGTTTATGTATGTCTGTTTGTTAGGGTACTGCAACACCTGCTCGATTGATATTTTAAAGTCTCTCTTTCAATTGTGTTGTCTGGAAGATACATCTTATCTTAAGGTAGTAACCTTAAGATAAGATCGCATCTTGTATAGAACACAATAATTATTCTTAAGCTAATAAATAAAATCTAGAGTATGGGGTAGGTAGGTACGCGTAATGGATTTTATCTACCAATATAGAACGAAAGCTAGTATAGGGCTTGCGTTTTGTTCAGTAACTAGGTCAATATCTTTTACTTCCGAACTGCATGTTGTAATCCACATGAATATCCAGTAATAGACTTCAGTATACACTATAACATGTTATTTCCTATAAAGAGACAACTGTAACTGCTTATTCGAATCAACTACGCTGATTGAAATCCTATTAAGGGACATTAAAGTTGGCAGCGGTTTGTTTTTTCTTTTAGTTTGCTGTAGGTTGGCTGTACAGGCATGTTTGTGCATTTAATTTTTATATAGGTAATTTCCCTTTTTCAACAGGTAACTCATTTTTCAGGGTAGTACTTTTTTTTAAATGGCTGAGTTGTATAACTATTTATGTATTTTAAATTTCTCAATAGAAACATGATCAATTTCAAAAAAATGATTTAATTGTAATGTACTTTATGAATTATTCTTTAGGTATATGCGTTTTCTATATTTTTTAAATATTTCTTAATTGTATTCAGTGTCAATATTTCGAAATGTCAATATATTTCAGATTATAAAACAAACGCGGGGTCTGGTGTCCGTCTGTCTGTCAGATCACGCAAAACTAGTTTTCCGAATGAAATCAATCAATGTTGAAAAATTCAAATGATGTCATTAGCCATTCATTATATTTTTAAGACATACATTTAGACATACATGGGTCTGAAGGCCCAGGGGAATGAAGGGGAAATTCATTCCTCATGAATAATTATTTTTCAAATAAAATGGACATTTTTTTTCAATAGTGTGTTGGAATAATCAAAACTAATTAAATTCTTCTAAAGCCTTATAAATCGGTTGTATAATTATTTTAAAAAAGTCATATTAAAATCTTTTAACAAATATAATTATGTAGCCGTAATTATAGACTTCTATTTTAGTCGTAGATTTTACTATGTATGTATATATATATATATATCTACTATATTTATCCATATTTCTATATCATTAAATATTTTTCCTCATCGGAATTGGGATGCTTTTTTGTTGAAATATCTCCTGTGGCCCCAGGGCTATAGCCTCGGATGCTATGCCCTCCCCTAAATCAGCCGTGCATGCAACACATAAATCACTTAAAATTTAAGTTTTGCCTGACCTAATAACCTTCTAAAAGTAAAATTATTTACATTTATGAGCGTATTTCTGGTGCTCTTGAACTTGTGGATATATTGTCCTGAAGGTAATTCATTCCGAAATTTACCAAGGTTAAAAATAAATGTCATTACCGAAAGGCAATAACTTCGGTTAAAGCAGATTCGACAAGATGTAACAACAAAAAGTATAGACCATCTAACTCACATTACGACGTTGTCGTGACCGAAGCCATTTCTTTTTCTTTGAGGACGCTCACGAAAACGAGCTTCGTATTTATGAGGGTTTATTTTCGCGAAAAAATCAACATCGGTAGCATTGAATTCTGATAAAACGACTTCGATAAATAATAATACTGAATCGTGTTATAACACATTCAAGTTTCAATGGCATCTTTGATAAGGCACCATTTTCTTAATTAATTACAAAACAGCTACGACTATTATTCACCAAAGAATTTGCTTTCAAGTAAATATTTATAGACTTTCAAGAATAGTTTAATAAATATCTCGCGCGCCTAGAATAGTAAAGCATAATTTTAATAAACAATAAATGAACTGTAAATGCCGTTGTAATCAGAACTTATGGCATATCATATCATATTAACAAGCACATAAAAGTTTCAGTAACAAAATAAGTACCTTTTTCTTCTATGATAAGACTCGATCTAATTTTTTACATAATACGTCAACAGTTTTCCGTACACCGTCATACAACGTGGCTGTTTCTCATGGAGTTAGCGAGACGTCGCTGGATGGCAAGAGCACGTGGTGAGGCAGAAAGAGCTTCAAGATTGCTTAGAGACGCAGGCTTTCCTTTCAAAGATGTGGAAAATGCGGTTTGGGAACAAAGGATACATTTTGCCGCAGCCATCGCCAGGATCCGCATTAAAAATAAGGCTTTCTCGTAAATTTTACATCATTTTATAGTCATTATTAATAATATATGTGCATGTACTTATTATATTGATTCAACACCTTGCTTGATCGATAAGAGTATTCAATCATTAAATAGAGATTAGTTTGCCACAAAAGCTAAGTTTAATAACTAATCAAAGATAAATGAGATTTAGATATAGACGATTTGTTTACTTTTTACTAATTTGATTTATTCCTAACATTTTAGTAAATCATGTTGAACGTATAATAAAAAGGCAAGTAGGGTTAATTAAAAAAAAATCTTTCTGTAAAGAAAATCTATGATAAACGTACCTACATTACATTATATAAATCATATGCATTGTTGTGGAATATATTTCGCTGTATTTGCGCTGCTTCTAATTCAAATTCACAAGCTGTTTTGTTAGATTCTATTATATATTTAGTTTTCAGAATGACAACTTGATTATAATTCTTTTAGGTTATCAGATCTTTTGCCGCCACATTTACGAGAAGAGAGAATATCAGCATGTGTTAACAAGGACACAGTAACTGGTTGGGTTAACACTTTTAAGGCGAAGTAAGTTAACTAACTTCTCAATAGTTACTGGTCTGACAGATGTTTGATTCTGATGTGTTTCATACTTAATTAAAGCTGCGATTAAAGTCGAATTTCGAGTTTCATTTTAGTTTTCTGATATAGATAATACTATAAGATTAACACAACTAGAATTTAATAAAACAATTGTCGAAAAATCGATTTGGTTGAATGATGAAATATTTTTCCTGAAATGATATTTTTTTTTCAGAAAAGTAGCCTTGCTTGTGAAAAGGCTTAATGATATGGGCTATTCTTATAGTAATTCTCGTCAACTTTGCGCTGGAGAATACAGATTTGATCGCGTGTGTCCCAGGTATTTATTATTTTTACATTGAAATTGGCCTCTATTTTTTTATTTATTAATTAGGACACAAAATAACAAGTTATTGTTTTTCAGATTTATAACATTGCGTCCACCAGACAACATCAGTTTTGGACAATTAGATCTCGTCAAGGAAGGGGTCATTGTTCTTCAGGTATTAAGAAACTAAATGTGATATGATGTCTACAATGATATTTTTATATCTTATTTATTAAAATATCTACAGAATCTGGCCTTGAACTACAACATCAGATACACTTTCGGGAAATTTGTCCTTTTGTCCTTTGAACATTAGGCGTTCCAATAAGCAATTTAATGATTATTTAAGACGTGTGACTTGACTCGTCATTTATTTCTTAATTATTACTATATAGTTTGTTAATTACCTTTAAAAAATATTTTAGATTAGATTTCAGTTAAGAGAGATGGATAGAACTTAAATCTGTGTTTACGCGACATAACAATACCGACTCAGTACTTACACAACCGTCTTCTATCTAACTGGTTTCCTCTTTTATTATATGTATAATAACAATTCGCATTGTGATCAGGAGCGCGAGTTCTGCGCAGGCGCTTCGACGCTGTGCCGCGCCTTACGCGCGAACGCGTTGCGCGGCGTGGTTGCGCAGTCGCACGCTTCCTCACCGCGGTGCTCGGCCTACCTCGCCGCGCAGCTTCGGGAACTGGCAGCGGTGCTGAAATCCGAGACTCCCGCGCTTCCCGTTACGCCTGAGCTAGGGAAGCTGGTCGTTTTCGGAGCTGGTGATAAGTATGTTCAAGTTTCTTTCTAGGATATGCTGCTTTGCCTTTATTTTCGGAAAACAATATTCAGAGTCACTTCCGACGCTTTAATGTAAATATATTAAAAGTAGACAGTTAAATACGTCTCAACATCCAGAAACTAAAACTACCAACAGGGCCGCATATCTCTACGGGCAGGCCGAGTAGATACAAGTCTAGGACGGCATTTAGGAATCGGCAAAACTTACTAAGATTTGTTTATGTAGTTCAAATACTCAAAAACATGTCCATAGCACCTTGTAAAAAAAAATACAAGATTCCGATTATTAAAAGTTTAATTGAGTGAGTGAATTTGATATTCATCTCGAGGTCTTGATGCACAATATTATTTTATTGCTTTAAATGTCATAGAGTTTCAAGCATTAACTAACTTATCCTTGCTCGCCATAATTATCTCTATAGACTTTTCAGCAGTAACACCCCGTTTTTAGTTTAAACTAAAAGTGATGGTAGGGCTTTGTACAAGCTCGTCTAGGTAGGTACCACCCACTCATGGGTTTTAAGGGTGAGTGAGCCAGTGTAACTACAGGCACAAGGGACGTAACATCTTGGTTCCCAAGGTTGGTGGCGCATTGGTGATATAGGGAATGGTTAATATTTCTTACAACGCCATTGTCTATGGGCGGTGGTGACTACTTACCGTAAGGTGGCATATTTGCTCGTCGCCTACCGATATTATAAAAATATTAGTTGCTCAAGTAGAAAATCACTAAAACATTGAATGTTAGAATTAAAACATGAAGAAATTTTAGGGCCGAAAGCTACGTGTGCGCTCTACGCGAACTGGGCATTGAGGCGTCAGAGCTGCCTCAGTCGAGCGCACCAGTTTGCGTGCTAAGTGATCCGGTACACGGGGACACGCCTATCGTAGCCAGCGCCCTGGACGGAGTTGTAGCGGTGCTGGCTACACCACCTAATTCATTCTCAGCAGTTACGGACCCAATCGACTTGGTTTGCGGACGAGGAGGAGACTTGGCTATGCTTGAGGTAATAAATATAAATAATATAAAATTCTAATTACGTAATATTTACTCTGAATAACGATGTGTTTAACGATGATGTGATGATTAAAATCGAAATTATAAATCCAGGTTTATCATTTTACGAAACTGTATAATTTATGTGATACATCATTATCATCCAACTTTAGATGGTCAACTATTGGACACCTCTCGCGAGTTCCACATGACTTATTTCCACTCCATTCCGTTTATATTTCCAAACATCTATTACGGTTACAATTTATACGAAATCCGTAAAAATATGTTGGTAATTTGTAGCCTGTTCGGTACTAAAAATATCCTAAGCCTAGACACAAAATTTATATAACAAAATCACAGGCAGTACCGCAGTAATGATAGTGACGGTACTGTGCGGGTTTTGTTAAACGCTTATTTAGATATTTATAATACGAAACAGTGGGTTATATAAAATAATGTAAATGAGAACAAGGAAATTTAACTTTATCTGTAGTACTTACTATACTTACTGGAAGTATATTTTCAGGTTCTGACTGAATCAGAAATTGATTCTAACGGGAAAGCTCGTGTGCAATCCATTTTGGAAGAGCAAAAGAAGACTTTGAAAGTCCTTTTATCTAAACCTCAGGTATGTAAAGCATTTAATGAATTAATATTTATTAAAACCTTAGATTAAATTACAGTATCTATGAATACCTAAATGTTTTTTATAGAACTTTAGGAAGACCTAATCGGATAGATTCGGCCTATGAACTACTCACATATATTTATATTTTTATGCTTATATTATATACACATAATTATGAGTATCTCTGTAAATAACACAAATGAAATATTCAAAACCTCCAGATTCAATTAATCCTGTATGAGACTCATTCGGCTCTGGAGGCGGAGAACCAGGCGCAGGTGACTCGCGCCGTGGCGGAAGCCAACCGCCTCGCGCGCGAGAGGCACGCTCTGCTCAAGAAGAAGACGAAGGACCACGTGAGCTTTGAATTCTTCGCCACTTTATCTAGCTGTAATTGTAGAAAGCGAAGCAGAAATTAAATCCTGCTTTATATATCAATTTTCTGTCTAGAAGTATTAGAAGATATATTGATCCCCTAGGATTTTAGATTTTGCTAAGTTTTCTATCTTTAAGCAGTATCACATAGGTCAAAGTAAGCAATCTTAGTGCTAATCTCCCATTAAAGTAAATAGGTACTCCCGCTTCTTCCTTCGTTATAAATCTTCTCATTCCTCCCGCGCTCGCCGCACCCCGGCCGACCAGTATCTCTATCTCATAAATTCTAAAGACAACCAAAATAATTGCAATACAAATATCACAACACCTGGCTTTAAGGCAATTCCGCCACTATCTATATAATAGAAGAGTAATTCGATTGTATTGAATACTCACTGACTGTATACTTATATGTAGTTGTATTTGCTATCCTCCAAAGTATTGAACTCCCATTTGTAATACTAGCTTTGCTGACAAACTTGGAAGCAGTTCGATATAAATACTTACAGAAAATTGTCGTGAAATTTATTTCCTAACAGACGCCGAAGCATAAGGAAGTTGCAGAAACAGGAATAACCGATTCGTGCACATCTCTAGATCAGACTTGTTCACGATCTGACATAGACAAAGATGAGGCGGACGAAATGCGCCTCTCGCACAAGAGGCCGATGTCGTCACCACCTACCACTGCGAGAACGAGGTCAGATAGTGACGAAACAGTGCTAAAAAAGCGAGCGGAAAGCGCTGATATGTCATGGCGACCGGGACATAAATCTAGACCTATCCCTGAAATGCACGTCGCTGAATATGACCCTATCCCGCGGGATCCGGATAAAGATAGCCCTGACGTATTTGTAAGTATGAAACAATTAATAGGCAGGTTAGATAATGTCTTATAAAGCAGTATTTTCGATCACTAATGATTATATACATATATGAGTATCTGATATCGTAGTAGGGACGATATTATTTAGATACTACATTATAAATATATCATCTTTCACTTCTATAAATTCCTAATGTACACATAAATTATCTAATAATTTAATCATTATAGGTATATCAATATTTTTTAAATAACATTGTTATGCTCAATAACCTGACACTGACACACGTAATAATAAAATATACGGTGAAGAAATATTTGTATGCAAATGTATAAGAAATGTTCCGTGGTTATTTATGCTGTCCTATAAAACATAATATAACAAATCATTACATAAAAGGTTTCATTTAAATTATAAATGTTATGAACGTGACCTTTTTTGGCAGGTGCCTGAGTGTGATTTATTTGAAATTCAAAAATTGCCAAACCTTGGCAATGGTTTGGACATCAATTATATTCTGGATCGAGACGGGTGTTACTTGGGCCTCATTCAAAGAAAGGTATTTTTTTTCAGAATTATTTACAATTCAATGCTCCTTTTATACTGAAAATATATCTTTGATGCTAAAATTGCACTTAAGTATATTATTGTGTTTAATTTTTTGTCTGCTTAAAAAATCTCCCTTTATGATAAACTGTTTTACGGGGTTGGTACTCAGGTGTTAGTCATTAAAAGGTAAAACTGGGGGGTGACCCCTATAAGCTACAACATAACAAATATCGCTGAATTCCATTCATTGGTTTAGCCGTGCACGAGTAACAGACAGACTGTCAGAGTTACTTTTGTATTTATAATATTAGTATAGATGATCAAACCGAAGCACAGGCATCGTAAATGTAATTCGCATTAATATAAATAACTGCCAATGTTTTGCGAAACTCCCTTTCCATTTCTCACCGGAACACAGCACTACTAAATGTCGAAGTCCACCGACAAAAGCTATTCGACTATGACTTCGGCATTAAGTAGCACCGGTCGTGCGTTGCCGGCGCCCGAGGCGCGACGGTACGATATAAAGTTGTCAGGCGTCGCTCAGGAGATCACCCGGCTGGACGCCAAGTACATGATCCTGGTGGCGGAGGAGCGCGGGCTGTTCGGCGGCGCGCCCGCGCAGCGCCGCAAGCGCGCCGAGCCGCCGCCCGCCGCGCCGCGCGCGCGCCGCCGCAAGGCCAACGTGTTCGAGGTACCGCGCGAGAGCGCTGCCCTCGATATATCTTAATAGTTCTCGCCTGCGTTGGGGGGGTCGTCTTCTTTGGGGTGTCAAGGTTCATCGGTAACAGAAGATAAACGTCTAATTCGATTCAGGGGTTCAATCGTGCAAGCGCAACTGACAGAGTTACTTTCGCATTTATAATATTAGTTATGATTCACTTTATTTATTTATTTATTTATTTATTAATTTTCGAAACACCATCGGCATATTCACAAAATATTTAAGAAAAAGTAAGAAATACATTCTTGTACGGTGTGATACACCACTACAGGCGTTTACATTTTACACATCAAATAACAAAATAATAACAAAACATTACACTCTTACATTAATAAATCTTTAAAATAACAACAAAAATATGAAAGATATGAAGTAACAAAAAGGAAACCAAAACAATAATAAATTACTCCAAATTAAAAGAAATAAAAGCAAAAACTAAAAAAATACAAAATCTTGACACAAATTGAGCAAACAGTCTAATTTTTTCTTAAAACTATTGCTGTTATGGCTAAATATATCAATCTCATGAGAAGTGATATTATTGTAACGACTCATATATCGGATAATAGGCGAAAACTTTCCTACATTTGTACGGAATCTAGGAATAGCGAAGGTGTTTTGTATTGGGTGACGCGGAATCGTTCTTGGGACATTTATATAGATTTGTGAAAGTAATTTTTGCGAGTCTATTGAACCATGGATTAATTTATGCAGAAACATTAAGTCATGATTGCACCTACGTTTCTCCAATGTGGCAAGTTTGAAGTGTTTCAGTCGTGTATTATAGTCTGCGCGATATGGACAGCTTCTATCTTTATATGCCAAAAACTTTGTAAATCCTTTTTGAATTCTTTCAAGGCGATTAATGTGAATTTTATAAGATGGATTCCATGCAGGTGAAGCATATTCAATAATACTACGGCTTAGTGAAAAATATAAAGTTAGAATGGCATTTACGTTTTTAAAATCATGACATGTTCTTTTAATAAATCCTATCATTTTCAAGCATTTTTTTACGATTGTATCTATGTGATCTTTTAATTGAATTCTTTTATCTATAATTACACCTAAATCTCGTAACTTTTCAACCTCGGTTCCATGTCTTATCTATATTCAGGTATAATACTATCCCGTAATTTGATGCGGTCGTCCCTTTTATTTAGATTTAATTTTAGTTAGAAGTAATTATTTGGTAATCGTGTCTATATTATTTATTATATCTCATTATTTATTTGATACAAAACAATAAGTCTAAAAATATTTAAATGTGAGACACTATAATAATTTGCAATATGTGTAAACGTAGGTAGAGCGCGTCGCTGCTCCGACATACGCTTCGATGTCGCGCTCGTCGCGGCGCAGCTCGGCGCCAGCCTGCCTGCCGGAGGCGGCCGGACCGGTCGCGTCCGGGCCGGGGGCGGAGCCCGTCCGCGTGTGTTCGCGCCACGCGCGCCGCCACGCCGCCGCCGCCGCCTTCTCGGCCGCCGCTTGCACGTGCGATGCCAAACACCGGTCAATACAATTATAATTGTTAAGTTACTGTTTACTATGAATTGCTTTTTATGCTACTCGATAAATATTTATACACGAATATTTATGAAAAGCAATTGACATACCATAGTACTATACTATGAAAAAGAAGACACATTTTTAGAGACAAGAAAATAATTTTATAATATCATAATTTCCTAGATTAGTCATAAATATTTATTTTAGTCACTTTATTTATTTTTTATTTATTTCAATTATAACATATATAATAATTAATTTGAAGTCAAAATCATAACATATTCACGCAAATACTTAGCAATATAATAACGTTGACTGCATCGTTGGTCTAGTGGATAGGTATAAATATAGATTCCGAGGCCCCGGGTTTAAACCCCAAGTCAGGCCGATAAAAAGTTATTGGGATTTTCTATCGAAAAAATTCTCGTTAACAGTCCGGAGTCTGGAAATTGAAGTGTGTTCACACCCGTGCTCCCGTGCCTCGGGAAGAACGTAAAGCCGTTGGTCCTGCGCCTGAACTCTTTCCGGTTCCATCGGATTATTAGTGACGGTATAGAGTGCATCTGTGTTTGCGCACACACTATATGTTCTGCGAAGTTAGCTGGTCTCCCCCGAGATTTCCGCCGTGGCCGAATTAGGTCCGACGACATTATTATAATATTAATAAACGTTAAGCCATTAGTTAAAGATAATAATAGTACACATTTAAAAAAAAATACAGAAACACAATCAAAGGTCGTCGGCTGTCAGTAGCAGTGACGTCACCACGTAACGCCGTCGCGCCTTCCGTGGCCTGCCGCCGACCGTTCCCGCTGACGGTGCACGACCTGCGTCTGCGTCGAGAATACAGCGGACTCTATCGATTGAAATTTGAATAAATGTCCACGAGTGCGGTTACGAGCTAGAACCATCTATTTTTATAAAAAATAAACGATGACTTATTAAATATGTATTCGTATAAGTCAGACAATAATAAAATGTTTTGAACTTGTAACTCATGAGTAACCTTATACACAGTTTTGGCGATAGAGTGAGTTCTTCGGTGAAATGAATGTAATTGACTGAAGAGAGACATAATTAAACTTACTATTGCAAAATACACTCAATAGAGGCATTTTTATTAATATAGTATATATGTCATTTAAAAATAGGAGTATGATATCGGTTTATAATAAAAAAATAACATCAAAAAAATATGTTTAATTTCAAAATCAAACAATAATATCTGTATAAATAAAACAAACTTTATTCATTAATGATACAGATCTGCCAAAAAGTGGCATTACAACAATAGGCATTTACTGTTTTGTTCAGGGCTTAAGCGAAAGTTTAAAGTAAACCGAAGCCTTTGGAGTAACTAATCGCTTTCATCAGTCTGTCTTGTAATTTCTCTTTGCTGTCGTATTCGGGTAGCAGAAGAACGTTAAAACAGGTGTGAGCCGCCGGTAACCGGTCGCAGTCGGGTCCGTTTCTGGCTATAACTAGTTTCAAGTGACTCAAGCCGCCCACAGGCACTCTGTCGGAGCCCGTGGTAAACTGTAGCAGCTTTCGCTTGTCTTCTAATGACAAACTGTGAACGATGCTCCAGAAATCTTTTATGGTCTGTGAATCGGGCGTGTAACCACCGTCGTATTCCGTCGATTTTTCTAATTCATTGAAGTCGAAATTCTGCAATAAAGAGAAAATATTAAATCAAATTAATATAGAGAAAATATTAAATGAATGTAAATTAGTAAAGTAGCTAAACTCAGTGACGTTAAAGTAACGTATTAGTTGTGTACTAGAATGTTCCCAGTTATATGTTTATTAATTATAATTTATACATACATAATATCGTTCTTATCACTTGGCAATATTATTGAAATTCATAAATGTTCATGGGTATAACATTGCCATAGTTAAATCATTAGCCTACTCCAAAACGCAGTGGTTATGTTTCACGCAGAATCCACTACATGGATTTGAATAAAACTCTATTATTACGCAACATAATTTCACTAAGTACATTATAAATAATTATGACAGACGTTTAAAAGGACCACCTGACAGTAAGTGGTAGCCCATAGACATTAGAAATATTTAACAAACGGGGAAACTAAGATATAATGTGCCAGTAAGTCTGGTACATTATATCTTGTTACTCAAAACGTAAGTGTAGGTGTTAGATAGAACGACAAGCACCTTGCTGCCGCACACCAGCATCTCGACCTCCTCCGGCCGGAACAACGTCCCGAGCTGGCTCTCGTCGGTCACCATGGCGAAGCCCCGTCTGAACGCCTTGAACTGTGTCTCCACTGACTTGTTTAGTAAAAAATCTGCGTATAGTTCTACGAATTCCTAAAAATATTAATGGATTTATTAGAAACTGTTGATATGAATTTAAAAAAATATAACTATAATATGTAATTACACGCATATTAGTGATACTAAGCAATTAGTGTTGCATGAAGTATTTTAAAGTTGTTTTACAGTTTTACCCCTGTACTTCTTCGAAGTAATTTTTCATTTGTGTATTCAATGATTACATTACATTACATTAGCAGCCCGTAAATGTCCCACTGCTGGGATAAAGGCCTCCTCTCCTTTTGAGGAGAAGGTTTGGAGCATATTCCACCACGCTGCTCCAATGCGGGTTGGCGGAATACACATGTGGCAGAATTTCGTTGAAATTAGACACATGCAGGTTTCATCACGATGTTTTCCTTCACCGCCGAGCACGAGATGAATTATAAACACAAATCAAGCACATGAAATTTCAGTGGTGCCTGCCTGGGTTTGAACCCGAAATCATCGGTTAAGATGCACGCGTTCTAACCACTGGGCCATCTCGGCTCATATGATTAAAGTTAGTTTATTTTTATTGAAATTGCTAAGATTGAAGTTTATGCTACGAATCGGAAAATTTTACATTAGACTTGAAAATAATTTGCAATAACATGCATTTAAAATGAATGAAACTGTATAGCAAAGGAAAGACCTTTGTTACACAGAGTTTCATTTTGATAATATTATTACACCGTTTTCACTCAACCAGAAATGTTAAGAAATAACATAAGATGTATTTAGTTAAAAGTGGTATTTATACAAAGCTAATAATATAGCTCACACTAGACCTCACCTGTTTATTATCTTGTGTAACAAATATATCATCGCCATTCTCTTTCAGATCATGAAATATATTACTGCCGAATACATCTGTATAGCATATCCTAAATGTCTGATAGTACACTTCTTCTAAATCACTACCCGTGTAATTTAACATGTCTTTTAAGCCGTTATATAAGGTCTGAAACAAAAAAATACACAAACATAAAAATACTAGAAATGCCTCTGCTATTTTCCATTCCAAGAACGTACTACCTACCTACGGCCTCTTGCTTTGTTTAGTTAATTATCGAAATTTATTACTAGCTAACAGCCGGCATGCGTTGACCATTATATATTTTTATACTGACTATTTTTTACATTGGCTATGTGAAAATACTATGTGTACACGCGCAAGCTTCACTTTTATTAAAATATAGAATGAACAAATATTCAGTTTATATGAGATAATCCTTAATCATATTTCTTTTATATATCTATTTATTAAATTCATTATTAAACTGAATTTTATTAAATAAAATAATTATTTTAAATTAACGTCAATTGTAGTCAAAAGTTAAGTGTACATTATAACATAAAAAATAATAGAAAAAATTAATTACATTAGCCAATTTGCCGAAAGTTATTTTTTTTTTTCGAAAAAAGTTTATTTAAACTACAGGAATGTGGAAGGTATATTACCAAATTCCAGTCAGCCAAGTCTTCGAAGGATCCTTTCCTGCCCATTAATTTTCTGTACACGACCATGGGGAAATTAACAGCTAATATAATATTGTTATATATTGCGAGTCCTAATACTATTCCGATTAGTGTGAACTGAGCCTCTGTTTCAAATGATGTGGGGTTAAACCTGGAATTAATTAAATAGATTATAGCATGTGATACAAAATAAAAAAGGCAATGTAAACTTTGTTATTTTAAAGATGTTTCAAATTTGGAACATAAAAAAATTGTGATGTTTTCTTTTATATATATTAATTGCTCTCCAGACTTTTGACTTTTAATATTGGAACATTACAATCAGGGTAATACCAGTTCGAAAAATCACTACTCCAGAAAAAAACAATTTGAAGAGTAGGTGACAAATAGCCATGTACTTGTTCAGGTTCTCACCAGACCGTCTGTGAGTCAGCCCTGTGTGTGAACATGCCGTAGTCCGCGTTGAAGATCTGTTCCACGACAAGTTGGAAAAACTCCTTGCTGACGCCGCCCTCGTCCACTCCCTGCTCGCCCTCGAACTCTACCACCAGCTGCTTCTTCAGGTCCAGCGCTCGCTCCATCGCTATCATCTCGAGCTGACGAATGTGACATAATTTGTACAGTGGTAGTTTGAGTCCCGGGGAAGGACAAAGGCTACTTTTTTATTTTAACACTCGAAGGGGTAAATCAATTACAGATAACGGTTTTTGTGATATACGTAATGTTTTATAAAAGAAGCGTGGTAAAAGCCGCAGTTCCAGGTACATTATTGTATAATATACGTCACAGAATCAAAGATATAGATAGAAAATACCATCAATCATCAAAATTACCATTATCGGAAACTTCAAGTAGTACACTTGAGTGAGGTCAATACGGGAAGTGCCAACCCGACTCATGATTGGGAACGTGGTCGTGTACTTCACTTTGGAAAAGAACTCCGGGGCGAACGGTCGTCTTCCTGTATCGAACTTACTGCGTTTCCATCTATTTTAATCGGCTTGGTTAATTGGTATCTTCGCGATTCGTGATTAAACAACTGCGCTACGAGACCGAACTTATACTTTACACCTACAACATGTCTGCTAACGGCTCCCGACAGCGAATTGCCCCGAGTTGTCGACCCCACGTTGAGTGAGTATATATACTCATTACTCAGTGATAATAATGATAACGGTAGAAGTGTGCGTACCTCGACGAGTGCGTCGTCGATGAGGTGCGAGCGGCGCACCTTGAGGCGCAGGAAGGGCATGGGGGGGGCGGCGCCCACCACGGCGTGCAGCAGCGACACGCGCCGCTCCGAGAACATGCGGATGCGGTTCTCGTAGTACAGGCCCAGCGACTTGGTGGCCGCCGTCAGCACGAACGGGTACTTCAGGAACGAGAACTTGCGGCCTGCCGGCGAGTCTCGTCGTTACAGGCGCGCGGGTACGGCGACGGGGTATACAATACAGTAAAGTTACAGCCTATGAATCTCCCACTACTGGACGTCCTCTACCTTTGAGAAGGTTTGGAGCTTATTCTACCACTCCAGGTGACTCCAACACGGGTTGGTGGACTCAAACGTGGCAGAGTTTCATTGAAATTAGACCCGTGCAGGTTTCCTCATGATGTTTTCCTTCACTCGAACATGAGATGAATTATTAACGCCAATTAAGCAGAGTACAGTCGGTTAAAAATGAAAGAAGTACTTAAATCGTTAAACGCTTCAAACACGACAGCCCTAGTGGAAATATTGCTTAAAAAAAATATCCGAAAATCATTTGCATTAACCATCGGACCGATCAATCGCCATATAATGTTAGTCCTTCATTTGATATATATTTTTTAATTTAAATTAACAATTATATTAATACAATTTAAAAAATTAAACTTACCATTTGCTACTTCAGTTTTACAATTAGCTAAATCTATATCCATTTCTATAGTATCACTAAGAGGTTCATTATAAAACTCCTCAAATGGCAAATAAGGTTTCCTAACGTCTAATACATTTACATCTAATTCGATAGCTGAAAAAAAAAATGAAATTATTATTAACCAATATATTTGTTTAAAATAATTTATAGATAATGATTTATCGTCAGACTATTAAAAAGCTTGTATTTTTCGTTGAGAGCTTGTCATACCATTGAATTATAAGAGTAAGGCAATAAAGGAAATTGTAGAGGAGGATATAATAATCATTGCTTACCTAAAGGATCTTCTTGCTGTGCCTCTTTAAAGCTCTTGATTGATGACAAAGGATATAAGTGATCTAAAGCATCGCCTAAAGGGTCTAACTGACTGGCTATAACAACTGGCTCCTCTCGTAGCGAGCTTGGTTCCATCACACCCGCTAACATATTGGCATAGTACACTATCTGAAACATTATGTTTTTTTTTATAATAAATAAAATTTTATTTTTATGTTATTTTACTTGTTAAAAATGTGTAAATATATTTTACACATATAATAATTATTGTTGGAAGGCAGGTGAACACACATTGATTTCTTTCTTTCATGTGATTCAAAAGAACAAAGCATGGTGTAACTATAAAATGTTATGTGTCATCAAAGGAGGTTTGCAATACAAAGAGGAAAATAGTAAAAACTACCTTCATAAGTTTCGTGGCCATAGTCACACTATCGTCATCTTGAACTTGAAAGGTTCTAGAATAGTTTGTTGATATAACTCTGAGTGTGATGAGCTGTTGGATGGTTTCTAATATGTGTCGGAGGCTTTCTTTGCAGTGTTGTCCCCACAGGCGCGCTAGTTTAGCTTGAGCTGAAACATCACCAAACATATTCATTATATCCTAAATTATTTACATTAAATATAAAATGTTCAATATTAAAAATATGTACCATTCAAATAATGACCAATAATATAATTTAAAAAATGGGCATTAATTATATATTATCTAGAGAAATAATATAGATATATTGTTTATCTGTAATACTTTTCCAGATACATATGATTTAGTTTTTTTTATATAGTTAGTTGAATTTAAAAAGTAATTAGACTATTTTTTATAGAATAAGATTCATTGTAGGAAAAACTGATATTAGGATTATATGTGTAATTATATGCATGGCTTGTGAATTATCAACAGCTATTTAAATTTATTTTTTTACACAAAATCTAATTAAGGTATGAAATACCTTTGACAGACAAATGCTGAGCGGCATGGCACATTGCTGGCAATGCAATCTCCAAGTAATCACTGCAGCCAAGGTCTGGTACCTCGAAGGCTATGACGAAACAGTAGACTATATCATCCATACTCAAATTCTTTGTTATCCGCAGATCTATTTCTATATTCTCTGCCAGTGTTGTGAGCGCTATCACAAATGCTGAACTATAGTATTCCGATGGCACCTATTTATTCAAAATTTTATATAAACTATTGGATATTATCATTATAAAAAAATAAGTTAAATCATATGTATTTTTTACTTTATTGAATGTATGTTTATATTTGCTCCATCATATTGTCAGATAACAGTGTTCCTTAACCACTGAGTACAAGATGAATTAAAAATACAAATAAGTAATGAAAAGTGGTCTGTCACTGGAGTATAATAAAAAATCTTGATGTACTGGGAAAAAATGTATGTACTATGTTTGACATATAATGTACATGTTTTATAGCAGGGATGTTATGGATATGTTATTTTGGATCTGGATATAGATACGAAAACGAAATTATTTCGTATTAACTGCTTTTTTTCAGATAGTTACGTATATTACATTATGTAGAAATTGTAAAAGGAAATATTACTGCAAAATTAATGAAGAATTTGACTTCATTTGTAGGCTACCATTTGGCATTGGGTATTATTTTGAAAAAAAAAATAACAAACAACTTTGAAATACAATTAGCCCTTTTCTTCAAGTATAACACTAAGCAAAAACAAAATCATAATAAATATTTTTTTTATCAGTTTTAGTTACAGTTATGGAGCTCCATGACATCCCTGAGTTAAAGTGAGCAATATTGTCGAACATTGAAAGTTTTTTTAAACTTAAATAACATATATGTATTGGGACTTACTTTGGTAAGGTACTGCAAGGCTCTCTGACACGAAGCTACATCTAAGCCCGGTCCCATAACACTGTCCACATCTTTATCTGGATCGCTTGAAGAACACATTGCCTCTGATTCTTTATCTACAACATATTTTACAATATAAATATATATATATATATGATCAAAAAAATGTAAATTACTGCATAAGTAACTGACATATTTTTTTGTAAATAATGATTTTTGTAATAGTCATCATACATTAAATACTAATAACTATCACTATAAAAAGAGTAATGAAAAATAATAATTGTTCTCTCTAAAGTATTTGTTAAATTAAAAGATTTAAAAAATAAATAATTTATTAATAATATATTTACCTGATTTTTTCTCTCCTTTATTGCCACTGTCCCTTTCAATTATTTTTCTTTGAAAACATTTTGATAGTATCGTGGGCTGTGTGAACGCTTCACCTAGTGCTCTAATTAAGGGCTCTGGATTTTTCGTCTGAAGACACTCATCACATAACTCATATATACGTTCTTCAGTTAACATTGAACCATCTAGAAGCAATGACAGAAGCAATTTGTCTAATGCATGAATCAACAACTGTTTTTTTAATGCAAAATTAGCCTCAATGATACTAGACATGTTCATCATTAAAACTTTCTATTTGAAATGAAATATTTGAATGAATTGTACAATTATTTGGATGTATAATTAATTAATTACCACTAAGACATTAACTAATAGTTCATTAAAAAGAATTGTGTTTATATGTTATTAATATTTTTAAGCTTAATAGCATATATTATCAGCTGTTAGTAATTTAGTAGCAATGGGTAAATGGTTGTTAATCCCATCTTAATTATACTTATACAACAGTAAGACTTGATCACCTAACTACAAAAATTCAAATTTGAAATATCCAATATCATAATAAGTTTGCATATAAAATTTTCTAGTCATGTTACTTTCTTGTTCATACAAATTAAATTCAAATATCATGTTAATTCAAGGTTAAAGTTGTTTATTTTTTCTCCTGCCATTGGAGATCTCCTATAGATTGAAGAGATATTAAAACCACTGTGATTTCTACATTTATAGATTTCTTAGTTCATTACATATTTTGTATGATTGATTACTTTCTGTCTTCCTTAAGATTCATAACAATTATTACCTAAAACCTAGTAAATATTTTGGTAAAGGCAAGATTTTGTGTTAATTTGCCTTTCTATGACAGATTATTTATCCTGTGAACTGCCTTTAAAACAATAAAAATAATTTAACTTACTATCATAAATTACATTTTCTTTTTCTTCGTGGGTTAAATTATGACTAGTTTCAGGTTTATCTTTCTTGTTGTCTGTCGGTGATACACTGCACGATGCTGAATCTGATTGTTTACTCTCTACACTTGATTTGCCTTTTACGTTAGAATTTGTACAAGTTGCACTGAAATATTTAAGGCATTACTTTGGTTCTTTGGATAAAGTTTATAGAATTTTACAGATAACAAAGGTTAAAGATACATTTTAAATCTACTTAACCATAAATAAAACTTAATTTTTTCTTTATAATGATTATGAATTATAATTATGAAGTATTCAATTTACCTAGCACTGGAATCACAAGTACTTGCTTCAGTCCTTGGAACTTTGTTAGGTAAGGTGTCACAAAGACGAGCCTCTTTATAGAATAGTTTGATTGCCTCTGCTGCCGCTTCATTTGGTGTCAAATTTCTTGCCTAATAGAATAAAAGAGATAGGTAAAAACTTTTACAGACATAAGTTTAACATTTATGAAACCTTAAATAAAAAATCAAAATCAAATTAATTTTCCACAACCTCTGATGTTAAATAAGTGTAGAAGTTATCCCAATGTAACATGAATTATATATATATACTATAAACACGAGTTCAGCACTTGAAATCTTAGCAGAGGTAATGATGGTTTTAAAACCTTGATCTTCATCAATTGAATCCACTGGACCTTCTAGGCTCAGTTGTATGAATTCCTTTATAATAGTGATAATCTTTTGTGTTATACTGAAATTAATTTATTATTTTTATTTCAACTTCAGTTGCAATTATTGTTCTTCTTTATTTTTTTATTTAAATTTATATTGTTCTATATAATTCGAAAAAAGTGTCCTGATTTTTATTTTTATCATCAAAAAGTATCATTATTTTTATATTAAATTAAGTCACTAATTAAATTAACTTTTACTGTCATGGTATCTTTGTAAGTCTATGAACACTACCTCTCCACTTGAAGCACAATATTTGTTGTCACAATTAGGATTGCCGCAGCCATCCAACAACTGATAAAAATATCTTTCAATTAATTGTCTCGCAGCAGCTCGTTTCATAATGTGAGGATTGTTTGAGCCTGATCCGGCGCATAAACCTACTGGTGGTTGGTTCTTGGAATTACTTGGGGTTGAACTATTGTTTGACGATGACGCTTCGCTCCCCCTGAAAAACATGAAAATGGAAAGTTCCAAGATAGCAATATAAATAGTCGTCAACAAAGATCAAAATTGGCAAGTAATGCATAACCTCGAATCATTACTTGTGTCAATTACGCAAAAATTAAAACAATAATCATTACTCATGAATACACGATGAGATTAATATAAAAAATTAAAATAAAAACCAAAATTTACTAATTTTGACTTATGAAAATAAAAAAATGGCAAATTTATTTACCTTGAAGCTTCGTCAGTTTCACTTTTCGAGTTCATAGAAATAAATGATTATGTATTCTTATTAACTTGTAACCTTCTAATATTTTTAACTCAAAATCACCGGACATAACATTAGTTATTTGATCAAATTTCGAGGCAATGTTTTTACAAAACAAATTAAGCAGGTACACAAAAAAATACCACCGATTGTTCTCATCCTACAATCTGTCATCTACCATTTTGAATTTGCATGAAGTTGTACGCATCAGAAAAATATTTAAAGAAACATTTTTTTTTTTATAAACTTATTAATAGACAATTCAAAACAAAAAAATGGGTTTAATAAATAAAATAATATATTGATAAAGGTTTTTAATTCATTGTAAATACTAAATTATTTCAAACATACGATTTTATACCAAAGTTTTTTATATTAAAATTCAATTCTGCGTTAAATGGAGCACTAATTTTTTAATTGCAATTATTTAACTTTTAATAAAATTAAATTTGTTCATAAAAGGATTAGTAATGATACTTTTAATTGTATGTAGAAATAGATATATATATATAAAAAAAAATTTTTTTTTTTGTTCAAACTATACCTATTTATATCTCATACAATAACTTTCACAAGACACAACGGTCTATCTTGAAATGTCAATATAAATGTCAATTTGCCCAATGAAATAAAATATATTGTCAAATGAAATGTCATTTTTTGTTTGCAATTGCACAAAATTAGGCAAAAAATATAGTGATATTTAAAATTGTAATTTACATCGAAAATAACATTCCACACTTTATGTTTTTATACGTGTGTTTCTTGACTGACATTTTTGAACGTGTTTGATTTTAATTCATTGTATACGTTTCACCACCTAGACTTAAATTTAAAAGCTTTATTACAAACAGCAAGGACCTCTTCAATCTAAAAAAATGACGGAGCTATTACCTCTTGAAGAATCTGAACAAGATCGAATGAAGTCAATTCTCAGCGGTTTCCAAATGTATCCTTTTTTCTTTGTTAAAGAAAATTATTCGTAAATAATATTAGTATCCATATGGTGATACGATGTTGCCTGTTGTTTTATCGAGTTGTATTTTCTCTTTTTCTCAAAACTATATCTTGTGTTTTGTTATCAAATAATTTAAACTAATTATGTTTCTGTACCTATTGACATTGTCACATTATTTCTGTTAATAAAATAAGAAGAGGAACTTTGATTAACAACTTGTAATATATGAAACTCTATTTATTGTTAACAACATTTTTTTTAACAATATATTGAACAGAAATTATATGAATCTACGAGATGTAGACACAGGTGAGTTTTTTATAACATAATGGTAGCAATAAATAAAAAAATATATATTAAATTTTCCTATATTTTGAGTCTCATTAACTAACTTTTATAAAACATAATATATTACTTTGTTGTAAATAAATATAAATATACTAATAATTATGACTTCAAAATACATTTTGTGCCATTATAGGTAAAGTAATCTGGCAGCACAATGAAGACATGTCAAATCCTGATGTTGAGCATGAGGCACGAGTACCCAAACGCATCCTCAAGTCTAGAGTAGTCTCTCGTGAGATGAACTTCAGCTCTGTAGAATCTATGGACAAATTCCGACTAGAACAGGTGAGAAATCTTACCATGTAAATCTATAGTAAACATAATCTAAAGTATGTATTGTACACCGTTTTACCCAAATGTGGTGGTGTATTAAGGATTGACTGATTGTATGTATGTTACTGTTTATAGTCAGATTCTCCAAAAGTCATAGTGGTCTTCAATAGTTTGTATAATTGAATTACAATTTAACTTGAAAAATACAAGAATTGTCAGATTGTCAATTATCTTTTTTGTTTATATTATTTATAATACTTATTCTAAATCAAAAATGGTACTCACATCTATTTAAAATTTACTTCGTCATCCAGTTAATTTACAAATAACAATGAATTTTTTTATACTATGTTTCAGAAAGTACTATTCAAAGGTAGATGTCTAGAGGAATGGTTCTTCGAGTTTGGATATGTTATTCCTAATTCCACCAACACCTGGCAATCTATCATAGAATCGGCTCCAGAGTCTCAGATGATGCCTGCTAATGTACTTAAGTGAGTATAATTTTTTTAATTTCAGATTCTTTTATGGATTCTCGCTGGACAAACCTTTTTTTAAGTATTCTAGAACAGCAAAATCGCAAATTGTTATTGCCCACCTTTTTCTGTAGTAATACAAAAACTTTGCCTGATTTATGTTATGAGCAGTCGAAATTATGTTATGAGCAGTTACTGTAATCATATATTTTTTTATTAATTTTTGACACCTGTATTATTTTTGTTATACACAAAAAATCAATGTCATAAAATACATTGAAAATATTTGATGTTATTTGAAAGGTGAAAAAGTATACACTTGAAAATTTAGAAAAAAACATTATGAGTAAACCTCCAGTCATGTCAGATAGAATTCTGCCACATCTATAGTTACCAATTACCAATCTAATATAAAACAGTAAGCAGGTAGTGAAATAAATTTGAACTTTCAGGTTTTTTTTTTTCAATATAGCATTGACAGAGGTTGGATATAACATGATCCTAATCTTGAGGTCCTGGGTTCAAACCCCTTGTCCGGCTATTCAAAGCTAGTAGGTTTATTTCGGAATGTATTATGAAAGTGCACTTGATTTGTGCACATACTTGTACACTTTAAAATGTCATGAGTTTGCCGGTCTCTTTTGAGAATGGCCACCATAGCAGAAATTAGCCTGGAGAATATCTTTAAATCCTATAAGTTTAATATAAAATTTACTTTCAATACATTACTGAATTTTTGTAATTTGCTTGCAATATTTTTATAAATTGAGTTAGTAATGGGCACACCTTTCTTTTCAGCGGGAATGTTGTGATTGAAACTAAGTTCTTCGATGGAGATATTCTCATAACAACGTCGCGTGTGCGCCTGTTTTATGTATAAACAATTTTTATTTATTGATAAGCATTTATTTTATGTAGATGTATGTTTTCAATATATGCATTTATCATGCACAATTTGAATAGTATTAATTCCTATACTAATGTCATGATTTTTACAAGTCTAGTCAAATATTTTAAACGCATAATGCGCACTTCATGTTTAAGATAGATAATATTTAGATAGCATTTTCCTTACATGTTAAATACTATTTCAAACAAATTTTAAAATATAATTTTATTGTATGACTGTTGCACCGGCTTAACTTAATATGTATGCTATAATAACAGAGCTTAAGTGTTTCTATCGAGCGCAGACATTTGGAGAGCTGGTCGTTTCTGGACGTCTCTGAACGTGGTCTCATCCGTTGAGCAGATGCTTCTTCATTCATTAGTACAACACTGAGTCACTCAACCTTCAAATCGGAACAGAACAGTACTAAGTATTGCTGTTAAGTGTCAGTTGCAGATGCAGAAAGTAATTTTGTGGTCGAACATAAAGGAGATTTAAGGTCTGAGAGTGTGTGAGAGCGATCGACGCGATTGGTAGAAATACGCAACGCGCTCATTCCTGCCACAAAACAGATACAGTCAGCGTCAAAGACGTCTAAAGTGATCTTATATTTAAATTTACCGAAATTTCTACTGTCGAAAATATGTGAAATGTACTTAAAATCTATTACGATAAGGTTTATTTTCATGGTGTGCTCTATATTTTCGGATACTTACATATAATAGGATAGAAACCACTGGTTATTAAAATTATGATGACGATTTCAATGAACGTATTTTTAATGATGTTCTTGCTCCGATATATTTGGGTAAAATGAGGGTTTTAAATATTTAGACGACTTTGGTTGTTTGAATAGTATTGATCACTTTGGATGTTTCTATGTTTTTGGTAATCTTAACTGTTACTTTATATATGACGCTGACTGTACAAATAGTTATACTTCATCGTCTACCATAACTATCAAATAATTTATGATTCAAACTGAGCTTAGACTTACATTAGAATTAAGTTAATATTTAAAGAAGGTCGTTCAAACTGTGTTAACAGTTGTAAAATACTGTGTAATGTCAAACCAGTTTCAATAAAACATTTTCTTTATGTATTGTTTCTTTTTTTTCAATGTTATAGAACCTCCTATCTGGCGCCTATTTTTTTTTTTTTGACACAATATATTTTCATGCAATGATATGAAGACTTTACTACATATTGATTTAACTATTATATTTTTTTATGTTATTATCTGTCCCCACCGACATGCTGCCTGTGCTACTGTCATAATATGATAAATATAATTGAATTTATGTATGTTATTTTAATGTGTTTGAATGATTGTTTTTGTATTGCCAAGTAGCATCACAATCTAAATTTTTGGATTGCAATTTAATGACAAAGAGTTTGTCTTAAGGAGTCTTCAGTGTTACTAGTTATCGTGAAATCCTAAATCCCTCAGCTGGTCGGGTTATCACTAATATAGATCGCGATTTTTAGATTTTAATCCAGAACCTTCTTCATGGTCCTCTCTTCACGAGTGTTAAAATATTTTTGTTTGTTGCGATATTATACTGCATGGAATATGCTATCGTACAGATGTAGGTTTCTTGTGGCACATGTCTCATAATCTAGTCGTTATGTTTCATGTATTGCGAGGATGGTGGATCCTTCTTCGTTGCCGTTTCCTTGGTCCTGGAGAGATTCTTTCTCTGCCTGTATGTATGTTTAGGCTGGGTCTTGTACGCTATATGGACTTAAATGCAGGGTCTTTATTACTTTACTGGATGTGTTTATACCTCGGTAAGCTTCAATGAGACAAAACGCTACATCCTTTGGACACTTGTGAGATGGTTGATAAGATGTCTCAGTTAATGTATTATAGTTGATTGGCATCTCCGACAAGCAAGAGCATGCGGCCTTTGTTGATACGCGATGATACGTTTTAATATTAAGCTCTCATTGTCTTCATTTAAATAGTTCAAAGTCATTAAGCAACTACCTGCGCACTTAATGTTATAAAGTATTTATTACATATGCCACTTAGTCAAAATGAAAAAGAGAATAACGGCATAAGAGACGTCATGCCCTTTGTCGTCACAGCATACGAGTCTGTGTACCCTCAAGGTGTGCCAATAGATTTTTTTAAGAAGTGTACTTACATCAGGGTTTTTAGTAAAATCGTCATCGAGCGGTTTGATGCTTCGTATAAGAGACAGTTTTTAATGTGGGGTTATGAAAATTTGTGTTTCGATTATCTGTATTCAATAAAAATGTGTTTTTGAACATATCATAAAAAAGCATAAAGGTACGAGGTTTTTATAAAAAGCTTTTTTTCATTGTCATTTTAGCCTAATAGATACAAACTTTCATACACACCGACATTCTAATATTATCCTCATCTATTGTACAATATAATGGTAATAAAATGGGTATTGATTAACGTACATCTTTGGTGGATTAATCAAACACTCACAGCATTAATACTCCTTAAAAGAGTTATCTACATACATATATACATACATACATACATATCTCATAAAGTATCTACTAAATTTACCCATTTTTTTAGGTAGCATTAAAATTTTGTAAGGAAAGCTTATATCAACACTTGATAGATGGCGTTATACCTATCAAATAAATCGCGCTTTTTTTTTTGTTGCGCTGCTCAATGAAATGCAACTATAGAACATATTCTGTTGAGTATCGTTTAATCATATAATTGGTACAATACAAAGATAAACACAGCTAAGAAAATAATATTTATATAATTGTTTTGAGTATATATGTATAATATTGGATGGTAAGTAGATGTTTAGGGCGAATGCAACTCATATACCTTAGGTACATAACTGTAGTTCTCAAACTGTTGGTTTTAATGGGTCCAATAATCTTGGGAAAATTCTCAGTAACAGTTTGGTTAGAAGCGTGTCTCGAGTACATTGAATGCAGTGGCCGAAATACATTCAGAAATATTTCATGCATACGTAAAGGCTACTCTGCTTTTCGACAAGGAAGTCATGCAACTTTAATACTTTACAGTGCAATTCAGTAAGATCTCACTCCGTATTTCACTCATAAAATGTTGAAACCGAGTTACGTGATAAGTTATTTTATATGGATCTTTTAATTATTATTATCGAGTTTCGGGTTTGTTGAATGCAGTTCAATGACTTTAATCTTTATATTAGTAACTAATACATTTTATAATAAAGGTTGTGCTGGGTGCATGCAATAATAATAATTTAATTAACACAGGGCCAATTAAACTGCATTTATACCAACGCTGATTTGAAAACGTTGGATTTTTTAAATAATAATTTATACTTACACCTTTTACTACGAGACCTTCGTTCTTGAGTTTGTTATAATCTTAATGATTGGAACAATAGTAGAATTATCAGTTGTATCGATAAATCGTGACTCGATGCTGAATCTTATTAGTACGCTGACACGTTTATCAATATTACCATAGAGGAAGCGAGGAGCGTGGTGAAACGTCACCTGCAGGAAAAGCTACGGACGTTTACGACAGGAACTTTTTGTGAATTAAATCATTGGTGGCGGGCCTTACATCCTCTCTAGCGAGAACCCGTCGTCGGATTTCTTCGTAGAGTGCCGTCGAAGGAAGCCGTGTCGTTTCGATGCACGGCACACGCACCGACTCCGCATATAAATAATAGAAATTATATAATTATGTACCGGCGAGTGCTAGCCGCGTACTTGCCAGGAATCGTAATTTGAACCATACTGACCGCCTAATAAATAATAATTATGACATTCCGATAAATATTGAACGCTTTTTTTCGATAGGAAGGTCGATGTTATCGGTTACTACCTATTACACATTATAATAGAACGATAAGCTGCCTAACTGTATGTACATATACGCGGACCGATCGCTCTATTACACTCGGTCAAGTTTTTATTGCTTCGCCACACTATTTAGGCACGATGATGAAGAGAAATAGTAAAATTGTGTTTGGAGTTCGTAAACGAAGAGTATTTCAATTATTTATTACAGTCAATCGTTTATATGATTATCTTATCGGCAATGAAGACAATTTAAACAAACTATCGAAATTATGTTTTTTTCGCTTAAGTGTTTCGAATGGTTTTCAAGAACGTTTTAATAGAAAACCAGTAAAGTTGATTTATAGCTATGATCTGAGTAAAGCATTAATAAGAAAATACATTAATGACCATGTTCATAAAATCATATTATATGTACGCATTTGTATTAGATAAAGCTAATGGTATGTCTTATAATCATATTAGTATCAACTTTACTGATATAAATAACATTCCAGCAATTTTCTGAAGTAATATTTTATTTACAAATGTATATGTATTTAATTAAACTATTTACTATTAGTGATACTTACTTAATTTCTATGTTCGTGTGGTTTACGTGTCAGTATGGATTTATTTGAATACAATTGAAATAGTCTGAGCCTAGTAGTCCGTTATTATACCTAAATTATTATAATTGACCCTACGGTATTGTACATATTTAAGCACTGATGTGTACGAAAAAAATATTGTAGCACTGTAGAATGTTAAAGGAATTTATTCAAGTACCAACATGATTCAGTGTATTGAACACTTGGACTTTGGCCGAAGATAGTGTGATGAAATCCAGGTAAATTCTGGTATACATATTGAAAAGAGGGACAGAGTGGAGGAATAACCTTAAGACCTTTTTAACAAGAGCCCTTTGACCAGTAGTAGAACATAAACAGGGTGCTACTCTGCCACTGTTTACTCCAAATTTAGCCGTATTGATGCCAGCGTACGGTATGTTCGCGTCACTAGGGCGATATGATGTGTGATATTTTTAGCTACGTTGATGCTCTCTTCCTGTTTCCGGCAGAAGTTGCTCTGATCTGCTCCGCACCAAACAGCTAATTAGTGATGAATAATTAATACCAATTCTTCGTTGACATGTAAATGACTTGATTAAATTTGGATCCGTTTGACATAAAAGGCAATTATTTTAAAATCGTTTGTAATTAAAATCAAAACTCTATATTTTATTTGATTTGAATTTGATTTCAATAAATGTAAGTAACATTAATAATAACAGTAATATTACATCGAAGCAACGAAATGTGAATTGCAAGAAAGTTGAGTGCTGGGATTTTTATGAGGCTGGGTTCAGACACACCAAAATAGGCTATATGTACTTCATGTCTCAGATAATTCAAAAACTAGTTTTGACGAGACTACTGTATTACGAGCTAAAATTGCTATTTAAACCAAACCAAAGGTGATCTTAAAGATTTAAATAGAAATATAATCAGTATATATTTGTTATTGTAAAACATAAACTATAAAAATTATTTAAATGATTCCCTGCAATCATTTATTTCGTATTTTAAATAATCCAGATAACTATTTTAATTTAGTCTTCTTTTAAAAAAAACTTGTACCCGTGGTCGTTAAATTTACAAAGTATTTTTAAACATTAATTTTTAAATTAGTCAATTTACTTTTACTTTTAATAATCGTGCAATCGGTTATCGAATAAGAGACTAATGCGAGCGAAAAGTTCCCTCAAAAAAGTGGAAAAAATATCATGTGGAAGGATAGCGGGTGCGTCGCGCGCGCATCGTCTGCGGGTCAGCGTCCTCCGCCCCTCCCGCGACCCCCCAACGTCACGACCGCTACGTCACTATCTTGCTTGTAAGACGAAGTTTTTTGACCAAATAATAGTTACATAGATGGGATAGTTTAATAGAACATTACAGTTAAAATATTCGTCAAAAGTCAAACGTATTTCTAGACATTATTAATTAAAATGTGAGCCCAGATGAAATTACATTTTATAGAAAGAAAGATATATATTGAAAATCATAAAATATTAAATAGCTGCTATAAAATACTTCTATAAAATAAGTACATTTGTTTTAAACAATAGTATAAAAATTATACAAGTCTTATAAAGACCGGAAGCTCGACAAAAAATGTAAACCATATCCAAATCTAGGTTTTAAAACAATGTCCACGATAAAAGTTAAAATAAATCTCGGCTCGTTGGTGCGGAACATGAGGTTCAGCAAAAAGCGTGGTTACAAAAAAGTTGATGTTTACGATTCGTTGTCGAAGGTAGTGGACGTCGTGACAAGCTATGGGGAGACGCATTGAAGCGTTTAGCGGGTGCCTGTAAAAACTGGATGCGCATGGGTATCTGCGATTACCTCCGGTGTCTTAGCTTAATAAGAAAGTAATCAGAAACGCCGCTTGCAGGAACTCCAGTAACGATTGAAAAAACAATAAGCTTAGTATTCAGTAAGGAAATAAATGTGCTGTTTATTCGTTTATTAGTATAAGGCTCAAGTTTTAGAAGTTTCCCAAAATCTTTTTCATACGAAATAGTTATAGCGATTATTTCTATACTGTTTAAACGTCAGATAACCTTCATGCATAGATTATTTGTATTGAATGTAAAAATAAACTACTATTATTAACAAAATATCTTTGTTCTATTGCAGCCTGAGTGAACTCAAAACTATAGCCATTTGGATTATATCATATATAACGTAGAGACTTTTTTTAAATATTGTTAATAAACGTGCTGTAATATCGAATTAGGACAAACAAGTCCTGTAATGATATGTATACAGTTTTGTATTATAAATAAATAAATAAATCTTTGGTATTATGGATGTTATCGTGGTTTCTACAGTTTCATATTATCAAAACGATGATGTCCTCCGGTATTTTTGTTCACAGCCATGTTACGGCGGACTATTCGCAACGGATTCGAAAAAGTTATAGCGTATACGTAAACACATATATACTTACTGTTATTTTCCTCTAAAATCCGATACAATCGGAGAGTTTAGAGGACCAACGGATTTATTTATATTCGTGTTGTGGCAGTCATCTGCTGATTTCTGGACTGCAACTGAGAAGTAATTGGAAGAATATACGAACTTTTAGCCGGCTTAAAATGAACTTTTAGCTTCTGAGCTCGTCTAATAACTAGCTTAGAAGGCTTGCTAATGCCAACGAGGTAGTTAAAATCAATATATCATATAAAAGATTGATAAAAAAGAAGCGAAAGCGACATATTTTTATAAGATTGACTGGAGAAGTCAAGAATTTTACGAGGAACTATATGATAGTATTTCTTAATAATAATTATTTTTAATTCAATTTGCCTATGTGTACTGGCTCGCTTACAATAATACAATAAAACTGACGGTTATATAATATGTTAGAACAATAAACAGGGTAGAAGCAAATATACAATTGTTTTATTTAAAATGATAATTATTAGTAGACCTTATCCAAAATAGCACTACTGAGAGTATTAAAAAAGTAAGTACCTACACTATATTTTTCAATCCTATAGAGAATTTTATGACCTATGTAAAAATTATATATCTTTAAGATAATAAATAAAAAGGTAAGAGAATTACATTTTACTACGTATAAAAAAAAATATTAAAATGCAAAACTTCGATTAAAGGTTACATTCGATCACGATTAAAAATAATAATGATTACCGGTGATTCAAAGAATCAAGACAATCAAACATAAAAAGGCTACCTACACGTACAAAGGTACCTCCGACGACCTCCCATCAAAACGAACAGGTCCTTAATAATAATGATGCAAGATGAGTTGCGATGGTCCGTATGGACAGTCAAGGATAGCTACTGCGTATTCGGAAAGCAATGGTCCACGTTTGGACCAAGTTACATCACATCTTGTATATAAGGCGCGGTGGATTGGAAATATGAAATCGTTTATCGTTAATTATTGATTCATTGTAAGTGCGCCGCCATCTTGGATGTAAGTGGCCAGCCATGTTCCCGAGCGCGGCTTCCGGCGTGCGCGTGCTGCTGAATGCTAATGTTCGCGGTTGTGCTGCGCCCTCGCCATGTCCTGGATCAATTCGTACGCTTCTCACTATTACACTTAACGCTTATGTCAACATCTATCTTTAAAAAAAAAAAAAACATTACAAGTATAATGATTACATTTTTTGAATGTATCGTCTTGAACTCGGCATAGATTGAGGATTCATATTAGATGGATTTAAAAATTGAAATTTTACTCGTTTAACTATAGTAAAACAATAATACCAAAGTTTATTCTCGTCGCGAGAGAAGTACTAGATAGACAGCTCGGCTTCTTGCCTCGTATAAACTCATAATTTAGCTTCGAAATGCGATAATACTCATTCACTGACAATGCTATTGTTTTGCGAACTACACAAGTTGATATGAATCGCATGAATAGCGCTGCCACAGACTTTATTATGTATAATATAGATTTCTGGTACAACAAAAGATTAGAGGTTAGGTTAGCATATAAATGTTTACTTAAGAACTGCGAAGAAGTAGACAAGAAACTGATAGCTGACCAGTTGCAACCAGTTATATATATATATATATAATATATATAAAAGAGGTAAAGTTTTATTCAACTTCAGTAAAAAATAAGTTAATTTAGTTTGAAACAAGCTTATTAAACTTAACTGACAAAAGACAAAGGTTAACGTTGAGCTAACTGCAATGTATGGAAAATTCGACGATTATGTCAGTCACAGAGCATTCCTTGAATACCGATATCATGCCTTGAGTTGTTATGATTAGTTAATTTATTGTTATTTATAGTGCTTCTAATTGTTTATTGTTCTGATTACGATTATGTTTATGTTGAACATGTATGAACATAATGATGTGTTGGTTATTGAATACATAATTTAGTAATTAAATAAAAATCAATTTGTAATTTTATTGGTCCAGGGCAAACTTGCTTAGGTATGTAACGTGTGTATGTCTGCTCAGCAGTAGCATAACTCTTTGGCATTTATGCGACATGTGATTTCTATTGTCTTGTTTATACATAACTACTTAAGTTCAACGGCATCACATTGCATTATATTACCCAATAGTAATAATAGCAGTAATCTCTTGACCGAAATCGGCCTCGGTAACAAACATTATGAACAAGGGTGTGTTCACACCAATGCACTTTCAATTCTTTCATTCTCATAAGTCATAGTTCGATAGGACAACAATCCAAACCAAACAGAAAAAGATCATGCGTAGGACTTGATATGCTCTCCAAGGCAAAAGACTCTGTCTCTGTGTCTTATTGACAACGTCTTGACTACACAAAAGTTTATTTGATTTTATCATTAGAATACTACGAGAAAAATAAGTTATTTAAAGAGTTCAGTAGAAAAACATTGTTACAGTATCCGAGCAAAACCGAGACGTGTCGCTAGTATTCTTATACATCCACATATAAAACTACTCCGAAACAAATTAGTACAAAGCAATGTGCGGGCGTATTTTTTGCATTCACCCGTTCGTGTCTACGCGTATAAGTGTTCTTGCGAGTATTGAAATCGTCTCAACCGCCCCTACCCCGCATATGGTACCAAAGGAAATGACATGTGGTTCCCGAAATCTGCTCACGATGAACATAAGGGGATACTACCTATATGTTTATTTATTTAAGCACAAAATTCAAGGTACCAACTGTAACTATACAATACTATCTAATATTGCATACATACAGTTATATAATTGTTCAAAGTATTTATTAATTCATTGCTATAATATTCTTTAAAATGATACATTTTTTGTAATTTAAGACTTTTTCTCAGATTACGATTACGACAATTTATCATTATTTTACTAAAAGCCCTAATTTACGTTAAAAATTGCTATACATTAATAATTATGAGATATATTATATTAATGAATATTTTTTCCTTTTATCTAAGGCGTGTCAATGTTAACATCATCGTTAGGTTAGAACACACCTGCCGATACATTCCGTTCATCGCATGGCTTCGGTCGCACACACGTACACATCACCGAATTTTATATATTTATAATACTATACGTACTACAAATATCCGTACATGCAAATATATAAAGGAAAAGATCGAAAGTATTTTTTGTACAAGAGGGTACTTGTAGTCTGACATACCTATATTTGGGATAAATTTAAAAGAGATAGATAGCATAGATATGCCGCAACTAGAATGTTTTACAATCTAAAATTAAAATTTATTTAGTTTTACATTTGCTAAACTGAGAATCTTCTAGTGGAGTTATATCATATTCGTTTTCTTAAATCTAAAACGCAAACTAAACTTAAAACATTGTTATCAACTATCTACATCATTACCAGTTTTATCAGTTTCAGAAAGTATTTATTAAAATGTAAATAAATCTTTTGAGAACTGCCGTTCGCCTACAGACTAGCTTGTATGATTGCAGAAATCTCGGATTCGAATCCTGGGTTTTTATGTAAAGATGTTCTAAGTGTTCTGTTCCTGTAGTATTTTACTTTTAAAGTAATTATTTTGTTTTATATATTTTTGAAAGTGATATAATTTTGTTCAAGTAAATGTAATAACTAGTATCGACACTCGAAAACGAGTGATATTTGACGTTTGTGTACCGATATAACAAATATGAATTATTGTGAGTGGTAAGTACATGTTTACAAAAAAACTTCGTGGAGTAAAGTGGTCTTATTCATTGTTAGAGAGCACGTGCTCCGCCTGTACAGTTTCGAACATATTTAAAATTGTTTATTAAGTAAAAACATTCGAAGCACGTTTGAAGAATTCGATAAATATATTTAATTATAACGTGATTAAATCTATTAGTAATAAAATTTCAAGCCATTTAGATGGCAGAATAAGTTGACATCATCATCACATTAATAAAATAAAAAAAAATCAATTAAAGATTTATGATAATCACAGAAACAAATTTGTGAGAAAAACGTTACAAATATGGCGTAATTATTTTAATTCAAAGTCAGTATAATGAATGGAACATTACGTTAATCTCGTGACTAAATCTACTGGTTATTTTAAGTGAAACAAGTTTGGATTCTGTAAAGCAAATAGTTCTCGAATGTGCTTCAATTAAATTAATTACTTATTTGTGAATGACTTATGCGATAATTAATTTGATAGCATAGACTGTTAGGTAACAACCGCATTAACCGTCTCAATTGGTAATTAAAAGATATTTTTTTTGAAAATGAATTTACTTACAAGACTGATAGTGTATTTTCATCGTGTCGATCTATAATATAATCTTTAATTCGTTTTTAATAATATATTTTTACCTTTATTAGTAGATCTCTTTTGCTAACGCCGTCGAACACCCCGAAAAGCCAATGACAAACATATTACAGTGTGTTATAATTAACAGTTAGTATCCGTAGAGCTATTCTGTAAGATCAAACTCGAATTCACCGCAGAATACGATTGTGAAATGTCAAAAAGTGATATTATACGTCAGTGACTATAATAATTATTATAAAAGTCGATCTATCAATAAGTTATCATTTAAATTAGTTTTATTTCAATTTAAAGAGTGAGTGAGCCAGTAAGCTAGCAAGGGATGTAACGTAACGTAATTTAAAGGGATGGGAATGGTGTAAGGAATTGTTAACATATCCTAAATGTTTATTTTTATGTTTATAATAAATACACTCGCGGTTACCAGGTAACATTATCAGAGTTAAGATTACGGTTTCAAAGCTTAGAAAATCATCTTAATCTCATTTGATTTATGTGTTAGCAATAATTGTGTTAACAATCAACGTCACGTATCTACCTACTAGTCAACATTTCTTGCAATATACAATGTTTATGAATCGAAATACGTTTCGGATATAGAATAGGTAAATCCTATCTGAGTATTATTCACTTGTCATTTGTCAAAGCCGTGCAAGAATCGTCCTTGCAATATTTTTTGTCTTGTTTTTGTGAATATTGTAAAACACATTGGGATAACCTGTGTGTATCCGAAGAAACAATGAGATATGTACTGCCAATTAGTAGTTAGACACCACAAAAAATGCACCATTTTTGAATGCCACAAGTATTATCAGAAGATATGGCGTTGAAGATCATTATGTGTTCCTGGCCGATTTTGGCCACAGTGACCAGAAGGACTAGCATACTAGTAGTACATACGCGTGTGCGCAATCACTGTGGATAATTCGATGGGATGGAAAATCCTGCATGATTAGGACTGGTCTGAACCTCCCATATATCGGTGACAATTAAATATTTAAATGACATTTAGTGTATATTGTCAATTTGTAAAGAATAACTGCTTGTTGGTTCATGGCATGTTTAATATTTACTCTAACATAAAGAAATGTTCTCACGGTGTCGATCTCGTTCCCGATTTCCGTCCGGAGTAGACGATAGAGATCCCGCTGGTAAAACACTTCAAGTGCATGTCATTCCACGTTAAGTAATATATATATACTTGAGTTCAATCTTCCAACAAAATTCATGCAGCTGATTGATATGAAATTTTCAGCTTTTGATACTGCTGATAATTAAACTCAATTCATTAAAATATAAGGTTATCTTTTTTTTTTGTAAATAGCCGCTTAGTCTATTGTCTATGTCTATAAATGATATTATGTATTATTATTATACTTTGTGGTTGGCTTGAGGTTGACCACCTTCACATCTTATATTCTACCGCCAAGCAGCAATACTTAGGATTATTGGGTTCCACTTTGAAGGATGAGTGAGCCTGTGTACAGGCAAAAGGATATAACATCTCAGTTCTCAAGGTTGGAGACGCATTGGCGATTTAAGGAATCGTTAAAATTTATTACAGCGCCATTGTCTATGGGCAGTGTTGACTACATCACGTGGCCCATTTTCCAGTGAACTATGGCGTTTCAGCACCTAAGCATTACTTTTTGGAATACGAACGAAACCTTTTCGGCAACGTAATGTAAGGTATGGTACAGAACAGCAGTATTAGCATAATCTAAAGTTAAATCTTTTAGGACTATTTAAATTTTACAGTCTAATCTTCATAAATTCTTGTATCATATTTCAAACTTCAGCTTGAATGATAGAATAGTGTGTATAATAGTTTATGCGTAAATAAATATAAAGATGAAAAACAACTTTGAATTTATATAACTACAAAAGGAAATGTACTTTTTATTTTGAAATGATGTTTGCACGTGACAAAATCTAAATTGCAAGCAAAAAAATCGGAAACAGGAAACGTTAAACGGATTTCGGAAACAAGTTACAATAAAACGTAAAAGCGAAGAATAATTCCGTACCTTCCGGACCCTTGTCAATGAGTGCATTGTACAACGTAAACTATAGTAACGAACGCGGACGGATGGGGTCTGTCGAACGGAAGTAGTGTGCCTAATATCAACAAAAGCCTACGGCTGGTGAATAGATAGGTAGCTATTTCGCCATACGTGCCTTTAGTTAAGTTTGGCCGCTGAGTGTGAATAGTGTGATGAGTTCGTAGGGAGCGTGCGTGAGCGACGGAATGGGGCTCGGCTTAGAGGCGCGGGAGGGGGCCGGTTTCCGGCCGCGCGGGCGCAGCGTGGGAACGCACCTACACTCCACAGATTAAATGACGGGCACTAATTAATTTAAGTTTACGCCACGTAAAAATAGAAACCCGTGCGCGAAGGTACTACTGAACGACCATTCCATAGCGTTTATGACGTTTATCTGATTATTGGCGTTGATTAGCGCAGACGGCGAGCTGGGACTTGCGATATGATCCAAGTAATAAGCAACTTTCTTTGGCCTAGACGACATAGTTTAAGACCGGTAGCACTATCTTGAAATAGTGCTTAAGAATTCTATATTATAAGATAGGATCAGCGGAGCGGTGAGTGCAATTAAGATGGTGTTTATTTTTAGATATATGAATAATAATTCTTAATTTCCGTTAATATCATAAAATCTTTAATCGCATTACGCCGCAGGTGCGTAACAGTCAGTTCATTGAGTGGCTAAGGCTCAATCGGAACCCGCCTGTTTTAGATGTTATCTGTTCCAAAAGCTTCGCAGTTTCGCTGAAGCGGGTCGATCTTTGTGCGCAGTCGCTCGGCGCGGCGGTGCGGCGAGACGCGCGGGCGCACCTGGCGTGGCAGATGCTCGGCTCCATTCAAATTCACTATTAAGTTTTATCAATTGCGGACGCGCTGAACTCCATTCATCGTGTGTTTATAGTCCTTGTAGGTATACATTCGCGTAAATTAATACTGCTCTGTAAGAAACTTTGGAAGACGTCGTTTTATATCCGTTTGCATATTTTGCTTTTAACATTATTGTAAATAAATTGCACTAAATATTATCTTGTTAATTGCGTTTTATTATAACGAAATAACTTTAGAACACAACACAACTAAATAGGGCATGGCCTAAAATATATGTTTGTACATAGATTAAATAAATAAAAATAAAAATATAAAAAAGTTTAATATATAATAGTATAATCAATTGAAATAACAAAACGGAACGGATACAATGTTATTCGAATCATAATTATTGTCGCGATATTCTATATTTGGCATAAAACTATTGATAAAGCGTTACATCGAACGTATCTGATATCTTGACATCCTAATGGGCTTCCTATTTATTGCCGCTCCACTCGATTGGTCTAAACGAAAAACACATTAATGGTTACAATATAACCCCTTATCTGAGACTGCTTCATTCATAATTCCCGTGATAACAAGACATCATATGACATTAGTGTTATTTAAATGGAGATTATTATTGGTGTGCTCGAAAATGATCTATATTGAGTGTTTATTGGTGTTTATCAAACATTACATGTGATTATTTTACTTATATAATTATTAGTTTATATAATTAGTTCAATATTTAAAGTGAAGATTGTATATTCATATTAAATATATTTTCAATTTACAACGAAATATAACACGTGTTTTAAAGTATTACTTTAATTCAATTTGTAATTTTGTCGTTTATAACATCGTATATACCTAAAAGTATTTCGGTAAAACCTCAAACTGCTTTGAAAGTGAACAGTATTTAATTATTTATTTTTAAAAAAGACGCTGTCATTTTGTTCCTTTAGATAAAGGTATTAAAGTAACTTTCAGATAAAATTTAACTTTATAATTAAAAAATTATAATTAAGTTCATCGACAGTAACCAAATTCGATACATATAAAATTAAAAAAAAATTGCAATTTAGATGTTAAATCCTTTTTTATTTTATAGTACCTACTTCTATCGTTTAATATTTTCGTCATTTGAATTAAATTAAACAATTGTGTTTTCTGTGAAAAATCCTGATATATATCTATTTTTTTTAATCAACAATTAGCTTGAAATCATGGGATCCGCTTAAGTTATGTAAAGTTAATAAAATCCGTCTTGTATTTAAATATTTTTCCCATATCGATATAAAGCCATGTGACTACTGGGCACCAGAATGAATACCCGCTGAATATATGGAGAACTAGATTGTCCAGACTACAATGTTAATGTCGCGAATACCAAACGCGTTTCGCTGGGATGCAAGAAGTATTGCAGCACAAATTACTTAACTAAGCGTCATTACAGCCTTAGTTCATACTTTTTTAATAACCACTTTCATACGACATCGTTAGATAACATCTTATTTATCGTTTCAAGTTATCAATAAAGATAAAATGAAATCTGGTGTTGTAAAAGAACATACTTACTTTACATTTTTAGATATTTCTACTTGTTCTTATATAAATTTTATTTCAGTTAAGCATATAGCTAAGTTTAAGTGTATGTAGTAAATCATATTTTGTTCGTGTTTAACATAATGTAAAAAAAGACAGTAGATCTGAATGAGAGATCGTCTGAGCTCATAATTTTGGCTTGCCGCCAGCACGAGGCACTTCGTGAATAACATTGATTTAGGAACGTTCTTTATTTTTGTGCCGAAAAAATCATAAAGTAAACTAATAATAAATATTCTAGCAATAAATATGAAATGTTTTCGTATGTAAAACGACCTCCACTAAGCCTATTTAAATAATTCCGTAATAAAAATAGTCTGACTAAAGCGAAGTACGCGCGCTTAAAAATACCTCCCCTTTTTCATTCACATCCTGGTGAGGATGAACCGACCGAATAGAAGTAACACTTAAGACAGTACATAATATGAAACGGACGAGTACTTTCAAAATGGTATATTTATTTTCATTCATGGATTAGTCGTTACGGGTGGTTCGGCTCGTAATTCTCCCACGGTCTCGTGAATGGGATCGGAGTGCGGCGCGGGCGCATGATCAAGAGCGCAGGAAAGAAAGGGGCCCACTTCCCTTGCAGAGGCGTATGGCGTTACTTCCGTCCGTCGCCGGATACGTACGTTCCCTGTTCGCGTCAATTATTATTTCCTACTTAGTGTTTCCTCTGGGGGTTATTGTAATTAAAGTGTAAGATTGTTTGACAACCGAACATGTAAGGAGCAGAAACGTTACTATGACATATATATTATGTATACATTTAAATGTAAGCATTTTTATAAGAAGCCGCTCTCTCATTATGTTACATCGTATATACTGTTTATTTATTTTCTGTTTGTCTTGTATATGTATATCCTTAAGAGTACATATAACAAGATTCAAGACAGAACGAATTCCAAATATGTCCTTATTTTGCGTTAGTTAATTTAATTTTTTGGAAATGCTATATAGGACAAATACAATGGAATTTTCTAGGACATTAAAATTGAAGAAAACAGTGTAATAATTTTAAATCGAACGTGCGTTTTTTTGTTTTGCCTTTAGATTTGCGTTCCAAGACTACTTTCGCTGATTGGTTTACTCGTTTTTTTTTATTGTAGAGACTGGTCTCATTCTTCATTTGTAATTCTTACACTTTATTCTAAGAAAGGTTCTGATTCATACCCTTGATTTCATACAAGACTAACTCGCCTTTTATTTCCTACTTACTCTAAAAACAATTACTAAAGTTCTTAACTTTTACTTAATTTAATACAGTAATCCAATGACAACTCCAATATTATCAGTTGATCTTTAAAAACTAAAAGTCAAACTTACTCCGAAAACAGTTGAATCTGATTCACAAGTTTCACAATCAAAGAAATTGTTTTATTCGCGACGTAAGTGGCTTAAATATATCTGTCTCATTAAGTTAATTTATTTGTTATACGAGTGATAAGGACGGATAGCGGAAGTTGTATAAGAATGGCGCGGGTCTGTTCATTGATGTTTCCGTCGAGTCACGTCGACTCCAAGGGCTACTTACTACAGAACGAACTTAACGCTTTGTAAACAAGAACTTTTAGTTCATTTGAGTAATTAACGTAAGAGATTAAGATTATCTTTTTCTGTAGATGAATTATAATGTGAAATTATAAGTATCGAACATTTAAATTTAAAATAAACTTTTCTTATTTTATGATATAATATATATCTACGATGTGTGTCAAGCTAATTTCAAAGGATTTTTTCTAAGCTATGATATGTCGCAAGGACAATAGATAATTGTTCATCATAAGGTAATTATTATATTACTTTTTATGTAAATATGAACATTATAATCACATAATCGTCATACCATGGAATTCAACAAATACATTTAACACAGTTAAGAGTTACTGATAATAATTTTAACAGCCATGGTCTATGAAAATTAATTTAAGTACCATGTCTTAGTAAGGGTAGTTCTAAACGCGGTTTTGTTTCATAATTTCTTTACTTTCTCACGCTGCCGCTTACGTATATATTATTCTTATCTCGGATGTTTATTTTAACCCTGGCAAAACGACAAGATGGTATAAAAAGTTAGTGTGATGACGTAACTAGTTTTATTGAGCTCAACCCCTCTCCCCGATGTCGCGCCCGCCCACCAGTGACGTCACGGGCAATTTTCATCCCTGAATAGATCTCCAGATCATTCTAATATTTTATATATCTATTTTTATATACAAATTTATTTAAAGTGTGCTCTATGGGTACAGAATTACTTTCCCATGGGTTTCTGAAATGCTCAAACGAGTCAATTTGATAAAAAAAATAATTGCACTATTCGTTTTTTAAAAAAGTCTAGGCTAGGATTTTTACTTAACTTATTTCTAGCTTGGAATGGAACTCGCTCTATTGACACTAATTTGTAGTAACACAGGTGATAAGACACCAGTCGAAAGGTTCGCTAGTAACAATCAAATTCTTGGAAGTAGCGTGAAACAGCACACTAAATAAATGGGCTCATTTGATGTCAATCAGCTCCAGATTTTTTTTTTGTAAATTATTTATATGTATATGCAATCGCACTCTTATATAAATTATCTCACGTGAGTAAATAGAAAAAAGTATGGAAGGCGCACTTTTATAAACTCTCTCAAATTAAATTATATTCGTTAAGATTTTTTATTAAAATATAATTAATTTAACTTGAAGGCCGTTCAATTAATAATTTTTTAAATAAAATTAACAAATAAATTTAATATATATTTTTGCTCTTTTGTCAATACTCTTGTAAGCGTCAATCACTCCAAAGAATGCAAGCCAACGACTATTTTACATATAGGGGCGCGTCTTCGTGATTGAAAAGATCGATGTTCTCTAATGTTTAAATATATATATAAATTACGTATTATGTTGATAACCACTCATCAAATATTTAATCCTAAACAGTTTAACAAAAATAAACTATACTTTTTAAGTCAAAAGCAATTTGATAGTATTTAGAACTCCATTATGAAAAAAATATTAATTATAAGTATACATATTTAAGTGTCAGGGTCTAAACAGAAACCGGGTTTAGTTCGTGTCAAAAATAGACAAGAATAATTAAATGGTGCACACTGCAAAAAAGCACAGAAAACAGTCTCATATTACGCGCGTATCCGGTAGTCGACAGTCGGTAGTCACTCGCGGTATTACTCGACCGACCATCCAACTAGATAATATTACTTCAATAGCACGAAATACGTCGAGCGCGCGAGGCTACCTATCTCGTAGGGCTGCCAGTTTTCTTTGCAGGAAATTACATTTCATATAAATTATAATAAAGAACGACGAGATATCTTGTTTGCATAAAAGAAATAAGACAACTACATATATAATATTACTTAAATAGATATGCAACCTGCGAGCTTAGTAATAGGGTTGCTAACGTAAAGAACTTAAGGTGCAACTTCATTTGTGTGTGGTGTTGCCATAATGATAGTATACGTAATCCGATAAAAAATCATTCGTTATACTTAACAGGCACAAGAGTTTTTATTTAACTATATGAGCTTTATAACTTTTTATTTTTAGAATATTTAATCTCCTGTGTCTTGGAAAACACGTAGAACATTTGTTTATGATTTTAATCTCTCTGTTCTTATTGGTTTCATCAGGTTTGTTGGAGTGAGGGAATAGAGCACCATACCTACGTACATATTTAATTTTATATGATATGGATAATTTTTTGCCGAAGGTCAGTTAGGAGAAATATAATATCCATTTGTTGTTAATGATACAAAAACAAGCAAAGGTGCGACTAAAATTATTTTAAATTATTAGGTAATTCTAACCTATAGATTTAATATTACTTTTTATTTTAAATAAACTCGTTTTGTATTGTTATTACAAGGTTCAGCTCGAAAATATTCCTACTAACGGAGTCTTAATTTTGTAAAACAATTTGAATGGCTATTATTATTTGATTAAATCTAAAACGATACCTACAGTATATCATTACATATTTTATTGTGTAATTGGTGTGTTAAAACATTTTTTTGAATCCGTATTTGTTAGCGTCAGGTATATAACAAATCCTAGGAATTAAATATCCACTTCATCAATAAGAAGTGCCTAAATAGAAGAGCTTGGACTCATCTAAAATAATTGAAAAGATATTAATGAACTAAAATAAATCTCTTTTTAATGATCTAAAATCTCTTTTTAAAAATCTTTGCGATTTTAACGATACTTATTTTTATTAAATTATTAATCTAACTCCAACAATGGACTAACATTTTAAATGCGAATTATAACGCATTTTTTACGTTTTCATCAAAATCGATTCTGAATAAATTTTGGGAACTAAGATGTTGTCACTTGTGCCTGTAGTTACACTGGCTCACTCACCCTTCAAACTGAATACTAGGTGCAGCTGTTTAGCGGTAGAATATCTGATGAGTGGGTGGTACCAACCCAGACGGGCTAGCACAAATCCCTACCACCAAGTACTTCATAATATTATCCTAAAAAAATATACCGATTATATTCAATCTATGTCTGCGTTAAGCACTTATGCTCGACTATGAATGTTCATATTTATAATATTCCTAGTTTTTTTAGAATGCTCTTAAATACTAATTGCTAAAGATGCACGAAGAAAGACCACAGTGGCGTGCATTTGGAGAGGCCTATGTCCAGCAGTGGACGAATGCGGGCTGATGTGTAAAGATGCACTACATTCAGACATATAAGAGAATATAGATAGAACTAAAGATATTGAAGTAAGGTCTCATAAAAAAACAAACATTGTTACTTTCAAGTTTAAAGAAGGTGAGGTAACAACAACAACAAACATGTATGTTTATTTATATGACGTATTCGTATCCTACGAGTATTAACAACTAGAAAAAACAGTTTTTTAAATCAAATCTATCCATCAGCCCTATTGGACGAAACAGCGCGTCCGGCGAGTCGAGCGGCGAATGGGAGCGGAAACCCGCGGTTAGTCCACTTCCTGTTTCCTGCGGGGCGGCGCACGCGCAGCCGAGCGCGCCCGACCGTGCGCGAGTTCAGCCGAAGCTGTTCGAATGAACTCGAGAATTTTAATGGTTAGGTAGAATACTCAATGTCTAAGCGTTAATATTGATTTGAGCTTGACCTATCCCTTGACATCAGAGAGCAAAAAAAGGTCTTTCCTGGTAGGTTACACCTGGATAGTTTGTAACCCCCTTATCAGTTTATCTAGCCTTTCATAAGACGACTCGAATATTGTAATGGTTAACAGCATACAAACTCTTATGCCGTCCTCTTAACCACCGCTCTCTACTCCCTTGAGTGTTCAAGTCGATATACATAGGTCTTATATGAGTATGTTTTTATGATAATAAGCTAGATATGTTTATTTGCTTATTTCTTTTTTTATTTATAAATTCGTTCTATAACTTTAAATTTCGATGTTATACATCTCCTGGGCGTCCCACGACGGCCATATTGTTTTTTTTTTTAATAGAGAATTGATATTGAATTGTTAGTATTAACAAATTAAGGATATTATTCATTCTAATCATAAAAAAGTTTTAACTTGTTAGAATGTTATTGGCGTGGAATAGTATCGCTGTCGTCCACAGTAAGTGTACGGCCCAGCTTAAATCGCTGATGCAGTACGTGAAATTGTCTTAGTTAGATACAGTTGTCTGGATAATATTAACTTCATAGTTCTTATAAATGTTCTAAATACAAAATGTGTATTTTTATTTACGGCAGCGCAATTCATAAACTGAATACTCTTTATATATTATAAAATATTTTATACAAATCCGCTTTTATATTATTTCGAACTATATCAATAAACTATTTTTCTTTAATCTCTTCTCTAAATATCGTAAGATATATCTTATCTTGTATCTTCTATATCTAAATCGATATATATCTATTGATCTACCTATATCTTGCAAACCGATTCTTAATATTATTGTATTAACGAAACTGAAATTTAATAATATTTTTATTTTACCGTTAAGTATAATAACCAAAAACTATTATTAGTAAAACACACACTATTTTATAAATTAAAAATAAGGTTCGTTATTGATTTCAAGGAAATACTTTGACGTAGGTGTTTCAATATGTCAAACTGTCACTAACAACATTCGTTCAACATTTACAAAAGTCAACACGCTATCGTGTATTTGGATTGCGTTATTATAAGCGTACACATATATGCATAGCAGAGAATCATTTGTAAATAAAATATGAATATTTGTTATTTCATCGGAATTGGTCATAACGTTTATGAAGTCGCAACTCACATTTTGATATCGAGTCGACAGTCAGCATACATTAATTACTCAAACGCGAATATTTTAAATATATACATACATACATACGCCGCCTACGCGGTCGCCCACGCGTCGCCTACGCTCCACGCCTCGCAGACTGTGTAGTGGCGTAGGCTCGCTCCATGATTATATCATTCGTAGAGACGACAGTCAATACGTCACTCTCATAAAAAACATTACAAGATTAAAAACGTCTACTTACTCATAAGTTCTATAAAATGTCAATTTCAGTTATTAAAATAAATTTATTTCAAAGTTTATTCAACGAAATTTTCGTATCATCGTAAATTTTATATCGTTAGGGGACAAAGCCGTATCGTTTGGGGTTTTAAACCAAACAACTAAGTTTTGGTATTTCTAAAATCTCCAAAGCACGAGAAAGGAATATCCAAAAATCCTTACATTTAGTAACACGAAGTAGGTAATAAGTAGGCTAGGTAGACTTTACTAACTCGCTGTAGTTTTAAATATAATATGGCTTCTGTGTTCAATTTTACTTAACTATTAATTAAAAATATTTATTTTATAGAATATTCAGTGAATAAAATAAACGTCAGTAATGTATGTATCTCCTATTCTTACCTACTAATTCGTTATTCTTTGCCAGTATCCTTTGCTCAGCAGCGCGACAGAGCAATCGAGGCAGGCGACTGGTTTGACTCGTAGGTACGTTAAATTAATTAAATTGTACAACTCTTGATGATTTCAATATGCATAAATATTGTTTTTTTTTAATGTTGCATTCGACTACTAATTAGGATCAACAACTTTACCTTAAGGTTTTTTTATTTATTTTGATTTATCTTAAAAAACAGAACATATTTGTGTTAAATTATTCTCTTCTGGCTAAGAAATTTTATTAGCAACAGTCTAGGAATTGAAAGAAGAAGCCGATATGACCCAGTGATTAGATCACGTGACTTTTAACTTATATCGAATGGAATAAGTTTCAAACCTTCCAAGCCTTTCAACCACCAAGTCTATAAAGATAGTTATATAAAATTACTACAAAAAATTAGGAAAATATTAAAAAATAAGAATGTTATTTACCCTTCTTGTGATAACATCTGGATATGTTTTGTCATTTATCATGATCTTAGACGCAGGCACAACGCTCGTGTTATGTACACAAAACTAAATTGTTTGTTGCATCATTCTAGAAAAGGTCACTGTTCTTCTTACTGAACGAAGTCAGTAACGAGTACATATCGGTAACCTAATGGTAAAACATTTTGAATGATGCCTTAGTAATATTTTGTTACTAGCATTTAGGCAACCTGATACAACCTTTGCACATAGTTATTGGCGCTTTTAGAAATATTAACAATCTTTACATCATCAATGCGTTACATACTTTTGGAACAAAAATGTAATGTCGCTCATGGATCTAATTACACTGGTTTTCTTTATGGTAGTTAGTTGAATGTTTAATGAAAATTTAATAATAATACATAAATTTATGGATCCATAAAAATAGTCTGTAAAGTACGAAAATAGCTGTTAAATAAAAGACTATTAATAGGCAATATTACTATCAAACATATTAAACCCAAATTAACCCTTTTAAAGTGACGTTAAGCTAATATCAAAGAAACAGGGCTAATAAAGTCACAATGCTACCGATGTTACAAAATTTAGTCCTCGTGCCCGAGTAAATAAGAGGGTGAGGGGTGACTCAGGGGTGTACGAGGAGGCGGGCTGCCTACACACCATTCATGAAGACTTCGTTACGAGTCGAGTATTTGCATAATGATATTCGAGAGTCTGCAAATTAAGAATGTTAAAAATAGACCACAATTTCAATCCGATATCCTCGGCCCTAACCTAGTATAATTGAGACTCCTATTTTAACGAACAGTCTCCAGGTTTATTTTAGGAATGTAATTTTCGTACGTCGTTTTACGAAACCTAAACTAATAAAATTAAAATTCCATGTCAATTGAATTTTTAGATTACGTGTGGAACCTGTAAAAACAAAACTTATCTCTTTAGAAAATTAATACGATTAATATATTTTTTAAAAGAAAGCTATTTATAGTACTTTTATTTTGTAAAAGAGAGCTATTTGTAGTGAAAACTTCTTCGACCTTAAGGCAGACAATTTATATCAAGGTTATTCGGTCAACAAACTTACTGAATACATATGAAGATTAATCGTTTCTGATTATTATTAGAGATTTAGTTTAACATCATTTTATGTAATATTGGACTGTTTAAAGAGCATAATACAGCATAGTATTGCATAATATATGATCTAAGATTTCCTTATCTCTACTCTGTACAAGACCTGAATCTCAACCAATGAATTCAAACACTGCTGAATTCATGTGCTTAATTTGTGTTTCTAACTCATTTCTTGCTTGATGTTGAAGGAGGACATCGTGAGAAAACCCTACACGTAGTGGGTGAGAATCTGACACGTGTAACACGACCCACATTGGAGCAGCTGCAAACTTTGTCCTAGAAAAAGGAGGAGGTCTATTGCCAGCAGTGAGAAATTAACAGGCGATCTGGCTTCTGCCATCAAAAGGGCAACTAATAATAGTAATAATATATTTTTTATTAAACATTACAGTTTATAAGTACGTTTACTTAGTAACAAGAAACAAATCATACAACAATAATGTTAATAAAGATAATTTAGAGTACAGCTTTTTCATCCTATATGTATATACTTCTAACGTAATATTGATAAGTAGTAAATACATACATGGTTGTACTACTTCATATAGCAATAACTAAGGAAATCTGAAAACGTTGTCGTGTGACGCATTTGATATTTAACCCCATCTCGAGGGTGGCTTTCCGACAGCGCTGTCACGTAATACACATGTTGACGCACCTACGCTACGGCACGGGTAGGATCCTTGTTTAATAACCTCATTCGGACTTTCCTTTACAATTAGGTTGCTTCACGTCAACAATTATTATGAATATTGTAGATGTAACATCGTAGCTAATATTACATTTGCGAAAATACATAAACACATAAATTTTTTAGACAAGACAGAAATGTTGTTGGGGGTAAGGACAATAGAGTACCTAGCATTTAGTTGCATTTATGTTCTCTTACGTATTCTAAATAACGAATTTTAATAGTAAAGTAACTGTAAATGTACCACTGCTGGGTAAAGGTATTCTCTCTATTTTTAGGAGAAGGTTAGGCATTAATGAAAAAGTCATAGTTGTAGAGTTCAGTTCAACTTTTCGACATCAATTTTCAATCAAAAAATTTAGATTGTGATGCTACCTCGCTGTAAAATGCAGGCACATTAAAATAACACTTGTAAATAATGTGATATAACAACAGCGCCGTATAAAAATTATAATTATGCTTTCATTCAATTTATTTTAATATTCATAATAAATTTATATTTTTATGACGTTTTTATATTGTAAATAGCAGTTGGGTATTTATGAATTATTATAATTAATACGTTTTTAATAAGCTACTTACTATTGTTAAGTGAAATAGGTTAAATTAGATGTCTACCACATCTACCACATCGTTAAAAGGCAAAAGAATAATTGTGAATTATCAACGTTATATCAAGCGTGTATGAAATGAGTTTGAAAATCGAGTCTTTATGATATATTAAATTTAATTAGAAACATAAAAGCAGAACAAAATCATTATACATTTCTCTAAATGATTACCTAAATTTTATTTAGGTAATAAACCAATGTTCTAGATCGTGATTACTCTTTGCGTAGTTGTTGATGTCGTGGTTCTGGGGGAGGAGGCTGAGCGAGGCGAGGGGGTCGCGTGGGACGCGACCAATATGAATGAACTGCCAACGCAGCCTCAGAACCGCTTATAAATGTTAATTTCAACACGATTACCATCGGTTGTAGAAAGTGCAAAGTGGGTGAACAACTTGCTTATAAAATGATTTTACGAGTAGATATAAATATGCTTATATAACCTTCGTAAATAATGTGTATTTAATTAATTTATCGGTCTTTATTACTATTTTTAGATATACCTATTATTTTATGTACTTATATTATTGGGAAAGGATCTCAATTTCGTACAATATCTATTTCGTATCAGCTATTAATATATTACTAATATTATAAATGTAAAAGATTGTGGATTTCGGTGTCTGTTAATCAGGCACAAATGGATTTGAACGAAAATCGAAATACCTGAATAAAACTCTATCACAAGAAAGATCAGGTAAGATATACTATATAGAAAAAATAATGTCGTTTTTTGGTCATTCTGCCAAATATGATATAAGTGGCGAAAGCGCGCCCCCTTCGAATGCGACCGTCTTCGCGAGGATCGGTGCGTGCTCAAACGCGTCGCCCACCTTATGCTGAAGGCTTACTCAATTACTAAATATTTTAGCTGTAATGTCGCCCTAACCGATTTACAACGGCCAATCTCAACGGCGATCAGCGATACAACTACGCAGAACATATTATAGTGCAAACCTGCGTGCGGAAACTTAGGTGCACTGTCTATTTCGTCATTTTCATATATCTAGAGCGATGGGACGGAAAATCCGAAACGACCCTAAGTAGTTTAGGCGCAGGATTAACGGCTTAATGCGCATTCACGGGCACATGATTATACACACATTAAATTTTCTTCCTGCTATTGAGAATATTTCAACATAAACATTCTATATTTGTTTTATTTTCCTTACCTGGAGTTTTAACCTATATAGTATCTCCATCTTATAGATAATTATATCCTTAGGGGGGAAAATAAGCTGTTTAGTTCTATCAAATATAACAACGTCTCTATTGTGTGGGCATCCGCAGTTGTCAAAGGTGCAAATGTCAACTGAACATCATAGTTCGGTATTTCGGTAAAAACAATCCTGTTGTTGTTTGGAACGGATGGTAGTTCATCTCGCACCGGTGCCGGACGTACGTCCGCTGCGGCCTGGAATTCAACACCTGTACTACCTGTGTACAGAACACAGGACTTATTTCATGAATATAATTTTATATTTTAAGTTTCTTATAGTAAACTTTTTAATTTTCTTTTAAAACGTATATGATATGTCTATGCATAATGTTTTTTTTTTTTTAAATTATTAGCCGCAAAAACTTCAAAAGGGCAATAACACTTATTACTTAAACTATGATTATTTTTTAACGTATTTTATAATATGTATATAAAACCTATCAGGTTTATATGTAAGTTGTGAATATTATAGACTGAGTGTACGCCATATTTTGTTTTAAAAAAAATAATTAAAAAACTTGTTTGGAGATGGTATAATGATTTGATAGATTATATCGAATATATATAGATAGATGTACTAGATGTATCATGTAATTGGATTTTCGATATGGGATAAAGTACAATGAAAGTTTCGTCTATAACATTAAATCTATCCTAAATAACAGTGTGTACCCGTTAAAGTCGCGGGGCGAGGCAGCTCGTTTCGTAATAAACTATAGGATGCTGATAAGACGGATGTGCTGTGACCACGCCGGCGGAAGAGCATCTGTTACGAGCGATTGCTCTGGAATCCGCCTCGATTGTTACGCTACGTTATGTATTTATCGAATAGTGTCATATTTATCTTTTTACAGGTTTTCTTGAATAGTTATATTATAACTTGTTTATTATTTAAAATATTTTGTAAGTATGTTTCTTGTTCAAATGATAATGCTTAATATATATTTTTTTGTATTATTATTACTAAAAATATTTTAGCATTTTGTAATACCTAATAAATAAGCATTAAATAATGGTTTAAGTGTCGTCTCTGTGGCGCGCGGTCTATACGACAAATGAATATAATATGCCCTCGAATTTGCTTTGAATGCCCTAGGCAATGTAAATTTACACACAATATTGATCACTCGAATATTCAAGCTACTCGTACATACAATTCTAAGCCATGGTTCATGGTCTGAAATACAATTTCTAACATATCTATTCTGTTTAATAAATTGGCTATCGATGACTTTAGTGTTTTAGTGTCACTATTGGCATGAGACTCACAAACTTAAAACCCGGTAGGAGCCCTCTCCCTAAATTTTTGTTTTATTTGATTTATTTTTGTTACATTTACCCAAAACCTTTAAATAATTTAAGGACGCCCTATTAAAGTTTAATCCAATCTATAAAAGAATATTCTATTAAGTACATTTCTGGTTATACGTATGGTATATAATTCACATAAGAAAGTTATTTCTATAAACTTCTAAATATAAAACAAATATAATGAATTAAATACATATAATTACAAATAATTTAGGTGTTGTAGTGGCGAGCAGAGCGATCTCCAACGACTCTTTAGGAATTAGAAGATCTTACTGAAATTTGGTCAAGACGTTGAGCAATAAGGATTAGTTAATGACACGGGACTTAATATCATAGCACGTAGATGTGCGCAAATACATATAGTACTTTTTATTCCCTTCAATGACCATTTCATACGATTGGAGAGAATCAAGCGCGGGACTACAGCAACAGAGTATGTAATGATTAATACCCAATGGCATTCTGTTATGCAGATTTATATACATAATTTATTAGAGATATTCATAAATCACTAAAATAGGTTTTATTTATATAAAAAACATGTATTTATAATATATGTATCGACAACAAAAGACGTATCTATATTTTATACATATATATTTAATAAATATTGTTTATACTTGATGGTAGAGTTTTGTGCAAGTCCGTCTGGGTAGGTATATCCGATATTCTGCCAACAAACAGCATTACTCATAATTATAAGTACAGACACAAGGGACATAACATCTTACCAAGGTTTGCGGCGCAGTGGCAATAGTTCATATTTCTTACAGCGATATTGTCTATGGCCGTTGGTGAACACTTACCACCAGGTGGCCCATTTGTTGGTCGTCAACATATATCATAAAAAAATAAAATATATATTTTTATGGCATTAAATACACTTTTCGACAAATCGAATACAAAAACACATTCTGTAAATTTCGGTTGTAACCGTTAATAAAAAGGAATTTAAAGTTACGATTATTCTCTCGAATTTTATGTAAGATTTACTTCAACCCCAAGCAACAGTCCAATAGCAACACCATAATCTATTGAATATATAAGTCTATTCATTGATTGAAATATTATTTATGAAAGATTTAAATATAGAATTATGTTAAATATATAATACACGTTAATAAATAAATAAAATATGGAAGAAATGTAAATATGAAAGCCATTGATGTATGAAACACGTTAAAAGTTGAATCGTATTACAATTATCGGTGTCGCAACGCGAGCTCTTCCTGTCCGCCCGTCACACGACACCACGTAACACAACACCCGTACACAATCCCACAAATGCGGTTAATATGCAACTTAAACTTAATAGAATCATGATAATATTATCTCCTTCCATACTTTAAATAATTTTATAAGCTTTCGTCCATAACTTTGTATAAAATATTGCAGCTTTTATTTAACTCTTTATATAATTTCCCTTGTTATAAATATTAGTGCTTGCGTCAAATCTTGGCGCTGAATTTTAAGCCAGTTTCACTCAATTGATTGAACTGATTTTTTTTTACACTGGTCAACTTTTTTTCTAACAGGTAGTGGAAATAGATATAACGATGGATATAAATCCACGTAAGTATTGTGTGCTAGGGTGTCTCGCTCTACACAGTAAATGCAACAAAATGTGGTGATGTACACAAGTAAATATTGACATTTTGGTACCTTGTAAGTAACATTCATTTTAGTTATGGGGTAAATAATTATTTATATATAAATAAACATTATGTTAATTTATTAAAGAGAGGTAGAGAAATTAACTTATATATAATTAACGAGTTATTTTGGCGATATTTGAACTGTTCCATAAAGTATAAGTGTAACATTAAATTTGCAGGCTGTCACCCGTCTTACTGGGGAAGTAATTCTAACCTATAACAAATATTTGTTTATTAAATGTATTAAAGTTGCATTACTATATATTTTTTTGCTTTTGTCTCAAAAAAATATTATATTAATAATATTTTGAATTGCATTTTATTTGTGGTTACTAACTCTTAGTATGCAAGATTGCGCACGTGCTCGTCCCACGTTCTGCTGAGCTGGGTTAATCGAAGAAATTGCCAATCTGATAACAGTAATAAAATATAATAAATGCAAGTACTTACTTATTTTATTAAAGAGAACTTTAATTCTTTTATGGTAATTTGTATACTGGAAACAGATTAGGAAAGGGCCACCTTTTGCTAATTCGTACATACCGATATTCCTTATCGTGAATATTTAGTTTATGCTACTGTAAGAAGTAGCGTTAAGCTCTACGATGGTACCACCAACCATTAGGTCTATTATATCCCTTGTGCCTGTTAATGTCACTCATTTGTAAAATACTGTTAGTGGATGGACTGGGTGGTACTTAACCTAACGGACCTGTACGCACCTATCAACAGATAGTTTTAACATTTCCCAGCATTTGTGAAGGTCTGCTTCTGTAAGCCTTATACTCAACAGCTTACGAGGTAACTTCTGTGGTTTTATTTACTAAGGAAAAAACACGAATTTCACAACATTTGTAACTAAACGAAGGTTTTAAATAGTATTTAAATAATAAATTTAACGTTGTGTATTAAATTAAGCTTAGTTTCCCTTGATTACTTAACACTTTATCAAATATAATACGCCAATTTTTATAACAAATGGCACAAAACACAGTTTTTAGTTCAGTCGAGTAGACGAGAAACTAAGGCTAAGAAGTTTTATTGTTAAACTTGGAAACCGAACTAAAAGAAAAACTAAAGTGAATTCACGAGCAAAGACATCTGTAGCTTAAGAAAACGATGAAACATTGCAGTAACTTGATAAGTTCTTGTTAAGTATGTATAGAGAGCGTGGAATTACTGTCACTTGAGTTGTATCCATATTTATGTGCGAGTTGTTTTTCTGTTCCGATTTAGGTTTCTTTGTACCTAGTGCATAAATTACCTTGACATCTCATATTGTCAATATGTTAACTTTACGACAGCGTATGTCTATACTAATATTATAAAGATGTAAAAGTTTGTTAGTATGTAGAATGATTAATTTCTAAATTCTAATTTTTAAATATTCCCTTATATTTATTATATGTATCCTATTATTTCCTTTATTAACAAATTGCATTTGTGCAAAGCCGGGGTGGGTCGCTAGTTTCACTGATATATTTATCTGATTTGTTATAAGTTTATTTAAGACGTTGAGTTGACTCTAGTGTAGCCTCGATTTCGTTTTTTATCTCTACATTGATATCTAGTAATACGTATCCCATATTTAATAAAATAATAATTTGAAATATATAATGTAATGTGATGTAAGCAAATATGCTTAATCGGAACGGAAATTTTGATTTATACCAAAACATAATTTAAGTTCATTAAAGCAGTATTTGTTAGTTAAATGTTAATATGACATTATTAGCAAAAAACAAAAATGTTTATATTTATTTTATATAGAAATGTATTAATAACTTTATTATTTCAATATTTATTAAGTATTCGAGCAATAAGTGTCATATGAATGGGTAGGCGACGTACACCTACGACGTCGCGTAGGCCGGCGACAATGAGGACATATTTTTATCTTCCGACTCACAACCGATGACCGTAGTTTCTACCTCGTCGCCAATTTGTAGATACGAAGAGTTTAGATAAACCCATCACTCGGCGGATCGACACAAATATCTTCATTATCGTCGTCTTCAACTAGTCGTGTCATACGAGCGTTGTAAAACGTCTGGTTTCAGATTTGCATGTTTATCTGCCAAGTGTATGAACTCTATACAATAAAACGTTTTACAAGTTTGTCGTAATTGTTTTCGTTTATATTGTGTTAGTTGTATTAATGAGTCATTATTAATTAATTTTTATTAAGGAAATCGCATACAATGTTTTTATTCAATTATGTATGAATATTATCTGAACGAACAACGATAATAACAAATAATGTGTTGTTTTAAGCCAACCAAGAGTCTATGTAAATATTTAATTGCGACAAATGTAGTGCACTCGGGTTTTATTCCTTTAAATAAAGTTGTTATCTTATTGATATCTTCATATTGAATAAATGTTATGTTATATACGTAGTACTTATTCCTTAAGTTTAAACTGACTCGTACATATTCAGCTTGCCAGGATATCGAGGTAGATTTATCGCTCTACGAAATGAAAACAAAAAAGACCGTTAAGATATATTCAAGTTGCACTTGCCGTCCATAGGCAAGAAACTTGTTTCTTATTTATGAATTCTGTATAATGTAATTTTTCTTTAGAATAGATATAAAGTTGAATAAGAAAAAAATCTCCATCCATTGTATCTGACGTCAGAATTCGAAGTGGAAGCCGCCTCACCCGTGCCGCGTTTTCATCTTTTATTTATAGACGATTGATTGATGAAGCGAAACGTCGTATGAATGAATCGATTTATGGTTTCGTTGAGCGGACACTGTTTATGTGCCCGCTTGACGTCAGGAATCTTAAATGGGAGACGAATAAACGTTCCTAACCCTACCGCCGACTACCTACAACACGCATCTTATGTTATTCAATCATCTTTCCAGAAACGCCGATCTGTCGTTACACGGGACAGTCGTACACGCCGTACAATGATTCATTAAAGCGGCAATTGTATCTTATCTACAATAATGTGTCAATTTATGCCCCATCAATCGACTTCGTCGCGAGTCGTAAAACCGACACCTCAACTTTAATCTTCAGGCATTTCCCTTAGATGGCACGATCAGAGGGTGGTCAAGGTTAAGCGTTAACAGTATTCAATTAACCCTTGGTATAGACTTCTATGAAGACAAATTATAATGGAACAAAATGGGGAATTGAACTCGAATTGACACCGACAGGTGTTTCGCATTCGCATTGAACTCGGAGTCATCTCAACATTCAAGTAGTCTATTGCGCTTATTAAGATCAACTAACAGAGCAATAGATTACGCACGATTCGGCGTGGCAAGCGGTCTAATTGTTTAATTTCGGTCTTGAGATAGGTTAGCAACGGAATGAGTACGGACGGCGCGTTTGCTCAACTCGTTATCATCGCTTCGGGAGCTCGTTTGAAGAGCCGCTTCCTGCGCGATGACCTGTCTTATCTGCTGCACCATTGCTGCAGATGATGCGAAGTAACTACCACCGAATTCTTCAGAGCCCCTACTAACGTCTCGTAAATACTCAACACGTTTCATGTTATCATTAAAATACTAGTAAACACCGTTTTAGTTAGTTACTAGTTGTACCAAATATCATCCTAATAATATTGGTTTATTTTTAAAAACGTTTATTATTGTAAAATATATCTGTATTTTGACATTAAACTACATATTTACAAAATTAGATTGCCAGTTTACTTAATAATACATTTCAAAAGAATTCTGATGCTAATGTCGTAAGTGACGGGAACCTTAAGTAAGACAACTAAAATTCGTTCCTAATCTCTTTTACTATTCTTTCGGATCCAGAAAATTCCGTACGTAATTTTAAAGTAACATAATATCATACATTTTATAGTAAACACAATAAATTACATACTGTTTAATTTTATTTATATTCTAAGCGTATTGCTACCGGATAGAGTATTTCGCAGACCCGCTGGCTACGTGACTGAGGCATCAGATGATAATGGCTACTTTATTAATAGAATACTTATTTATCAAAATATTGCACGTCGTGAACTTGTACAGATATAAAATAAAGTTTTATGGCAATTTTAAGCTTGCAGTAGTACCTACTTAAGAATGCATTAATTACAAAGTTTTTCTAGTGTTTAATAAACTTATCACACTAAAATACCATCAAGAGGTTTTTAAATACAATAAGTCATTCCTTGTTATTAAAAACATACTCTTATCGCTTGCATTATATTTATCTATATAAATAACAGAGCAAATTCGATTATATAACAACGGGATAAGAATAAAAAGGTAACCCCTTTATTATCGTATAAAACGAAGTAGAGTATTATTCACCGAGCATCGAACAATCAGAGTGCCACTGCATCATGCATCACGGGGCACAGGTCAAGGAATGCGATCGATAAATAGCAAGATTTGACAGTGAAATAGCGTGTTTACGAATACAAGCGCCACGACGCACCTCCATCGCCTCGAGCTCACACAAATCTCGAATCTGCCTCGCAATGACACGAATAATTCATCTTCCACGAAGCATAGGTCAAAAGATCCGTGGGGCCGACATATTTTATACGGGAGATTATTTTTTTCTTAATCTAAAACATGAATTCAGTATGAGCAAACAGGTTTATCTATTGTAATACATCAGCTAGACACATTTGCTTTTGAGTAAACAGAAATGTCGTGGTGTCTATTCGGAGACATAGCGCGAGGATCCTGTATACTTGCAAATATCGAGCATTAAAATTCTCGATGTGGTGCGCTTACGCACGCTGAAAATAAATAGGCGTCCTATACGAGAATTGCTCACAACGTACAGCAAAACCTAAATATATCGAGAGCGGGTTCGAGGCATCGTCTATACAATGTAGGGTTAGGCATGACACATTTGCACTTTACGTTCTCAAATACGTACCTTAGGTATGACGACATAATTTAGGTACAAACAAAAATTACGAAGTGGAACTTTGTTTTTTTTTCAAACGTTTTTATTATTACGTCTCTAATAGGTCCTATAAGCGATAGTTGCCTTTTATCCCATGCCAGAGTTCATCCGCCCATCAAACGCTGTCGGCGGCTTGTCGACATCTGTTGTCCCCATTTAAACGATCCAGCTAAGTACGTACTCAAGTAAATCTTGTAAATAGTCTCCACGAACTAAATTTAAAACAACACGTATTACTAGCGTTATTTTTTTGTATTGCTATTTTTTGAACGATTTAAATCATTGTACTGATGTAAGCTTACGGTTATACGTGTAAAAAAATAAGAAATATTATACTAGGATTTAAACAATTTGTAATATTTTATAGCATGTACATTGATACCATTTACGTAAGCCAATTTATAATAGTACAGTTAAATAAATAGAAAAATAGTTACATAAAATTATGAGCGTATATTTTCGGAATGCATTCCAGGCATCAGATAAACATGGAGCGAAGGAAGGAAGAGTGAGACAGGAGGTGCATCCTGCGCGCCGAAGGAAGCGGCGCGCCTCACTTCCTCCTGCCAACTCATAAACGAACCACTATTTATATACCGACACATATGCTTCTTTAATATTTCACTATTGTAGCTGTTCGATGATTTTAACGGAGACTTCAAACGTGAAGATTAATTGATTACATCTTTTTTTAGTCAAAAATTTGGACGGATACATTTGCTATAATTTATTTAAGAAATTAGAGAAACTTAATATTAATTAAGTTTCAATAATATAAATCCGTCGCAACTAAAAACATGTAATATATAAAAAATAAATAAAAACAGCAAACAAAGTAGTACAGAGTTGACGAGTCTTTAAAATAAAGTAAAAATTTAATATAATGGAATATTTTTATCTATATAGTGACGACTTTCAGTTTTCAGTAAAAAACATATTATTCGACTTTGATTTGCTTCACGTAGTTCTTATTTTTCACATATACAGTCGTGACCTTTTATACATTTTTTTTTTACATTTCATAAGACGTTTTAGGTTTTAGTGACAAAAAGAAAACAAATATTGTAGTAAACATTCGTATTTATAATATAATGTTGTCGTTTTATTTACAAATAAATACAAATTCAGTTAATAAATAAATGGTAAATTATCTACATCTTAATAAGTATGCTTTATATCTCATTTCTTAATCTTCTCTGGATTTGTGTGGAATCCAAAATACTAATGTTAGCGTTTTCTTATGACACGTTTCGGTCTCAAGAAAATTTGAGACTTTCGGCGTTCGGGCGACACGTTCACGTACATTCACACTATACGACTATATTTACAAGAGACGATCACTCAGCGGCGCGGGGCGCTCGTCCGCGCCGGCCCCGCGCCGTCACCACTCACTCGGACCAGGCACAGCGATCACTGAGTCCACCCCCGCGCGGTCCGGAGCTCTCCGCTCGCCAATAAATATTTGTACAACGCGGGCGCGCGGCGGGACTAGATAATACTGGAGAGCGGCGGCGGCTCGGGGCAGCGGCAGCCGGCGCGGCGGCAGCGCGCGTATGCGGTCGCACCCGCCGCCGCGCACCCGCGCAGCGGCCAGTACAGCCACAGGCACGGCAGCGGCACCGCCAGCGCCGCTACGCACGCCAGCCGCGGCCCGCACGCGCACGGCTCGCTAGCCTCCTCCTCGCCGCTCCCGCAGTGGTAGAATAGCGCCTTCGCGCAGCACATGCACGACGCGTAGTCGACGCATGCCTCCGCGCTGCACAGGCACGAGCCGCACAGCCAGCGCGAGGGCAGCGGACGCGGCCGCGCGCACTGCTCGCAGCGGCAGCGGCCGCAGGTCTCGCACACGATCGAGTCCGTCGCGAGCGGCGTTCGCCTCTTGTCGGCGGCTGGCTGAGCGGTCACCGGCTTGAGCGGCTGCGACGCCGCGTGTCGGTGGGGCGGCGCGGGGGGCGCGCGGCGCGGGGCCTCCACGTACGCGTTGCGCTCGCGCTCGGCCTCGGGCCGCGGCCGCAGCAGCGACACGGCGGGCTGGCGCGCGCCGCCCGCACCCGCGCCCCCGCCGCCTGCCGCGCCCGCTCGGTGCACGCGCGCCGCCGGCTTGGGCGGCCGGGGCGGCGCCGCCGGCCCGCCATACTCGTCCATCGAGTCCGGCTAACGGCTCTCTGGGCCGTCGCCTTCCTGTTCCCTCATCGTCCCCACCTTAGAAAAAATAAATACATACGTTAATACAATGCTCGTAGGAGGAAAATACATCAGTTTTTTGTACTCGCACGTTTCATTCCCGTTTAAAATTACAGAGTATGTCGTTTAGCTATTCTACAATCGTTTATCCTGTTCTAGATATAAAGTTTTTATCAATTTTCTCATAAGTTTAAGATGACCTTTCAAGCCTACGAAAATTTACTGAGTGATATTAACTGAGTATGTGAGAGATATATGTACGTCTGATCTTTAATACTTATAATTAATATCTCTTTAAAGAAGCGCCTACAGATACAACAAATCGTAGGTCACTGTATATTATAGTTATAATACTTTTAGTGAATGAACGCGGAAAGTTTTTAACTTTATTGTTGTAAATGTTAATACAAACTACGATTGTAATTTCTATGGATAACACATGATACATACGATGTAGTCTGTTAGAAGTTCCATAATATACTTTACTAAGCTAAAATGTAGGGTAAATGAATGTATATTTAATTAAGCAGCATAGAGGAACACAATAAAACTTTTTCTTTCCGAGCTTATATTGAAATGATAATGATATAAGTTCGCACTTTACCTACGCGTATGGATTTAACGTCGATAATTTAATTGTTATGAATTTAAGTTGAAAATGTTCTTGCCCTTCAATATTAATTTTGAAGCTATTAAGATGATTGCAAAAAATATTTTTCAAATTCACTATTTAAGAAAAAGATTACATACCGTAAAGGGATTCATAATATTGTTTTTTAAGATTTTTTTTTGAAGACGCGTTTCCAGTTAATAATGGAGTGAGTTTATTAAACAATATTGTGAGCATACATACTTTACAGCATTATAAACATATTATACCGCTTCATAGTTATATACAGTTTGCTTATATTTCAATTCAAAACATTACATCATTTAACTCGTCCACGGGTCTAAGTTTCTTTTTTTTGACAAATAATTTCATTATATTTATAATGTGAACAAGAAAATAGATTACAAGTAGGCCCGCTCGTTTGTGCAACAATAATTAGAAGAATTTCGCTAAACCGGTTGTTGATCTGTCCTTCAAATTAGCCACTAAACCTATTAGGTACTGATGCTGATTGAAAATAAGTTTCATTAGTAAGTTTTGTCCAGTTACAAAATGGTTTCAAAAAAATGTTTTGGTGGCGTTAAAAGTGATACTCTCAATAACTTTTACTTTCGTTTTATTCTGAATAATACTTTTTACGGTTGTACATAAAAGTACAAATCAATTTAAATAAAAAATACTTAATGAGATTCTCTTTCCATTGCGTTTAACGAACAATCAATTATAAAATACAAGTAGGCATTGATTGACAACGACTTTAATTCATAATTATATATTTTAGTAAACAATGATACTAAATGACGTATAATTAAAATAAATATCATTTTAATACTAAATGTATGTATATAATGTTTTAGAAGATAATATTAATGTGTTTCTAAATATTTTCGACTATGTTTAAAAGTTGTATGAATTTCTAATTTTCTTTAATTTATAATTTGTGTAAAATTTAATGAAAAACTAATGTAGGCCTGTATGTAATGTATTCCGTCCAGTTTATAAAGTTAGTATATAATTGCAATGACTTATTAATTGATTGAGATGAAATAAGTACATCTTTTGATTAATATCATTTATCTGTATAATGTTTTGTCAAACTTTTATCATATTTAGAGAATAATTAACTCATTCGGTTGGGTACGCAAAAACCTAAAATGTACCTAAAACAAAAAAAATATATAGACATAACAATAATGATTAATTGTGCTATATTTATGTGAAGCTAATCAGAATCAAAAACGTTATACGCTATCTCTAGTAATAGTAACATTTTATATGCGAAAGGTTTGTGTTTTTTTTTTTAATCAAGGAAGCAATCAATCCATGTGATTTTTTTAAAGAGGGCTGAGAATAAATCAACTTTTCTATATATATCAGGGAACATCGGAAGCGAAGTCGCTTACAAAATGTGTGATATTAAAAATTAAAAATAAAGATAAAATTAATTACATAATTGAGTACGTACATCTTATTTATATATCGAAGTTTACATGACTATATAAATTTGATATAAATATACTGTTACGATATAATTTTTATGGGAAACTGGAATGAATAATTCCGATGTCATCTTGTGAATGCTAACGTACGCGTTGAAACATATAAGCAGTTTGTTGATTAATATTGCTACGATTAAATTAATAATGTCAGAAATATTTACATATATGTAATCTATGACAGGCATCTGGCTACCATGGGCGTCTGTCTATCTGAGATAAAATAGTGTCGCGACTACACTAATGAACCGAAATTAAATGAATTAACTATTGGTATTACTTACGTACATATATATATTTTTTTTAATACTGATTACATTAATATTTTTCTTAGTAAGTTGTTTTATTTTATATATTTGCAAAAGTACTCGGCTTATATTTCTAATTCCTATAATTTAATTTAATTTTTGTGTTTCATTTCAAGTTCATGCGTATAAATTAAACAATTAAACCGGTTTTAGTTAAATCTCTGTACATGCATTTAAGTTTTAAGTTAATAATATAAATGGTCAGTTTATAATTATACAGTTATTTGACCACAATCCATTAGCAACATAAGATTTTCCTATATTTTTACCATTCAAACTCTACTAAAATACTTTTAGCATTTAAAAGCATCAACGATCTATGTATTATCAGTAGAATTATGAGAAATTTAAAATATTAGAGAATACATAATATACACTAAATTCTAAACGTATCTCGAACGATATAAATAATACATACCGGAAAAAATATGTTCTTTTTTTAATTAATTTTAGAATGAAAAATGTTATGAGGCGACATTTATAGTGACGTTGTGAATATTTATTTCAGAAGTATCTTACTAATAACTTACGATTTTCTAATGCTTTCACGTTTTCATTTGAATATAGTATATAAACGATATAGGGAATGAATATATGAGCAATATACATTATTAGGACTTTAAAGCGAATAATATTTTTTCTAGATATATACATATATTCTACGACATTATTTTGTTTAGTCTAAATGCGTTTAACGTCGTAAAGTTTGTTAAATGATAAGGGTTGTGTATTGTTTACAATACATTTTTATTCTTATCTGCGTTGAGTTATCAAACGTTGTCGAAATTGTTCTCGCTGTTGCTATAATAATTCTCAATAAAACGATCAAAATATGTAATAAAGTTTATCATCGTATTAAACGTTGTTACTTGAAACGAGATACGGTTCTCTACGACTTGCAAGACTCTACCTTGTCTAGTACTTAAAAGTTTGTGCCATCGGGGACGGGGCTAGTTCATGAAAGTTTATGAGCGCCTTCTTTAAAGTTAAAGGTGGTTGTTATTTCGTTCTAATGATTTTTGAAGTAGCATCATAAATGAAAGCTTTCCTATTAAACTTGTTAGCGGAGAGGTTCTCGGTGCCACTGCGTGGAGGTGCACACGTGTGACGGTATGTGACGGCGCTAGTCACACTCGACGGTCGCCAGGCGCGGCGCGACGCCTCATCATTCATGTTTGCTTAATTTTTTTCGCGATCGGACTGATTACTACCTACGTATGGTACGAGAGTTATAAAATCTTGCCGGACAAATCCGCCGCGACTCGTCACATCCTGGATTTGGAATGACGTCGTGCGAGTACTTACGAAGCAGACGTTCCACGGTCACACGTCTCCTACACACATCTCACAAGGGCACTCGGGCCGATTGGCCCCACTCACTACACTGAGCATCTACGCTAGGCCGATAGTGCCGGACCGAAACCGCGCCGGTAGGCTCACTGACACACAAAAATACGGTAGAACCACCGAATTTTGGCCGCGCAAATCCACGGGAAGGCTCATAAGACCGGCGCGGTTCGGAGTGGCACCTGGCGCGGGCGGGGGGCGGCCCACGCACCGGCCTCGATTCTCGTCCGCCCGCCGCGCGGTTATCACTGCAATATGGCCGCTACTCACTTCCTCGGTGAAGTTCTTCGTTGATTTCTACTCCTGATCTCGATGACGGCGATTTTCGTAACCGTTCCGAACTCGTGCGGATTCACTGCACTTATCCTTATACACATTTTAATGGAAAACCGGGAGCGTTAGCGCTACGCTCCAACGAAACGACCGTTCCGTTCGCTGGCACATTCCGCACTGGCGTCGGGCGCGGGAGCGGGCCGGCGGAGAGCCGCACCCCGCCGCCGCGCGTCCCTCCGCGCGCACTTCGCCTTTTTATGAATGGAAGGCGGCCATACTGAATGAACCGCGTACACGAAGCGGTCGGCCGCTATTTTCGCAGGCGAACGGGGACGGCAAGGGGGGCGGTGGGCCGGAAGCGGGCTGCGAACGCTCGCGGTGCCAAATTTTGCGGCGCGGGCGACGGCAGCGGATGTGCTCGTTTATCGAGCTTCCGGTGAGATCCCCGCGCGGCCGCATCCGGGAATTAGGTTTCCGGTCGGTAAGAGTCGAACCACGCCGCCCACTTTCGTCCTGCAACTACAACTACCCTCACTCAGTGGTAAAGAACATGAAAACGCCATTCAGAGCTCTCGATAGTCATATGAAACATCTCGAGCAGCAAGCGGAATGTTATTCACGACACAAATATCCGGGTGCACGAGGAAGACGCGCAAGCGGCCGGCGACATGTTATCGCAGTGGTAATAGGTATACGCGAGTATAATTTTCGCAAGGTTGCAACGACAATAAGGCGTGTTGAGCACGCGGCGTCTCTGTGTCAAGGACGAGCGATAACGTTACGCCATACGAGATGTTGTCATCATAATTTAAGGGACTATAACCAACGACGAATTTCGATAGAGACAGATACGCCGTAGCATTTAAAAACTTAAAAAAACGACTACCAAAATTAAGCTTCGTAATGTTTATGGTAAAATAACTATTTAAAAATGTACCACAATGTAAATAAAATACATTTATAGACATAAGGAACTCTCTCCCACTAATGTATAAGATATAATGAACTATAATTAAATAATAAGATAAAATCTAAAATGTAGACCAGAATACGTTGTAAATATTAAATATTAATTCATAAACCAGATTGCGAGTGAATGGACGTCACAAGTTAGTCATACAAAAAATGATCTCTACCTGAGGTTAGTTCTTCTATTGTCCAGATGCAAGCGCCAACCGCATAACAATTGCTCTTAAATTTCCATTTCATTTCTAAGAGTCACTTCAATGAAATAACGATTGCACTGAATCATCATTTGGTGGTAAATAATTTTTCATATAATTTTTTTTAGCGAATTTAAATTGTTACATTTAAAAAAATTGCAAACTGATTGAAGACATATAGACATATGTTTAAAAAGCGTGAGTTTCTTTATTTAAAACCTAATTTTAATAAAAATCTCAGATACTTTACGTAGCACGATGCCTGTCCACAGCTCTCCTCGTCTTTGACTGGTTTAGGTAAATAGAGCAGTGTAATAATTATGTTATTTACGTATTTCCAAATCTAACATAGCAATAATCATATTTTTAACATTATACAAAACATGTTATAGATGATACCACCGCCTATTTTTTTTCTCTAAAGATTACATACTTTATAAGATCCCTTTTTTGACGTTTTATATAAAATAATATAATTTTGTATTATCATTACGCAGTGTAAAACAATGTAGTTTCCCGACATCTGTGTCTCTTTATGTATGCTTAGATCTTTTAAACTACACAACGGATTTCGATGCCGTTTTTTTAATAGAATGATTCAAGAGGAAGGTTTATTTGTATAAAACATGCATAACATAGTAGAGAAACGCTAATAATGTTAGAGGTTTATAATGTAATGTCGTAAATTAACACATATTTTTGCGCTTACACTGCCAACGCTGGCTGATCAAAATAATATACTACATTATTGTGAACCTTTCTTCTTGTCCTTTACTTTTTATGAGAAATAATGGCCTATTTACGAAGTGATTTTAAGCATTAATACTTATCCAATTAAGTGCCTTAAATACATTGTATATTTAATAAAGATCAATGACCCCTTATAGCATATAATTTAAATGAATATTTTCGAAGATATTACAGATTTAAAATGGACAATATAAATATTGTCTGATGACAAAAAAGCTGTGAACGTTGTAAATAAAGACATTCTGTAGTATATTTAGTATCAGCATTGCACCCGTGCGAAGCCGGTGCGGGTCGCTAGTTAATAACAATTTAGTTGATAAGTGTCAGATCTGTCTGATCATTTTAAGCTTATTAGTTTTACATATTTTGAAAATAATGATTATCTAATTTTATTGATTATAGTCAATACTATAATTATGATATAAACACTCTACTTTTTCCAATATATATAGCTCTACACATTTATTTTACTAACAACATCAAATTTACAATTATTGTAATACTTTACGGATTCGCAAACTATTTCAAGTTTTATGTCGACCGGAACATTGGGCTGACATGTGTTTAAAATGATTGATTTTTTTTTTAAAGAATCTGCATCCGGGTCGTTATATTTTTTGTTGAGTTAACGGTAAGAAGAAAACATACAGGAAGTATTGATTTTTTATCGCTTCACAATTTTCTATCGAGAACAAATGATTTATTTATTTCAATTTTAGTAAGTGATCAAATTTTAGTGTCTCACAAAATACCACACATGTAGCTTAATCATAAAGTTAAATTACTTTGTTTCATAAAGTAATCATTTAAAGAAGCAAATATTTTGATTTATCTCCTAGCCTGTAGCACGCAAAGGAAGCGTTGATGAGTTACACGATACCATTTAAGAACAATGGGTTGACTAAATAGGTATACCATGTGAAAACGACACCATTGACAACCAATTGAGGCAAGGTTTCGTTTCACGGAACGCTAAAGGTTACATCCAGGAACGAACACAATGTGATTCTCATTCTGTTTTTCGTAGTATAAGAATCCTATTACTTATTTTTTTTATGGAAATTTCACGTTTTCCTTTTATGAATAAATTAGTATAAAAGTCATAGACATTATAAGAAATGGGTTTACTATAGCTTAGAGCTTTAGAAAGTAGAAACGGTAAATATATACATACACTGTTTTATTTTATAAATAACACAATAAGGAGCCGTTAATATGGCATTTCCACTGGTAGGTGTGGATGAGTCAGATTTCATTGTTCCATTTTATAGAAGCCCATATAAGAGTTATACCATAAATGACAACGTGGGCTGTTTAGACTTAATAAACAAAACTATTTCAATATCCGCGTGTATATAGAGCGCAATGCCTACTCGAATAAGATTCGAAAAATATGTTTTGATTGTTAAGTGTTTATGAACGTGGGCCTCGATAGAAATCAGGTTTCGTTTGTTATTCTGGAGGCGGTGCGCCCGCGTCGGTCGAGCGGAAGCCTTCGCCTCCGCCGCGCTTTCCATCCGCCTCGGCCCGAGCTGCCGACCGCAACCAGTGATCCTATTGACAGTATTATCTACAACTATACAATTAACGTTTAATGACTGGCAGTGATTTAGAAAGACTTTCATATAATTACACTTTCTTAATGTAAAACATTTTACAAACTTCATAGAAAGTTATTTCAAGATTATCTAAATATGTTACACTTCTTAAATATGAGATTTTATTTATCTTATTACAGCTATATCTAAGTATGTTTTTATGACTTTTGATTAATTTCTTATTCCATTTTACAATACAGATAATGTTATGAATTTCAACCACTTTGATGAATAATAGAGCAATATTAGTTTACACATACAATCCATCACGCTGACTTCGTTCAAAGGAGTTTGTATTTATTTTCGATTATTATAAAATATATAAGCTTATGAGTTAAATAAGACGTGTTCGTAAGGAAAAATAAACAAGATAAACTTAGTCTTACACGCATAGTATAGTTAGCAACAAAGTTTTTGATACATAAACATAATTCATTAATTTATTATAATAATTTTGAAATATTTAATATGAGACAATGAGATCCACTGTGGCGCTAGTTATTATCTTTCGATTTTTTTCTCAAAATATTGTGTTATCTTTGAACTTCCTTCTGAAGTCAAATAAAGTTATCAGTCTCGTTTTAATCGTAATTCTTTTTAAATATATTTAAGCTTTGACAATTAGCGTTATATATACACGAGTATATTACGAAATAAATTGTCTGGTTACTTAACAACGATAAATAGTATTGTTTTGAACACGTATTATCTTTTGCGAGTATGAGAACCGATAAGCGGTTCATAAGAGAGTTGTTTGTCTAAAATTACTATCTCAGTGTGTGCCCAAACCGTGTGATAACTGTCCCAGTACTGAAAGTCGCGTTAGGCACACTATTATGCCGGATGTGAGACCCAGATAAAGGCAACGTATAGAACTACTATTTAGACTATCTATGTAAACATATTACGTACTCTGTCGATCCGATGATAAAAAAATATAAAGCATTCGTTATCCGCGCTCCGAGAATTCTGCTAATGCTCTTTCTTAGAAATAAACAAAAACAACATGAACTGCGCGTCGCGCCGGTTTTCGCGGATACTCAATTTTTTTGCAACATTTGGGATGTAAACATGTGTGGTTTCATGACAAATTAACACATGGATGTTTGAGTGTAAGCAGGAAATAAGATGAAAAAGTGAATTGGTTAAAAATCAAACGGATACGCGTTCGTAATGTAACAAATTCTGATAAATGTATCTTTAACTGTACAAAAGCATTTCAAAATATTTTAATGATGAAACGAACATTATACTAACATACTCTACTCTACTGCACTAAAAAAACCGTAAGTAGATGTGTGATTTCGGTTATAAAAAATGTGACACTGACATCGTAATATAATATTTTAATGTAACAATATATCTAGTATATGAACAAGCGTTACGTAAGAACAAAAGTTAGAATGAAGGATCTCATTGAATGGACGCTGTCGCGCACGACTCACTCCATTCATGGCACGCACTCATCGACGATGACCTTCCATGCCCATGCGGTTATTTAGCGACGGATGTGTGTAGTAGGTAGCAAAAATTCGCTTACGTGACCGATCTGATAAAACGTTTGGCGTCCATCTAACGAATTTGTCAGCCTAATATCCGTCACGTCACGTCACGTCTGTCATGGGAAGATGGAACATGCGCTGGATGAAATTCTCGTTTTAATTGAAGGCAATTATATAAATTCCACGTAGCGGTCGAGTGAGGGCGTGCAAGAGGTGCGGGAGCGCGGGCGGCGAGAGAGGCAGTCGACCTTCCGTGAGGCCGTCCGCGTCCGGCGCGCTATAGCCCGCGCCATCACCTCGGCTATTACGAGTCCGGCAAGCGCGGAGCGCAGGAAGCCACCTTAATCACCGACACCGGCTCACCGGCTCGAATGCCCCCAACAACAATCACAATCTTAACTTGACGTCCAACGGAACGGTTCGGAGTAGATGCCGCCAGGCATGTTTCAAATTTACAGATATTTAAATCAAAATATTCACTGTTTATGGTACTACTTTTCAGATTTATAGCTAAAGTATGTAAGTAGGTTAAAATATCTGCTTACGTGAATATTTTATTAAATGGATGGAATGACCTTAACAGCTAATAAATTATAAGTCAAATAAATTAACTTTTTTTTAATTAGTTTAGCCGAAATTAATTAATTAAAAATCGGATAATTATTAAATATTATTCATTAGGGAACCAAAGAGCAAAGTTAAATATGTATGTATTTTCCTCATATGATAATGTTTAATTTGTTTTGTGATATTCCAAAGTCCGGAAACAGGACGGTGAATAAAATACAACGATAATCCTGTACGTACGTCGTACAGAGCAAACGACAAATAAAACCTATTGAAGTAGAATTTCAATGACCCGGAACTAAAAAATGTTTAACTTTTTATTGCTAAGTCTTTCTAAAAAGTGAAATTGTACACGTTAATCTTAAGAAAAAGGCGTACTTACATCCTTTTTAATTTGATTAATTTTAAATCCTTACTTGTATTACTCTTATAGTATTTATGTCGTTGACAATAACGTTCTTTTTACAATAATATATCTTTGTAAAATATTAAAAATGACGGTTATAAAATTTGAATTATCTCACATTTATATGTATGTGTATGTAGTAAATAATAATTGATTTGGGCACCTTATTAGCTCTTAAAAAAGAATAATCATTTCGTTATTAGTGAATTCCAAACGAATGACGTGTTCATCCAGGATGTATAATGTTCACACAAAAAGCAAAAGTAGCTGTGACAGAGCTAGTGGAGCACTCTGTTACGGCCAATGACATCACTTTCCACCACACCACAGACTAACATTCTACTCTATGACCACACCATAGATCACAGAGTTGTTATACCAGTCTACATAGACATGTGAACTAAAACATTTTTTGTGCTTCATCAATAGCAATCGTATTGTTGCTACAGATCAAATTGTTTGTATCATAATAACACCGCATTAAGCGCTTTTGTTTTTTCGGTAGGTTTCGTGCATGATAGCAATCGTATAATCAATTCTTTAGGATGCTAGCAACGTGCTATTAGATACCCTTTTTAAATGGTAGGAGTATTAATTCATTCCCATCGTATAAAATCCGTTCGTGGGAATTGATATTGCTAATAATAAGCTACGTAGAAATGGCATTTCTTGCTTTTGAAAATGTAACGATAATATTTATATAGTTTTTTTAGATAAACATTAATTCATTTCTAAGACATTCAGTCGAGATACGAATAAAAAAGACTAATCAAATTTATGACTCTTTTTCTTCATGTAATTTTTTGAAAGAATATAAAATAAGTGTTCTATTACAATTAATATTAAACATATACAAAGACTCCAGTAATTATAATTATAAAATAATATTAAATACTGGAATCTTTGTATAATAGAGAAAAATAGCTTAAAAAAATGCTTTCCTGACGAGTAAAATCATCTTTTACAGATTAGATTAAATAAAACTAGCTCAACCTACTGCGCTGACGATCATGTCATCCTGGTAGATCTCAGCCATGTTAACAATTTTGTAAATGCATTTGTAAAAATTCATTGATAATGAATTTATTGAAGCCAAGTATCTTTTCCATTTGAATATTATGGTGGTTATATCTATATAATCTATATATAGATCTATCTATTCATTCACGCACCCTTCCACGTTAAATTATCTGCGTTTTTATTAAATAAATTTAACAACCGTTAAATATTTTTTATTCACAATCAATTTTCACTATCCCATCTAAGATCACGGATAGATCACTATCTGATTATCAGTTAGAAATTATCTATCTTTAATTTTCGTTTCACAATCAAGGATAAGTGTTATCTATCTTTAACCAATGACATATTACTTTTTCCCTCTCAACTATCTAAGCTTTTTGATCATTTCGTTTTATTATAACTACGACACAATGTCATGCTCAATAATGTATTTAAGATACTTAATTGGATAAGGATTAATTCTGTATTGCTTAAAATCGCTTTGAAAATAAGTCATTATTTCTTGTAATAAGTAAAGAATAAAAAATGGTTATTCTGGGTTATCCCTAGGAGATAGACGTATACCATCGCGAACTTTTTATCGTCATTAAGGTGTAAAATACTGTAGTACAGTTATTTTGATCTATCTCGTAGGGTTCAGCTAGCGTTTGCAATATAAGCGCAAAAATATGTGTTGGTTTAAACAAAACCGCATGAAAAGCCGTTGCGTAATTTTAAAGATATAAGATATACATAAGCGAATTTATTAATTATTAAGTATGTAGTGATACAGTAATAAATTATTTTAAATACAAATAAAGTATATACATAATAATATATAAATGGGTTTGTTTCGTTTTATTTACTATGCTTTTTAACGAAGTCAATAATTAAACTAAACGTTTTGACAGTTTGAACTTTGTTTTTCGGCTGTTTGTTTTGTTTGTAAATATTTATGCTAACGTATCCAATGCATGGAATCGTAGTGCCAAAGTACGGGCAAAAGAACAGATTTGCCTATCTTTAATTACTGAATATTGTAATTATTGTAGTTATTGAAAACGGCCTTAAGACAGTTTGCATCACGAGCGTTAACCGCTCATACACGCCGATGCTAATTTCAAGTAGAGGGGCGCACCTTTGTGTGTGAATAGAATATTTTAACAAAATATTGTAATTGTTATAAAAAATGCGTTATGGGAAAAAAAATATATTTTAGAAAGTTTAAATAGGGCCAAGTTGCTCCGAATTGTTCCCCAACGTGGTTAATCCGGCCCTCCATGTGCGTGCTGACACAAGTGCTGTCTGATCCGTTCCCGTAATCCGATGAAAAGGCAAGTCCGACACCTCAAATGCCAATAACATTTTATCGGCGTGATACGTGGTTTTTACACAGGACCCCAGGATTTAACGGATATACTTTATACGCGTTTCACAAATTCCAAAGAGCCCTGTTCATATAGTTCTTTGCCCACTGTGAAACGTGAATTTAAAAAAGGAATTGATCCATTCAGCTGCTGCTGTTGCAAGCTGTTGAAACACTTCTATTATGTACTGACCAATGGCTCAATTTACTTTGGATTTGTTTACCTAATACGGGAATCAGAGCAATCTCATTTTAAAGAAAAATATGTATCGTTTATGATAATTTTAAACAGGTATATCTATAAAAAGACAAGGTATCTCAGATAATCATAGAACGGTTGGCAACTAGCTCTGTATGGAGTAGTGATTAATGATTTATAACACATAATGATGGTGAACACGCACTGTACTTTACGTTAACAGCACGTGATTTTTTTAATATCATATTTTAATTATGTATGGATTATAAAATACACTTTGTTAGGTTATTTAATATACTATACAAAATACTAGTTTCTGTTTGCAGTAGCGGGGCAAGTGTAAGGTCCTATGTCCTTTTTTGTAGCCCTGTTAACATGTACATGTAAGATTTCATCATGATCAGCTGAGTAGTTAAAACATGAAAACACTTTCGAATTTGAAACATAGGTTTGAATTATTAAAAGGCACAATAGGTGACCTGATGGTACGTAACCTTTGCCCAAAGACAAACTTATATAATATCAATAAGAGATATTATATATCACTTGCATGTGCTGCCAACACTAGTACTTATATAAATGATGCCTATAGTTACATTAGGTCATTCACCTCGGCAATACTGATGACTGAAATGATGTTAGCTACGAAGTACTAAAAACCGATAATTGGATAGTTAATACTTATTCGGGTCTGATTTGAAATATAATTACAATTTCAATATACTATTTACGAAAAACGCGTAGCAGTCCACAGTGCGTATATGACAAGCGAGGCGGCGACGCGGCTAGGTGCGGCGCCGTGGGCGAACAAGCCGCCCACGCGATGCCTGCGACCACGCCACGCAAATTCCGAGCCCACACCTGCGTACCGCGTTGCCACACAAGCCTCACGTCCAGGATGTTCAAGCTCATTAATACGCATTTTTTTTATATTTACCTTCTAGCTACCATCGGAACTGAGGTAGTTCAAAACTAATAATAGTAGATAAATTATACGATATTTTTTTATTTAAAATATGAAGGTATGTAACGAAGTGAGTATTATCCGTTAGCTATTTATGACATTTTTAATCTGTTTATCAATTTTGCGTACGCAGTTGTTTTAATATAACATAACATGATATGCTTATATCCACGATCTCTTCGCCACCACGCGTCCAGCTAATTGATCCCGACATCTGTGTTCCACGTTTTCTTATAAATTCAAGTCTCATGTGATATGGACATACACGATGATGGCGAATGTATTTAATATTGACATGATATAATTGCTCATATGTCTTAGTTTTGTACGCTTAAAACTTTCCAATATAAGTGCACTAATAATATATTTTTTATTTTTTTATTTTGTATGACTTTGCGATAGTTACATCGTAGTGATCACAAGCAATAGTCAAGCCGAATAAAATATATGTAATAATAATAAAAATGTAAGTCAATGTATATAATATTACAGTATGAATATAATTAATATTTAATTTAGCTGATTAACTCCAATTATATTAAAAATGATTGCAAATATGATTTCAAATGTATAACATACGAGCATATATATTTTATAGTAATTCTTAAAAACCTACTTATTAAAACATATAATAATGATTTCGTAAAACTTTTTACAGCGATTCATATAAAATCTAGTAAAATGTTCAAACATCTTGTATTGTACAGTTACTCGATAATTAAAAATTATTTGGTTGAAACGATATATTTAAAAAAAAATATTATATTCACGACAGTCAATGTATCGATGACAATTAATTATTCTTAAGGCGTATTATGAGGCAATCTTTGATTAAATACGTAACGTCCATTTGACTACTAACTAAGTAATGAGTTGCAAAAAGGAATATTAATATTCTTTAGTAATATAAACTCTAATTCTATTAGATTAAAGTTTAAAGTAATCATTTAATCATAATATATAGACATTCATTGATTTTCTTAGTATTGATTTTTAATCATTTCAATATAAATGGATTAAATGACATACATAATTCCTAAATGAAGTGTTCTGTATTTACTTGAATTAATTGTAAATGGTATTTACTTACCTACATTTTACGCAGGGTCTGGCATAAACCTGTAAATTGACAAATTATTTTGTTAATATGAATTAATTTCAATAATTATTTTAATGAATGACGGTGTACGTTCGACACTTAGTGGTAGGACTTTGTGCAAGTCCGTCTGGTTAAGTAACACTCATCGGATATTCTACTGTTTGATGTGTTTCAGTTTGAAGAGCCAGTGTACAGACACAATGGTCATAACATCTTAGATCCTAGGTTCGCAGGTCATTGGAGATGTAAGGAAAGATTAATATTTCTTACAGCACCAATGTATATCAAGTGGCTTATGAGCCCTGGTGTCAATGAATACTTACTATAGCTTAAACATACGTAAAGACGTTGTTTTGGTACTAAAATAACGTTTAATAGTAATGAAGGTTGATTTTTACTAAGAAACTTTATTAAGCAAAGTATCAATTCCGTAAGGAAGACTAGACAGATGTGCTACATGTGCGGAAAGAATATATTCAATGTCTCCGTACGCGTACGTAAGCATCATACCATGTCTGCTTCAAGAAGGTCAACCTGTGTGTTGCGGACAACAAAAACGTTCATTTGAAATAAAAATATTCATCATGAATGAATAAACAATTCCACGTTCATAGCGTTAATCAATGAGTTGCATGCAGGCAACAGTCCGAGTCGATGTCGAGCTCATTGATCGATCGACTCGATATACACCACTACAGGCGCACGGCGTGTGTACACGGTGCTCACGCGCAAAGAAAACCGGATGGCGCACACTGGAACGCCTTTAGCTGTGTGCGCTCGTGAGCAAAGGATTTCCTACCGTCCGTCCCGCGCCCGCGCCGCCCCGCCTCAGACCTGTTGCACTGCTACCGGAGTTACGCCGCATAGTTACCAGACTTGATATGCCTGCTCTCCGCGCCTCGCCCGCTCGCTCGGCCACTCGGGCCCACGCACACCACCGCGTTTCGAACACTTAATTATCATGGCGCACTATTCGTGAAATTGTTGCCGATCTCGTCTGCTCTTATCGACTGCCGATAATATCTACTGTTGCAATTAATTTGAATATGTAACCCGCTCGGCTCGTAATTCATGGAGGAGACGCGATCGTAACTCACCGGATAGTAATTATTTCAGAAGCAAATATTGTCACTTTGAAAAGTTGTCTGTAATTCTCTCACTATGATTATTTTATTAACGTCCCATACCTTAAAATGCAAATGCGAGTGTTTTTATAGCATCATTAATTTGTCGCTGCTAGTGTCGTTTAGAGAAACGCATTACAATATCTAATGACGTTTATGGTATCTCTTTCGATAGTATGTAATAATCCGTATAAAATAACCTGTACTTAAATTTAAAAGCTAGAGGGCCCATAAATTGTTATTTAGGTACAGACATCGGAGTGTACAAGAGGCTCTTAGGAAGATTTAAAGCGGGATCGATATTCATAGCTAGTAACAGTAAGTAATGAATAATGGTAATCACTTCCACAAGGTACATATTAACTCATTAATCAGCAGAGCCTAATGACCGGAAACATAAGTCTCAGCTCATGTTTGGTTTTATTTGTAACTGTAGACACTAGATAGTATTTTTTAGTTTATATTACTACTCGAATAAATAGATAATTGTTGAGACGAAACATTCACGTGGGACGACGAGCAAGCGAACTTGTATCAAAAGTCATTCTATCATTGGTTTTGCTTGACAGATCATTGTATGTTTTTACCCTTTGACCGTAGGAACTATTTTATTTGTGTCATTCTTTTTTTATATACTGGGAGATTAAATTGCAGGAATGTAGAGATGTAGAGAAAGCTACTCATTCAAGTTTAATGTATTCTGATCTTTATCATGTATAGGATAATTGATTTCGTGGTTTATTTTTCATCGCGTGTTTATATCGTGTGCTATAAAGAGGAATGCACGCATATAATATGTACAATAAATATGTTGGCCACAGCGACACAAGCGTCCCAATTGCCTCAAGCTCTAAGGCTCGGTGAAAAAAACAGGTAGCGCCGTCCCGCCGTATCGATCTTTATGTTATTTTTTTATTTATCTTTTTTATCTGGGCCTCCGCTCCGAGACTCGGACCCGAACGGAAGTTGTAACGATTTTTAATCGCACCAAGTATCTCGGCCGGCCGGTTCGTACGCCCGCTTTCGGACAATGATTTTATATATAGATATATATTATTTTTTTGTAAACAACCACCGGAAACGAGCAAGAGATCTCGGCGATTTGGAACACATATCTTCCATTACGTCTCTCCGCTCTTTGTAACAATGATAAGGTGCAGATAAGAGACCCTGAGACGGGCGGGGGCAGCCGACGTAAAAACAATATCGACTGTCGCCATTAATGAGGTCTAATCTACTAGCGAGCGTTGGAAACTTCATTGATGCCAGCCCTCAGGCCGCGGGCAGCATCAATGTCAGCCTCTGACTCGGCCCAAGACGAGTGAAATGCGACGATGTATTTTAGTAACATTTTTCTGCCAATAGTGAGACGTGGGCGCGCGATAATGGCCCAAAATATCCACATTCTCGACGCCCACTGGCACCATCGAGAATATTACTCCACAGATAAATATTTCCATTTGAAATTATAATTGAATACAAGTAAATTATAATATCAACCAGTACTTTGCTGGACAGTTTATTACTGTCGAAAAAAGTACATCACTCTAGATAAAAAATATTCAAACAACAATAAAAAAAAAACAAAACACGTAACTTATTCTATCACTATTATTTTTAAGACTTAAATAACAGTTCTAAAACATCGATAAACAAATAAAAAACTCAGCGAAAATGAGATTCAATCACAATATTAGATACTCGGGAAGTTGAAATATGGCGTAGGTATTCACGAAATTGTTCGAATTGTGAAGCAGTCTTTCGTCATTCATACTGGAATTAAGTTTAATTTATAGCTTCATTTTTAATTTGAACGAGTTGTTTTTTTGCATGTGAAAGAATTGAGAGAGTTACCAAACGAACATTAAATTCCAGAAAAGGTTAATCATTGTCATGCTTTAGCAATATATTTTTTATGGAAAATTTGTATAATTTTATGGAATTATATTTTTATATCGTTGTAAAAGTCTTATATCGTTGTTAAAATCTTTGAAATATATTTTTTTTTCTTTAATTTTTTAGCCGTTTATAGCGTTTGGAACCATCATCATGATCATACAAATAACGAAAATTCTCCTTTGCGTGTCTTTGACTTTTACAGTACAATGCACAACTTTGTGCTCAGTCCATTCCCGTCCGGCATTGCAGCAATACGTCAAGCGTGTCAAAAATTCCACATTCCCTTGTATTATGTAAAACACTTCAAGGCTAATTAGCTCAACGTGTAATAACATTTCATTTCATCAGTGAGGAGTTTTGTTATTAAAGTATTTGGGTATTTATTTTAAAATTAATTCTTGTTTTCGAGTCAATTTTAATGAGGTAAGCACGAGAACTCCTATTACTGCATCGCACATTGCGGCTTAGACTCTATGAAAATATGCATGATGCGTTTTGCGATTACAGAATAGAAGCAGAGGATATTATAATTTTTTGAAGCCTTAATTACGTCATATTATGTAATTGATGTTTATAATTAAAACAAGAAGCTTATTTTGAGCAGTGATAGAAATAAAAAAGAGAATTGTTTTGGTTTTGGTATCTCGCAAATAGCGATAAATTATAAATTAACTAAAATTGCACTTAATTTGAAATCACAGGCTGTATTTTTTTATTATTTCTATAAATTAAAGGTTCCCGATTGTTGATACTGAAAGAATAGTTAGTAATAAAAATAAAATGACGCATTTGTGGTATCTACTATGTGGTACATAATTATCACCGTTTGGTATTACTTAATAATCACTTCTAGTTTAAGATCACTACATATATTTCGCGGCGCTCTTCCTCACATAGTCATGATTATAGTTTTTTTTTAAATATAGAATATATAGGGATTTCTTAACATGACGTACAGTGGAAGTGCTCGGCTAGCAAACATCAGGTTATTTTAGACGTGACTTCCGTTCGCTCGCCTATCAAATCACGCTACGACGCTAATTTTAAACTCGCTTAAGTTTCGAGAGTACAATCAAAGGTAATTCGTGGCATTGTTAGTCAACAATAGAAGTGCAGAACATGTATATGTATAGCTCTATATTACATAGTAGTTATACTTTTTTTTTGTTTTTCTTATTCTCTTTTCCCTAAAATTGCTATACATTGAAACAGATATTCCGCTATGGTAATAAGTGTACTGCTGGCCGTTTCTAAGTTCTCGTCACAAAATTAAGTACTTGCACTCCCAGAAAGACATAATATGTGCTTGATTGGTATTTGCCATTGATTATGACGAATATAATTTTTTTAGTAACGCTGAGGTGACCCAATGTAAAAAGACAGAGCAAGTATCACGATTTCAAATGCATAATCTTTGGTTACTGATAGTAGACTGATAGTCTGGTTGGTCTAGTGGCTAACTATTAGGCTGCAGATCCCCAGGTCCTCCGGTCCGGTCAACCATTAAAAGATTATTCAGTTTTGTGTCGAGATTTTTGTAGTAGCCAGCCAGAATCTAAAAATTGACAGTGTTTATAGTCCCGTATCTTGAAAAGAACGCAAAACTATTGGTCATGTGACTAAACTCATTCCGATCATGTCAAAGCCGCCGACTCTTGAGATTATGAGATTGAGTGAATGTCCCGTGCACTTGGCTCTTTTGAAAATGTTCGTCGTGTCCATTTTTAATCCATGGGACGTCAATAAAAATGTCGTTAGGAACTAACATGTCACAACGTATTTAACAAATGTGTGCCTTATACTTGCCATTCCGCAAAGGAATAGGTTTATTCAGAATAAAAATGGGATAATAAGAATCAAACCTAAGAGATAAAAAAAAAACATTTGACCTTTACAACAAAATCGGTTAATCTTTTATTCATATAAAAATGAAATGTTTATTAACTAAAATAAAAATGTATACAGAAGATATATAAACCAATGTATCAAAATTGTGTATCAAAGTGGATTAAATATTTTTAATTTGAGGTTAGGATTTTATGTTTTGAAATAAATGACATAGTGAAAACAGCATTAGCTAATTATATTACGATTAGGATTTAACGTCTATAAACATACTTTTAATTGCAAAGCGTTATTTATTGCTCTAGTAGCTTACGTCGCGTATTGAGTTCTAAGCCGCCTTTCCCACACTAAGAGATTCATATAAATACCTCACATCAATAATAAAAGATTAATTAACGTATTAAAAACATACATGGAAAAATTTATTAAAAAAATCTGTTCCCGCGACTTTTTTTGACAAATATCAATAGTGAAAGAGTATCTTTGTCAATTATAAACTCAGACTATTATAAAAAATATTACCAGTAATAATAATTCATTTATTTATTGCATTATACTTAAATATACATAAATAAAAAATATGCCTCAGACTACTAAATTTTAAATTCATACACAGCAATTTATTTAAGTTTTTAACAAATAATTCTTGGTCAGACGTAAAAGGATTTAAGTTGATTATGAAATAAAAAAAAAAGTTTTAATATTAAAATTAATTGGCCTTTTTATATGGCAACGATAAAGTTACGAGTATGACTACAAACTCATAATAAAATTGAATTTAATATTATCATACTTAATTCAAAATTGTCGAAAACCAGAATTTTACAATCTAACACACAAAATAAGTAGGTTGAAATAATGAAACATCTATCATTAAACTTAGTTGAAACCTGTATATGTACGAGTACAGTAACATAGAAAGTGGATATTACTTTTTAAACATATCTTATGTTTATTTTTAACGAAAGAAATGTCCTTACTAATCACGCCGGTTGAAAAGTTTTATTTTAACAAAAATTTACATGAATGGGCGACAATGACAAAAAGATATATTTTTTTAATATTTTTGAAGGGGAGGCAAATTGGCTCTCGCATGAGATCAGAGATTAGTTAAGAAGCGTTCTGTCGCTGTAGCCGGCGCCAGTTATATTTATATTCCTTTGAAACACCGCCCTTGTGTTTTCACTCAGTTTACTTAATTCCCCTCTTCAGCTTTCCGTTGTAAAGATTTTAAAACAATTTCTCTTTCACTCCGTCAAAAAACCCTAAATTATGAATATGTTTATATAACATCAAACTTATTCTATACATACATTTAAAAAAATACTAGTTTTTAAATTTAGAAACCTTGTTTCAAATAAATTACTCAATCATAGTTACCAAAAACAAGTCGTATTTGTTTTAAGTACTTAAGAGATTAAGTACCTAACTATAATAACCCAATATGAAAATGTCTAAGATACGAGTACACACTTCAGCTTGTGCTAATCTTAAACATCTTTCCTTCTTGTCCTGAGCCTGTCCTATCCAAAGAAAACTTATTTCCATTAAATATATTCTATTGTAAAATGATTGTAAATATTAAACTGCTAGGCAAATTTTCAATTATATGATTTTAAAAATATTTAATACATGAATTTGATGTTCGATATTATCGCAGAGATCATAGCTGCGGTCACAGCGAACGAACAGCGTGTGCTGGAACCAGTTTGATTTAATCATCATAATTGCGTCCCCCGTTAAGCCTTATCCCGGATTTAACCGCGACAACATACATTATATGTTATATAGATTGCGTGATTCTTCTATAAAGAAGCAATTTATGCTCCACAATGTAAGATTGTTGATCTCTCGGTGAAAAGCGGCAATGTATGCCACCAGTTGTTTTATCATCGTAATTGCGTGTCCCGTTAAACGTATCCCCAAGAGTACCATGACATTAGACATGAGATATGTGATACGGCTTCTTGATACGTAGCTTATAGTTGTTGCTTTATTGAATACGGAATGTTAAATAATGGGTGTCTCTAATTTTATAAACAATTATTGCTTATAAATTCAAAAATATAGAAGTTACGCGGTTTCATATACAATTAAAAAAAAAATAGCACACTCGCCCAAAAAACCTTTCGATTGAAAATTACTTTAACTTGTTTAATTTTGTTGCCATTATAATATTTCCATATTTGCTACTAAGCTATTACATTGCTATAGACAAACGATTTTTAAAGAAGTATGATATTTCTATATTGGCTGCAATAATACGTTAAATATGATCGAAAAGTGAGCTCTCTTGCTCCCTACCATAGTATTACAGTAAAAAGGATTGGTAAAAAAAGTAAAAAGGTTTTATATCATATATTCCATTTAAAATATAAATACGATATAATAAGTCCTTTATGTTTGTATCAGGCTAATAATAACGAATATAAAATAAAATAAAATAATTAACAATACCTGAAACTACCAACTTACGTTTATTGATTTACAATAAAAAATTGCAAATAACACAAAAAACCCGAAGTATCAGTTTGTAGCCAGCGAACCGGATGTGAGTCCATTAACGAATTTAATGAGTTGAACGTTTAAAAAGAGAATATTAACGATACAATTTTAATATTTCAATTTTATTTTTAATAGCTATGTAGTCATATTAATATTATATTGAGAGGTATGCTTCGTCGGCTTGTTTATTTATATTTTACAGATTCCAAACACATAAAACTTGCTATGTTTATATACTAATTATTTTATACATTATATTTATATATATATATATATATATATATTATATATTAATATATATATATATATATATATATATATTTAGTTTATACATTAATTACATATTTATCATTTGCATATTTTACAGTAACAGATAAGTTATTTTAAAAATAACGACTGTTATGATTAAAGAAATGGCGAAAAATAACGATTGTTTTTTGTGTCGAAATAATAAAAAAATGATAAATAAAAAGTAATATATTTTAATAATACTTATTATGAATAACACGCGTGAACAAAAAAATAATATGAGAGCACTATATTCTGAACACAGGCGGATTAAAATTTAATGTATTATAATATATGTATTTATTTTTAAAACGCATTTAGGTATAAATTTGAAATACACGTGCGAAGTTTGTACGAATAATATAAATTAAATAAACACGGTTACACTGTGCAAATATTATTATTATTATTAAAATTAGATTTTTTTATTTATTTTCGCAATATTCGAGCTAAGAAACATCGACACTCGTTACTTTGATAAAGTGACACAATGCGTTATCTGTGTATAAACGACAAGAAGAAAAAATATTTGGTCAGGTTTGTTCCTAACAGTTCCTATGGTATATATTATAACTTCTATTAAGTTACAGATACTTAAGTATGTTATGTTTTAATTAATATTATTGTAAGAAATACATAAGTGTATGTGTTCTGCAATAAAAAAACGCTTATTTTAATTTTTTTGCATAAAAGATTGAATTGACGTATATAAATCAGACAAACACTCATGTCCAAATAAGTGAAATAAAGTAGATAATTATTTTATATATATTAGAAATAATTTCAATAATAATGAGTTCTGATAAAGATCTGACTAGTAAAGACTACACCTACCCACAACTACTACCTACCCACAATTATTTCAATTATTTTAAGATACATCATTTCTAACATTATGCATTCTAAACAACTTTTCAAACAGGTAAAAAATAAATAACAGCCAATAAATGCTGGGCTAACACCTTATTTTCTTTCTGTTAAACTTACACACATGTGGACTTTATTCTGCCATATACAGTGGCGTGGCTATCGTAGGGCCAGGTGGTGTAGTGCACCAGGGCCCCGGAGCTAAGGGGACCCTCTAACCTAAGCTCTGAGAAGAGCGGGTCTGCCAACTCGCCAGCTCCTAAGGCTGGAAAACCTCAACCCTAATCACAAGATTTTTTTTATTTTTATAACTATAATTTTGAAGGGCAATATAGGTTAAAGAAGGGGTAGAAAGAGGGGGTGAGTGCCCGATTCTTTTCCAATCACCGGGGCCGTTGCCCACCTAGCTACGCCACTGGCCATATATGCAGGTTGTCTTACTATTATTTTCGAAATAAATATTAAAAACCTAAATACTACCTCTAATTTTCATGTACTTGACATGAAAAGTAGATATTGTATTTGCATGGTTTGAGCCCGCAATCGACGGATAACGGACGGTTTTAGTTTCGAGACCGTTGGAGCTCTTCAAAGAAATGTGTCTTAACCTTATGAAACTTTTATAAAATTATTAAAATTTATTTTCTAATATTACTATCGAAAATTGTCAAATACGTTAATATATGCTAATTTGTATTATTTAAGGAGGATGAAAAACTTATATTACATATAATATAATATGTATATATACCACGAGTGTTCACAAAATAAAACCGCTGCCTATTATATTTTGTGCGTGTATGTCGATCGCCGACGATATTCAATAAACATTAAATATTGCATTGAGCTTCGTTGTAGATCTAAAAAGTGCTAATAGGAGCAATCCTTCGGTCAACACTCTCCAAGGCCATGTCGTACGCGGAACTCTCGCATCGAGATTCAACAAACGGAAACTTAGTAAGAAAAAAATAGATTTTTTAAGTGTTGATGTAAACTACGAGAGTTGGGCAATGTCAAATAAGTTACTGGGGACAATTTGAGGTCGTACGCTACTTTAGATTTTTACGATCTGATAACAAACTCCTATTTACCTAATATCGAAATGTAAGTTTATCGAAATGTAATAAAATGTATGTATATGTTATGTCCACATCGTAACGATTTTGGCTTGCGATATAAGATATTGTCAAGATTTAAGTTCTAAATGATGATATAAATAAGAAAATTATTTTTAAATATTACTATAAGTATGCTTTTAACTTAAGAATCAAAGTGAATATTGAGCACATATTTTTTAATATGTAATTTGAATAATATGTTTGTTTTAAATTTATTAATTAAAAGCTCCATATTTACATCGAATACTTATTCATTTTACACAGCGTACGAAGATGGTAATTATTGTCTAACGCCAAAAGCGTCTTATACTTTCCTTCGTGTATTTTTCAAATTGAATCAAATATTCTTAATCCTAACTTTCATTGAGGCGTGCTGGGAGACGGCGCGGGCGCAGCGCGGGTGACAGTAAACAGGAAATGTCGTAGCGAGTTGGCAGCTTTTCAAGCGACACGTGCTTGACGTCGGCGTCACCGCAGCGTCGCATACTCGTGACCGTGCCCACTCTATGTCTGTATCTTACATATTTACGATGTTGATTAACATTAAATAAATTTAATAATAATTAAGATATCTACAGATCGCACCAAATAAAGATAAACTTTACAAAGTTATTTTATTATACACAATATTTACTTATATTATAACATAAAATTTAAATACCAATTTTTAATACTAATACCATTTAATAACAACAAGTTAAGTACCTTTAATAATGCAAAATAGATCCGTGCATTTTATAAAATATCAAATAGAGCACGTTATGGAAGTCAAAACAGAGTATTTTAAAAAAACGTACATAGATACATACTATCACACATTTTAATCGAGAGCTCAACTCGAACACCAAAATGCCATTTAACATAACTCAACAGTGTAACTAACGAAATAATATCCGTTCCACTGTCATGTAAAGGCTTATTTTAGTGACCGGATACTCGAATAGGCACATGAATGGTTTTTAAATTTCGAATGTCGAAAAAAACTGTTAGAAAAAGCGTCGACTAAACGTACCGCACGCCACATGGTCAGGGTAGGAACAAAAGGCACGCTTGAATATGTTCTACAGATGTGCTATATTATGGTATAGGGTAGGGTTGTCAACGGCGTTAATTAATGTAATTATTATTTTTATTATTTGACTTAAAAAAAAATTGATTTTGAAATTACTTGGCCATTATTATTTTTTTATAAAATCAATAAGTGTTGCACAGATAAAAAAATAGATAGGTAGATTATTTTATATGACTTATATATAAATACGATTGATTTTGTCGAAACTTTCATATTATTTTGCTCGTGTGATTATAAAAATGATATATGAATATGAATGGTCAAAAAAATGTATTAGTTTTATTAATTTGTGTCATATTGTAACGTCAAAAGAATAAGTAAAAATATAAATGTCAGGTTAATTTGCAATAGTAAATATAATTACATATTTTTGTTAGAAGTATTTTCTTAAGCTAACAGTATTTAAAACGGGATATTTACCATGTTTTTTATTTTTCTTTGGTGGAGCTCGATATTTCGACATTGTCTACGAATGAAAAATCTTATATTTTCTTAAAGTTGGATTATGTAATATGCATTTAATTAAATTTGAGAGATTTGTTCGGAATTGCTAACCCTATCCGTTCTTGGAGTAAGAACAATGCATACCTTCATATGTATGAAGTATGACATCGTACGATACTAGTTTTGGCGCGATGAGTTTCAGTTCATTTGTATAAATGAAATTTTTATTCTAGTCGTAAAATAAAACCAAAGTTATACTCTTTATTAACAAATGTCTCTACTTTCATAACTACAACAATATATATTTTTTAATCAGCACGTTTGATTATATAGTATTTTAGTATAATTTTTATTTTATAACAAATATATTCATCTGTTAAATTGTAGGTATATAATGCTACTGAGAAATACAAATATGGACATGAAATTTAAGAAAAAAGGTGAAGATTAAAAAGTTTTAGCATCTACCTAATAGGTTTAGTTTTTTTTAGTTTTTCGAAGAACTGTTTTTAAAAAGTCGTTATAAATATTGTTTTGTTACCGTTTCAATTTAAATTATTATCCATTTCAGTTACAGCTGAAGAGTAAATCGATATAAAGTTCAACATCTCTCTATAAAGACCAAGTCGAAATTAAGGTCTAGATTACAGTTTATAATCTAAGAGCTAAGCTAATCTTCATTTTAAAAACTCTGTTAATATTTCAACGGACAGACGCTGGTACTTGTTCTTGTTTTTATCTTTCGAATTATTAGACGCGTAATATTAAGCTAGAGTTAACATAATATCATCGCATTTTTAATCTTAAAGCACAATAAAACGCAACCGGCTGCTTACTCCTTCACTTAGCAGATATAACTACACAGATATAAATATATATAATGAAGTATACGTATGACAATAGGTACCTATATATTAAAAAAAATATCCGAATCTGTTGTTTAGTGTGCGATTTGGTCCGTTTCTTATAACATGTTATATAAAACTTTAAAAGCATTTAATTTAATCGATGTCAATGTTATTCCTCTAACGTGAAACCTAGTAGTAGTATTTTGCATAACACAAATGATTTAATCTTTTGTATGAACAAAGTATTTTAACTGACAATTTCGTTAAAAAATCTTCAATGATGATTTATTATTAAAACTAGACTTTGCTACACTGTCTCTAGTATTCTGGCAGATAATGAGTTAGTGTCAATTTGTCAAATACAATGATCGCTTATGAATGAATTGGTGAATGACAGTTCGGCCATGTTTGTTTACGCGTGCTCATCGCTCGGGTGTACTCGGCGGCGGTCGGGCGCGCTCGCGCTGGAAATAGCACGCACAACGTCGAAGAGTGCGGTCGACGACCCTGCGCCCTGCCACACCGAAATATTGGTAACATCAATCCTTTTCGATTACGATATGGGGGTGTCAATTATGTAATGACAATTATGCAATGAATTTTATAACTGCAGAGAATCTTATTAATGTTTTCAGCAGTACTAACATTACTACATATCTCAACAATGTTATGTTTTTTTTTTTTATTGCTGAATGGAAATCGATTCAACTTAGTAAAAAGTGATTTTATTTAAAATAATTAAGTTTAATAAAATTGAAGAAAGCATAAATTTTAAATAGTTACGACAGCATTCAAAATAATTATACAATCAATTTAAATTTGTTACAATTTAACTATATTCTATTTTATAATACTTATGCAAAATACCATTGATTTAAATATGTGAACGTTAGTAACTTATTATTATTTTACAACAATTAAAGTTGTAGTCTTGATTTTTAAAATACTTGGTATTTTATACATTATATAATGATGACGTTAAAAACGATTGCTTAGTAGCTAACACGAATATGAATGATAAATCGATGTAAGCTCACACGGAACAAATACTGAAGAATAATTTTAAGCAAATAAAAGAAAATAGTGATTCCTATTATTAATTATTAAAAGTTAGTAAGTTTAACTTATGGTTTTAGGTGTCAGCTAACACTTTAAGGAGACAATGATATTTAAAAAAAAAAAAAATTATTAAAAAAATATTATCATTTTTACTATATACAAATAGTTTTTTACTATTTGCTTTTGTAATACGCAAAACCATAGCCAGCTATTAAACACTGCAAGCTATAAATCATTATTCGCTGATAATAATTTGTAATAATAAAATAATAGGCGGTATAATTTCATTAACGGGGGCGCTCCTACGGCGGCCGCGCCAGTCCCACACAGGCCGCACTGAGTGGTTCCTATACAGTACCACCTACCAACACCCACTATTGAAAACTTGCACAAGCTATCCAATTCAAAGATCAAATTCTTGTTATAAAATCGTAATCGTGTATAAAGCAATTACTTCAGAGTAACATTAATTTTAGAATATGAAATACTTAGTTATATATTTATAAGTAGGTACATATATATATCCATACACACACAAACACACACACACACACACATAATAAGAATTGTTTATAATAATGTATAATAGTCACTTTAAAATATAAGACAATTATGTTAATGATCAATATTCCATTAAAAAGTTCCAATCTTTACCCGTATTCAAACTTACTATTTAAAATATCAATTGTATTTAATAAAACCATAGAACATTTTTAGTATTGAAAAAACCCCTTTCCAGCAGAATTGTTATAATTTATTTTTAATTAAGTATTTATAGTGGTTCTATTTCATAACTCAATACATACATACAAATACCTGTAACCTGAGTATTTATTATGCTTAATAGTAGTACAATAAAACCGATGGAAATATTAAGTCGACTTCACAATCTGCGCCTACGCATCAGTTTCGCAAGGCGATGCATGGAGGTTGGTACCAAATTCTTAGCCCACAGCCACACGTGGGCAGGTGGAAAGCGGAGCAAGGCATTATGCAACTGTTCAATATGGCCTGCACCTTATTGGATGCGAAAGTTGATTGTACCAAAATTGAACTTAAAGGTAAACAAAACAGGTATCAATATTGTAAAATAAAGTAATAATTTTGCAATAAAGTACAGATCCAATTGTTGCCGTAAATGCATCGTACATCACTTTTTAAAATAAGAACAAAAATGTAATACATTTTTTGTAACTTCATAATGAGTCCTGCTTAAGGTAAATACAATTACATGTAAGATATTTTAGGGCTGCTAAAGTTACAATGAAACTTAATCGCAAAATATTGGTTTCGATTTTTATAATATTTAAAGTAACATTAAGTCGGTTTTCAATAAAAATCGTTCGCAAAAATCGAATAATTAAAACGTAATTTGTTCTTCGATAATTTTGAAACGAAATCGTTAAATATAATTATTACGTAGAACTACATAAAATGTTATATTAACTGTGGCTTCCCGAGGATTTCTCAGAAATCCAATCAAAACTGAACTCATGAATTGATATTTCGAAATTTTGATTAAAAACTCTCGGTGCTACATTGCGAGTTTGAACGCTAATAATAAATGTGTCTTTAACTTTTTGTTAAATCTGAATAAAATAAATAGTAATTTGATTGAAGTACCTAATTTTGTTTATATACAACTTTTATACTGAAGAACAGACTAAAAACTATGTTAATAAAATTTTCGCTTATATTACATTCATTGGATTTTTTTATGTACTAATGTTATGTTAAATTAATTTGGATATATTATACATACACATGAATATTAGAACATTATTTTCATTATTGACATGATCGTGATAGAATGATCTATCACTATCATAAGCATGTCATGTGCATATTAAAATAGATAATAGTGTATATTAAAAGTAATTAATTAGCACAAAATCAACAAACGAGACTACATGGCCCAGCGGTTAGAACACGTGAATAATATCTGAAAGATGAATGGTAACAGACAAGCCACGACTGAATTTTCAAACTTGTGTTTATAATTCATCTCGTGCTCGATGAAGGAGAACGTCCTGAGAAAGTTTGGTTTGAGCAAGTGTCGAATGAAATTTGTCTACGAAAGAAGGCAATAGTCCTACAGAGGGACATTTTTTATATATGATATCTGATGGTAAGTGGTCACCACCGCCCATAGACAATGGCGTTGTAAGAAATATTAACCATTTCTTACATCACCAATGAGCCACCAACCTTGGGAACTAAGATGTTACGTCCCTTGTGCCTGTAGTTACACTGGCTCACTCACCCTTCAAACCGGAACACAACAATACAGAGTACTGCTGTTTGGCGGTAGAATATCTGATGATTAGGTGGTACCTACCCTACAGGCTATACTTTACTATATAATAAATTATACGTTATATTACAATTATAAGTTACATATTATTATTGTATAACAGCTGTTTATGTATGTACCTATATGTAATCAACTTGGTATAAATATGATCAAGTACGTTTTCTAAACGGACTGATGTCAAATATTATAATATCTTCCTTAATTTTATTTCCGAGACATGCCTTGCTTTGCTAAAATAATGATTTGTACAAAAATTCCCATACTTGGATAAACAAATAATGACGTAAAACGATGCGAGATGTTGCGAACATAATGAAAGTCCTTAGTCAGTTTTTTAAGTATTATAAAAAGAAATTTGACCACCAAAGAGTTTTTATCATGAAGTTTATTTCCTTATGTTGGTTTACTTATTTTGTGTTTGTATATATTTCACTTGTATGCGAATATGCGGCACTAGAACACGTGAGAATATTAAAATCCTGGATGACCCTTTTTCACTTTTGCGAGACCCATTATTTTAAAACAGTACATAATTCATAAATGTATTAAAATATGTAGTTTTTTTATTTATATAATATGTTTTCTAGGGGTTTCTATATTTTGGTGAGCTACTAAAACATTTGGATTTGCCAATAATAGTTTTATATTACCAATAATAGCAGACTTCTATATGTTTTATATTTTTATTTTTACTATAATATCGAGAATTTTTTTGTACAATACCTACCTAATACAATAAATATGACTAATAAGGCTTTGTCTGCAACCAGACCTAAGGCATAGGTAGCATTAAGAAAGGATTTTTAAAATTCCATAAAGAGGATGAATCAAATACCTAACTAGAAACTTAAAATAAAATATAAATTTTTAACACGGAGCTAACTAATCACTGTGGCTAAAAGCGAGTATAGACAGATAGCAGGTTTTATAAAAACTTCACCATTCAGAAAAGTTGGATGTCACTTATTGAAATCCCATCAAGCACGAAGCAGGTTTTCTTTATAATTATTTCGCAACGTAATAATTTCTACTATCGTATTTGCTTTAAAGAGATTTCAGACTAATGACTTAAGATTGTGCGTGTACTTGTATTAAATTGCAATGATTCCCAGATAATTAGTTAGTTATTAATAGTTATAGCCTAATAGGTTCTATAAATCTTAACAAGTTGTGGTTTCTCCTAAAACTCAATATAAAGTATTAATCGCTTTAAAAGCAGGAATATGGAGATGTACTATTGTAAATACCTTAAGCTAAATACGTAAGAAATAGGTTTACTTTAGTTTTATTAACAAATTATTGACTTATGCTCACGTCATTCAGAATTCAATTTATCGTTAGATATAATGTTAGTAAGCCAATAAACTTATTGTAATGTTTCATAATAATTGTTGGATAAATGAAATATGTAAAAAAAAAGATACGTAAATAGTTTTTAATAGTAAATATTGTTGAATTTCCATAGAAATCGTCGTACTTGATTTATTTTTTAAAAACATCTTGTCCTGTCTAATTTGAGTACTGAAAAAAAAACATATATACTAATGTAGCAAGAGAATAATAACAATTCCTTGTTGAATTTTGAAAGATTTATATAAAATTAGGTTAGTAATCAGTTGAGACGGAAGTTGTATGATTTTCTTATTCTTTCCTGATTGTCTAGAATTTTTGAATAAATGTTGTATTATATTGTATAATGAATTAAAGCGTACACGCTAGTAAGATAAATAAAATCAAGTAATTATTGACTTATGCTCACGTCATTCAGAATTCAATTTATCGTTAGATATAATGTTAGTAAGCCAATAAACTTATTGTAATGTTTCATAATAAATGTTGGATAAATGAAATATGTAAAAAAAAAGATACGTAAATAGTTTTTAATAGTAAATGTTGTTGAATTTAAATTAATAATTTACGGGTTTGATAATAGAAATATGAAAAACACATTTTTTATTAAATTAATTATATTTTAATAAATAATTCGTATCTCAATGATTGATGTAGTTAAATGTATCCCTTGAATAGTTTCACTTGGTAAGGCTTTCGTCGTTTAGAAATGGGTTTAAAAAAAAACATTGTTTGTTTTTTACATACAACATTGTAAATTGGTTATTGGTGATATAGTATTGTTTGGTAGAAAAGTCTTTAAGTTAATGTAAAATATGTTAATATTAAATTCATAAAATTAATATGTATGTATAACAATAATTATTAAAATTAACTATCTTAGTGCTAACTTTGGATAAATGAATAGCATCATTTGCTCATCCACATACCGCCTACTGACTAATTAATGACCACAAAGTTTTTTTGAGTTGAATATAACGATTCATCGGTATATCTGTCGCCTTCTCAGTGGCCATAAGTAGGTTATGCAACCTACGCTGCATTTTAATTTTGGTATTAGCATGAATGTCACGAAATACACAATTTACCTGTTACCAAACGTGTATGTAATGTCCTAAGCAAGGTCTAATGTAAATTCAACAAAGTGTTAAATTTGTTTGTAATATAAATGTATTTAGTTTTTAATTTTTTATTGAAATTACGTAGGCAGACTGGCCTGATGATCTTGGTCGCTACCATCCTAGAAATTAGCCCACACTGGCTCCCAGACCCTTCAAACCGAAACTCTATAATACTAAGTGGTGTAGTTTAACGACAGAATTATGTGTGGCAAGTGATATCTACCCATACGGAGTTGTACGAAGCCCTACCACGAAATAAAGCTCAATATTGTATTTCAATTTGTAGCGAATATAAATCTATGTAGGATTGACTTTCAAAGTTTAGATGCGTTACTTTTTTGTATCATGTATTATAATATAAAAAATACACTAACTAATCCACATTACAAGAATAACAGATCGTATTTCATTGTTAATGAAATAGGATAAAGGTGATAAGCAAAATTTCCTAAACAAAACAATACCGGTACATCCCTATTTGCATGTAATAACATAAACATTTATGCGCACGGCAAACGCATTGGTCTGATGCCAAACTAGGGTTTCCGGCTCTGATAACTAGAAACAACACTAGCACAAATAAATAATTAACAAGCTCCACATACAGAAAGATTTATAATGTGTATGTTTAATTTATATTATTATTAAGAAAATAGTAGACGTACTTGGATGTTCGTATAGGTTTTTAAATCTGTGAGTTCAAACTTTTACGTATTTATTGCCTTGGTGTTCTAGTAGTTCGTATACTAGGCTGGCTTATGACGGAGGCGCTACGGTTCCAAAAACGATCAAAGAGCTGGGAACCGCTCGACTCAAACATCCGCGTTGGTTACGACCAAGAGCAGGTATGAAGTACCTCAATCTAACCCTGGATGGTCAGTGGAGCTTCAAAGAGGACTTCGGGCGACCAGACATGGATGGAGGATATATGTGTAAGATCTGACGCAAAGCGCTGACGATGTGTTAACACTTTTATGTGATCGGAATACCGCTCAGTGTACGCAAGAGGCGTTTCCTGCGTGTAATACGGAGAGGCAGAATCAAACAGAACAGGTTTGTGGACTCGGACGTGGTCTCTTTCTGTGAGGACTCTTTTCAACGATGCTCCGCAGGTAATCATCGTGGAGGGCGGTCTTTAAGCGAGACAGTCATGGTTCATAAGGAAATGGCGGAGGGAAAACGGAAAAAGACCGATCATACTCAGCAGAGACGACGAAGGCGTCTTCGGGTCAGTCAAAAGTTATTGGGTTTTTCTGTTAATAAATTCTCACTAGTAGATCAAATTCGAAAGTGGTTGTGTTAACACTCCCGATCGAAAAAGCACAGATCCTTACGGTACTGCCAATGAACTCTCACTTCACTCACTCAATTGTGTGAGATTGCTGTATCCATAATCATATAGGTAATAATAATTAAGCCAATAACTATTAGACCAATTTGAAAAAATGTCGTTGCGTTAAATAGGTTTAACTAGCTGTTTAATTGTATTTACGATAAATACATGACCACAGACAATTCAACCACAGTATGTCCGTGTTGAGAAATTATTTTTATTCAATCCATAATTATTCGCGTATAAAAGTTCATTATGCTTAATACTGATTTTGCCACAAATTTCATCTATTGTTAATTTAAGCATAAAGTTTTTATGTTAAATAGTTTATTATCTTTTTAAAATGAAAATCTTTCGAGTAGCTTCACTTTTTATGTGATAAGGATAAAGAATTTTGCGTGTTAAACAGTCAGGAACTACTATATACCAACATTTCATCCTTTTTTAAAATTGATATCTATTTCAGTATTATGAATAAAGAAAGGTTAAAAGAACAGAACAGTCGAAGCTCATGTATAGTGCATAGTAACAGTGAGTTTTACGCATTGATTTTAATAAAACATACTGTTTTATTAAAACCAGATTCAAAACTACAATTACAATGAGTTATTATGAAGAAGTAATTATGATTTGGCTACTTTTTGGTGCTGCAGATTTTTCCGCCTTATTTATTACAAAAAATCTTGCGATATTAGCGATAGTGCGTTCAGAGTGCAGGGCGCAAGCGGAGTCGGGGCACTTCCTGTGGTACGTGACACGCGGTCCCCTTATCGCCTTCATTGATAGATTTATCTCGCGAGGTCGCGTTCCCGCCCGACGCCCGCGCCGACCCGCTATCATACTCGCAAACGGTCACCTCACGTTTCAAAACTCGTTGTATTATTCTTTCATCGCTTAAAAATATAATATATTAATATGTGTCTAAATAAATAAGCAATTCAACAACAATAATTCCATTAAAAAATTGATACAATATTTATTTACATTTTAGTAGTGTAGTTATTTATCATTAGTAACTACAGTAATAGTAAGACGTAACAATGATATCTACTGCAGCACTGCTGTGCCATGGCAATACGCTGTATCTAAAATACAAGTACTTTTGAGAAATTACGTTTTTATGTTTTTGTTTATTTAGTTTGTGGAAACTGGCCTTAAAGTCTTCGATATTAGTCCTTAAATTTCGAGTATTTTTTATTGTAAAAAAACAACATAGACTTATTTGACATAACAGAAACTAAAAATATATATTTCTGAATATCATACTACAAGAATCCGCTACATATCCAATAGTTATTGTTTTTCATCTAAAAAAAACTCGAAAGCAAATCTTTTAATCTAAACCTCTTAACGTTCGTATGTATTGAAAAAAACGTCTGGCGCCACATTGATAACCGTCTTAATTTTCTAAAAGCCTTGTCATATTGGCTTTCAAAGTAAATAATGGCTGTAATTCTTTTAAAACACGGATAATTTTCTAGTAGCCCTTTGTGAATGTCTTATCTTATCAATGAAACAGTGCTCCGAAGTGGTTTTTTGTTGATGCTATTTGGCACGCGCTTTGTTCGAGTCATTTTACAATGAGGTCTTGTTCAGTGATGGCGATAACTGTGATAGGTGTACCGAGTACTTCCTGCAAGTGATATATCAGTGTCTGCATGGAGCGAGTGTCGAGAGCCGGCGACTCGACTAGGCTCTGAACAACGGGACCCAGCTACTGTTAGCCGCCCGCGCCCGCGCCGGCCCTACTGACAACTTTAATTTCCTGTCAATAGTCTTTCTTAGTATTTAACTGTAAATATAAAAGGATCTACCATAGCGTATGTACTTGTAGGTACTTCTTGCTGATTATTGTTTATAACTTTTTATACGTTAGTAAATGAAACAGCGGTAGCATATTCTATACAATATTTTTGTTGTTTTAAAAGCTGAAATTAATGACTTTGAAACGGTCGAAGTCGGCCAATTCGTGCATTCTTAATCACAAACAATTTTAGATCGTATAAATTATCTCCAATTAGCGAAACTCCCGTCATCGATAAGCCGAGAACATCGAGAATAAATAATGAATGAAACCAATTCAAGGTTGAAGGAGTCAAAATTTATAAATAGATGACGCACCGATAGTTTCTGGTGTGCTGGGGCTTGGTAACTGTCGTAACCGTTCGTGACTGGCAGCAATGGCAATGGCACGGTGTCACTCGCGTTGCGCAGGCGGCTGCGCTGCGCGGCGTGCGCGCGGCCGATCGCCAGCCGACTGTATCTGCCCGCGACTCCCCATTCACTCGTACGCATGAATGAATGATGCCAGCACGTGGCCGAAAAATACTGAAACTCTGCTCTGGCAGGAAACCACTGAATCGACCTTGTCTAATGGCGACTAGACTTATTAGTCTACTGTGCGAACTAATGTACTTGTGTACATGCTATTACATTCGTGGGACTATTGCGAACATAAATATAGAGCAACATAACGTTATCTATTGAGAATAAATCAGTTGTAGGACGTTTCTGATGTTGACGAGATGTATTTCGTTGTACATTAGTAGCGAATGTTATCAAGAGTGTACGCTAAATTACTATATCTTACATTTTTATCGCAATTATTAATTGGAAAAATTAAAATATGGTATTCTCTATATTTATATTTTTTAGTGATAAGATTTTTTTTTATAAATGATTTTTTAATTACCTACGAGCATATACAGCACGCAACATGCAAACCATTACACTTTTTATTTTAAGGAATATTTCATTGATTTATTGAATTTTTACGTGTATATGGTTGTGTCTAAAATTTCCTTAGCCATTTTATTAGCCTTATCAAAATGTTAATTGTTTCTGAAGTTAATTCAATAAACTTTAGTTCCTAAATTTGGATCTATTAACAGTTTTACTTACCAACAAATTTTTGATTAATTAATTTATTTGAAACTTTTTTACTGCGAAATTATGAATCGTTTGTTAAATGTTATGGCCAGTCTAAAATAAATAATCCCTATGACTTGTATTTTAATATCTGTTATCTATTATTATACACCTTCAACGTTTAATAATGCAGTTTATTTAGTGGTAGGGCTTTGTGCAAGCCCGTCTGGGTAGGTACCACCCACTCATCAGATATTCTACCGCCAAATAACAGTACACTGTATTGTTGTGTTCCGGTTAGAAGGGTTAGTGAGCCAGTGTAATCACAGGCACAAGGGACATAACATCTTAGTTCCCAAGGTTGGTGGCGCATAGGTGATGTAAGGAATGGTTAATATTTCTTACAGCGGATTTGTCTATGGGCGGTGGTGACCACTTACCATCAGGTGGCCCATATGCTCGTCCGCCACAAAAACGTCTTTTTCTAACAAAAGAAGAGATTTATATCGAAACATAGTAGGTAGGTAGTAAAGGTAGCATATTTACGCTGTTTTATTAAACAACTTAAAACTTAAAAAATTTTGCAAATCCCTTACAAAACTCTGTCTAGTTCACAATTCTTCTATGACTATTTACAATGGTATAATAGTTATAATATGTACATTTTGTGCGTATGTGCGTATTTGTATTTGTACTTACTGCCCTACTTTTATACCCTTACTTTTATAAAATTTGAAACTTTTACATGGTATTCGGTATATAATAAGTGTCATAACCAGATTGTACTACCCTATTAGGGATATATTAAAATTTCTCCCAACTTTTAAATAATAAATTTATAGTTTCTTTTCATACGAAATGCCTAATGTACGCTAATGTATTTTGAATATCCTATTTTTTTCTTAGATTTGACTTCTTATTAACGTATTTTATGAAATTCAATAACCGTTAAAAGAGTTATTGACTTTCATCATGTTTATTTGATAAATATTTTTTTTATACAATAATTTATACACATATTTATTACATGTCAATTAATTTATAACAAAACGTACTATGTTATGTTATGGTTGTGTGATACTGGGCTCTTAATTTATTCCTTTATAACATTAAATATAATTATAAGTTAAAATTGTATTTTGAAATGTATACTATAATCCGAATTATAGAAGTTTACTCTATTTAACAAATTTATTACTCATATTAAACTAATTATTGTGCAGTTGCTTTAATTTAGCAAAAAAAAATAATATTATTTAATTGGTAAATATAGAACGAAAAGAGTATCGTGATTATAACTAAGTATCACGAGTAACAGCTTCTTGAATGAGATATGTTAGTTTGAAGACTTTTAAGAATAAAGTGGTTTATATATAGTAATTAGGATTTTTTTAAACTAATTATTATTTACTCGTAATACCTTAATAAACGTACCATAAATCAATTAAACAACACTTCACTCAATTTTGTAAAATGAACACTCACTGAGATCACTTTTTGAATATTCTGCCAATTATGATATATATGTCACCCACAACACCGACTACAGCGGAAGTTTGGTCTTCCATCTGCAAGCTCCGGCGCGGTTTGAGCTGGTCTGCTTCCTAGCGCCTCAACGGTCCCGCGCCTGCGCACTCAGCACCGGGGCGTGACCTAGACCCTGAAAACACCACCCTCTCGCCCACGCTCACCGAATAACATGGTTATTTGCAAAGATGCAACCAAAATGCAATCGGAAATTATTGTATCATTTTAATGTTTAACAATCTCTTGTCACTATTAAAAGTATTAAGTGCCTAAAAATACATGTAATTTTTTATTGTTCGTCTACGATGGTCCAGTTTTACTTTACTACGTCTAAAGTTATGAGGAAGTAACGCGCTACCTACACACTCTTGCCCCTCCCTTTGAACGATTATGCTTCGTTTGCATTGGCTCCTCCATTTGGTATGAGTACTGTCCTTCCGGGAGCCATTATGGTTGAAAAACAAGAGCAACGTAGGTTACGAGCCTATTAGCTTGTCAAAGGTTACGTCTAGAGCTATAACTCTGTGTGTTATACTGGGAACATTATCTAATTAAATAGTGCGCTGGTTGTATATGTAGGAATGTACTTTTTAATATGCATTATTACCGCTCTGGTCTCCTTGCGACAGCTCTACATAATAGGACAGATATATAATACATAACGTCGCTTTAGTGATAATTGTACCGAATTAGAATTGTATACATGAAATATTTATTGAATTTATAACATTAAAACTACATATATCTTAATTTTTTTTTCTTATTTCCAAATAAGGAAATCAAAAAGGACAAACAATTACTATTATAAGAGAAGTTATCGTATTTTAAAATTTAAACTTAACTTGTATTATAAACAATAGATTAAAAGGATTTAAGCAAATAAAACTGATTTTTTACACTAGAATTACCCAAAAGGATTAATATCATAATTATAGAAGTAAAATTACAAATATGCTGATCGAAAGCTCGAAACAAAACACTAAGCAGAAGTCCATGTATGCTTATGTCAATTGACTTTACATAGAATTTTAACTTTAAAAACAATCTTACTATAATTTAAAAAGATATATGTGTAGTGTTACCTACAAAGAACTTAATATAATTTATAACTATACCGAAAATTGTAGTTTCTTATTTAGACAAGCATCAATTTTCACGTGCTTAATTTGAGCTGCACTTCGAGCTGTGTTGAAGAAAAACATTATGATAGCTTGCATTGAGCATCTCTCAACATCCAGAGCAGTCATTCTCCTAAAGATCCCAGCAGCGGCATATTTAGAGGCAGATAAATTTATTCGCTTAACTATCTATTGATTTAATTGTCTAAGTAGGTACCTACCATGTATTCTATCGCCGAACGGCAATGCTCAGTATTGGTAAGTTTCGTATTGAAGGGTGAGTAATCCAGTTCAACAGGGGACGTGTATACGATCTAAGTTAACAAGAATTGTAACGCATTGACAACGCAACAAATATAGACCCTAGCTATAAATCTTCCACATCGATTACGTTGATATTACATAAAATATATGTTACAGTTTCTGAATAGCACAGTTATTATTTAATAAATCAATTGAACGCTTGTCTCTGCTATTTCTGATACGAGTACGAATGCGAAGATTTACGAAGCAGACATTTAGGTTGATTCAATGAAATATATAATTAAATTATACACGTAACTTGATACCACTCGTACCAAATTAGTTACATCGATACATATTACATTAATCTTATTTTTTATCAAATGAGAGAAATATTCGAAACGAATTTTAATGATTGAAAAATATTTTATAGATTAAGGTTGTGGATATTTTTATAACAGTTGAAATATTATTACTTTAAGCTGAACTTATTTTTTTTTTTCTAGAAGTGAGAGTATTTTATATTTCTAAAGATTACATTTCTCATAAATCTTAATTTATTCCAATAGGTATTCAAAACTAACACTTTTTGTATTGCTTAAAACCCGCCAGTGGTCGAATTCCGACATAGGCGACTAGGCGTTGTGCTTGTGTGCATAATATTTCAAAATTATAGTAATTAATATATATAATAATATGTCCTGTGCGGCTCACTAGACCTGATGAAATGCTGACCAAAATAGGTCAAGTGAACATCACTATTACATTTAAAAATTTAACGTGATTTTCTAGAACTATTGAAGCTTCATTTTCTTCCTTACAATTTTTATTTATTTAAGCTGTAAAATCGTATTTCTATAACTTTTCGAACTTCGTCGAAGGAAATGTATATCTTATTAATTGATAACCTTTATTGAATTTTAATTAAAAGGACCAATTAAATTATTACAATTTTTTTTACAAAAATTAATACATCCAAACTCTGTGCAAAAGATAAACATAACATAGTCGTAGTAGTTTTAGTTTTCTATATTGTGTTGGGTCTGGGTGTCTGTGGTGCCGTCGTTACTTCTAATTTTCCAAAACACAAGTGCTTTAGCTACTTACATTGAGATCAGAGTAATGTATGTGATGTTGTCCAATATTAAAAAAAAGCAATGAAATCCTATGAGTTGTTGTAACTTTAGTTTGATAATATGCGATTTTTTAACCAGAATAACTATTGTGTTAGTAAATAATCAAAATACACAATATAAAACAGTATGAATAGGTAAATTATGATGAATTTCCATTACTTTAAAAAATACCTAGGATGTATTAAATAACATTCAACACAAACAGAATCTCCGCGAAACAAATAATCACATCACGCCATTAAATTTGTCTATACTGGCAGTTCATAATGAAGTAATTTCTAGGTTAAAGTAAAGTCGGAATATCGTAGTTATGTGTAATTAATAATTACTATAATTTTGAAATATAATACTTCGTAGCAAGTTGACGTCAAATTTCGTTGTTAGATTTATTATTTTCAATATAATAAAATTTAAAAATAATATCACTTACTAGATATATTTTATTCTCGTTTAAATTAATCTATACTCTATACAATAATATAGATGGGAAGGAAGGAGGGAAAATAAAAATCAAATACGTATTTTGTAATTTATTAAAATTTCTTCAATATAAGAATATGTCCGATTCCATCTATATAATATAAGCATTTCAAAAAGGGATAATACCTAAAAAAATTACAACCTCCTGTACCTTTTATATGGACGCCTTGTCGCGTTAAAACCTTATGCCAGCAAGGGTGAGATTAAAAAAATAATATATTTAAGCGACTTTTTATAAATTTATTTCATTATTATCAAGATCACATCACTAACAAAACTTTATTCCAATTTAATTTGATACCAAGGAAATGATTATTGTCAATTAAACATTCCTACGAGATCAATTACTGCACCCTCTGACATGTTCAAGTTTTAAATTTATTAAAAAAAATAAAATGCAAGTGTTGCCACACTATTTACATAAAGTTACAATAGTAAATAAATCATACGTTTGTATATGTACAAATAATTAGTGATATAAAATGTATATCTAGAATATAATTGGCATATATTACTTAAATTGCAAATTATTTCCCTCGAATCGATCGACGTTGACGTCCATTGAAAGATACCGAAAGGTTGGAAATGAAACGCGTTTTTACTTTCAATAAATAGTTTCTAATGGACTATTTACATATGGAGACGACAGAGTGAGGTATTATTGAATGCTCGATGTAATTTGAAAACAAAAATATGATACAAAACATACGAAAGAAAAGTATCTACGGGCGCGGCTAAATAACGACGGTTATTAGTTATACTTAAAGTCCTGAGATTCAGACACAACGGAATAATTAGATGGAACAGACCGAGGGGGTTAAAAATTTTGCACCACAGAAATTGCTTTTTAGTATGAGAGCTTTATAAAAAAGCAAATATAGAATCCAAATTACATGTAAACGACATGTAGACACATATTAAGACGCGAGAAGAGCACGTGTCGAATTGACTCGTGTGACGCAACGAGAGAAGATCCTAAGTAACGTATACTGTCTTCACTACAAAACTTTACAAGATAGCGAAGAGCTTCTTCAGTTCAACCATCAACTGCCAGTCGGTCTTGATAAGGTCGTCCCTGAAATAATCCTTGCAGGCGTCGATACTCGCTCGCGATATCTGTAACAAAGATTATTTTTATTACAATTAAAGTCAACGTTCTTTTATAGCGTGTTAATTTAAAGCATCGATCCAGTAAAGAGTTTGAACCGAAGGCTATCTCCATTATGACCCAAAATAATCAAAAATTATATGAAGTAGGTTAAATCAATAACATATCAGCATGTTAAAAATTACATCAAGTACAACCTCCTCCATCAGACGATAGATTTATTCCAATTTTATAGTGAACGAACAACTGTACGTGGATGGATGTGTTCAACAACGGTAGGTTAGAGCTTCAACGGATACACTGACCAGTAGAAGCTGGTCTAGGGTCATTTTAGCATGCTACATACAAACAGCACAAGAAAAAGTTCAATAATATAAATGGAATCCACGAAGTACTCGTGATTTACCGAATTTGATCAACAAATTATTAGACGAGACAATTATTAATTGCCTATATATTCTATTCCCTAAAATTTTCGGTACACCAAATATTTTTCTTATAAATACATTTAATATCATAATGCAAACAAGTCGCTGTTAAAAATAGCACATGAATGTACACGGGGGTCCATTCAAGCCGACCTAGTTTCAGAGCATCGATTCAACTTTCCGGGGTTGAATGGAAGTATGACGTCACTCGGAATTAGATCAGGTTGTGCAAGCATGGAACTGGGTCAGCCGCACCCCTGACCTGGGTTCGCTGCACCAACCCCTCGAGGTTTGACGTCATTGAATTAATCCGGGATACTGAATGAACCGAGGCGCGGCACACTTACATAGTTTAGAATTTGCGATTTGGGTTAAAATTAATTCGTAACAAACCTTATCAGTTATATAATATTTAAAAGATGCTCGTATGTATCTGCTACTTGATAATTTAATTATTTATATATGAATTATAACATAATTACAAAAATAATAAATAAAAAAAGGGAAACACAAGTAATTTAAACAATACAATCTTTCCTTGAAATACAAAATTCGAATTTGGAAATCTATACAGAGCATGAAAAGAACGTTTCCAAGATAATTTAAATTTTTTAAATTACCTATATTGAATTAAACCTTTGTCCTTTGACTTTTAAATCATTGCATTCCTAAAAAATCATAATCAACGATATATTTTAATTTAAAAAAATCGTGATTGTAATATATTAAAAAACTGGACGAGTTTAAAGAATGAATTGGTATATAAAAATAATAAAATTTTAACTATATTATAATATATTTTAAAGTTGTTGTATATTATTTTCCTTAATAAAATGCAGACATTCATTAACATTTACAGATATAGCTTAATCTTTTGTGCACTGCGAATGTGCTACAAGGCTGCAAAGCAAAGAAGTTTCATCAATGAAACCGCGATGCGAAATATCAATGGAGCTTCGAGAATGGGATTTGACCCGGTCATTGCGTCTGTGTGCGAGCTACCATGGCGGGTGTGTCGGTGTGCGTTCCCCCGCCCTAGCAACACGGAACACCAAGTGTTTCTTATTACCAAAGACAGAAGAGATATTCGCGGTACTCGTATCTGTATGACCTCGTCGCCACGTCATATAGAATTGCAATAAAACAGACCCGTATAGTTTCTTTAGTGTTTGAACTTTTTAACATTTCAAATCGTTTCGACGAATGCTCGTCTAGGTGATGAATGAATGTCTTTTATGTAGTTAGACATTTATGGAACAAGGAGATTGTTAAATTTTTTTCATTTTTGATAATTAGTTTCAAGTAAAAATAACGTCAAATTAAAAGGCAAAATTTTTTGAAATTAGATTTTGTATACTTTTTAAACCCTAGTAAACCGACACTGATTTAATTTAAACGGTGCAGCTGGGCAGTCATCCAAATACCAGATTTCATGGACTAGGTCGATTGACTTGGACAATATGAATGAATTTCACATTTAGTTAAAACGTTTATTTTGTACAGAATTTATTCAGGGCACGTGAACGTGATCGGTGTTTCGTAAGTTTTCGACGAATTTCACAAGATTAATTATGTTTAATGTGCTCAATCGGGAGGAGCTGGGTCGGGCTGTTAGCGATACCATAAATCTCTATATTACTAGGACGTGATACGGGAAGTTCTTGAACATAATAATAGCATGCTGAACACTAATAACGCCACATGTTCGAACAATGTAAACACTTCTGGAACTTTCTCAGCGAGATTAGAAACAAACTTCAATAATTCCTATACCTACACTTATCCGAGCTTACTTTGTTCATAGCCGTGAGAACATTTTACACAGTTTCGTCTTACTTATTGAGACTGACATATGTCTACATAGTTTTATATGCAAATGTGCAATGTACAATTGCCTCCCTATTTTTTTTATTCGCCAATTGAATGAACTGTAATAAATACTAAGTATTGCATTTGTCCGAACCGTAAACAATAAATCTATTTCTCTCTTTCAATCAAAATAGGTATTTTTTAATGTTTCAAGCTTAAAACCACGTCATGTCACGGAATATCATCCGACAAATCATGCATATTTTTGCATGTTTTCTTACGATATATTTTTGACTTATGACATGGATAATTCTATACACAAATCAAGCACCGGGATGGAATTAGGCATATAGAATTGGACTATCCATCTTAGCCCTTCCGGGGCACGCGGGAATTTATGCCCTGGCAGTAATTCTTTTTATGTTGATTCCCTATTATTCGTTATATTTATTTTAAAAAATACAGTATAAGCTTTTTGGAGTTCCTTGGCAACACCTCTGGGCACGTGCCCCGTGTGCACTTATGGGAAAGACGGTAATGCTGCTATCGTCGTATAATGTCACAATACATATATTCTATACCCAAGCACATAAAGACCAAAGCAAAATCGAAACAAACTTTATTTAAATTCACAAAATCTTTAATATACGAGGTAGATTAATTAGAATATATATAAATACTATAATAATGGAACATTTATTAGTTATTACTAAATACGATATAAAAATAAAGAACGAATGAATCAAATCAAACTAAATATTAATAAAGTTCTGGTAAAAACCTGTTTTTAAAAAAATATAGGCTCAAGCCCGACACGCGCTACATCTCTTACCTAATGCATGGAAAGCCGTCATGTGACGTCACGGCCGAAAATAAAACGACCTTCGTGCGGGTGACGGAAAACTGCTCAGTTCATAACGACTGCTTTATAAAACTAGGATTAAAAGAAACATTGATTCCATCATGTTCTCTCAATACCAACATTACATATATTTTGAGTACAGTTTTTGTCATTACGTCAAACATTTCATTCAAAAGTTTAACGTTAATGAGCGCTACGTGTCATTTTGTCATGCGAGTTATTGTATTTTGTTCATACTTTTTTCTTTATTTCTCCAAATGGCGTAAATGACAGATTAAACTTTTTTTAATAAACTGTAACTGAAGAATATTTTCGAGTCGAGAACAACGATACTAAAAATAATTAAGAAATACTAGAATATGTATTATTATATATGATACTATTAAAAAAATAATATTAAAACTGTCTGTTGAGAAAAAACAGGACAACTAATATCCAGTCATTTTCAAATATCTTATATTACGTTAGATTTGTAAGTTAGGTATTAAATTAATTGGTTGCGTGACTTACATTAGTAGTAAGTGTAACGCACATCGTTAGGTAGCCAAGTCCCCTCGACCTAGTGACCTGACGTGATCAATGCAACCGCGGCCGAAGTGCTACATTCATGCTTACTGCTCAATGAAGGATGCGGGCTACGTTAAGTAATAGACTTCAATGGTCTCGAGGAATGAAACATTTTAAATAATTTTAAGTTATCATAATATGGCTTATGAAACGGTTCAATTCACGTACAAACCTTCTAAACGGCATTTGTTTTAAAATCGAAACGAATTGTATTTATAGAAAATAAAATGTTATGCAAATGAAAGATCATTTTGCTGTTCAAATATATCGACTCAAATCGAAATATAATATTTCTTCATAGAAGTAAGGCAGATGGTCAACCCTACTACACATTTGAATTGTAGCAAAACAATTATTTGCTTCATCGACAATAAACGAAAGAAACTAACTGTAGTTTCCTTTCTTGTCTTGTCTTTACAATTTTTTTGACTTATTCAAATTTCAAAAGTATTGCCGTTTCATTAGATACAGTAACTCATGCGATCTGTTTTCTAAAACGCAACATGATTCGATAGAAAATAAAATGACATACATATACATACAAATAAAACCGTATCGAAAGAAACACAGAAAAGGAAGGACTCGATGAAAAATGAGTCGACGACGAAGACTAGACGAAGAGGTTTATATTTCTAAAAGGCCCAGGTTACTAAGAAAAGAACAACCCCTCATTTGACCTAGTGACCTGTTGTGATCAACGCCAGAGCGCGGCGGGGCACGGCATTCATGCTTGCTCCTCAATGAAGGATAGATATAACTCAATGAAAAGTTAATTTAAGCTCGTGTATAATTTTAGATTGTTGCACATAATATTACAAAATTCAGTAGCTAAATTCGCTTTCTCAATTATTATTGCACAATCGAGACTTCGTACTTAGCAAAATCCGACTATTGAATTGATGAATTGTTTTTCATAAGTGTTAGTTTTCTATTACATAGCTGAATAAATATAAACCTTAATATATAAGCGCATGTATGTATTCAGTATATATTTTTTTTTAAACCTAGAAATACATTTGCAAGGTTAAGTATTTTCCGAATGTTAAATCAGAAAATGAACATTGTACAAGCTATACGATATTCAAACGTATAGTAATTATGTGAATTATTAAATGTATCACGTACAATATCCGAAGAATGGTAATCTATACCTTCTAGAAGAAGTATATATTAAAGAAATATAAGTAGGTATATTATTTTTCTACGCTACGCAGACTATGAAATAATATTCAAACAGAAATAATTCTCAACGCAGCATAAAACATTTGGTCAAAATTAATTCGATAAAACCGTCACTTGAATTACAAACGACTTTATTTAATATACATATTATAAATTTCATTAAAATGCAAAGGCATCCCATGTCGTATGTTAATATAATATTGACAATGGCATCAGAGACGATTGCACTCACAAAATAATGATTGTTTTATATTATGTAGGAGACGCGAGTGTTTGAGTAACACAACGCAAATATCAACACGCCGTGTTTTAATACTATACATCAACGACATACTGTTTCCGTTCTATTCTCGTATCCAAACATTTGCACTTCGGATGCAACGTAAAGGGACGTGTTAATTGCATAATATACCTTATTGATACTAATAGGATTAAATTATATTTTAAAGTACCAATTTTATTATACCGTTAAAATATAACAAACAAAAACACAGTTAACTGGCGATAGGTACATAGGTACAGCTATATGAGCAAATCTATTCTATAGATATAATAAAATTGGAGTGTCTGTTTGTAATAATAAAATAACCGCGTTTTACTAAATGCATTTGTATGTATACACGGTATATATACCTAAATAACATTTTTTAAAATTTTTGTCTGTCTGTCTGTTTGTTCTGGCTAATCTCTGGAACGGCTGGACCGATTTTGATGGGACTTTCATTGGCAGATAGCTAATGTAATAAGGAGTAACTTGGTCTACTTTTATTAAATTCAAACGCGCACGAAGTCGCTGGCACAGCTAGTATAGAAATATAAAGTCTATACTTTGGTAGTCTCAACCTGCAAACGATATTCTTAATGCACTCGAGACGTAAATTTGTACAAATGCAATTTATAAGTTGTCATAATAGCCTGTTATTATTCCACTGTTGGTTAACTAACTCTTCTCCTGAAGAGAAGGATCGAAGCTTCTTGCACAACGCTAGTAGAAAGCGTATTGATCAGATATTGCCAGATTTTACAAATTAAGAGCGTTGAATGTTAATAAACAATATTATAAAAAAAAATTACTGATATAAAAAAGTTTATAACAAATCTTAAAAAATTACTATAGTATAGAAATCAATGATCACTTTGGGCAACTTTAAAACGTGATCTAACTTTAAACACAAGTTCCTAAACATTTAATAATTGACGTCACGCCAAATACGATTGCATGAGCGTTGCAAATGCGTCGTTCATCGGAAAACATAAATTAAAATTATAAAAATTTCACGTCAATTTTTGTTTTAATTTATCTCATGTTTACAGTTATTAGGTTTGATTAGATTCTGTTTTGAAATCGTCATCTAAACGAGTATTATAAAAAGGAAATGTTTGTTTGTTTGTAATCGATAAACCCAATTACCCAACCGACCGGACTAAACCGGTTTAAAAAAAAAACAGTTTAAAATGAATTAGGGTTATAATAATTAACAATTTTCAACTTTCAACTTTAGTACTCCGCCCCATGGGTTGTAACTGAATTATATAGAACGCATATACAAAAAAAGCACAAATGAAACAATGTATATATTGTTAGTTTTATATTTTTTTACGAAAGTATTTCGGGCCTACATTATACCTACTGCTAACATCAATACGCCGTCAACCTATGATTCAAAGGCTTATGCTCTAGGCTTTTGGTAAAATTCAACAACGTATTGTATTTTTCATAGAATATTTAGGTTTCTAATTCGGCAATAATTTCGAAATATCAATTTATACAGGAAATTCATATTAACTTTAAATTTGATTTTTGTTAAAATTTCAAAAAAATAATGAATTATTCTAATAAATTTGTAATCGGAATCTGTCGAACGATAGCCAAAATTAAAAGTATTAATGAGTCAAGTGAAATTACGAATAACTTCAATTTAAAAAAAAAAGCAACAAAACAAATGACGGCGATTTTGTATTAATCGTGAGAGATCAAAAGTATTATTAATAATAGAATTATTGTAAATATTTTATCGATACAACATATAACATCGCGAGGTATCGTTACTAACGTGCTAATAAAACTTTCACGCGCGTTCCTTTGATATACATATACAAAAAAAGAAACTAATTAATTTCGGTGATATATATTTATATCTGATCTTTGAAGATATTTTCATTCGATATTATTTATAAAAACCTGTTCCTACATCTAATTTACATAACAAAAACATGTGTTAGATTTTACTATGGACGTCGAACGCTAAATAAAAAAATCAAATTATTATTCATATATAAGTGTCCAATTTCTGCTGTATATTTAAAGTTTATGTCGATGCGGCTTCCTGGATTTTATATTATAATAATATTCTTATAAGTTATTACCGGATGTCATTTAACTGCTTGTACTTTTATAATGTTAGTAACATGTCGGCAAGTTATATTTTTGCATGACGTTAAGAAAACAAGTTGATGCGACCCTCGTTGACAAGGCTCCGCGAAGAACTGACTAGCTCAATTTGAGCACATATTATAAGTTTTTATTTTAATAAACAATTTAAACTGAACCAAGTGTTTTGGTTTAATAAATATATAGCTCAATGATTTTATTTTTCAGTCAATTATTCTTATCCTAAAGCAAATCTGAAAATCTCATGATTTTTATAAAAGTTTGCTATTATTTTTTCCTATCGCAGGTATTCATACTATAATCGATTTCTTAAAAAAAACTAAAAGTAAAAAGAAAGATATAAAACCTTAACAAGTGAATATTTTTTTAACTATTTTAAAAATGCAATTAAAAGTAAGTTTGGGCGAACGCGATCGCGATTTTCTAAGTCCACTTCACCTTAATGTCAGCGATAAGAGCGTCTTCGTGGATTTGCGCCTTCGGATGACTTACAAATTTACAAATCGTTTCTTGATATAATATAGATATAAAGGAAAAAATCTTCCTTCTGGGCATTTACATATTTTTAGTTATTTATTTCTTTTGAGTAACTTCTAATAGGGCACATTATATAAAGCAAAATGTATAGATCACGTGAACGTTAACCAACGAAATTAAGTTAGGCAAGGACCATGTTTATGTAGGTATGTGTTTTCTTAGTGGTAGAGTTTTGTGCAAATTCGTCTAGGTAGGTACCATCCACTAATCAGATATTCGACTGCCAAACTACTAGTACTCAGTATTGTTGTGTTGAAGGATGAGTGAGCCAGTGTAACTAAAGGCATAAGAGGCATGTTCGATCTCGGGATCGAACATGCCTCTTATGCCAATTATCGCCAATCCGCCACCAATCTTGGGATTGGTGGCGGATTGGCGATGTAAGGAATTGTTAATATTGCTCGTCCGCCAACGTATATCATAAAAAAGTGTAATTCATTACATGGTGGTAAAAGCATGTGTTGGATGAAATCAGCCCTTATTGGAGTAATGTAATTAATAACACCATAAGATCTCTTCATAGAAGGAGAGAAGTCTTCGCCTAGTCGTAGGACATTCATGGTTTGTTAATGTTAGAGCGCTTAGTGTCTCCAATATTATTTTTAATTTTATTTCCCATAGGTGGACTGCATATGGACCACCGGATTGTAAGTGGTCATCACTGTCCATAGACATGGACGCTGTGAGAAATATTAATCATTCCTTGTATCACAAACGTCACCAACCTTGAAAATTAAGAACTTATTCATTCCTCTTTGAGTATAATTACACTGTTTCTCTCCCCCCTTACACCGGCACACTACAAAAGTAGTGTTTATATTATATAATTATATACTATATTATACTACTAAATTGCAATATCTTGTGTTGACGTGTATCGGATTGAAAGTTGGTGTGTAATGCTCAAGGGACAATGAGTTTTGTGTGTGTGTAAACAAATCACATCGGACAAGAGATCGTAGAAAGTTCTCTTATAAAGGTTTGGATTGATTCCACCACGTTCATATGTGTGTATATGTGACAGATTTTCATTCAACACATGCAAACATCTCACGACATTTACTTACAACAAACACCATATGATAAATATGACCGATGGCGATGATTACGTTTGTATTTCCTATATTTAATGCCTTTATGACTACACTCGACAATGACGCGAACATTTTTTTAATTGAATATATCAATATTTCCTATAAATTTCTACAGTTATAACTTGGCCTATTAAAAAATCAAAGGCGCATGAATATGATTATACTTTACTGACATACTCTTTAATTTTATAAGGTGGAACAGAGTAACTATTTAGTTTCCTGCCGACTCCTTTTGGTTGAATCTACTTTCCGAACCGGTGGTAGCTTAACATTTAATTCAATACTGTAACATGACGATGCAAAAGTGCTCTTATGAGCCTACCTGAATAAAGTATATTTTTATTTGATTTCAAAATCAGGGCAATATTTTAATGTACTTTATAAAAACTATAAGTTACATATTTAGAAACTAAACTTAACAAAACAATCGGACATATAAAAATATTTCTATCTTTAGCAAAACATTAGTTTAAATAATTATTAATATGTAATACAAATTGGTGTAAATTTTTTTCTTCCATAAACGGACGACAAGAACCGTCATAAAACACGGTATATATATCGTTCACTCACGAAGGCGCGCCCCTCCACGATAGATTATCGGCGTGCATTAGTATGAGTGAAGCTCGTAATGTGCGTAAAATGACTAATACAAGACGGGAAATAAAATATTAATTAGCTTAAATTTGTTACACGCTGATAATTGACCGTGGAGGCGCGTGCCTTCGTGAGTGAACGGATCAATCCTTTTCGTTCACTAGTTCAGTTAGATACACATATTACTCATTATTAAAATCTAGATAATGTATAATACAATCTTATTGAATATATTAAGTATTACCTTGCTGACTAGCATATCAGTCTCGTCGAAGTGTCTGCCGAACATCTTGGGCGACTCTCCGGGGATCGGTTCGATCTTGATGCAGACCTCCTGTCCCTTGCGGGCTGTCTCCACCTGCTTGTGGTTGATCTCGATAGAGGTCACCAGACCCAACTCCACAAACTAGAACAAACGTTTATTTATTACACGTTGCATTGGTGTTGTATTACAATCGTATTATATCATAGGTGTATGATATAAAATCGTAAACATATGTATATTTTTATTTCCTTTAATTCTACCTGAATCAGAAGTAAATAGTCTTGAAATCTGAACAAGGTGTAATACAAGGATTATCTTATGGCTAATTAACTATTTATGTTAAACTATTTTAAAAGCAAACTTTAAAATGAAAACAGTGGGTGGTGTAGTAAGTCTCACATACAAGCATATACTACATATACATAATTATTAATTATACACTTAGTAAATAGTATACGCTCCATGCACACACAAGACGGTAGAATGCGAAAGCGGAGAATGACGAGGTAGGAGAGCGTCGTGCCGTTTGACGTCACGGCATACGATTCGGTATTACCCCAAACGGTTATAAGTGTTTGTAATGTAAATTATATTTGTAGCATTCGTCAAACAGGCGGTAAAGCATGACATTTGTCGAGATCTAATCAATTATATACTTTATAGAAACTTGAAAAACTACCGTTTTGAATGTAAGCGAATTTGTTATCAGGACTTAGGAAGTATTATTATAGTGGATGTAAGTACTGAAGGGAAACTGTGTTGTATCTAAGGATATATTAATCTAGAACTCTCTGTATTGCATAATATAGCAGAGCTATCACATGGAATGTATCTATCAAACTATAGTTAACTTTAGTGTTGGCAGGGCACGTTCAGCTATTCATATTAGCGCTCGAATACGAATGCGTAACGTACTTATACGCTACGTATCGAAATGACGATCGATAGATAAAAAAAATTACATATAACATTATATTGTTTTTTTAGACTCAATATTTTAGAAAAAACGTAATCAATATTAAACATTTCAAAAAGTAAATCATGTCACCTCTTGGCTAGGCACGCAGATGGGCGTCCCTTCCTTCAGGATTCCCGCCTCCACCATCACTCCCGCAACGATGGGGTCTCGCGAGTTGAACACGAACTGCGGCAAGATCTGTGGGGAAGGAGGCGTGAGTCAGAGCGTAAGGGGGGGGGGCTAGTAAGGGGTGAGTTGTGTTGGCGGAGCAGCACCTTGAGCTTGCAGGGGAACACGGCGATGTGCTTGAACTCCTCGCGCTTCTTCTGCTTGAGCTCCTCGCGGTAGGCCGTGAACTTGTCGAACAGGTGGTAGATGATGTCCGCCGCGAATATCTTCACCCCCAGGTTCTCGGCCATCTCCTGCGCGTCGCGCTCGATCTGCGGGCGGAGATGTTTTTATTAATTAAACCTCGAGTGGATGGGACGCATTTTTTAACTGTGTCTGTAAATCGTAAGCTAAAAAAATACTCAAAGGTCTCTGAAACGATTTTAGTGAAATCTACTGTGTCATTTAGAATTTTGTTGAACCATTTTTTTTCACGAAAATCGAATATAGCTCGTTAGATCTTTTGTACCATACCGTTCGATCGATAAAATTCTCGAAACGGAATCATTCATAGCAAACTAAAATAACTGCGCATTTGTAACAAACTAAGTATTAATTCACATAATAGGGTTCAATAAAAATCTTTTTGTTTTTATTGAATTGCCTTAAAAAATAATCACCTAAAACTAAACTGCTTCAAAAATGTAAAAATCGACCGTTTAGTTACTAAATCATTTAAGTCAATACAAAAAAATCGTAATAATGTACTTTTCTTACCTTGACATCAAAAGCCAAAATAGTTGCGTACTGCGAATCATGTTCCAACATGGCGGATGCTTTCATGACGTCACGCTTTACAACTGGCCCTATCCTAATGGCGGAATACTGTAAAGTAAAACAAAAGCACAATTTAATTTACAGTACATATATACTGTTTATAGTCACCATTAGAAATGAAGTGGACATTTAATTTATGTAGCAAGTAAATATGGTATGTTAATTAATATTATTTTACATTAAAATTAATAAGATTTATAGCATAATTACTGAACTTATTAAACACCTAATTTGTCTAGTAAAAAGACTATTATTTCTGATTTAGGTTTGCCCTGCGATTTTAACAGGAGAACTTGGTTAGTAATATCAACCTTATTGAACACTTATTCAATACTATGATTTATAAAAATACTTACAGGAATTTTGCTAGTCCTGAGGAACTCGAGCAATGCTTCCAGGGAACCAAGCGTAGATGCTTGAACGTAAACGCCACGGTCCGACAACTTGATCGACGACAAAGCGGACTTCAGTTCGCGAGCTACCTCCTCTCTGAAATATCAATCATTCTCGATAATTTATCGCTTATTTTACTCGCTAAGCCTTCTCATGAAAACGAAAGACTTCAATCAAGTAGCGGGACATTTAAAGCCTGTTACTTTGCTCTTTACATTTTTAAGTATTTATTAACGAACAACGAATAAGATCAGAACAGCACTGGAACCAAATTATTTAAATTATAACTTCAAAGTGAATTTGATATTTCAAAATATTATGCTGACTGTCTCTAGTATTTGTTTCTGAATAAAAAAATATATATAATATAGAAAGCTCTGTTTGCGGGTAAGTGACTCGATTTGCACCGCTGCGAGCTCCTTTTATGTATTTCTTTTAGTTAGTCTAACACTGCGCACAGCAGTAACGCAACACGTAACTACAACTCATTTCGACACTCACATTAGCACCTCGACTTCGTCCGGCTTCTGCGCCACGAGCAAGTTCAGTCCGGCGATCGCCTTCTCTAACTCCTTAGCGGCGATTTTAACTCCTTGCGCACCGACGACTTCCTTGTGTTCTATATAGGCATTCTATAACGACAAATATTTTATTTTATTATATGATGATAATCACAGAATCGGTTAGAGATACCAGCTTTATATTTATGAAAATCTTATATGTTTACGGGAGTTTTTGTGAGTAATTATTGTCAAGAACATTATTATTTTATGAATAAAAACAAATGCTTCGTAATATGGTTAGAAATCAATCAACATACCTTGACTCTGAGTTCCTTCATAGGTTGAGGCATGAGTAGCGACCTAATCTGTGTAACAATGGGTCCATCCGTCCCCGCCAACACCATGGTATCTCCTTCCCTGAGAGTACCGTTGATGAGGATTGTATCAATCGTGGTACCCAGCCCGGGTATAGCTTTAACCTGTATGAAATAAAAATTAAAAAATTAAATATTGGAGTTTTGATTCAATTTACATGATTGCATTCATAATGGAATAACCCCGAGCCAGTAAAAATACAATCGGAGTTATTAAATTTGCGGTAGTTCACAGTATCTCACCTCGAGAACAGTAGCCAGCAGCTGTTGCGAGAAGACCAGTCTCTTGTGCAGCGGGCCCTCGCAGGCCTGCACGATCATGGCCAGCAGGTTGCCCATGCCCTCGCCGGTCACGGCCGACGTGGGCACCAGCGACACGTACGTGCGCGGGTCGGGGTTGGAGTAGAACAGAGCTGCGTTTAGACCCTGGAGGAGATGTCATTTCATATATACATGTAACTGGAAAGATGTGGTGATGTTGTATACAAAACTTCCGTGAAATGCGGTTGGGTCTAATTTTTTAAAGCCCTTTTTTCTCTCTACCCTGCGACTTTGGGAGTAAAGATGGAAAATAATTCTGACGTCCTTCGATGCTACCAGATACCGACAGATTAATAGACAGATCTCAAAGTCCCTAACTCGCGACCAACGAGAACCAACGCTCAAAAGGATTCGTAAGAGATACGACCATTGGGCTGAGCCTACTTACGAAGCTGGAGAATAAGGAGGGCAGAATCGTCACGTCAATACCTGTATGGTTGGAAGAACTCGAGAAATTCTATGGAAAGCTGTACAAGTTTACGCATTCATCTATCAGAAGTAAAGTACTAAGTATTACTTTCTACTAAGCGATAGAATAAATGATACCTACCTAGACAGACTTTATATTTAATTCCTTACCAAAAAAATCATGTATTATGAATCATTACAATTGATTAATACACTAAAATTAAATTCGCTCGCATTTTTGGAGTTGGTCGTCAGAAGTCAGGCATAAAAAGTAGCTCCAAATTCTTATTAAAATCGGTTAAGCGGTTTGGTCATGAAAGAGCAACAGACAGACACACAGAGTTACTTTCCCATTTATAATATTAGTATTAAATATGAACTCACTTGTTCAGCGAACTGAATGATCACATCTTTGCTCCTCTTCTCGAATTCCAGCTGAGTGTTAGGTTGCTGCATTTTGAGAATGTCACGTACATCTTTCCTCTGTGCACTCTGCCAGTCATATAGACGATCTATCTTGTTCAATGCTACTATGAATGGTGTCTTCTTTTGTTTCAGAAGATTTATTGACTCAATTGTTTGTGGTTCAAGACCGTGCATAATGTCTACTACCTGTCAACAAAATGTAGAAAAGGAATTAATGAATTATTAGTACACGAACGAGGGTTACAAATTAATATGTAAAAAGGCCACATAGCAGAATGATATGAATATAAAATTTACAGCCAATATGTTATTACATATGTTATATGTATAAATGAAATTAATAATTTATGTAATCAAATTAATCTAAACTTGATTGTAAAACTTACAAGAATGGCGATATCACACAATGAAGAACCTCTGTTCCTTAAGTTACTGAATGACTCGTGACCGGGTGTGTCTATAATAAGCAGCCCTGGTAACTTGAATGCTATCTCATTCACCTGTAACAAATATAATATTTAATTAAAGTTTTTATCACAACATTAGAAAGTTCTTTATTACAACATTTATATAATCATAAAAGCTGAAGAACATTTTGAGATCGTATGAGAATAAAATTATGTAAAATATGGATTATAGCTCATTCTAATGACAAAAAGAGTGAAGATAAACAAACCTTAGATTTACATATATCCTTTGTTATTGAAACATATTCATAAATACCATAGATTATTCAAGATCTCAACCAATAATATAATGTCAATACAATGTCAAAGTAGCTTATTTGTATTTACCTCCTGCTATTGGACTAGGCTTTATGAAAAACAATTACAATAAACTTACGCCCTTCACGTGTTTAGTCTGTTCCTTGATGTTCTCAATGGGCACATTAGTGGCTCCAATCTGCTGAGTGATTCCACCTGCTTCCCCATCCTGCACATTGGTTCTTCTCAATTTGTCCAGAATCTTGGTCTTACCGGTGTCCACGTGACCGAGTACACACACAACAGCAGCTCGTAGTGGATTGTTCGTTTTATTCTTTTCGTTGTCCTCGCGCCGTTTCTGTTTCAAATTAAGACATATGTTTAAGGCAATCATTGGAATATTTCGATTTAATTAACAAACGAAAATTTAATAATAAGTCATGTAACATTAATATATGAAAGAATTTTCGAACATTATTATATTATTTACACTACAAATATAAAAATAATCTAAAATATCCCTTTTGGAAAGTTTCTCACTCATTGCTTAAAATCAGAAACTTTCTGTTTGCATTTATAGTTAACTATTACTTCCAGCACCATTAAAATAATATTATATATATATATATATATATTAAAACATTTTGCATCTATTTTAATAAGAGACAATTAAACAATTTTTAAGCATAAGCTTAAAAATTGTTTATTTCCATAATGAATGTAGGCCATAAAGTAAAAACAACTGAAATACCTCTAGTCTCTTCAAAACTAATTCACGTTTCTTTTGCGCATCCGTCATTTGTTCCTCTTCAGAGTCTTCTTCGGAACTTGATTCTTCTTCTGAACTATCGTCATCATCTTCATCTGAACTATCATCTTCATCTTTCTGATAAATAATAAAATATTTTTTTTGTTATGAACTATATATTTTTTATACAGTTTTTTACCTTCCTATCAATTTCTTAAAGTCGTCAGTTATTTTTTATAGTTTTTAGAGTCGTTCAAATCATTTGATTTACGAAATGAGTACTAACTATGTAAAAAATTAAGAATTAGTTTTTAATTATTTGATAATGATAATATTATCAGATATAAAAACCCAAGAATTAAAAGTAAAGTGTTTGTCGCTAGATCTTAAACATAAAAAATACATAACAAACCAAAGATAAAGTTTAAAATGGAACCTGTAAAAATAAAACTTTAAAGAATTTTTAGAAACTACTTGAATTAAGTTTCATTTGATTATGATACTAACATCTTATGAATTTTATGTATTTGATGATGATGTAATTTAACTGTTTTTGTATACATTCTGTAAATGTTAATAATAAATATTTACCTTAGACTTTTCGTCAACTGATTCAGATTTCTTAACTTCTTTTGCTGCCGGAACAGATTCCGGTTTAGCTGGTTCTACTTCTTCTTCAGAAGATTCAGCATCCCATGCATCTTTTACTGACTCATTGTCTGATTCCTTTTTCTCTTCCTCTTTTTGAGGTTCTTCCTGCGGAATGAAAATAATATTGATTAGTATTCATGTATATTAACGCATAAAACTTATGTTGAGTAGCTAACTAGTAGATGATCTTATTTCTTCCATGAAAAAATAAATATAACACCGCTTAATCAACTTATAATTAGTCATATGAAAGATATTTTTTTTGAATTGAAATCGAATTTTCGCTCGCGTACTCATTTATAAAATATTGTTATAGTAAATTTCAAGTTAAAGAAATAAACTATTAAATTGAATGTAGGTCAAAACACTTACTTTTTTATCTGTAATCTCTACATCAATTTTCTTTTCTTCAACTGGGGTGCTAGGAGCTTCTTGTGACATTTGTGTTTTTAATTTGGTGGGCTTAATTCTAGTTCCAGGTCTTGGAGGCAGTTTTTTCTCAGCGGAGCCAATTTCTATGCCTTGAGCTTTTAATGATTCAAGCATTGCTTGAGCCCTAGCTTTCTCTGCTTTTTGCTTGGGGGTTAACAATTTGCCTTCAGCTTTCAGTCTTTCTTTCCTTTCTTTCTCTTTCTGCTTCTTCCTTTCTTTACGTTCTTTTTCTAACCGTATAGCTTCTAAACGCTGTTGTTCTCTCTCTTCTTCTTGTTTCATCCTTTCTTCCTCTTCTTTCTTCAAACGTTCTTCCTCTTCCTTTACTTTCTTTAAAGCTTCTTGCATTGCTGCTATTGTCTTCTTGGTAGGACCTTTTTTACCTTTATCATCTTTGTCAGCCTTCTCTCCTTTTTTCTTTTTTTTTCCATCACCTGTTGGCATCTCACCCTCACCATCCTTTTCTTTTTCTTCAGAAGGAGCTTTGGGTTCCTCAATTTTTTCATCGGCAGGTTTCTCCGGCTTTTTTTCTGTTGGTTTTGCAGGTGTTTTTGGCTCTGTATCCTTTTTACCATCTTGTTCTTTATCTTTCTTTTTAGCCTCCAGTTTTTTTAGCTTTTCTCTTTCTTTCTTTTCTTTTTTCTTCTGTGCAGCAGTCTTTATGGTAACATCGGCTTCATTATCACTACCTTTATCTTCAGCTTCGTTTTCATTTTGTTCCAGTTGAGGTTCATCTTTCTTACCCTTTTTCTTAGTTTTAGCTTTTTCCTCAACAACTTCTGAAGGTTTCTCAACTTCCGGTGCAGGTACAATTTCCTTTTTAACACCTGAATACTCCATTTCTAGTTCTGCTAAAACTTTTTCTATATCCTCATCACTATCATCCTTCTTTCTCTTAGCTTTTTTTCCTTTCTTACCAGCAGGTTCTTTTTTTTCCTGTGCTCCCTTTTTTTGAGACTTTTGAGGTTTTTCATCGTCAGAAGAAGGTGGTGCTTCAGGTGCTGATCCTGCCGAATCCTCAACTTCTAGCAGAGAAAATGCACTTTTCTCTTCCTTTTTTTTGTTCTTTTTTGGTTTTTCCTCAACCTCATTTTCTGATTCATCTAAATAGAAATAAATAATTATTTATTAAAATATAAATATCTAATTATGGATAAATTGGTTTAGTTTGTTGTGTAGAATATTTAAGCTTTCTCAAAACTTTAAATGGGCCCAATGAAATATCTCACGAAAATGGCGGTGATAGTTAAAAAAACTATCTAACAACACAAAATGCCAAATTATCCAGGCCACAACAAATGTCCGAAAAAACTTAAATAGCGAGACCGTGTTTCCAAATATTTTTTTATTAGGCGCCCATACTTATAATTATCAGAAAGAAATTTAAAAATCTAAACAGCAATAATCTTTGCACAGTTACACATCTATAACAGTACCAACACACTATCCAATTTATCTCAAAAAAGTCCCAAACTACTTTATTTATTTATAAAATAACATCCAAATCCAAAACTACACTATGACTGATCACATAATCAGTCATCCGTATTACACACAATAAGTGCAAGAAGACATTTAACATAATTCAATCTTAATGACTGAAAAACCTGCAGAATATATTGATGAAGTAAATTATTTAAAAACTGCTTTTAAGGCACCTGATCAATCATTAATCAGTGAATAGAATTTTAATATTTCATCCAACTATGTCCATAAATTGTCAACATGATTATGTTTACAAGATCTGAGTGAAAATTAGTGAAATTATGATCACTTTAATTTTTCCTTTAAAACCAATAACAACAACAACATCAACAACAGTCAAAACATTACTTTTTACACTTATTCATGATATTATATATCAAAAATAATTCAAAACCAAGTCAAGTCAACTTGATCAAGTAATTCACTGGGGGTACACAAGTTATTTTTTTATTATTATTATCTATAGGCTTCACTTTATTACACAGAACCAATTAGCTCATATGAGAATTATATTGCCAACAGATTAAAAAAAAGACTCCTGAAAATTATAAAAAAGAGAAAAATCTAGTTTTTTTTCAAAAACATATGTCTCAAAACTATTTAGAAAGATTTAAGGTTACTATCTCAATCTAAAGATTGTATTTTAATCATATTAAAAAATACTTGTCTAAAATTTTTTTAAACAAATGTTAATAAATATGTATATAGATCTAGATAGACTTCCTATACTAATATACCAGATGATTACAATTTGGATATTAATTTACCTTCACTACTGACATCCACTTTTTTCTTAGACTTATTTGTAATTGATACATTCTTTATACTTTTTGTGACTTCTTTAACATCGGAATCGATTGATTTCTTCTGCTTAATTTTAGATTTTGGTTTCTCATCTTCGCTTTCATCTGACTCAACTATTTTCCTGAAATTTATTTTTTATGTCATAACAATTACTCAAATGTCAACATTTACTGTAGCAATACTTTGTGATATATTAATTATACAACCAAATATGAATAAAGATTAAATAAAATATTATTTGTGCTTTAAAGGAATAGAAAGTTATCATATAACCTATAAGTGACTTACTTTTTTCCCTTATTTTGGACAGGTTTGGAGCTTTCAATAGCTGTAGTTTCCACATCACTATCACTGAAATGTTATTAATTAATAAATATTAAGATTACTATGTAAGCAAAATAACTTTAACATATGTTATAGTAAGAAAATTACCCATCCTCAGCAGCCTGACTTTTCTTCCCTTTTTTAGCCTTGCCCATTATTTTTATATGCTCTATTAAGTCACGATGCCTGTGATGAAATGTTCTATTGCCAAATACTTTATGATTTCTATCATGTGAAACGTAATCAATGCACTAATTAAGCTAAGCCGAAATATATTGCTCGTCGTCGTGTCCGTACTCTTCTCATGTCAGGTACGTCAATGAAAATATTAAAAAGTGTAAGCCCTATACAGATAAAAAACAGTTATTACAAAAGAATATTGTAGTAATATTCGTGGAGATTCCCTTCTTTTAGCATTTAACATGAGAATACACTATATAATTTATTTTTTTTCACGCGTTCTGAACACACTGGTTGTAATAAAATAGCCAATAGCCTCATTGCCCAAATTACCTTAAAAAAAAAATCACCTTTAAAATATTTTCAACATAATTTTGACATACATTTCAATTTTATTTGTCTAGTTTAAATTATTTATTTGGAAATTAAGCATGCTACTTACTACTTACTAGTAACTAGTTCTACTTGCTAGTAACTAGTAAGTAGCAACACTGTTTTTAAAAGTAATGTGACAGACTGACAATATAGTTACAAAATTTTAGTACATTTATTTTTGTTTTTTATCAAAATGTACAAAGGGTTTTCGCGAATATGGACTGTTTATTGTGTAGATAGGTTACAACCGTGCTTTTCCCCTTTTGTAACTAGTGTATTCAACTCTCGAAATGGAAAACTTGATAATATAGGTTATGTTTTTAAGAGAACCAAGAAACATGATAGAGGTAATCCCTCAGCTCTATTCGTTCCTGTGCCAGTGAAACCTAATCCTGATGATATAAATGTAGGAGAAGAATTCACAGGACGTTTAAAAAAGCAAGATCTGTTAAAAATATTAAACAAGTTTTATCAAAAGCCAGAGATTCGATTACTTGCATCAGAAAATGGACTTGATGATCAGTTACTGCATCAAGCGTTTTTATCATTTAGAAGACATTGTTTAGAACATGATTTACCTCCGGACTTACATATAACAATAAGTGATATCTTAGTTGGTAGGTATTAATGAATTTATTAAAATTTTAGACAAATAAAAAATATGTTTACATGATAAACCACTTTCAAGTACGATTGACGTTACATTTTTATGAAAAAAAGTCATTGCACTACTAAGTAAATAGAAAATTACTCAGACCATGATACAATAGTTAAAAAATTCAATGTTATAAATTTAAAGAAGAATATTAATATCCAAAATTATAATTCAAATTTAATTCATACTGATATTTATGGGTAATACACTAGATACAATAACCAAAGGATTGTTATGATGAAATAAATAAGACCCATAATTTGATATTTGTCATACTTGTAGTTATCATATTACTTTTGTTGATAATTGTATATGTTATTTTAAATAATTATCTTACAGGTGCCGGCCATGTAGATGATTTGTTTCCATACTTCCTTAGACATGCTAGACTTGCATTTCCACACCTTGACTGTTTAGATGATCTTAAGAAAATTTCGGACCTAAGGACTCCGGCTAGTTGGTAAATATAAAAAAAAAACTTAGAATTCCTTCTCTTGTCATAAGAAACAATTAAAATTTTCAAGTTTGAGACATGATAATTGTTGAAAATTGAATAAAGTATTTTTGGTTTTATTGAATGGCAATAAATTAGGCCCATTTGAACTTTGATTTTGATACAGGAGTGTTAAAAAAGTAAATATTATGACAGAGGAACCTAACATTTAATATTATAAATATGTTTCTCCCCATAGGTATCCTCAGGCTCGTAATATGAATAGGAAAATAATTTTCCATGCAGGACCAACAAACTCTGGCAAGACTTATCATGCTATGGAAAGGTTCCTTACATCAAAATCAGGTGTCTATTGTGGACCATTAAAATTATTAGCTACCGAAATATATCACAAATCCAATAGTAAGGTATGTTTAATATACACATTTTGATCATTGCACTCATTAATGTTGTAAGTTATTTTAAAATATACCTATTTTAATATATAATAATTGTATACATTTTTTTATAAATGAACTGTAATAATAATAAATAAAGGTGTAATATAACATCAAAAAAATTAAAATGTTTTAATGAATCTTTAAAAGATTTAGTGTATTACAAGGTTCTTCAAGTTCATTGTATTAAAGTAACTATTGTAACAGTTTGTTTTGTATAATATTTATAAGATCAAAAACTTTATGTTCATGATTTTGTCATAGAAAAATTTAGTAGAAAAAAAAAAATTTAAAACATATAAATCATAATGTACATATGGTATGCAAATATTTTTTTCCGTTTATATTTATTTTTATAATTAAAAAATATTATTATCTATATTATATATGTTTTAGGGTACTCCTTGTGATTTAATCACTGGTGAAGAACGACGGCATGCTACTCAATACACAACTCTCATAGATAGTAAAGATGATACAGAACCAGAAACTGAGAAAGAGTCTTATTTGCTTGATGAACCAGAACTTACACCATCAAAACATATTGCATGCACAGTTGAAATGACATCTTTGAATGATACATGTAAGTTAATTAATCTGTCTGTTTGACACTTCGATTTTAGCTTTGGGCAATTACTTTACACTCAAAAGTAATATTTATATATTTTATGACGAATAAGATAGATCGCATATCTATATCATTTTTTACAGATGAAGTTGCCATTATTGATGAAATCCAGATGATTGGTGACAGAGGAAGAGGCTGGGCATGGACAAGAGCTGTTTTAGGTATTTGACATTACTATGGATATACTAATTTTACTCCCAAAACAGATTATTAACTTTATTGCAAACAATGTTATCTATAAATATACTACAAGATTTTGCTTAAAACTAAGGCAGAATATGTATTTCATTTGAGAAAAGGATTAATAACTCAGTTTCTTGCCGGTTCTTATTTACACATATTATTACAAGCATATGCTTAACTTTCACTCCAATCTATAAATAATATCCAATCCGAAAACATATAGATCATTCCTCCGTCGTGATAGAAGAGATTAATTTAAATATTGTTAAGATTTGAATTTTTTATGTCAATAGGTTTACAAGCTGAAGAAATACATTTGTGTGGTGAAGCGGGTGCGATAGGTCTTATAGAAGAAATTTGTAATACAACTGGTGAGGAAATGGATGTAAGTAAAACGTTATTGTTTAACAAATAACTTCTAATATTATTTGTTGCATTGGAAGTATTTTTTATTGTAACAATGTTGACTGCTGACATACTACGAAGCTCGCTTTGCCATTATTTTTCCAACTTTAATGATGATTTTTACTATAATTTGTCTTTATCCTTAAATTATTCAATATTTTTTTTAAAGTCATGATCCGAATAATTTTTGTAAAAGACATTAAACTTGGCTTGACACGCTACCGCGTGTCTAGATAATTATCAAGTTGTTTTGTTTTGACTTAGTACTTTACTCATTAGGCGTCTGTTATTAAATACTAAATTTGTCAATTGTTTGCAGGTGCGCTCGTATAAACGGTTAACCGAACTGAAAGTGGAAGACTCGGCTCTGAGCTCGCTGGACAATGTGCGCGCTGGCGACTGTATAGTGTGTTTCAATAAGAACGACATTTACAGTGTAAGTCGAGCGATAGAACAGAGGTCAGTCCCTGGTTGAGGCAGGTATCCAAATACAAATTAAAATCATTCTATATTTTATTTCGAGTTATATTTTAGTAGATGATAGTTAATTAGATAATTAAATCATTATAAAACTTATGGTTTTGAAATAAAAAATTTAAATGGAAATCTCATAAACAAAAACATAAAATTCAGGTAATAAATATTATAAAATTATAGCCCAATTTATACATATATTTATTATATAATTGATTTATGGATTAACAATGTGTATGGATATAATATTTCAGAGGACATGAAGTGGCTGTAATATACGGAAGTCTACCACCAGGAACAAAATTAGCGCAAGCGAACAAATTCAATGATCCAGAAAGCTCTTGTAAAGTGATGGTCGCCACAGATGCTATCGGACTTGGTATAAATTTGTAAGTTAAGGCAACGCTTATTATTAAAACTAGAAATCGTTGTATTTAAATGGTGTTTTTAAAATAATAAAATGATTAGAGTTTTTGGTATTCATCACAAATTTCATCAAATTCGGTTGTATTTTTGGCGCGAAAGAGCAATAAACGTACAGACGGTTACTTTCGCATTTATGATATTAGTATAGACTAATTGATAACAAAACTCTTATATCCTTATAATATTGTTAGTTTTTAGAATTTGTCTTGAATAGTCAAGAGTTAGACTCTTAGTGTCTTCTTAAGGTCATCAACATATAAATTGTAATTGAAATGACATGTCACTTAACATTCGTTTTTTAAATAAGCAACATAAATGTATAGAACAAAATATTATAATATATTGTTTTAATGACCCTAATGTTTGATGATATATTTTAGGAGTATACGAAGGATAATATTTTATTCACTCATTAAACCCGTAATAAATGAGGATGGTGACAAAGAAATGGATGTTATCAGTATATCTCAAGCTCTACAAATTGCAGGTATGTTTATTGAGGCTTATTACTGCTTCATGCACAACAAGGTGAAGGTGTTATGATTTTGGTATGGGGGTTGCAAATACTTAATGGCTCTCAAATATTTCACAGACTTTATTTACATTGTTTGAAATTTAAAAAAGTTTGTTCTTGGTGGTAGGGGGGGTTGTGCTTGGCTAGATACCACTTACTGATCACTTATTCTACCACTTGACAGCACTACTTAGCATTAGGGTGTGTCGGTTTGAATAGTGAATAAGTCAGTGTAACTTAAGGCACAAAGGGCATCACATCTTAGTTACCTAAGGTTCGTTGCGCATTGGCCATGTAAGGAATGGTTAATAGTTCTTACAGTGCTAATGTCTACGAGCTTTGGTGACCACTTGGTACTTACCGTCTGGTGATCTTTGACGGCGAAGTAGGCATACTTGGGTAAGATTCTTACCGTAAGAAGCCACCTAATGGTAAGGTGCGATACCACCGCCCACCGCCCATAGACATTTCTGACTGAGTTTCTTGCCGGTTCTTCTCGATAGAATCTACATTCCGAACCGGTGGTAGCTTCACTTAATATAGTTGGTAAATGACGATTCAAAAGTGCTTGTAAAAGCCTACTTGAATAAAGTATATTTTGATTTTGATTGGTTATGTATTCATGTATACTAATTGTCATAGCGATCGTTTGAAGAGTATAGAAATTGATTAATGCAGCGCTATTTAATTTTTTTTAATTAATGTATTGTATGAAATCAAATAAACTTTGACGTAATTATCAGGTCGGGCCGGTCGATACGGTAGTGCCTGGGAGACAGGGTACGTCACCACATTCAAACCGGAAGACCTCGCTACGTTGAAGACGCTGCTCGCTCAACCCCCGGACCCCATCACTCAAGCGGGGTTGCATCCTACGGCCGAACAGATGGAGTTGTACGCTTACCATCTACCTCACGCTAGCCTTAGTAGTTTAATGGTACATATAAAATTAACCTATTTAAGACTTAACGGTACCAGGGTTTCGTGCAGACTTGTTATGGTGGCTACCGAATCTTTAATTACTGTACCGACGATACTCCGTATTGTATTGCAAGACATAATACCCATGTTAAAATATTTCATTGCTGACTATCGTCGGCATAAAGCAAAGTTTGTATTTAATTTAAAGGTGCGCCCCTCCACGTTAAAATAATAATTTTTAATAAAATAAATTTAACAAATATATATTTTTTCCTGTCTGTACTCTTGGTCGTCTCACGCACACTAAGAATTGTAATCTTGTAAGCACGAGCGTCACTCACTCATACAAACGCGCTCGTAGTAATTGAGCGTGGAGGGGCCGCCTGCGTGAGTGAATATCTATACCAACAGGCAGCCCATTCGCTCCACAATACACACCGACCCCGCCGGCGCGGTCGAGGTCCCTCATACTTACCGTCTCGTCGACGCCTAGGCGTGCGACGTTGAATGCACACGTCATTCCTCCCTCGAGTCGACGACAGCGTCCTAAGCCGAGGTCCGGCCTCACAGGAGGTGCCCTTAGGACGCGCGTATTCTGAGCCCTTAAGTGGGCTCTCAACACTAGGCTTGAGTAGTTTAGCACGCCTATTCCACCCGGTGACGCTCTAGAGGCTATTAGGGCCAACAGCACTGTACATATCGAAAAAAAAAACGATTCGCTCACTCACTATTCGAAACTTAAATAGAAATAACATAATTTTAAAGTTTTATATATTATTATATTGAAATGACGACGGAAAGAGATACATCTGTTTTTAGCTGAACAATGTTTGTAAGTAAGGCTGACCGCTGATAGGATATCAAAAGTGTAATATAGTTATTATTAAGTAATATTGAAAATTGCTTCCATTTCAAACGATTAATTACTTAATTAATTAATTACTTAAAGTAGAAAATAATATCTGAGTGATTTCATTTGAATTCTACAATTGTTATTATTTTGGATCACAGTGTATTATTACTTTAAGAATAACTCGGCAGGATATATTCGTCCACCTGTGCACCGTGGACGACTCGCTCTACTTCATGTGCAACACGGAGGCGTTCAAGTTCCTCGCAGAGATGATCCAGCACGTGCCGCTGGCGCTGCGCGCGCGGTACGTGTTCTGCTGCGCTCCCATCAACAACAAACTGCCCTTTGTTTGCGCCACCTTCCTTAAGGTACATAGAAACTGTCTCTAAAACACTTTATTCTCAATATTACTATATAATATGAATATATATGTGTGTATATCAGTCCCTATTCCTTTTTCAAGCTCTAACTTGAGAACGAATTAACCGATATCATTCTTTTTTTTAAAGTTTTCTAATGCTTTGTTGAAGGTGACCATTTAAGACGGTTTATGCCGTATAAGCTGTTTACACGGGTTTTTGTTGTCTAACGTTTCAATAAATGTGTGCTGAGTTTTCTCGAAGAATATTTTACGTGGTCAAATGGTAGCTCCATTTGTTGTAAACTGATTACCATTGAACCTTAGATTTGATTGTCCAGTTTCTTTTAATTTGTTTTGTAAAATGTTTACATGATGATTTTTTATAGTTTATAGGTATACTATTGTATATAAAAATTATCGTCGACTTTTAGGACACCCTGTAGATTGTAGATTAGATAGATATAATAATATAATATTATTACAGATGGTTCGTCAATACAGTCGCAATGAGCCAATCACTAGGAACTGGATGAGTAACGTAGTGGATTGGCCGTTACCGTCACCTAAGACCATTATGGATTTAGTTCATCTCGAAGCTGTTTTTGATGTACTTGAACTGTATTTGTGGCTCAGGTAAGTGGACTTCCACTGGATCACTGGATCACTTGATACAGTTGTAATTTCAGTATCATACATTTGTTATATAGGAAGATAGATGCCTCATCCTTGGATACCTTACATACATGCCCACATATGTAATGCACATAATATCTAAGGAGATCTACATTATACATACAGATAACCTTAGATATTATTTATAGTAATATCTTCTATTTTAATCCACAGTTATAGATTTCCGGATATGTTCCCCGATGTCAAGTTAGTTCGTGAAATGGAAGTGGAATTGGATGCAATCATTCAACAAGGAATTTTTCAAATTACAAGGTTATTATTATATAGCGTTCATTATTATTTTTTATTTCATTTATTAATAATAATTAAATATATGTCAACAAAGAGTAGTTTAAAGATAGTAACTTTCTATCGAAGTTATCTGAGAAATATTCTCACTACAACTTCATTGGATTATGTGAGCCGAGATGGCCCAGTGGTTAGAACGCGTTTATCTTAACCGATGATTTCGGGTTCAAACCCCGGCAGGCACCACTGAATTACCATGTTAAACACATTTGTGTTTATAATTCATCTCGTGCTCGGCGGTGAAGGAAAACGTCGTGAGGAAACCTGCATGTGTCTAATTTCAACGAAATTCTGCCACATGTGTATTCCGCTAATCTGCATTGGAGCAGCGTGGTGGAATATGCTCCAAACTTTCTCCTTCAAGAGAGAGGAGGCCTTTAGCCCCCAGCAGTGGGAAAACTTACAAGCTGCTAATGCTAAAAAAAAAAAAACTTCATTGGATTAATATTTGTATTGTTTAATATCCGTTCTATAAGGGGAAGTGTCACTATCGATATACTTTTTAGGCACTATGTATTACAAATAATGTTTTTAATTTTATTTGCAGGCTATTGAGGAATTCCGAGCAAGTGTTCCGTAGTGACACGGATATAAGTGAAATGGGGAGAGGCAAGAAAACCGGGAAAATGCATACACAAGTCAAAAGCGACGAGTCGAAAGGAAAATTGTCAGATTTACTTGTTGCGAGGGTAAGTCGTGTAAACAGAAAGCTTTAACTCTTGGATAAAAATATTTTAATTTTCTTTTTACTCTCAAATTTAGTTATTGAGCGTTATTTTATATGAAAATTTGTTGAAATTTAATATATTTTTTTAAATGGAATATATATGTATTTATTATTTTATTTTTTAATAGGGACTGATAACGCCACAGATGCTAAAGAAGTTGCAACAAGAATTAACCACAGATAAAACCGACCGAAGAAACAAAGGCGGTCGAAATAGAAGAAAATAGTTTTATTAATTAGTCGCGTAAATGTTTTTGTTGAATGAATGCGGGAAAAATTAAAGAATACCATGTTTAGTCATATTGTTGTTTTATTGTGCGTTTGTGTGTTAATTATGTTTATAGTAAGTTTCTATAAATTCCGATACGCACGGTTTGATAAGGGGTTGGCTCTTTTCTACCATGCCAATACAACAGGGCTTTTAAAACATACCTTTCATACGGCTTACGTAGTTATAGCAATAAAAATTGAACCACATCTCGACTCGAGGGACTCCTTGCACCTTTAGAATGGAATGGAACTTTGTCAAAGTAAATCGAAATTGGAAGTTTTCGAAAAAAAGTACAGTCAGCAAAAAAGTTTCGTACAATTACGTATCAGATTCTGGCAAAACTGAAAAGGGTTATGATTTTAGCGTATAAATGCCTACGTAGGTATGTATGTCAGGGAGTTTGCATGTAGGTATGTATGAACTGCAGGAATAATTTTGTGATAATTAATTTCCAATATTTTACCGTCAAAGTAATGAAATTTACCACCATAACAGATTGGAATCAATACTTACTTAACTATTATTAAAAATATATATCTTGTCCGATACAATATTTGAACTTTGAAACTGTGAAAGGTCGGAGTTCTGCTACCGACTAGACCAGCAGGGTGAATAAGTCAGTGTGTCGAATATAATAGTTAAATACAGTTCTATCAATAAGCAATTTAAAGAACATTGACCTATGTATCGGTATAGTGATATTTTTTGTTTCGAATTTTGAAACAGAGATAGATAACAGCGATCGATAATACAGCGATCTGTTGGAAGAGCTGGCACTCTATTAGCACTCTGGTAAATGTTGTCATAAAAATAGTAAATCACTACATAGTATAAAATAAAGTCGTATAAATTTAAGACGTTTGTAATGTAAATTAAATTTGTAACGTTCGTCAAACAGGCGGTAAAGCATGACATCATTGATCGAGATCTACCATTACATAGTATAAAACAAAGTCGCTTACCACTATCTGTCCCTCTGTATGCTTAGATCTTTAAAAATACGCAACGGATTTTTATGCGTTTTTTTTTTATAGACGGAGTGTTCCTAGAGGACGGTTTATATACATAATACATGCGTAATGTAGTAGAGAATCACTGATAAATTTATAAGTTTATAATCTGTAAATAATGTACTAAGGTATTGTAAACCTTAAAAAAGGTCAACAAAAAAGTCCACATCGGTATATGTCTACCTTCTATGGATAACCCACAATAACTATTTTTTAACCTTTACTTATTACTAGAAATAATGGCTTATACACTGGAAATCTAAAATCTAAATTCAATTAAGTACCTAAAATTTAATATAGATCAATATGGCCCTTTACAGCATGTAATTTACATAAATATTGTCGAAGATATTATAGATTTAAAATGCAGGGACATAGCGGTTGGAATTGTCTAATGACAAAAAGCTGTGACAGTTGTATATAAAGACATTCTGTCATATATTTAGTATCAGCATCAGGGGCGTAGCTACCGCCGTATCTACCGTATCACCGTACCGTACCCCGGGGCACGGGAGCCCCGTATAATTGAGAGAAAAGAAATGTTTATCAGAAATACTTGCTTTTTAAGCATCTAATAAAAACGCGGTCACTTAACTTCGTGTTAACTTCCCTAGAGTGAAATTGATGTACAAAAATACATACTTTTATCAGTGGATAAAGTTAGTTACTTTTAAATATTCTTCTTCTATTATTTATATTGATTTATATCTATATTGAATATTTATAAATATTTAACAATTGTTTTTCTACATTTTTAAATGAATTAAATTATTTAAGGTACATTCTTATAGATAAACAACAAATCTGGGCAGTTTTGTTTTCTTATAATCCTTGAGAGATCTCAAAATAAATTCATGCTTCAAAAACAATTTAACGAGTAATAATTTATGCGTATTTTGTATTATATAAACAAGCGTTACCCGAAAATAATCAGTACAGTTACTAAGAAAAATATAATATCATATTTTAAAAAAAACGAGTAAAAAATAACAAAATCGATTGTATTTTATAAAGACAAGGATCCCTAAAATAAATAATTAGAACTAAAACATATAAATTTCAGGCATTAACTTGTAGTCACTATCATCAGTATATTATCAAAAAGTCTGTCTTAAAATCACGACCTATTGACATGATATTTATGCAGTAAGCGTTTATCACTTGCCATTACCTAGGCCGGAGGGTAGTCGGTTCACAGTACAATTAACACCGTCTTAGTGACAGTTAAAATGATAAACGTAAGCCAGTATCTTGTCGCACTGGCGTTAATTATTTCTAGTGAAAATTTTGTGCACATCAATGGTACGATTTTTTTTAAACTAAATTTTCATCTTCCTTGTGAATCAGTGGTTGATTATAGTGTAACTTTATTCTTTCAGCATATAGGATATTTAAAATAGATGGCAAAGAAACTATATTAGCATCAGAAAATGAAAATATAAGCATACAATGCAAGTCTGATTTTCCTATGACTTACTGCGGTTTTGTTCATCCCAGTGGAAAAAGGTTTTCGTGAGTATTATTTTAGTTACTAGGTAGTTAAAAAAGTCGTAAATGCAGTGTAATGTTTTAAGTTTATTGTAAAGATTTCTAATGAATATTTTAGTAGATACTTTTACATAGCGTAGCTTAGACAGTTTTAATTAATATTATATTTAATTAACATAATATAATAGGTATATAATCGAAGTCTTATCTTTTTGAGTGGCCAGGAATATTTTATTTATTTTTGCTATTAATATATTATTTTATTTACAACAGTATGCTACTAATAAACAATCTGTCATTTGTTTTGATAAAAGGTTAATTTTGTTTGATAATCCACAACCGAAACAAACTAGTTGGTAATTATTAAATAAAATATATTTAGTGATAAGCAATAATTTAATTTTTTTACATACCTGTATCGTCCAACAAAGTTATTAGAATGATTTTGTTACATTATTTAGTACTATTCCTATCTTTGTTTAAATCTTAATTATTTGAACTAAATTGTTAACAAATACTGTAAGGTACCTTTATTCATTTTATTGACAACTTAAGGTAGTACAGGAACTTTTACCATACGCGTTTACACCAAAAAGTTGCTAATTTTTCATTTTGTGAATACGCAGTTTTTTTAATTTTCTTGTTTTTTATAATTAAGCGGGCAAATGGGTTTCCTGATTTAAAATGGGCACAAATGCCCATATAAATTGGTGGTAAGAAATTTTAATGGGCCACAGGATTAGGCAAATGGTGATCACTGCCAAAATACATTTGTAGTACAAATCATTTCCTGTATCAACAATGCGCCATCTATCTTGGGAACAAAGATGTTATCCCTTGTGCCTGTAGTTACACTGAGTAACTAACCCATCAAACCTTTTGTGTCTCGGTTTGAAGATAGACGCAATAAATACTAAGTATTGCTTAGCGGTCGAATTTGGATGAGTAGGTGGTACCTAGACAGAAAGGCTTGCAAGTGGCTCTAACAACAAGCTAATTTTTAAAATAGGGGTTACACAGGCATTTTAATATCTACTATATTTTTTTATGTAACAGGTTTGCAGACCGTGCTGTTACCAATGGTAAATGCGTTCAAAATATCAAAGCAACAAAATCGGACAGTGGTGAATGGGGTTGTCATATAGGAAGGCAGTCTGTTAGATTAGAAACTATAAAAAAAATTCAAGTGCGAATAGTTAATAAAGTTGCAGCCGTAGAACCCAATATTACAGCAAAGTTAGGGAAGCCGATCACGATCGCATGCGCAACAACAAGGGGATTGATGCCGCTAAGTTATTGCCGGTTTGAACCGCCCAATGGACAATCTTTTAACATAGACTCGACGGTTACGGAAGATCAGTAAGTGTTAAAAGCTATTTAAGAACTTATTATATCCTTACAATAAGGTTAACTGTATCTGTTGTTCTTTTTTGCCTAATTTTAATTCATAGTATGCATAGCTCTAGTCTTCGACGTTGACGAATCAAATATGTAAACTTGCGTTACGAATTGTTTAGAAAACAAAACGGTCACGGTGTTCCGAAAAAAGGAAAACAAAGATGTGTTTTCATTTATTATAGATTTAACGGTCTGTGATTATTAAATACTTATATTTACTGATAACAACATTGTTATTTGTATAATTTGTATTTACACGAGTTAATGTAAACACATAATCACTAGATTTATGGGTTATGTTTAAATTATTGTAAAAAATTACAGACCTATTTTGAAGAAGTACTATTATCCATCAAATAGCAGCCTTGACCGAGGAGACTGTGCTGTGACTATTGGTAAAGTTAAGTACGATGATGTAGGGGACTGGACGTGCGGGGCCGGCCTTGATGATGGCAAGGAGCACATCGACGTTATCAGGTTGGAGGTCGAAGGTTTGTATCATTCGATACTGCATAAAATACTTATCATAAATTTAATCGGAACTCATAATTCAGTATATCTACCACATTATAATTGCTCTGATAACTATTTGAGTGCGATATTAAGTATATCCCTTATTTACTGAAAAAACAATGAATCTACATAATACATAGGTACATTTATATTTACTTTCGTATATAGATACATACATTCGTAAATACTAGTTTTTATAACACAACTCTTAATAAACAATAATTTTTCATGCATCAATAAATAAAACATGGAATCGCTATTGTTAAAAGGAGATGAACTTTTTTGCCGAAAATTCTAGGTATGTACACGATGTCTACAGCATCAGCCACCGGTGTTACCTTTGGCGGTATATTAATCGCATTCGCACTTGCGTCGCTGGGTTATATAGCGTGGAAGAAGAGAAGGGTTCTAGGCCAGGCACCGGCAGCGCCAGAAGTGATAGAAATTGAGAATTTAGGTCAAGAACACTATAGCAGTCCACAGCCAGGGCGAAGCGTGCCAACTGTTGTTGTTCAGTCACCCTCTGATCCTGGGGAGCCCGGAACTTCACCACTCATGTCCCGTTCACAGAGCCCAATGTAATTATTATTTAAATGAGCATTTAAGTATAACTATTTATATAGGTTGGTAAGAATAGGGCGATTTGACTGTTTTTGCGATTACTTGTATAGGACCATTATAACATATTTAATTTAATCAAATAAAATGGTTTGGATTGTAATTGACTATATATTACCTTAACTTACTTTTATCAAAAAAAATGCTAACCTAGGTAACTTAGCATTATTTTAATTATTTCTTTTTTTCTCTTCCTGTTAATCTTTTCTTTTATTCTCTGAAGCAATTTTTAATTTTTTATGTAGACATAGATCCACACAATATAACAATTAACAACTTACCATACTTTAAAATTAATTTCAATTCTAAGCAAACTAAACTTATGTAAGTATTTTTACTAATAAAAATAATATATTTTTCCATTATAAATAATACTTTTTAAATTTATTCATGTTTATAAAATAATTTTAATGATTGTATTGAAATAATAAATGTAAATAACCTTTTATGAAGATTGTATTATAATATTTGTGATGTAATATTTTATCCGTTATAAATTAAAACAAAAGGAATTAAAAGTATTTTTTTTTTATTTATAATATATTTAGTAACTAGGGTGATTTAACATAACTGCTAATCTTTCCATATTTACAGCATAAACAGAATGACAAGCTATAACATTTTTATGTGTCAGTAATGTGTTATAAAACTCATAGACGGATAACTTCTCATCATTTGGTTCCGGATTTTGTACACTGGAACAAAACAACAAGAATTAATATACTATATTAAGAATTTATCACTATATTCTATATTTTTATAAATATGTTTATAACAAGCACCCTGCTCACCCTATACGCCATGGGTCAGGGGGCTGTACAACAATGAGCTTGGTAGCATTAACCTGATTGACTAGTGACGCTCAATACTCATAAAAATGTTTTATCATAATGATGAAAAACATGCAAAAAAAGCAAATAATTTGTTTATTATGAATGAAAAGCAAAATGAAATTTTCTTGTAGTCTACATTATATGAGTTAAATAAAAGCATTTAAGATTTAGATTTTAACATATTACTAGTTTATAATACATTACTTAGATGTTATTAAAATCTATAAACCTTTATAAATGAAAATAATGCAAATTAAATAGGAATTATTTTTATTTAAGCAAATAATTGTCTCTCTTGAGTATAAAAATAATAATTAGCAGGGAAATGCACAATTTGTTTATGGGTGGGATAGTCTATTATTTTTTTAATACTGTGACTCACCTGCAAGCAATTTCAAATGCCGTTGAATGTTCAACTTCATCTATAGTCGGAGGACATCTGGGTCCTAAGGCATCTACACTGTCATCTAAATTTATTCTTCCATCATTTTGGGGATCATATAACTTATTACTATTCCTTAGCCAGATATTAGGCATATCTGCTCCAATGTCATACATGAATCGTTCATTTCGTAACTTATAACCTTTTCTCTGCGAAACAACAGTGCTTATGATATTTTTGAGAAAGTTTTGGACAGCAACTACAATAAGATCTGCGGCTTCATCGTCAGCTCCTTCTAATCCAAGTTCCCAGGCTGCTAACATGAACCGGCCCACAACCAGCGCATGGTCTGGCAGGAATATTTCCTGCAACATTATTATTTATTTGTTGATTCTCTTAAAATAATTATGTACAATTATGACTAAAGTGTAGTAAGTATATGAACAAAAATATTATGGAAAATCGTTACAAATGATAAATAAAATATATTAAGAAAATTTTGTTATTATATGAGACAAATAAAAATTTAGATCAGTAATATTTTGTTTGTATATAAAATTAATTTCTCCTTGACTGGAACAGAATTATTTGCCCTGAAGTGAGACATATACTGTCTTATATAATAACATCCTCACCTGTGTTGCATATTTGACTCCATCGCTACCAGCCCCTGGTGGTGAATTAGGTGGTAAGTATTCTAATAGGTCTGCTGGTTCAAAGTTTGATTTTTCAGATGTTCGAGAGTTTCTTTTATGTCTTCTACTATTCCTGTTATGAGAACTTGCTTTTTCTTGAGCAATAGTTATTGAAGTTTCTGCCAAACCTTCGACTTTATTCAATAAAGCTAGTAAGAATTCGTTGTGATAATGCACCTGATCAGGATTTAATAAGGCGCGGGCTTCCGTATCAAATTCTTCCTTTGTAAGTTTCATGCGAAACCACTGTTTCATGTGATTGAAATATTTTGTAGATTTTTCACCAAGTGCATCATTGAGCTTTCGACGAGATATATTCAAGGCGTCCGATGACATACTTCTATTGATATTATAGTAGTAATAAAATTGTTTTAATATTGGTTCAGTATGTTGCTTAGAATTATTCCTGCCGATATAAAATATTACTAAGTAACTTATATATACCCAAAAGGATACATCTGTTTTTTTTTCAACGTTTGTGAAAGCAATATTATATTTATTTACAATAATTCATTGATATAACGATTGACACCTGACGTTTGACTGATATAATAGACCAGTGTTACCAAGTCGAACTTTGCCTTGGAAGTAGTTTGTAGTTTTTTGACCATTGTATACATATTTATTTATTTATTTAAATTATTAATTAAAATTATTCAAAAATTTGATATATCCAACAAGTCATTCACTTTTGGAAAGAAGCAACTAGTTATTGTGGCAAATTATGCCCATGAAAAAAAATAAATTGTTGGAATAAAAACTTATATATTTTGTAGGTGGTTTCTTTCTATTGTATTAATTGGTATTAAATATATATAACTTGTTTGTCGTATAACTATAAAAAAGTAGACCGTTAAATATATTTGAGTATATATAATTATATTTATGACCCATGACTAAAATCGTGTTACTAAAAAAACAAACACATTTACGGTACGTGCTTAAATGTATATAAATGAGATCATTAAATATGATTATGCAGTTTACACATTTCTTTTTATCGCGCATTTTAAATTTCACTTTTATTCAACCAATGGTTCAGGCCACTGTCCAAAAGTAAATAACTTTTTGGCTACTTACTTTTTAAGTTTTCAAAAGACTCAACTCAGACTTCATAGGATATTTGGTATTCGTAATGATTGTTACTTTTTAAAATAATAATCAATTACACGAAAAAATTAATAAACTGAGCCAGAAACCTATATCATATTTTAGTTTATTAATCATTTAGTTAAATAATTATACTTATTATAAGTAAATAAATTCGCCGAAGTTTATAAATTTTCAAAGAATAGTATTTATAAGTGGCAATAATTTAAAATAATTGAGAGCATTATGTTTCTCTTTTTAGAATATTTTAACTTAGCAAATGTTTTATATGTGACTTTCTTAACGTATTTGCTATTTATTTCGGCTCAATTTTTCTAAAAATCGCACGCGCTGGAAATTGTAACAGAAGTTAAATAAATACTTTGGAACTTAAAAGTAAAAATATTATTTGTTTACATCGAATTAACCGATTATTTATATTAACTATGTCTATTGAACTTATATATAAATAATGCCTATCTAGCAACAAATAATTTGAACTGTCTCTTACTAATCGCATCATTATCTACTTTACTCTGACTTACTGACCGATATATTATGTTATGCATGCACAATCGCAAGTTCAATTTATATTCTCATAATAAGGTAGGCCTGTAAAATCTATTTTAATGAAAAGAGTTTAGGTGCAGGACCACCAGCCTGCTCGCAACATGCTTGCATTCTGAAGCCGTACCTCCGAGTGTAATTATTGCCAACATAGGTTACAAGGTTGCTTCTGAAAATTTCTTGACAGAAAACGCTATTTGAATTTTTTAACACCCGCCCATGCACCGCCGGAAGGTAATTCCAGATCATCCAAATCAGTGGCCTTGTAAGGTAGCCACTAGACCAACGAGACAGTCAGCAAAATATAACAACAATAAAAAACAAACTATCTACTTATTATACATATACATAGTAATTTAATAACTAATCATATCTATCATAAAAGATGTGGTTCAAAATGTAAATGAGAAAAACATGTTTATTTAAGACATCTTTATTTATAAATTGCATAGTTTGTTTGATATAATATTCTTAGCAGTTTATGTACGTTGGAAAATATTAGTCATTATGTAATTTCTAGTACTTCTTATCTCTAGGTTTCAATTTTAATTTAACCCCCGTATCTGATCGCAATATGAGTTCTGCACAGAGCCCTATATCTTGCATGTTCTCTGGTAGCAGTATGAAATGCTTTATGATACTAGCAATGGTAACTTTCAATTCCATCATTGCAAATTTCTGACCTGAAAAATAAAATGATATATAGTCAACAATTCTCTTCGTCTAATAAAACCTACGTGATGGTATTTTATATTTAAAAAGGATCTGTGAAAAATGAGCCCAAGACTTACAACTAAGTATAATATAAGTATTATACTTTATATATAAAGAAATAAACAATATGCTTAGGGCAAACCCGATGATTGACTAAATAGTGATCTATTTGTTTTAATTAGAGCTCATATTCCATCTATTTTTGTCCTACATGATAAAGGTATATAAACTTATTTACCGTTAGCCACCTCGAATGGGTATTTGACTTTGATTTGGAGCCCCTGAGATGGCCCAGTAGTTAGAACGCGTGCATCTTAACCGATGATTACGGGTTCAAACCCAGTCAAGCACCACTGAATTTTCATGTGCTTAATTTGTGTTTATAATTCATCTCGTGCTCGGCGGTGAAGTAAAACATCGTGAGGAAGCCTGCATGTGTCTAATTTCAACGAAATTCTGCCACATGTGTATCCACCAACCCGCATTGGAGCAGGGTGGTGGAATAAGCTCCAAACCTTCTCCTCAAAGGGGGAGGAGGCCTTAGCTTAGCAGTAAGAAATTTACAGGCTATTAAAGTAAAAAAAAATGTAATGTTGGAGCCCCCGTCCAAGCTATATCAATTCATGCGACCAGAGTCTGTGTTCCAATTACTAAGTTTTTTTTTGTATTAATTAGGGCTATCAAAAATTTGTATAAATCTATAACACTATCAAACTACTAAAACAAATTGATAAGCTAATTATAAGTAAACACTATTATAGGTTACATGTATACATGTGTTGATGTTAACTAGCAATAAAAATGTATGCTTACGTTAAACTTAAATAAAATAATAGTATTAATTTTTAATTATCAAAAATAAATATTAATATGAAAAAAAAAGATAAATATAATTAAAGCTTCAAGGACTGGTCTCCGGATTACAGAGCTTCTTCAAAGAGCTTAATATATAGTCTTGAGATTGGTGTGTTAGCAGCCATAGCTTGGAAAATACTAAAGCAATTTTGGCGATTTCGACATATAATTCGTAACCTATTGAGTTTAAATATTAATTAGTAATATTATTGACAAATACTTTTAAAAGAATAGGCTTCAAGTGTGAGCCTTGAGGAACACCAGATTTATTGAAAATTGTGAAAATTAATAACCACCCAAAAAAAAGAACGGTTAGTAGAAATGACTGAAAATATCGTTAAAATCGTAAGTCGGTATATACCACAGCTAATCTATAAATCAATATACTGTGAGAAACCGAATCAAAAGCCTTACTGAAATCTGTACAAATACATAGAATCCACTTGTTTGTTTTTGTCGATTGCCTCAGATAGTTTTTCGATTATATTACCAGGGTTGTGGGTTTGGATTTAACAAACCCTTGCAGACGATCATTTAAATTGTATTAAAAATATAAAGATTTTTTCAAAAATGCGTTAAATATAGAAAAAGAGACGCAATTTGTACTAATTGATTTAAAATAGTCATAACGTAGAGTTGAGGAATCACACTTAATATCAACTTTATATACAGATAAGAAGTAAGATGGAAATACATATTTCCACCCTATTAGATGTCGTACTTTCTATAATGAGATCTTCCATATTGCATTGCATTTTACTTGACATTGCATTTTATTTGAAATTTACAACACAGAAGAAGGAATGTATTTTTATATTATTTAAATTTAATTCAGATTTTTTTAAAGCGTTTTTAAGTGAGTTTGGCTCAATTAAATTCTTACCAATACAATTCCTCGGACCAGCACTGAACGCAAGCCAACTGAAAGCGTTCACACCTGAACTGGCTGATTCGGTATCAAATCTCTCAGGTCGGAACTCCATAGGATTATCGTAAACGTCGGGATGCCGATGCATCTCGAAAATGTTAACAAGGATTGACGCATTTTTTCTTATTTTTAAGCCCGCTATCTCTGTAACAGAAAAAAAACAGTTTTTAATTAAAATAAACCAAATAAATACAGCTTCTATTCATTGAATAGAAGATTTTATGGAGTTGTTTTTGTTATTTCTGGGTTTGGACTGAACTTACTCAGTGCCGTTATTATATTATATAGTGCCGTTGTTATATGTTATAAAAAAATATATTTAATATTATAAATTCAATTAATGAAAATTTTTGTAAAAACTCGCCGAAAACACCGATACAAGGTCATAAGTTAATTAACAACACTAATATTCCATTCGATTTAAATAAATTAAAATATTGTATGTGTAACTGTTTTTTAGATGTGTATAGCTAAGGTTAATTCGTGTTTAATGTTATGTCATATTCGTTTACCATTATTGTTCAATTAATATTATTATACAAGGTTGTATGTTTGTTAAAAATACTGGCACTTAACACGCATTCATATTACATAAAAAACAAAAAAAGATAAAAATTATTTAAAAATTACCGTATTTATAAATAAAAAAATAGATTTTGCTCTTAAAAAAATACATTTAATTGTTGTTTTATAAAATTGCAAATTGTTTTTTTTTTAATATGTGAGATTAGATATGTATATTTCAAAAGAATATTATCTAGGTTTATAAATATATCCTTTAAATTCTCAAATATTAATTCGATTAGTGATGATGATATCGTCCTGAGAAATTCCGGCCACGTCTGTCACCCTCAAGAGGTATTAGTCTACACAGGAAATGTTACACTCCGCGGGACGGTAAATACGAAATGTCCGGAAAAAGTTCAGACGCAGAACTAACGGCATTAAACTCCGGGTAGTTAGTGAGAATCTTTCAATAGAAACCTTATAACTTTTCATACGGCCTGGGCGTTGAACCCAGGTCTGTCAAAAAAAAATTGACAAGTATGAACTCTACAAAAAAAATAAAATTTAAGCTTGGACGTTATTTTTATAAATGATAATATTGGTTTGACATTACGTTACGTTGCCATATTGTTTTTATATCAAATATAAATTGGTGTACAATTTTGACCTTGTTAGACAATTGTACTTTTTCCATAATGTTTTGTATTCATATATTTTTTTTAGTTTTAAGTAACATAATATGTCGAGCCCTTGAATAGATTATTATGTAATGTTATCCTTGACTCGACATATATCCATTACGCGGGTAAATGATTCAACGCTAGTAATAAAATATAACCTACTAACTAAGCAGTCATGGCTTCCGACAATTTCAAAAAAATATACATTAAAAATATACCTATATATTATAGGTACACTCGTTTTTAAATAGTAAAAAATAAGAGTCAAAATAACTATGTTGATATTGCTTGATTAGTGAATTTTGGTTGTTTTAATGGGTAATGTCTTAATAATTTTTTATAGGACTTTGGGAGCATTTAGCAGGGTATTGAAATTTTTTTTCATTTTGTAAAAAAACAGCTCTCTGATCTTAGAGCTTAATACTGTTCACGATGTTTTTAAGAATGTGTTATTGGCCGTTGCCTAACAATATGTGTACAAATATATGTTTACATTTTTTTTAAAGAACCAGCGACAACTGGTATAAGATAAAAATATCAATAAATTAAAATATAATTAAATGAGGCTTAGTATACGATAAGTCTTTAAAGGATTTGTTAGTTTTCGAATCTAGTTGGTTGCCTATACCGAGGTCCTGGGTTTAAATTTCTGTCATAATATTTTCAGTAGAAGCCCGGAGTTTTGGAAATTAGAAGTCTATACTCTTCCGTGCCTGGTAAGATCATTTCATTAGAAAAAAAATATTATGGTTTGCGAATATTTATCTAAGATTTAAATACAATGTTTATTTTATTTACTTATAAAAAATAAAAATTACCAGTATCTTTCGTAACAAGCCTTCCTATGACAGGTACGGAAGGATACATCCGAAGACTCTCTTTGATAACCGTTTCCAAGTATTTCATTTGTTGCACTTCCCTGCATATAAAAATATATTATCTTAACATTCCGTTAATCTTTTAATGCTGGGTAAAGATCTGCTAAGGATGTGGCGTGTCGATGTCATACATTTTACGATGCTTCTTGTTGGTAGATGTTATTTCTTCTGAATTTGTAATACCAAATGCAGAAAAAATAGTTATGACATTCGATTCAGATCCAAGAAACTATTGTGTATTTTCTTTTTTATTACTGAATAAAAACGTATTTACTATGTTCTTTACGATGAACAAAAATTATAGCAAAGATGTAAACATACGTATAATTTGGATCCCTGTCTAGGTTGTCTCCGATGATACTCTTCTGTTCTTCTAGAATTTTCTCTTGAATCTCCGGATGTTTCGAGAGGCAATATAGCGCAAAACAAATTCCGGATGTTGTCGTATCGTGTCCCTAAAATTTGACATAAATTCAACAGTGGTAATATGTACACTATGCAATTTATGTTACACTACACTATGCAATAAAAACAATTTTAATATTCGATAGCACATATATATCGTAATAAGATTTATATTATGAACTGTATAAAACACTAAACATTCAAGTGGTAGTCTTGTGGAACGCACCTCAAACATGAATGTGTTAACTTCTTCCATCACGTGGTCGTCACTGATTTGTTTACCGTCAACTTCAGATAGAAGGAGTAGGTCCAAAAATGCGTGTTTATTTTTTATACCTGAAACATACAAGTTAATTAATAAATTAATTGTATATAAAAGTATTGATTGAAAATTATTTGGACAAATACCTCGTTAAATTTTAAAGAAGTTTTTATGAATTAATACAGAAGTGGATGTGGTTATAGGAATTTGTTTATACATATGTGGCAGAATTTCATTTGATTTATGCATGTTTTCCCATGATGTTTTAACTTGGCCATCACCGCTGACCCTGAGGTAAATTATTGAACAGGCGAATATTTTGGACGCTTTCACCTAAATTTATCGGGGTTCAGCCAAAAAACTTAGAAAATATTTAAGTTATCTTAAGTTTAAAAATACGTTTGTATACCTAAATCAGAGTTTTCATTTAAACTATTAATATTTATTTCTGACTTTTTCAATTCTTCCCGTCTCAAATTGATAACTTTTCTCGTATGTGAGTGCAGTATTTCCGTTGCTTCGTCTTGTACCTTTTTATATGGAAGCAAATTGAATATTGGGTCTTCACCTATGAATGGGTTTCGCATTCTCAATGACAGGATCTTGGTCAGACTAAAAATGCAAATATGATATTACTATGAGTTCGTACAATAATATAATTAATATTTCTAATTATACAAAAATACTTACGACTCAATCGCCTTTACATATTTAGATTCGCTATTGTTTTGAGCTTCGAAAGAAACGCCCATAATTGACTCTGCAAAAACATATTTAACTTGGTTTTATAAGCATCTTTGTTTGTAAATGTACTAGGCTTTTTTCCACTAATATAAGGAAGTCCATACAGGCCTAAGGACTTTCTCAGTACCCTGGGACGAATGAGGCTGGCAGGTAGACCCGCCAGTGATCATTTAGTATAAGCAAGAGAAACATTCGTTTTTAGTAGGCTTTGTAAAACATGCAATACGATGCCGTATTGTGACGAGAAAATCAACGAAGTGCATCGTAAAAAAATTCAAAACGACTTTGCATCGTGATACGATACACGCCACTATGTATTTATGGCTGTTTTCTGTTTCGTCTCAAAAGTAAAACTTAAAAATAGTGTTATTAATAACATTGATCACCTGTGACATTGTCCAAGGCCGTTAAAGCTATTATAGGGAACGTGTCGAAAGCTTTACCATCGGCGTAATTTTGCAATTTCTTTATCAATATCTTTTCGTTTTTCAAGAAAACTGGCAGAAAGTTTTGTAGGATTTTGAAATGAAATGCTGGCGTTAAGAACTTCCTCGTTGTTCTCCATCTGTGACCTTCAAAGATTTTTATATAAATAACAGTTGTTTTAATAATTACTTAATAAAGTTTAATGGTGGTAAATAAATTTGTTTACCGCTGTGTACCGCTGTATTAATGTGCTGTAATAGTTTAGCTATGACTTATTGGTATGTATTGAGAAGCAACACCATTTTTTTCATAACTTTAGCTTCGCAGTTTTATAGCTGGCATATTTTATAGATTCATATTAAATTATTCAAAGAAAGGGTACTTATTGAATAGTCTTATTATCACTTAGAATAACGATAAAAAAATAAATCACATATTTTGATATTGTTTTTATATTATAGACCAACATATTATGTACCAAAAGAAGACCCGATAAGGAACTATACTTATTTACAATCGGAAAATAAAAACTATAATTACTATTAGTTGTGGAATGATAAGGTTAGTCTGAGTGTAATTTTGGTTGAAAATTATACATTTTCAATATGATTTCGTTTCTATAGATGTTTTTATAATTATTTTTTATTAATATTATATTGATCCATCCTACGCTTATCCTAAGTAAATAAAATGATTTTGACGATTTAAAATTTGGTCAACAATTTTAAGATATTATCTTAACTATTTAAAAATGTGAGATGACGTAAATTTACTGGAACATTGATGATAAAACGTCATTGACCTAGTTAAGCTGAATATTGAGAAACCGAATCAACAATTAATTAATTTAATTTGAAGGCTTAAAGGCTGCATACAATATAATAAAATTTTTTTCGTAAATTGAATATTTAGCATCAAGCAGGTTTTCTGAACAAAATTAAAGGCAACATTAAGTAAAAACAACTCTTTTATTAGCTACTTATTTTTACTTTTTATGTATAAAATAAATAATAATCTCGTACCTGTAGATGTAAGAAGTCCATCGCCGAGCCAAGGTTTCAGGAAATAATACGAATATCCCTTGGTTATTAGATCGTTGCGAGACATAACAGCCTATCAAAAACATAGTTATTAAAATAAACAAATATACAACAGCGATTTTATTTAATCAAGGACTTTAACCGTCCATTTACAATATTGTAAAGAGAAGTATCGCTCTTTAATCATTAACCGTCAAACAAACTCCTTGTTAGGATAAGATTTTAAGTACTTTACCACGTTGTTTCGTCCCATAAATGCAGGTTTCAATGAGTAAATATAAATATATAATGATACTTATATAGTAACCTCAATATACTTTGGGTGTGACAGCACAATATACACGGTGTGAAGCAGATGAGCCCGGAATACATTGCCATATTCTTCCCTTAACTTATGAAGAAGAGGCAGGAATCCTAAAAATATTTTTTACAACATTGTTAAATTAAAGCGAATTTAATAGGATCTGATACGTAAAGTAGCATTTGGTATATATGTTACTGTAAAACCTCGAACTACGGTAAATCTTAAGATTTTCCAGTAAAATTTTATCAACTATGAATGGTAAATGTCCTTAAAACTTTGGGATTCGAACTTTTATCATCATTCACTTGGTAAATCTTAGGATGTACATGTTAGGTTAGGTTCGGTTGGAATGGTAAAAGTCCGAAAAAGTCACCCCTTTATAATAAATACTTACATTTACCAGCTCATGTCGGTAAATCTTAGGTTTTACTGGAAAATCTTAAGATTTACCTTAGTTCGAGCTTTTACAGTAACATACAGTACTTAGTGATTGGGCACAGCTCCCTCTCGGTTAGCATTACAAACATGCCAGAACACAATTCAGAATAAACTTAAATATTTAGTAATTTATGTTATGTACCACGTTTCGAAAACTAATAGAAAAATTAAATATTTACAAAATTAGTAATATTTTACTTAGTTATCATAGGGTAAACTGTTTAAAATTCTAGATAAAAATAAACTAATCTAGCGGTATCAATATTAATTGTTTAAAACTTATATCAGCGTATGCTGTGTAGCCGAGTCTGTTAGGAATGATAAATCGCACCCAATTTCGAATTTAAAGTGATTTCTAAATAAACTGTGGTATCGGTTACGTTCGTTCACTATGTTCAATGTTGGCTAAAAATGTTGCTCTATTATAGTTACTAAATTGTTGGTTGCAAACAAAATTATGAATATAATTTTTGATAATGCATTGTTAACAAGGTCACAATTAGCAGGGTTTTTGACGACACTCGGAAACATTTGCCCGAATTGTAACAGTTCACATTGATCTACCCCAACATAAGGCAATATGCGACAAGCGCTTGGCACAAGCCAAAATACACCTTTCGAATCACATTACTATTGTCGAACTGTGGATTCTATTTGTTAACAGCTCAATGTGAATCTTACGTTGTAAGTGTTTATTAGACACAATGCCAAGATATTTACTATTATTATTAACATTAACTGCAAAAAATTGATAAATAGTGCTGCAGATTTTAGCATAAGTGTGCAATTTTATGGAAAATGGAATTACATGTTGTGGGATAGAACGAATTGTGTTGTTTAGTTCAGTTTACGTTTAAGAACTTTTCCCCACTCATTACATATTCTACCGTCAAACAGCAAAAGGTACTCAGTACAGTGATCACAGGCACAAGGGACATAACATCTTAGTTCCCAAGGTTGGTGGTTGGCGATGTAAGGAATGATTAATATTTCAGTGCCATTATCTATAGGCAGTGGTGACCACATACCACCAGGTGTCCCATTTGCTCGACCACCTACCTATAGCATTAAAAAAATCTAACCAGTCAATAAATAATTTTAATTTTATTTTTTAATTATTGAACAGTAGTTTCTTTATCTTTAATAAGAAACTTTAAGGATTTCAGTATTTTTCAATACTTAGCCTGGAGTATTGTAATTGATTATTTAAATTATTTGGTTTGGGGTTTTAGGTATTGCAGCCAAGTTATAGTGGATTAGTACTGGTTAAAATTAAAATAAAAAGAAAGTCAATAAAAGGTATTCAGGTGTGTGAGCGCGAATCTGACGAAAATGGTTTTATAACTGAATTAATATCGGAAATTACTGAAGTTTTATATTTTTAATATTGTTAAGGCTTCATAAAAGTATTTAAGTATAGAATCAACAAAGGGAACATAGATCGGAGTTTGAATACAGTATAAGTTTAAAGTATGTTATTTTATAAAAGTAAGAAAAAAAATAGCCGAGATGGTCCAGTGGTTAGAATACGTGCAACTTTACCGATGATTGCGGGTTCAAACCCAGGCAAGCACCACTAAATTTTCATGTGCTTAATTTGTGTTTATAATTTATCTCGTGCTTGACGGTGAACATCGTGAGGTAACCTGCAAGTGTCTAATTTCTACGAAATTCTGCCACATGTGTATCCATCAACCCGCATTGGAGCAGCGTGGTGGAATATGCTCCAAACCTTCTCCTCAAAGGGAGAGGAGGCTTTAGCCTAGTAGTGGAAAATTTACAGGCTGTTAATTTAAATCAAAAAATTAATTAAGAATAATATTCTAAAACAATGTCAGTCAATTGTTTTATATTATCTCACAATATATGTATTTTTTAAGACAAAAACTGTTAGTATTATATTTTTTGTATGGTTACTAATATATATTATTATTATCTTCATACGTTAGATTTTTTATACTAGACGCGTCGTACGTCATAATAATAAAATGTTATATTAACAATACACGTAAATTAAATCTGATTATTTTTGTATTTAAAGTAGGTAGACAGACTATCAAATGGGCATGCTGATGATAAGTGGTAACCATCGCCCGTGATTGGCTATGTAAGAAATATTAACCATTGCCTACAATGCGACAGAAACCCTGAGAATATAGATATTATGTCCCATGTGTCTGTACCACTTTCTTAACGGAAGACAAAAATACTGCTTGGCGGTAGAATACTTGACATGTCAAGTTCAAAAATTCGCATGTTAAATTAACCTACAGTCGTTTTATCTAAACTATATTTTCGTTTATTTTAAATAATTTCAAGAACATCTTCAAAAGTCAAATGTCACTAAAATCTTTTAGCGGTGAGGAATACATAATAATGTATTGGTCAAATTTTACAAAGGGTTTAAGGGTTTAAGGGTTAAGGGTTTAACGTTACCTTTGATTCAGATTGCTCCAATCTCTTACTAAGTCAAAATAAATTTATACTAAAATTTTTAATATTTCAGTTTTTAGCTTATACAGACTTTTCGTTAGTGATAAGTATATTTTTATTAATAGGGAGAAGTTAATATTACAGGAATTTCATTATAGAGAATCTTATCCAGGAAGGTGAATTCCAGCAGTATCAGTTGTCTAAATGTTCTAATCGCATATGCCCATTGCATATGCAATGAAGTTGAAACCTTTATAGAATTTTTTTTTTACAATATTCAAATCTAATTTTAATATTTTAAACTATTTTAGATCTTGACTTACCTCTTGATTTTGTTAGTAGTAAAAGTCCATTGCCTATTAAAGGAAGAGGTCGCGGTCCCGGAAAATTAAACGTATTACAATCTTTAATAAATATTATCCAAGATGTTAAAACGGCAAACGCAAAAATTAGCAATATTAATATCACAATCATTTTTTCAATAATAAATTAATAAATAGTTTTCGATTTATCGATCAAAGGTACTTAAAGCGTCCGTATCGCGTCACTGAGTATCGGCGACTATTCGATTTGAAACGAACGTGAAAATTAATTATGATTTTTAACATATTATGTATAAAGGTTTCTGTTGACTTTTACGTAGGTAGAAAGCTATATTATATAGACATATACACGGATTTTCAGAAATATGAGTTTACTTAAGCAAAACTGCTAATCTTCGATTTGATTTGGTATGGGTAAATCTCACTGGCCTTATAGGTATAATGCTAGACAAGCCGCTCAAAACTAAAATTGTGTTAAAGTGACGTCCGTTCAGTTCAGTAATTAAGCCGAGGCAATAGTACAGATGTGTCACAATAGTATCTTATCATTTTCTGTTTGTATATGTATATTAAAATTTGATTCGATAATGACCATAATTGTAATGGTACTAAGAAGATTAGAGAATCATTATAACAACTTAAAAAACACCTGAGTTGGGCTAGAACCTAAAAGAAAACAGATACCTATCAATCTTCAATACTTACATTAGAGTTCTCCAAGAATATTTTTTGGTTTCAAAGAATGCACTTCGGCATTTTTTGTCCAAATAGTCGTATTTAATAGTATTTGTTATAATACATATTTTTTAACGTTATGTAATTATTGATGTCGGCATATCGGTTGTGCTGCTTCATTTTTAGATAAATCTAATGGAGAGTAATCGAAATGGCATATCAATATGTCTGATATGCAAGATCCTTATTTTCGTCAAATAATTTGTGTACAAGAAAATACGAAATCAATTGAAATTACTATTGATTTACACGAGTATACACATTATATAACTCAACAGTAAATATACATTAAAGAGAAAAATTAAATATTGTATGTAGACCCACCTATATCTCGTAATTTACTCGTAATTTTATAGGCTTCTAGCTGTGCCCGCAACTTCGTGCGCGTTTCAATTTACCTAAAATTTATTGTTCGCTTCGTAGATTTTACTATAACTTATTAATTCTGTGTTAGGTAGCTTTTATTGATATTAACTCGTTGGTGGGAGGTACCCGACGTGACGGCGGCGCGAGGGCTATGCGCGGTACTGAATAGTAGTTGGATATTGCAGAGTGACTTTATTATTATTTTATAAATAGTTCTAAAATAAAAGTAGTCTATGTTATTCTTATTACATCAGCTATCTGGCGAAAATCCCGTCAAATTCTGTCCAGCCGTTCCAGAGATTAGCCGGAACAAACAGAGAGATTATGACCTGATTATTTAAAAAAATCAGGGCCGACAGGTAATTTTGTAAATCCCTTTCGTTTTATTTATATAACGAAAATGAGCTTAACTTTTTACCCAAAAAAATACAACTGGCGCTTGGCAACCGTCCTTAAAGCATATATTATTTTTTTATCAGTCACTACAATTTAGTTGAGAAAAGAGTGATTGTACTACTACTGAGAGATTGTACTACGTGTTAAAAGTTTCATATTCATCGGGATATATGATTGTTATTTAACCTAAGGTTCAGGGTCAAGACGTTCTTATCTTCTTTGTTTTGTTTTTTTAATATTTATTAAGTACATTATTTAAACAACATCTATAAGGGAAGAGAAGAGGGCTATTCGTGCAATTTATAACCTGCGCCCAAAAGATTCAAGAAGAAATTTAAAGAAATTAAAATAATGACTGTCGCTTCTCAATTTGTTTTTGATAATGTTATGTATGTACGCAAAAACATAAATGATTTTCCCAGAAATTGTGACGTACATTCTATTAACACTAGGAACAAGAATAAACTTGTTACTCCAAGTACCCGATTACACAGGGTTAGTAACTCTTTTTTGGGGCAATGTATACGTTTTTACAACAGGATCCCAGAAAACGTTCAAAATTATTCAATTATAAAATTCAAAAGAGTCGTTAAAGAGCGTTTGTGTGCTAAAGGATATTACAACACTAATGACTTTTTAGTTGACTGCACACCTTGGGAATGAAATGATCGCCTCCAGGCTGTTTCAAATAGCTAAAATTGTGCATGGAAAAAGATTAAAAAAAAAATATATATATATATATATATATATATATATATATATATATATATATCCCGCTGAGTTTCTTTCGCCGGTTCTTCTCAGGTCCGAGGTGCTAAATTCCGAACCGGTGGTAGATTTTTGACAATCAATAAGCAAGTGTAAACACTTCTATATTGAATAAAGATTTTTGACTTTGACTTTGACTATAAACTTTTTAAACTATGATATTAATTTAGTTAAGTCTGCAAAATAAATATATTATATTAAATATAATATAGGAATGGTAAGCTTTGTAGGAAAGCATATATTTTTTGTATATTCGTGGCTGACTATGAATTATTCTGTATGTATCGTAACAGGTTTAGGGCCGAATGTAAAAAATGTTTTGACATGTATATGACACTTATTGAAAAAAGTATAATTAATAATATAAAAATATTTTGGAACTATATTTCAAATCGCAAAGCTAAACCAGCCATACCCAGTGTAATGTCCTACATGGGTATAACTACTGATGACCCTAAAAGCATATGTAACATGTTCGGCCAATTCTTCCAGTCTGTTTTTGAACCTTCAACTATTAATTTAGACTCTCTGGAACCACTAGATAGTAGTATTTGTACCCACGTAAATATTTTTAGTATGACATTTTCTGAAGATTCTGTTCTAACTCAATTAAAATTATTAGATTATACTAAAGGGCCTGGACCAGATTCTATACCACCCTATTTTTTAAAGTTAACAGCCACTACAATTTATATTCCGCTTACGATAATTTACAATAGGTGCATGCAAGAAGGGACATTTCCTGATATATGGAAAAATGCAAATAACACACCTGTGTATAAAAATGGTACGAGATCAAATGTAGGAAATAATCAATAATATTTCTATATTATCGACCTTGGCGAAACTTTTCGAGAGGCTTGTGCATATGCAACTATATTCTATAATGCATAATGAAATCATAAAAGAGCAACATGGTTTTGTTCAACGTAGGTCAACTGTTACAAATTTGGCACTTTATACTAATTACTTATTTCAAAATATGGACAACAGAATACAGGTAGACGCTGTGTACACGGGTTTCCGAAAAGCTTTTGACAAGGTCGATCATAAAACTCTGTTAAAAAAAATTGCATTCAACGGAATTCGAGGTAATCTTTTACGCTGGTTTTCTTCTTACATAGTTAAAAGGTCTCAGAAAGTTGTAATTAATGGCTTTGAGTCAGATTCATATATTGCATCATCTGGTGTACCCCAAGGATCTATTCTTGGTCCCCTACTCTTTATAATATTTATAAATGACATATACAAATGCTTTAAACATAGTAGATTCTTACTTTATGCAGATGATCTCAAGGTCTACTTAGGAATTCATACCTTATCAGACTGCCTAAAGTTTCAGGATGACCTTGACAGGCTTTCTAGTTACTGTTCAGCTAATAAGTTATACCTTAGTCCATCTAAGTGTAATACAATTACTTTTACAAAAAAAGATAATGTTATCCAATATAAATATTGTTTACAAGAATCTGAATTGGAAATAATGCGTTTAAAATGTATGGTTTTGTCATGAGAAACACTAATGACTTTAAAAACTCTAATACATTCGTACGTTTATATTGTAATCTAATAAGACCTCATCTTGAATATGTTTCACAGATCTGGAACCCTATTTACAATAAATACATAGCCCAAATTGAATGCGTTCAAGATAAATACCTACGTTCCGTATGCTATAAATGTTCTCACTGCCGATTATCCTATGACCAACTTCTTAAAAAATACAAGTTAATTTATCTTAATAATAGGCGTAAGCTCCTAGATGCGACGACTTTATACAATATATGTAACGCAAAAATCGACTGTCCAGAACTATTGGGTGAAATACATTTTTTGATAACCAGACCGTTGCGACAGACTCGCGAGGCTAGGCGACGCTATTAAAAAGTGTAATTCTAATGCTGGCAAACGAGCACCTTTATATCGCTTAATGCAAAGTTACAATGAAACCTTTAACAAAATTGATATTTTTGTTTATAATAACAATAGAAAGTATAAATTAGGTTTACTTAAATGTTTACGTGATTGAACGTGATGTTGTTGGGATGTTTATCTTATAAGAATATAATTATTTACCCGTAATCTACTTTTATATAGTCTGTCTTTGTTCCATATATTGTTTTAAAGTATCCGTGGACAATGATGTGGATTGTACAAATACTCTTAAGCCTATTTTTAAATTACTACTATTGTTCCTCAATAAAGAATAAAAAAAAAAAAGAATATATTGTTTAAGCTACTATACAAGCAAAAGCAGATTAACAATATACACAATTTATTTTTCACTTTGACTTATTTTAATCATACATCATGTAATTTCTATCTCACCTCTATCTGAAACCTCTACAAATATTGTTCTCTAATATACTCAGGACGGAAATTACACCTGAGCGGTGGTCAAATTCCACTTTAGTATTACTACATAAGAAAGGAGATAGAAGTGACCTTTTTTTTTTTTTTATTCGCTGGAAAAACGCGTTACGCGTTTCCCCCACGTGGAAGTGGGGGGGGTATGTGGGACTCGCCGGTGCCCAAGATGTTAGCGGCACACCGGAATACCCACTAAAAAACCAGCGGTACCCTCTCCGTCTCATCGGTAGGCGCCACGGGATCGCTTTCGCATACTACCGTGACGCCCTGACGGTCGGCCCACCTATGCGGGCCTCAATTCCTAGGGGGGATTCCCGGGGTACTGAGAACCCTCCTAGCGCCTGTAGCGCCTATTGAGGCGGGGGGAGAAGGTGCGCGTAGCGTAAAGATAGAAGTGACCTAGGGAACTGCAGGCCAATTAGTCTTATGACAAATTTATATAAAAAAAATTCTCAAAAATTATATTAATCAGCATAACGAATTGTTTAGATGAAAACCAACCGCGAGAACAAGCTTGTTTTCCGCAAATGGTTTTATAGATCACATACAAGTAACGAAATTAATAGAAAAAGTAAAAGAATATAGGAAAACATTATATAAGTATGTGTTTTATAGGCTACACGAAAGCATTTGATTCATCACTAGAACAACAAGGCGTTGACCCAAAATACATAAATATAATTAATAATGTATACTCAAAGTACTCTTAGAACGAAAAGGTTTTATTGCATTCCTCATGCAAAGAGGGTCTCTTTGATGGCATCCCTCCAATAGTGCTACGGAGTTGTGCTCCCGAGTTGCCGCCGCTCTTAACACGTTTTTTCCGGCAATCCTTTGCATTCGGTTTAGGATAATTCATCTCGTGCTCGGCGGTGAAGGAAAACATCGTGAGGAAGCCTGCATGTGTCTAATTTCGACGAAATTCTGTCACATTTGTATTCCACCAAACCGCATTGGAGTAGCGTGGTGGAATATGCTCCAAACCTTCTCCTCAAAGGGAGAGGAGGCCTTAGCCCAATAGTGGGAATTTTACAGGCGGTTAGTGTAAAAATATAGACAAATGAGCCACCTGGATTTAACTGGCAAACATCTAAGTAAGATTTTTTTACCATTTCATTCCATAACATAATCAATGTGCCACTTAAGATCTATATCTATATCTTCTTCTTCTATCTGTTCATGTAATAAAATCGTAACTGGTCGAAATCTGTATATGGAAGATATTTGAGAAGATATATTACTGGGGACATTTATTAACGAAATACATCACAAAAATATGATTTTTAGGATTTTAGTCTGTTCGTTTGTTACTGCTAATCTCAGAATCGGATTAACTAATTGGGATGCGGTTTTCACTGATGTACTGTAGTAAACTCGGTGTAACATATAAGCCTTGTTTTATTAAAATCGGTTCACAAATAAAAAAGATATGCTAATCAAAAAAAATACATGTAAATATTTATTGTAGAAATATCGTCAAGTTGATTTGGTTGAAACTTTGGTTAACTATAGTCTGTAAAATAATTAATAATTGTAAAATAATTAATAAATAATTGACAGTTAATCTAAACTCAAAGTTAAAAAAACTGATATATTCGAAGATTTTGTAATATTCAATTACATGTAAGTTGAGCTTTCATCATTGTTGTCAATCATATGAAATAGGGTTCAACTTATACTTGTCATTTTGGTCGATCGCGGTCTGGCCTATACAAGCCGCGTCGCTAGCCGCGCCGCGCTTGTAGTATAGAAACTGCAAGCGTGCGCACATATAAAAATATTAAAAACGCTCGAGGTTACAATACTATCTTTAAAAACCAATGTATCAATGTACCATTATTATATTCTTTCTTAAAAATCTGCGCTTACTTTAATTAGTTTAGTCTTATAAAATATTATTTCATTAGGGTAGTAGAATATATTGTAGGTTAGGTTGAACTTTGTATGTATGTTTATTTGTATAGGTAAATTGGCTTTTTGAATTTTAACATTTAGAAAAATGTGTAAACATTAAGTTTCGTTTTCTATACATATAAATAAGATCATAACAGATCGAAATCTGTACATGGCAGATATTTGAAAAAATAAAGTTATTAATGGTGTATCTAATAAATATTATTTTTGTCTTTTTGTCTGTTTATCTGGTCGTTTGTTACCAATCTCGGCATTAACCGATTTGAATGTGGTGTTCACTGATTTATTGTAGTGAACTTGGGGTAACATATAGTGTTTATTAAAATGGGGAAGTTATGGAACCAGGGCTAATATGGTTAAAACCTTTTTAAAGAGTTCCAGTGGCGTAACATCATCCCTTTGCATTTGAAAATAAATATAAGTAAAAAGTTACGGTGCAGATGATTTTATGTATATACCCCGGTTATTCCAAAAAACTTTGCGTTTACTTTTAAGCAAGTCCAGTTTCCGGCACTACGTTTTAATATCGTGTAATATACATTGCACAGTTAGACAAATACATCCTATCCTAGGTGTATAGGTATACAGTATAGATAGCGGCTGCGTTATCCCATAGCATAATACCGTAAGACATTATACTGTAAAAGTAACTGGAATATCTTAAACAAGGCCTATCAATATCGGTAAATAAATTAATTATTATTGACCGCAAATGCCGCAGAACTCAATCTGTTAGCCAATCCGTTAATATGCGGGACCCATTGTAACTTGGCATCAACAGTAAGGCAAAGAAATTCAGCTGAGCAGATAAGTACACCAGCTTTTACATTTTGCACATTTGGTGTACTAAATTTTACAATTGTGGTATTTTTATTATTTAGCCTAAGATTTATTTTTGCTAAGCCAGTGTACCTACTGTATCAGAGATAGCATTGTTTACATCTTCATACTATATACGTACTTGGTTTCTATTAATTTTAAAAATTAAAGAAGTATCATCAGCAAGCAATATTATATCACGTTTGTTCCCAACAAGGAAGGATTCCAGGTGATAATGCAGCATCAGGTCAGGCTTAACTGGTTTTTACAAAATTATTAAAGTATAGGATACTCAATTTTAAATCTATCTGAGTAGTAGTACAAGTTGTTCATATCTCTTCAACAACTAGAAAAGGGATGATTACGTAAGAGCTGAACGAATTTTCTTAAACATAACTAAAAATATTCTTGATCAACTCACCTTAAATAAAAAAATAATCAAAGTCAATTAATCCGTTTAGGAGATACACACTATATAGATGAACTAATAATACCCCTTTTGAGTCGGGAGAATTACTAGAAGCACTTTAAAAAAAATAGCATAGTGGTATTAAAAAAAAGTAACATGTGGTAAAATTTATTATTATTCTAATAATATATTTATAAAAAGTTAGACATACTTAATTTATTTATTTTATATCACAATTATAATTGGACCGCGTTGTGCCGAAATGTACCAACCCACAGAAGCACAAATAAATATTGTTAAAATTTAAAATAATATAATGTTTTATTGTTTATTAATTGTCGACACATTCTTTTAAAGGACCAATGGGATTTTTTTTTTCTATTACTTTTAAATAGTATTATGTCACCAGTACAACGTAAAATTCTAGACAAAGACAATTAAATCTATATAATTACTTTATAAAAATGAAAACTCAACCTTGGGTTAGAAAAATATATTACTAACTAGATATTAAAAATATATGTTTCGTTCAATAAACCTACCAATAACTTTGCTTATCACGTTAAGCTAACACGATTCGAATTCGAATACATGAAATTTTACAGAGTACAGTTTTAGTTTTATATTTTCAAAAAGCAAAATCGGGAAGAGATAACCCTATATGTTTGTCAATTGTCATTTTAATCAGTTGCATGGTAAAGAAATTATTATGCTACAGCGGTATTCCACGGTGAGTTACAATAACCTCCTTGAAAAATACGCATGAGCTCTCTTGCTGATCGGTTTAACTGTTTCGAAGTCTATTTATTGACATATACTGTACTAATATCCATTTTTATTTATAAGATTACGTGATTTAAAGTACTTTCATTAATCAAATGGCTGTTGCAAAATATAAAAGTTACAAAGTTTTCAATTTGGAGCCCACACTATGTTAGTGGAGCGAGTGTGCGCTGAATGTAGTAGTCACTAGTCATTATTTTATTCGATAAGTTCTATTTTGATTTTGTATCTAGTACTTCTTATCTCTAGGTCTCAATTTCAATTTAACTCCGGTATCGGATCGCAATATAAGTTCAGCACAGAGTCCTATATCTTGCACGTCCTCCGGCAGCACTACGAAATTCTTTATGATACTGGCAATTGTGACTTTCATTTCCATCATCGCGAATTTTTGACCTGAAAAAATAATGTACACATTACTTATTTTAATGCTGACGTACTTAACGAACTTGAACGTGAGCGTAAGAGCGTTTTCACATTATCCGATCCGAATTCGGTATCGGACGGCGATAGCTGACAGCCGATAGCCGACACCATGTGCTATTTTCACATATTTTCGACAACATCGTTCCGGTATATAATATAGCAACTATAATAGAAAATTTTATTTACTGTGTCTATTATATTATACTTGAGACGCAAAAAGAATAAAGTAAAGATCTGAACAAAGAAAGTATTGGATACATCCCATTGTGCAAGCTAGATATTCAAAGGAAACATTTTATACTCTTTTTAGCAAGCTATAAAACGTACCTGAAACAAAAATGCAAAATATGGCATAGGGCTCTGCGCACACAGAGACAATTTAAAAGCACGTATAGGCACACTTACAAACAATATCGTCCGACACCTCACGGCATCCGATGGTACCGCCAACACTTTGGTGCCCGATATCGGATCGGACAATATGAAAGGCAGATACATATTTTATACATTTTACTTCCCCCGATTCGGATCGGCGCCCTACACCAATATCGGGTCGGATAATTTGAAAACAATATGAGACAATGAATGGTTCATACATATATTTTTTAAAGAATTGTAGTTCAGTGTCCGCCCATGATATTATCTATCGCTCGTTTAACGTCATTTATTTTCTCAGAGTATTTGAGAGAAATCAATCTTAATTCTGTTTAGTTTTTAATGCATTTTTAATTATTGATGATTAGTTTACTTGACTTGTAAAACTTATAATGCGGTTACATACTTTACCATGCTAATACAATGTATTTTTGATTTGGTTTTACGCTGTTGCGTGAAGTTATATGATGCATTTTACGAATTAATTAAGTAATGCCGTGCATTGCATTAATAACATACAGTATTGTGTTGTATAACTGATTCAATAACGCTCATTTTGTTTAATTTTATCGTTAATTTCTTACCAATACAATTCCTCGGGCCAGCGCTAAAAGCAAGCCAACTGAAGGCGTTCTTCGCTGTAGGTGATGAAGTTTCAAATCTCTCAGGTCGGAACTCCATTGGATTATCGTAAATTTCGGGGTTTCGATGCATTTCGAAAATGTTCACTATCACCGATGTATCTTTTCTTATTTTTAGACCATCGATCTCTGGAAAAATATGGATTTAGGTTATTGTTTTATGATTATCGTTACTATTACACAATATTTTAATTTTTTTATATAATATCCTATTTTTTGTATTATGTTCTGTAATTATATTTGTAAAGGATACGTTTTATATATATACACTATATGTATTTATTTTTAATAGATAAATCACAGTAACATCACGATGTTTATTATTTCTATGACATTTGATCTTTAGCATTCTTTTATCAGAATAATTTATAATGGTTATCGGAACATTTTTTAGAAATAATCTCCTTTTACAATTTACAGTTCGATTCAATAGTTTTAGTGATACGAATGACTGAAAATGACTTGATTGTAGTGTAAAGATTAACTTACGGCAAAAATATTTTTTGTTTGTAAGAAATAAATTTAGAATTACTTTTCAATCAAAGAATTATTTATTATTTGACATAAACATATTTTTTATGATTATGTTTTCATTTACATGTTTTAAAATGATAAAGCAACCCCAAAGTCGGGCTTTTACTATTATGTACATACATATGTATATAATATATATGCCCCATTGTTGGGGTAGGCTTCTAAAGTAACAGCTCGTAAATGCTTCAGCTGGTGTAGAACCTTTCATTATTCAGAAGCAGGCTTAGAACTTCTGGATGCACATATGACATATTTCATATGAAACATGTTTTCAACCGTTTTCTCATTAAAATCACTTAGGAAGCACTAGAAAATTCAAGTGGTTCATGCCCGGGTTATAAATTTTCAATTAAGATTCACGTATTTTAACCACTGGACTATCGACTTTATCTTTTGATTATACGTTGAGAGGCGGTCAACCTTTAAATGGCTAGTTCCGAGAGCATACACGTTACTGCATAAAGTTTGAAGGCCGACCGCTACATGTTACTGTAGATTAGATTTTTTATTACAAATATAGGGAATGGTAAATCTTTGTACGTAATCTAGACACGCGGAAGCGTGTCAGCCAAGTTCTAGTAGCATAGCAGAACTGGCGTGCAGCACCGTGTGTAATATTACACGAACCATTTGGAGCCACTTTTGACCTCCTCATAACTCAAAAACTATTTGACATAAATGTGTCAAATTTGGCTCATATATTGAGACTCGCGAGATACATATGTGTTCTAAATTTCATAAACGCATCTAAAATGGTTATTTAGATATTAACGTCTAAAAATCGTCATTTTTATCACTGACTGACCTATAGATCAAAACTATAACCTACTTCCAGGTGACCTAGAAAGTTCAAATTGCCAAGTCAAGCCAAGTCAGATCTTAGGCAACAATATATTATCCCAAGTTCTAAGAAGAAATGATATTTTATGTAGTTATAAATAAATTTCAGAAAGGACTATTTAACTTGGCAAAAATTTAGATCTCACTTCTTTTGTCGTTGAAGACAAGAACCAAGGTATATATCATAATATTTAACTTGGCTCTCATTTTTACATTTATGTTTTTGATGGGATAACAATTACTGCGTCACGTCTGTTAAAATGACATGTCAATCAAGAAGGCTGATTTTTTTAATGTTGTAAAATAGTCAAACATTAATTATTTATATTTATTTATACTTAAATAAATAAAATGAAGGATTCGAAATGTTGTCTTTAAACAATAACAGGATTTCACGTCGAGCAGCTAATTGATTATTCTATTATTGTTGTCTGCAAATTAACCGAGTTTTTTATTCGTGAGCTTGACAATAGATAATTCATTCAATGGAGATTACATGTAATTTGAAAAATATGTGCTGATTTATTTATTAATTCATATTTAGATTAAATTCACTATTATTTAGTATTCTAGGTCTTGAACAATGGATGTGAAAATATCCCTTCCATTACCGAAAAACGTTATTTTCTCGGGGAAATAATTAAATTTTATCGTGATGTTTAACCTAAACATATGTAGATTCATTGAAATACCTACCTATTTATTTCATGGGATGCGTGCCCATACCAGCTTTTCATTAGGAAGTTGACACGGGATAAAGTCATTAACATAACAATAATTTAATTCTCTGTATACGTAGATAAATCTCGGTTAGGAATAATTTACGTTCACTGGTAAATAATTCAGTCAATGTTGACAGTTCAAGGGAAGTTCTTTGGTAGACTAGTAGTTAGTTACTTAATTATATAATTATTCCGAATTTGAGAGCTGATTAAAATAAAATGCGAGTGATTGTCTTGAAAATTACGCTTTAAAATATATTTATTATTATTTATAGACATATACTGTACTAATATCCATAATGTACTAATGTGCATTGACAGTGATCTTTGATTCTGTTTAAAACACACTTGTTGTCTCACAAGACAGGTAACGAATTGCGTAAACGTTTTTTATCAACATTAACGACATCACTCAACGTAATTTGCATTTTTGTAATAATTATGGTATAGTAGTAACCGAAATGACGTAAGCGTTTTCATTTTTGCTGTAAGTTCTTAATAAATAAGTCATTGTTATTTAGGCAACTGTGACTTATAGTTATTGGATATTCTATACCTGTTGGAATAAAGAGGATTGGCGTTTAACTCGTGTATGACTTTTGTAATTTTTAAACTAAATTACACAAGTGACACCATATAAGCTTAATACAATATATACCATTTTATGACAAAAAAAAAATAGAGAAATAAATCCTAAGAAAGAATATTCCAAAAAGGTTCCAATTCCAAAGAGTTTCAAAGGGACAATCATATAAAAAATACAACCGAATTGAAAATTCCTTTCTTTTATGAAGTCGTTTAAAATTTGGCACGTTTGGTTACTTACACTATTTGACGCGTTTGCGGTAACTATCTCTGTATACACATATCGGCGGGAAAACCCATATTGCAATAATAAATATTTAAAACCATCGTTACTAAAAATATTTCTTACGCATTGATGTATAAATACAATATTAAACATTAATTATATATTAATATTTAATTTTGTTTCAACACACAATTAATATTTGCAAATATACATATATATGTGAAAAAAATATCTTTTCTCTCCTTTCATGAAACTAAAGGAACTAATGCGTCTTATAATGTCGGGAAGTGTACCACTGTCCATACAGCAATTTATTTACTATTTTAACATTTTAAAAGCATTGATGATACTATTTTAAATAAAATGTTTAATCTAAATATATTTATGTAAATATATAATATCAAGCATTTTATTCATCAATAAAAAATATGTATATGAGAATACTTATTTTTTAGAACAGTAACAGAATGCTAACATCCTTACATTAGACTAGAATAATTCATTAATAAATAATTATTAATTAATAAAAATAAATAAATTATGAATTAATTTATAGCTTAGACAATAAATATTTGATCGTTATAACGCTTATACAGTTACGTACATTATTATAAAAAAATGGTTAACATTTTCGCTATTATATTAAGAATAATTTCATTTCAATTCTATTATTTACATAACACAAAAATTATAGTTTACAATATATTTTTTTAATTTTTTTATGGCATTGGTTGGCGGACGAGTATATGGGCCACCTAATGGTAAGTGGCCACCACCGCCCATAGACAAAGGCGCTGTAAGAAATATTAACCATTCCTTACATCACCTATGCGCCACCAACCTTGGGAACTAAGATGTTATGTCCCTTGTGCCTGTGATTACACTGGCTCACTCACCCTTCTAACCGGAACACAACAATACAGTGTATTTTTGTATTTGGCGGTACAGTATCTGATGAGTGGGTGGTACCTACCCAGACGGGCTTGCACAAAACCCTACCACCAAGTAAATATTTATAATTTTGTTCAAAAAAAAAAAACTCACCTGTGTCTTTCGTAACGAGCCTTTCTATCAAAGGTACCGAAGGATATATCCGAAGACTCTCTTTAATAGCTAGTTCTAAGTATTTCATTTGTTGCACTTCCCTGTAGAATATTACATACAAATTATTCATGTATTTTACCAATTGAGAAATTCTAAGAGTCACATTAATAAAGATTAAAGGTATGAAATTAAATAGTAACATAAGCATAACATACATGTATATTGGATCCCTGTCTAAGTTTTCTCCAATGATAATCTTCTGCTCTTCGAGAATTTTCTCTTGAATTTCCGGATGTTTTGAGAGGCAATATAGTGCAAAACAAATCCCGGAACTTGTCGTATCGTGACCCTGAAAATATATTACCTTAATTAAAACCTTTTAAAATTAAAGAAAGTGATCAGCTCTTTTCTTACGTGTTTAATATATATTATACTAGCTGTTACCCGTGGCTTTGCTCGCGTAGAATATGAATATATTTACAAATTAACTTAAAATATTACTTTAATGTAAGACCTCTTTGTATACCACATTGGTGTGTATAGAGTAGAATATCCAGAAACGCTTAAATGCGAATCAACTCGTTTTTAATCGGTAGCCCAAAAATAAAATTTCGAGCTTCTAACTTCAAAATGACGGACTCCCAGACTAACCTGTATACGAAATGTCAAACTCTATTTCTCCCCTTAGGCGTAAAATATCCAGAAACGTTTAAATACGTATCTACTCATTATTAATCAGTATCTAAAAAAACGTTTCTTGTTGTTAATTTAAAAAATGACGGACTTCCATAAAAACTTTCATCCCTTATTTCACCCCCTTAGTGGTAGATTATCTATATTTATTTTTGATCAGTATCCCAAAAATTAAGTTTCATGTTTCTAACTTTAAAAAATACGGATTTTCGTATGAAACGTTTTAAAACGTTCAACCCCTATTTCCCCTTTAAGGATAGAATTTCCAAAATTTGCTCCTTAGTGGGTGTCATGATATGTTAGTTTATAAGTGTACAGTCTAAAATATAAGCTTATAGTTTTAAACATGACAATACTTTCTACAACTTACAACTTTTCATCCCCCTTTTCAACCATTTACAGCACTTATTTCCTAATTAAAAGTAGCCAATGTAAAGGACATTGACACTCAGGCTATTTGAGTACCAAATTTCATTTAAATCAGTCCATTAGTGAAACGTGAAAGCGAGACAGACAGAGTTACTTTCGCATTTATAATATTAATAATATTAAATATTATATCAAATATGAAATAAATAAGTATGGATTTTTAAGTCTTAATGAAAAATAAATATTATGTCGCAAGATTCATGACAAACCAAATTGTTATGGGCAAAAAAATATTTAATTACACATTGGAATTATTTATTTAAATATATTTATATATATTAAAAATATGTATTTTTTTGTATAAAAAGTTTCAGCTTGAACATAAAAAGACCTGTTATAAAAAAAATACATACAAATTTTCGCGGAAGTTACCTCGAATAAAAATGTGTCCACTTCTTCCCTCACGTGCTCGTCACTGATTTGTTTACCGTCGACTTTAGATAAGAGGAGTAGGTCCAAAAATGCATGTTTATTTTTTATACCTGAAACATACAAGTTAATAAATAAATTCAATGTAAATTGAATAAGAAAATAATAATAAATTTTAATATAACTCAAAGAATTTGAACTGTTTGTAAGAACAAAAACTTTAAATGTATCTAGATAATTTTGTAGGACATTGTTTTTATTAGCCAGAAATAAAACTGCAAAAACTGTATAATAGTCTGCAACGTTTCAAAATTCCCAAAATATATTTTCATTAATGTATACCTAAATCAGAGTTTTCATTAAAATTAGTGATGTTTGATTTTTCCAATTCTTTGCGTCTCATATTGATTACTTTTCTCGTATGTGAGTGCAGTATTTCAGTTGCTTCGTCTTGTACCTTTTTATACGGAAGCAAATTGAATATTGGGTCTTCTCCTATGAATGGATTTCGCATTCTCAATGACAGGATCTTAGAAAGACTAAAATTGTATACAAGGTAATACTGTGAGTTCGTAAAATAATATAAAAAATATTTCTGGTTATACAAAGATACTTACGACTCAATCGCCTTTACATACTTTGATTCGCTATTACTTTGAGCATCGAAAGAAACGCCCATAATAGATTCTGAAAAAAATCTTATTTTTTATCGATTTTATTTTATGAGCAAAAGTACAAATATATATCGGTAATATATTTAATTTTTTTTATAAGTGTATTGTTTCAACAACGTCACTTACATATTAAAATCCTAAAAGACTTTTTTACGGAAAGGAAAAAATTGTAATTTATACATATTCATGTAACTCAATGCTAAACCTTAGTTACAAAGTTCTTGCTAAAATTTAAATACGCGAGAATGACGTATGTAGAAATATTGAGACTAGCAATTCAGACACTTAATAGCGCTTCCGTTTTGATAACAATGCCATAGGAAAATATCGTGTACGGCTTGGTATTTTTTATAATAATTTGTAGGTTTGTTCAGGTTTTGATACATTTTTTGTGTTGTATCTATAAGAAAGTATTTTGTATAAATTAAGTGAGTGAAAATATTGATTACCTGTTACATTATCCAAGGCCGTCAAAGCAATAATGGGAAAAGCGTCGAAAGCTTTACCGTCCGTGTAATTTTGTAATTTCTTTATCAAAATCTTTTCGTTTTTCAAGAAAACTGGTAAAAAGTTTTGCAGTATGTTGAAATGAAATGCCGGCGTTAAGAACTTCCTCGTTGTTCTCCATCTGTGACCTTTAACGAATTCATTTATGTATAAAGTAAATTACCTCCCAATAGTGCGATGCTGAGCTCAGGACTCCATTACTGTGAAACATTATATGTGTAAAGCAAGAGCAATCGACAACATATGGGGTCGATTTTTATCAGACACGTGCAACTTTTCTCACGGCGTTTTCATTCAAAAAAGTTCGTAGCTCTACTCTTTATTGTAATATTTTTTTATTATTATTTACTTATATATGAGAGTAGAAGTGTTTCCTATCCGCATTGATAATATTGGGAATAACGTTGTGATAAACTTTTGATGACCTTGTTTATATGTCGTCTCCTCACCTCGTAGTCCGGTTCAAATTGAATTTCAAATAATAAGTGTAGATTATGAGATTGCCGTATTTTTTATAACTATATGATCCGGTACGGTATAAATTAGCTAAATTTCATTCAATCATCGGTATAAAAGTTCGAAAATTGTCAAAATGAATCGAAGGAAAAGTGTGTAGAGTGAATGATCAGCTCGATGGAATGGAATTATTATATTGTCATGCGAATAACATTACTATTTCACAATAATTTGAGCGAAGGCAGTATATTGTTTATTTTTTTTTAATGGCATATTCCTGTAAACTTGGCAGGTTAGCGATTATTTACTCAGCCTCTATATGTAGAGGCCACCCAATAAATATCATATATCATTGTACATTGGAGTGACTTTTATTATTTTTCGATGTTTGAAATGTGGATATCTCAATCAAAATGATAGTAATAATAGATTAAATATATACATACGAAGCAACATAATATTGTGATATAATAATAGTTTGACGGTTATACCTGTAGATGTGAGAAGTCCATCTCCAAGCCAGGGTCTCAGGAAATAATACGAGTGGCCTTTAGTTATTATTTCTGTACTAGACATGATGCCCTGTCACAAAAATAGTTTTTTTTTTACATTTTGAAGTAGGACTTACTTAAAAATACAATATGGCTGATTTTTTTACGAAATAATCATTTCAATTGTGATACAATTAACGTACTCGTTTTAATTTATTCTTATTTGATAAAGCCGAAATAATAAAATATGTAATAATTTAGTAAAAATATTTATAATGTAAAGTTCAATTTGTAGTCCAATTGAGAAGTAGAAGTAGTACCTCCATATACTTGGGGTGTGACAGGACAACATAAGCGGTGTGCAGCAGGTGCACTCTGTATGCATTGCCATATTCTTCTTTTAGCCTATGAAGAAGAGGCAGGAAATCTAGAAATAAATTCTCTAATTAGATAAAATTCAATACACACATATATAGGTATGTAAAATAAGTAATCAGCTTGTAGTAGTTTCTGCACAAAACTTAAGGTTTAGTTTAATTTAATACTATTACAGCATGGACTGTAAATACTTCACTAAAAGTCAATCAATAATATTTTAATTAATAGTAAAGGCGGCAAATTTTTAATTTCACCTTATGAAAATTGAATTCCCACTTCTGATAATACTTAAAAAATAGATTTTGATTATCTACATTATTAATGTACAAATCTTGTTGCGGGATCCCGTACTATGAGATTTCCGTGCAGCATATTTATCGGCAACAGTCAATCGAGCAAGGTCAACAACGTATAGCCACTTCTTAAGCGTATTCGTCAATCGACCTCGAAAAATTTTTAACAAGTGGTGATAGTAAACAAACCAGGTAACGCATTAAGTAAACGTACTAAATATTGTAAAAATGGAGAGGACAAAAATATATAAATAAAAAAAAAGTTCGCTGGATATAGTTATCATAATATTTTTCTTTATTTATTTTCAAGATACAAAACATTTAAATTCGGAATTTGAATTCAATCGTATTATTATATTTTTATTATTTTAAATAAAATGTTCACAGGGTTTTTTTGAACCTTTAATTTAAAATGATAAAAATCCTCTAAGATCCCTATCAATTAATATATATAAAAGTTATGACGTAAGTTATAATGTAAGTTGACTTAATAATGGCCAAAAAGACCAAGATGACTATTGTTTTCAATATAATCAGCTGTTACAAAATTAATCTGAAAGACATTTATTGCATTTAATAAAGTCGGTACCTAATTAGTAACGTAAAATTATTATTGTTTATAAAGTGGAAATAAAAAAACCTTATTAATATAATATAATTAATTGTCATTTCGTTAAAGCAATATTAAATGCCATACGACTCATCAATAAACTAAATGAGTCCAGGGTTTATACCCTCAACACCTACCCACAGAAATGTTGTAGGTTATATGGTCAGATTAGCTAGATTATACCGAATTATTATATTGTCATCCTGATTACATAAATACTTGCAGAGTTATAATCCATGCGACACTAAGATATAGGTTATTTCTTTATTTATTTTATTGTCATCGGTAAGCAAATGAAAAATGGACCATCTAATAGTGATAGAACTTATAGTAAGTAAAATTATTGTGTCGACTTCCTAGGCTCGTTACATATTAAAATTTATTATCTAAATGCAAGTATGTGAAAACACCTTATTATCTTAATTGGTCGCATGAATGATTTAGAGATCATCCGGATATAGTTAGTAAGTAATAATTGTAATTAAAACATTTAAATGACTAATTGTTATTATGTTGTTGCGTTTAAAGTATTTTATTTTTCTTTGTTATGAGACTAATGGTTTATACAAAGTGTATGTATTTATCTCTAACAGTCTGTAAATACCTCAAAGCACTCTGATCCATTCTGATTGGATTCTAACGCCTACTCAACGTCATACTCTTACAGACATACATTGCTCCTCTAAAATGTATGATTTCTTATGGAGTTGGGAGTGTTGTTAAGTGTTCCCAAATGTTAATACAACATTGATGACAGTTTAACATAATTTTTATCAAAAAAGCCGAAAACGTCGAAACACTTTCGACGTAAAAATATTGGGATCCCGTAAATAGTTATGAAAGTAATAATTTAATTTATAAATCATATTTTTTTACCAGTACGGAACTGATTATTTTTTATTTAAAATTTGCACCTTTGGAATTGACAATAACAAAATATGATACGATCTTACTCTACCGTGTAATACTAATACTTGACGACCTTGAAGCGTATTAAAATATATATATGTAAATATTTATTTTACAGTAAATTTCGGCACTCCTGCTTACAAGATGTCTCAGATGTCTTAGAGTGCGTGAGACGCATTCCAAGACATCTGGTTTTTTTATAGTGGTAGACGGCATAATAATATCAATTATATTTGTATATTAGATAAGTTATTTTTTTGTTCAAATTAAATAATTTAATGTGGAAGGGCGCGCCTACGTAATATAAACATAACTTTGACATTGACGCGATATTATTGGACGAGATCTTGAATAAATAATCTATGATATTCATTATGGACCGGGAGATGATGACACAAAATTCTAGGTCATTTGTACCAGTATGGCGGTTCTGGATTTTCATCCATCCATCATTTTCCTTTTTGCCTTTAAGTAATTAGACCCCTGAAGAACCGCCATACTGGTACAAATGACCTAGAATTTTGTGTCATCATCTCCCGGTCTATTATGGATTCCCAAAAAAATTTGAATATTGGCGAAGTTCTTATGTAAGTTATACTTAGTGGATATAAATAATTAAATGGAATATTTTTTTAATGAAATAAAAATGTATTAATTAAGAACTGTTTGTTGTACATAATATAGCAGAGCTATCAACAAATCGCATGGAATAGAATGATACAGTCAGTCTATACGTGTTATAATTTTATTACTATATATATGCGTGATTAAAGTACGCGTTTTTGTGCAATTATTTGTGCGTAGGAATTCCGAAACCATATATCACCTTCGATGGCCTCAAGTTAAGAATTCTATAAAATAATACAAATGTTACTTATGTAAAAAATACTGATTAATATTCAAATAGCATAATATAAGCTTGTGAAATGTTAAATTCAATACATTGTTTAAACCTAAAAAGTAAATATTAGTATTTTGGCACTTTAACTACAAATGTAAGTTGTATATATAGTTATAATATATAATGTTTAGAATCGGCACAAAATAAATATACTTGTTTTATGAGTGATGCATGTTTTTTTATATGATTAATATACATCATTTTAAAGTTACACGGCTGCAATTAATGTACTACGTTTGAAAATAATCATGATTATCTTATAAATAATTATCTTTCTTCACTTTATTTTCAATAAACTGTTTATGCCATAATTATGTAATAAAGTAGCCATAACATATATAACGTAAAACCTTTCGTGGATGATGACTGTAACTCTACAAGAAAATAATATATAAACTAATTTACACCTATGCGCTTTAAATTTATCGTTTTATGCTGCTGGGGAAATTGTAATGATTCACTAATAATAATTAGGTAAATACTTAGTAATAGCCGTATAATTGATGTATATATTTATATATAATGTTAGCAAAAATTATAAGATTCAGGCATATTATATATCGATCCAAAGACGTTAATTTAATTTTTACCCAATCTTGGTCTACTTCCTCTGAGTAGAATAGGAGCATATTAAATATAGACACAAAGCACATGAAATAACGATACAATTTCGTCTAGTTTCTCAATAATTCCAAATTTTAATTAATAATCTGATTTACCCAAGAAAGACCGTATTATTATTATTATTTATTATATGTTTAATAATAGTGACAGAAAAATGACCGTTACAGTAGTTTTCATTAAAATTCGTTATCGTTTTAATTATAATTCTCACAAAAAATATTTTGTAATCTACGTATAAAAGACAAATATAAATTTATTTTATTATTGCTATTTATTAAATAATTTATTTATTTTTATTGTATCATGTGTATTGTTTTAATATAAATAAGATTTGACATAGTGCGCATATCTATTAATTATCACAAGCTATCTATTTATAAATATATATTTAACTTACTACTAAATACGATGTATTTTTACTAATAGTCTATATATTCAATAATATTCGTGACTTACCTCTTGATTTTGTTATAAATAAAAGTCCATTGCCCAATAAAGGCAAAGGTCTCGGCCCCGGAATATTGAACGTTTTACAATCTTTAACCAATATTAACCAAGATATTAAAACGAGTAAAACTAAAACCAACAATATTAATATCGCTATCATTTTTTCACTAATAGAACTATAACAATGTATAATTATCAATTTATTTATCGTCGGTATAAAAGCGTCTACGTCTCGTCGGTTAATAACAGACACTGCAGTGTGCGTTGTACAACGAATTTAAAAAAATATATGTATATATCATTCATACTAAACGCACAATGCTGATGCCTTCTGAAGCGGTTATTTAAATGGCATACAAGTTTTTGTCGCAATTATTTAAATTTATTTTTAATTATAGATTTAACTAGTATTCTTTTCATTTGATTTTTGTATTTACGACTATAATTCTGCAATGTATTTACTTAATAGAACTAAAATAATTATTGCTCATAATGTATTACTAGTTATCCATACCATTATCAGGTAACAGTTGTTGTCATTTGGCGGTTTAAATTAATACATACATATAAGTACAAAAACTGAACTAAAACAAGTATTGGTCAGTAAATAACTTGTAACTTGTACATTTGAAATTTAAGACATAATTTATCTTGGGACACTTTGTGCAAGCCCTGGCCACTGGCACTCAACTGGCCAATCTTTTACTTCTTCTACCTGGCATTTATTGGTCCCGGCTATGATGGCCTTCGCCAGTAATTCATTTATTTGGGTCGAGTAATCTAACTTTATTTACAACTTAAAATAAGGATAAATAAAAAATAATAATACATATTTTACGTAAATTCAAAGACAACTGACAACGTATATGATGAATTCGTCACGATTGAGTTTCTTATAAATGTTTTCAGCCACCTTAATGAGGAAAAAAACGCCTTAGTGTTGCTGTCGATGCTACCTGTTCACCAGTATTGAGAGTAGCTTGTGAATCATAGGGAACGTTTTTTTTTATGTGATAGGTGGCAAACGAGCAGCCGGCTAACTTGATGGAAAGTAAGTACCACCGCCCATGGACATCTGCAACACCGAAGGGGCTTGCAGATGCGTTGCCAGCCTTTAAGGAAGGTATACGTTCTTTTCTTGAAGGTTTCCAAGTCGTATCGGATCGCAAAAACCGCCAGCGAAAGGTTCCACAGAGTGGTTGTGCGAGGCACAAAATGTCCTAAAAATCGCGCTTTTGTGGATTTTACGTTACTAAGTTACAGTCGTCCTGAGCTTTAATGGTTTAGTGGACCACTTCGCCAGTCACAAAATTTTACCACTTCGCTCGCCATACTTCAAATTTTCCTTCAAAATTTATAACCTCAAGGAGAAAAAAAGGTATCAATGTCCAATGTTCCAACCCACAGAGCCACAAATAAAAAAAAGCCCTACTAATCTGCTCTGCGGATTTTAACATTTCTGCACAAAACAGCCCATATTTCGATGAGGGAGTTGGGGAGTAGTTTGAGTTTTCGAACAAGTAAAACATAAAATATATATCTAACATTTTTTTTCATTCCTTACTATGGCACTTAACAGACTGATATTTTAAATTAATGTAAAAATCTCACAAGATAAACAAATATCTTTACAAAATCACTTATTTCTTTTTTTGTTTGCAATTGCTATAATTTAATTAAAATTGCACGTATTTGTTAACTGTGTATATTTAAAATGATTCTTGAACACAATTTGTCAGATTCATAACTTGACACTTGACAGTTGACATAGGAAATTATATTTTTAAGGTTATTTTTATTTCTTTGAATTTTAAAATATTTTCAATAGTTATATTTGAGAGAAGTCAATCTCGTTGACTAGAATGTCTTTTAATGCTATTTTAAGCGCAAGTAGAAATAAAACACCCATTTTAGGTAAGATATTGTCTTTTTCATTAATGTTTCAAAGTGAATCTAAAAAAAGTTTCGGCAGGAATGTATTGAAAATCTGTTAAACATATAAAAATCTTTATAGTTTATATAAACTAAAATTATGAAAGCTTAAAGATCAACTTGTTCAAAAATTCCTGAAAATTGCACGCGTAATCTTTACAGAAATTGTACGTCACGCAAGTAAGAAAACTGGTGGCAGTACTAAAAATACAAATTGTAAAGTTAAACCAAAACACAGAGGTTGGAAGGTGCAAGATGGTCACTCTGTACGGGCTGGTCACATGTTGGTAACTCAACTTACCCCTAGATTTCATCCAGGGTTAAATGTAAGTATAACAATACTAAAAGTTTAGTCATGAAGAAAAAAACTCATTTGCTGAATTATTCTGAATTATCTGTGTGAAAAAGGCATTAAAAATTACCATAAATTTCAAGTAATAATCTAAGCAAATCCAAAGATCAAGCAAAATCGGTGGTAAGAACAAGTTAAGCTTTACCGAAATTGCAGATATAAAACCCTTAACCGAGCAAGTATCACCATGTTTAATAATTTGTGTCTATATTTATTGCATGCTTGTCGGCGAATGAAACCATTGTGATATATGTGTTGCTCAAAATTTGACATATGTGGTTAGACATCCATATACCTGATTGACGGCGTGTCATGTAATGTGCTCCTAATTTTCTCCTTAAGTATTAAGAAAGCCATAGTCCAGTGATAGGACATTTATTGGTTGTTAGATATAGACTGCTGGTTGAGTCTTTAACCAGTCTGCCTATGTTATATGCTCCCACTCAACAGGGATACTGTGTTATTTGATATTTTAGTTTGGGTTTAGGTAGGGGGTATCAATATAATTACAAATAACATAGTATAATTACAGACATAACGGTTCAAAAGTCTATCTAATCCAATCTAGGGTCTAGTAAATCCATTTTTGATCATGTATTCAAAATAGTATGTGCATAATTCTTACAATTTCTATTTGAGGTTGAGGTTATCACTTACTATACATTCACTCATCTGCCTTGCGGTTTATAAAAAATATTAATATGTTAAAATACATATTTGTATATTACAGGTTGGTTTTGGAAGAAATGGCACGCTATTTGCAATGTTGCCCGGTAAAGTGGTTGTAACCTGTGAGAAATTTGATCCTAACTGGGAACACACATGGGTACAAAGAATTTACGGAGGAAGAGAAAACCAGACAATATATAAGAAGTATTTCAATGTCATACCTGAACCTCAGCATACCAGATTTAAATTAATCGATGAAGTTTAGGTTGTTATATTTAGATGTATTGTATAGTAATTATATGATTTAGTTAATATTGTATTTTATTTTATTAAATATACCTTCTTTTGTTTATATAAAAACATTACCATGCAATTAAATATGTAATTTAGTATTACTTTCACTTCAACTTATACAAAAGGTTGGGCTCATTATGAGGTATTATTTAAATTGTTTTATAGTATTGCTTATGTTACTTTTTATGATTTATGAAGGCAAATAATTTAAGTATTTTACTGGAGATGGGTTTTACACGGCTGCCCAAAAAAGGAGAGTAGTCTTTCGAGCTTCATGCATTTATGTGTCTATGTATGGACCTACAGAAGAAAGGAGTAACATTGTATACACACTGCTGATTTAGTGAAGACTTACAAAATATAGCAAGAAAAAACATGCTGTTGTATGTACAGCCTATTTGAATCACAAGAGGAGTAAACACAAAACAACTGAGTCTTTGACATCGAATAACGCGATCTACTTGAACGAGATGTAGAATGTTCTATGATTTTCTTAATAGATTCGCCAAAATAGTATTTCATATAAATCTCAGAAATTAAAATTAAGTAGATATAAGTAATTAAGTGGCAAAGTGTATTATAAATAAAGATAGATTAATCAAGAACTGTTTGTAGTGTATATGTACGTATCGTATGGAATATGTAAATTTAAGGTTCGTTTATCTTTATTTCTTCTTAAATTCGAATAGAGTATATACAAAAATAAATTCTACCTTTCGCGAATATCGCGATTTAATAATATATTGGGTATTTATTATCTGTGCGGTCGATATGACACATAAATTGGCGGGATCGTACTTCATTTATTCATTTTGTTTCGAGCAAAATAAGAATGATTGCGCCTTGAATTCGAGTAACCTTGGCGAGTTTTAATTATTTAACTTAAAAATTATACCTCGTAATGTTTTTTACTGGGTTTGTCATGTCAATGTTTTTACAGCGTATAAACTATTCCAATTACAAGAGGAATAAATACATATTATGAACAACATAAAATTGTGAGAGTTTGAATAATCTGTGATGCTCATTATGAATTAGCAATAAAATAGCATTTTGAATATCGACAAAGCTGACGTATTTAAGTGGAATAATGGTGTATTGCGAATATACAGCGAGCTATTGGCAAATTTCAAGGAAAATGTAAATCAAAGTTGTTCAATTTCTCAGACGAGTAAAAACACTTGAAAGTTTAGTAGGAAGTAAGTATAAAATTCTGTTTTTAATGTTTATAACTTCTGTCTTGATATTTCTGATAAATTTCCATACACACTCTTTCACTATTGTAAGAAATTAGTCTTAACTCAGCAATTAAACAATTTTTATGAGGTTTTCTTATATAATTTGATAAGAAATGTTTTTCTTTTTTAAATAATGTTTTTCTCGATATGCACTTAAAAATAAATCCGAAAATTATTTTTCCCGCCATTACGAGTATCTTCAATGTTCATGTTACCAGATTAAAAATATAATTGTAATGTTTAATAGACAAAGTGACAGGTACAGATAATAATAATTAATATAATATTGAATATAATGTATTACATTCTAATTGAGCCTTGCACTATGTAACTAATGACATAAACTTTGAAATATATTTCTTTAATCTCACATACGATCCAGCAGAAATATCTGTACAAAAATATATTCTGTTAAACCAACTGGTTTAGGCAGTGCGTCTAACAGGAAAAAAAATACAATTAAAGTCAGGCTGTTTACAATTTTATTAAGTAGATACAACGGCAAATTACTATTTAATGTTCCTCATATTATATCCGCAGCAGTATCAGAATTTCTATGGTAAGTCGGTATGAGACTAAAAAATATAGAATTTTCTTATAGAGCTATATCCCGATAAGACGACAATCAAGTTTTCATTGATGCTGAAATTAATAACAGCCCTAATTTTAGTCATATATTTTTAGTATACAATTTATTCCACCTTAAATACCCTTAGAAAGTCGTTTAATGTTAAGGCGAGGATAAAGGATAGAAAGGATTCATATTTATTAATTGAATAAGGAAGTAAAAAATTAAGAAATTTAAATCAGCGTATAAATAAAAAAATATCTATATTCAAACCACCAAACAACATGGTCATACGTAAATATACATAAATAAACTATTCTTTAGTTCGACTACATTTTTGGTTCATTGGGTTTCGAGTTGACAAACCAATGCATTTATTATATTTCAATATTTATATTTTTGGATAATTATTTAGTTTAAAAATTACCTCACCTCTAGGTATTTTTTTTATTTTTTGATACAGAATCATATCTCAGTGCAAATTATGTACCTACCTACATATATAACTTCTTAGAATATTGCTCAGGAACAAATGTACTAACAAATATTTACGCCTCAATCCTACATGAGGTAAGCCCACGCCTTGCTCATGAAATATGAAGAAAGTGGAAAGACGCCATGAGGGACGGACAAATTTTATTGCCTTATAAATAAGTCCTTTCATAAATCAAACTTTGTTAACAGTGCGACTGAAGTACCAACAATTCATACTTATTGTGTTTTTTTGATCAGGACGACTTTTATAAATGTTAAAATAGCAGTTCAGTTTTGTTCCACATCGTATTCTTTATTTTTTGAAGCCATATGTGATTTTATAATTAACAATACCCCGCAAATCTTCAGTCTCAGTAAAAGAATATGGTACATGATACATACTCATATCGCCTATTCATACAGAGGCGAAACTGAAAAAATATTTCCAAGTAATCTCAATAGATCTTGCTGAAATTTGGTACATATTATTAGACAATAAAATGCAAATTAATAAGGGTTAAACTGCAAAGCTCAGCTACTTATATGTATATTTAATTCGTATTGGTTATTTTTTATTGGCTTAGAAATCGAAAGTCTGAGAAATAAGTACATATTACCTTTTTTATCGCACAATGGTAATATTTGTTTCCTAAACTTTCCTCTATAGGTAAAACTTTAGTAGATTTATTTCGAAAAATATTTTTAATTAAAGATGCAAGACATTAAATGTATTTATTATAAATGTATGATTCGCAAAAAATATGTATAAATTGATATTTAAAATAGACAACGCTAAAATTCGATGCAAATGTATCATATACAGTGGATATTTATCCAGTTTCCGTTAGCGAGTAGTTTTATAAAATATGAAAAAAAAACCTAGCTTAAATATATATTTAAATAACATTAATATGTTTGCTACAGTATGAGACGCTTATGTAATATAAGCTTAATAAGTTCAATAAGTCACTTACTAGAACCCAACAAAAAATAATGACTTGTTTAATTATAATGGATTAAGTAAAGTACTCTATTTATACATACATATTATTATGTCAATTGCTTTTTTATGTGAATATTGAACGTCTATGTTTAAAAAAGTAAGGACAAAATAGTCCAGCAGCTTTTGCTCCTCAGTTTGTCAAACTATTATCTTATTTTTTATTTCATAACTTTTGTTTTATCAAGGAAATTGAGAATAAAAGCAGAAAAAATAAGGTTATTACAGCGTTAACATGCAAATTCGTCAACCCTGCGAATACTTAAAAATGTTAGTTAAAGTTAATTCGTGTTAGTTTTTTTAATGTTTATTTTTGTATATATAATGAATGGATTTTGATATTAAAAAAATATATATATTTATAATCTTTAATAATCTAGACAAGATTGTTATGATTATACCTTAAGGAGTTACGACCGTGCTTACACACTTGCGCGTTAATAAGCAAATAGGGTTCATACGCTCGCGATTCAACAAATTCAATAGAATGCAACCTAACTAAGCATCTGCCATAACAGCAGTTAAAAGGCCACTTTCGACACTTTATAATAAAAGCTACAGATTATATTTTAAATTTTATCGTGATTAATATTTTAACCTGTTGTTGCTTTTACATTATCAATAAATGCTTCACACTGATTCATATTTATTTATCTACAATTCAAACATGAATAGTTCCTTTAATATATAAAAAATATATATAAGGAACTATTTATCAAACTTAACTACCTATACAGTCGTTATTCTTAACGTAATTCAAATATGTCGAAAACAGTCTATAAATTATTTTCTCAGCTCCGGCCCGTATATGTATTTAGGTAACAGATGCTAGTAGCACGAATATGTAACATAAAAAATAGCAGGTAGGGAGAGGAGATTGGTGATTTTCCGGTTGCGAAATGGTGTCCGGCGTCCGGATGTAAACTCGAACTGTATTTTCTAAGTACCTATATCAATTTAGCAATTAGCTTTTTAGTACTATGGTATGAGATGGTACGACATGTAAAGGAAGTTGGTATTTATTTAAATAAAATTCACGAATACGTTACACTGACAAAAACAAGATTTTTTACTTGTATTTTTTGTTTACCGAGGAATCGATATTAAAATATGATTGTTTAAACATCACTTTACATTTGACTGTTTTAATATGTTTTAATTATAATAATATGGATTCGAAAGACGGTGGGCAGTTTTCTATTTCATTGTTTGATACATAGGCTAATAACATGCTTTCAATGTAATACGACCTTACAGACACATCTTATGATAATAGTACCGTACATTTCACAAAGGTCTATAGCCGGCATGATGGGTACAACGCTTTCATAACTTACTCTGCCATAAATACAACGTTTCTATTATAAATAATACTACTTCTTACTAGCATTTATAGATAAAGGTAGCTACTTACTATCAGGTAGTCCAAATGTTAATCTGTCTTTCCCTTTTAGCGTTAATAAATAACTTCATTTATGTTTTGATTGAATTTATTAATTTGTTCTTTCGATCAAAATCCAATTATAAAAGTAGTTTTTAATGTTAATGAAACGGTAACTTTAACCACTCGATGGTTCTTCCAGTTAAACTTAGGTAGTGTAAAGTGGACGGTAGGCGAAATACTAAACTGGTAATTTTTCTTTTCACCCATATGGCTGTATTCGGTTGCTCAATAATGTCTCACACCCGTTGCGCAGTATAACTCAAGAGCTAAATTAAACTTTTTGCACGGTACGAAACGTGTCACGGTTTTTGCTGGTTTTATGTTTTGTTTCATTACAAATATAATATTTGTATGTAGCTAGTATGGGTAACTTGTTAACTGTCTTTTCTGGTAGTTAGATGACTATAGATTGCAAGGTTCTAGGTTCAAATGCCCGCTTCAAACAAGATTTTTTTTATATCGGCCCAATATAAAAAGGTTTTCTGTCCTTAGCTCAGATTTTGGAAGTCTTTAGATCTTACAATAAAGCCTTATTCCTCCTCTTCCTTTCATCCTCGCTTTCAACTTCCAGTTTAGAGGGTCATAGAGTAATTCTATTTTTATAAGAATCAGGTTAAATATATATGTATGTGTAAGTATATAAAAGAGATGAAGTAAAAACCGAATAGGTAATATTATTTACAGAAGTTTGGTTTAAGTTTTTAATTGCATATTATTAAGGCCTTAGTACAAATAGTTATTAGGTAAATAGATAGACCAAGTTATTTTACTATTTATACATAGAGTACTAGAAGGAATCAATACCTAACAAAACTAAACAATTTTAAACCTAAATTAATAATATATATATTGTGCAACTTATTACTGTATTACTTTTCTACTGCCTCTAAATAAACCCCTAGCACCTTGAAATTCGCTTACACTGAATTATTTCTACTCATGCCTATTACGAATCGTAAAAGAGCTCGATGTTGGTTCCGTATTCACACTCATATCTATTACTGTGCATTTTCCCCTCTCTGTTTCAGACATTTGCAACTCATCGTACTTTGTGATTAAAAAGCTTCAGGTAAATGTCAACCTTATGATGTAGACAATAAAGTCGTTAGGATTTTTTAACTACGGTCCAATTAAAGAGTATTCTGTAAGGAGTAGTGTTTCCCTAATGAAAGTCGCTGACAAGACTGCACATTGTCGAGACTTGAGTGACGCGATGTCGTAGCGACATTTCCTTTTTGATGACCCAGAAACTCGTTCAAACAGAAAATGTTTATATATTATACTTACTAATTCATATTATGCCATTAAAATAACAAATTTACGGAGGAACGTATCACTGTATGTTTTAGGGAATAAATAAGGCATTCATTTTTCGAAATTTGAATCAATAACCAGGTATAACACAAATCAGCTTAGTCTTTGCTACGTACATACACATTGGTACGTAGACAAAATACAATAGAAAAGTACAAATAGGTCCTGTTTGCCTAAACCCTCTCGGAAACAGTAAAATTCCGTCCCTTTTTAATCCACCTGATCGTGTTTTACGATCGTCAACTTTTACGTATAAAAAGTTTTGACACTCAACCTGCTACTGTAATAAACATCATCCCTCTAACGGCTGGGTTAACGTTTCTTGTTTTTTATGTACTCAGATATTGTTTTAGTCCTTCACTGGTTAACTAATTGAATGATTATAAGATTTAATGTGCAAGAAAATAATGTTCAATGTATTGGACTAGAAAATAAGAGAAAAGTTCTTTAGGTCTGGAGTAAAACTACCTCATCTTCACTCGATTAAAATGTTCGTTTAATTGATTGTATAATATTATACATATAATATTAACTTGATCATGAATCAATGAAATGAAGTGCCTATTTTTTTTTATATAAAACACTAAAGTCTTATGCATATGTTTCCGAAAAAATGAAATAAATTGTAAATATTGTAATGATTTCATTGTACGTATTTTTATTGAAAAGCCATTAGGAAAGTATTGATTCCGTTCCGACGTCAGGTGATTTACATCGCTGCTTGGTAATTCGTTGCCTGACGGACATTCAGTATAAATCAATGTTGGACCCCCGCTAACCGGACATTTATCTCGGCTCAACGATAAAAAACTTCGCTTCGGAAGGGCTGAAATGTATGCCTGATCGCTTGTGTTGGCGTATTTATTTACTTTGTCTGAGATATACTGAAACTTTGTCTATCAAGAGACTTCAGAATCGGTGATTAAATTTACATTTTTTTAAAGAAAAACAGTTGAAAGTTTGTTTTTTTCAATGTTCAAATAAAGAGTTATAAATAGTTATGCTTGTTTATGTATTTCGTAATAATTAGTGTGAACATATTATTTAATTCTGAGTAACCGTGAACCAAAACTAATAATATATACCTACTGTTTTTATTATCTATAAACTTATGTTTAGGTGTGTTAGAATAATAAGCATTGTATTTTATTGGAAAGTAGTGAAATAATTATCCATATATCATATTTTGTACAGCCTTGGTAATGTAAGATAAGTCTACTTACTACCCATTACAATGTTAATGTTTAATTGTACGTGAATATCCTTAACTCCTAAAACTTTACAAAAATGGTTATCACAAATAAAAAAATAGAAGTAAACGATTAGTGGAATAAGCTTAAAAAATAGTATCGAAAATAGGATAATCTTATTATAACAAAAGATATATCAAAGTCAAGGTTCAGTTAAATAAAGAGGAAAGATTGCGACATCGAGTATAATATTCATGGAAAATCATAATTTAATTCCGTGAGACAGGTCGGGCGAGCTCGCTAGAGATTAGACTCTTGTCTCGAAAAATGTGTAATGAAAGAAAATCGTAACCGAAATTTGAAATTATGGACTTACACAAGATATTACCTCGTTTATATCTCAGAGACTGCCTTTAATGTTTTATTTTTATGGACGGGAAAACATTAAAATAAGTTTTTTATTTCGTTAATGATGGACGTATTTCCTTATTCAAAGTATTCTTGAGGTTTATTTATAAATTAATAACATGCATATTGTATTTATTAAAACAGTTAAATAATCGATGCCGATTAATGTTGTAAAAGTTTAACAAGATATTATATTGAATTTATATTTTTAGAAACAATCGTGTTTGGAACATTCGTATAAAAACTAAACAAAGAAAATTTAATTATAAACATTTCAAAATAAAATTATGCATTAATAAATTTTGAACACAACTGTAATGGATAACAGCTTAGTACCTATTATTTTTCAATGATGTCATGACATTTATAAGCTAATTCAATAAAGTTGTTTTCGAGTCAGGTCGTTCAATAATTCCTTTACAATTTTGAGGAACTTCACGTCAAACCTCCTTAACGAGCTGAGCGAATTTGATTTTCAAGGCAATTGTTTTATCTTATTATGATTATTTAGATCCTTTGAATTTCATTCGACGTTAATTCCAAGGCGAGTTTACGAAATTTTTAATTAGAATACAGTTATAATTATAAAGTTATAGCAACATTGGAAAAAACAAATATCAAAGGTCAAATCAAAAACGCAGTTGCTCGTCGCAAACTCTTAAGCACGGCAAATATGTCATACACAATAACCTTATAAGTTGGATAAAGATATACCAAGAAAAAAGTTTGTTATTAAGGATTTTGGTACCGTTACTAATCATTATTAAATAAGGCGTAGAATAATGTTACTTCGTTTTTTTGTAATTATTATGAATGACCTTGCTGTCTGATAAAATCTAAAAAAAAATATTTAATATTAGTCTATGAAGATAAATATATCTATTGATTCCTATATATCCCTTGATTAGTTGGTACCTATCTAACCTTTTACATTTGAATATCAATTAAGTGTCATTCAATAAGAACGGTTCAAATTTTTTTTTATTTATAATTTTCAGCACTTTCAGTTGGTATAATTAATTCTTGTTTTGGTTTCTAACTTGGAATATTTTCTGAACATTTTAAAAGAAATAAATTAATAATACGATTTCATTATATTACATTTTTACAATACAATAAACCCTTCAAAAAAATTATTTGAAATATTATAATTATATTGCCCCAAGGTAATTTGGTATGCAAGATTATTCTTTGCACGTTGAAATTAATTATCCTTGGTCCGGCCAGGTGCGGAAGAAATATCATGCACACATTTTATTAAGCACAAGGGAATTTTTAAGATATTCAACGTGTAGTGGAGCAATTTCAGTGGAATATTTTGCGCTGGATTGGTATATATATTTCTTTAGTAAATATCTAACTATATTTCTATTAATGACTCTTATAAGAACTTTAATTTTATCCCATTATCTAATCGTTTAGTCCATTAAATACACTTAATCTAGTAATATTTACTATTTTTGTATTGTAATAACAAAAGAAAGCAATTACAATACAATTATTTTACAATGTCTAACGATCCCGACTTTCTTATTCTTCATCTCATTACGTTTTGTGTTGAAGAAGCGCAATGCTGTCAAATGAAACAAATAATTGCTACCACAATTGCATCGTATATTATATTTGTCTGTGAGACTGTTTAATATCAATTCCAGTGGCCTGTATTATTTTCAGACGCCAACATCGCCGCGGGTAGCATTTTAATTTTCCGCCATTCTTAAATTTTTTATTTTAAAAGATACACATTCAGTATTTTAATTTTTACTCCGTTCACGTTGGCTATTTGCCGGCTCGTAGGACCTAATTGAATGAATATTACATATATTCTGATTTTAGAGCTGCTTCTAAATCACGAACTGAAGCGAAAATATTTCACATAATTTTATTCAGCATTTGGATCTTAATATTATTTGAAGTCCTTGTGTCTTTATATGTATATATACATATATAAAGAAATATATATATTTGATTATACCAAGTATATTTACTCGTAGGTATGTGCAGTCGATAAATATTATTCTAAATTATGATTTTGTTTATAATAAATTACTTAGCGTATTTATTAATTTATGGTTAAGAAAAGGTATGTGCAGTAATACAATTTTAATAATTTATTTGAATGAATGCAAAAATATTATTTCTATTTTATCAAACTTACATCGGAAAATCAAATAGTTTAAAACAGCACAAAGTACTTAATATAGGTATATCTTATTTACATAGACAATAAAATGTCCATAAGCAAAAGGACATCTTAATAAATTGTTTTTAAATTGACTACATGTGCCTCAGGAATTACTGCGACCCCTAAAATACGTATACATGTTGTCCATATAAAAGGCCTATATTTCGAATGCGATCACGATAAAGTGGTCAATATTCAAACCCGAAACACATAAAATCTGAAAAGGAAAGTCTCTAAAGTCCACTAAATGCACAAACGTCTGCTCTGATAGCGTTGTTTGCGTATATTTATAGGATTGAGCGGTAAAATAAATATTTTTAAATTTGGAACAGTATGGCCGACAGCGGGTCGCCATAAATCTAAAGATGGTCGTAATGCGCGAATACACGGACTGAATCCTTTATGAAGGGTACACTTTTGGTTTTCGTTTGTATTCGAAATATAAATTGTATCGAATTTGATCTGTTCGTTACATTTATATCTTTTATACTTTGTTTTGTAAAACAGAATAAATCTTAACGTACGGGCATTATTCTTAGTATCTTTTTGAGATCAATACGTTTCCTAGTTTATAAATAAAAATATATTTTTTTTCTTACATGCTTAGTGCTTACATATTATACTACATCTTACTAATTCGCTTATTCGCGTGATTAAAAATTATTTTAAAGTTGACCGAAACTGTAAGTAGCTATTTATTATTTGTATAATAGATTTTCCAAAAAGTAAGAAAACAGTTTCATAACGAGTTCTCTAACGATTTCTATGGGTACTTCATATTAATCGACGTGTATTAAGCTTACTAATGAGTGGTTCAATTAAGTCTAGTTTATGGTAACAGTGCAAACGCATTACTGCATCATTAACTGTAACGGTGGACACAGTCGGTAGCAAGAAATGGAAAATTGTTGTATCGTAATCCTATTATTGAACTCTTGTGTTGCTTGTGATGTTTAAAAGGTTCGATGGGTATTTTCATGCTTAGAAAAATAACATCTTAAAATGAGCTCTGATTGACACTAATAAGTAAGCACAAAGAGCTCATAATACACCGATCATGTTTTCTATGTCCTAGTTAAAAGGCCCTTTTATATTTCCTATAAAATAGAATTGTTAACTCAGCACAATTAAAGGTCGTTGTTTTTATCATACTACAAACGACACTTGATATGAGATTAATTAGAATTAAACAATCCCGCGGTACTGCTGTTAGGTGCCATAAAACGATAAATAATAATAAGAAAAAAACTGTTTTATTAATAATAATTATAGATGTACGCGCGAGAGAAAAGTGGACTGTATTTTTGGTATAAAAGGGTGTTACCTCAAAACTCTGGGCTCGGTGAAGACACGTTCTTCTTGGGAGCGCTCCCTTGGTCTTCATACACTCGAAGAACACAGCCAAAGGGATGGGTGATATTATAGGAGAAGGATAAGTCCGTTACACAAGCTAATTTCAAAAGCGCGGCGCACTCACATAACACACGTTACCGCGGCTCACACCAGAAGGGAAGAGAGAAAAAAAGTACGTCATACGTCAAATCATTCCATAAACAAAACATAGACGTTTCAACGTACGCATACACCTAAATACGCTACATACCGCCCGCCTTAGAGTCACTCACTCTAATATAAACACTCGGACGGCTTCTACACTACACTATAACTAAACTATACTATTATTGATTAAAATACAAAAATATATTATTCACTGTCCGGGAGCGGACACACTTTAACAACTGCACGCTTGCTAACACCTTGTGCAGTGCGCACAGAAACCACTCGAATCACACCATCCTTGCCGGGATGCGTATTCTCAATAACACCGAGACACCATTGCAAGGGTGGTAAATTGTCCTCTTTGAGGACCACTAATGAGCCTATCTTAACATTGTTCAGTGACTTTGTCCACTTGGACCTTTGTTGTAACGTATGGAGATACTCTTGACTCCATCGTTGCCAATAACGCTGCACGATATTACAAAAAATATGCAAGACACAAAATTCACATACCATTTTACTCGCTTTCACAAAGTTTTGACCACAATCACAATACACATCCGTACACACACCTCTACGGTTACAAAATCGTTTTAAAAACAGCAATAAAGGCTTCAGCTGTTAATTCTGACACTAACTCTAAGTGGATTGCACGAGTCACCATACACACAAACAAACACACATAGGCCTTATAAAGTTTGGCATTTCTATGAGTTCCTAGTTTTATCATAAAAGGCCCACAATAATCAATACCAACACGTAAAAAAGCACGACACCTATCCACTCGAAAAGAAGGCAAATCGCCCATAAGCGATTGCACAGCTTTCGGCTTATTTCTGAAACAAGTAATACACTGAAATACTCTTTGTCAAACAATACTACGAGCTGACAGTATCCAATACTTTGCAATAAATATTGTAATGTTTGTACACCAACATGTAAATAGATTTTATGGTAATAATCAATAATTAATTTTGTAAGATGATTTCTTTTAGGTAAGATAATTTGATTTTTTATATCATTATTCAACGAAGAATTAGACAACCGCCCGCCAACACGCAGTATGCCAGACCTATCTATAAAGGGTTTTAGCCTTTGTATACCAGTTGCACACGGTCTATTTTTTGATAAACAATTAAACACATCGCTAAACTCATTTCTTTGAACTAACTTAATCAAATTCAATAACGCTAAATTGTACTCCGACCCTGTAATATAATTACACTTAGTTTTTTCAACATTTAAACAATTAACTTTAAACCGATAACACCACGCCGTAACACACACTAGCTTAGAAAGATCTGAGTACTTATGTAGCAAATCAAAATCAATGTCATTCACACAAACAAAAGCTTTAATAACACGCCTTTCACTATTTATAATATTAACTTTTCAGGACTAACATTACACTGACACTCACTGGCTCGATTAGCCACAAAAGTTTTATATTGATGAGATGAACTCGAGATAGAATTACTGCAGCACACAACTCCAACCGTGGTATACTAATCTTTTTAAGAGGTGCAACACGAGATTTCGACATAAGTAAATACGTCTCACTGCGTCCATTAGCAGCAGTAACTCGAAAGTAGACAACAGCAGCGTAACCACGCTCAGAACTATCTGAGAACCCATGAAGCTCAATCGAAGCTGCATTCGTCGATACAAATCGATTTATTCTCACACTCGACAAGACTGAAAACTCATTAGTATATTGTAACCACACTTTTTTAAGATCAACTGGTAAAGGTTCATCCCACGATAAACCACGCACCCACAATTGTTGCATCACACACTTAGCAAACAATGTGACTGGGCTTAACCACTCTAAGGGATCGTAACACTTAGCAATTTGAGATAACACTGCTCGCTTGGTACACTCACACGAATCGAGTCTAACATTAAAGTGGAACACATCACTTTGTGGATTCCATTGCACACCCAACACCTTGATGACACTTTCATCTTCTGCTGCAATAAAATTCACACTAAGTTCCTTATCACATTCAGGAATATTAATCAACACAGAAGGAATGAATGAATGTGGAATGTAGTTAGGCCTAAAACGAACACTCAAATTATTTTTAACCAATTCCATGTGACCCGAATCCAAATAATCCTTCATAAAGTCACTATATGCCCTTTTCAATAATTCATTTTTATTTAACCTTCCTTCCAAAGCTAATAAACGCCGCAAAGCGATATCCCGCGAATTACCTAAGTCCGGTCGACCAGTTTTAAAAGGCAATCTAATTCTATATCTCCCATTCTTTTCACGAGTATGAGTTGAAACAAAATGATCTTCACAGCGCCTCTCCTCCAGATTTAAAAAAGAACCAACAACTGGTTCTGATTCAATCTCCCAGAACCTTTTCAAAATTGAATCGAGGTTTTCATCAGATATAAAATTAGACATAGATACCTTCTGCAGGTTCTTTATATTTTTATTTCTCACCTCTCCCATAACCAACCAACCAAACACACTGTTGATAGCATAGGGACCCCCACAAGCACCTACGACACGACCGTCTCTTATAATAGAGGGAAACACCTCAGCACCCAACAAAATATCAACCTTAGATGGAATATTAAATTTTGAATCGGCAAGCTTTAATGGTTTTAAATGATCCCACTGCTCAATAGGAACATAAACATTAGGTATAAAGTTCGTAATTTTATTTAGCACTAAACATGACACAATCTGAGAATTATCATCACTATTCTCAGGTAGTATCTCACACGACACGACACCATTCGCCTTACACACATTAGACATACTGAGACCACACACTGGCACACACACCTGCCGAATCGGTAAGCCTAATCGACGAATGAAACTAGAGGTTACGAACGACGACTGTGAACCGGGATCCAACAACACGCGAGCCATCTCGCAGGAGCCGTCACGTCGCCTCACTCGAACCACGGCAGTGGACAACAAAACTGTTCCCGAGCTCGCACACACAGAGCCTTTAAGGGACACCACAGCCTGTCCTCCGCTGGCATTCACACACTCGCCAGACACTCGCCGTACACCACTTTCGTTTTCACGAACACGAGAACACTCTTTCTCATTCACACTATCTTGTTTAAAGTGCAAGAGTTTATTATGTGACATTACACACTTGTCACATTTGAAGTTTGATTTACACTCAGAGGCAACATGATTACCTGATAAACACAAAAAACACAATTTATTTCGCTTTACCACTTTCGATCTATTATACGGAGACAGATGTAAAAACTTAGGACATTTATACAACTCATGATTAGAATAACACATTACACTTATTATTATTTTTAAATCCGGTTGTAAAAGAAGAAACATACTTATTCCCGCTAGCACTCTTAGCACTCAACACCCTACGCATCGAACCTTGACTCGACGCTTCACAAGCACGTATTTGCTTATCTAAAAAATCTAGAAGTTGAACATATGTCGGATATTCGCGATCATTTTCTAAGGACAATTCAAAGCGACGTCTCGACTCACTATCTAATTTTTTTAACACTAAGTGAAGCAACAAAAAACTCCATTCACCGGTAGGAAAACCTAAAGCCTTCAATGCACTTAAATTTTCTACCAAATTATTTCTTAAACGTTTCATACCTTCGACGTCTATGTCACTACGCAACGAAGTTAAATTCAACAATTCATCCATGTATTTATTTGCGATACGACGTTTATCGGAGTATCTTTCTACAAGGGAATTCCAGGCTACAGAAAAATTATCGGATGTTAATGATAAACATTTAATTAAATTGTATGCTTCACCTTTTAAACTTCCACGTAAATATTGAAACTTTTGTATGTCCGATAAACTATTGTTACCGATTATGGTTGAATTAAAGAAATCAAAATAACTACACCACTCTGAATACTCACCGGAAAACGTTAACAGCGGCAGCTTAGGTAACCTAACACTTGTATTCGGAGCACTACACTTTCCACAATCAGATTTACGCTCAGAATTATTATCACTATCACTACGCTCAATAATTGACTTACGCTTTAAGAATTTATTATATTTCGCACGAATATCGATCACTTTGTCCATAAAATTATCACGGATTTCCTCCTGTTCGGATTCTACAAATAATTTTTGAGATATTAAAGTTGATTCGATTTTAGTCTGTGTTTCTTCAAACTGAGAACGAAGTAAGTCTAAATCACCATAACTCGCGTCGAACTCATCAACTAAATCCGAACTTTCGTAATGCAACATACGGTCTAATTGCTTAACGAAAAATTTTCTATGAAATAATAATTGATTTAAATCCATATTTAACACAATACAATTATTATTTTACAAAACACGAGACTAGCTAAGGAATAAGATTTATATTCAATTCAAACTAAAAAACAAGTTGTCCTAAGTAAACAAACACAATTATTATGACACTAAATAATATAATACTAAACTTTTTAACTCGACTGCGTTATAACACGACGCGTCCGGTCTATATTGTGCGGTTGCGCATCGACCGACAATATCACAAAATATGAAGGTACTTCGAAAAATAATCGACTAAATTATTTTTATGTAAAATTACACTTTTCTACAATGCAAATAATACGCAATTAATATAAATTACGTAATGTTGTAAAGCGAAATAAAAAATTAACACTATTTTAAATTACACATTAGCTCCTAACGAAAGTATTATCCGTTTCTCCATGGAATGATTTTGAAGTATTAACACGCGATTTAAAACACACAAAATCGCCGATTTACACTAAATTTTAAATCTCAAATTTGGCTACGAAGGACCAAAAATGTACGCGCGAGAGAAAAGTGGACTGTATTTTTGGTATAAAAGGGTGTTACCTCAAAACTCTGGGCTCGGTGAAGACACGTTCTTCTTGGGAGCGCTCCCTTGGTCTTCATACACTCGAAGAACACAGCCAAAGGGATGGGTGATATTATAGGAGAAGGATAAGTCCGTTACACAAGCTAATTTCAAAAGCGCGGCGCACTCACATAACACACGTTACCGCGGCTCACACCAGAAGGGAAGAGAGAAAAAAAGTACGTCATACGTCAAATCATTCCATAAACAAAACATAGACGCTTCAACGTACGCATACACCTAAATACGCTACAATAGATAATAACTGGCAACATTGCAACCCGGCCCGACTTTTACGTAAGTAAACTGCCAGTGTACTTACATAAGTGTACTACTCATCTCGTTGTACCGTGTAAAATAATAGTAATTAATGTTACGTCAATGTTTACGTCAATAAGATATTAACTTAAAATAAAATACAATATAATATGTTACTTTATATTGTAAATTTAAAGTACATTAATATACCACCTATATATAAAACATATATAAGAAAGCTGTAATTAATTAAATACTGAAAAAAAATATCCATCAAATCGGATTTATCGGTGAACTAATGTAAAATGATATTCAATTTATTTTCGATTTGACCTTAATTCTTATTCTTTTTTTATACGTGTTTTTCTCGCTACCTGTTTAACGCCTCGTCTTTTGAGGAAAGGTTGGAGTTTATTTCATTACAATGTTTCATTGCCAGTTGATCGATAGAAATCTAAATAATGTTGACTTGTTGGATACTGAAATAAAAAATAGGTCATATTATTCATACTCCTCTTAACAATTATATCAGTCAATATCTCTTATTATCAATTAAAAGCCAAAGCTTTAAAATATTTGAAGTAGTAGGAATCCGATTTATATATATTTTTTTATAAATTTAGTCTTTTCTTTAACCATACTAAAGAACGTTATCACAGTAATGAGAAATGGTTTTGATCAGATCAGATCGGATAACAGAGTACCTCATCGTGTCGCCTCGGTGCCGTTTTAATTTTCCGCTAGCCCACAGATTTATATGTTTTCAGTTTTCCCGTCAATTTTCGCGATTTTTAATTTAAACGCTACGTTGATCCCAAAAAGGCAGTCGTTTCAATTTTCGTCCCACCTTACCATTTACCGACTTGTTATTTAAACTTGCGGGGATTACTTTTGATGTAAAATTAATTTGTGTTTTGTGTAGGTCAGATTAAAATAAAAGGCAATTTTATTTTGTCTTATGCCGTGTTATAATTTCCAATATTTCTTTTAAATAGTACATGTGATAGAATTCATTTTGAGTTCTATAAATCCAGATCATCAACCAAAGTTAAAATATTATGATAAGAGTGTGTGAATCATAGAAAAAAAAATTCAATTGTATAGCATGTATTGCAAAATATTTGTCCATTATTTTTAATATAAAAAAATATATACTTTATTATATATATATATATATATATATATTAATTTAACTGCACAAATCATGATTACATTACACGCGATCATGATCACGTGGAAAAGTGGCAAGAATTCTGCCATTGTGGCATATCCCGTTGTAATGTTGTTTACACGTTTAATTTTGTTTACACCTTTAAAGACGTATCACTTTGTATGTTACCCAAGTCAGATATTAATTTTAAGTGCTTAGTGATAAGTTGATGGTGTAACTTTTCCAATAAAAATAAATAAATAAATATCGCAATTCCGATCCTCTGGGCAGAAAAAGGAACCAGCCTTCCTGACACCAGTTAGTTTATTTACTATTTATCTTTCTACTCTATGAAAAAATTACAAGAAGGGAAGATATAGTCTCTAGGAGTGCAAGGTTTTAAGTATTAGACGATTCGTGTATTTGGGTATTGGAAGATTATATTAGTGTTATGTTTTACGCATCGTTACTCATGCTCATACTCACTTTTTGTTTCGTAAATCATGATATTTTCCACCTTGCAGTACTTTTTTGTACTAACTCTGTAGTACTTCACCTTTGTCATTATATTTCATATTACGTATATTTAATATCTAGACCATGACCTTTTATTTATTTCCATTTCTGTGAATGTCTTATTTCTTCAAATCATATTATTATCTTATACAAAAAAATCGTTTAGAAACAAACGAAATATCCTTTAATAATTTAATATCTTCGGAGGTTTTTGTTAGGCACCCCACGTTTTTATTATTATTTTAAGTAATTTATTTGAAGCTCCGACACAAATGATTTGACTTGAATTGTTTTATAGCTAATAAAATTATTATTATGATGACTCAAGCCTACGTAAGGATTGGTGAGAACCGAGATTTTCAAGTAGTTAGGACGTATTCGTCTAGTGACATGTGGTTACTGGTTCAAGGCCAGGCAAGCACCACTAAATTTTCAAGTGCTTAATTAGTGCTTATTCATTTCGTAATCGGTGGTGAAAAAAAAATAAAAATTCAAAGAAATTCTGGTACACGTGTAATCAACCCGCAATGGAAAAGAATGGCTGAACAAGTTTCAAATCTTCTTAGCCTACCACTGGAATCTTTGAAGGCAGTTTTATAACGTCTATGGGTGGTGGTAACCACGTACCATCACGTGGCATATTTGTCCGTCTGCTATCTGTTTTATGAAAATATTAATCTTAAGCAAGACGGCCTTTTTTATCTGTTCGATCTTCTTTGAGTTCTTAGTGTTGTTCTACTTTTTGACACATAATTTATTGGTGAACTTTCAATATAATATATAATTTTAATGTTTCATAGATGACCGTTTTCCAAAGAGAGAGAGAGACATACGACATCCTTAGAATTAGTAATATTAAATTTGTTTATTTTGAAATAGACGTTTAATAATAAGTAATTAAGTGCAGTGGGATTTGACTTTACAACATGCAAAATAAATTTGTAGAAATAAAAGTAATAAAATATTTTTTTATCTATTGTAATATTATAAATATCCAAGTAACTTTGCCTGTCTATTACGCTTTCACAGCTAAACCATTGAACCAGATTTGATTTAACGCGGTCGATGCCGCGGGCAAAAACTGCTATAAATAGTTGTATACTAAGATTAGGTTAAAAGATAAAGTATTCGATAGAGGCGAATCAACGCGAAGTCAATAATAGGTAATTTAGACTATTTCCGGCTCTCCCCAACCTCTAAATTGTAAAGGTCCGATACGCTTGTCTACCCTTTGTTCTGCGTAGGGTTTATATTACGACTGAGGAAAGATTTAAGGCGTAAATCTTACACGACATTTATAAAAATACCTCATATACATATAATATTGTAAAACTGATAAAAAATGTTCTGGAAGAAAACAAATAAAAAAAGCTTTATTACATGACGACCTCCGTGGTCGAGTGTATACACCGGTTTTCATGGGTACGCTACTCTGAGATCCCGGTTTCGATGCCCGGCCGAGTCGATGTAGAAAAAGTTCATTAATTTTCTATGTTGTCTTAGGTCTGGGTGTTTGTGGTACCGTCGTTACTTCTGATTTTCCATAACACAAGTGCTTTAGCTACTTACATTGGGATCAAAGTAATGTATGTGATGTTGTCCAATATTTATTATTATATTTTTTTATTATCATTAAATCTTCACAGAATAAGCCTTGTTTAATTTAATCACTAGATTTTTATATTTCATTGATTGATTGATTTAAAATTATTAAATAAGATAACGTCGAACAACAATATCAGTTTTTTGCATACATTACCTAACTTATTATATATTAATAGATTTCTTCATGTAGTATACCCAGGTAAATATAAAATACCTACGTAAAATAATTGGAATATTTCCAATAAAGTACAGGTTTTGTAAACTCGTTGAAAATGTTTAATGAAGTATACTTTAAAATAATTTAATCATTTAAAACAATTTACTATGAGTCAGTTATTATAAGCGCCTCATTTAAACATAATTAAATATTATTTGAGACTAAAATGAAATGAAATTATCGCAATATGCTTTAAAATATTTAATTGTTCAAATTATTTATCGATTTGTAAATAAATTATGCAAAAATAATCGTTTAACAATGATGATTTGTAAAAATCGATTTGGTCACCAGAAATTCTGAATATTCATTAGTTTTGAAAGTACGATCGATATATAGTTTGCCATGCACGCGATACTAGCTATGATTAATGTAGTGCATTCACTCAACCATATTTTTAGTTTTGTATATCATGCTAACATTGTAAAAAATAAAACTTTGCTCACTCGATTGTTTGTTTTGCATAACGGAATCATGTCAAATCAAATCAAATACCTTTATTCAATACAGAAGGTTCACTAACTTATTGATTGTCAAATTAAACGCTACCACCGGTTCAGAAAAGAAAATACCTGAGAAACTCGGCGACCTTTTTATTGTTTTATCAATTTGTGATTATTTACAAATATTAAATATCAAAAGAAATTGGAGGCGATTGTTTTACTCCCGAGGTGTCTTGCGCACACACAAGCGTTCTTTAACATTTTTGTTTAAATTTAGCAATACTGCAATAGAGGAATTTTAAACGCTTCCGGGGATCCTTCTAGAACCGTAAACAAAACCGTATAAAGAGTTACGAATAGAGTCACTATTCGTATTCGAGTAACAGGAGTAACAAATTTGTGTTTGTTCCTAGTACCGATGCTATGACTTATGAGTATCACATTTTCTCATAAAATCATTAATATTTTTCCGTACATACATAACATTACAGAATGTATACTGAGAAGAAGATATCTTGATCTCTCTACTATAGTCAAGCCATCCAGTCCATTTAGGCATCGTGATGGCATAACATTATTTATTCCTTATATAATTTTTATGGGTTTTATTTATAATTGTATAGAAAATAAAATAACATCGTAATAAATTACGGAATTAATTTTAATATGCTGAATATAAACACTGTTAATATATAAACATGAAAAACTGTAATTAAAAAAATAGTAAACGTAAATTTTAAGGTGCTTACGATTTCTTGAGTAATTTTATTATTACATTTTGGCTTGTAGTAAAATTTTTGTATGACACGCAAATTCTACAAAAAAAATTATTACCGTAACCTTAAAGGACAGGTAGTACCTATAATTATAAATGAAAACTAAATTATGAGTTTATAAATAAATACATAAAATTAAATACACTTTCATTTTTTTTATTTAAAATTATAATTAATTGTAATTAAAATAAAAAAAAAATATTCGTAAACAAAGACTTAATTGCATAAATATTTATTCGGTTGACGATGTTAACGAAGTTAAGTAGAAATAACATGAAGTGTGAAGAAGCATTGTGCATTTAGCTTAGTTTTCATGCGTTTTTTTCTCATAAATAATATTGGAATATATATTTTTTTATCAAAGAATAAAATATATTTTTTTTAACAAATTATTTGTCAAATAACAGTAATGTGTTTTACTAAACCTTTTTTACAGTATTTTTTGTTTTAAGTATCTGATAAATATTTGACCTAAAATCTCTTTAAGAAAACTCGTGAAAACGGGTAATCCGGCATAAATGCTCCTAATATTTTTTACAGCACCAATGTCTATGGGTTATGGTGATCGCTTATCATCAGGTGGCCTATTTGGCCGCCCGTCAATATACATCATAAGAATATTTTTTTGTTAGTCTATACTTAATTAATTTTCGTTTATTTATACTAAAATATGAGAGACGTTTCAATAAAATTTAAATTTTAAATTATCTTTTTTTAGAACTTTTTTTAGATTATTATGATTATATATTTGAATTTTTAAATATCGCCCAAAATCTTAAATTAAATAACGACCAGTTTTTTTTTCTATTAGGATTGTTTTTGAAATGCTACGATTCGTATTAAGATGACTAAAATAATTAAATTGAAGAATAGCTGATTACTCTTTAGGATAATTTGACTCCAATAACGTAGAACCTCATCAAAATATTCAATACAAAATCCCTTTCTTACCGGTTCGATACGAGTTTAGTACAACACAACTTAGATGCAGCATCGGCAAAAATCGTCAAACCGATTAAATCCGAATTAAGTGACTTCAAAATCATCAATCTTTATTTATTTCTTAGGCGAAAATGATCTTTACGCAAATGTGATAATTTGTAATGTCATATAGCCAAATACATTCGCATAATAGACAATGGATTGTTATTTTTTATAATTTGTCGATGTTACATTTCAATTGTGTCGTAATATAGCTTTGGCATGAATAGCTATCGCTGTTACACACATAGCTTAATGCTGATTGCATATAATATGATTCTTTCATAGTAATTCACATATTAAAATCGGACAGCTGAGATTTATTTCAAGTCAGTCCCATAGTCTGTACAAGAACGAAACGCACGCTCTGGGGGGGATTCGAGAAAATTGCAAACATAAAGTTTCTAATCGACGGATCTTTTATTCCCTAGCTCTCGAGATACAGCCCATTAGCTTCGTAATGGGGGTTGCTTAAAATTTATTTTATCATCTTTTGGCACGTGACGTCTGTTTAAGTAGTCTTAGTAGAAGAGACAGCCGGTTCCGTTAAATTAATGTTTTAATATTTATACATGATCTATTAAAACAATTTGTTTATTATGAATGCGTTTTGGCTTTTCAAATCTGTAAATAATGGTCTTAAGCATTAGCGAACAAAGATTATATTCTAAAATTTGTGCTTAAAAGTATAAAGCTTGACAGATATTTGTTTGAACACGCTAATCGCAGGAAAACTACTGTTATATCATAGCCTGTTTTATGAGAAATGTTCTTCGTTACTTACGTTCTACGCCCTAAACAAGGAAGTAGACAGTAACACAAAATGGAATCCAAGCTGGCAAATCTGGCATAGTGAAATTGGTATGCACAAAAATGTTGTTATTGTATCATTTTATTTCAACGAGGATTAAAGGGTTCGATCCATCTAGTGTCTATCTAAATAACCTAGCCTTAAATAACCATAATATATTCCAACGAAATAATCAAAATAAATAATATATTAGTATTTCAGATTTATTACACCATACTTTTATATTTAACCAAGCGATAAAAATAAAATCTCGGTGTATTTCAGTATTTTCACCTTTCCTATGAGTTTTTCTGCTATAAATATTGCTATATAAATAGCAATAGATTCGGACAATGTATTCGTATGCGATTTATATGTCTCTCGCAGCGGGGAACAGACTGCAATGCATTATTAGCTTAACAACCTTTGCTAATGTTCGCATACAACCATTTACGAAAAAGCGTAGTTCCTAACTACATAGGCCCAAGGACTATTTTTCTGGACCTAGTAGAGTTGCGAATACAATACTTCGACTACAATCACGAGCCTATACGGCAACAAGTATCTCCTATTACATTACTTTAAGATCTATTTTAGAGTAAAATAAGTAGATACTTTTTGCCTACCGTATGACGCAAATTTAAAGCCATGCTTTCAAATAGTAATTAACCAACGAGGCTTTAATTGTTGCACTTTGTTAGGAATAAATGAACATATTTTATGTTAGGGGTAGTTAGCGTCCTGCTATAATATGTGAATGGTAATTCGTAGCTATTTTAATTGTAATGTTTTCTAGTGCTTCTTTCTTAAGCTTAGGATATTTTATATCACTAAATATTATCATAGTCATCTTGTGAAAAATATAATTTTTAGATATAGTTTACTAAAGTTTGACACGGTTATAGCCTGTATCCAATATAAAAAGACATAAAGTAAAATAACAGTCTGTTTCACTAGGGCTCAAAGCCCTTTCTAGTTGAGGAGGCGGAGCTTGTCCTTGTGGCGCTAACAACAAGAAGTACATGGAATTGTTAATCATAAATTCAAGTTTTCTACCATCATTTACGCAACAGTTGTAGACAATATATTAAAGTCACATATTTATGTTTTTGAAAACTAACAAAGAATAATTATGAAAAAATATATTTTAATGTAACAAAATATTTCTAATTTGTATTAAATAGAAACTCAAGCATACAGTCATTGTTATACAAATTTAATTTCATTGTTGTCTTTAAGGCGTAGTCGCGAAAAGTATTTTTTTCAGTTACACGACTTTATCCAACCTCTTCAAAGAATAACAAAAATGTCGACAAAGAATATAAATTAAACTTAAAAATAACTTTATAAAGAAATACAGGACGAACAAACCATCCTTGTACGTAGTGGTGTGTGGAATGAAAGCGACTACAAAAGTTGAGAAGTTGCGTCATAAATCATGCTACGTACTTACAAAGTTGCAAGAGTAGGAAATAAGTAAACAGGACCATATGGCTCTTGTAATAAAGATGACGTTGGCTGTAATACGAGATGTGTTTTAAGGCAAGCCCAAGGGAAAGTGTAGTGAAGGAACAAAGATAAGTCCGGATTGTCGCAAGCTCGTCTACGAGGAAATTACAACTAGCACAATACAAAAGGCTTCAACCTCTTCTGTTTCTATTTTAAAGATGTTCCTCGTCTCTAATATGAATTAGAAGCGGCAATTTTCTAAATTAACTCTTCTATAATATTGTTATATTATTTTCTTTTGTTTATTTTTAAAATTGTACTATTTTTCTTTTCGCAGCATCGAGTACAAAAAACACAAATTATCTTAATGAAGCAGTTTTGAAAAGATAATGAAAATAATGACATAATAACATTATCGAATGTAATATTTGTTTATTTACTCAAAAATATTGCAAATAAGTTTCGACATTGCGAACTAAACGAAACATAGATAGCCTAATTGGCTTGTTTCAATTAATTCACGTTAAATTTTAATATCAATTCTTTCATCGTACATTTATTTACACCGAAAAGACATATTTTTTTTTCATAAAATAAAACGAAGGATTATTGTGTCATGTTCCTGTCATTATTTCATTTCCTTTTCTGTCGTTGTTTTAGCGATAAGGTCGCCTCTTATAACACTCGTCTATATTAAACAGTTATAAGGTAAGTACACATATTATATCTTTTTATGAAATTTGTCATTATCATTTTCAAAATAGATTGTTATTGTATCTTCCATTTACAAATCGCAATCAATGCACGTTAGTTCGGTTTTTCGAATTCCATTCACAAAATTATAGGCATCATTAAATTTAGATGCGTTTAAATTAGGAGTTGGCTTATTTCGCCGTTTTCATTCAATTTTAGATGCATGCGTTCTGACTTTAAGGTTGTAAATGCTTAAATGGACATAATTTTAGCTAAAGAGAATAGGTCGACGTAAAATCATGGTTGCTCATGGTCACAAGCCAAATTAGCTCTTAATTACCAAATATTATAGTCCTTAATGTATTGTTTAAAATAGCTGGTAGGTTTCGAAGGTGGAAAGATATGCCAAACCCCAGTGCAGACGAAATATGAGGATTAAATTCCTGTACTGCACTTAACTAGACTAATTTATACGCGGGATGCCTGCAACGGCGTGTATATACTTCACTAAACTAAACAAATTGAGAGGTAATTGTTGATATTCAGCGGTAATACGTTCTGTTTGTTTGTAGTTTGTTTGCGTTTAAACAATAACAGTTTTATTTGTGGTGTTTTCAATTGGTAAATGTTTTAATGTTATGGTAGATCCCGGCGCAGGTTGTATAAATATTTAAGGCCATTGTAAATAAATTGAATTATTTACAAAACTATTCATCTTTATTCAGAAGCTTTTAATAATTTAAAAGCTATATCGGTTATGTTTAATATATATTTATGATCGCTAGTTTTAATAATATATAATTTATTTAATATAGATTTTTATTTTAGAGTGCTTAAAGTGTTATTATTTCGTTATTATGTAAAGATTTATATTTTATACTAAACTTTATTATATTTAAAAAAATATATACACTTATTTACTCAGGTATAGAAAGTGAAATATTTTTATAAACATTATCAATAAACAAGTTATGTAATATTTTCTTTAGTAAATAATAATATAATCATCCATGACACGAGCGTCCAAAAATATATATATATTTCTGATGAAAAAGGAACACTTCATGATTTACCATAGAGATAAGTCCACGTCTCATACGAAAATGACATTGTTTGAATAAAGAAAATACAAAATTTTTCATCGGCCATATTTGAGAGGAACGAATTACACGAGAGGCCTACGACGACATGGCGTGAAATTGCCTTCGGATGGAGCCGGGATGCTGCATCTTGAGATTATCTCCTTATATTCGTTTAACATTCGAAACGAGGACACATTTATATTAGTCTGTAAATGGGCACTTAGGTATAATGTGATGATAAATCTGTTGCCTGACGATACCATTTTAAGAGGATTATGTGATTATGATTATGTGGTTATATATATTTGAGTAAATATTACCATTATTTATCCAAGTTCTAGTAACAGAACTGGCAAGCAGCACCGTGTGTAATATTACACGAACCATTTGGACCCACTTTGAACCTCCTCATAACTCAAAAACTATTTGACATAAATCTGTCAAATTTGGCTCATATATTGAGACTCGCGAGATACATATGTGTTTCAAATTTCATAAATTGAATATACATATCCATATATAACGAGGTAGAATTATTTTATTAAAATTTATTGATTATGGAGTTGTAAAGTAGCATTTAAGAGTTGTATGGTTCAGGCAGTGTAGAGTAGAGCCAATCGATCTCAAGACTGACTGTCGTAGCAGTCGGCTACGCGAGTTTTCGATCGTTTCGATCTATCGAGTATTTAGGCACCTTAAGTAAACTTATGTAAGTGGGAAACCGATCCTATAGGAAAAGATTTCCCAAAAAGAGTTGGCTGCCAGTCGCTCGCTAAATCCTTTCATTTCATGCAGTACCCATCATGAATATAATAAGAGCCCGAATACCCGAATGCTAATTATATGTGATAAATAGCCTAATTTTTCAGCAGGGCTTACGATAACAATGTTATCCATGTTGCTAATTCACGTATTTTCGAAGTAAAACGTGTTATTTAGATATTAATTTTTATTTAATTTTTGTTTTAAAACTGATAAAACCCTTTCGACTTCGTAATATAAACTTCTAATTATGTATTATTACTGACTCTCATTTGCGCTTTCACCCCGATGCCGAGTCTGAATACAAATAAAAAGCCATATAAATCATTCAAAGCGAATAAGTAGATGAAATGCGGTGCGAAAATGTATAGCGGCGGCAATAAATTAATAATTCCAGCAAAAGCCTGCCTGAAAAGGCTCCAGCTTTCAACTCGACAATAATACTTAACTGAAAGGCGATTATGTCCTGTCCCTATACTTTTAAACGTTAAATAATAAACCAAACATTTCTTTAAGCACCACTCTAATAAAGTATTGTCAAATTTTGAAAGAGAACATTGTGAGCCTAAGTTTTCGTTTGTACTGTACTTGGAAATAAAATCACCCAGGTGTTATAAAAAGCAAAAACATAAACATGTATGTAGAAAAAGATATAGAATTGATACAGCAAACGCACAAACAATATATTTACGATGATAAGTTAATTTTTAATAATAAAAAATAGGTACATATATTTTTTTAAAGATCAGGATAATAGGTGTGACGTGTAACAGTTTTCTTCTCGCTTTCGTGTCGTATGTGGAAGTGATTTTTGAAGAGGAACGGAAGTGCGTAACAAGAAGTTGAGACAGCGCGCGCTATTTGATTTGACCAATAATTGCGCACGGCCAACTGAAGCAAGTTGGCCGCCAGATAATACCAACGTACTTTCCGAGGGCATATAAATGAAGTTAATGGTAGTTATTAGCAAGGCAAGATGTCAGATAGTACACAATTTATGCGAATAATGAAAGGGTAAATTAATTAGAATTTTATCACGAACTAGGTGTGTGCCCGATGGAATCTCCCATTGGAAACATATTAGGAACCATGCAACTTTTCTCCAATATTAGAATTTTCTTATAGACTGTCTTCTTAACCTTAGATTAGCGGCGAGGAAAAAGTTCTTTCACTTCCCATGCAAGCCTCCGTATACATACTTATTTAAGGTTTGTTAACATTTTCAAAAACTGAACGGGTTTTTGTTTACAGACCAAATCTTAAATATAGGTTATATAATTAGTAAAAATGACTTCGATTTTAGAAAGAACTTTTATAAAATGATGTTAAAACACAATCTCATTATTTTTTTTTAACTAACATTCATATCCTGTTTAACTCATTTGGAGAATTGATTTTCAAAAATTTTTGAGTTAAATATTGATGTTAATCACTTGTGATATATGAGGAACTCCTGGAGTCAGTAAGTTATTCAGTCAGTAGTTCAGTTCAGTAATTTAGCGGTTAGACTTAATCTAGTCTTTTTTTACAGATGGTCTACACTAAGCACGGGTTTTCATTTACTATTAGATCTGTTTGTCCATTTGATTTTTATTTATAAATTAAAAATAATAAATATCCTCCAGTAGAAGGACATTTACAAACTGTAAATCCCTTACCTGTTTCTCATATTGTCAGATCAAACAGTTACTTGTTCCAAGCAGCTCATTTATCAGATTGTATTTTTGAAACAATATTTGAATTTAACATAATACTGATTTCGGAACCACTTTGAAGGCACCGCTTAGAGATGTTTGCTTAAGTACAAATGAGCACGACTCAGCTATTGTTTGCTTGGATGAATTTTCATTTATTTGCGTAAATTGCCGTACTGTTTTCTCGTATTCCCCATTATTTGATGATACTGCCGTTACGTTCAATAATTGAGTTTCATTATATCTTACAAATACCATTTCAAAGATGGTTATCTGTTACGATAAAATCAATTTTACTAGCTTAACTTCTTAAATTAAAAAGAATATTCCAACTCAAGTAATTACATTATCAAATATTTTATTAAGCCATATTTACTAGTGAATAAAATGCCTATAACAAATTAAATGTTGCAAAAATATATCTAATGTAATAAATGCTAAATATTGGTGTTTATTTATCAATGAGCGCTTATTTACACATACGATACAGCGGCTTCGTTCCGCGATTACATTACAGGATGAGCGCCTGCGTGTTGTCGATAACAGAAATTAATGTTTTCCTTCTAAATTAACGTGTAAAACCCAATAAAGCCCGACGCCATATTAATTTGTTTTTTTTTTCGTACTACCGAGTAAACGCGGCTGTTTGGTAACAATTACTTTTTCAGGATTGGACAAATATAAAGAGCATGAAGATTATTTAAAAAATATTTTTATAAAATTCGTTACCATAGATACGATTTAAAATGCAAACATAATAAAATGGAAGGTTTGCTAGATAAAATATATGTAAGATATATTTTTCTTTACGTTTTCTGATAAAGATATCAGAAAATATAACAAGTTACTTGAAATTGAAAATGGAATGAAACACAATAGACATGCCACTCGATAATACAATACACTAAATGTAAATATTCATGGATTCTTCTGTAGTATTTTCTTTTAAAAATCTGAATGCAGGAAACCTTAGATTCGCGTATCGAGTATGTATTGGACAAAGCTTTAGCTGACAACTGGCCCCATTTACCTATTGTTGTGAATATCGCAACAATGGCTTGCTCCCTAGTCCCGAGTGGTGACCCATTTGTGCCCGTTGAAAAATATGAAAAGTTATCTCTGGAATTTTTTTGTTTAAACTGTGGAGCCGCGTAATAAATGATGACTCCGTGCGCATCGTTATTGTCGACCACTTTTTCTGAAAACCGGAAAAAACTATATGAACAGTTCGTTTATTCGGTATTACTTTTCTAAGATATTACTTGTGGCATTTTTCTCGGTTCTTTCATAGAGAATATTAGGATAAAGAGTATATTTTAGAAGGTAACCAACAAGAAATGTAATACATTATTATTATATGTTTTGTAATGTCGAGTTAGCCCAGAGAGTTTCTTACTTTAGCTACATTACTTGGTCTACTAGGTGGTAGGGCTTTATGCAAGCAAGGTAGGTACCACCAACTTGCTATTCTACCATCAAACAGCAATAATTTGTATTATTGTATTCCGGTGTGACGTTTGACAATTCAGACGTTGGTTGTCTCTGTATATACACTAATATTCATATCAATCTGTTGAAGGGTACGTGTAGGGTTGAAGTTGATGTTCTGCAGTATTCTTTCAAAAAATGTAATAAAAAAGTCCTACAATATATATATAGTTTTATGATAAAAGTCACACAGTGTCATATCAAACAGATATATCGGGAATAAGATTAAACTGATCTTAATACTATAGTCCTTATTACAAACCTATCGAAAAATATATCGATCTAACATTTACTTAAAGTTGCTTAAGTAAATATAAGATCATAAAGTAAACAACGGAGATAGAACTCTTACATGCTTTACCACTCAATAATAATCTCCCGTAGCTCTTAAACAAACTTTCCTATTACGTACGCTGTCGAAACTTACACCTTGAATAAACTCCACGTCTAACTCTTGTCTAGAATGTTTGAAAACTGTACAAACATAAAGGCTTTATCTCAGTGTATGAGGAGAGAAGTAATTAGTTCCGAAGAACGTTAAATTTGCATGACAGTAGCAGTCTTTGGCGCAGTCCAGTTACCAGTCTTTATAGCATTTCAACTTTTGTTGATACACTACATCTATTACTATCCCTTAAACACAAAACATTTTTTTTTCACAACATTAAAATTATGAGACCTGTCGTTTTAAAGGTATGATTATTTGTACCTATATTATGTTTATTAAAAATTTAATTATTATTATTTTATGACAAGTATATCGGATACAAGTAGAACGAGAGCGAAATGGAAAGGCAGTGTTGCCAACTATATTAAGATATGTTATTATTTATAACACTGCGGTATAAAAGTAAAGACGTCTTATTAAATTTATTACAACACATACAATTGTTATACAGAAGCAGATGAAGCAAATCTCTTAGAGTTTTGACCATTTTTTTTGGTATCATTGATTTTACTTATGAGAAGGTACGCACTATTTAAAAATAGTATAAGCAATATTAATTTATACAAAATAAAGACTAAACATATAATTCTATCGCGTAAATAATGAGTACTAAGCCGAGTAACAGCTTGTATTTTAGTAGCGACTATAATACTTAAAGACCGAATGCAACGATAGTAGCAAAGATATGGCCAAGTACTTCGGAAGTGATATCTTAAAAGTTGTGAAATTTAATGTTAAGTTTACACGAAATAATAATGTACTAAAATTGTGTGCAATACAGAAACACTGCCTCTATTTTTAATAATTCGATGGGATGATATTGCAACGAAAGAAAAATTAGAGGCAAAAACAGCTGCTTCATGTGCTCCCTACCCTACTGGCCCGGCAGTGTAACACCATCAACGTAATAAGTTTGTACAGCTAAGAAAGCGATGTGACAAAAGGTGTAAACAATAGATTATAAGTCAAATTAAAAAAAAAAAAAAAACAAAAAATGAACTATATAATTGGCTCTTTGGGCATCGCACTGATGTGTACTGGTGTTATAAAAGAGATAAGCAAGAAATGTTACGTTACATTGCACTGCAAACAAAACAGCTTAGTATTTCTTACTTACTTGTAAATCTAATACATAATTTTTGTCTATATAAATTCGTTAGGCTTACACAAAATTAAGGTAATTACATGTATATGTAATTTGCTTTGTCATTAAGATGCACCCTAACACGAAGATATACACGGCTATGTAACATACACAGTGAGATTAAGTAAGTGCTTATGAATATTCAAGATTACAATGTTTTCCAATGTTTCTTATTAACCTGTTCTACTAAATATGTACTTGTTAAGAAGGGATTAATTTTAAAAAAAGTATGAAAGAAATGTGTTATTACTTTGTACTTTTTAAATTAATTAAAAAAAAAACTTTTAGTTACATAAAATATAGTACAATCCGTTATTTATAGTGCAATAATGTAATGTAATTTAAATAAATAAGTACTGTACTGTGTGTAGGTAAAATCTCGATAAATCTCGGCGCTTCGACTACGACTTTTGTAACCAGAATAACATTAATAAAGTTTTAAATTTAAATATTTAGCTTACGGTAAATAAATATTAATATTTAAAAAACGAGCTTAAAGAATAACTTTTCAAACATTGTTTATCTGACAAAAATCGTACCATAAAAAGGAGTTATTGCTCTCAAACCCCCCAAACATAATTTCAGCTAAGAGATGTGTAACATACATCAATTTATTTAAATGGAACTATATGTACATATTTTTAAATATTGCGGTGAAAATTATTGCTATATATCGTATAAACTGTGATGCTTGTATTGTGCTTTAGTGATATTTTATGAGCGAAAGGTTCGATTATTATGTATGACGATATTGCGGTGGGGATTGTATATTTACCTGTTGTTGATGAGAGTCCTCAAAGCGACGTATGCAAGTCATATATTCTTTAATATTAACTTTTATTCTTGTCTCGTCGTCTCATACACTCGAGTGTATTATTTATATAATACGTAGTAATACTTTAACGTGGAAATTAAATTTAAATATCACGGCGTTAATGTTTAGTGTACTAATATTGTCATTATTTATGTCTCATATATTGTAAAAACGTAAAATTTGTTTTATCTTTACAACTAATTCCTTTAAAAATTGTTTATCTTCTGACCTGATAAAAATAATGGCAATTTTTTCATGGTTTCAATAATATTATTTAACTAGAAATTGTTAGCAATATTATATATTATTATTTTACGTAAAATATTTTTTGTTTCAATTTATGGTTACTTATCTATGATTATAAAATCTATATATCTAAACTATAAGATGAATACGTAGTAGACATAAATTCATTAGTATTGTTTAGCAGATTTATTATTTATTTTGCTTATAATAATAGAAAGTAGTATGCTATGAAAATAATATAGATATCTAAATAGAAATTTCATTTTAAATACAGATAGAAGAGTCATATCTACAATTTTCATAAGTTTTAGATTGAAGTCATGGAAGCAAAAAACTTTGATGTATAATATGTAAGAATCGAACCGATCCATCATGCAACTGCGGTGGGTTTCCGTGAAAATGTTCGCAGAAACTGCACGCAAACGTCTACATAGCACGGAAACGTTGACCGACCTATATTCTTGAAAGATTGCTATTGTCTTTTTAAGGTTAAATACTAAAAAATAAAACTTTATATAACAAGTTATGAAATGCATAAAATAATTCATATTTCGTAACATTTAACTTAATGTTTTATAAAAACATTTATTTTATATAAGTTATGTTAGATTTTAAAGTCATATAAATTATGTTTTGTTGTGTTTGTTTTGTTTGGCCTTTGTGCAAGCCTGTATGGGTAGGTACAACATACTAATCAAATATTTTTACGCCATACAGCAATCCTAAGTATTGTTGTGATTCGGTTTAAATGGTGAGTGAGACAGTAAATGGCTTTAGGTTGTAAGTTCATAGAACTTACGAGTCACATCTAAATGTAGTCTTGAAGAACTATGAAAGAAACAATGGTCGATATAAATACAATCTAAGGATTAAATCTTTTACAAGAACGTTTTATACGTAGTAAGTTTACATACGGTGATTCAATGTTATGAAATAAGATTGGTTTAATTAGTTTTACTGTTTTGACAACATTCTTTGCCTTGGTTTTGGTTGAATTGCGTTTTTTCACCACTATAAAATGTCATGAAGTAGAATTACAATATGTTTACTGGACTTCTAACTATACGAAAATAAATAATGGAAAATTGTATTCCAACCTAGAAATAACTTATACACAATCCGAACAGTATAGTCTGCTGGTTTGCAACTTGTCGCTCTGATGTCCAGGTCCGGCCGGGCATTGAAGGCCGGATCCACTGTCGGGTTGTAAATCTCCTCCCGCTTCAAATATTTATTCGCGTAATGAGAATGTAAGCTTAAAATATCTTTATGTATTTAAGTAATCTTATCATACAAAATTTTCACTCATTAACATTAAGCATTAACAGCCTCTAAATTTTCCCACTGCTGGTCTAAAGACCTCCTCTCCCTTTGAGGAGAAGGTTTGGAGCATATTCCACCACGCTGCTCCAATACGGGTTGGCGGAATACACATGTGGCAGAATTTCGTTGAAATTAGACACATGCAGGTTTCCTCACGATGTTTTCCTTCACCGCCGAGCACCAGATGAATTATAAACACAAATTATGCACATGAAAATTCAGTGGTGCCTGCCTGGGCTTGAACCCGAAATCATCAGTTAAGATGCACGCGTTCTAACCACTGGGATATCTCGGCAATTTTCACTCTGTGTGTATTTATTTTGTTTGTGCGACCTAAAATTATAAATTAATAATATAACCGGATAATTTTGTGAATTTTCACAAGCAATCAATTGCAAATGACGCCGATATTCGACTGAACGAGTTAGGGGAGAATAAAATAAAATCTCATCGAATACCATCCATCATTGCTCACCGTGATAGAGAGGCGCCTGACAGAAAAAAAAAGATTTTTATATGAAATGACCTAAATTTAACTTGAAGGATTAGTCAATCAATTGGGAAAGTCGAACAAATTCATCATTGAGGCTTATAAAGTTGATCAATAACATTTATGAATAAAATTGACCTCCTCGTTGGTCTAGTGAATAGTGTACAAAACGGCGTATAACGTGGGCCTGGGTTCTAAAGTCGGGCCTGGTAATTATTAGTCATGTCCAAATTTTATTTTTGGAAATTATTAAATAGAAAAGTTCTTTTTATATAAACTAATAGGAGATACACAAATTACTCTAAGTTTTATTACGATATAAATAAATAAATAAAAATAAATATTGGACATCATTGTAATGTATGTGACATTAATATTACATTAGATCCAATGTTAAAGCTAAAGTCAAGCACTTGTGTTATGGAAATCAGAAGTAACGACGTTACCACAAACACAACATAGAAAACTAATTAACTTTTCCTACATCCAGTCGGCTGGGAATCGAACCCGGGACCTCGGAGCGGCGTACCCATGAAAACCCGTGTACACACTACTCGATCATGGAGGTCGTCAATATAAATTCTTATCCAATTTGCGTTTTTTGAAATTCCTGTGGCATATTTAAGAAAATAAATAGATCTTTTTATAAACATAGGTATCATTGAAGCATTAATTAAGAAAATAAATTGTTAAGTTGAATAAAGTGGGAGCAAATTAGGCAGCAGCTTTGTTATATCATTTTTTTACAATGATAATATTATCATTATATGAGTATTTACTCAATATATATGCATAGTACATGTTATGCGCTTCGTTAAACATGTACACCGTTAGATCCCGGTATTAAAGTACCGAAGCCTGTTTGCACTTGTTGGCGGGTATTAGCCGTTTTGCGTTTAATTATTACAGAGTATCCAAGAACGAGAGCTACAAATGTGTATAGATCTGACGGAATCCGAAATGAAAATGTTCTTCAACAATAATACATAAATAATTTAGTAGTCTTTTTGAACATTTTATTGAAATATTTGATTACTGTAATAAAATGGAGGAGGTAAAATGGTGACGTCAGAATGTAATGGCGGCACGTGGGTGGAGAGTAATCGAGAGTGAACAGTGTTCCGGACGCTCAGTATGACTGCAAGACAACTACCTTGGTCACAACTCAGTACGCGAATTTCGGTGAACCAAGTAATATTATGATTAGTTTCCGGATAATTAATTATTGAGATTATTACAGAAATATCGTGTCGAAACTCTTATCTACCTGCCGTACTTTGAACCACCCAATCCTGAAGATTTCATCTATTGCTCAGCTATAATAGGCGTCGTCAAATATATAAAATCTCTGTTACGTCTATACTGTTATTAGGTCTTTACAACATGTACAAATGAAAGTTGATAAAGTTTATTTGTCGTTTCCCTTAAGGGCCCTCAATGCGTCGCTCTAACTTCACGCATAACGCTTCCAGCGGTTACCTGTAATCAAATTTATTGCTCTTACAGTTTTGATACTAATTAGAAAAATATTTAATTGCTATAATTAATATCGTGGGACTAAGTTTCTTTAACCGGTTCTTCTCAGGTCTGAGGTGTTTCTTACCGAACCAATGGTATATTTTTTCTTTATATTGAATGAGTGTATTCTATAATGAATAAGGATTTTTGACATTGATAGTTAAAAACATAATTGATATGAGAAATAAGTCATTTGATTGATCAAATTAAAATATTAAGCGCTATTTATATTAAACTAGCTGTTCGCTCTGAATTCGCTCGGCATTTACGATAAGATATTTTTTAAATAAATAAATATACATATATCTATATGATATATTCGTAAGTAGCCTTTTTTCTCCCGCGAATTTATTAATATATAATTATTAAAACTGAGTACCGGTCCAAATAATAAAGTGTAATAGACAATTTTATTTGAAAATGTTTAATTTCTTATTAGGTATATTTAAGTCAACTGTGTATAGTAAGACAAGTAAATGTACTGTCTTTAAGTTTTAAAGTGGGCAGTATATTCACTCGAATCGGAAAGCACGGAAAAGCGCTGGTTCTTCGACTCAACTTCTTGGTCGTATAGGATTGCTATCCCTTTAAATTGGAAGAATGAGGCAATAGAAAATGCATCTGAGTTTGCACACTTACCGTTACTCTACACAGTTATTATACTATATTTTGGAGATGTCCAAAAAGTTCGTGTGTGCATAGGTATGTTGTATGTGTAGCATCCGCTAGCAGTAAATCTGGATCGACAATAATTTTACCAAGTACGTTAACATAATAAGCAAACATCTAATGTTACCTATTAAAAAAAATAACAAACAAATTCTTGTACAATTATGATTGCTTTCATTTCAAATAAATAAAGCAGCTATAGAATATATAGAAAGTACAGTTTTGTAATGGACATTTAACGATTAACTTCAATTGTTTGATTTAGCATTAAAAGAAGATACAAATCCCATAATATTTGATAAGTCATTAATATATTGAACCACATCCAACATTACAGTACTCTTAATAAAAATATAGACATCAATATGAACTGACTGATATTAATATCACTCTCTTTTCATATAAGTTAAAACAATACAGTGATGGTTGCGTGGTTGCGTTTAATAACACAATGGCGATCTGTCTGGAGTTAATTAATAGATCCATTCCATTGTCGTCTCACAATGCCTGTCCTTTGTTCACGTGTGGCCCAATCTTCCTTCCTGTGCCTTCGTTGAGGATGTTTATCTTTGACGTATAGCTGAGTTGTTTTAACAAACTTTACGAATACCTTTCTTTTAGAAATTTGTCTGAAACATTTTCGTTGATTTCGAAGGCAATCTATAATTTGCTATCATTTACGATATGGGCTATATATTCTAATTTTAATGAATTGACCAATTCTTTTATGTTCAGAAAGTTTATTAAAGCAACGTAATACACACTCGACTTCACGTAAGATTTTGTGAAATGAAAACTTCATCTATATTAAACTTTAAAATAAAATCGAAAATTTAGTTTTTAAAACTCAATAATTTTTAAATATAAAGTTATATACCGCTCAGAATATAACGGCGATAACATTAACGATAAATCACAAAAAAAAAAAACAATTTTTATTCTTGAAAAATATCAACGTTATCATAGTTTGTAATATGTGGTTAATTATTACAACAACGAATGTTTGAACTCTATTTATTATTACTGGCCGTCGCGTCGCTTCTCGTACCCCCGTTTCCGATTGTTTGTTATAAAAAGTTGTGGCCATCCATAATCAATACTCTTTTATAGAATAGTGAACATTCAAATATTTATCGATATCTCTGTGATTAAGTTAAGAGTATGTATAAAAAGGAACTACTGAGTTTCTTGTCGGTTATTTGTAGTATTCTACATTCATAGCTTTGTATTATATTTAATCTTGTAATCTTATAAATAATTTACCATTGAAAACACACTTTTGATTTAAAAAATAAACCGCTGTATTTCTGTTACTAGTGATAGAATTTTGATAATCAAAAAGTGTAATGCTTCTATGTTGAATTAAGATTTTTAATTTGTATTTGATTTGTAAATGATAATTCAAAAGTGCTCGTAAGGAATACTAATCGTATAATGTATGTATATTTCTCGTTATTATTTTTTAATTCTCGGTTATAAATTAAAAAATAACCTTGTATAAATTTGCTCGTCTAGAAAAGCGAAAGCAACATGCAAAATCATCTGTAAAGCTCTTGTCAAACATGTGCGGGCAAGCGAGAAAACTAACAAGGAGACTAGACTTTGCACTCGCAGTCGACAGATGTGGTCGAAGCTCAATAATTTCCTCTCATGTCACGCTGCTTCTGCAATGTCTGGATGCACAGGTGGTCCATACATGTTAGGGAAAGTTTATTTTGTTAGTTTTTATTGATAAAGTCTTTTTATGTTATTAGATGACTAGTATTCTTTTTTCAAAATTAATAAACTATTTTGACTGAAATCTGAATTGTTATTGGTTAACGGTAGCTGATGATAGGACACAATAGGTGACCAATGAGCGTTTAGTATTAATTCAGAGTTAATCTGTATTATCTGTTTCATATCTTTGTTTATACGTATGTTTAATCTGTTATGTATTATTTTACTCGGTTGTAAAAGTTTTTAAATATCATTGGTATAAATATAAACTCACGAAATATTACCAGTACTTTCAATGACTAAATCTAAGGACAAAAGACTAAAGCTTGCCTATTTTAAATTATATGTGATTCAATATAAGGTTATTAAATGATAATCGTAGAGCTATAGTATGTTATTATAATGTAGAAAATATTACATATAATATCGAATATATATTTTAAATTTTTATTTAGACCAAGTTTAATAGGTCACAATTAAGTTTTTATTGCACTAAGTTTAAGTTTACTAATCTTACTGGGTAACTCGGGTGTAACTAAGACTACATTGTTGGCTTCAAAGCCCAAAGCGACTTCAAGTATTCCCCTGGGAGCGCAAACTTCGTCTTTGTATCTTCATATTCAAATCATATCATACAACTTGTATTACGATAACGCTTTATGATAAATACACGGAGATTTATTTGTTTGTAACAACATTCATCATAAATTATATTCCTAACTTTTAACATTGAAGTACCCACTTTATTAATCGGAAAATGGTGGAATATTTTTTTATAATAAATGTGGTAAATTATAAATCAACAATTTTGTTACCTACTTTCGCTGAGGAGTACCAAGTATTAATAAAAACATTTTGTGTAATATATATCTTTATTATAAAGCTGATGAGTTTTATGGTTGAACGAGCTTGTAACAAGAAATACGTATAATTAAAAAAAAAAAAAACGCTTTGGATATACCGTTAATTGAGAGAGATTTCATTTTCATATACGATAAATGTTACTTTAATATTAAGATCAATCAAGAATTTAATCAAGATACCTAATAATTAATTAAGGAAAAAGAGTAGGTATGCAATGTAGTTTTTGTTAGTTTTATTGGTAATTATCTTCATTTCGAATCGATGGCAGAGTATATTTAATCCAATTGTGTAACGAGTAGATTCAATATGCCTACTTAAATAAATCTTTTAATTTTGATTAGGATAGAATATGTATAAAACTGCGCGCCGCATATTAGTGAACTAGGGTAGCCCATAAAAAACTATATAAGCTATTTATAACATTAAATAAATTAATATATACGTATATATTCATCTTAATTATATCCTATCTGTTATATTATTTGAAAATATAAAGATTATTTAAACAAATTCAGTGGTATTAAGGCTTATCAACACCGGTAGCTTCCACATTGTAAGTTGTGACGTTAATTTTGAAAATAAATTGAAGAAGACGCCTCAAGCGTTCGCCTCATACAAACTGAGGAACCAGCATTTAGATGTTCAACTTTAAAACTGTTTAGATGAAATTTTCAAAGGATTTGTTGTCTACACTCTGAGCTCTGGCTTTGTTGAGCTTCGAACTTTTACAACGCTTTAATGATTGCTTTTGCTGCTAATTAGGTTCACAGTACAGTAAATTTCTATTGTAGATTCTGTACGTTGCTTTTTATTTAACACAATTCCCATTGAAACAACATGTTCATAAAATATAAACACAAAGAGCAGAAGTTATTATAGTTGTACTGAAACAAAACTACTCGAAGCAATTACAAAGTTTTATCGTTTAATTGTTACAGTAGGAAAAAGTTGGCCGCAAAAGTGGTCATAATTAACCCTGAGTTCTTTGTTTTTACCCATAAATATTGGTCCACTCGCTCCACTCTCACTGACAACCGCTTTGCGTTTGCATTGCAATCTAATTTAGAGTGATACACGCCACCGTTCCCGGCCACAATTACGTTAGTGTTTAGGCAGCCATAAATTTAGCAATTACAAGCCCAATGCCATAACAAGATGGCTAAAATTTCGCTAGAATAACAAATGATTTGAAGATTTTATAACATATTTTTGAACCATTATTATAATATTTGTATATTTGGAACAAATGTTCGATCGTCGAGAATCGATCAAAAACTTTATGAAATTATCAAATAAGATTTTTTTTATATTTTATCTTCCCAAAACTCACGAGAAGAAAAAACATTTTCCAAAAAATTACATCATATACATATAATGTACGATTACGATACGATGACTTCTGTAAATTTATTTAAATATATATTTACTTGATAGTTTATAGTAATTTTATTGTACATAAAAAAGTTACTTTAGGAGATGATCGTTGCAAGTAGCATTTTATGTGTCCAAATTTCGAGGCAAGAGCATAATGCCGTTGGCGTCGACGAGGCGGCGACTGCGCCAGACATTTCCTTGCAAGAAAGCTACAAAAATATATTTTGGCACTACATAAAACTTTCTTACTTATTAAACTTTCGAAAGAAAATCATGTAGGCACTTTGACAATTCTTAGTTTAGCTCTTAGATATACGGTAATTAAAAAATGTGTTCAAGATATTGCCATTTATAATAAGCTTGAACATTAGTATCAAATTTTGTCTTTGTTCATTCTTAATAATATTTAAAAAAATGTTGTACATTATTTAGGCAACTTCAAGAAATGAACGAAGATCTACTATGAAGAGCTGAAAAGGAACTCGTCAATTACTATATTTTACAAATGAAATCAATAATAAATTAACATTTCATTAATGGAAAGCTATGCTTTTTTTGTTTATATAATTATATTGATTAATATGCCTGGTTTATTATTTTTTCGAAAAATTTAATTTCAATTTATGTATAACAGTAACGGCCTGTAAATTTCCCACTGCTGAGCTAAGGCTTCCTCTCCCTTTGTGGAGAAGGTTCATGAATACACATGTGGCCGATTCTTTAAAATTAGACACATGCAGGTTTCCTTACGATGTTTTCCTTCACCGACGAGCATGAGATGAATTATAAACGCAAATTAAGCACATGAGAATTCAGTGGTGCTTGCCTGGGTTTAAACTCGCAATCATCGGTTATGATGCACGTGTTCTAAGCACGGACATCTCGGTTTTGAGATATTTCGATACATAAATTTATGTATAAACAGAGTTAAAAATATCTGCATGAATTTATTATAGTGACGAACACCTCCACCAAGTGATTTTCACTGTTTCTACAATTATTATTTTTATTATGAAGTATTGTTGCAAACATACTGTAACGCAATTGTAAGTATTCTTACTTTGTTGAAATAATTTCTAAGGTAAGCCTCGAGCTCCGATTACAGCCTAGATAGTTACTTTTTGGGAAATGAAAACACTATAACTTTATGTTTATTTTAAAGTAGAAAGTGATAATACTATAACAGTAACCAATATCTGCAAATATAGCAGCATAAATATAATTTAGTTCTAACTTTCCTAACTGCGTATTCTGCAGAGCTGACTCCCATTAGGGACAGATCAAATGACGTTTCCACTGAAGATAAATGTTATTCCTAAAAACGCTGTAAATATTCTACATTTAGACCACTAATGCTTAACATCATTTATACATTTGTGGCTAAAAATTGAAATAGTGTTCGCTTGTTCGTAGTTAATAACGCACAAAGCCAATTAAATTTCATATTCATTTTAATTTATTTAACTTATTATAAATACATTTTTATAGTTTCTTACTTCTTATAAATGAATTATTACAATAATACCTAGTATGTGTCTCCGAAGTTAAAACTTACATCTGTTATATACGAAGAGACAATTTTTGACATCGACAGTTTTGTCATCGTCACGAAATACAATACTCTAAGGTATAAAAGGAAAATTTCTTCGTGAAACAGGCTAGAGATGTTTTATGGCTTTAATAAAATATCATCGACGTATAAATCATGGGGTATTACGGTATTACGACTTCGAAAATTGCTTGTTTCGGTCGCCCGTTAATTTGTCAATCGTAAGTGCCGAAATGAAGCAATGACGTTCAATTTTTTACTAAATCAATAAAACTTTATCGACTGATTAATGGGGGCAACGTAAATATAAGAATCGAATCACTCAACTTTATTATGGTGTAACAAAATCTCACTTTATTTTTATCGTGTAAATAAAGCAAGTAATTGTTTTTCTTTGTATCATGGCGTGTCTTGTGTTGTTTCAGACCAATTTAAGATTAATTAGACATCGTTTATTTTGATACATAACCGAGTGAATGTAAATGATTATTTTGTCAACTCGTTTATCCACTTCATCTTACAATATACAATATATGAATAAGAAAATTGGCCTTCAGTATTAAAAGCTTTTAGATCCCAGTATGTAGTCAGGAGCAAAATGCTCAGTTTTCGATTGAAAGGACCGATATCCGTTCTCTTTGAAAGCTATTTGTGGACTAAATCAGTAAATGCAACGGGCAGTTTGTATCATTTATTCAGCTTGTGTCATTATTTATCCTGCTATTTCTAGTATTGTTACTACGAATTATTTATATTTGTTAGTATTTATATTAATTTGTAACTTATATAATGTCTACTAATGCCTCTGGACCATGATATCCATTATCTACTATAATCTGTATTCACGACTAAGATGCTTAGTTTAGTGGTTATATAACTACTTTTGTAAAAGTATTAACTTTTTTTTTCTATACTTTATATACAAACTATTGAAAAATATATTTTGTGTATTAGAATGAGATATATAAGTATACGACTATCGAAAAAGGAGTGTAATGTCTTCAGTATTCATATAATTTGTATGGATGTATGTGCGTCTCATCATTCCAACATAACTTTTAAATGCTTAATGATTTATATTGTATAGAGTGACGCTACTGAAAATTACGTCTTTCAACCAGTCGTATTTTTTTAATTTGAGGTTAAACATAGTTTATTATTTACTTCTACGTATCTAATATACAAGATTTTATATATTGGCAATTTCGATACTGAAACGTCAATTTATATAAAATATAAATTAACCCGAATCTTAATTCCAGTTAATTATGATTTATTGCTGATTAAAAATACCAGTTGCTAGTCTGAAAGCTATTTGTGGATCAAATCAACAAATGCAGTCGACGTGCGGTTGGCTATTTGTACCGTCATCTCGTTTATTCAGGATCCATTATCACTTGCGTCCATCTGATATTATTTTACGTCGACATAATTTAGTTTGAAATAGATATGTGCAGGTAATTTTAATGTAACATGTTTGTTTATAATTGTAGATTATAATTCTACATGATTAAATTGGTAAAATAAATTTCTGACCAAGACTCAGTCCGCTTGGAGTGCTAAATACCATGATGGATGGTTAAGTAGTTAACACGTTAAAGCGTAACAAACAAACACACTTTCGCATTTGTAAGATTAGTTAGGATGTGGTTCTAAGACTAATTATTCGTTTTATTTTATTAAACTGAATGTCTGATCTAATGTATATTATGTTTTTTAATGTATTTAAATAATAACGTATATTAATGCGATACGATATTCGAAAGAAGTCTTTAACAAAAAGATCTTAAAATAATGTAGTACGTGTATGTCTAATACATGATTAGTTAGTACTTTTTTATGTAATTTAACATTGCTTAACTTATAAATACTATTAACTACGAAATTGAAGAACAAATCGAAAATATCTGTGATAGTAGAATACTCGCTCGTGGAAAATATATAATGGTTGACTGATAAATGGGCTACTTTAGAAACATTTTGTTTTCGTCGTAAACCAATTGAACGTCCTCAGAATTTCAGGCTAAAAGTATTTTTCGTGAAGCTTAACTTAATCGAGGCGGCCACAGTGCATCCAAATGGGGATATGCTTAGGTCACGTTCGCAATGCATTCGAAATTCAAATGAGTGTATTTTTTGGCCTGTCTGAGTACACGGTGAATTAAATTAGCGCCCTCCCACGGACGATGTTTGCTGTTCCTTTTTAAATTGTTAACAAAGGCGACGGCGAATTTGTATTTGCGGATTGCGACTGTGGAGGACGGTAGTAGTAGGGATGTCTCGATTCGTTTATTATATGCGAGTTATATATTATGTCAATCAATTAGCTGGTTACTATAAAGGATGACGACAATAAAAATCGGATAATTTTCTGATATATCTTTTTTTTTTAATTTAAAACAGTACGCAGACTAGCAAATGTCGCCACCTCCTATAGAAGTTGGACCCGTGAGTGCCTTGAAAAATAAGATGAAGACTCTAACCAGAGTTGGAATGGTTCACATCCTTCAGAGTCGAACACAAAAATACTTAGAATTGCTCTTTGGTGGTAGAAAGTCTGATTAATGGGTGATAACTCCCCTGGTGGAAATACAAAACGCCCTAATACCAAGTGACTATTTTATTGAAAATATACTTTTTTAAATTACAGTACATCACAAAAGGGACGATTTTTGAATTTAAAATGTATTCGTGTATTTATAATTCATCCTAAGAGGTAGAATCAAAACGAATGTTTGAATGACGGTCCTAGTTACATGTTAGTTTCATATTGAATGCCTAAACCAAAAGTTTTTTGTAAAACTGTCCTTAAAAACAGAATTTGAAATATATGAAAACACGTTAACCGAGGTTTTTGCTAATTACAGCTATTTACCGAAACAGAGCTGATTCTTTGTCCCATTGGCTTTAGACAGAATAATTAGTGTATGGAAATGGTAAAGGACACTTCAGTGTAAGTAAAAGCCTGCAAATGTCCCACCGTAAGCTAAAACCTCCTCTTCTTTTGATGAGAAGGTTTTCAGCAAAGTTCATCCGAGAAAATTCAGTGTTACCGTATTTGAAATCGCAATCTTCAATTATGTGTTCTAATCATTTTGCTCAACAATTTTTCATAGTATAGTAACACAACCATATTAATCACTTAACATATTTAAAAATGTTATTTTAACGTGTAAAATGTATAACAACCTTTAATACAATGATTTACAGAAAAAACATAATTTAATTAATTAGGTGTTTTATAATTGAAAAGTACGAGTGATTATATCATTTTTATACCAATGTTACCTCTGAGTTGTTAGAGTCCAAGATATTTACGCTGCTAATTACCCCCTGGGCTGATTCTGTCCACAAACAGCAAAACTAATTGCAGGCCAGCTTTATACTAATGCCGGCTTGGCTTTGTGGTCATGTTTATTTCAATTTTTTTATTTCAAAGACGCAAGTGAGGATGTTGCTAATGACTGTTTTAATATTAAAATATAAATACAAGTCTTTTTCGACTCATATTTTTGGATGAAAATATTTTTTAAAAGCGACATCAAGGCATATAAATAAAGAAATTCGAGGTTATAGTAATTTATACACTAATTATTTTGTAATCCACGCGTAAGTAATTCAACGACGGATAATTATTTTTCTGTGATCCAAATGTTACATACGCGACTTTATTTAGAGAAAATTTACTTAAAAATATGATACTAACTAATTTATTTATATAAGTAACACTAAACTTGCATAAATACGAAGTTTGTCTTACGCGAAGCCCTTAAATCTTAAGTATTCTTAGCCCCTTTAACCGTAGTCAATACAATTATCAAGTTCAAACAGCGTTCCCGAAGCCAAACTCAAACTTCGTCTGGTTATAGCTGCATCCAATATCCTAATTGACATATCGGGTGGACCGCATCCTACCGACGGATTATTCCCGTTGATAGACATATTTCAGACGTTCTATCTGTTGAAAACACGCAAGATATAGTGCATATCATTATTGAGACGTCATTATTCGCATGGCTTTATCCCATGTATTGTCGGTAATCTGTGATTGGTAAACGGCTAGTAAAATACTTGGAATAGGCACTTTTTTATGTTCTATGCCACTCAAATCATCTCAAACAAACGGTTGAAGAATGTCCGTGTTCTATTGATATATGAGCTGCACTTTCCTCTGACATCTCATCATCTTCATCTTCATCTTCTTACCCACGTTGAAATTGTTCCATCCTACTTTAGCTATTGAGCGCATCAAGTTACTAATTAACATTGTAAAATAAATTGACTCAGATTTGTTACTTTTAAATTCGGATGTAGCAATATTAAGTTCAGAACTCTCAAAATTAATTGGTTTATATATATATATATATATAAACCATCCACAGAAAGAAATAAAAAAAAAAACATTATGCCTTTTTTAAAAAATGTTTATTCATTTTGATCCTGAAGAAAAATAAATTCTAATGAATAACTTGTATATATGTATATAACACGTATACTATTTTTTTACATATTTTATTGTAATTTCGATATTAGTGGTTATTGTATTTATACGTTACATAAATACAATTATGAAGTTGTAGCTGGATTTTCTTCAGCTCCATCATTTGCGAATGACCACGTGGCAAAACATAAAAAGACGATTCACGGCTTCATTACAGAGTGCCAATCACATCTTTTGGCACGAAATCATAACTCAGCGAGACGCCAACCCTCATTCTAAATCTTTGGGGAAGCTCCATCCATTGCGTTTAATTATAGCCCGACCCCAAGCGATCTACCTGAAGATCGTTAATCTTTCTTAAAGATATATTCCCTGCACAACAGCCTTCATTCTATGCCCTCAGCGCTAATCGCTTCTCGTCGCACTTGGAATTTGTTGTATAAACATTTGAAATCATCTGCTACATCAAGAGCTCAATAAGACATCATCAATAAGACATCTATGTAGCATTATTATACTCGTGATCCCATCCTTGATCTTAGATCCCAAAATTGGTGGCGTATTGGCGATATAAAGATTGGTTAATATTTATTATAGCGCTAATGTCTGAGGGCGTCGGTGACCAGTTACCATCAGGTGGCAAAAAATATTTGATTCTATATCAATTTTGACATGACAGTTTTTTGTGAAGGTATTTGAAGTAATCAACTTACAAGTTGTGGATGTACTCAATAACTGCACTTTCTTTGGATTTCGTTTATTTTGGTAAAAATATTAATCGTGCTGTTTATTCTAGCATAGTTTCGCATCATGTGGATGCCGAGATTTAAGCTTTCTTAACTTGCCGTTACTTCGTTACTGCATTGAAAACTCTTTGAACCTCCCCCTTCTAAATTAAGGCTTGACTTTACGTGTCACGATCTTGATGCCAGCGTTTATATTTATTGATTAGCGAGGCGATGGCAGATATCAATAAGCTCCATTAACCAATCTTCTGACGAGATTCGTTAAGTTAATACGGCCTCAACTTAATGCTTTCTAGTTAATTGGTTCAGATTAATCTGTAAATCCCTTCAAATAACTTAGCCTTATGGTTCATTATTAACTTAACGATTAATGTATTTTGTACAAAATTTAAACTTTATTTATTTATTTATTTGAATTCAACTTTTTGTTTATGTTTTTTCTGTAAATTATTGATATGCGTTTGTCAACGAAATATAAACAGACTTAACAAGGAAATATTTTTTATGCTTCAACGAATATATTGTTGATAATAAAAAGAAAAACTGCTGAGTTTTTTTTGCAATTGTTATCGGCAAAACCTACAACCCAAACCATCAATAGCTTTACATTTAATTTAATATTGTTAATTGAAGATTTGAAAGTGTTTAGATTTTCATCACAGAGCAACGTGGAAGGTGGAGAAAAAATTAATCATGCAAAGAAAGGAAAGCTTGGAACAAACTGAGTCAACGCATATACGAATCAGTAAGAACTAATCTCAAATAATCGACATACTTAGTAATAATTAAGAAATTATAATGCACATGTAATATTCTAGTAATTTAGCTAAAATTCATAGTTTTTTTAATGTATTTGTGTTCGCAGTTCAGTCTTTGATACAAGTTGGACAAGAGCTGTACACACAGTCTGGCCACCGCGAGTACTGAGCAAATACACTGACGCCCGTTCGCTTTTCAATTAACTTCAGGAACTGTTTGTATTCAGGTATCATACTTCGGCCTTTGATGTTCTCTCATATTTTGAGAATTTCAATATCGAAGTACGTTACGATATTCTGAGATTCTCCAGTTCTGCACAACAACGTGAAGGTACTTGGCAGAGAAATTGTTTGTATATATTCTTAGTTTAATTAAACGAATATTAATAACATTTCTGATGCTTGGGCTTAGGGCTGCCGCATGCTCGCCAATTTATAAGTATATAAGTGGTTAGAATATATGTCTGAGTTTGTTATAAGCATTGAGGAAGTTGAATTAATTTCTGTTGCAGGAGACGAATCGCCAAGAATAATTACACTTTTTAAATTTTGATTCAGCTCTTGGGGGGGGGGGGGGGCAATCACTCATCTATGCAATATCTTGCATCCCATGGTTGGTGCCTTAACGGACTAATATGCAGTTTATGCTTCTATCAAGTCCATGAAAGAATGTGAAAATTTACCATCAAGTAGTTCACATGCTCGCCTAGAAAAAGTACTAATATTTACAATTTCTACTTACAGATATGACCATATATTACCTGACCATCCTATTTTGCGTTATGTTAGATTAAAAAACTTGAATCAAACTTAAAAATAACATAAAAATAATCAATAATTTAAATTAGCTGGAAATTTGGAAGATTTATATTACTTTCCGATTGCGATTTGAGTGAAAACGAACATTGAAAGACAATGACGTAATGCTCTTAACAAAAGTGAATACGCTTCAAGAAGATTTATGCACTCGAGGTGTCTAAAACCAAAGACAATGGAGAAGACTTGACAAAGTTATTTAAATTAGGGGACAATTTTCTTGGGCCATAACGTTTAAGTGGTAGAGGCGGCGAGGTCTCGCTAAATGAGGTTTTAAGCCATCCTCGTCGAAATTCACAAAGCAGGTTTCAGTCAGACAGGCTGACTCTCGACGCACAATGCTCTGATACAGCGGAGCCGTGAACAATACATACATTATTATATTGTTTTATGACTGCGTTGGTTTCTGACGTTCCGAATTAAGTGAATAAAGTTTAAGCCTTTTGTTTGGTTATTCATTTCAGTGCCATTATTATATTTTCATGTATATTCGCAACACGCAGTAGATTTAGTAATACTTGCGAAAGAACTTTATTAAATATGTAAAGATTATATTCAATTAATTACAACAGAATTTATAAGAGCATTTCCGTTGCTTATTTCTTAATTGTTTGATATTTATTACACCTAAATACATAACTCAAATGAGTCGTTGAAATAATATAAGTTTTTAGTATTCGACTTTACAACGTCGAAGTGAAATTCGTTTTAAAATGAAATATGAACAATTGTTTTAAGAAGCAGACGGTTTTATGAGTTGTTTGAATTGAGTGCATTTTACGATTTCAAACTTTTATTATTTATCGTTGACTATAAAGAAACATTCAATAGTGTTTTATTTAAATAAAAAATAAGATATGTATGTTTGTAAGTTACGCGTTTCTAAGCCAATTCATCTGATTGTCACCACAATGGTTAGGTGATTCACATATTTATGGTATTCTATGTAGGCCCGGATTGGAAGTCATTATATATTTTTTTCTACTTTTATTTGTCCTTCAATGTTAATTTTTCAGGATAAATAGTAAAATATAAAATAAAATGCTGTATAAACAAAATCCGATATTACTCAACCAAGCACGTTCAAAGATAAAATAAAGTTTAAATGCTCATGAACCTTTTTTTTTGTCGGAACACGAACATTTGTCTATTTTCTCCGAATGTAATAAATTATGCTAGAAAAGTTGACGGTTTTACTTCTGGATGCAGATTAACCTAATCCTTGTCGCCACGCTCTTGGAACTAATTTATTGCAGCACTTTTCGTTCTAGGCTAGGTTATCTCTTACTAGAATTTATTTCGCTTTTCCAGCGAGCTGGGAATTAAAGGCAATGGCGTTATAAATCGAGGTCACAGACTGAAAGTGAATTATCGAGACCACATAAGCTACGAGTAGAGTTAAATGTGAGAAATACTGATCACTTGATACTTGTAATTACTGATAGACAACTGGAACGCCGCTTTAGATTCAGCAGTGTATCAGTATTCTAGTGTAAAATGTATTAAGGATCGATTATTTTTGTAGATTATGATTACATATGATTAAGGAAAGTTATGAGTCTCTAAAGCTGATATCATGTAGAGCCTCAGGATCAATAGCCATTTGGGATAGGTGGTACCTTTTTAACGCAGTGAAAACCTTCAGAAAGGTACCCGGCTCCGTGAAAGGGAATCAGGTTATGTGGACACTGAAACCGCTGCTATGTTTTCGGCATGGATCGGCCATCGGCATCCACGGCTTTTTTCGAGCTTTTCTCTGCAGAAGTTCTCCTGGAGTGGCGAATATCTCGTCCGCGGGTAGTCTTCGCTATTGTGTAAAGCAGCGCGATATTAACCGTTCGCCTCAGCGGCCGTCTGAGTAATTACAATATAAATCTCCTTAATTATAATTACTTACTTAGTTTTTATAGCGACCGAGACTATTTTGTAATAAAATCTTTAAGGTATTTTTTTATATTCTTCAAAATGTGTATTGTTTAAAAGATTTATAACAATTCTACTATCGGCTATTTAAGTGTCTCACAGTATATGTGATATTAGTAACCTAGCATTAGTAAGACATGATTAAATGTACTACTGGATATTTTTTATTATTTATATATATATATATGTATTACTTATAAAAATCCTAATTAACTTGGATATTGTCAATTATACATAAAGAGTTTAAAAAAAAGTCCCAAAATCCTACATCACCTCCCACATGATATATGATTACGCATCTAGAATACAAAACGGGATTCACAGTAAAATATGAAACTAGATAAAACTTCTGTCCCTTGAATAGTTTTGGAAGAAATGTCCTCAGATTAGCATAATGCGATACACTTAGTCATCGGTACGTTATCTAATACAATTTATTGCGGACTCCTTGACTATTTATCAGAAGATAAGCTCAGAAGATAGGAAAGACCTATTTCTAGACTGTCAGATAATTTATTTGAATATATTTTAAAGGAAAACCAGTCTCGAAGAAAATCCTTTGATTCACCTATTTCATAATAACTGCTAGTATGTATATATGAATTCACGAGAAATATGTTAAATCACGGCTCCACCACGAAATTGTATAATTTTCTCTTTCATTTTCATCATTAAAATATTAAAACTAATGCTATGACAGTTTATATAAATTTATTTAATTAAAAAAATTAATAAATTTTAATTTTATATATATATATTTTTATATATATATTATTACCTTTTATATTTACTAAACCTTGAAAATATTTATGAAATAATATAACTTCCTACTTATCCAATACAAAAAAGGTCGTATAGGCAGAAAGTTTGGTATATATTGTAGTGTCACGTTCGTCAACATGTAACTTGGAAGGGCTTCAAGAAATATAAAACGATTATCACGTTATTCAAGTGAGATGGCTGTAAGTGTATTTTTCAGTCACGGATATCTGCCGACTTTAGAACTCGTTATCGTTCAGAGCCGGCGTCGTGAGTATTCGCTGTGACTTCTTTACTAACAATAAATGCTTTGTCAAACTTCTTCCTCGACTCTAAAGATAACCGACTTATGTTTGTTTTGTGAAACTTACCGGGTTTCTCGTTTTAGTTTTCAATCTTCGGTGATTTTATTTGCCTTCAATATACCGGATTAATCTAGTTCGATGCGCTTATTACTCGCTGTATTATTAATGAGCGGTAAGCAGATTTGGAGTTGCGTACTCAGACTCTAGTAAGCTATTATCTCCCTGTCATATTATGTTACATAAGCCTATATTATGTTCAGTGGTGCAATATTGGGTATAAGTTATTAATATGTATATAATTAACACTTTATTTAAATAAATAATAGAAAATATTGTTATAAGACAACTCGTGAAATATTTTATTGATTTTTTAAATAAAATACGCACAAAATATATAAGCGTGGAATGCTTAAAAAAACATTTTCACCAAAAAATAGTTAATGTTTTAACGTGATTTTTATAAATGTAAAAAGATATATTATAAAAACTATTTCATAAATTTTATTCATCATTTCACTGAAGGGTGGCCCGTTGTGAGTGTGATCTGAAGGCTTTATAGGGTTTTGAGGCTTGTAGGGTCGTAATCCAAGTAGCGTAATAAAGGAGCACTTTTTCGGAGATCAGCAGATACGGAAGGTGAACGTCGATATATCAAGAGATTAGTCGTTTGCCGCCGTCGTGAACAAGGCGTTGAATGTAAAGTGGTATGAATAGCGAGGGATGTGAAAAATATCGATATTTTTATAACGGTTACCTGTTAGTCATTTTTCTTAATACTTTCATCCCTTTAAAATAATCTACTTCTATAAGAAATAAGTTTAAAAAAATGTTTCGATTTTATATTGTTTTGTCTGTGTTTTAATTTTGAAAACAGAATGAAATTAAAATAGTTGAACATGAACACACGTTTATAGCACATATCGATATCGATAGTTATCATTGTACTTAAAACACGTCACTAAAATAGCAAGGAACTCCATAAGTTAACAGCTATCCGCGAAGCCTATCATATATCAGGCGGGTTGACATATTCGCCCGTCATGTACGCTTTACATATAGAAGTAGCCCGAATCATGTATTTGTATATCAAACCTCAAGTGTGGGGTAACCATTATGATTTATTGGCTTAATTTATTGTATTCGGAAGTAATTGAAAATTTCATAACTCGTCTATGAGTTATGGCATTTCGTATGTAGATTTAGTATATTTATTATTACTATCGTTGGTTATAATTTTATTTTATTACTCTTCACGGCTTTTATAGCTATCTACTCATTAACTAATACTGACTGATTAGCCGACTGACTTACAACACAAGGCCTACACTGGTATGCTTGGAAGATCACAATTTTTCACAGGCGTTCCTCATGAGGTAAGCACAAGTAATAATTTTTAAAAATATATTCCCAAAAGGTTAAAAGAAAATGTAATTTTATATAAATTATTCTCATATTTGAAACTAGAAGTATGAAAGTGAGTGATTAGGCATCTCTTTATTAATAAAAGTTAGTACGAAAGTTCTTAATTTATGTAGTTTTTAATGTGGAACTTCCATCGTCTTTTTAGGGTTTATTTAAGCGAAACTATCAATTAACATATGGATAGAGTGTTGAATTTATCAAATACTGAAATTTTAGGACTATAAATCTGAACCATTTAAAATATATTTGAACATTCCTTTAAGGTTTTAAGGCTTTTTTCCACATACAAGCCATCCAGTATTGCAATTGTCCATGGGCAGTAATAGTTACTTTCCAACAGGTGAGACATCGGCTCTTTTTTAACCTATATAAAAAACAACCTAGTTTCAACTCAATCAGAAAACGATGCAGGAAGGCACAGAATTAACAGAAACAAGTAAACATATTTATATCAGACGTAATCTATATTATGTACAATACAAAAAGCGCTGAACATTATGACATGAATCTGTACCATTATATTTAGCGTGTTTCAGAGAAGATTTCGCCAAACATTATCATTCAATATCATTAAACGTATAACGAAGCCACAGTGACGCTTGGCTCTGATATATATTAATATATTTTAGATCCTTTTTGTCATTTAACGTTTGATTTATCGAAGATAACGAATTTAATTATGACAAGCAAGTGTTTTTACTCAGTGTTACTCAAAACATACATTTTAATAAAACTCACATGTGTCGAATAAACTTCTTCCACTGATTGAGCGTAAGCAGCAATAATTTTATGAATGAGAAACATTATAATATCAAAGATAATATAAATCTTTTTCCAGTTACAAAAGACATAAACAAATATAAAGCCGAGAACGTCATACTAACACATTTACACAAATAATTAAACACTCAAATGAAACGCCCTGTCTGCGTACTTTTCCTGTTTTAATGTGTCTGCTTCCTATTTCCCTCTATAAATTGCAACCTTTGTAAGGGCATGAGCACCGAATGTTTATGATACCACATAAAATAATACAGTGCATAGTGATCCCTATTTCATTGGTCGTAAAGTGTCTAATCCAATAACGACATATCTGTGATGGATCTGCACAATTACATTTACGTTGAGGGCTAAATTATCACGGGTTCCTTTACCTTTACATGGTTTTTTCAATTTTCTTGCTTATGTTTTATAATAGAATTATGAAATGTCTTCTGTTATTTGCCAATGTTTGGAATATCTAAATATTTTAACAAGACAATGATTAATAGTAACGTAAACAATATTTACATGGTCCTTTGCGATAATTTACATACATAAAACATTACACTCTTTTATATTTTTATATTCCACTTTCTTCTCGAAACTCCAAATGAAAATTATACAATTCTTTATTTTGCTATTTGCTAATTGGCAGTCAAAAATCTAAGTAAGTAGTGAGTAACACTTACACCTTCTACCTTCTACCATTGTATCTAATATATACAATTTCTGTCTTCGTTAAAAATAAGCTATAATTTTATATACAGGATATCTTTGTAGTAATATTTATTACAAGAAATATATTTGATAAAAGACGAAAATCAAAACAATGTAGCTACAGTACGTAAGCCAATCGATGAGGGGTCGGGATGTTCCTTAAATTCTTAATACCTCACGTAACATTAGAGATTAGGGAGGGGGAAACTGCACTTAACTTTTATAGAAGCCTGGAGTGTCGGGCTGTCGATCGATGATAATGGATTCATGAAGAAACTGTACACAGTGTACTGTTTACTGACTTCAGTGCACTTTTATCGGATACACGAGAAAACTTGCAAGCTAAGTAGAATGACTTAAAATAAAACGTATTGAAATATTTTTAAATAAGTACATACATTTATAACAACAAGTATGCTATTTTCAATTAAATCTAATATTCGTAGTGCATTCGATAAGTTAATACTGCGCGAAAAACTAAGAGAGACAACAATATTGTTCAAAGATCCTATAGATTTTGATATAATATTAAAAAAAAAACTGTAGTAGGATGACCTTTCTGTTCTTAATGAGATAAAAACGTCAAAAAATACTATCTTAGAATCCTTTTTATTGGACTGAAGACATTAAAATACCGTACATAAATCCTCATTGTTACATTGACAACACACACGTAATTTAATGTCGATAAAGGTATTCTACAAATTAGTCTTTAAAAAAAAAGAAGGCTTACAAAAGAATTATATTAAAAACGGAAGCACTCATATGATATTCATTATAATTGTACGAATGTCAAAGTTATCTCAAATGCCATTCGGTTAATTATCTTCCATCCCCATACAGTATTTAATCCTATTCAAGGGTTGCATCGTATGGGTATAAGCCGCTTACAATATTCTACAGGGCCCAACAAAGCGACAGTCGACTTGTTAGACCCAAGTTTGTCTTGTTAAAACTCGCCTCGTAGACTTATGACATTTCAGACGAACTGGAAAGCCTTTCAACTGTGTATTCGAAGATTTTATCTGCAATGGAATATAGCAAAGTTCGTCCTTTCCAAATGGGTCTCGTTGCTTATTAGATTACTGTGCATCTCAAATGCATTCACAAAGAATATTTACATAACGTTGTGCTTGTATAAAATTAAACAAGACCTAATTAACTCCATATATAACAATGCTTGAAGTATTTATGTTAAGACTTTGTTATAACAATCTACACATTATTTTTTATTATAGTACACATTGCGAACTCTGTGCTTAGTATAATTTTATCTAATATTTTTACTTTATTTTTTATACGTAAATTAACTAAATATAACTGAATAATGTCAGTCTGTTTTAACATAATCAAATAAGTATGCGTTCGGGACAAAGTCGAAATGGTACATTTAACACGCCTTTTAGTAAAGATTACGTAATGAGTTAGAAGCATTCGATAAAGGTTTTACAAAGTTAATTATATAGAACTTAAAAAATATATTAATTACTTATTAATTTTAGTAATTAATTCATTTTGAATATAGCTAAGAAGACATAGTACAAATAATTAGGAAATATATAAAACAAAATAAATCACAAAAGTGTGTGACTGAAGTAACAAATGTAGATATAAGAAAAATCACTAACTTTTTAAGTCTTTTGAAAAAAATTATAAATGCAATATCTTTTATTACTTTATGAAAATTTGGACTTCTACAAAGACTGCATTTCTATAACAAACAGTTGTATTAACATAGCATGTGATCAACACATCTGTAAACGAAAATAATTAAGACCGAATGATCAAAGCAATTTAAAACAACTTCCGAAAATAATCAAAACGAACTTACTTATCCATATACGCAAAACAATTTACGAACACAAAATATTTCGCGTCAATTAAATAACTGTTTCATATGCGGAAAAATTGTTTGATGGTTTTAATTGAAGTCGGTCCGGAGGGACGGCCTGTTCAAAACGTACTCTGTAAATAATCCAAAAATAACGAGGTATAGCAATTAAATACAGCTTTGAGACTAACAGAGACAAACATTGGTCACGTGGGTCGAGCTGACATCAAAGCAGTACGTGTCATTAGTTATATACGGACGTCGATGTGTAATATACTAGAGCTTAATTGAAAATTTAATGCTTGTGTACTCAGATCGCAGTCGGAAGACATAGTTTGTAATGTTTGTGCCGACTCGGTACCATTATCAATAACATTTATTGATTAAGCTTGCACCTATGTACATCAGGGTTTATTTTTTACTAGTTGTGCCCGCGACTTCGTGCGCGTTTGAATTTGATAAAAAGTTATTGTTGTAGCCCAAGTTACTCCTTATAAAAACAGCTATCTACCAGTGAAAGTCCCGTCAAAATCTGTCCTCCCGTTCCAGAGATTAGCCGGTACAAACAGACAGACAGACTCAAACTGTGAAATATGTTTTTTTGGTATATGTACCGTGTATACATATATATGCATTTAGTAAAAAGCAGTAATTTCAATATTACAAACAGATACTCCAATTTTATTATATATATTTAATATAGAGAGGTAGACATGCAAATAATTACACTGACTAACTTACTCTTCAAACCAGAACATGACAATACTATGTATTTTTGATTGGCAATAGAACATATGATGAGCGAACTGAAACATACTCCAATGGGCTTGCACTAAGCACTTGGTGGTAGACCAAGTAAAATATAATTACATACTCATGGTCGTATCACTAGCATCCTATACTGCCCTGTGAAGTTGCGTGGGTAGCTGAAAGAAGTTTCTTGTAGCGATATTGCTCGTTTGTAACACACTTATAATTTTGTAAAAAAAATTTTAGAACGTAATTGGATGTATATAAATATTGAACTAAATAAATATGAAATATTTTTCCAAACAGCAATATGTGTTGCTCTGTTCTCGTTTGAAGAGCGAGTAAGGGAGTCAGTGTAGCAGAGGCGTTCCTAAGACCTATGGTTACAGGGCCATACATTCGACGGCCTTTCGAAAAACACCTAACACACCAATGAAACAATACCTTCGTGCACAATATTATAAACAATGCGTGGACAATTGTGTAAATCTCTAAACGATTGTATCTTTCATTTTAGTGTGGATCAAGCCTTACATATGAAACATATAGCATTCTGGTGTTAAAAGGCTTATCGGTTTCGCTTTGAAACGCAAATGTTAATATTTGCACGTTCATTCTGCTAATAGCCGCGACTCCCTTTTGATATATTTTGTTTGTGAATAATACTTGATTCAAAGGTGTATTCATTTATTAGGGAAATGCATTTTGTGTTAATTTAAAATTTATTTGCATTTAATATCTTTACGAAATGATGTTTGGAGAAAAACTGAGCTTACTTGTGTTAATAACTTAATATTGGTCCTTGGTAAAGGAAAACGAGTGTCTACGAAACTACACAGTTTGGATAAAAAAAACTAGCTACAAAATAAATGAAACAGTCAGGATATACAACAAATAATAGTGACAATATTAAATTCTTCAATCTGCGGCCATTTAATCTACACGAACTACATCGTAACTGTATTTGCAAGTAACTGGCAGAACAATTACTTGCTTAGACACTTTAAAAATTCCGGCCACAATTCGGAAAATGGAAACGTCAAGTCGGTTTTAGAGGTACGCTCTGATTTACAAGCATGCAGAATACACATCTAAAGTGCTTTAAATTCGTCGCTAGTTCGTTAGGAACCACTGCTTTTAGTCATTTTGTCTTTACAATTAAGGTTACTTCTACGGAACCAACGATATGTTGCTTATTTTGGAAGAGGAAATAGAACGGAAAGCTTAAAAAAATAACCTTCAAAATAACTCTCACGTCCAGATGAAAAATTTAAATTTCGAAGGAAATGTTCAGTCTTTTCTTTTTGTAGTGATGTGTAATGTGAATGTACTCTTATTTTTTAATCGACATTCGATTCCGCACCAGCGATAGCTTTATATTTAATTTAATATTATAATATAGTCAAAAGTGCTTACGACTAACTAGCTACTTGAGTAACGATTTTTTGAATAGCTAACTAAACTATTAGTCTGAAACCTTAATGTAATCTTAATTTATTTATGAAATATTTCTTTTTTTTAAGTGGATTCCGATTGTGGCAATTTAAATTAAAAAAAAATTGTAGTCGGTTATTTTACTATAATATAATTAAATTATATTATTTACCACATAACTAAAAAATAATATTTACTACTATTATAATATTTAGTAAAATAAACATATATTTTGATGTACTTTAAATGTTGTAATTGTTATTATTTTTTCAAATGATTCTAATAAAAATATCAGAATAAGAATTATTTACGTTTGGTTTCTGTAAATATAATTATTCCTACTCTAAAAAAACATTACCAATGTACTCCTAGCTTTATGTTTCAAAACAAAACCCTTTACATCCGTTAAACCATATCCCCATATCCCCGTGTTAAGGTTCGCCTTTATGCAAATATTATGCAGAGGTATGTTTTGTTTCGTTGTTTATTTACTTAGGACTAGCGCGAAATTGTTATGTTATAATTATACATGTAAAAATTAAAGTCTGAATATTCTTTTGTCACTTTTTAATTTAAATCATTAGTAAATAGAAAAGGTTAAAAGTGAAAAGGTTGAATAGGCTTATATTTAAAGTCACGAAGAGAATAATTTATTTGTAAAGTACTTATAATGAAAATAAACACTTAAACAATTGAATTCGTATATAGATTCCTCCAATATGCTCCCAAGTATATATACATATATACTTAGGAGTATCATACATATGATTCGTCAGTTCATATTAAGTAAAATAAGGGCTTTGTAATATAAAAAAATGTCTATGTCTATGTCTCGATTTAGTTCAAACTTTGAACAATTTTTATTGGAACTTGCGTGAAGGTTTCAGGCATAATAACATCGACATACAAAACTAGACGTGTGTTCACTTATAACATGCAATAGGAGTTTTTTAAAAACTATATCTTAAACAGGCAAAAACTATTCGTTATTTAATAATATTTAAATAATTATATACAGTGCACAGTAGCTGACTGGCTATCATATACGTAAAGGCGATAGCAGACGCACTAATAATGAAAGAGATAAACCATATCAAGAGCATATAACGACAGTCCCTTTTATTGCCCCCACATGATAAAGCCGTGATTCCTAACGTTCGTCGAGACCTCTATAGCACGTGCGTGGAATACTCAATGCCTCTGATTAGCAGCACAGGTACGGCAAGAGTGGTCAGAGGTCTACGTGTATAGAGGATATTACACTATGGTGCAGCTCTATTACGACTAAATATCCTTCGGGATATTGTAGGGCGTTCATTTAATTCAATGGCTTCAATTAGTTATTTGAATTAAAAGTATTTCAATAAATTCGAATGTCGTTTAAACGAATTAATATTATTAATACACTTTATTCCGCACTAATATGGAATAGTAATAGTAAATATATGATGTATACAAAAGGCTTATATATAGGCAACTTCAGGGTAGAGGAAATGGCCTATTGAAGGCTATTGAATATATACATACATCTAAATAAATAAATATAATTTTTTTAAGTTAAATAAACAGATCCTAGCAGCAGTGTTGTCTGTGACTTTGGTGTATCATATTTATGTATTGATTGACTTTTATTGTTATTTGTATAAACATAAAAAACATAGAAAGTTGTACATAATATCAACTTGTTATCGTTGGTTAAACATGTTGTAAAAATCGTTGATGGTTGACCAAACTGAAAGACCTAAAATATAAATAATCAATACGTTACCTATTAATTATTTTATTTATTATTGCGCAAAAGCTATTTTAACTTTTGTACATCACGTTCTCGATTTAGGTATCGGTTTAAATAAATATTTCCACCCGATCTCCGGATGAAAGAGCCCAAATCTAAAATGTCAAACAATATTTAGTCAACAATAAAATCTATTCAATATCTAGTGATTTTTTTTTGTCTAACTTTTTAATAGTGCGACGTTAAGGATATAATATTTAAGAAATTGTACATTCTGTACAAATTTTTTTTATTTATTTACATAAATTTATAATATATTTTATAATTATTTTATTATGATCAGTCGAATTTTATCTTCCTATTAAAATATAGTTTTACTCCAACATTGTACAGAATCGATTTATAAAAATAAATTGAACATAAATTATTTATTAAGGGAGTGTAAGGCATAGGACACTTTCGATGATAATTTAGGCTGTAAAATTGTAAACATGTCTTTTTAATTTAAATTGGTTTTACAGAACAGTTTACAATAGGATAATCATATTAATTTGGTTAGTCTTATTTGAATATCTATGAAGGATCGAATTGCTACGATCTTAAGAGAAGGTTTTGTTGGGACATCGTTGAATATGTAAATTTGCTAACGTGTGACATATGTGATGATTATAGATATATCATAATAAAAGGCTTCAATTAATAGATTAATAAAACCGTCAAGCAATAACATTATTTATTATCAAAATAACTAAATTCGTCTGTCATTTCAATGGTTCATACTAATAGTAGACAGACGATTGAAATGAATAAAACATTTCAGAACAGCTATTTTGTAAGTACATATTCTATTATTTTGATTAGGTTTTGTAGATTGCTGTGCACTCATCCCTTGTACATAATAATCACACATGTTGTTTATTGAATAAAAGAAACTAGGCCTGTAATAGTCATTTATATCTCGATATACTAGTGTTATTTTTTTCGTTGTAGCAAAAACTACCCTATAGGCTGATACGAACCTCTTTGTCATGGGTACTATAAAACTATTTGGTTACAGTTTTGTTTGTATAATAGATTCGATATTTAAATTTCAATCCAACATAAATGGTCGCTTTGATTTATTTTAATCATCTTTGTCATGTTAATTTCTAAGTCAAAATTAATACATTGTTTGATGAGTTTGTGCCAAATGATATCGCTTCCTGTTCATCATACACTATCCACATAACATCAGAGTTATAGTGAAGTTCAGAAATTCCGTCTGAAGCTTCAAGTGTCTGTATTTAAGATCAATTACAAACTTCAACTGTAAGTTACGCGAGTATTGTTTCAGTGTTATTTACTTACCATTCAACAATTTAGCTGGGACAGAGTTGCGCTGTGACTTCGATTAATTCTATACTCTGTCATCAAACGACAGTTTTTTTATGAACGTCTCAAAAAGCCAGTATTCAATAATATTAAATACAATGATTTATATTCTATAGAACATTTTGTAATAATTTTAAGCTGAAAAATAAGATCGTATGTTAATAGCGGTTTTATCGTTAAAAATAATTATCTTCCAGTAAATTTTTGGGCATAGGACTTGACGTAGAAGCAGCGATACACAATTGTCAACGCTAAGATATCTTGTTGGTCCAACCTTGTTGGCTTGATATAAGGTAACAGATCTCGAGATTTTCTGGGTTCCTCCAAACCCAGGTCGAACCAGAGAATTTAATGCGTTTTCCCATTTCTCTTAAAATTATCGTGTAGACACCAGGTCATATTGGCTCTGACTGTTTTAATTATTGTTTAATTATCAAGTTAGTATTAGAATTATAGTTAGATTGAAATACAAACACACAAAATCAAAATAATAATTCTAATACCTCGTTATACTAATAAAAGCGGCAGAACACTAATGATGATATCAAGAAAATCTCGATATGAAAAACCATAACCATGAAATGCAAATACGAGTACATTACGACCAACAAATTCGATAATTATTCACAAAGTAATAAAAATATTATAACCCTTATCGCATATAGAATACGGGTTATTTTTCTATTTGTTAGTAGTAGTAGTATTACCACGTCACAGCAACAATAACGCCAATAAGATGAACGTCATGCCGCGAGTGCGCGTCTGATTTATGGCTTCATTTTCCACTGGGAGATGGAAAATTATCTTTTGTTACGATTTATGTATAGAATAGAATAGAGAAAGCATACCTTTTGACGCCCTTTGAAAGTAATGAAACGCTTTAATAGGTCGTTTGTCAAAGTTAATTTACATTTAATATGTTGTATAAATTTTGGGGTTGAAATTATTAATTGTATTTAACGACTTTATTTGAAAGTATATAAAAAAACAATACATCTATAAGTAACGTTAGATATTGGTGGTAGGGCTGTTACATGTACGTTTGTGTACTGACCACTTGTCAAATATTCTGCCGCCAAGTTTCCAAGGTTGGTATTACATTGACTATGTAAGGGATAGGTAATCTTTCTTACTGTGCCATTTGCCAGTCTGCCTACACATCGTAAATAAATAGTTGTGCCAGTTATATTATATATTGAGCTGAGATGGCCCAGTGGTTAGAACGCGTGCATCTTAACCGATGATTGCGGGTTCAAACCCAGGCAAGCACCACTGAAATTTCATGTGCTTCATTTGTTTTTATAATTCGTCTCGTGCTCGGCGGTAAAAGAAAACATCGTGAGGAAACCTGCATATGTCTAATTTCAACGAAATACTGCCACATGTGTATCCACCAACCCGCATTGGAGCAGCTTGGTGGAATATGCTCCAAACGTTCTCTTCAAAAAGGAGAGGAGGCCTTAGCCCAGCAGTGGGAAATTTACAGGCTGTTAATCTAATGTAAAATGTCAGTTATATAAGTCTTTCATCGTCTTTAAGGAACTTGAAATTATATTATTTAAAAGTCCATGTCAAACTTGCCACAAATCTCAAACTTGTTAACTACTACGATAACTTTACGTTTCGTGTTTTAGTTGTCATAATTTTTTAAACTTTTTACTAAGGGGCGAGGGTGAAAATTTACTCAATGGTTTATTCGTTCCCTGACACCATTAGTTTTTGTATCGCGTTCGCCGCTCAATGTTGTGGAAGTGCGTGGGAAGCCAGAGATATGACGGTATAACATATCATAAATATTTCAAACGCTGCCCGGATTTGTTCCGGACAGTTTGAAATTTCGTGCACAAACAAAAATGTTACTTTTATCAAACAGTAAAATATGCTTTTAGTTACGTGATTTTTATTTTATGCTACAATCAAAATGTGTACGATAATTTGAACTAAGTTTGTTTTGTAAGCAAATTTTGTAGACAGATAAATTAAGTAAAAAGTCTATCATACTGTTACAGTATGAGTTAGTAGTAGAAATTCATACAAAAAGGTTATCACACGATGTTTTCCCTTTAATTTCCATGATGATGATGTACCGCCAAGCACAAGAATTATAAATCATCATTATAACGAGTACGAGAATGAACATGTTCCATTATTATACTTTAAAATAACTGAAATTAGGTTCTACTATATTTAATAAGTTATTCTAAGATTACAATAAATCTTACGATTCATAAGAAATCGTCATGGCCCCATGATAATACGATACGTAATGTTAACCGAATATCGCTAGTTCAAATCATTGTAAGCTCTGTACTACTAATACTCTGGGAGAGTATTGGCTGTTACTCTATTTTTCTTTAACTGACTATGAATGTCCATCTGAAACTTTGATCTCTATATGAAGTATATTTTTTTATCAATGAGGTTATTATTTTAACTAGTGTAAGACGTCGTCGTAATAATTAAAAAAATTAACCATGTGCTTGCATGCTTTGTACCTACGAAGGTTGACTGGCAGAGAATGCCTTCAGGCACTAAGTCCGCCTTTTGTCCCATTAACTTTATGGTGGTCAATAAAGCATTTAAATAAATAAATAAATAAATAACTAGCTACTCGTCCCGACTTTGCTCGGCTATATTACGGATTTTGTCATACATGATTTTTGCGAAACTTTAACCGTTTATGCAACACTCCATACGGAAGTTCTCAAAAGAACTATTTTTTCCTCATATTTGCAAAATCTTGCATTAATACTACGCTCTTATTGGTCTTAATTTAATTATATATGGTCTATAGCCTTCTTCGATAGATGGGATATCTAAGAATTAAATAAGTTTTAAAATAAAAAAAAACATTCCTGAGATTAGCGAATTCAACCCGAAAATAAACAAACTCTTCAGCCCTATAATATTAGTATTGATATTAAAGCTCAACAAAAACTACCAAAACACCAATTGTTTAAATACTGACGGAGTGTCGACTACTCTGGTACGGCCACATCCTGACACGTAAGGATGACAATCCCAAACTCTTAAATATCCCAGACCGACCACGGGGAAGAGGACAACCGCCTGCAACCTGGTGGTGAAATATGCAAAAGAGACCCAGGTAGAGATTCTGAGTAAACTGACAAGCCAGAACAGAGCTCTTTCGCGCAGACGTACAAAGAGACCCCGGCTGAACTGGGAAGATGTTTGGACAAAGAAGAAAGAAGGAGAAGAGACAGAGGATAACAGTGTACTAAACCGTCTTTATCTACGTATATATCACTTATTATAATTATTATAATCCATTGCAAACAGTCGAAAGATTCTGAATCGTAACATACTCCATACAATTTAACACATTATTTTTTGGTTGCCATCAATGTGAATTTCAATGAAGTTATACAAAACCTCAGGATTGAAAACTATCGTAAACTTTATACTTTATATTGAATAACGAATTTTTCGGTTATTTATATCGATATAATATAAATAAGGTAGCGTTGAATGTCTTTCTATATTCACTGATTCGGAATTACTCTCTCAATTGTTATAACAACAGTAAACCGTTAAAGTACATAAACTTTGTCTTTTGGTATGTTTTCTATTTTAAGACAATTTTCAAAATAATCATCTTACCTTACCATTTACCCGACGCCATCTTTAAACAAATATTTACGTTTAATTACCGCGAATTGTTCAAAGTAAATGCTGATCTTATAAAGTTAATGGTACAAGTTGATCCCAGGTGTTTCAGCTTGCTGTTTACCTGTAGGGAGAGAACTGGGGTCACTATACTGAATTGTGAGGGTGCTGGAAGAACGAAATATATGGAGCTGCTGCTTGTGACAGTCCTTGTTTTTTTATTTTTTATTCAAAAACAAAGTACATACATTATTCTTATACATTTGTAAATATTTTTTGTATATATGATAGTAGTAGTTATTCAGTATAACTTTTTTCGTATTAAAAAATGATTATTTTTATTATTGCATTGAATTCATTTTTCGAGTCATTTATTTTGTTCAATATCTTTTTCAATTCAATTTTTTTTTAAATATTATTTCCTGTTTTTCAATCGCTCGGTTATTTTTCTCTTCTAATTTATGTACAAACATAATTCGAGATATTCGAATTAAAAGCAGCAGCCCATATATAATACGTTTATGTGTGTGAGTTTATAAGAATTATATCTTATTGTTAGCACCTGTGTATTTATAGGTAAATAAATATATGAAGGCTTGTATTTTTTACTGTACACTGAGACTTAAACTGCCACATATGAGAAAGGAGACAATAATTATGAATTGAGAATATTTAAACAACTAATAATACATCATATATAAATAAATACACGCATACTATACTATTATCTATATAACTAGATATTTATGTAAAAGGTATTTAGTTTTAAAAGAGAAAATCATTTATGTAGCGACATTGATTTTATGGTAACCCTGTTACAAATTATATGGATACTAGATGAAAACCCGGCTTTGCTCGGGTAAAATAATAAATTTGGAACATTCTCTGAACGCACCCGTAAACGTCAAACATGGCCGCCAATTGAACTGTCTTGTCATAGTGTCACGAAATACATCGTATACATACATATATATAGATGTACATCGATTATACGAATTTTACGAATATATGTTAAAAAGTCATTATTTTTTAACAATCTTTCGATCGGATCTATCGTAGACCTGCACGAAATTGTTAGTATATATTATTTTAAAAATCTTTTATTTGTGTTTCTTTGGATCAAAACATTAATGCCGAACAAGGGCCAATAGTTAAATGTTACATTTATGTTCAAAAAATATTGACAAACATTTTCAAGAATAAATAGCTGACTCTATAGATTCTTGTTTCCAATTTGGAAATTACGTACGTCGAAGATTATCGCTGTCCGTGCCCTCCGGAAGCTGCACAATGCGGGTGGGTGTACCGGTTATAATCTAGCAGCGTCATTGCTGTCGTTGTGAAAATTCTGTTTGAGTTGTCTTTACACGAAAGTACCAAAATTATGTATCAGGACGAGGAGACGTGATGTCGAAGAGTAGTAATTTTTAATTTTCTTAAATATTTAATTTACTTCATGCAATTTGTAATAAATAGCAGATTTTATTTGTCCATCGCTCGGCTTAAAGCTTAATCTTCTTCTACCGCAAAACATTAATTACGTCATTTTCCTGTGTTCGGTATTGAGGAGTGATTGAAAGTGAAATTACTGTACAATGAAAATAATGTCTAAGGCCTTAGTTTTGTGGCATAACGTGTAATTATTTGTATTAGTTGTATGGTGTATCGTATGAGTTTGATAGTAAGTAGCCTTGTGTGTGTGTGGTTGTAACTAAACAAGCTTACTTATTCTTAAAACCAAAACACAAGAGCACAGTTTATTTATTCTAAGTGGTAAAATAATTGAAAAATGGGTGGTACTCATCCATATGTGCCTGCACAAAGCCTTCACGGGGTATAAATATAGTAATATCAGGTGACCTATTTGTTCTTAGCCCTCCTTAGAAAAAGTTCAGTGTAAACATAGATATTTTTTCAGTTCCTAATTGTCTTTGTATTCTGTCTTTCTATCTTCTATATTATTTTTATATATAAACCATACTGTACCATAATGTATTTGAAGCTATAGCAACGGACTATGGCTATATAGCTATAGCGACGGGCAGCTAGCCTTATATAAAGCTTTACGTTATTTAATGTGCCTGTTTTGTTTTATTACCAGGCAGCACTTCAATATTCTTTTAAAGATCACAATTATAGTAGGATTTCGTGCATACCCGACCCCAACCACTCATCACATATTCCATCGCTGTACAGCAATATTCAGTATTGTTGTGTTTCGGTTTAAAGGGTAAACAGGCACAAGGGACATAGGTTCCCAAGGCCCATTGGCATTGTAAGAAATGTTTAGTATTGTCTTACGGCGCCAATGTCTTTGAGTGATGGTGACCATTTGCTCGTCCGCCTACCTTAATAAATATATATCATAATTAATTGTTTGTAAATAAAATATATTCTATGATTGACTGCTGGATAATATTTTTCTTTATCTATAATAATCGTATCGTGATTATTTTAAATGGTTACACTGGTCAGCGATACGTGTGTTTTCAAAACAAATTCTTTTTTTTATTTCAGCCACCACGGTTATTATCTCGCAACGTCACTGACCCGCGCACCAGAAAATTCTTTTTTAGTTTTTGTTCTATTTTGATTTTTTTTTATTGCTTTTGTTTGTTCACCAACTTTTTGTCCACCAACTAAATGGTTCCAATTTATCAGTTCGAAAACCGCTGTTCTTTTCCATTGGGAAACATATTAGTTCATCGAATTTTATTTTACATAAGTATATAATTGCTGATTTTGATAGGTATAATTATAAACTATGTAGATAACATATTATATCAGCATGACAGTTTACTAATTTCTAGTTGCAGGATAATAGTACTTCGGTATCCTGAGGGTTGTTGAGTAATCAGTAGGCTGAACTGAAGTGGTTGTGATTTGTTCCGATCCCACTTCCGATCCGACGGAGTTACAGTATCTGGATTGTTGTTAGTTGTTAATTCTACCGAGACTTATTTTTCATGTATAATATAAAATTAAATGTACGTTATTCGTTACTTGTGTACAGTACGATAGAACTTAGATGTAGCATCGGGAAAATTCGTAACTCTGACATACATCCGAATTAACGACTTCAAAATCATCAATCTTTATTTATTTCTTATGCGAAAATGATCTTTACGCAAACGTAATAATTTATAATGTCGACGCTACACTTAAATTCGAAAGTCGTACGAGGTCGAATTTATAAACATTGAAGAAACAAGGTTGTTTGCTGACGTAACTTACTCCTCCCTACAACTTGCCCGTTTAAAATTAGTATTGATAAACATTTTATAATTAGTTTAATTATTGAATCAAATAACAAAATTTATGTAAATAATTTAATTCAAAATTATTTTACACAAAAATATACATATATATGTCACAAATATGAAACTAATAGACGCGTTATGACGAGGCTTGGGGTGCAAGAGCGAAAAAAAAACTGTTTTTATTTATAAATTCACCCAATAACAATTTCGTTGTTCCGTCATAAGTATAGGCTTTATGATGTTCTCACTCACGTAGGCGTGTCCTTCCACATTAAATTATCGGCGTGTATTAGTGAGTAACACTAATACACGCCGTGCTTACAAGATGTCTTAGTGTGTGTGAGACCGCTAAGAGTAAGGACAGAATTGAGTGAATAGATCTATAAAACATAATTCGTGGATAGAGCCACACTATACATAATACATTTAATCACGGTTAACGATCGCTTTTATCTTCGAATTTTCCGTAAAACTTGTTATTTTATTGAGAAGAATAGAGTTTTCATCTATCTATCTATCGGTGTATCTATCTGTCTATTTAAATGTTGTGTGACTACAGTCTTAAGTAGATCGGAGGGTTTCACGGTGCGGTTGTTTTAATTTATTATTGCTCCATAAAAGTTGGTAGTGTGACTAATTAAGGCATCCGGGTCACGCTTACCAAGTTAGCAGGTGACTTTAATTGTCAAGAATAATGGTTCGTTTAAGGCATTTATGGTGGTCATTGTTAAATCTTTTCAGTATTTATATGTATACATTTCTTATAGTCTATTGATACGCGATTAGTTCGAGTTACCGGTTTAAAAAACCTTTAACAGTCATTATTATTATTTTGACCAATCTAGTTTCGAGACGTAATAAAATAGTGTATAATCAGTTTCCGTTTGAATTTTATTTGTCATCGGTGGTGAAGTATTCTATTAGCTTATATATTAAATAAAATTATATATATATTAAATAAAATTATGTTTTAAAAACAGCGTGGTGGATTAAGCTCGTCTGTTATATATTTTTTGTATATTTCTATATTTATTACATTAATACCGAACCTAGTTTCCGGATATCATTATAATTGTAAGTTATCATACATATGTATGTGTAATTAATTTGAGTTCAAAACAGAAGTGTTAGAATTTCCGCAAACCCGAGAATATTGTTCATTTACACATCTGTATTCCATTAGCAAATACGCCTTAACCTGCCACGTGATTTGCCATATTTCCTTGACCCCCTTACCCTCGCGTATTGCTAATAAAATTGGATTACAAAGGGGTTGTCGATGTGTGATTACGGGTCTTATAAGAGTGGTCCCTGTAAGACGCCACGAACGCCTGAGGTGCCATCATCCAGGTAACGAGTTAAAAGATAGGGTTGTTACGTCTGATATAAAACTATTAATATTTTTTTTTTCTAACATATTCCGTATACAATTTATAAATATATTTACGTCACTTAACTAGACTGGGACAGACTAGTAGAAATAATTATAATGCACGCTTAAAAGAGTTAGTGTATTTAGTATAGTAATTTATGGTTGACAAAATATTTACATTATCGGTACAAGAAATGCGAGACAGAATTCAAATTTAATTTTTTAATTTAAACTTTAATTTAACAGCCCTATCTCTGAAGACACGTCAGCCAGCCCGTGTAATCTTGTTCGGATCGCGGACACGAATTTCATAAATGCTCGGTCGAGTTAATGGATGAAAACATTAACTTCGTAGGCCCTTCCAGTTAACGCCGGTTTTACCTTTCTGTAACAACTTTACTAACGACACGTGTAAATGTTTTTACAACATTAGCATAGTGTGGCAAATTGCCACAGATAACCTGTAAACAGAGTTTATATAAATACCGTCTAATAAAACAAATAGGTTGAATATAAACGGTGACGGCAAAATATAGGCCTAACTGTGTTTCAGAAGTGTAAGCTAATACTCAAACTCAAATTGCTTTATACAGTATATAAGCATTATACTTACTTATTAATAGTCAAATTAAACACTACTACCGGTTCGGAAAAGGAAACACCCTGACCCGAGAAGTACCGGCGAAAGAAACTCAGCGGGTGTTTTTTTTTGTCAATCTAATATGATTAGAAATAGCCAGGAGGCGATCGTTTCATTCCCAAGGTGTGCTATCAATCATAAACTAACTAATTGTATAGTACCTTGTCGCACACAAGCGTTCCTTAAGTTTTTTTTTAAATTTGGCAACAGAAGCATTTTGAACGCTTTCTGGGATCCTACTCTGGGGTAATGCAGCTGACATTAATACTATTTTTGTACTGCAGAAGAGGGCTATTCGTGCAATTTATAACCTGGTCCTAAAAGATTCGTTAAGAGGTAAATTTAAAGAAATTAAAATAATGACTGTCGCTTCTCAATTTGTTTTTGATAATGTTATGTATGTACGCAAAAACATAAATGATTTTCCCAGAAATTGTGACGTACATTCTATTAACACTAGGAACAAGAATAAACTTGTTACTCCAAGTACCCGATTACACAGGGTTAGTAACTCTTTTTTGGGGCAATGTATACGTTTTTACAACAGGATCCCAGAAAACGTTCAAAATTATTCAATTATAAAATTCAAAAGAGTCGTTAAAGAGCGTTTGTGTGCTAAAGGATATTACAACACTAATGACTTTTTAGTTGACTGCACACCTTGGGAATGAAATGATCGCCTCCAGGCTGTTTCAAACAACTAAAATATACTTATCATTGTACCTACATGGAAAATGGTTAAAAAAAATGAAAAAAAATATATCCCGCTGAGTTTCTTTCGCCGGTTCTTCTCAGGTCCGAGGTGCTAAATTCCGAACCGGTGGTAGATTTTTGACAATCAATAAGCAAGTGCAAACACTTCTATATTGAATAAAGATTTTTGACTTTGACTTTGACTTTGTTGTAAAACCGTATACCCCACAAAATGCCCCACAAAAGAGTTACTGACTCTATGCAGTCGAGTAACAGGAGTAACAAGTCTGTGTTTGTTCCTTGTATCAATGCTATAAGAATCACATTTTCTTATAAAATCATTAATATTTTTCCGTACATACAAATCATTACAGAATATATATTGAGAAGCAACAGTTTATATCTTGATATCTTTAAATTTATACCTTAATGAATCTTTGGCTCCTAGGTTACGCGAATAGCCCTTTTCTGCAGCACAAATATAGTATAGATAGCGGCTGCGTTACCCCAAAGCATAGTACCGTAAGATATTATACTCTGAAAGTAACTGAAATATACTAAGCGAGCCGTACCAAAATCGGTTAATAATCTAATTTTTTTGACTGCAAATGCCGCAAAACTCAAGTGTACTCGCCACTCCGTTAATATGGGGGACTCATTGCAACCTGGCATCAACAGTAAGGCCAAGAAATTCAGTTGATTCAACTGGATCCATCGATTCCCCATTGATAAGTACACCAGCTTTTACATTTTGCACATTTGGTGTACTAAATTTTACATTTTTTGTTTTTTCAGCCTAAGATTATTTACGCTAAACCAGTCTACCATACTGTTTATGGTTTAGTTATGAATCATTACAAAATATTCCCAATACGTACTAGAACTAGACAAATCATTTTATGTCACCTATTATTAACCCATATCATTTTAGCAAAATTATCATGTTGAGTAATGATATTTTCACTAGTATTAATATATTATAATATGATCACCATAATGCTAGATAAACAATGGACAGTTCAATATATAATTATATAATAGCAAATTCAAAAATATTTCTAATAGTTAAGAGCATTTCACATAAATAACAATTATTGCTATATTTTATTTGTAGGAGCTTGACATAAGTGTGATATTTTCAGAACACATTGGATTCAATTATTTTTAATATTGTTAATAAAAAATAAATAAATAAATAATGTTTACCGTCGCATAAATAACTAAAATTTATATTTGTATATCTTGGGTGATATTTAAGTGTTATATTTTTTTAATATAACACTTACTTATCACCCAAGATATACATGAAATACCTCTATAAATAATTATAAAAAAATCATATTTTTCAAAGTTCCTAGGATATAATTTTTATCAGATAAATGGTATAGAACGTATAAAATAACAGATAGTTCTGTAATTTTTATTAAAAGATCATATGAAACTATGATAATTTAATGCTTTTTATAAGTATAAGAAATATTTTGATGTAACCTATTATATATATTAAGATACTTCTAATTTCAATTCGAATTAAAAATAATTTAACTAATTAATAAACAAAACACACCCCGATACTTAAAAATGTGAACATTAAACTGTATTTTGATTGGGTAATCTTATATCGCGATATTTACCCAGTGGCTAAGTGCAAGCCCGCCTGGGTGGGTACCACTCATGTTACCGCCGAACATCCATACTATATATTGTAGTATTCTGATTTGAAGGGTGAGTGAGTCAGTGTGGGATACATTACAGGAGGCATATTTTTCTAACTGTAACAGTGTGATTGTTGGTTAGGCTAGGGGATCTAGAATTGTCTTTATGGAGGGGTTTGACTTCACTCAAGGTAGGTTTAAGCAAAGAAAATTTTAAACAAGCACACAACATTTTATTTTGCTTTATAAAACAAATCAATTAGAATAATAGTTACCAAGGTCACTCAGATCATTAGTCCATACATCCGCCGCTGGTGTGACTTACCAGAAATATATCTTTTACCCTTTTGTTCATTGGTCTACCTATAAAACAAACGAAGCATCACAATCAGGTCACATAGCTGACAAGGAACAGTCATTTTTTTTACTTTACGTAATCTTATCTTGGTAAAAAAATTAAAATGAATACGAATAATAATAATAATAAATAGGAACGTTATAGGAATTCGTAGAATATATTATTTCTACGACATACAATGAAAACATTAGACATTTTAACGCCCACTTCATGCTTTGCATGACAACTTTGACAGTTCCTGTATTCAATTTCGTCTGCAACATCGACGGCCAAACTATTTTATTAATACGTATAGAAAATGCTATGAATAGCATGTGAATTATATATATTAGATGCTCAAATCCTAAATACTTTAATTAGTGTTTTATTTAGCATATTCAATATATAATATTATACATTTAAAAAAGCAAATTCCGAGCTCCTAGTTTAAGATCTTTAGTTCGATGATTAAAATAGCATATTAGATATTTTTGTGAAGAAAATTTTCAGCAGTAGCATCCAGGGGCTTGATATTTGATCTCACCTACTCGTAATTTTCGCGGCTAAAATGAGGATTAACGCTGTAATTTTTTTTAATTATACAAAAATATTATTTCCGATTCTTATTGGTCTTTTATCTTTCGTCAGTCAGCCGTTGACTTTGTCGCGATAACGAATTATAACTTATCTTTTCCGTTTTTTTATCAAAATAAAATTTTCTACTGAAACCTCTATAATAGATACCATATTATATTATGGTATCGTTAACCTTTCTGTAGGCATTGATTTTGTCCACTAGCACTGCCAATCATGCTTATTATGAGTATTTATCAAAATAAAGGTATATATACTAATATTGTTTATGTCTGTATCCCTTTTCTAGTAATAATTTGTTACTTTTAATTTGCTTTCATAAATGTAATTTAACCTATTTACCCCGAGAACCCCCGAGGTGTTGGAGGCCTGCATAGGCGGGCCGACCGTCAGGGCGTCACGGTAGCATGCGCAAGCGATCCCGTCGCGCCCGCCGAAAGACGGAGACGGTACTGCTGGTTTTTTAGTGGGTAAACCCGGCGTACCTGGGCGCGATCGGCGTCCGGGGCTCCGGGGAGTCCCACACACCCCCCCACTTTCCATCACGTGGGGGAAGTGCGAAACGCGATTTCTAGCGAGAAAAAAAAAAAGAAAAGGTATGGTTAATCAACTCTCCAGCAACGTAATACATTTTTCTATCAGATGACATTATACAATATATGAAACATCATTAACTAGTATAGCCTATTTCAATGGAAGGGGGGCTAAAAATAAACAAACCTTAGAATTACTTATTTTCTGTAAATTCCTGATAGCTTTGTTATATTATATACTACAGATTTTGATTATTATATCTTCATTTTTATACAACAATACAAATAATTAATTTATATCCACTTTAAATTAACTTCCAAAGTTCAGATAACAACTTCGTCGTCATTCAGAACATGTTTTTAATGATTTTCTAAAATATTCGATAGATTATTTAATATAGATAAAGAACAATGTAAATACAAGGTCAAAGTTGTTTAGTTGTCTTTACTTCACATGCTGTTCGAATAGTCTACGGTTGCGTGAATCTGATAGAAGTTTATCTCGTTAGAATATTAGTGTAATAAATCCTAAATTACAAAAAAACGTAAGGGAATAATTATTATAAATTTTGAGTTTTACATTCATTTTACTTGTTCTGAGTTGAGTTGATGATTTTAATTTATTTTTCTTCTTTCTTTAATAAAAAAATATTGTTATAGTATAGACAAAAAAGCTTAGGTACAGCTTAGGTACTTGTAAGCTCACTAACCACTCTAAATATGTATCCTTAACCACATAATGGTGTCATTCCACCGCCAAACAGTAATTTGTATTATTTCGTTTCAGGTTAGTAAATACGTTGTATTTAAAGGCATTGAGTAACGGAGATCATTAAATACTCGATAAATTTAAGAATCAACCAATGCACGTAATATAAAACAAGATGTAACTATGTTAACTATGAAATGTACGTCGTATATTGCAACATTATTATAATAAAAGAAGAAACTCTTTAAATACCACAAATACCGCAATATAATCTGATAGATATCAACATCTCGAGACTCCCTTGGGATATTTTTGACAAGGGACAAGAACACTTATAGCGTTCCAGCATTATTATGTATAGATTCTGCACAACTTGTAAGAACAAGTTTTCGACGTCACAGTCTTTTCTGGTAAGTTTTGACTACAAAAAAAAATACAGATAGTTTCCTATATGAGGCTGATATGACCGATCGTTTTAGGTCGTAATAAACGCTAAGTAATCTTAAAAACTATTTGAGGCTATAATTTTTTTCGTAACCAAAAACAAAGGTGAGTACTTAATTCGTGGATCTCAATCCGTCAGGGGCAACCCAACGGTAGCTTCGCTTGCAAATTATATATAGGAACACTTTTGATTTACTTCTCGTAAACAATTCTCAGTATTATAATAAACCTCATTAAAAGTTATTATCATTTTATTTGGCTTATCGTTATCTAAATCGTTTTATAATTAATGTTTCGATAATAGTCTTGTTTGATTTAAAAGAAACAAATACCTATCATTAATCGTCAATTGTACAAAAGATTATTTATAGTTTATGCTGACTATTTCGAGGTATCCTTTCATTTACCGATATGTTATTCAGCGTCAAGAGCAGGAAAAAACAGCATATTATTAAAATAAAAAAAATTACTTAATATATTTAAATATCATAAAAGTCCAAAAACGAAGTCGAGTACTAAAACAGGTTTTAAAAGTGAAAAAATACTTTGTTATAACTTTATACAAACGTACAGACCATCACAGGTAGCGGCGAGACAACATTTCAATTACGTAATTGCTTGGTCTGAGCTGCAGGACAAATAGGCCTTTGTGCAGCCCTCCAATATGTATTGAGCCCGATTCTGCCAATGCCGATGACATGACGCATGGACTAACGTACTATAAATATACGACTAACTTGGTAAATCAACATATACCAATCCCGTAATGCCACAAGCGGTAAATTGATTTTATATTTTAATTGTATGATTGAATAATATGAATGTTTATTCGAATATAGAATTAATTTACGGTAGTGATTTAATTATGTTGTATGTATTCGAACCCTTGTCATGCACCAAATTTTGGCTTAAAAAGCTAAGCATTATTTTTTACTCTGTCCTACTCTAATACTTTAATTATCTATTTATCATAAAATTTTAAAACGACTGACAAATTACGGACTGCCTAAGACGGTGGTTTTTATAGAATGATTTTTTGTAAAGGAATTCCTTATGGAACGAGGTGAGCAATAAAATATGATTTTTTTAGAATTGAACTACGAGGGAGTTAAACGGGAGATGAAAGTTTGTATGGAAATTCATAACATCTGATGTTAGAATTAGGTAATTAGGCTCATCTCAATGAGTTAAAGACGGATGTGAAAGATTTTTTGGAAATTCATTAAATAAGGGTGAAACTAATGATGAAAGTTTTTATGGCAGTTCGTCATTTTCGAAAGTTGGAAATATGGAAATCGATATTTAGTCTTATATGGAAAAACTATTAAAGGGTTCCCGAAAAATAATTATCTAAGAGTGTGAAATTGGGGATGAAACTTCATTCAAACCTTTATTCAAATTTATTTGAAATATAAAAATCGATGAAATACGGAAAGAGCAACGTTATTGTGTTTTCTGACAGGATATTATTTCGGCTATACGGTATTTATTTTATAGGAATATATTTTTAATTTTTTAAATATTGAAATATATAATTATGTGAGTTTTAATATATCTGTCCCCATATGGTCTGGAAGAGGTTCGCAATTTAACGATAAGACCTACTGATATGTTAGTATAAATGCTATTTTAAAATTGATTTGTGTATTATTAATATAATAATAAAAGGCAATAATAAAATTTGAGATAAAATAAAAATAGAATCAAGAAGAACATAAATAAAAAGAATACCAGGATATAAAATTTTAAATGTTTGTTGTTGTTATTCAATCGTTGTATTAGGTCGTGGAAGAAATCGCTATTAAAGATTTACTAATTAGCTACAAAAACAACTTTATTATTGAAGTTATACTTTTGGCGTGTTATGAAAATAATAATTAGAGTAAATTTTTATAATGCGTACGATGACATGACAACTACGTGATGAAGTTGATCGCTAGGCCGCCAATTAAGTGCCAAGTCGCTCGAAATAGACGACATCCTCTCCTTATCTCATTTTACAATGTTTATTTTATTACAAATTTAAATTGCGTACGCTTTAATTTGTTAGTGTTGTGGTGAATGGTTATTATTTTATTATAAATGATTATTTGCATGCAATTAAATACTGTTGTTAATTACGCCGACGTTACAACTTTTAACTTTTTTTTTTAAATATAAAATCGTTTATAAATTACGTTTGCATGAAACTGATTATTTTAAAATAAAATACACATGTTTGATTTAGCTTTATTTGTCTGAGTGTACGTACAGATGCAAGCGAGACGATTCAATTAAGTGATTGCTTGCTTTAGAAACGGAACGGCTACTGCCTTTGTGTATCTCCTACAATGTGTATGGAGTTTGATTTAGCTTAAACTTATGACACGCAGGAGTTTAAATGTATGTATGTATATGAGGAGCATTGGTCTAGTGTCTCGCTTATCCAGTGGCTCTATATAAGCAGAGAGACCCAAGATTTTTTTATTGGCCCGAGAATAAGCCATCAATAATGTAACTTAAAGGATAATAAAATAAATTATCGGTTAAAGAACAAAAAGAAAGGCAAGGTGGTGAAACGTAAAAAAAGTATTTTTTTGTTTTAGAATATTATGCAACAGTTGGACTCTAAAATATAATCAAAAGAATCTCGATGAACCCCACCGAACGCCATGTCGTGAATCTCAATCGATTGACTCGTTCTTGAGATTCGTACGACGAAAGATTATATATTCCCAAACAAACACATACACGCGACAGGTTAGAATGGCTTCTCAGGGTGAAGATCCAGTAAAAACTCAAAATTTGGAAATCTGGTGATAACGATATATGGCGGGACGTTAAAATATTAGATAATAATATAAAATATTGCAGGTGTGATTAATAACCTGAAAATATGTAGTTTAGCACATTTCCAATATTATTGTGATTCATCTTTGTGTGCGTGGGCCCACATAGCTACTCCGTACGTAGTATAATAGAACTCACACTCGACCAGCTTACATTACACACTACAGTTAGCGTTTGGTAAAAAGAGTGTGGTGCGCCATCGTGTGTTGAACTACACATATATTTAATATTCTTTTTTAATCTATAAAATGCACAGTTTGTCATAAATATGTTTTTACATAGATAAGCTGATAACACGATGAGTCACGTCATTACAGAATATTAGTCATTTGCGTGAGTGGAACGCACGAGCTTAGATAGCAAAGCAGAAAAATTTTAAGGAGTATTATCAGCTATTGTTTTAAGTCGAAATAATTAAATGTGAGCATAAAATCATTGTGATTAAGTTCGTTTTACTATATTACTTTGTAGAAACGATTTGATAAAATAATCAAATAACTTCCGTTCCGACTTTTACAGCTATATTTTATTTATAATAATTAGGTGGACAGGCAAACAAGCTACCTAATGTCACCGTCAAAATTGTGGCACTGTAAGAAAGATTCACGATTCTATACATCACCTAGAAATACAAATGTAGACATTAAAAAGTTCCTACTGCTTAATTCTTCAAACTGTCACACGAGAGTACTTACAATAAGTAGGGCTGTTTGGCAGCAGAATGAGTGATTAGTTAATAGTAACCTATGCGGGTTTGTACAAATCCCTTCCACCGGATTATGAGCTATAAATATATCGATATTAACGAATAAATAAATGCAATAACGCGCCGAATTACTTCTCGGACCATAATAGGCAGCCGTTTAATTTGATGAGGAAAATCTGACTAAACATTGTTGAAATGTGATTATTTTTATCTTTTATACAAATGTATCACAAACTATACTTTAATCTTATTTCATAGTATGCTTAACTGATTGTAACTTTCCAAAAAATGTTTTATGATGATTATTTTATCACATTATAATGTTTTGTATATCGACGACCTCCGTGGTCGAGTAGTGCGTACAACGGTTTTCATGGATACGCCATTCCCCGAGGTCCCGGGTTCGATTCCCGGCCAAGTAGATGTAGAAAAAGTTCATTAGTTTTCTATATTGTTTTGGGTCTGGGTGTTTTTGGTACCGTTGTTACTTCTGATTTTCCATAACACAAGTGCTAAAATAAATAGATAAGTGGGTTCTATGAAAATCTGATAGTAGTCGGACATGTGCATTTTTCTCGATACGTGTACTATGTACACATGTTATGCTAGTAAAAAAATTAGGGTCTTCACAGGACGCCCGGCACATATGAAGTATGCAAATTGGTATTGTTAGACTTTAGTTAAAGAAAAATATACATTTTAGTATTGAATATTAAAAACATCGAGATAGATTATAAAATAAATCTATTTTTCTAATTATTACATATAAATGCGATACATACTTAAAGGGTGTGGAGAATATCGGCGGAGGCGGGGCATCTCGAAATACAAGAGCGTCAGCATTTACCGTCACAGAATACGTCTTACCTTGGGCGGCTCGCTAATAGATGTTAAACATAAAATACGTATAAACGTATATACATATGTTTTAGGTGAATCTTGTCTGTAAGTCTTTAGGACGTGACATGTCGACAAAATCTTATATAAGATCTTGTTCAAAATGATGGTACTTCAATTCTCTTAGTCAGTAAAATACAACCTGTTTTATATATTTTTATTAAATTGCGTTTTTTTTTTCGTTATCTATGCGATAAAAATAACAGAAACATCTCATACCTTACCACGTAATGTTTAGAATTGTAAACGAATCAATGCTTTGAATAATTTTATAATTTTTTAAAAAAAAAAATGATTTATTATTAATGATATATTTTTTTTATAAACTTTTCACCAGAAAAGTTTATAAAAAATTATATATTTGGCTGTTCATGCGTTTGATTCTCAAAGAAAATAAGTTATCATAATAAAAAATAAAGGTTACGTAATAAATGTTACAAAAATATGCTATTTGATTCATAATTTTGTTAATGTATATTGGAGGTTATATAATAGAGAGAGCTCGTTGCGAATTGAATTTATTTCACCGAAGGAATCAATATTTTAAAAGATTGTTTAAAGAAAATATTTAAATTGACAATACTCTGAAATAAATGTTATTGGCCAGTAGCAGGGAATTCTTTTATAGTAAAAAACAAAGTACTTTTTACGAGAGATTACGTTTTACTTTTAAAATAATTTGATAATCCAACAATGTAAAAAAAGTTTTTCTCTGAAAATAAATAAGCTTTATACACGCGTATACAAGATTCTAGATTTATATGTATATATATTTATACCATATGTGATAAAAGTACCGGCACATAATTTTATTTGAACTTGAATAAACGTACATATTTGGTACAATCACCAATACTTTTTTATCAAATATTGATAACTTATCTTCTATCCGTACCATCAATAGTGATATATTGCCTAGTTCTTTCCGAGTTGTTACATTAGAAGTTGCTTTAGTAAAAGACGAATCGTGTTTCTGAGTGCATAAAAAATTGGCAAAAAGTAAGTAGGCACTTCCTTATTCGTTTCAATTTCCTGGATATTTGAGTGTTAATGATTCAATTCGAATATATTTTTTTTAAATACAAGGAACGTTTTGTAAATTTTTAGTATTATTTGTGATCTTTTGTATTATTAAATGGTCTTAAATAATACAAACAGTTTATCAACATTACTCATAGATAGATAAATTGTTATTATAACATATTTGTTTGTTTAAAGTTAAAGCATTTCCAAAGAAAGACTTCTTAGAAGTGCTTTAACTTATTGTTGTTGAAATTTTGGTCATAGATATTAAACATATAACATAACTATTAAACATCTATGACCAAAATCTCACAAAAACAATTGAGGAATACGGTTGAAGACTTATAACGACTGTAGGTTTCTGACTGCGCTAAGTTAATAAATTCTTCATGGGGCAAGGTATTCATTGCTCTGATTAAATCCGCAGCTATTTTTCAATTTATCAATACATAAATTTAAAGTCATATCACTAATTACAAGATTTACGTGATAGACGATAAAGAGCGTGGCGTTTAAAATTAAAATCTAAATGTAACTTTGTATTTCAAACATTGGATAAGAATAATTACTAAGTTTTTGTCGACTCTTTTCTGTAGAATTTACAATTCGAAATTGTAGCTTTGTGTTGCTAAAGTCAATAAGTGCTTGTTAAAATCTACTTGAATACAATTTATATTGATTTGATTTTATTGTAATTCTATAATTACAAACCAATATATCTTATAATCTTACTCCATAAGAGATCTCGTAAAATCATAAGTATAGTAAATATAATCAGAAATTTAGACCTAAAAAAAGTTTGACTTTAATTTTTGTATAAATCTTACAGTATTGGAGCTTAGTTGTTGATAACTTATTTATTTTTAACCAACAAACAAATGCTGTAATTAAAGTGTTATTTCAAACATCTGTATAATAATTATCGTTTCTTAAAATTTTCAGTGAAAAATACGACAGAAGACTCGTATTCGCATTTTCGTCCGGCTATGAATCCACCGCCATATTCCGAACATCTGCCAACGCAAAATCCTTCAAACCCAGCAGTTGGACAAGCTGGCTACGAAATGGACAATCAGCCTCAAGTGACAATTGTCCATCCACAAACTACCACAATAATCCAAGGAACAACAGTGATACCAGCACTCATTATGTCAGGAAATTTGGGTCCAAAATCAACACCGTACTTTTGCAATAAATGCAACCAGCAAATAGTTACCGTTGTTAAAAAGAGATCCTCAATGAGAACGCATGTGTGCGCGGGTTTATTATGCTTTTTCCTGTAAGTTGATTAAATATTGTTAGAATTTAGTGTAACTAGCGTTAATGTATAATGTCTGCCTACCTGGGCTGTCTTGAGCGTAGATCCGGAGGCCCTAAGTTAATTCTAGGTTAGATCAATAAAGTGTTGTTTTAATTTATGTATATCAAGATTTTCTTAGAAAGTTTGACCTTGAAAGTTGACAACGTTTACACTTTCATTTTTTTCATTCAATGAATTATAATATGAACATGCATTAAAATATATATGTCGGAGATTCATATGGATAGCCATCTAAACGATTACTATTGTCGTCCGATATGTTGATTGTTCAGTCAGTACGCACGTCTCGCGCTGGCGCTGTCCCAAGACCAAGAGACCGAGTGTCTCACAAAGGAACACACACTGACAGATATATCATTAAATCTTTATATTTCCATCAATCGGCTTTGCAACAAAATACGTGCCCGTCTTATATTCTTTACAATTGACATCTCCAACTTCAATCTTCAAGAATCTTTAAAACGTTAATCACGTTGTGTGTTATTCTCATTCTAATAAATGAGGTCGTATACCCGTGTAAATTAATTATATCTAACATATACATAACTTGGTGTTAGGACTTATAGGAGGTGCAAGCCCATCTAGATAAGTACTTTCCACTTATCATATATTCTACCGCCAAACAGCAATAATTAGAGTAATTGTGTTCCAGTTTGAAGGATGAGTGTAGTGGAACACACACAAGGGAGGTAACATCTTAGTTCCCAAGATTGGTGGCGCATGGGTTAAAATGTCTTAGAGCGCTAATGTCTATGGACAGTGGTGTCCACTTACTATCAAGCATTTGCCTGTCCGCCTAGCGATGGCATCAAATAAAAAAATAATAATAATAATAACATGACATAATTTTAATTTCAGTTGCTGGCCCTGCGTCTGTATACCTTACTGTATGGACTCGTGCAAGAAAACTGAGCACTATTGTCCGAACTGTGACGCGTTCATTGGTAGGTACGACGCATAATATGAAAGGAAGAATACTGTATACCGTGTGGTTCCGGAAAAATAGAATAGAACCACCCCTAATTGAACCCAAGGGTGTCGTAGGAGCCGACTAAGGGAACTCCGAGCATGAAGATATCCTTGTTAAATTTGAACTTTTCACTCATACCAACGTGAAATAGGACATTGGCGGGAATTTGACTCACAACCACAAGCGACAGAGGCAGTTCGTGATATGAAGTAAAGTTGGGTATAGGCATATTATTATATTACAATAATGTGACATCAGTGAATACCGATGAACTAACACATATGTAGATAAAAAAATCAATGAAAATTGTAATTACAACGAAATATTTAAATGATATATTATAGTTGTGTTTAAATTGAGGGCGATGCAATTACGATTTGTTTAAGCACACATACATACTTTTTATATGTACATAATTATTGATGTGAAAAATAATAATAAATATAAAAATAAATGCATATGATTTTTATTTATTTTATGATAAAGCAGTGTGTCCTGTTGAAGTGTGTGTGTGTGTGGATGTCTTTACTTTGTTAAAGCAGACTATATTCTAATACAGTCTGCTGTATTATCTGCTATGGTTATATTATTCTATAGTATTCTTAGGTGGTTATATTATTATATATTTTAAGATAACTTTAGGAGGAGAAGGTTTGGAGAATATTCCACCACGCTGCTCCAATGCGGGTTGGCGGAATACACATGTGGCAGAATTTCGTTGAAATTAGACACATGCAGGTTTCCTCACGATGTTTTCCTTCACCGCCGAGCACAAGATGAATTATAAACACAAATTAAGCACATGAAATTTCAGTGGTGCCTGCCTGGGTTTGAACCCGAAATCATCGGTTAAGATGCACGCGTTCTAACCACTGGGCCATCTCGGCTCTCTCTTCACTAAGCCGTAGTATTATTGAATATGCTTCACCTGTATGGAATCCTACTTATAAAATTCACATTACTCGACTAGAAAGAATTCAAAAAGGATTTACAAAGTTTTTGGCATATAAAGATAGAAGCTGTCCATATCGTGCAAACAGACACATACACACATACACGATTGAAACACTTCAAACTTGCCACATCGGAGAAACGTAGGTCCAATCATGACTTAATGCTTCTGCATAAATTAATCCATGGTTCAATATACTCGCAAAAGTTACTTTCTCGAATAAATGTCCCAATAACGATTCCGCGTCACCCAATTCAAAACACCTTCGCTGTTCCTAGATTTCGTACAAATGTAGGGAAGTTTTTGCCTATGATCCGATATATGAGTAGTTACAATGACATTGATATATACAGTCATAACAGCCATAGTTTTAAGAAAAAATTAGACTCTTTGCTCAATTAGTGTCAAGATATATATTTTTTTGTGTTATACTTCTTCTTCTATTTCTTCTTTGTGTTCTTTTCTTCTATTTCTTTTTAATTTGGAGTTATTTATTATTATTTTTTGTTCTTTCACATTTTTGTTGTTATTTTAAAGATATATTAATGTAGGAGTGTAGTGTTTTGATTTTATTTTTTGTTATTTAAAATGTGTAATGTAAACGTCTGTGGTGGTGTATCACGCCGTTACTGAATTTATTTCCTACTTTTTCTTAATAATTTGTGAATATGCCCATGGTGTTGATGATGGTGAAATCTTTAAATAAATAAATAAAGATATATGTCAATATCACTCACTCATTAATCTTATAATAAAATAACCTTTGCACTCAAAAGTCGCTAAATTTTAATTTCGCTTTACTTCACCTCGTAAAATACATCAGTAACGTGTTATTTTAGATAATGTTAAACACGTGCCTGGTGCCTAGTTCACTAAAAATAATCGTTCATCCGAGAATAACATCTCATTGCTGAAAAATTACAACTCGAACCGCTTTTCGAAAGCTATTGTAATTTTAGTTATCATAGGCAAGCATGCCTTTACAAGTGACTAATCTCCGTGCGCTGTTTTGGTTGATGCTAAAGTTAAAACCTGTATCATTGGTGTTTCTCGGTAGTAAGAACAATTGGGGCCAAAATTTCGAGAACTCGGAGTGGTTCGTACAATGGTACATACTCAGTATATTTGGTGGTAGGGCTTTGTGCGAGCCCCTTAGGATAGGTACCATCATACATTCTGAGTGAGTGAGGTGAGTGAAGTAGTGTAACTACAGGCACATGGGACATAACATTTTAGTTTCTAAGGGTGGTGGCGCATTTGCGATGTAAGGAGTGGTCAATTTTAAGACGGCGCTGATGTCTATGTGGCAGTGCACTTACTTACCATCAGTTGCGTCGTTTATTTGCTGACAGTCCGGGTACTATATCCGCAAAACTATTTCTTTGTTTAATAAGAATTAAGTACAAACGGAGTATCCGATGTTGCGTCACATTTTTAGATTTCTAATCGCTTAACTTATCTACACTAAACCAATTTACTATGTAAAAGATTCTGTCGTCATTATGTTATCTTTTTCTTTTATTTAAATACCAATGAGGTATTATTGGAGAATTATACTATCTCATCTTTTTGTCCTATAAGATAGGAAACAAATATACTTTAAGTTAGTTGGCGCCCGCGGAATTACTGGAACTTTGGGGGTTAGTTATCAGGTATTAAGAATAAAAATTGATTAATGGCCTTATTTGAAGTTTAAGCTTGCTTCATAACAGATTTCTTCAAATTTGGTTCAGAGGTTTAGCTGTGAAAGAGCAACAGACAGGCCACACGGCGTAACTTGTGCATTTTTAATATTAGACATTTATAGTATTGATTAATAATATGTAATCATTAGTGTTCTTATCGTTAGAATAAATTACAAAGTTCGTTTATGCCTTGAATCTGTCTAAAAAGTAACACATATAATTGTGTCATCTTTCAATCAGTGCTCGTTTAAGCATAGGTTTAGCGTTGCTTACTTGATCTAACCATTAAAAAAGAATAAAAATCATAAGAAAACTACAAACTCGTAAATACATATGCAAACGTATAAGCAACGAATTAGTATAAAAATATTAACATCCTTAAAATTATTCTGTAGATATAAAATATATAATTAAATACGTATAATCACAACTTCTAGAGATTTTAAAATTATAAATAATTGTATATATTTCTGTAGCGCGGCTATTTATATACCAGGAAAAACTTCTATCATAATCTATAAACACGGAGTTGATCGTCAATACGTTAAATAAAAAAAAAAAAATTGTGGTGAAATTATATTCGAGGGAGAGATATAGCCTCGCCTCAACTTTCTAGAAAGAAACCAAACGTGCAACCAATACTCGTCCACGGCACAGATATCTACAGATAACAGGCTGCATGACCGCTGTTTCTGTCTCTGTCTCCTTTCTTGACAGGCTCAATTAACTATCAATACCTATGACACAACTGACAATAGAAATATTTTTATATGTAATTAGTGCTCGAGATCTTGAATGATCTATTTTATTCATATTTGCGAAAAAAAATGCATTTTGCTTGTTGGCTAAATTGCTATCGGAACTTAAATCGGAATTGAAAACGTGCTGCTAACTACTTATTGCGAAATATTTAAATAGGCGCTTGAAAAAATACGCGTGGTGTGTTTTACATCAGCACGGCACGAGCAAATAGATCAGTTGGTGAATGTGAGCATATCATTGGTTAAAAATAGCACCTGATCAAATCCAGATATTATATTTTTGAAAAAAGGAACAGCAGCTATTTGTAAACGTAAAAAATTGAATTTGTAAACATAGTCTTACAAATAAAAAAATGAATTTTTAAGAAATTTCCGTATGATAAGTTTAGCAATTTGAACCACTTAAGAGAAAACGCGGATCGTTTTGTCCATGCAAACGTAATTCTCTTTTTCCTCTCTGTATATTGACACCAGAGAACTGTTTTTTTAACATACAATCTATATATATACAGTATGTCCCTATATATTTTTTTTCATAAATTATTTGTGATTTTACAGGAGAGAGATTTTTAGCCACCAAATACAGTTTATGATAAGTTTTGGAAAACAGCACTGATTGTAGGTTAGAGATTATATAATAAGGCTTTTTCATTGAATTAAAAATTCATATTTTATTTTATATAAATTGTATCTTAAAAAAAATAGTGCTCTAGTGTCAATATCCAGAGAGGGAAAAGAGGAATACGTTTGTTTGGACAAAACGTCGCCCGCGTTTCCTCTTAATGAGCGGGAGGTTTCGATCATGTTATCAACTCGCTAGTCGCCCGCGCCAGTCGTGAATAAGGCGATGAGGGGAGCGGGCGGAGGGAGCGGTACGACCTAAGGCACGCACACTTGCGCCACTTGCTCAGTGCAATGTGCATAGTCAGCTCACTCAACATTGACAGCTCGGCCACAGCGCGATGCAGCAATGTTTTGTTAAAATACCAAATCTTATCTGGCAGCCCGCGTTTCATCTTAAGCTATTAAAAAATGATAACTTTCGATAACAAAAGTTACTACCAATAGTTTTTATGTATACGCACACGAAACCACACATTTAAATTCAAAATATGATAATATGTGTAAATATATTAATAAGTACACGTGTACATACATTAAAAGTAGGTTATAGGTATTCTAAAGATAGTTTTATTAAAATAATCTGGGAAATTTATTTTAGCTCTGGGGCTTACAGCAATGAATAAGTTTTATACGACGAGAAAATCTGTATAAGTATTACGTTTATAAATACACAATTAATACACAGCTCTCTCTATTGCCGTTTCTCCGACGACTGACGTATGTACTATGTAGGCCTTGACATTGAGATTCTAGGCCAACGACAGCGGTTCCGATGATGTCATCGCTATGAAGACCATCGTATTTCTCACCTCACAGAATATTATTGTTAAAAATATGTTCGAATCATATTTCAAATAAATTTTCATTTTATTGTGATTCAATTCACTAATTGTAATTATTTAATTGAAAGTCGTTTTGATTTTACTTTGTAACTTTTTTTATAAGTTTTATTATAAATATATTAGTATTAGTATTATTATAGTACAGGAGTATATATAATTCTAATATATACTCCTGTACTAATATTATCAAGAGAGAGGTATTGGTTTCAGTAAATAATAAACTCTGAAACTAATGAAACGATTTTAATGATTTCATTATTAGTAAGGTACTACATCCAGAAGTAACATAGGCGATATTACATCAGTAAGTATGTAAGTATACTTTTAAGGTAACAAACTGCTGGTGATGAACAAAATGATGAGTGACCCAGTATAACTACAGGCACTAATGGTACACATCATAGTTCCTATATTAGGCGGCGATTGGTGCTGTCCCAAAGTCCGTCAGTAGTTACTGTTCTCATTTCTCATATCACCGAGCACCACCTTCTTTAGAAACTATGATATGTTTCACTTGTGCTTTTATTACATTGGTAATGGCAATGTTCGTCAGTGGTTACCACTTAGGTGGTCCATTTACCACTTCACTGAGCAGCGAGTAACATTATACAGTTGGAAAGTGGTGAAAGACTATAAAATAGGTTTGCGAAACCACGTCACTTTTAAACATCACAATAAACATATTTTAAACCAATTGGAACCAATTTTTTTTGAACTCGTTATAAATACATAACGGGCTTGTATACGTAATATAAGCCCAAATGAAACCGCCAACCACACCGAGTATTTAAATAAAATATTATGATTAAAGATAAGTCTACCAATAAATAAAGAGGCCGCAGCCGGCAGCATGCTTTTAGACTTTAGTCGCCTCACGCCTGTTGAATGTATAGCTAGTCAGTACGCTTCGACAGGAGTTATAAACCGTGCAAGTGTTTAATATTAGAAACTTACGTTCAGGTAAGATAAGCCCTTTTTTTTAAATATTGTAAATAAAATAACTATTTTGTAAGGTAAATATTTTAAAAACGTATATTATTATTTGAAAGTATTGTGTTGTTATTTATTTTTATTCCACGCTCCAGTGTAATTAACTTAGATGCGGTTTGATGTTTTAGGTAGATAACTTTAATATTAGAATTATAAAAACACAATCAGTGTATGAATTATTTAGTTTATTGTTGGATTTGATTGCTCTGTGAAGCATACAAATTCTGGCTTAATCACTACAAAATTAAAATTCCAGAAAAGGAATTGTTCGGTAAATGCATAAAAATATGTTCACCTTGTGTTTTTATATAGAAATATTTTTTTATATAAAATTATGGAATAATATATTTTCGAAATATTTAATTTATTGTATACCTACTACATGTTAAATATTTGTGCAACGATTTCTATAAAACTTTGTCTTTGAGCTAAAAATTTTAATTTATTTAATAGGAAGCCAACGTGATACGGAAAAAACTTAAAATGAAATAATAAAAACGATGTAACTGATCGTTTACAGTTGTGTATCGTTGCTTATAACTCAATATGCGTTTGACATATTGTTAAAATATTTAAAAAAATGTGTTAACTTTGATCTGTAAAATACTTACTTAAAGTTTGGATCATACAAATACAATTAACTGGTAAACCCCTATATAGTCATATAACAGTCATATTATATCTGTACGATTGTATAGTTTCTATAAATTGTGTTAATAATCGTATTCGATATTTTTCCAGTTACAATGAACATTTCAGCAGTTGGACCGAACCCAACACCATTGGTCTGCCCATCTTGTAGGGCCAGTATAGTGAGCAAAGTGGACCACAAGGCGACCACTAAGACTCATCTTATTGCCTTCTTTTTATGCCTATTCCTGTAAGTAAAGTTATAAATATCGTATAAAAATAAACTAGAATATTAATAGAATACTTATATTCTATTAATATTCTAGTTTATTAAGTTGATAGTGGGACGTAAGGCCACTACACTATTCTGCTATTCTTTATAATTTATGGCTGAATTATAAAAGGGAATTCCCCGCTTAGTAATAATATTCTGAATTTAAAACTTCTGCTTTTACGTATTACAGCGATTTAGTGAATCATTCGACTAGTATTTAGATTAAGTGGAGAGTAATATATAATAGATAATTTTTAATCTATAACCAAATTAGTTATTTTAATTATAAACATTTTTAGAAACTAGAGGTAGGTCTAAATTGTCTAATACCTTTGACATTTACCATTAAAAATTTTATATTTACGTAATATTTTGGTTTGAATCCATATTTTTAGTGACTACATAATATTCTGTTTAGTTACTTTGTGTAAAAATCAATATCATTATACCTAGATTTCAGTGCTTTGCGTGTTATTCTTTAATTAACGTTGAATAACTTCAATTTTAAAATAACTATAGCGACACTTAAACGTACACATTGCCTTGTTCTTCTAAATGCATTGTGATTATTTTCAGATAAAATGTATATCGTTTACCTTTATAACGTTTAGGTCATTATAAACTTTAACATCATAGTTATAGGTTATAATATCGCATGCACAATTGCACATAATATGATTGCCAATCTAGGTTTTACGGAGACTGTATTAAGTAGCACAAGAATGTTATCGGTCGCTTGGAAACATGATGTTAGTTAAATATTAAAATTCGCTGTTTTACAAATATGTTTTTTTATGGCTCTTGTTGGCGGACGAGCATATGGGCCACCTGATGGTAAGTGGTCACCACCGCCCATAGACAAAGGCGCTGTAAGAAATATTAACCATTCTTTACATCACCTATGCGCCACCAACCTTGGGAACTAAGATGTTATATATTGTGGCTGTGATTACACTGGCTCACTCACGCTTTTAACCGGAACATAACAATACAGAGTACTGTTATTTGGCGGTAGAATATCTGATGAGTGGGTGGTACCTACCCACGGGCTTGCACAAAGCCCTACCACCAAGTATATAGTATATAGGCACTATTACTTAACGAAACATTTTGTTAGTGTAGAGCTTAGTGTACCGGCGATATGATTATAACGAAATACCACACGGTAAAAATGAATAAATAATACGAACTAACAAATATTGACCAAGAATGGCTATGTGATTCATTTTTATGCTGTGGAAGTGGGCGCGAGAGGTATCCCTTTAAAATATCTTTATAACCTTCTAAGACCTTGGCCTGTTTGAATCTGCAGTCGACTTTATATTAGAACTAATTTCCAAAGCTGTGCTAGTAGGTTCCAACCAGATTTGGCTAGGCAGGGAGTGCAACAGTGAGGCTGAGCGTTGATGCACATTGTAAAGCGGGCCCCCCTTAAACCAGCACCCGAATTGCAAGGAACTGCTCGGAGTTCCACTCTCTTTAAAGTTTCGTTATTATATTTATATCTCCACAAACATGTCCGGGCCATTGGTGTATCTTTAATTTGTACTATTTTTTTGTGTTGTGTCGGACTGTCTTATTGAAGAGGTGTTTTGTCATTGTGGGATTCTGGATTCCTTAGCCGTTTTGGATGTTATTCAGCGAGTCTATTCATAATCAGAGTCTATTCATAATCGGACTCTATTATAGATCGTCATTTTTAGGTTTTAATACAGAATATTTTTGGTAGTAGAAATCACGGGAAGTCCAGAATGGTATGTTAAATTGTTGTAATACATAGTTTATGTTTTATGAGCGTATTATTAAAAATATTTCAAAATTCTTTGTACCTATAATAACACCGGCAAACTTAAAATTAATTGTCGAGCGAGTACACACTGAAATGAGCTTCTCCAAAAATCTATCAACGAAAAGACACTCTTTCATATCATCATTCTCCTGCCCTTATCCCAATTTTACTTGGGGTCGGTGCAGCATGTCTTCTTCATCCATACTTCTCACACTGTTTCATATGTTGATCACAATTAAAATAGACTCGTATATTGCATTAATTAAAATTAAAATATTATATTCGTTCCAGTAAACAATTTTTCTGTAGTATTTTTTAAACATTTTATAAATAATGCTTCGTTAAGCGTTATGTTTGAATAATATTTACCAAATTCTAAATTAAATATACAATTGTTAAGCGACGTTTTTTTTAAACATTTTTGTCGGTGTCGGTAATCGGTGTGACTCACGCATGGTTCCTACATTTAACGAATCGTTATTGTACTTAAGACCGTTTTTCAGTAATGAGTAATAAGTGGCCGAAATTCGTATAAGTTGTTTTTATTCATTCATTAATTTCATTTATAGGTCTTATAGTGGTAGGTAGGTCGCTTTTGAAATTAAGCCATTGTCGACAATTCAACCAAAACAAATAATTTCTTCAATGTTTAGGATAGAAATGATACAATCGATATTTATTTTGGACTATTATAAAATATATCTTTAATGCCGGTTGTTATTTTCCTTAATCATTGGTAAACATAAATTGTATTGTTAGTTTATAAATTCTTTTATTTAATTCTTTTATTTATCTCTTTATCTGTGTCTATTTTAAGCTGATGACAATGCAAGGGTTCTTCTTAATGTCAATTTGTTTGTACTACTTGTTCTATTTTTTATGAACAGAGACTGACTACAAGATATACCTTCATCTAAACCGAGACAGATGTTTTAATACGTCTGTATCTTCTAAGAGTCCAAATTGTAAATTACCGAAATTCCAAACAAACGACAAACTATGTCATAATTCGATAACAACATGTTTTATGTCACGAATAAATCAAAATACATTTTAACTATTAACACTACTAGAGAGAGTTCATGAACCTTTACGTGTTTTCCGTTAGTCTTGGTAAACAATTTTTCTTACATTGTTTTATAACTGAGAATATACTGACAGAAAAAGATAACTTTCTATGGTATTTAAACTTAAGTGCAAACATTCTTTTTTAGTCTGTGACCATCTTGAAACTGACAGATACCATAATGACAAAATTCAACTTAAATGGGATCATGAGTACCCCAGTAGTGATAACAGTATTTGTACGCAAACAAATCCATTTACAGTCGCCTTTATGACATGATAACTTAATGTTTTTGAAATGGGAATCCCTGGGGCCCTTATCAGCGTTATACAAAGTATGTAATATTACTTAAAAGTATATAAATAATTTATTAGGCAGGTTGAATTATGAATTATATTTACACGAGGATTATAAACAAAGGTCGTCGGTTCAACTAAATATCATTGAGTTTTCATGTCGTTCATTTTTATTTGCATATTAATGTTATTATTAAATTTTCTTAATTATGCCGTGTTTCATATCATGAGAAATCCTAGTTGTGCTGGGTAAACTATATTATCGTACTTCAAGCGTATATAAAAGGAAATATGCCTGGTTTTAGTCCAACAGTGAGAAATTTGCGGCCTGTTAATTGCAGAATTTACTTTGAAAATATCTGTTACGTTTTTTTTTTCTATCTATACAAACATAGAATTGTTGAATTTGTTAAATATAAACGCGAAATGATTGCTATAATAATAATTTCGTGCAGGTCTACGATAGAAACGAATGAAACATATTAACTTTTTGAGGCGATGACATATGTTATTGGCGTATATTTTCAGCAAAATTCGTATAATTGAGATATTTCGATATTTAATCCATGAAATTCAATAATAAGACAGTTCAAAGGGCCGCCATGTTTGACGTTTACGGGTGCATTTTGAAAGTGTGTTCCAAATAATATTTTCGTACATTTCGGGTATATTTCGGTCGTCGTCGAAGTCGGGTATTCATCTAGTATATAATATAAAGACCGAAAAAAACCTGGTAATCCTGTCAGTCTATACTGTCTGTGTAAGTTATAAATTGGTTCATTTGGTATATTTTATCCTAATGAATGTGATAGAAAATGTTCTTATCTTGACACATAGCGCTGTATTTCGATACCCGTTCATGAGGAAACTCAGCACGTTGGTTGTTTATTTTCCGAAATGCAATACTACCCTTAAATTCAACTCACATTCAATACTTGATGCATTGTATTTACCATTTATATTTCTTATGAAGCAGTACCGAAGGCAATGAGTGTTTACATACTTGCGTTGCGTACTTTTCGACTTTGTTTTCTGTTCGAGGTCGTAAAAATATGCGGAATGTAAATTATGAAGGATAGCATCAGACATTATTATTATTTAATTTTGCTAATTAAGCTCTATAGTATCTCCTCAGAATCTGTGCAATTTTTCGAATTATATTATTTTCATCTTCTACATCCTTTTTTACTGACCTATATTCTAATTCAACATTAAATCTAACGTTGAAACAAAATCTAATCTAAATTTGAATATCTGTAAATTATACACAAACTAAGACTAAATTAAAGAAACGCAGCCCTGGATTATTATTAAAAAGTCTTGAAAACCAAAATGTTCATTGGCATTATTATTTGATCACGACATGGTTCTTACCGATTTCGGCAAATCTCAAGGGAGAGCAGCAAACTACGTTGGACATATTATAGTTCAGACGTGTGTTCGAAAGCACACGTATGGTATGGGCATGTTATGCGGAGGAATGAAGAACATATTGGGAGGAAGGTCTTGAGCATGAACGTGGATGCATATAGAGGAAGGGGACGACCAATGAAAAGATGTTTGGATTATGTGAAAGATGATATGGCTGGAAAGAATGTTGCTTGTGAGATGACGTCAGAAAGGGAAGTATGGATCTTCTTCCATACTTTCCTTTCTGACGTCATGCTGCGGCGACCCCAAGTAAATATGGAGAAGGGCAAGATGATGATGATGACGTGTGTTCGAAAACACTGGTGCACTCTCTATTTCCTTAGTTTCATAATCCGATGGGACGACAATTCCTAAATGACCGGAAAGAACAAGGGCAAGACTTATACGTGCTTTCTAAGGCACGGGAGTGTACTAACTTCCAACTTACAGACTCCGAGCTGTTACTGAGATTTTTTTTGATACAAAAACCCAATACTTTTATCAGCCCGACCTGGTCTTTAACCCAGAACCTTGGAAACTACAGCTTTATATTTACCCAATAGACCAACGAGGTAGTGTCAGTGAGAAAACCTAATCGTCAAAACTCATCAATGTCATTTTTTTTTTAATCTTTATTATCTTTTTTATTTCAGATGCTGGCCTTGTATTTGCGTTCCGTATTGTGTCGACTCCTGTCAAAACGCTGACCACTATTGTCCGAGCTGCAATGCCTACCTTGGAACTTATCAAGGATAATTTATTAACAATTTATATGGATGGAATTTAATTATATGGAAATTGATTGTCAGCTGATAAATATATCAGGGGTGTGTTTATTGACGACAATTCGCAGTATCGCATTATAAATATATTATAAAAATTTATACTTTTATCTTATCACGATAAAACCACTGAAACTATCGCAATTTAATTTGAAAATATGATACAAAACAATACACAGGGAACAGGTAGTTAATTAATCTTATTAAGTATTATAATAAACAGTATATAATAATATTAATGTAAGTCTTCGAAGAGCACTCGCGCTTAATGCACAATTTTTATCATCCAATATCTTAATGTTTTATACTATTGAGATTATTATTATTATTTGAAACTATATAATCCTTTTAATATGCGTGAAATTGATTAAAGTAATTGCATTCACAAACCAGCAAGTTAAATAAACTGACCTTCAGGACACTTTCACGTCAACCATTTCTTGCCATTTCAAGCCCATCGCGTTGAATGGACGAAACAGACAAATACCTCATAGTTCGACCGACAGCTTCTTCAAATACATACGACTACATATTGTTAGTTTGTTATGAATAATAAAGGGCTCATGGATATATTATTACTACTACGAGTTCCGTTTTATTAATTTTAAATACTTATAATTACATTTTTGTATTAGCATTTACCATATAAGTTATAGTACGTACATAAAAAAAAATAGAAAATTCAATAATAATATACTATATGTACTATACCAATCTATTCAATTATATCTGATATATTTTGTTTAAAATATACTTTTATTCACATTTTTATGTCTTTTAATGTCGCAGTTAACTAGTAAAATTAGCCTTTTTATTAACAGTCTAGGCATTTTACAAAACTGCGCCGTTCAACCAGTACGACGGTCTGAGTAAGATCAGCAAATACATCTTCCGTTTATAGGTTAGGATTATTTTGATTAAGGCTCTCCTGAATATTTAATTGTTTAAATAAAATTTAATATATTAACTTTCAGCATGTTATCGTATCCGTCTCTGTTTTCAACAGAATGTAAAGTGCTTACACTCTAAGAACTGATGTATTCACTGAATGTCATATAGGCTGCTGATTGAACGGTGCAGCTAAGTAAAAAGGCTAGGCTTTTAATTAAATAGTTTATTAAGCTAAGCTAAGCCTTAGTTTGGTGGATAAATTATATTGTACCTCTTTTGCTATTTTTTTCCAAATATGTAAACTTTATATTTTCATATAAATATAAAACACGTACATACGAACGTTATTATAATAATTAAAACATGAATTCGTCCATTAAAATGTATATATCAATATACCTTTTTATTTAAGTTCATTACTTAATGGACAAAGCTCAAATATTTATTACAGTGAGCATTTATATCGAAGTGTATTTTAATAAATAAAGCGCATGTGATGATTCCATTTGTGTTTTTTTTTGTATTCGATAATGAGTATGCAATATATATATATTTAAAATAAAATACTGACAAGTAATTTTAAATTTACAACTCTAAATATGATAAAAATTTAATATTATAACAATGATAACAGCACACACAAGTCACACAATAAGCAAGCACACACATCACTCTGTATATATCCCACTGCTGCTAAGACTTTTTACGACTTTTTAACGGTCAAGTCATAAGATCATAAGATACATCTTCATAGGAGACACTTAAAATCAGACATGACTTACACCAGATATGATTTTTATTTAAAGACGCAGTCTACTGCTCACCCTTGTCGGGTAACGCTGTAATAATAAGTAAGTGATAATAACAGATACTACTGCTACAGCAATATTTTTTTTTATAACATAGGTTGGCGGGCGAGCAAATGGGTCACCTTAGGGTAGGTGGTCATCATCGCCCATAGACAATGGCACTATAAGAAATATTAACCATTCCTTACATCGCCAATGCGCCACCAACGTTGGGAACTGAGATGTTATGTCCCTTGTACAGCTGTAGTTACACTGGCTAACTCACCCTCCATATCAGAACACAACAATACTGAGTTCTGTTATTTGGCAGTAGATTATCTGATGAGTGAGTGATACCTACCCAGACGGGCTTGCATAAAGACCTACCACCAAGTAGATGATATAAAAGAATCACAAACTAAGAGTACTAGTGTATTGATAAAATAGCAATCGTGTTGTAATTTTAAGACTGTACTGCATGCAAATCACGGAAATATGTACGTGTCGTAAGTATATTTGCCTTTTATTACCTTTCCGGTGCCATAAGTTCGCTCTGACGACACACCACATCATAAATGTTGTATCCTACCTCCCAAGTGTAGAGTCTGGTAGAAAAATAATGTTTTTTTTTTATATTTTTACTTTTATCTTCAATGTAAGTAATTATTTAATAAAGATTACAGATATAAAATAATTTATCGCAAAACGCATAAAATATCGATATATATTTTTGCGTAAGTCTCGTACGTTGCAAAAGTAAGATAAGTTTATAATTTAATAAAAATGTACTCGTGATATTTTAAACTGAATGCTCCGTTTTCATTTTTAGTAATGGTTATGACAGTTAATAATTGTTTAAATTGATAATATCTATTTTAATAGATACATATCGTCTCACAGTTTACTATGAAGTTGCTTTAGATCGTATTTGTGTCAATACAATTCTTTATTTACACAATCGCGTACTTTCCGCGTGTCTTTACGGTATTCAAATCAAACCTATCACGAGGCACCCATAAAACGCAAACGTATGTGATATAACACGAAGGGAAATTCTTACGTAGAAAAACAGAATACAGCAGAAGTGGCATTAACGTACTGTTATAACAATCCCTTGTTGTTGTTGTTAATGCCTGCTTATCATTATATATATCATTAACGTCTGCATATCCTAACCTACCGGTTAGGATATGCAGACGTTAATGATGGAATAGGACTGACTGGCTACCAGCCAGTCAGTCCTATTCCAAATTACATATCCGACGGTTGTCTTAAGAAAAATATATTTAATTATCTTTTAAAAAAGTCAAGTTTCAAAGGCCGGCAACGCACCTGAAACCCCCTGGTGTTGCAGATGTCCATGGGCGGTGGTAATCACTTTCTATCAGGTGAGCCTCCTGCTCGTTTGCCCCCTATAACATAAAAAAAAAGTCTCAACCACTAAACCCTGTACAGACCTACAACCGTATTAGTTAGTTAGTATTTAGATATAAATGTAATTTTCTAACTGTTATGGCGGTCGGTTCAACGGTATAGAATTTGTACAGCACATCAAATTACCGCCATATAGCAGCGGATTATAACAATAAGGATTGTATAAAAAAATCTTTATGCACGCTTGAAAAAAAACATACTAAAAATATGCTGAGAGATTAATTTATAAAATTCCACTAGATGTTGTATGACGTTACAAAATAAAATATTACAAGTAGCTATAATTATAATTCTAAAATGAAGTGACATATATTTTTAGCAGTAAATTTTCTTGCTTCAAACTCTTGATGTCATTACATAATGGTCTGTTCTGTGAGAGCAATAAACAGTGCAAGAAGTCAACGTAAAAACATAAGTCACGCGCTGCGGCGACGGCGCCGGAGACTACGTTTATGTAAATTATATTGCGTTTACGGTAAACTTGAGAATCGCTACTTTTTTTAAATGTCTACGTTATCAGAAATATTTTTCCTTCAAGGCAGGTCACGTGCGATGGAGGAGACAGGGAGGAGATTGATCGGTACGGTCGAGGTTACAGGCCTAATTGAATTTTTAAGGCACAATAGTGATAGATTCTTGGCACGCTATCAATCTAAAACAAGACAACAATAAATAATTTATTAAAAATAAATATAAATTGTTCTTGTTAAAAAATACATGAACAATCACTAAATTATTTACAACTTAACTTTATTACGTGCAATGTATTTACATAGAATTGTACGAATTGTAAAGATTACATATATAAAATATGATAATCGACTGTAACTATTACCTACATTTCAGACAGTTAATTACCTACATTTCTTATTCAGACTTAAAAGTGAAAAATCATCTTTGCCAACTCTCACGACTGACACCATGATTATAAATAAAATAAACGTAATACTGTTGTTTCAATGTAATATTGCGGGATATAATTAGGATGTTATTTTATTTAAAGACAGCTCGAGTTTATCACCAATAGCATATGAATAAGTTCACATGTAGTAATAGTTTGTAACTACCCACTTCTGGGTAAAAACGTCATATACGCTGCTCCAATGTAGGTTGGTGGATAACTATGAGACATACTTCAATCCATTGTATTGAATTCAGTCATTGTATTAAAAACACAAATTAATTTACGTGTTCGAACTACTGGGCGATCTCGACTACCTTAGAAGAAGATTATATATTTATTATTGTCTTCACAATGCAATCCTATTCGCTTAACAAAATATTTACAACGCTTCATCCATGTGCGATATTTGTTTAAGCCGTATATGTAAGTGGGTTAGTGATAAAGTTTGTCCATTGAAGACGACCAACTCTGAAACTTGGATCAAGATGCGAGACGTTCCAATTAAATTATAGACGGTTCAAAGGCAGAATGCATAACGTCTACCATGCACCGACTGAGCAATCGCTATGGAAATCATTTACCAAGTTCTCGAACGTTCTGTCGTGGTAAGGGCGGTTGTACATGTTGGAATTGATTAAGGCATTACACGATACGCCACAATTGTGTAAGAGAATATCGAGCATGAGTTATTCGTTGTGGGAATTGAAGTCCGATCATGTCAATTGAAACATGCATACTATTTTCCACACGGATAGGCAAAGATAAGATTTTTAAACCTTAAATCAAAATAACCTTAGATTTAAGGTTTAAACAAGTGCATATATACCAACCAACTCACATTGGAGAAGTTCGGTGGAATCCCATACGGCAAAAGAGAAGAAGGCTTTATCCGGCAAAGGGATAGGCTTATAACACAAGTGCATATATTGTATATATGCACTTGTGTTAGATTTAAGGTTTCAACAAGTGCATATATACCAACTAACTCACATTGGAGCAGTGTGGTGGAATTTGCTCCAAACATTTTCCCCAAAAGGCGAGGATCATAGAGGCAAAAACTCATAAGAGCAAAACTTCAGAGAAGGGTATAAATCTCAATTGTTTCCTTCCACAAGCCCTTTTTGATTTGGTGGCACACCTTTGCATTTAACAGGTAAACCAAAAAGCAATTAAAGTTGGCGCAAAAAAAAGTACATATTATAATAAATAATTTACACATCCTATACTATGAATATCTACGTCCGAATCATTTGCTAGGCTGTTTACATAAATATATCATTACATAATACATATCTTTACAAATTTTGAATGATAAAGAATAAAATTAACATAAGGGTACGTACATGCAAAAGAGACATTTGATTAAAAATCTTAGACAAAAACCTTAATAGTAAAATACTTTCACGTCGAAGTGTACAAACTCGTTAATCAACAAAGCCGTATAACTTGGTTCGGCAAAATATGTATCGAATGAAATGTTAGTGAAGCTGCCTACAAGCTCAGGCATCTGGTATTTTTGCAACTATTCACTAAATTGAATGTACGCTGCAACTAACTCCGGGCTAGATTACAGCTCGATTCCAATCAATAGTTTATCTAACTTATGCACATAGCGTGGTACGCGCTAGTAATTACATAAAGAAAGCACATTCGATATTCAATATAAGCCCATATTGCTCTAACCTGTGAATATGTTAAGTTAATGTCTAATAGTTTATCGAGGAGATAAGAAAGGCTTACAAATTTATGCAACAAAGCTGCTCCTGTGGGGATCAGTAGAGATGTGGCAAAAAACAATCCACATGATGATACAATAATACCTAACTGGGTTCGAATTTAAATTCATTCAGTTATCCACTTAACTAAGTGTAGTCAAAGAAAAAAAGTAACTGGTTAGGAAAATAACGATGTAGAATAGCTCTAATACATAACTTCATAAAGCCCTAACGCCAACGGAAGGTACCACCAACTCATCACATATTCTACCGCAAAACAGCAATACTTAGTATATTGTTGTCGTTCAGACAGTAGGCCAAATGGACATAGCACCCCAAGGTCGGCGGCGTTTTTACGATCTATATATATATAGGAATACTTAATATTGTTTACCGCTTTGTGCCATTATAGAACGAATCCTTAGTAAAAACTAAGATTTTAAACTAAATTTAAAATTATATATTTTTATTTTTGCTGTTTATATTGCTTCTTATCCCAATGACTAGAGATTACAGGCGCGTGTAACAAAGTTTTGATATAGACAAAAGTTAATATTGTATTTAAAAATAATACCACAGAGAAGCGCTTGCTAATTATTTGAACGTTAGATTTTGGTTTATTCACCAGTTTAGATACCAATCGCTTTGATTGAGAATCAATTTGAGATAACGTGAGTCCAGCAGCTTCGATATATTTGAGTTGATTATATTGTCAACATCGCGTCAATGATTTAACAAACTATTATATTTGAATATTTGTTGTTTTCAAATAAAATCATAGTACAAAAATATTGTATACTAGGATTAAAATTTATAGGAGTTACTCGCTGATTTTTTTTTAAATTTTATAAGTTAAAGTTCAAGGTTTTCATGTTATAGCACAGAACGATATGCCCCTTTTCCGAGTCACAAGTTGCTACTAAAAAAACCCAATAACTAACATTTTTGCACAACCTTGGTTACGCACTCAGGAATCAGTTAGATTATTAGTTACCCAACGAGACAGTTATTAACCATATTTACTGCGTATATATCGATGGTAAATTCACATTATTCATGTATTACAATAGCGGTGTTCAACAAGTCATTACTGTTGAGCGGTAGGGATAATTACTTGCCATTTGGCTCGGAGTGCGTATTAGCGCACAATGGACGTATTAGAGCGTCAACGTACGATCAATGCTTTGACCTATGCTTTTAAGCGTATCCCAAAAGTACCAAGCTATGTCGTACAAACGTAGTAGCTATCGATATATTTGAGTTCGTACGCAGTTTTCGACACAAAGCGAGCCACTTTGCAAAAATTTTGTGTATGTTATTTGTATTTATAGTATTTTACATTTCCATGGTTTTATTATTTTTAGTTGCAATTATTAAATAAGTATAACAATAACATGACACGCTAGTACTTTATACTAATATGATTATTGTAAGTTGAGTTTAAAAAATATATGTCTACATATATCATAATGACAAATTACCATTACATTTCCTTATAATATTTTTACTTACGGTTTTTACGTCGTTGATTAACGCTTATCGCGGTGCATCCTAATAATTCAGTGAGGGACGCGACGAGAGGTGCAGTACAGATCGGACATTATTTATCCAAACACAGACCATAGGCGCACCAATGTCTGCGTGGGTCATTCTTATCGATAATGCATAATCACAAAGTCAACGATGCATATCGACGATAAAGTACTCATTGATTAATGCGCGTGATCTTTTTAGCCTGATTTGGCTTTTTCTCAGGAACGTCGCAAGCATTGACCAATGAGGTGCTCATATTTTTTTGTCTAGAAGTTTGATTCGTGGAGTACATTACGAATCAAGTTATATATCTTATAGCGTTAATGTCTATGCCGGGTGGTGGCCCATTTGCCCTTCCGAGTACATTTACATTACATTACATTAACAGCCTGTAAATTTTCCAATTCTGGGCTAAGACCTCCTCTCCCTATGAGGAGAAGGTTTGGAGCATATCATATTATTATTCCACCACGCTGCTCCAATGCGGGTTGGTGTAATACACATGTGGCACAATTTCGTTGAAATTAGACACATGCAGGTTTCCTCACGATGTTTTCCTTCGCCGCCGAGCACGAGATGAATTATAGACATAAATTAAGCACATGAAAATTCAGTGGTGCTTACTTGAGTTTGAGTTTGAGTTTACCCGAAATCATCGGTTAACATGTACGCGTTCTAACCACTGGGCCATCTAGGCTCTTCCGAGTACCTTTATCATAAAAAAATATGGGCTCGCACAAAGCCTAAACCAACAATACTTTCTTTATCACAATTTATACCAAACTTATATAATATGCACGACAGTTATGTGTTGTAAGCATTTACGTAAAATGATATATAGTTGTGTGTCTTTAAAATAAATAAAAAATTACTCCTCATTCCTTAATTTTTTAGAACGATACTTAGTAACGGCATATGTCAAAGGTTTTATTTAAAATAGAAACCTCTTACGAGCCATATATTATTCACAAGGAACTGACAGAAAACATATTTTATGTTTGGTATATATTTTGTGACATAAAATAGACTATATCTAAGTGTGGTGTATTCGCCGAGGGACTGCAAGCCGAAACCGATTCCTCGACTTCAGATAACCGCTCTATTTCCTCCATTCTATGCGCTGGGCTTAAATTTTACTCTGTCGAGAGAATTTAAAGGCTTCACATAAAGAGAAATGGTCGTACGTGAAACTATCCAGAAGTTTAGTTCATTCAACTTGCTTGTTTATGTTTGCAATTACTTTAGCCAATGCTTCGAAGATTTCAAGGATTATAACATTTAAAAAAATATATCTCCATGACACAAAATATTAAAATATTCGATGTTAAAATTAGGAGTGTAGGGAGAACGTTCTTGGAAGACATTTTTCAGGAGATAGATCTGTGATTATTAAAGGGTTTCTTCGTGTACATGATAAGTTTAATCTTTTTTTTAATAGTTCTTGGTTCCCTATACAAATCTCATATATTATAGGTGGATATCATAATTTCAAATTTCATTGCGATTATTTCAGTGATTTAGACATGATCACATGAAACAGTCTGCCTTTTTTTATCGCATTTATCAAAATCCTAAAATATTTGGCAACACGCATTAATTTTCTTTACTGTTAAAAAGTACAATAAATTGACTGTACATGAATTAATATTCTGGTTAATATAGGTTATGATAGAATTTACAGTTCGAGCAATAGTGGACAGAGTTTTAGCAAGAGTCCGCCCAATAAGTAACGTCGATTTAAAACGAGCAACTGAAATAAAATTATTAATTAAGTTTAAAAAACGTATATATTTATCAAATTTGATAATCAGGCCTCCATCACTCCCTCACAAATATTTGAAAATGAATTAATTTTTTTTGGTTCAAATCATTACATTATTAAGACATTTATCGGCTTTATGAAATAATCAAAGTTGTACGAAATTAAATCTAAAATTTACATCTAAACATCTTGACGAAAATAATTTAAGATGAAAGATGGGCGACATCTCTCTAGGTCGACATGGACATGGAAAAATTGGTTTGTCAGAAATTGTAATGTTCTACGCAGCAGATTTGGAGACAGTAGTGTATTTTCATGACGATGACTGGTCACAAAATCCTTTCGCAAGCATTGTAAGAGACAAAGCGATCCGAGCAAGGAAGAAAGGTCGAAACTTATTTTTGTAGCGGCTGTGATTATTTAAGAAGACATACACTCCACACTGTCCGATTTAAGATCGTAGCTTGGATAACAAAAGTCGGAAAACTACTAATATTCAAGCTGTATATAGTATAATAGGTTAAACTTGCGAACGCAGATAATATAAAAAAGTATATACATAATCATTCATTTTATATACATAAAAAAAGTTTATTATATTTTGTTTTATTTAACCAAATATTATGAATTATTATCAGTTGGATATGGAACCCGTTTTTTAGACCTTCCACGGGTAAAACCAATCCAAATGTGTTCATTTAGTCCACATTTACATTTAAAATATATATATATTTATAAATAGTTAGCATATACTATACATAAATAGTTATATATCAAAATTAAAATACGTGAAAATATTAGGGCAAGGTCATACAATAACTTTCGATATTGACTCATGGTGAACATACAAGTTTACAGTCGAGTAAACAGGGCTTTAGATGCGATTACCATTTCCCGCAAGGTGGTCGCAATCAATCTCCAGAAACTAATCAATTAGCAATGAATGCCGGACCGGTATTGACTTTACAATATTGTGTGCACGTATAATGAGGCGATGTTCAACATTAATTGGTTTGCAAATCCAATTAGGTCGGCTTCGATACGCATTAAGCACGTACTGCTCATTATCGATTACTAATGACCTATCGTCTGGAGTCCACTTTGTTGTTAGTACTTAAAATTATCTAATAGTATGCCGTTTAATCGTACGAAGCTTTTTAGAATTAGATATAAAAAGTTAATTCACGTTTATTTTTGTTAGTTGAGATGGCCTCGTGCATATGACACTAAATCGAGGATTCAAGTGTCAAGTGAACACCGTGATGGAAAAAGTTCCTCCTCATCACGAGGATATAAGGCAACTGTATATCATTTGCAGACTGTTAGAGTATAATACATTTTTCTGATTTTAATTATTATGCAATGTACCTATATGTTCCGCAATTGGTTATATATTCGCGATAAAAACATAAATTTAAAAAGAAAATATTTCTTAACATAAAATATATTTGCTACTGCACTGATATATTTTACATATGTCAATATTAATTACTGTAAGTTCGTTATTTTACTACAACAATGAAGAATAAAAATATAATATTGGATAACGCTCTGAATGTATTTAAAATATTACAAGCACGTTGTATTAAATAAACACTATAATAAATACTTCCCGTAGCCCGTAGCAGTCCGCAACAAACATCGCGTAATGCGTGGCGGTACCTACCGCTTGAGCTCGCAAATATTATTGTCGGCGGTACGGTGGCAGACCAAACAACGACTCAGAAATACTCGCATGACGAGCGCTTTAAAATTAATTAAAACTTCATGCTTGAATTTCAACATTTTAATCATCAAATTAATCTTTCATGTAAACTTCGAAAGTCTTAAACATACGCATAGATATTGTTTTTTATTTATATTATAAAATAACTGAAATTTGTAAATGTTTTAATAAATTAATTTGTATCGTTTTTAAACACAGTGTTGAATTAAATGTAAAGCGAGAAGAACCGGCACGAAACTCAGTAGTTACTCTTTAACTCCCATTACAGAGTACGTCAATAAAGTACAATAAATTTAACTGTATCCTGCCTAGAAATAAATTTAGTATTTGTCCTCGCTTTTTTTTCATTAATGTTATATTGAGTAATATGCCTAATTTGTCAATGATTTTTTGACATGGCAATTAATTTTTAAAACGCTTAATTCCACTTGTATTTTATAATACTATGACCATATCAAACACCTATATACGAGTTATGTACTAAGCGAGTGATATCTTTATGACAGTTATTGAAATGTAATCGGGACACACAAACGTCTTATAAATACTTGTAAGAAAAACTTAATAAAATGTAATAAAAATGCAATTTTTAAATGGAGATAGTTCAATATACCCATTAGGAAACGAATAAATTTCAAAACGTTTACATTCGTCTGCTTTCGTCTTTATTAATATGAAACAAACCAGCGCACTATTTGTTAATAAGATATAAAAACGTGAGTAAACTATTGTTGCGAGGAGCCTCCATAAAATAAAACTTTCGTTATTGTCGGAGGTCGAATTAGACGAAGCACATAAAGTAACTCAAGTGGTCATGTGGCACCCTCCTCCATTTCGAGAGCTCTTGGATAAAGATTCGTTTGGATAAACTCCAAGGAATATTTATTACTCTACGAACATAAGAATTCTCCTTTATGATATAGTTCTAATAAATAATTTCATGTGGTTCATAAAATTAAACGTTTTTCTTTTTACGACTTTATTACTGACTGATATTATACCAATTAAATTTGCAGATTAGTGCGTAGAACTGATGGTTCTTAACCAAGGATTGCTACTTCAAATCCGAACATAAACTATTCGAGTTACCTTGCCCAATTTACGTTTAAAATTTTCTTTTCTAGTCATAATGGCTAAGGAAATTTCGACTTGTCGACTATGACAGAACATTTTTCTTTTTTCAATTTAATCATGACTCTAACTCAACAGAGTCACAATTATACGAAAAGTAATATTGTCTACTGAAAACAGAACAGCGTGTTATTTAGTAATGGCAATAAATAAAAACAAATATTTCTTGCAACGCTTAACCAAAACCGTATTGATTATACTTTGTAATAACAAGTTTTTGTCGACCATAATTTATCGTATCCGCAACTTCTGTCACGTGATTGGATAAAACTTCATATTATGCTGGAATTACATTATCTGGAATAAAAAGTTATATTAATATTAACAGAGGTTAATGAGATATGATGAATATTACTATGTATAACAAAACTAAGTAACGTAAAAGGTTTTAAGTGAAAATTTCACTGCGGTCGTCTTCTCCTTTTGAGAAGGTTTGGAGGTAGAAGAATGTGTGGTAGATATTCATCCGATATGTGCATATTTATTTACGATGTTTATCTCCATCGTGGAATACGAGTTAAATTATGATAACTGATTAAGCACACGAAACTTTAGTGGTGTTAACCCGGTTTTTAACCAACAATATTCGCCTTAGATTCATGTGTTCCAACCACTGAGCCATTAAGGCTATAATTTCCCGTGATTGTGTAGATATTATATATTACTGTAATTATCGTTATATCGTGATATTTTTTTTCTGATAATAATTACTAATTTAAGCAAAAAGGAAGTCAAAATATGTGCCCGATTTACAGTAATCAATTCGGCAGAACTTGTCAAACCTAGACCGGGATGACCAAATATTTGCGTAAAGAATTTTCATTAGCTCGCAAGGGTGACCACATGTCCGCCCTTTTCCCGAACTGCTCGTTCTGAATACGTCCACTTCCTTTTCGAGGAGCCTCCACGGTAATTGTGTTACGATGCGTAAATGAAATGACAGAAGAGTTTATTCAATTGAAGCTAAACATTGTGTTAATTATATAAAACAGTACTTAAGTTTAGATTATGTTGTGATAAATAACACGAAATTCTAAGAAAATAATGAAAAGTTTGCCGAATATAAGGATTTTATCGCATTCTAATTTTAAATTAATGAGAAATAAACATTCGACAAACAATATATTCTCCAGTAATGTTAATACATCGCACAACCAGGCCGCGTATTTTTAACCCGTTTGTTTGTTTATAATCTATTCTATTCATCCGCTGAGTTTTTTTCCAGATTATTTTTTAAATAATATTCATCTATATAGATACTTAACATTAATGCGTTAGTTATTTTGATAAGGAATAATTAATCCGTGGCTGTCACACTAAATCATATATTGAAATTTTAATTTTTTTTTCATCTTTTAGAACATTAATTTGGTAACAGTGTGTTATTTATAAAATATATTCGGTAGATTTTCTGTAGCAGCTCATACAAAGTGTACGTTTATCTATTATATTTTTTTAAGCTTCAAAGGCTCATTGACCGAAAGTCATATTTTGATTACGCCTGGATATTGAGCATACCATAATCATAGCACATGTCCTATAGCTTTAAACGAAAATAATATGTAAGTTCTATATCAACCGAGTTTGAATTTTTTAGGTAAATCGTGAAAAATTAAACATACTAATCTGGCACCTTATAATGATTAATAAATGTCTGTGTACGATAACAAGAACCCTAGACTTCGTTTTACCCGTGTTTGCAACATTTTCCACTGATACTCAGCTCTTTTAAGTCTTAGAGTGATGTTATATGCCTAAAGTCTTCTTCCATAACTGGGCCATATTTTTAAATTCCTAATAATAGTTCCTGATAGCGCGTTCAACTAAACAAACAAACAAACCATTCAGTTTTATAATATTATTACAGATAAGCCTAAAATGTTTTTCAAAAATATAATACCATAGTAAGGCATAAATACGATGTAGCGATAAACATATTTTATACGTAAAAACAAGATTTTAAATCTTGGACTATTTTCAAATTGGCTTAGAATATATATTGGCATCCATTTGGCACGGTATCTGACAGGTTAAACATTTTGTATCAGATCGTAATATATAAAAATCGTAATATTTAAAAACGTTTCAGTGATTGCAGATAACATTTACGCGTCTCTATGAAATGTTGTTTATATTTAAAAAAAATTTACTCTCTGAGATATATAAAACAATTTAATCTATCATTAAAAAATAAAAAATAGTTGCGTAAATTCTTATAAGAGATAAAATAATCAAACATTTGAAGATTTCAATGATGAAGAATGTATTCGAAATAAAAGGTTTTCCCGTAAATTCAATTTCACGGAACAACATTAAGGATGCGTTGTCTACTTCATGCCACCCTACGTTAAATTCAGTGCAAGTTGTCGTGAGGGCCTGACGCCCTCTCGTTCCTGTTCAGCTGACGTCGCATCTAGTGCTTGATCTGACGGATGATCTTATATGTGCGTATTTTGCGGTACACGACGTAATAATAGATATCAACATAATACGGCCTTTAAAGGTTCCAGATATTATTAACTTGTATTGTATATTATTCAACGTAACTATACGAAATGTGCTTTATATTTGAGCGTTAAATTACACTTGTTATTAATGATGTAATATTTTAATTTCATTCATATTATAAATTTATTTGTCTTTCTTATTAATAAAACGATCATACTATTTTCACCGCTTTGCCAAACTTGGTTGTTTATATTAACAATTTTGGTTAATTATTTTAATATGACTTTAATATATTTATTTAAATAAGTAATTATTATTATCTCATTTTATTTGTAAAAATTATTATGACATTTTTTTTAACAAAACCGATAGTTTTTTTTTATTTATTTGAACTCCAAATTTTTTTTTTCATAAAAGCACAAAATATGCCATTTAAGCGGTATATTTAAAGTCAACGTCATCAAAGGGTTTACTTAAAGACTGTCCCTTCGGCTGTCAGTGACAGATAAAAACTGGTAGGACCAGGACATAAACGGCGAGGTGTGCCCGTGCCTTCGTCAGCATATTTACTTTCCCCGGGGCTGTTTGCTCCTTTACCTAAAACTAACCTTCCTTTCTTGAGTAAAAGGTGTAAGCGTGAGCGGGTGAAAGTTCTATTTTAAAATGATATGTTTAAAAAATGTTCTAGCTTAAGCGGTATAGGTTTATTAAAATTATTTTCACTAAATTTTCATTGAATATACGAGCCGTTTTTCGTATTTGTTTGCAATAGTGATATTTGGTGACTTAGTACCTACATACAGGGTATCAGGTAATTTTCAAGTTTATCATTATTTTACAAAGAAAGCTGAGAATGATAAATGGTTTAATAAAGGCCTATAAGAAGCTATTAGTCAAAGCAACATATCTTAAGCACTCTCATAGCACTTAAAATTTCACAGAATCCATGTAATGAGGAAAAATCCAAATGCAAGTTTAATATGAAACCCTTACGGCTCATCCCACAGGTATTTGGGTGTTTTTAATTTACTTACGAAAACTTATCTTGAACATATTTATTCTAGAAATGTTTGGCTAAAATAAAGTTATCCTTACCTAATAACTATGCCGATGAAAGTTACCCAATTATAAGTTTTAATGTTTCCGAAGTAACGTCCGTGCGCTTTTGATTTGCACCACGTGGGTCTATTGATTTCGCATCGGACTCTAGTTTTAATATTCCTTACTTCAGCATTATTTTATTTCATACAAATATTTGTATTGGTTTTGCTGAATTTATTTTCCTATTAAATATTTAAATAAGCTTCATGTAATGTATCAATGGTTTATTAATATTTAATATATATGTAAATCAATAAACTTTTTCAGTATTGTTTTATCCACAGTCTTACTTGGTCATAGTACTCATATTATATACAATATTCTGAACCAAATTATCACGAAGATCTTTACATTCTAAATAAACTCCTTTGCAAAAAAAACGGGCACTTTTCTTTTATTCGAGTACTTTTAGTATTAACAGTTGTAAAAGGAATTTGACGTAACAAAATAAAATAATTATTATTTACTGGTGTGAAAATACTTTTGTTTGGTAATTAAGTCGATCTTAATTTGGTAACTTCAATTGACTTTATCATTACTTTACTAAAAGTTTCAACAATAAAATAAAAAAAAAACAATATCACGTGTTCCACATCATAATTCTTCGTGGCATGCTTAGGACGAGGTTTTTATGAGTTCTTGAGGAATACGGCCGTATACGGCCATTCGGTCGTAATAGCAAGATATAAGCTCTCGATCGATTTATATAATTGCTTCAATTATATTTTAATAAAAAATTGTATAAGTACTACAGAAATAGTTTCAACAACAATAATGTTATAAAATATTATAACTCAAAAACATATTACAAACTTCTGAAATACAATTCATTCCTTTCACTTTAAGGGGTAGAAGTCTCAGGGGATTGAAGACGTCTCCATCACGTAAGCCTGAATGCGAAAGTCTTCACTTTTCGGATTTCATCTGTCATAATTTCACAGTGAAAAGGCTTTTAAATAAATAACTTTCGTATATCGACATTTATAATAAAAATTAAATGAACTTTACACCCTTTTATATAAGAACTAAAATAATATGGCATAAAATATTAATGTCGTTTCGTTGTATTTATGACGTTCGAGAATTTATTGAGTAATTATATTGTCCTAAAGTTTTTGTCGAATTCGATAAATATATAATGCTTTGGGAAATATTGATACTAAATAAACTAAGTATGTTTTCTCTTTATCGATACTAATTTTCTAAAACCGAATACGCGTTTATTGGTATGTTCATTCTTCAACGGCTTAATTTCAGATCAGAGTCCAAGTAAATTTAGTTAATTATAATTTTTGAATAGATTATATCTCTACTATATATAAATACTAGTTTATTTTTTGGTTTAATTCGAAAATTATTTATTTTCAGGGCAAGCTTGTTTAAGGTTTTATTTATTAGCAATTCTTTTTTTTATCGAGCCTTAAATGGCAGTGCAACCAATTATTTATATAACATATTATATAACGTAAAATACAAGTATTTTCATCATTCTAATATCATCAATATTGGTCAAGTCAATTATATTAAACTAGGTGTTCATTTAGGTTTAACAGCCGTTGAAACCGTTACGAATTTGTGATGACCCTTGGCGATTGCGGTGAAACTCTAATTTCGCCCCCTGAAATGATATTTCCTTGTCACACTGCAAGGTAAGATCGTCGTAATTAATTAATAGACCAACCTAATTAATTTGTCGGCCATGTAGAGAATTTGCATTATATAATAAATTGTATATAACTGTCATATTTTTAAGCCGACTTTCACGTTTGAAGAAAGATTATGTAACTATAAAAAACGCTTAATAAATTTCAATGAAAAATATTAATAAAAAATGATTTTCAAAAATTAGTATTAAATATTTAAATTTATGCTATTTTTTATTTCTAAAATAATGACAATTCAAATAAAAGTAATTTTGCCAATAACTAATTAAACATTTATGTTAAAAAAACCTTTAAATGGTGGTCTTTGTTTATATTTCAATATTTTATACGCAACATAATATCTTTATCTCTTGAATTAGTTTCCTGACAGAATGTTCCAAGGTCTTGCATTCATTACTGGATACCGTCAACGTTCCAGCGCTCGGCCGAGGGGTCGTTGTAGCCTTTTTGTGTGTCCCCTAAAAGCAAGCTACAGGAATTCTATAGAACTTTCTCGATATTTGTGTTGCTGCGCACTCCAATTATGGGGACGGACATACACGATTTGTCATTCCATTGCAGTATTTTGGAAAAAATGCTGAAATGTATGTGTTTGTGCTGTTAAATAATTATTTACCAATGTAATTAATTTGCCAAAGGGTATAATTATGTGTGTTTAGGTACATATACATATGATATTCAAGTGCATTCATATGCTTACGATGCGTTTATTTACAAGTATATAAATAAATATTGAATAAAATCACATACATTACACTGATCTCAATGTAAGTAGCTAAAGCACTTGTGTAATGGAAAATCAGAAGTAACGACGGTACCACATACACCCAGATCCAAGACAACATAGAAAACTAATGAACTTTTTCTACATCGATTCGGCCGGGAATCGAACCCGGGACCTCGGAGTGGCGTACCCATGAAAACCGGTGTACACACTACTCGACCACGGATGTCGTCATTATATAAATAGTATATCACTTGCTTTAATAAGGAAATATATTTTAGACCAAATGTGGCCCAGTGGTTAGAACGCGTGCATCTTAACCGATAATTTCGGGTTCAAACCCAGGAAGGCACCACTGGATTTTCATGTGCTTAATTTGTGTTTATAATTCATCTCGTGCTCGGCGGTAAAGGAAAACATCGTAAGGAAACCTGCATGTGTCTAACTTCAACGAAATTCTGCCACATGTGTATTCCGTCAACCCGCATTGAAGCAGCGTGGTGGAATATGCTCCAAGCCTTCTCCTCAAAGGGAGAGATGGCCTTAAACCCAGCAGTGGAAAAATTTACAGGCTGCTAATGGTAAAATAAAAAATATTAATCTGTTACGAACTTAGTATTAAGTTTGTTTATGTTCATGATTGTGTTCATGATTCTACAAGTAGTGGAATGTATGTGTGCATAATGTTAAAATCTTTCATGTTAGGTACTATATAAACCTTCTTGTAGTAGGGCTTTATAGCCTACAAGCTAGACAGGGTGAGTCACGCTATTATACTAACGCCAAAGGTTAATATTTCGTACGACTGTGTTTCAGTTTGAAGAGTGAGTTAGTCAGTGTAATTGCGAGCGCAATGAGTACAATATCTTATATTCCATAGTTGGTGGCGCATTGCCAGTGTCTATGAGCAAAGTTGACCACTAAACGAAACTACTTCACGTGGTCCGGTTCCGGCCCGGCTGTGTGTTCCCCGGCTTATTAAAATTCAAAACAAATCTTAAAAAAAATAATAGCGTGTTTTCATTTCGTTTGTCGATAAACTGTATAAATTTATTTCCTAGAATATACTACGTAGTACAAATTCGGCTGAATTCGTAGTATAATACATATTCAAGAAAATAAATTTATACATTTTTATTCGACGATTGTTTTAGGGATTTCAGGAATTGTTTATTTAGAATTTATTGCAAATTAATCATTCAATAAAATTGTGAAAAAATTAATTTTGATATTAAGTTATAATGTACTCTTCTTTTTATGAGTTAGTATTATAATTTATTTTTGTTTCTCGTTCCATTATATTTTCATTATAATTAATGTTTATGATTAGATCATATACGTTAAAATAATCATTGAATGCTTGTCATGTTATTACAATTCCTGTTTGAATATAATAAAATTGTTACGTATGTGAATAACAACTTCAATATGTTGATGTTTTGTTAGTAAATGGATTTTTATCATCGCTGTTAAATTATACGTCAATTCATGTCCTACGAGCAAATCAAAATAATCCATTATACATGCAAAAAATTCCTTTATAAAACCGAACGCTATCAGAATAAACGCCGTAAAGACGTCAAATTCACATGTTCACGTACACATTAATATGCATACGAAAATGAAATCGCAGTCGGCACGTTGCTGAAGCAGTAAATAAGTTCCGGAACAAATATCCGGTGTCAAGTGAGCCCGTTATGCGTTCTGACGTCCCTTTCTTTTTAAGGGAGAGTGAATAAGACGTAGATACTTGTGTATGATAGTCCCAACAGTTTCCTAGTTGATGATTGACAGAGCAATCAGCGTTTTGATGCACTGCGTGCTGTGTAAAGTTCAACGTTAATTCCATTGCTTATGGTTTGTACAAAATTCTGGAATCTCTGTTTATGTTTTGAGTGAGAACGGGTAATGAATTGATAGTATTTTATGTAAATAATGTATTGTTTAAGAATAATTCCTAAGGAATCAAGCTATATCCAGTCATTAAATTAGTATTAACACATTTAATATTTGTATTGATTTATAACAGTCAAAGATAATAAATAAGGTAGATCACTGTGTGACTGACTCGTTCTAGACTCGTCCTCCATTCTCAGACTAGACTATAAGCAGGGGATATTACAACATGTTAGTACGCAAACATAGATGTACATATGACCTTATTCTCATAATTCAATGCGGTGGCAATACAATATGAAAGTTCACAGATTTTACGAGTTGACTGAATCATCTTCCAATATCGGAGCTGCTACTGCGTTTCATAACAGAGGAAATCACTAAATTTTTATTTGCCAAACCCCGAATTTAAAGCCGGGATCTAAGGCTTTATAATCTATCCATAAAACGAACGAGGCTATCGATGTATATGTGGTTTATCGCATATAATAGAATTAACAACATAACATTTTTCTAGCGTATTCGACAATATTACATAATTGTCCTTCTTAAAAATACCCCTAAAAGAAACTTAATTGTTATTTGACGCTAGAGGAGTTCGATTCCGATTTAAACGAACCCGCAATATGTAATACTGTCTGTAGGATATCAACGGTTCCAGCGTACAAGCGACTTATCTTACGACATAGCTTACTGGGGAGCGTGATAAAAATTCAAATTACTCCAGAATAAATATTTTAAAGTATTGAATATTTTTATTTAATATCAATTCCTTTAGAAAGTTAGCTAGTTGATCATTTCTTTAATGTAATATAATCACTTAAACATACACATATTATATACACACACAAACAAAAATACTAAAGGTATTTTTGTTTGTGCACGTATGATAGAATCTGTTTTATCCTTATTATCTATTTTATATAATCTTATTTTAATGAATATTAATTTGTAAGTAAAATTTATTTAAATTTGGAATAATAATTTAATATTTATAAGGATTGCTCCATAGGCGGCGCTAAAATTTGTTCATAAAATAATTTACTATTTTTAAGAATAACATTCAAAACATCAACCTTCAAAACAAAGATAAGGTTTGGTAATTGAACAAACAGTACCCATATGTTCCACAATGTAGAGTACTATTTATCTTTCGGAGGGATTGACTGTTCTCTAGATAGATATATCTGTGTATATTGTGCGTATCGATTAACTAAGACTTATTTTTAAATATAATATGTACATTTTATTTATATTTCATCCCTTCATTATCACTACAATATATAAGATATATATTATATTTGTCGTGTATATTACAATAAATTGATTGAATTGTGTGGTACAAATAAATTGAACATTAATACAAAATTTTTTTGAACCTTTTATTTCATAAAAATAATGCACGTAAGTTTTAATAGGGACGAAGTGTAGGAATCGTTCTAAAGTAATTAAAACGATTTGTCAAATTAATTGTTGATCTGATAAAAGTTATAAATGTCTGCAATTTATTATTACGTACTGCGACATGCTTCATAAGCTTTGTAGGTACCATTTAAATAAGATCTCTAGAGTCCGTTCGATTATTGGATTGAATCATATGGATACGAGATCATCAAAATCTGGTTATTATACGCCTTTCCGCGCAATTTCGCTGATAAATTTAATTAGTTTATAATCACATCTCAGTTGCTGCGATTTTGAAATTTAATTTCTTGACAATTTACATTATATATTATTATTTAACTCAGTTTTTAAATAAATGTGTAAATAACGCTATTTATGATTTTTTTGGTAACTGTTTATATTTTTATATATATTTACAAGTATGTATTTTGTTACAAACTAGCGTTTAAGTTTTATTTTAAACACCACTCAAAGTTATGAAAATTCTCTATAACATGTAAGAGTAATAGTCATAATGGGTTTTCAGCAAGTCATAAGATGTCTAAATCGACGAAAAATCCTTGCGCAAATGCCTGCGTCCCCTCATTTAGGGGGCCCTCGTGCAACCCTCCCTCGACACCTGCTGTTCGCAAGATGTGCAGTGATGTGCTAAGTTCCTTGTTGCAATATTTTTCAAGAGTCGTTGGTTACAAAGAATGGTTATTTTCAAGTTGAGTTTTTACGTGACTCTTTGTTGGATGTATTTCTATACATTTTTAATATTATAAGCCATTTCTAGTTCATTATTATAAATACGATATATATGTAAAATATCTATGTAATAGCTGTATATCCCATACATGGATTTAACCATTTATATCCATATTAACATTTTTGTTAATTATTTAAATATTGCTTGAACTTTTACTTTTATATTGAATTATGTTAAAGAGGAGACATTTCGACGCCCAGTTGTTAATTGTCGTTGGAGGACTTTGGTAAGAGACAATTAAAGTCCTTTGCCAAGAATAAGAACGACGAAACAAGATACGTTTTCCAACTTCATAGCACAACGAGGTCATCTAGTTCAAACTGGATTAAGAATTTAATGCTTGTTTGAATTGAAAATGTTTTATTTCATTGATTAAAGTAATTAAACTAAAAACAAATTAATACAATTAATAATTTGGCAGAATATTAATATATCGCATTTCAATGGTATTTTCAATTGGGATTATAGTTTTTGATAATCATATTTATTTGTTGGGTTTTTTAACTGTAGGAACAAGAGACTCTTTAGCTCCCAAGGTTGGTCGCACAGGGACGATGTAAAGTATGGTTAATATTTATAACAGCGCCAATGTCTATGGGCGGTGGTGACCACATACCTCACATCAGGTGAACCATTGGCCCGACTTCCTCTTCCTCCAAGAAAAAAGCTAACCATTTTCTTATAACAGAAATTCTATATAATAGGAATTAATTTTTGCACAAGATATTTAAATATTTTAATGATTGAAATTCTTGATAAATGAATTCTTGAAATTTTATGATATGAAATTCAATTGAAATATATGAATAATTTTGTATACCTATTTTAGATCAAAGTGGTTATTTATTTTTTAAGAACATACAGATAATAAAAATTAATTACTGGTCTCTTTAGTATTTTTAACATGATTTTTTTTAAATATTATTTTTAACATTTCTATGTAAAATATTTCGAATGAAAATGTAACCAACTATTCGTTCTTCCTTCATACGTTAATGTGTTCGCTTGCGACGGGTGCAAGTGTAATTTTGTGACCCTCGAGTTTCGTGGCGGACGGCGACATCCACTCGTGAAAAATAGCTCTGAATATTAAGCGATTTGTTATGCCTAACTACCTTTATATTCTGACGTATTCGATTTAAAAATAAACCATATTTCTCTGAACAAATGCATGAATATTTTATTGTAATGATTATCTGAGATTGTATTGTAGAGAATAATAAATTTGTAGTGTGAACGCAGTTAAATAAAAAAAACTGTGACAAATTTTCAACAATTAATACAAAAAAAAATAGTATTATCATTTTAAGTTGTTTTTATATTGAAAGTATGCTAGGGTATTTAAAACTCCTTATTTTGTCATAAATTATCTGTAAATTTTTTTATTGCAATTCAAAATAAGTGGTACACATTTTCTTAAGTCAATACTATATATATATATATTTTAAATAATCATTATTTAATTTAAAAAAATATATTATACAAGCCATATTATATAGGTGAGTGAACGAATGACGTAGCGATCGTAGCTAGACTACGTCGTAGCGTCAACCGCAAGAGATTTACTACGCCTCAACCGATATTTTGTGGCTTAGCTACGAGGATATTATCTTCTTACATAATCTTAATCTACATAGAGGAAAATGTTTATGTAAAATAAATTAAACAATTAACAATAATATATAAAATTACTATGTTATTAATATTATTTTCTTCACCATATATTTTGCTAATTGTAATAATATACTGTATATCTAAGTATTTAAAATGTAATTGTTATATACTTTAGCAAATTCAAAATGAGAGTTTGAAACTAAAATATTTCAAAAGCGTTAAAATTTTAGTTAACTTCGTAACTACAACTACACGAAACTTATACGGAGCGAAACTTTATAACTGCACTCGGCACGTTATGACACTTTCAATATAAAATATACGGAATTCTTTGTTGGTAACATGATTTACGCACATGTTTAAATTAATTCATGCTACCTTTGAATGGAGGATATATCAAGTGCGTGCGTGTGTCGTACTGTTTGGTGTAGGGAGGCGAATCGTACAAATTGGGCAACATTAAGTATTAGAAGTCACTACAAATGGATATGCGATTTTTAATCCTTGTTGTACTAATAGAGTATCTGGCAAATGTATATTTTTTCAAACATTTAAGCTATTATCGGTATAAAATTATTAAGATACTTTCGAAGGACATCGAATTGGAAGACTTTGATATTTATTATGTTCTAAAACTATTCTTATCCCTTTAAAAGTAATGTAATTTGCTAAGCACGTCCTAATACTTTGTTTGTATGTCTTTCTGTGTAAAAAAAACTTAAGGATTAACTTTTATTTTAAATATCTTTTTCGCAGGTTTTCGTATTACTTGGATTCAACTAATTACGCGATATTAGAAAACAATTATTAGGCCCATGAAAAACGTAAAAGCACTTGCTCGTTTTGGCGTTATTTAATTTGATATTTTTAAATTTATATATATCAGGAATATTTTTTAGAATTCTGCAGAACCATCAGGTTTGGGGGGGGGGGCATTGCGCCTTCGGGACTCTCACAAACCGGACGAAACACGGTAGCATAGCTACAACTTTACGCTGGTTTTAAGTGAGAGAGTGGTACTTCCCCGGGCGTGTCGGCCCATTCGGCTGCAACCCGAAGGTATATTAAAAATAGTAAATATATAAATAGTACAGGATACAATAAATTGAACAGGAACATAAAATTAGATCAGGAATTTTAATCCGTGTATTACACTCAACAATTATAAAATAAAAACGTTAAAACTTATTAAAATAATAACAGTCAAGATTAATAAAATATTTATAACGTATGAATGAAAGTATTATTTTTAATACAAATCAATAAATATATGAATAAATCTATAATCTCATACATTCAATGTTTAAAGTGAACTTATCTGACGAAATAAACCCCCACTGATAGGGAACTATCTCGAAGTCCGTCTAGTCTCCGGCTCTATTGGTCTCTATTTAGTTAATTAATAGCTCGTAAACTTGGAGTACCTTTACCCTTAAGAATGCTACGGGCATTTGCTTTGAACATTTTACTCCTGGATTACCTTGGAATTAATTAGTAAGCTTTGGATTGGACGATTATATCGTTTAGTTTGTGTTATCGTATAATATACTCGATAATATGTTTTAGTTTGCATGCGAGTATGTGTTTTAGTACATATCTAACTTAAAAACTTGGTTTCCAAGGTTGGTGGCATATTGGCAATGTAATAAATGGGACTACTTATAGTGCCTAATTCGCCAGCCAGCAAACATATATTCAATTAAAAAAACTTACTTTATCAACAAAACAGTGTGGGTTTGCGTTTTTCGACGTTAATTTTTCAGTCACAGTGATAAGACGAACTGTGAAGCTAGCGGTTACAATGTGTGAAAATAATATATGAGCAAATATCGCGGGTATCTGTATGTTTTTTTTTATGTATACTTAGGTGAGTTAATCAAGCCAATGTTTTTAAAGATATAGCTTAAATTTTTAGTATTGAACTTCGTTTAACTACATGGTTAGTAAAAATACATATTGGTCCCATGATAATATTTTTTAATTTTTTATATTAAATTCAATTCATTATATGAAAGAAATATAATTCCTAAGCAATTCGAATTCAAAATTATTCAAACAGACATTCAAATATACTATATATAAGTACTTTTAATACGTTCGGGATATGTATTCTATCGTTAAGAACAAGGTAAAGAAAAGGAAACGTCCTTTAAAAAATTATAAGATACTCTGAACTTTACCTTTCTAGAAAAGGTCCTACTATCATTCAATCCATGTTTTTTGTCAGATAGTTAGATAGTAATTAATAGGTTTTATTAAAAAAGTGCAATACATTATACAGCAATTGACGAGGTAAGTTAAACAGATGAAAAATTAAATAATGATCACTTTGAAAATTTTTGAATTCATGCTTTTAGTTCTGAGGAAACATTTCAGAACAATGTCCAAAACAAATAAAAACCTTATTTTTTAATAACCTGTCCGTAAAATGCGTGGGTATTGGACTTATTATTAAAAGGAAGGTAATAGGAAACACGGAACCAATCGCGACGGCCCATGCTCTCCGAGTTGTGAACTCGTTGTCTATTGTGATTTTCCTGCTCAAATTAATCCTGCGGCGTGTTCATTCGCGAAAATTATTACGACGCCTGATATAGAGTGTGGTACACACAACGGTTTTAGCCGCAGCGGTTTCCTTCCAGCGCTTCGATATTTTCCGTAACGCGTGGTACCGACGCTCCTGTGTTTTATGAAATAATCTCTTGCGGAAAGAGACCAGAGTTAAATAAAAAAAATATGTATAATTGAAACGGCAATTGTACACGATTGTGTATACAACTAGCTTAGGAATCAAGTGAGGAGACTAAATGGCAGTAAATTTAGGATTTCGAGCCCCCGTAGAGTACCAATAACGTAGATTTAACATTCAACCCTTTTATTTGAACGTGCAGACAGAAGGGTGGCCTCGGCTACGGTCTTACGTATTTGTATTTAGAAATAACAAAATATGCTCGATTAAATACGGATTAATTGTTGTATTTGTAACCGATGATGTTTCAAACAAAAATGGTTGCTAACGAAACCTCATGTGATTAAACAAAATAATTAGGTTTTTATTTACTATAGATATTACTTACTAATCTCTGATCTGAACTTAATACTGTTTTTAATCTCGAAATACATTTATCTTGTACAGTAAATAACATTTAGATCTGTATTATATTTATTTAAAAAATATTACATTTCAGACATAAAAAGTATGGTTTATATATATATTTGTAAACGTGGCAAAAACGTTGCCACCTGCCAGCACAGACTAGGAGGAGAAATAGATAGATAAATAAATACATAACCGGTGATATATATGATTATACACAATTTAAATTACAATATACAGTATAAACTTTGTATCTTCAGTTATATAAGTTGCTGTATATTGCGAGCAGGGGGTACATATACTGTGCATATACGTATACAATTACATATAATATCGTTTGAACTATAGTGAATAAAAAATTCAGTCCCATTTACAAAAGGTTCTGAATTATAATCGTATATAGCTAGCGTATCGCTGAAAGGAGGCGTGAAAAGATTCGGTTTCAGCCGGAATAGAGTAGCCCCTGAAAATCCCTTTAGTCTGCGCGTGATAAATGATGTTGTTCTTTTCAAATGTCGCATTAACAGAAACGAGGTCTTTGTGAAGGTATAGGTTTTAATCAGATCTGTTCATATTTCAAGCGGATAATGGATTTTTGTGGTCTGTCTACTTAATATTTGTGTTATTAATAATACTCTGTATATTTTAGAAAAGGTTGTTTTTTGCTATAATTCAGTTCAAAAATGTTCCACTACTGGGCAAACTATAATCTTCTTATGGAGAATATGTGTATCACATATTCCTACTGCTTCGTTGAAGGTTGGGATATTCATAATAAGACTGGGTACAAAATGATTAACATAAACTAAGCACGTGGAAACTCAGTGCTTCGTGTTATTTAAATATTTTCTTTGATTAATATTCAAGTTAAAAAAATCAATAAGGATTGAATGTAATAACGAAGTGAACTATGAATACATATTGAAAACATTTCCATTAAGTTATTCAAAAATAGATTAAACCACTGAAAAATGTTTTGAAGTTATTCAAGAAATCTATTTATAGGTTAAGGTAGAGTCGTAGCAATAAATATCACAGCACGACGTCCAACCCTCTTATTATACCTGGAGGGGAGTCATCGATTGTTGTAATTAGATTACAACTCTCAAAGGTATAGAAATACCAGCTTAAAAAATCTAATTAGTTATTTAAAAACGTCCCGAACAAATTTATGTCTAAATTATTGATCTATATACAACTGCTATTGTTCACATTTGTTTACGGTCGATTTAAAGCCTTGCCTGTTGCCTTAAGATAAATCTCAATACTTAAATATTGAACAGAACGTATCCTTCAAGCATACAACATATAAACTAAACATAATTATTTAGTTTCAAAATATTGCTTTCATTAATTATTTAAACGTATAGAATAAACATTAATTTTCTTTTCACTAAGCCGATAATACGCAAAATAAACGAACTGTTATACCCCTACTTAGTAAGTGGTAACGCTGAGCCACTGGGTTAGAGCTGCAATGTCAGCAGTATAGGCACGAGAGACAGTAGTAGGGCTCAGCATCAGATCAGTTCTCTTTCAACTTACATCCGTGACGGCTGCCTAAAGATCATTCTATTTCTTATTTTAATTCTATATCTTATTTTAATTCTATATCCAATAAAAATTAAATAAATGTTTAATTCTATTTCATTTCTTTTTTTTAAAAACTGAATGAAGAGGGCCGATATAACATTTGGTGGCAGCGTAAAGGGATCTTTAAAATTAGTGGATCCCCGGTACGTCCTCAATCGTAAAAGTGTGTGAAAGTGTGTGAAAGTGAGTTAATAAAATCAAAAAGAAAAATCTCTGTTTCTGAAAAAACTGTTCCGTAAACAATATTACAAAGATAAACCTACAAAGTGAAAAAACTCAAGTGATTACCAAATTTATAAACGCACTTTTTCAATATAACATCAAGTTATACATGTGCAAAATATTCAGTGATAAAGTTAGAAACAAAATATATGTTATTCTTGTTAGCAAGAAACATAATCGCATCGTTGAAGCAGGAATTCATTTCTACACCTGATATGTTTTCTATCAAGACCACCGTGATGTACATTCTGTGAGTCTGGCTTATCAAATTACTATAATAATTACTGAGTAATCTATTGAATATAAATCTATATTGAATTATAAAATTGTAATTAGTTTAAACGTTCATAAAATAAGTGTTTCTGTTTGTCATTTTAATTTAGTAATTTGTCTTGATTGGTATCAATTATTAAATAATGGAATCTAAAGTGCCAAAAATCAATAGAGGTGAGGCTCTTCAGGTTCCGAGCCAGCTTGAATTACCCTCAGAGTCTGAAGATGATAGACCACTGCACTCCGTAAGCAATGACAATAAAAAACAGAAAGGCAAAAAAACAATCACAACGCCTGAACTAGATTTAAATATTTTACTTAAATTCATCAAGCCCTATGACGGATCTAGGGAAACCCTAAATTCTTTCATAATTAACTGCAATAATGCATACGATCTCGCGACTGACGTACAGAAGCCTATAGTTTTCAAGTATATTTTATGCCAACTCAGCGGGAAAGCTGAACTTGCTTGCTCGATAAAGGAGTTCATATCATGGGATCAATTAAAAGATTTTCTAAAAAACCAGTTCAGCGAGAGAAAACATTCCTCTCACTTATTAATGGAGCTTCAAGATTGCAAACAAGGCATAAACGAAACAGTATCTCAATTTTCCCTTAGGATAGAAACATGTCTTTCGCAACTTTTAACCGAAATCTCCCTTACTACCTCCAAGGCCAAGGAATTAGCAGGCCGAACTGCGGCCATGGAAGAATTGGCCCTTCATCACTTCTTAATGGGCCTCCATCCTAAAATTTCAAATATAACCAGATGTAGGGTACCTAGAACATTAAACGAGGCAACGAATATCGCTATATCGGAAGAGCGAATTCAACAAACCTTATATAAATCAGCTCCACGACCAATAAACAGACCGATTCGTAATAGCTTTGGCCCCAGACAAACCTTCCAAAGTCCCCAATATAACAAGCAGTATCCCCAGAATCCACCGAATTTTATGAAACGGGATTTGCCCATTCCTATTAAAAACCAACTGATTTGCAGATACTGCAAAAATATCGGACATTCTATTGATAACTGTAAAAAACGAGAATATAATAATAGATTTTACAATCAAGCTTCAATGTCTAAGCCACAACATCGAGTCAACTTCACCCATGAGGTCTCAGACGAAAGCCACGATGAAATTGACAATATAAATAACTATTCAAAAAACTATTAAATGTCTCGCGTCGGTGTCGTGTGAGACGCCATATAGAGCAAACCGACACCAATAGTTTAGCAAATCATACCAGACCCTCTGTATTTTCTATATCCACTGAAATTATTAAACCCGCTGAATCTAATAAAACCGCTGAATCTATTAAACCCGCTGAATCTAATAAAACCGCTGAATCTATTAAACTCGCTGAATCTCGTAAAACCTCTGAATCTATTAAAGCCGCTGAATCTAGTAAAACCTCTGAATCTATTGAACCCGCTGAATCTGATAAAACCGCTGAACCTATTAAACCCGCCGAATCTAGTAAAACCACTGAATCTATTGAACCCGCTGAATCTGATAAAACCGCTGAACCTATTAAATCCCCTGAATCTCGTATATCCTCTGCATCTCGTAAATCATTTGAATTTCTTGAATCCTCTGAATCCCTTGAATCTACCAAACCTAGCGAACTTAATCAACCCGACACTACTACGGAACGCAAGCGATCAAATTTCGAGATTTTTGAAATTACTTCTGATCCTACAAAAATTTTACTACCACATATCCAAATCCTTACCTCCATATCTAAAATTCCTTTATCTCTGTTAATAGACTCTGGATCGTCAATAAGCTTAGTTAAAGATAGTAGCATTCAAAACCTTCCAAAACTGACATGCGATGTTATAAATCTAAAAGGAATAGACCCCGCAGAGGAGTGTACCCAAACCATAGGATACTTTAATCTCAAATTACATATTTCAAAATCATCAAATAAATACGTAACACATAAATTTCACGTAATTAAAGAAATTAATTTACCTTACGATGGAATAATTGGTTCCGACATGTTAAACAGCTTCGGTTGTACAATAGACTACAACAAAGATATACTAAAAATTAATAATATAGATATTAAACTTGTGTTTCGTGAACCAATTTATATTATTCCTCCTAGAACAGAGATGGTAATTGAATGTTCCGTAAAGAATCCTGAAATTGGAGAAGGTTTTATTTTAGATCAGAAAGTGTCCGAGACTTTATTAGTTGCGAACTGCATCGCTAGAGTAAAATATAATAAAAGAGTGAATGTATCAATTATCAATACCTCTGATTCATCAGTTACACTTAATTCTAATCTTGATCTTTTAATCACCGCTAAACCTAAATCACTTCCTCATTTCCCTTCTTACCATGTTACTTCTACTAGTTCTGCTAAAGTCACTAATGCATATACGCGAACTCAATCGGTTTTAGATCAGCTTAGGGTATCTCACCTCAACGACGAGGAAATTAACGCACTCTATGACCTATGCTCAGAATATTCCGATATATTTTATCTATCTGGTGAAATATTAACTTGTACTACCGCAATAGAACACGAAATAAAAACGAATTCTGATATTCCAATACATGTCAAATCGTATCGATTCCCAGAGATACATAAAGAGGAAGTAAGGAAGCAAACCGAATTAATGTTAAAGCAAGGTATAATAGAACCCTCAACTTCCCCTTGGTCTTCACCCATTTGGGTAGTTCCAAAAAAAATGGACGCGTCTGGCCAGCAAAAATGGCGCGTAGTCGTAGATTACAGGAAACTAAACGATATAACGATTGGAGATACATATCCTATTCCTCAAATAAACGAAATCCTAGATCAACTTGGGCATAGTAAATATTTTTCAACTTTAGATCTTGCATCCGGTTTTCACCAAATTCCATTGAATCCAGCGGACGCAGCTAAAACAGCTTTTAACATTCCCCAAGGACACTACCAATTTACCCGTATGCCATTTGGATTAAAAAACGCACCAGCCACATTTCAGCGTCTAATGAATACCGCTCTCTCTGGACTTCAAGGAATAAGATGCTTTGTATACTTAGATGACATAGTTATTTATTCTTACGACTTAAAATCTCAAATAGAAAACCTTAGATTAGTGTTTAAAAAATTACGGCAATTTAACCTTAAACTCCAACCGGATAAATGTGAGTTTCTAAGAAGGGAAGTAGGATATCTAGGTCATGTGATAACTGAAGAAGGAGTGAAACCTAACCCGGAAAAAATTAAGGCTGTCATGTATTTTCCAACACCAAAATCTCCTAAAGATATTAAATCCTTTTTAGGTCTCGTCTCATACTATCGCCGATTCATTCCTGATTTTTCCAAAATAGCTAAACCATTAACGTTTTTACTTCGAAAAAATACTAGTTTTGAATGGGAAAATCCACAAAGACTTGCATTCGACTCGCTAAAACATAAATTAACCACTGCTCCTATACTCTGTTATCCAGACTTCACAAAACCATTTGTTTTAACATGTGATGCATCCAACTACTCTATTGGAGCAGTTCTATCTCAGGGCCCAATCGGTAAAGATAAACCCATTGCATTTGCTTCACGAACCTTGAATAAAAGTGAGTGTAATTATAGTACAACAGAGAAGGAGTTATTATCTATACTCTTTGGCTGTAAAACCTTTCGTCCATATTTGTACGGGAGAAAATTTCAAATAATAACTGATCACCGACCCTTAAAGTGGCTATTTAATCACAAAGATCCAAGCAGTAAGCTCCAAAGATGGAGACTTAAGTTAGAAGAATTTGATTATGATATAGTTTACCGCAAGGGAAAAATGAATTCTGTCGCTGATGCACTATCTCGCTATCCTGTAAACCCAATATACCCTGAAAACCTTCCATCTTCAATTCCTCGTGAGAATCCCAGTAAACAATTTTTAGTCAATCCAATACGTCCTGATAATGCAGCAAACCTTAATACTAACGAATACTCAAACTCCAGTGATTCTATAACAGATTTTGGCCCTATAAACTTAAGCCCACAAACCGAAGATCTCAATTTTGATTTTTGTGACTTAGATATTCCATCTCCTGAATTAACTTCTCAATCAGATCCCTTATTCATTCCTTGTTCCGAAAATAACCCTTCGATGCTAGATAACGTCATTAACACACAAGCCACCTCTTTCACTCCGAATCCCAATTCGAATAATATTGAAACAAAAGACCTTAGACAAGAAAACATCACTGATTCCAACACAGCCCCTGAATCGCCGTTTCAAGTTCCAATTTCTAAAAAGCTCAATCAACCTATCTCAACAAAGGAAAATATATCGAATCTTGCTTCTACATCTGACAATTCAAAGAATACTATAATTCACAATAACGATTATACAAAGTTCATCAAAGAATTTACTAATAAGACGAATCAATACGATACAAAAATAATAGAACATAATCAATCTCTACTGAATACACATTGTAACATCATTATTGTACCGACGTCAATAGACTTAGATGAGTCTAATATTTATGTGCAAGATATTGTAAGTAATCTTGAAGATCCGAAAGAAATCATGTATAGTGAAAAACAGTTGCACTTATTCGAAGAAATCAAATATAACGGAAAAGACGTTTACTTTACTTATACGAAGGTCCATCATTTTGACGATTGCACTTATCCAGAGATCTTTAAAACAATGAAAATAATAAAAGATCATTTATCACAAAGGTATTCGAATGGTAATGAGATAGCGATTACAGATTTTAAAAATCCGTTTGAAAATAAGTCATTTATTAAAATATATAACATTCTTACCTATATTTTCCATGAAAGTAATATAATAATCAACATATATCATAACAATGTACTATACCCAACCCCTAGTGAAATAAAAAAAATATTACATGAAAATCATGATTTACCTATCGCCGGTCATTTAGGTTCTGTTAGAATGCTGAAAAGAATTCAAGAGAGATATTATTGGAAAGGTATGCGACAAGATGTAGAAAATTATGTAAAAAAATGTTTACTGTGTCAAGAAAATAAAGCTCTCAGGAAAACAAATAGAGCACCAATGCAGATTACTACTACATCCAACAGTCCATTTCAGCGTGTAGCATTAGACATTGTTGGTCCCCTACCTGAATCGGGAACTGCAAAACTCAAATATATTATGACACTCCAAGATGACCTTACTAAATTCTCCACAGCTTACCCTTTGCGTAGCGTTTCTGCTGAAGAGACATCTGATTGTCTTCTCCATTTTATAGCAATGTTTGGTATACCAAAAATGATTTTGACTGATCAAGGTACAAATTTTACCGCTGAACTCTTTCAGAAGACTTGCACATTTTTAAAAATTAAACAATTATGGTCAACTCCTTACCATCCTCAAACACAAGGAGCTTTGGAAAGAAGTCATTCTACTCTTAAAGAATACTTAAAGTCGTATGTTAACGAAAATCAAGATAACTGGCCTCGTTATGTCTTTACAGCCATGTTAGCTTACAATACTGCTGTACACTGTACAACACACTATACACCCTATGAACTTTTATTTGGTCATAAGGCATATATCCCTGATTCTATTTATAATGAAGACCTTTACGTTACTTACCCTGACTATGTGAAGATGCTTCAGCATAGGCTTAAATTTTCCCGAAATAAAGCCCTTGAATACATTAATAAATCAAAAGAAGCTTCTAAAACTCACTACGATCATAAATCTGCAAAGAAACATTATAAAGTTGGTGATTTAGTTTACTTAAAAAACCATCTTCGTCTTCGTAAAGCCCTCTCACCTTTATGGAAAGGCCCATATAAAGTGATAAAGGTACACGGCAACAACACTCTTTCCCTATTAATAAATCGACGCCACGTAAAGCACCATTTCGATGAAGTCAAATTAGCAGAAACATCTAGTAGTTACTCGAACTTATAACATCATATTACTTCTATAAAATAAAGAACGCCAATATTGATCCTAGAAGAAAGCTTATCATTATTTGAATTCTACTTTAGTTCTACTGGTAAGGTTTATTATTATTACTTAATTCTATTATCTATGCTTTATTCCATTACAGTTACATCATTTCAAACTGTTTCGAGATCTCCGCAACTCAAAATCCTAGCCTAGTTCAATCAATCTCATCAAGCTCCGGTATCTATTTTGATTTCATGGGCAAATTAAAAATTATTAACGGTCATTTTAACGTTCTAATGCCAATAAGTATCTCGCATATGAAATCCCATATCGAAAATATTAATTCAGCTTTAGGTACCGTCAGATATCTTTGTAAGCAAACAGATGCAATAGATAATTCAGAATGTCATAATATGCTTGAACCTTTGACAGCACGATATCAAGATCTTGACAAACAATATTCATCCATTTCTCATTTACTTGATAATCGAAATAGGCGAGGAGCATGGATTGGCGGTGTTGGCACGGTTTTCAAACAAATTTTTGGTACTTTAGATGAGGATGATGCAATTAAATATGATAATGCTATTAATACTGTACAAAATAATTATAAACAACTAGCTTCATTAATTAAAGAAAATATATTGGTTACAACATCGACCATTTCTTCTTATAATAACTCCCTTCATAAATTAAAATTTAATGAAGATAGTTTAACTGAAGCTATTGAAAAGTTATCTATTCAAATAAAAAATGTCTCTGTTACATCCAATAAATTAATAATGATTTCTCAAATAAACTCCATCTTAAATAATTTAGAAACTTCACTGCTTAATTTATCCTTTCAGATAGAAGACATTACTAATTCTATTCTCTTTTGCAATACAAATTTACTTCACCCTTCTATAATAACACCTAAACAATTGTATCAAGAACTTATCGATAGCTACAGACACTTGCCGAATGGGCATGAATTAGCAGTAAATTTAGACATAAGTTCGATTTACACTATTTTAAGTATATCTAAGTTAGTTTGTTATTATCTAAATCATAAAATAATTTTTGTTCTACAAATACCACTTGTTTCCTCTCAAGAATTTTATTTGTATCATAATATTCCTTTACCGATTCCTCATAATTTAAAAAAGCCAGACTCATTCAGCATGACCATACCGGATTACAAGTACACCGCTGTTACTAAAGACAAACTATATTACAGCAGTTTCCAATCTCTGGAAATTTGTAAAACAGTCAGTGTTCAGAACTATATATGCAGTATAATGAATGTTTTCTCGTCAAGTGCCAATCCATCCTGTGAAAGTGAACTATTATCCAAAGTTTTGACACAACTTCCAAAAGAGTGTAAAACGGAATTTCTATACGGTAATCTTGATATTTGGAAGACTCTTAATAACAATCGATGGATTTTTGTACAATCTATACCAACGAAATTATCAATAGACTGCGCTAAATCTCAATTAGCAGAAATAAAAATAGTTGGTACTGGAATAGTAAAACTTCCTAATCATTGTAAAGCCTATTGTAAGAATACTAAACTTTATACCAATAACAATGTATTTAATATAAGTTCACCTTTATCTAGTTTCACTAATTTTAATCTTATTGATGATTTATGTTGTAATTTAAGTAAATTTAAAGAAACTGTTAGTAATGCGCCTCCTATTAAGTTACAAAGTCTTGATCAAGAAAATATGAATTTTAATTATAACGATATTATTAAATCGCATATAAACAATCTTAACAACATTATAAACCAACCTCATATAATAAAATACGGGGCACATTATTCTATTCTTGTTGTTTTCCTAATTCTAATTATGATTAGTTTTATTATGTTTAAGTTTTATACTAAAATTTATAAATCTGGCGGCAGTCCAATTCGCTGTAATACTACTTCTATAGAAATTCAATGTTCTGAGGAAAACCAACAGACATACACAGCAATTGAGGAAATTCCTCCTGCTAAATTACGATGTAAAGTCTAAGATCTGTCACTAATCTGGAAATTAAATCTTTATATCTATTACATTCTTCTACATCTTAGTTTCCCTTAAACTTCTTTAGAAAACCTAGAAGTTTAATCTCTAAGGGGGGAGGTGTTATACCCCTACTTAGTAAGTGGTAACGCTGAGCCACTGGGTTAGAGCTGCAATGTCAGCAGTATAGGCACGAGAGACAGTAGTAGGGCTCAGCATCAGATCAGTTCTCTTTCAACTTACATCCGTGACGGCTGCCTAAAGATCATTCTATTTCTTATTTTAATTCTATATCTTATTTTAATTCTATATCCAATAAAAATTAAATAAATGTTTAATTCTATTTCATTTCTTTTTTTTAAAAACTGAATGAAGAGGGCCGATATAACAGAACAATTCTCTATTACGTTACGTTACGTTAAAACATTGCATAATAAATCGCATTAATAAGTAATCTTTAAGTCCATTCAGATTAATCAAGTATCCTCTTTAATTTACAATCTAATTAATAATTCAGGCAAAAACGAAGTCGTATAATCCTGTTAGACGGAATGGTACGGACCGCGGTATCCCAGGGTTTATCTTTACGGGAGGTAATGATGAAAACCAAAATTAACAATTATAACCTTTATGCCACTGGAAATAGAATATAAGAGGTAGTTGGGCGGTATTCTTACTGTACTTCTGTTGCCAAAGGGATCAGGCTGCATTAGTGAGTCCAGTGTACGCACATTAATATTCTATGTTGTCGAATAGGTAGTGTGTGTGTAGCATTCAATATGTTTTATTGATTAAGTTTGAATAATACAAGCGTGATTAATAAAATCTTGAGCCGTGATGACATATTATGTTATTAAGGTCAATGCATGTATTTGTAGAGTTTGTTCTCTAAGCATAAAGAGGTAAGCAATTATTTGCTTAAAATTTGTCAAAATAGTGTGAGAAAATACAAGTAAAAGTATATGAAAAAATAAAATTTCAATCGTTCCCTTTATCTTTTTTTTATATTAGGATTAAATTAATTTCGAATTAGAAAGAATTTAGAAAATTGAATTTTAGGACCTTGAAAAAAGAAGGCTTTGTGTTTTCATAATTGGTCGTCACCAGACTTTGTATTTCTTTAGAAAAACTTTTTATCTCACCAATGAGCCAACAACAGGATTTAAAACATGTTATGTCCTTGATATTTATAATTACACTGACTCACTTATCATTAATAACGGAATCAATATTGCTCTATGGTTGTAGATAAGTTAACCAGCAGATGGTACTTATTCCGATGAGCCTGCACAGGTCCCTACTACTGATATTAAATATATCAGTGCATATATGTGTAAGTCGCTACCCCATGTTTTCAAAATATTCTTGGAATTAAAGTACCTTAATGGAATCTATTTAACTTCAAAATAAATGTCGCTTAATGCATACAACATAATACCGGAATGAATTTTAAAGTTATCACACAATATATTATCATTTGCAAACATTTAAAAATACAGAAACGTTTAAAATAGCGGTATTTAAAGAGAATGAAGGTGGAATCCTCTAATTGCGGTCCAGGCGTGCGAGATAAATATGAATAATGTCCTCCGATGTCCAAGGAGCGGACAAACTCTATTTTCTTACTTTGTCACCTGCTTTGCAGAGATAACACTTAGCTTGGATTCGTGAAATGTTCACTTTGCAGAATTGTCGGCTTTTTGGTTCAACTTCGTATTTTGATCCTTCCCTAAGCGTTATTCATGTATTGAGCTTTATACAATGGAGTAATAATTTCTTCATATAATTTTAGTTTTGTTTACGACGAACTAAAAACTTGATGCAAGGTAAATACTCTTATGCTATAAAACCTTTATGGCGATGAAATCTAAGTGAATTTTCGGATTAGAAACCGAGATGTCTGGTAAATATACATATATTCAGTATACTGAGTTTTTTCTATAGAAATATTTATAGAAAATATTTCAGACTATATATCTTTCATTTTACGAGTCTTATATTTATAACTAAAACTGTAAACTAAAAATTATAGAAATATATATTATATATCCGCTTATTCTACTTAAAAAATAGAACGAACAAATTGATTTTATTAACGTCGTTATCGTAGACGCTGATATTTCCAATAACAATTTATTTGTACACGAGACAGGCTCCACTTCGACACGGCAGCACACTTCGCTTAGCGAGTTACGGAAGGGAGTTCCTAACGCCTATTTAATAGGCATCCGACGCGACTCTGTACGCATCTCGGTAGCAATAATCTCGGTAATTGCTCGCCAGCATCCTGCATACAGAATAGACGCAGATGCTCAAGAATTAGCGTTGTTTAGCCTACGAGGAACAAATTTGAAATAATTACATCCATTTGTCGAGCCTCGCTGAATATGCGCAGCCGGTTTATTTACGAAATGTGATATCGACTGGCCTTTTTTAAATTACCCGTTAAATAAAAGCAATGAATATAGCTTCGAAATTTACAAAGTAGAAACGGGACTTTTTTGCTGGAGTTCTGTATTAGGACATTGGAAGATATTGTATTTTTCCGTTCACGTAAAATACTCTAATTTAGGCTTTAGTAAATGGAGCCCAAATTGATAATCTATACAATGGTTCCTTGATAAATAATAATATATGCTTCTTTTGGTAAATATTACTTAAAAAAACAACTTACTACATTGTATTTTCGTATGAGAAGAAGTTTGATATTTCGAACTGATATGAATAAATGTTTATGTAATTTCTATTATCGATCAATGACCCAGTGGTTAGCGTCAATCTTATCTGATGATTAATGGAATACGCTTCAAAGATATTCTTTCAGCGTGAACTTAGTATTTATTAATTTCTAGACAGGATATGTAAAAAAATAATTGTTCTTTACTGACAAACTCTGTAATTAAAGTCTATAATTAAATGTGGAAAATAGTAAATACTGAGTTTCTTGCCGGTTCTTTTCGGTGGTCTACTTTCTGAATTGGTGGTAGTCGTTCTGCGGTGGTGGTCTTTAGATTTAATTGAACACTTTAACACGAGGTTTCAAAAGTGTTTTATGAACGTATTTAAGTAAAAAATATTGTGACTTTGATTTGATTTTTCAAAAAGAGAGGAATTCTTAGCCTAGCTGTGATACATTTTTGGTGGTTGATCTATTTTTTATCGATAATTTCAGCTAAATATTAACAAAAATGTGCTGCTATTGTATTATTGACGAATCTTGTTATTTTTATCGGATCTTCTCAAGTCTGAGGTTGTAATTTACAAACCTGTGGTCGGTTATAATATAACAATTTAATATAATAGAATGTTCTTATTAAATAAAGATGTAATTAATTACATCAATATATAATTATCACGATATATTTTTAATCTTTTTATTTAAAAATTCAGTGCAAATTTATCAAGTGCGAGGGAACAAGAAATAGCATGGCAAACAGCACTTAGACACCCCAACACAAGACAAGTATTTGTACAAACTTTGTCTGTAGTGTCGATCGAATCTACGATCACTAGAACAAACTAGATGCTGTTAACTGAACTGAAAACTTTATTTTGACCGACTTATACCAACTGGTAATTATGCTATTTATGAGTTTTAAAATAATGTACATAAATAAAAACACAATTACTTTTCAAAATTGGAATATTAAAAAAAATAGTGTTATATATTTAGACTTTCTTCTCCTGCTATAAGGCTGGATCGATTTTGATGATCTTTTGTGTATATTTGAGTAGGTAGGTTAGGTTTAGTAGGTAGGTTAGTTAGGTTAGGTTAGAAATAATGAATTTTTTATGTATTTTAGTTATTTTATTAAAACTTTGATAAATTTGCTTAAAATGTTGGTATAGCAGTACACGAATCAGACGTGAAACCTGTTTTACGTCAGAAATGTATCGTGTTGAAACGCTGGAGTTGAAATTTCACGCGGATTACATGTTCTTTACATGTTACATGTTCATTTTTGTTCAAGCAACGATTTGACTTATCACGGGGTAGAGATAGGCGTAAAGGGTTGATCAATACGTTTTCAAATCAAAATTACGCAACGATTATAATGAAAAGAATCAACTCATTATAGTATTCGTTTAGTTGAATTTAAAGTGCTTATAAAATCACCCTCTTTAGTAAATTATCAATATATTTGATGTATCTATGACTTATAAATATATTGTTCTAATTTAAGAATAATAGACTAAATGAATACGTCGTTTCTTCTTTATTTAACAGTATATATAAGGTTACCTATGCAATTTGGTACAATAATAATATTATACTTCAGCATATAATCACTAGTGTAGGATCTTTGAGCAAAAAATTCATTAACTATACCCACAAAACTTACTTTACATATACCTAAAATTGTTTAAATAATTTTAATGTATGAGTAACAGCACTCACTAAAACGGAATATTTTTTTGTTAGTAATATGCTAACAAAAATGTTTTATTTTTGTATATTAAATAAATTAATGTAACCATTTCAAACTTACCACAGGGTCACCCAAAGTATCACTTCTGTAAATAATCCAAAATTAATGAGCTTGTAATTAAAGCGCTATGTTTAGACAAACAGGGACGCGCTCACATCAAAGGCACGGATGAAGATTAAACAGGACTGCGTCTGCGCCACGTGCACGTATTAGAGAATACTTTATCTGAACAATATTACAAGACTATTGTAAAAACACATCCACACCCTAATGCCTTCAGATAAAGTCTAATTTTAATTGACATCTTATTAAGCGGAAGCATTATTTTGGCTTATTGTACAAGTTGACATTGCTACTAGTCCCAACTATCAAGGGATTTTCCGTGTAATAGGGTGTCGTACTGGTAAACGTTTAAAACCAGATAAAGCTGTACAAAGACGTACATAAAATTGGGTTTTTGTTATCATAACATATATCATTATATGAAGTACGAATATCGTAACGGTTGTTTCGTTTATAGCCTTTCATACTCATATTTAACGCAATGCCTTTGATAATGTAATAGTAAAAATATTATTGGTTATATTTTGATTGATGTATAGAAATAGTATTATTGTTACAAAAAATTTTATACAATCAAGATCAGGAAACATGTACAGTGAGTAAAAATAAATTAGTCTTTACTAATATATATCTCGTAGTTATCGCTTTCTACAAATCTTTAAGTTTTAATTTTAATTTATATTTAAAATAATAAACTTTTATATTATATAAGATATATATTTAAATACAACTGAATATTTTTTTACTGAAAACTTTATAATATTTGAAATAATATATAGTATAAATAGAATTAGGAATCCGTTCGAAAAAACAGGTTAATTTTAAATTTAAATCTAATTTATTTTAGGGTTTCGTAAAAGTCAATGAAAACTTTCAATGCGAATGTTTGATTGAAATAATAAAAGAAAATAACGAAAAACCGCTGAGTTTCTTTCTCCTAAGTTTCTTAGGTCATGATATTTTCTTTTACAAACCAGTGGTGTGGCAGTTTTTACTATGACTACAAAAAAAAGTAATGCTTCTTCGTTGATTAAAGAAATTTGATTTTGATTTTTAAAAATGTTATAGAATTTCTAATATAAAATACCAATTTTGGTTTGAATCAAATTTCATCTTCAAAATAAGTATTAGACAAAATAGCATTCGATAAAAGATATCACCTATTAGATCGGTATCGGTTCACGTTTATAGCACAATAACCTAGATGCGTACCACTTAGGGATATGGCGGTAAGCAGGTCAACTCCCAGGAGGTCAGAATCACGATAATCTTCGAAAGACACGCAACGATAGTACAACGATTTATTTTAGATTTACTAATGTGTTTTCTTAAGCGAGAACTATCATTTTAAAACGCAATAAATATATACGTCATTGAATACTATTATTGTACATAGGATTTTCATATGTATGGATCGATTTAATATAGGATATATTTAATCGATTACAAAGCTATGTGGACAAGTAACGAGAGACACAATATTTGATATTTAAATAATTAAAATAAGTGATTAAAACGTTTGACCTTTTTATAAGACGTGGACATTTTAATCTGTGTTCCACAATAAAATTATTGTACATACTTATTAAATATACCAAATTAATGTTGCTGTGCACGCTTCACTTTTTTTTGCATTATTATATTGCACCCGGGCGAAGCCGGGGCTGATCACTAGTAAATAATGTAAGAACTTTTGAATCGTCATACTACAGGATTAAATTAACTTACTGATGCTGGTAAGTTAATTTAATTAAATATTTGGAATGTAAATTTTACCGAAGAGTACTGCCAACCAATCCAACTATAAAGTAGTATTTTTTTTTAATCACAAGAATTACTTGTTCAACTACAAGTAAGTACACCATTATAGCTTTTATATGTTTTTAAAATTGTGTTATCTCAGTCTATTTGGATATGAAAAATAAATACCATAAAATCAATACAGTATTCATTATCAAATTTACATACTGTAAAATAATTATTGTACCCAACTGCTCGATGTACGTAATCGGTATTCAGAGCAAGTCATTCTACGTCCGATTCGCTTGAACCTGTCCGCCTATCCTATTATTAGGCTGGCTCGTTTAATGTCGCCACATCCTGAAATGATTGTCGGCTGCCGTTTCATTTGACTGCAGTCGCACAAGTCTTTATTGTGTTCCAATTGGACAATCAAGCAAATGTTGTGTTGATTTGCATATTCGTATGTATGGTAACGTACGTATACAAGATAAAATGTTAGGGTTAAAACGTTTTTTTTTTATATTCGATGAAAATTTAAATTAAACAATTTAAAATATTATATAAAATCTTGTTGTGTATTTCTAATTAAATTAATGACATTTCAATTACAATAATATATTGTTAAAATGTTCTAAAACGTAGTGATAATATTGTATATAAGTGTTCCTTTATAACATATATATAGCATAAATATATAAAAGTAAAATATTTTAATTTTATAAAGCTAAATGTCGGTAAGCAGTTGCTGTATAGTATTCACGATCGTTTATGAATGCTATTCATACCGGAGTTAACGTCCAACCAAGTTCGTTTCCATTCAAAAGGGCTCGATCAAATTAGCGGAATGCTTCATTTTGAATTTTTAAGCCAATTAACATTGAGCTCCAGACTCAGAAGTTGCCAATTATAGCGTTACGAGGGAAGGTTCCGCGTCATCAGGGCTCGGAGTAGAGTGGTTATGTCGAGGCATCGTCGGTTGAAGCCGACAATGTGTATAAATAGGCAATCCCGATTGCGATCACGTAGGTCTAACGAGCCGTCGCGACTGCACTGCCTGTGGTGATCGATCCGAACGATGTCGGAATTACTTCATACAGGTGCTAAATTTTATCTTACATACTGCAAGCATCAAAGCGCGTAGCGGTTACATATATTTATGTATGTATTAAGCTACGCCATCGTCAAGATCGACTACGATGGCTACACAAAGTAATACTAACTTGTGGTTTAAGCTCATCAAAAAAAACAGTTGCAACCGATTATGCCTGATCTACATTTGTTTCCTTCTAAACTTCTTTTACAGTATATTTCAAAAACTACACACATAATTTAATGTCTCGTCTGAAAAGTTAAACCATTTCTCACTCAAGGAAATGTCTTCTATTTTTAACTGCATAGGGAAGTGACTAGTTCATAAAATAAAGTCACATTCAGACACTCGAATATGGTAACCTAACATTATCACAGGGATTCTATTTTAAAAAAGTAAATTAACTCGAGTCTTAGGAGACAAATTTTATTTATTACAACTAGTTTATGCATTAATCGCTTAGTCGCTTCAATTCGCTGCTTTGCTAAAGTTCGCAGGCTCGTGATACAATAATACGTACAAATGATAATTCTGATTAAACCCAGATGCGTATTTCCCACAAAAGCTTGTCTATTTTAAAATTGAATGAGGATAATGTTTACTATCCATGAATAGTCTACATTTCAATATATTGTAATAAACAGTAAATCAAAACCAGTTAAAACTCGTAAATGATATTACAAATTGACGACCTCCGTGGTCGAGTAGTACGTACACCGGTTTTCATGGGTACGCCACACCGAGGTCCCGGGTACGATTCCCGACTGAGTCGATGTAGAAAAAGTTCATTAGTTTGCTATGTTGTCTTGGGTCTGGGTCGATGTGGTACCGTCGTTGCTTCTGACTTTTCATAACACAAGTGCATTAGCTGCTTACATTGGGATCAGTGTAATGTATGTGATGTTGTCCAATATTTATTTATTTAAATTATTCGTCAAGGGTTTTAAATAATCCAACACCGTCAGCGTATCGTCGTTGTATCAAAGAAAATTTTAAGTAATAGTAATGTTCTTGGATGGTATTGGTAATACCGATGTTCAAACACATGGTATAAAATTTACATGTTATAAAACCGATACAAATGTGCGGTGGGAGCCGGAACATCATTGATTTATAGAGGGTTTAATCCAAACCCTTTATGCATCGTTACTTATAGATTGCTTTAACAGTAAGCGCCTTTTTATAAATTGATCCGTAATCGGAATGTCGATTACTCCATAAATAATAATAAACAATTTTCACGTATTATCGTAAACATTATTACCGTAACATATATTATAAGAAAGTAAATTTCATATCAATATATACTTGTGACCCGGTCCGGCTTCGCAAGGTTGCAATTTATTAATAAAGAAATTGATATGATATAAACATAATCACTCAGGAATAATGTATTATTAGAGTTTAACCCATCTCACTTCACCACTTCGGGTTGATGGAATTAACTAAGCAGGTGGAATGTTGCACCACTTCTCTGACACAAACAAATTCCCACGCAGTAAATCATATGCTACTTCTAGTAGAATCCGCTACCTTTGGTTGTCGTGTTCTAGGAAATAGGCTACTGTACTGTCCCGGCTTTTCATATTGTGGAACGCTTTATTCAAATTATAGAAAAAGTAATTATGCGTTTCCCACACGTGAAGGGTCATGTGAGACTTGCTGTCGCTAAGCGTACCAGAATACCCACTAAAATATCAGCGGTACCCCCTTCGTCTCGGGAGGTGGCATCACGGGATAAAATTAATACGGATGAATTGCGAAGAAGCGAATTCTTCCATATGTGTATTCACCAATCCGCAATTGATTAGTGCACATAATCTCTTTATCCTCGAGATGAAGTCTTTGTTCAACTGTGAGACATTTACTACCTCTCACATTTTATTAATATTTCTTGTACGAAACGTGATCGACCGCTCAAGCGCTTTAGGGAGCTTTCCGCTGGGGTAGGTATTCGTTAAATTAATGAGTACTATATTAAAATTCACTTATAAACATGAAATTTGTATCTTTTCAGGTAAATGTAAGCATGTTTTTTCGCTTAATATTAACAAAACTCAATATCATATAACTTTAATAAGATAATATTCTCGTAAAGTTTTCATAGATATTTTTTTTAAGCATGCTAACCTAACCTAACCTAACTTTAACCTATATTAAAATACTAACATGCAATAAAATTGCAGAATTTTATTGCATGTTAGTATTTTAATATAGGTTAAAGTTAGGTTCGAGTTTAAGTAAGATGATACGAGTATAAGTAAATCATTTGATCCCTAGCTTGCCTAGTAATACTCGGAAGCCTCTTCCATCGGGACGTTATTAAGGATTAAGTTATTCCGTCATATTAAGTTATTCTAATCTCATTTTTAAAGAGATTTTCTTATAAGTAAATAGTTGACGATATTATTAATATTAATAAATTGCAAAACTACAAATTAATATTAAAATTTTGAAATTACTAAAATAACAATAGTTAGAGTATAGAATATAGATTTTTAAACGTATAATATAGCTTTTAACACATTCGTGCTAAGCAAGGGCTTATCACCATACAGCCTTATTTAAATAATTGATAATACTATTAAAAAAGAAGTTCTTAATGCATGTATGCTTCACATTGAAATAACGCTGAACAATATAAAGCAAGTTCTAGGAAAGTTTTACAAAATAAACCAAGAATATAGATTTTTAAACGTATAATATAGCTTTTCTGTTTTAGCATAACTGATTAATTGCGATTTGAATATAGAACTTACGATTTGAATACAACGATATGAATCAAATGTGAACTGCTCTTTTAAGACCAATTACTCATGACGAGATCTCTGAAACTACAGATTATATTGTCTTGAAATTTCAATCATAGTTACTCCTTTCACTACGTAGACCCACTAAGTAAGGATTTTTTGACATTTCAACTTTAAAGGCGGGAATGCGAGTTTTACTTTTGTATAATATTTACCCGTAAGATAAGGCCAGCTAGTGACTTGATATTTGTTTGTTAGAATCTACTTGATTAAACTTTAATTTAGTTCGATTGCACGATGAAAAGAGGGCACATGTATAGCCTGTAAATTTCCCACTGTTGGGCTAAGGTCTCCTCTCACTTTAAGGAGAAGGTTAGACGCATATTCCACCACTTATCTCCGTTGCTCCAATGCGGGTGGTTGGATTTACATGTGACAGAATTTTATTGAAATGAAACACATTTAGGTTTCTCCACGTCTTCCTTTCATCGCCGAGCACGAGATGAATTATAAACACAAATTAAACATATGAAAATTCAGTGACCACAATCGCGTATGACGTACGCGTAGATGTACGCGTAACTTTTTTCATAAATATACAAAAAATTTCGATGTAAATTTTAAAATACAACCGATCAGTGGTTTTCCTTTACTTAACAATCTAATCAATGGCTTAGCACTTAATCGCATACAATACAAATTACCTATAGCAAGTAACGGAGTACCGCTAATGGAAAACAGATGTGCTTCGATGTGTTCGAGCGGGCTTACATTAACCTCGTACTGAAATTGTAACGAATATATTTTATTTGTAATCTTTAATTGAATCGTAGCAAAAAAAAAAACATTTATAGAGAACAGGAAAAATAAATCTAGAACATGCCAGTGTTTTATATTTTTTATTGTTATTTCGTTTAACACATTCGTGCTAAGCAAGGGCTTATCACCGTACAGCCTTATTTAAATAATTGATAATTCTATTAAAAAAGAAGTTCTTAATGCATGTTCACGTTGAAATTATTAAGAAGTTCTTAATGCATGTATACTTCACGTTGAAATAATTAAAATTACGCTGAACAATATAAAGCAAGTTCTAGGAAAGTTTTACAAAATAAACCAAGGATTGAGAATTGAACTTACGATTATCACATAGCTAAATATCCCGAGTAGTAACTGAATGGCAGTTTTGAATTTCATTTTATAATATAACGTACAAGCATTTTATAATTTTAAACTGAACGTAAATACGTTTGTTGATTGTCTGCTATCTAAATAATATTAAATTAATAAAATCAACCAAATCAAAACACTGTATTCCTCGAAAAATGTATCATTCGTCAAAATATCAAAGTGTTAAAGCTAAAAAGCAATAAAAATATATATAATTGTATATCGTATAAGCGTTTTCAAATACCGAAGCAATAAACATGACTAGACAGAATTTGCTTCGAACATGTTACATAATGTACGAAAACATGTTCCGGAACGGTAAGCCCCGACGTTTCATTACAAGTATTTGATTTATTGGGACACTCTAAAATACTGAACACGTACGCCGCTTAAAGTTGAACATTATGGACCTTAGGTCGCGCGTTATAAGGACGTCTCGCAGATTAATAGGACATGAGATCTTAGCTGGATAAATAAACCTATGAACTTGTAATGTTTTATCGATGGTAAGACAGTGGATGACCACTATCGGCGACATTTACTTTTATTTAATAAAGGCAGACTTGCAAATGCCATCAGATGGTAAGTTGTCACAATCATCCAGAGCCATTGGCAGTTAACAAATGATGAATATTAACCAATTCTTTGTAGGTGTGATGTTACATATGTCCCTTTGCTTGTAGTTACCCTGTCTCTCTCAACCTTTAAACCAGAATAAACAATTCTAGGTTGATTGATTGATTGAGATTGTTGTTTGGCGGTAGACTTTGTGATAAGTGGGTAGTCCCTATATACCAACAGACTTGCATAAAATCTTACCACCGAGTGAAAGTGTTAACTTTTATACATGGGTTTATGTTTTTTTTTATGTTATAAGTGGCAAACGAGCAGGATGCTCACCTGATGGAAAGAGACTACCACCGACCATGGTCATCTGGGGGCTTGCAGATGCGTTGGCAGCCTTTAAGGAAGGAGTACGCTCTTTTCTTAAAGGTTCCCAAGTCGTATCGGTTCGGAAAAACCGCCGGCGAAAGCTGGTTCCACAGAGTGGTTGTGCGAGGCAGAAAATTAATAATCGCGCTGTTGTGGATTTGTCAGATATTTTTGATAGATGATGAATTAGTTGACTACTTTTAAGTCCTGTTTATTAAATGTATTATATAATTTATATCGTTTTCCTAAAATAAAAATATATTTATATGTAGAGTTATATAAAAAAAAATCTTTCTTTACTTTTTAAAGAGTTAAAAACTTTATATTTTATTTACAATACTATAATCGAATTAATCATAAATATTTTTTTGATAAAAATAATTATTATTTACAACGATGGAAGTAGCAGCGTCCGATAATAAATTAAAAAATATATATTAACTAGCAATAAATAAGGCTTCGGATAGCTTTTGCAATATCTGGCACTTTTCCAGAAACACTTTAGATAAGAAAAAAACCTCTTGTTGAACGAGAGCAAGGAAAACTACGATTGGGACATTCGAACATTGAATTAATGGGATACGGTCGTACAAACGGATACAGATATTCATTGAATAAAAAGATAAAACCGTTTTATAGTCGCATGAATGTTTGAAACTTGGCGCGTTTTATTCTGAACGCGACAGCAAACGTTATTTTTTTCACTTTCAAATTAAAGTAACAGTGTGTACATGTCCCACTGGGTTAAGGCTTCCTCTCTCTATGAGGAGAAGGAGCTAATTCCATCACGCTACCATTTCATTGAAATAAGACATGCCGGTTGCATGGTTGATATCAGCAGTCCGCAATTTATTATTATATAATTATTAAATAATTATAATATATTTGAAATGTAATTATACGTTACATTTTACTTATAAGTGACTTATACTTATACCTTACTATAAAAACCGACATCAAAATCCTAATAATCTAAACATACATAGGGACCGATAGACAGCGGGAAGTTACTTTGTTTTATACTATGTAATGATGTGTTTATAATATATATATAATAAAAATGTATGAATAAAATAAATCCAACATAAAAATGAAATAATACCCAAAGTTTTTTATGAATGTTCCACAGAAAATAGATCTGTTTTTTTATCGAACAAGTCACCTTTTTTCAATTTAGAGTGCTTTATTGAACTAATAAAGCGATGCAGATTGTCAGCTAAGGGGGCTGTTTTTCACGTCACGATCTGTCGAGTCAGGCGCTCAATGGTCCGGAAAACCCGCCGATAATGCCTTTCGTTTCGAACTCATCCCGGAATATGGGAAATATCTTTTTGACACCTGACGTGTCAAAGGTTTAGTGACCTTTGGGGTTAAAATAACCTAAGGCCAGTTTATCGAATAAATCTTAAGATTATTTTAGCATCTATTATGAAAATGTAACCAAAATCAATAATCGTATACTCCGTTTAAAATGGATCTTACAAGCATTATTGATTAATCATTTGAATTCTCTTTTATTGATTAAAAATTGTACCGTGACCAATCCTTTAAAACTGGAACACATAAACACCAAGTATTTCTGTTTGGCGGCAATATACCCGATCAGCGGAAGGTATGGTAACCTACCCAGACACGAATGAGACACTATTTAATTTATATATACTACATGAAAATACCAAATATTTTGTGCGGAAGAGTTGTTAATGTAAATGTTTCTTGTAAAACTATAACCACTTTTATTAATCTTTTTAGTGAATACAACAAAATACTCGATCTCAATAAACCAAAATAGGTTCCGCTTCTTTCATTAAGTTTTTAAATCTATCGACTCATTGATGCAATTTTAATAGATCCAACCCCGAATTTTCTTAAGATTAACCCCCAGGAGATAGTACGAGTTACCTATTATTTAGTTAATGTTCTAACTTATTCCATACCTGACCAGTTTAAAAAGAACTTTATATCTCTGTTTTCCTTCCGTCATTTGGGCTCTATTAAATTGGCTGGTTTTTGAAATCCCTCGTAAGTTGGAGTACTAAATCTGCTGAGATCCCCATCGATTGCCAATAATGCCTGTAATTACTTCCCCAGTGCCTTCGGCTGTTAATCTTGCTTAGGCGTATGCCCTCACCGGTAATGCTTAGTTAAAAATTATTATTATTTCACGGCAATTCAATGTTGGATATATTGAATTTGATATTCGGAGATCGTAGTCATTGTTAAACAATACTAGTCTACTATTAATATCAACGGTATAATAAAATTATGCATTACATAATATTTATTATACCGTACTTTGTAAGGATTATATATAGTAAGCCCGTATAACAAAAAAATATTTACTTGTTTCATTATTGAAAATATTTTAAGAAGATTTAGACATAAAACTTTTGGAATATTTTAAACGTAGCTAAAAAAAACTAAAGTAGGTGCGACATAAAACGCGGCTATCACAGCTCAAATACGTTTTCTTTCAGTAAGCGTTTGGTTTAGAACATTTGAAGAAAAAGAAGAAGGCGATGTATTTATTTATACCTACGCAAACAAATAACCACATAACAATACAAACATGTTGTAACAATACCTTAAGTAAACTAATGCATATTTGTTGCATATTGATTGCATGAAGAATGTTATCAATATATAATTGATAACATTCTACATGCAATCAATAAATAGTACGAAAAGTTTATTTTTATAAAAAAATGTTAATAATATTAAAATTGTAAAGACAGTATTAACATTGTTCCAGGATTTGACGATTGTTGAGGAGACCGAAACTAGATTGACTCATCCCTGAGGTCTGTATCATAGAACCTAGTCACGTGACGTAGTTTAGTTATTCTTGCACCAGCCTCCGGCCACTGTTGATATGATTTGGAGACACAGCGCTCACTGCTAGTGAAACTTTATGTGAAAAATGATTACTAATAATAATGTTAAGTTTTATGAGATGGTCCAGTACTTATGTGCTTTATTTGTGACCATAATTTATCTCGTGCTCGGTGGTGAAGGAAAACAGCGTAAGGAATCCTTTATGTGACTAAATTCAATGAAATCCAGCTACATATGTATGTATGTCTCCACCAACTTGCATTGGAGCAGCGTATTGGAATAAACTTCAAACCTTTTCCTCAAATGGATAGGAGGCCTTAGTTGAGCAGTGGTATATTTACCGTTCCGCTACTTATTTTATCAATCGCCATGGGATTTATTAGCAAAGGGTAAACTCTGTAAAAGTTCGTACATACCAACTCTGTAGCTAGTGGTAGGTTAATTCGTTTTGTGCAAGCGTTCAGCCAGCAAAACATTTAGCTAAAAGCCCTTTCAGTGAATCAAAAACAAACTCTTTGTATGCCCACACGAATTTCAATACTGTTGCCTATAAATATAACATACGCTGCAATCGAATTTTAAATACAACTGGAACATGTTGATTCTTTTTGTTTTTTTCTTTTTTAATGCTTTATTTTTATGGATGATTCGTGTATAGATTTTATTAATTGGTTTTGTATCATAATGTTATTTTCTAATAGCAATTTAATCGGGCATTGGGCAAAACAATACAAGTATTAAAGTATTGAAGTCATTATAAAAAATAATCTGAGTTGGCTCCGTGGTTAAGGTAAGAGGGTATAATTGAAAATTGCGGGTTTAAATCCCGACTAACAAATCAACATATATTTAAAGTATCACCAAATAATGATCTGTTAAATTTGTGTTAATAAAATATCTCGTGCTAGTGTAAAGGAAATTACTGTGTAAAGGAAATAAATCTGTATGATCTAAATGTTCCACAGATTATAGTAATATACCAAGATTATACCAATTCCAAGATCGATGATTTTACTAGAAATAATAATTTTAAGTTTATTTTGTACAAATATCTCAAAATGAGTATATTATGAATCCGTCGTAGTGATTTTATATTGCAATTGAAGTTTGAGTGAAAAGCTTGTAACGTTAAATGAATTTGGTTCTATTACATTTGCTAATTTGGGTGTGCTTGAATTTATTTCGTTTTCGTTGAACAATCCATTTGTTGCACATAAAAAAACAATAAAAAAAAGGTTGCATCTAATATGAAAATTTTCATCGGTATCCCTATGTGTGCTGCCAACTTTAAGTTCGTTACATAGTCGACTGGGAAGATATAAATGTCCCAGGCGTCTTGGTAGAGCATTAGTAGTCAGGGACTACGCTATCCCGTCACGGCTGAGCCAAGGCCCCGCTATTGTTTGGGAGAATTTGCCAGCGGCGAAAGTATATTAACTGCGCGGCTAGACTCTTTTGTGACATATAAAAACGTTTTGTTGCTAACGAGTTTTTTGGAATTGCAATTTCTCTTTTGACCAGACGGCATCAAGTATAATGTTTACTCTTTTTTCCTACTGGGATGAACGGAAAGATTTCCCTTTTCGTTCAGCGCCATTTGAATAACATGCCTTTGAAGATAATTTTTCAAATTTTCTGTAACATAAGTTACAACTGTAAGTGTAGTAAACTATGTGTGAGGATTAATTTGCATTCGTTTTAAAATATTTATACAGAGTAACAAGAAAATATATGCTTTCAACTTCAAACGTATAATTTAAACAGTTTTTTGTTGTGAAATATGGAATTAGTAGGATCATTCTTTCTGCAATCAACTGCTATGAATATCGGCATTATATTGGCACTTTGGTATCGTAATTGACGGACATGATACGGACAATGTGACATGCGACACCCCACTTTTTTCCACCCCAGTGAAACGCAATAAAAACATTATACTAACTCAAATGTACTCGTACCTTGTTAGACAGGGCTTAATCTAGTTGTCAATTTGTATTATAGAGATCAAACTTGTATAGCTCGGAAAACTTATACGAAATATTTTCTGATATATCATTTTTTTTAATCTGCGCTAAGTAATTGTACATTATCGTCTCACATTGTTAATTCGTCTAATAGTATTTTGACAACGAGTAATAGATTCTTATTAGAAGATAAATATAGATTAAAATTGAAAAAACATTAATTAAATTACGGACCAAATAATTTGTGACTTTTTAAAATTCGAAACGATTCCCAAAAAAAAAAGCACTTACGAAATTTAAATACCGATTATACCCATATCGCATATAAAATCTTAGTTTCCAAGGTTGGTGGCGTATTGGATTGTTTAAATTTCGATAGCGTCAATATCCGTTGGCAGTGGTAACCACCATCAGGTGGTCCATTTGCCAATTATGATATAAAAACTGCAATATAAGGATCATAAATGCAATTTACATCATCATTCCTTAATTTTAAGAGACCAAAGCTTAAAATATATTGTCTACGAACCGTGACATCCCGTCCAGTATTATATTATATTTAAGATAAAATGTCCTTTTCGAAACATGCAATTTCCATTTCAATTTAAACATTTATGATTTCAATTAAAACGATTTAAAAACAGATGTCAAAGTGACTGTATATTGCAATGAAATTAATGTGTACCGTACGTAGTTTCGCAGCTGGGTACCACCAAAATAATACTCCCCACTATAATGTCCGACATCAAAGAGTTCGTAGGGTGATGGATTAGGCTCGTATCGACGGGCCACGCGCCAGATAACAGAGATATCTGTAATACTAAACGATTGTAAAGCCCGGGGGACAGATTTTGGTTTTTATATTGCGCTTGTAGATCTTCGAGAGATATTAAATGTTTTCGCATTATGGAACGTAGGTATCTCTGTGTTAGAAATATTCAAATAAATTCATTATGCAATCGAATTGAAAATAAAATTATAGATCATAAAAAAAGTAATATATTATACACGCGGCTTCATTATTTCTACATACATGTAATTTCATAAAACATATAGTGGCGCTATGGTCATTGTAGTTAATTAATCAGTAAATTATAAATAATACATGTATGAAAACAAAATTTTCTAAAATTATTTTATATTTATTATCGTGGGCTTCTTAGTATATCTATAGCAATTTATCTTTCTAATCACGAGAATAAAATATAAAAACTCAATAGGTAGTACTTTTCACGAAGGAAGATATAACGAAGTTGATTTAATGAATTGCTTAAACTTTAAAATTATTTAGTGTTAACACGAAGATCAAAGTCATGTCATTTTTCATTAAAAAAAAACATGAATACGTACGTAATAAATGATTTATGCGAATTTCAAACTTTTTTAATGGAATCAGACAATAACGGGCCATTATATTTATCGTAATATCGATGTTCCTTTTGATTGTTTGAGAGAAATTAATTCAATTTTTTGAGGGAAATCGCTCGAATTCATAGGAAGGGGAGAGATTTATCATATTACTGATTGCGTCTCTGCGCACCCTCGTATATATTAATAGGCTGATGGATAATTTTACGAAATTATATCAAACGTATATAATTGTCTATGTATCTGTAAATTGGATACGTTAAAATACATTATATATAGAAACGAGCGAGAACTCTAACTCTCTCAACGTAGAAATTGTATAAATTTGCTGTTTCTAAAGTTGAAATTAATTCTTATGAATAGCGTGTTATTCTAGCTTGCAAAACGAAAAACAATAGTAACTACTTACATGATTAATTTTAAATATATTATACGATATACGTAAATATATAACTTAATAACATGCTTATATTTTAATATAATATTTTCTAGCATTTTAAATTATACTGGAAATGGGCCATCTGGTGGTAAGTGCTCACTAGTACGTAAGAAAATATAACCATTCCTTACATCGCCTATGCGTTACCATGGGAACTAAGATATAATGTCCCTTACGCCTGTACGTTGGCTCGCCTTACTTTTCGAATCGGAATACAATAATACTAAGTACCTTTTGCTGCTTAGCGGTAGAATATCTGATGAGTGGGTGGTTCTTACCCAGACGGGTCGCTTTTTTGCCGGGTACCAAGTCGTTTAAATCTTTGATCAAATTTGTAAGAATTTAAATAAAATATTGTTAAGCATAATTTTTAATTAGTATAATTGTAAATTTTGTAATCATAATTATTTACGTTTTATTTTGTATCTTTATATATAAAATTCTGGTTATCCTGTTAAACGTCTTAACCTATTTTGATGTAATGTTTTATTTTATTTCTATGGGATCACCAGAAATTTTCCGGTAAGTTGCGCCTGCTATATAAGACTGTAGCCCATCATTTAAACCAAATATATATATTTAAATTTGAATATCATAACTGATTAATCTATAACTGGCTAAAAAATATATGTTTCTTTTTTTTATTTCATTAGTACAAAGTCAAGACGGGCCCGTCCCGTCCTTATAATTAATATATATATATATATATATATATATATATATATATATATATATATATATATATATATATATATATATATATATATATATATATATATATATATATATATGTATACATATATATATTGTCCTGAATTGGCAAATACCTTTATCATACCATGAGCAGTCTCTTATTAGAAAGTTAAAGGTTTCCATAGATAATTTATAATGAAAATTAAAACATGAATAATTAATATTTTTATATAAACTTTGATTTCCAGCGTTATTATACGCAATTACGACGAGCAAAGTTCACTAATTAGGATCACGAAACCGCTAAGCAACTTTGTAAATGTTTGAACGCGAAATCAAAATAACTCCAATAAAAACCGAAGTGATAATTAAAACTAATTAAAGTTTTAAATTGTCGGAGTTATAATGAATTATGAAAATTTATTAATTTAAGAAGATTATTACATATTATATCCTGTATTTATTAATAAAGTTTTCCACGTACCTAATTATTTATCTAAACTAAATTAATTTTTAATTTGTTTTCCTTTTTAATGAAATTAATAAGGTTGGGATTCTATATGATTTTTTTTTAATTATATTTGTTATTAAATTAAAAAGTATGTTATAATATTGTATATAAAGTATATGATTGCAGGTTCAAATCTCTACCAGTACAACTGATATCGCTTGCTTAATTTATGCCAAATAAAATGCTCGGTGCTAAAGGAAATAAAAGAAAGGCGGTTGGCCATACCAGTAAAGTAGTATAAACTTTGGCGAGCGTCAAGCATGACAGCCAAGAGGGTAAACTAGGCTCGTTTATTTTAGTTCTTTTTTAGATTAACACTCCATCTAGATCTATAACTAATATAAGTCTGTCTTTACATTTTAGCCATATTTTAAAGGTAATATTATCTGACTATCAATTGATATTAACTGTATGGCAGTTCCCAATTATTCGAATGCACATTGGATATTTACAATTTATCCTAAGAATAGCTCAGCGCGGTTTTACTCGCGTTTCTTCTATCGATTCGAATGCTAATATAAGAAGATTTATAGATATTATGTAGAAAACTTAACTTGAATTTGGTAGCCAAGATTTCCTATAAGCGTTGTTCTGAAAAAGAAAAACGCCAACTTGAAAAAAGAGCCAATTTTGTGTTTTTTGCAATAAATCGACTCTCCGATATGATACTAAAATTTTTATATAATAATACTTATCCTTGATCAAACGAGATAGTAAAAAAAATAATTTATTAAAATTTCCTTTTAGCTATTTTTTACCCCTTGATTAATGTAATTATATGTTTTTCATTTTAAATATACATTTTCTACATAAAATTATATCTTAGTACATTCAATTACATATGTATATGCTATGGAATCCAATACAATAAGGATAAGTTCCTTTTAATATCGTGAAAGGGTAAAAAGCGATTCAACAAGAGTGACTGAAGATCAAAAACGTGCGATGTGAGATTAGATTATAAGGAACATTTTACTAAGTATATTATTTATTTTTTTAGTTATATAAATATATATATATCTATAAGAATATCATAAAGATGTAATATTTATTTGTTTGCATGTAGGAAGTAATCTCTGGAACTAATATTCCAATTTTTTTTTAATTTGACCTACCATTATTTTATTATTACTGAGTTCTGTAGAATATAAATTATTTTTAATATCATATTATTTTCTTTATTAAGTTGTACATGCAAAGCATGGGCGAGTCAATAGTTTAGGATGTGATACATTATTGTAATATTATTTATATTATTGAAAGTAATGTTCGTATTGAACATAAAATTATTGTTATTGTAACGGACATTCACTAGGTGGTAAGGCTTTTTCCACGCAGGCAAAACCCGCTTGAGTAGGTACCACTGAATCATCATTTATTCTACTTCAAAATAGCAAATACTTAGTATTATAGTATTTCGGTTTGAAAAGTGAGTGAGCCAGTGTAACTGCATGCACATGAGGCATAACATTTTAGCTCTCAAAGTTTACGGCGTATTGTTGATGTAAGGAATGGTTTATATTTTTTACCGTGAACAAATCTATGGATATTGGTAAGGTACCTTACCTTAGGCGCCTAATAACCGCGCCAAACATTATAAAAAAAAAATTGCTTAGTAAATTTAATCATTGTTTTTTCAAGTTGTATCAGTTGTTGTTCTGACTGAAATAATTTCAAAGTGAGCACCCCATATGTTTTTCTTGAACTAAGATAATTTAAAACTAGAAGGTACTCTTATTAAACATTAAACAAAGCAAGCACCACTGAATTTACATGTACTTAATTAGTGTTTATTATTCATATCGCGCTCAATACTCGCAGCAAAGGAAAATACTGGAGGAAATATACATTTATTAGAATCGAACGATATTCTTTCTCTTATGTATCCACAATCTTGCGTTGAATTAGTGTGGTGGATTTATTTCTAGACATTCTCCTTTAGTATAGTACTTGCATTGTAGGATATTAACGGGTCGTTTTTTTGTTGTTGTTATTTGAATGGTTATCTATTAATATATGAATATTTTTGGTCTTAATATTTTAAGATACGATTTGTACTTTGACAAGAAGGATTTTATAAACAGTTGTACATTTAGCTACAGATTTTATCAGTGTTAGTTTTACTTCTGATGAAATTTATGAAAGCATAAATGATTATCTAATATCCATTTATAAGTCTTCAAGCATAACATGATATTATTGATTAAATTATATCATAAAATAATTGAAAGACAGTTTTATAAATACTAGTAATTTGGTTTAACTTTACTTCTATATCGTGTAAATTAATTTTGTTTTAAGGTATATTTACTAATTTTTTATTGTGTATTTATTTTAAAATAACTTAATGGTTTAGAAATTTCAAAGTGGTACCACTGAAACTCGACATAAACAAATGAACTCGCATCAATCATGACTCGTAGGCGGCATTTTAATGAGATTATTTCCTAATACTGAAGGACAATTTCCCGACTAACTATATTATTCAACGGTTGATGAATCGATTACGTAGTAGGGGGACTAGAGGCTTAAAAGGTTATTAAAGCAGGTGACACTTTAAGAGTTCTAGGTATTTATCAACGGGTAATTACATGAGAATTTGTGTTGTTCATAATAATGATTATTATTAAATATTTTTATTTCATTGTTAATAATCTCAGGGGGAATTATTGTAAGATACTTCAATATGTAATCTAAATAAGCATTATATAAATAAAATATATTTGTACATATCGTAATAATATAAATAATCAATTCTATTAAATAAACTATTATACTGTAAAATCATGTAAACATTTTTCTTAAACATAAAATGTATGTCATATATAATTAAATATTAAACGAACGAATCATAAGGGAAATATAAAAATATGGAAATACTCGGAAATATGTGTTTAAAGGTACTGAATGAAGGTGGAGGAACGGAATTCGACTTTGTGTAGCAAGCTGGTTTGATGATTGACATCGTCACGCGAAGTACACGGAAGAAGCCAGCATGATACAATTAATAGGTATACCTAGGCAAAATGAGGCGACAGATGTTGTAAATAGATATAGTTAGAGTTATATATTAAATAAAAATCAGTCGATACTGTAATGTAGTAGTAATATTATTAGCATTAGCAGCCCGTAAATGTCCCTCTGCTGGGATAAAGGCCTCCTCTCCCTTGGAGGAAAAGGTTTGGAGCATATTCCACCACGCTGCTCCAATGCGGGTTGGCGTAATACACATGTGGCAGAATTTCGTTGAAATTAGACACATGCAGGTTTCCTCACGATGTTTTCCTTCACCGCCGAGCATGAGATGAATTATAAACACAAATTAAGCACATGAAAATTCAGTGGTGCCTGCCTGGGTTTGAACCCGAAATCATCGGTTAAGATGCACGCGTTCTAACCACTGGGCCATCTCGGCTCAGTAATATACAGGATTATATTAATTAAATTCACTATTTAACAGATTTTACTCGTTGATGTTTTTAAGCATTTCAATGTATACTTTCAATTATGATGTAATGATTGGAAAAGTATTATGCCAATGACCTTTGAAATCGTTTGTGTTCTGAATTGAAGAAGGCTAGATCTGTTTAAAGGATTTGAGCCATTTTTGGAGTAGCTTATGCTTGGCAGTCGATAGCGGTTATCTGATTGATGGTGATGTTCAGGCGGTAAGATTAATTAGATTCAAAAGTCAGTTTTTGAAAAAACTTTTCGACCAATTTACGTACACATGTATAATGTATATATTTTTTATGATATAGGTAGGTAGACGAGCCAATGGGCCATGGCAAATGGCAATTTAAGAAATATAAACCATCACCAATGCGATGCAAGAAATGGTTAATGCACCTTGGGAACTAAGATGTTATTTCCCTTGTGCCTGTAGTTACCGTGACTCACTCAACCTTCGAGCTAGAACACAGCTATTCTTAGTACTGCTGTTTGGCGATAGAATATCAGATGAGTGGGTGGTACCTACCGAGACGGTCTTGCACAAAGACCACCCACCCACCAAGTAATTTTTCCGCGAGTTTCACCTGTTTCCGCACACTGTTTTGTAATTACATGTAAATACAGCTATACACATACAGAACGCGTGCATCTTAACCGATGATTTCGGGTTCAAACCTAGGCAGGCACCACTGAATTTTCATGTGCTTAATTTGTGTTTATAATTGAATAGGAATAAGAGGAAACCTGTGTCTAATTTCAACGAAATTCTGCCACGTGTGTGTTCCACCAACGCGCATTGGAGCAGATCCCACTGCTGGACCTCTAGTCCAGCAGTGGGATCTGCTCCATTTTCAGGCTGCTAATTAACAATGTAGTGCTTGCTCGGTTTCAAACGCACGACATTCAAAAATTATATCGTTTCAACCACTTGACAATCTCAACTCGATAATAATGTTTTTTTTTTTTCAACCCCGGCTCCGTTCAAAGTCATAATAAAATTAACATTTCAATCGTATTTCATGAATAGTAGATTAAAAGAAAATGTTTGCTAGGGAAACAATCCACTAAGCGAATGAGAGTTATTCTCTCTGCAATACGATGGGAAAAATGTATTTGATGTATTTGCTGGGCGACACAGAATAAATAAATATGTTTAATAAAGTGATTAAATTATTATTCTCTTCAATAATTAAATGAAATTGCACTATGATGTTTATTTCTTTTGTTTTTAAATCATAGCCTGCTAAATATGGAAAGTTTATTTTATTAATGTATTTATATATATATTTATTGGTTAAATGGCTCGGTCATAAGGTTCGAAATAACTTTGAACATTATACATCTGTTTGTTTACATGTTACTCAAATTTTGCTAAACGGTTGGACCGATTTTGATGATATTTTTGTGCAATTGTAAGTGGATAATTTACGTCTGTTTTACGTTAGATGGCGCTTCGATAAGAAAGTAAGTAAAATTCTTATTTTATATGGACGTCCGGATGGGCAGCTCGTCAATTCAAAATACTATCTATCAGTCAATGTCGATATTGAATATTTTAAATATTAAATAAGAATAATTTTATTTTATTTTCTTTTTTCATAAAATAAATATTATTATTATAATAAAACAAATTTGTTCATATTAATATTTTCAACATGTTTATACAAAACATATTATTTCTACCTATAGTAAAGTTCCTGGTCTAAAAAACAAGAAACTTGCTTTGTCTGTTTGTTCTTCAATATAAAATTTTTATGTAGATCCTTATTCTGCCTGTGCGAAGCCTGGATCGATAACTACTGAATGGACATACTGATACTGAATGAACATAAAATTTTGCAACCACTTTTAGAGCTGGTAACAATATAATTTAGAATTTTAATTTTAATTTATTTTGTACTTTAAGGATTGTTGTTTTTTAAAAGGTTACTAAACTTGAAAATTTATATTCTCAGTAACGTACGATTATTTTGATTGTTATTATAATATAATATAAAATGTTTTTTATAATTAACAATGTATCAGAATGATTGTTCTCTAGTGCGTGGAGACGTTAAATTAGCCAAAAGCCACCCATGAACCCAGTCTCACACGGCATGTAAACTGGCAACGTCTTCATTTCATTAGGGGAGCGATGCTAACTCACCCCCGAAGTCTTGATATGAACGGCAAAGTGTTATAAGTCTGATCTTTCAATTTTGGTTCAAACATTAATTATTATGTTTGAAAAATATTTGTTTAGTTAGGTAGGTATTTATTTATCAGTATCTTGTTATTAAAATATTTTTTGAGCAATTCAGTAATGTAGCGGTAGGTATGATGAGGTGCCACTGCAACAGAAGAACTTACTGTTTTGATACAAATTATTTAACTTCATAGCAACATCTTAATTATTTAAGTATATTTTTTATGATTTCGTTTGCAAACTAGCAGGTGGTTCACCTGATGGAAAGTAACTATCACCGCCCATGGACATCTGCCACAGCTGGCTTGCAGGGGTATTTCCGGCCTTAAAGAAATGTGGACGCGTGAAAGCTGGTTCCATAGAGTGGAAGAAGTGGGAGTGGAGAGTTGTACGAGGCAGAAAATGCTTAAACAACACGTTGTAGTGGATTTAAGTACATAATATTTCACCTCCTCTCTCTGAAACTAATCAAAGTTAACAAATATTTTGAATATTCATTGGTCGGTGGCAGCTGATGACGCCATAAGCGGCCAATGGGCGAATAGATTATATAAAGCTTAAATATTGTATAGTATTGCTAATAACATCAGAAGGCTGTGTAAAATTACGGCTCAACCGGTAAAAATAAAGTTTAAAATCCAGTTGGAATATTGACCCCAAACATACTAATTGGTGTTACATAACACAAACATTTGAAAAATAAATACATATTATTTTGTAAAATTGCGGTTACACAAGTTTGCATTGTATCGTTTATCAAGTAACTTATGTTTGTTCTGCACATTGCATTAGGGCTGTTTGTAACCAGTTGAGATCTCTTCCAAGACTTGTTACAACCGGCTACAGTCACTTGCAATAAATTTATTACAATGGCGAAGCCATATTTCCTTGTTAGTGGTCACAGAAATAACCATTTCGCTTTTAAACGGGTTAATTAGATTTAAAATTATAAAGAAAAGTGAGTGATGTATTTTCTTATTTTGTATAATGTTATTATTAAATAATTATTAAAGTCAATTTTATTTTTATTTTATTTGATTGACGTGTGGAAGAATACGTATTCATCATTTACATAACATTTAACATGGTATGGAATTATTTGAGCAGTATTGTTAAGTGTATTTTACAATATATACAATATTCACTGATTTTAATAATTAAGGATATCCATATCATGCTAGCTTATATATAGTTTTTAACTGATAGGCATGTATAGTACTTTTATATTTAGATCTCTAATTTAATATATGAAGGTTGAAGGACCGCTAGTTTTGATTATATTAGGTTTTACAATAATATGCATTGAAAAATAATAATTAATATTAAATATACTTAAAAAGACTTCCTCAATATTAATAAGATTTTCAACTACTTTTTTGTTCTGCTCATATAAAGATTTGAGGCATTTGTATAAGAACAATCGATACATTACATATATTTTTATTTTTCCTATTTCAACACATTTACTCGTATACATTTAAAAAACGAAGTAAACACCATTTAGTCATTGAATTTTAAATCTTGCAGCTATTGTTATAAAGGCGGTAGTTGTATAAATGTAATTATATCGCACATGGCAAAGTTCTAGCACACCATATTTGTTACATTCTAGGCTTTTTCAGCGTCTGCTAACTGGAGATAAGTTCTTGTTAGTCTGGAGTCTAGCGAAATAACGATACTAATTAAACATCATTTTCGCTTGACAATCGATACATTTTAATAACTATATCAATTAATAACATATATCTATATTTATTACTTTGTATTATGAAGCTGATAGCAGGTCATTTTATAATGGATTATTATGAAATAAACCGTCGCTTGAACTAACAAACGATACATATGAAACTATGAACTATGAACTATGTGTTTTTATTTAATGAAATATTTTCCTTATCATTATTAAAACTTGATTAATTTACAATGTTTTGTACAAAATCTTATTTGACAAAACAGCAGAGTTCATTTGAAGCTGGACTTTAGACGATTGTCGAGTTTGTACAACTCCCTGTGTTCCGACAAAAAGTTAAATTGAAACATCCTTGGGATAAACTATATGATATATCCTGCTATTCTAATATAGCCCTTATTCATTATGCTCTAAGGCTGATATATAAACAGTTGTAATATTTCCCAAACAGTACCATAATGAGTGTACTAAGCTTCGTGTACTCTGCGTTTATGTACAATGTTCTTATGCAGGCTTTGCCGTGTAATGTGTTGTCATATAATGAAGTTATATATGTTGATATTATTAAATGCTGTTTAAAGTAGTTTTGAGTTATTTCATAAGAGGAAATATTTACCCAGTGGTAGGGTTTTGTACATGCCTGGGTTGATATAACCCACTTACTGATTACTATACTGCCAAACGTTACCTGCCAAATGTTGACGGTGTATTATGGCAGCAAGAAATAGTAAATAATTTATGCATTAGTCATTTACACCTGGATCATCTGGCATCTTAAAAAATGTGGCCGTCAAGAAATGCCGGGCAGGCGTGAAATACGTGAAATAATTTATAAAGTAAATTAATAAATACATTTGGAGTAAAATAAACAAAAATATAGAATTTTGGTAATAAACTTTTTTTTTTCTTATTATTATTATTATTATAATAATATATAACAACGAAGTATGCAGTATATGCGCTACGCACAGACAAGAGATTAGGGAGTTTCGCCGGTTAGAAGGCATGAAGGCTTAAGAGAGTGTCATATCGTTTACCGTGACGGACTAATCGATATTACGGTACATTAAAAGCCTGTAAATTAAGCACATGAAAATTCAGTGGTTCTTGCCTGGGTTTGAATCCGAAATCATCGGTTAAGATGCACGTGTTCTAACCAGTGGGCCAACTCGGCTCTTCTCATCTCGGATATCACCGTAGGCGTACCGAAATATTTCCCGTTAAAGAAAAAAAAAATTACATGAGATATTTATATAACTTTAACAAGTCCCATTTCAATATTTTTCTACTATAAAAAAATACATTGTAATATATGGGTACCATTACACACATAATACCAATTCGAATTGTTGATGAAAGGAATGGTAATAATTAATATAGTCTTATTATTTAAAGACGGTGGTGACCATTTACCATTTGCTCGTCCGCCATCCTATATTGTAAAAAAAACCTCATTATTAAAGTTACAAACCTTACAATATTAAATCAGTATTCCATATCCATTGTTCGAAACAAAAGCGAGAAAGAGAAAAGTCCACAAAGATAGAATTTGTTACAAGACTTACAAACAATTAAAGTTTGTCCTAAGAAATGGCTTTGCTTCGCTAAGTGCTTCGGTTGATTTGTATGAGTTTCAAACATCGAATGACGATTGATGTGATTTGGAAAACTAGATTTTTTAAAACTCTATTTTTTATATAAAACAAGGAAAAGTTGAGAGTATAATCCACTTTGAAAGTAATAAGTAATAACCTTTAATGGATTTAAATCCCTTTCTTAAGGAAATTATACGTATAAGAAAAAACGAATAATTCTATCTTTATTTTATCCTGAACTTATCAAAATAATTCAATAATTTTGTTTTAATTATTCATAAATACAAGCAATCCAGAATTAAAAAACAAATCAATACATATGACAATTTAAATAATTTTGAATTTATTTCAATGTTTGTCGTGAAGTATAAAAAGTAATAAAAATAAATATATAAGTAAAAAAAGTTACGAGCAAATGATTTATTATACTTTTAAAACAAACAGATTAGACGCGAAAATTTTTAAACGTAACGAATTACAGTTCAAAACTGACAAATGAGCGGACACTCTTGCCTCTTTACTTTTTCTTACGTTTGTTTGTTTTAAGAGTTTATGGGCTTCCCTAATTGATCCTCGTTAGTTATATGTAAAGGTACATACTGTTTTTGACGACCTCCGTGGTCGAGTAGTGTGTACACCGGTTTTCATGGGTACGCTACTCTGAGGTCCCGGGTTCGATTCCCGGCCGAGTCGATGTAGAAAAGTCCATTAATTTTCTATGTTGTCTTGGGTCTGGGTATTTGTGGTACCGTCGTTACTTCTGATTTTCCATAACACAAGTGCTTTAGCTACTTACATTGGGATCAGAGTAATGTATGTGATGTTGTCCAATACTTATTTATTATTATTAAATATATTGTTTTAATAATTTTGTCATAAGAATCGCTTCATACAGCGCTATTTTTAATATTTTTTAAGTTGGCTATAAATTAAATAAAATAACGCAATAGCACATGCTAATGTGGACTCATTGAAGACATGACGTCACGTCACGTCACGTCACGTCTTCTATCTTCTAGGTACAACCATTATAACAATTATTATCTACTATAAAGGAGTACAAACCATTTTCTAAAAAATCATAATGAATCCTTATTTGGATAATTATATAAGTTACCTCGAGTGTTTAATGTAGATTAAAAGTGTACGTTATATTGGAATTAATACTTTTAGGTAAAAAATACGCTGGGAGGGTCGTATTAGTAAAAAATGTTGATTTTTGACGTTAAATTACACAAATTTAAATCTATAAGCCGTGAAAATTTTTTTATATGTTTCATTATAAAATTTCAACTTAAATAATTTTGTATTATTTTCAAATATCTAATTTATATCATACATATATAAAAGAATAAATAAATAAACTTTATAAATACAGTACATAATATAACTACTAAGTAATATATTTTCTTGCATAGCTTTATATTAATTAAATATTGAACATCCATACACTTGAGCTAAGTTGGTTCAGTGGTTAGAACGTGTAAATGCTCGGTAGCGAGACGTGTTGGTCGGAGATGCGCTCCTTCTGCGAAAACGTGATGTCGCAGAAGGATGTCGCGGAGCGGGAGCGGGAAGAGGATGCCGCTGCAGACCCGCTCCGCCGAAGACGACCGGGGAGGAGGAAGAAGCGCTACGCGCACCTTCTCGCCTCAATAGGCGTCGCAGGGACTAGGAGGGGTCTCAGTACCCCGAGAACCCCCCCTAGGTGTTGGAGGCCCGCATAGGCGGGCCGACCGTCAGGGCGTCACGGTAGCATGCGCAAGCGATCCCGTGGCGCCCGCCGAAAGACGGAGAGGGTACCGCTGGTTTTTTAGTGGGTAAACCCGGCGTACCTGGGCGCACTCGGCGTCCAGGGCTCCGGGGAGTCCCACACACCCCCCCACCTTCCATCACGTGGGGGAAGCGCGTAACGCGTTGTTCCAGCGAGAAAAAAAAAATAAAGTGGTTAGAACGTGTGCATCACAATCGTTCAAATGAATTTCTACGTGCTTATTTTTTGTTTGTAATTCATCTCGTGTTCGGCGATGAAGAAAAATATCTTGAGGAGACCTGCATGTGAAATTCTGTTCATATATGTCTGTTCATATATATCCACCAATCCGCATCAGAGCAGCGTGGTGGAGTAGGATCCTAGCCTTCTCCACAAAAAAGGGAGAGGAGGCCTAAGCTCAGCAGTGAGATTTAGATTTACATTTTACAGGCTGTTACTCCACTTTACTTTATAATATGTACTTTGAAGCATATAGAATTGAATTATATAATTGAAAGCTTAATTGAGCCGAGGCCTATTTAAGTTGACAGAGAGTTATTATGACCATACATTAGTCAAGCGTAATAGCGGTAAGTAATTCAGCAACTTCAAGTATTCCGCGGCTTTCGTCTCAATAAATTAAAGTGATTTATCGACAAAACTCAAAAGACGAGAAACTTTTGTCGTTTGCGGAAAGAAACAGATTTTCTCTGACTAATGAAACAGCCATTTTGTCTCTGCAACACGCCCCGACTTTTTACCGAGTTACTTTGCACAGTTAAAAATGTCCTCATAAAACAACATTTAAAAAATGTTTCTTATCACTGTGACATAAAAATAAACTATTTATTTCTTGTTTTTAACAATTCTGTCAAAAATAAAAGATACACATTTTTTTTTTTGCAATTTTAACATTCTTTATTGATTATATAAGCGATACTTTATTGATTAGTTATCAAAAAATCTGCCATCAGCTCAGAGTGTTTCTTTTATAAATATATTATTTTTTATTATTTTATAAATATATTTTTTAAACTGTATATACCTATTAACGACACTTTCATGCTTTTATTTGAAACGACCTGGAGACGATCGTTTCATTCCTAAGATATGCTATCATCTAAGGAGTTAAAAGTCTTCGTCAATACACAAACTGATCAGAAATTCTACCACCAAACAACAAAATATAGTAATTATTGTTGTGTTACGGTTTAAAGTCAGGCCAGTAAGTCAGTATAACGACAGGCCCAAGGGATATGATATCTTTGCTCTCAAAGTTGGTGGCGCATTGGTGATGTAAGCAATGGTTTATTTCTTATAGCGCCAATGTAAATAGGCGTTGGTGATCACTTTATCTGGTGATCTATTTGCTCGTTTACCTACTTAATTTATTTAAAAAATAAGATTATTATGAAACAAACATATTAAGCTACTAGTATAAAGAATTATTGTTTTGTTTTTATTTTTTGTGTTCAATAGAAAGGTATTACTATTTAAATAACACGCAAAGGAAAACGCAGCGTCTCTCAGCCCGTTTGTAAGGTTCTAGATAACAATATATCCTAAGGCAATTTCACACTTACCTGCAAAGTAGTGTTCCATGTCTCGGGATTTTACAGATAAATGGCGTGATCAGACGCAAAACAAGCACGAATACCGTCGCGACAATCTTGTGACAGAGACATTGAAAATTCCTTATCATTAATGTTACTTATGTCTCCTTTAGAATATTAGTAATTTATATACTTACCACAATATATTGTGGTAAGTATATAAATATAATATAATATATAATATTCGCTTGTTAGTGTTGTGTTTGGATTATAAGCCTGTAGATCCAATGGTCCTAGTTCTACACCTGTTTCGGGGCCATCATAATTTTTTTTAAGAAGTACTCAACAGTATTTTGGAATTTGAGTATCTTGAGGTCCTGAGTTGGACCAGTAAAAAAATGTTTAAGTAAATAATTTTTCTTTGAATACATTTTATGAAAAAAGCGGAGTTAGATAGCGGAGTTGACCGTGGTCCAGTCATCTCACTCAAACCCGTCATGCACCTAATCTTTCTCCGATCAAGTCGGATTGTCGTCCTATTGGATTATGGGAATTATTAGAGAGTGCAACTATGCTTGCACACATAATAATAATATTACCTGATCAAGGAAATGTTTACATTTATAATATGTCCTATGCAATTGGCTATTGACCTTTTCTATTTTGGATACCATCGAATTTAGTTAACTCAAAAATCATTTATCAATATTATGTTCACGTACTGTCAAATTAAGTATTTATTAACATAAAAATTGATACGATTCAGTGCTTAAATATATATACAAATATGAATTAAAAATAGTTACTGTATAAATCTTGACCGCGTGGAATGGTGGCAAGAATGCTAGCAGCATTTCCCCGTACACACGTACTTAAGTACATAAAGTGTTTGTCATAATAAATTTCGAATGCTAATATTTTGAGTAAATAAAGTGCGAGAAAATAAAGATTATTATTATTAACTCATCTATAATTAACAAAGAAAATTTAATAGATCTTTCCCATTATGGTATAAGAATACATGATAAATGATACAGTGGCAATATAAATTTAATGTGATAATTGTATTTTAATGTTCAAACGATTGTAATAAATTCAACATGGTCATAGCGAAGCATTATGCAAAAGTATGAACATTTTCTCCGGCGACATTATTCGCAACTGTGTATTTACTTGCAACGGAGTCGGGAATAAATCTGAATAAATAAATACAACAGCACGTGCATACGGCAATAAAGCCCCGGTAGCTTCCTACGAACATTGCAAAGAATTAGGTTACGATCTTTGAACCGTTACTACAGCATTAGAGATAATATTCATTCAAATTGACTAATAAAATCTATATATCTTCAAAAGTTAATTCCTATATTATGTGACTGACTTTTTTTTAGTTTGAATATACTGGAAGTGGAAATATCTCTTGTTAGATGTTAAATCAACTCTTTTCAAGTGTAATAGAATTTCTTATATGATTTATGTTTTTTTTTTTTATCAAGCTCACGAGCAAACACATACATACATAGACGTGCGGCAGCGTTATCGATTTATTATGTATCTATCATTTATTGAATGATTACTATTTTTTAGTAAGCAAATTTTGATATTATAAATTCCTTGGACTTTTTTCTATTTTGACTCTTCGAAAATTTCGATATAACTATTACCCAATAGTAACAGTAGAATAATTCAGAATCTGAAATGATGACTACGATAATTCTGCTATTATTCTAACTGTAATAAAGTTATCTTTCACTCGAAATTTGAATCACTTATATCCACTAACACAAGTTTTGAATTTAGAACGTATTCAAGTAAATTTTGCGGAAGTGGCTCCCTGGTACGATTTACCAATTTAATTGTTACTTTTCTTGTATTTTTCTTGCTGATTCATGAAATTAAAACAAACTTTAGATTCTGTTGTTATATTTTTTAAAACACAAGGTACAACTAAATTGAGAATTCTACCAAAAGTAGCCACCGAGAAACGAAACATTTACTTTTTTACTAAGTATACTTTTTAATATTTTGCACTACTCGAAGTTTCGTCCTATAATAGCTATAAGCTGACTCGGAGCATCATGAAACCTCCATTGATTAATTGATTGCAGCAGTTTTTACCTTCGTCTAGTCCAAAAACACAAAAAATATATGACCAGTGTTAAAACTCGAATAAATAAAATGTATAACATACTCGTACACCGTGAATGCTTAAGACGTACAATGAATACTAACTTCCCTTTTATTAAAACGTAAGCATTTAGAATACTAGTAGTCACTAATGGCTTCGTTTTAGCGGTTGGTCGTCAGTTTTTAGGTATAAAAATGTCCTTTATGTCCTTCCTCGGAGTTCAAGAAGTGATTTGCCCATGAAAGAGCAAATGGCCAGGCAGACAGACAGAGAGAGACAACGTTATTTTCTCATTTATAATATATGTATATAATAGTATAGATAAATTAGTATAGATTCTTAACTTAGTAGTGGTCAAGTGCAACATAAAAACTTTAAAGGTAAATGAGAGTAATGACTAACCTTACGTTTCTTTTAGGTAAAAGACACAATTTAGAAGATTTTATTGTCTAAAATTCCAACAAAATCTAACATTAAGTTAATCTGGATACGATCCGCAGAGATTTCCAGCATAGCTTGTATTGGACAACATGTTTCTTTAGTTCTCAGACATGAAACCGCGAGCGTAATGCGGTCGCAAGCAAAACATGTCGCGAGAACCATATTTGCGTGACACGGCCAATGTTCTAGTATTTGAAGTCTGAATTTCTATTTCATAGCATGCTTTGAATTTTTAACCAGGGCTTTGTAATGGCTTTGTTTTCTAGACCAAGTAATTTTTACTTTGGAGTCGTTTATGGTTACAGAATTTTTATCGTTCTATAAATAAAGTTTTGCAAGCCCTTTCAGTAGTACCCGGATAATTCATAATTTATCGGTTAATATGCCATATAATTAATTTAATTTAGTTAAATTTACTTTAAGAAATGTGTTTTTTTTTATGGCATTGGTTGGCGGACGAGCATATGATGGTAAGTGGTCACCACCGTCCATAGACAAAGGCGCTGTAAGAAATATTAACCATTCCTTACATCACCTATGCGCCACCAACCTTGGGAACTAAGATGTTATGTCCCTTGTGCCTGTGATTACACTGGCTCACTCAAAAGTTTTACATAGTTACAAGGAATAAACAAAATTTAAGATATCATAAATGGATTGGAAATATTTTCCTGGAATCAAATGACTTAACTCAAACAGGTTCCTTATAAAGACTTACTTAATTCAAATAGCTTGTCAATATTTTTTATGTATCCTCATTTCTAATTATTTATATTTAATCTATAGTTTTATCTACATATAAAGTTTTATTAAAAGTATGTATTATTAAAGTTTTTTAAACTGAATTTAGTATGAATGTTATCTTATGGAAAAGAAACACTTTATAAAAATATGGGATGTATTTTATTTCAATACGAATACAAAACTATTTTACAAAAATATACGCAACCGATTTATTCGTGAAATGGACCGATTTTAATGAGTACGTCATTTTATTTTGCAATCAATCAAAATTCAGAAGTAATATTGTTTTTAAAATTACACTATAATCAGAGTTTATTATGAAGTATAATTTAAGAAATTTTGATTTCATATCAGTATTAAAAAAGTGATTTTAATTTGGAAGATATTTAAAGTTTAAATAAGGCAATAATATTATTAGATGTAAATAGATTGATGTGAAATTGCCATAGTTAACTAATTTATACAGAATATTATAGATTCCGTCGAAAACATATGTGGATAAAGGAGAAAAAAATTGTGACAAACTAAAATAAATTTTCTCGTGTTTAAAATATAAATTATTTTTGATTGACAAACATAATCAAAATTAGCAATTTTTATTCTATTATACATAATTTAATACGGACATTCATTGTATTAAAATATTTTAATTAAATCTTTCATCAGTAACTTTTGCGTGATCACTGTTTGGAGTTTTATCTTTGTTTCAAACATACCAAAATGATGAATTATACGTGAAATTTTACCGATGATTCCGGGTTTAAACATGGAAAGTACCATTAAGTTTTTATGTATTTAATTTTTGTTTATAATTCATTCATGACGATAAAAATTGACTCTCACGATCTGCATGATAAATGGAACTGCGTGATGGAATAAACTTCAAATATTCTCCTTGAGAAATTCCACAGCTGGGCAAAGGCGTTCATCAAATACTGACTGTTTCTTTTTGACTTAACATAAAGTTGTGTATAGATTAACTAACGTATTATTTTATATTATCACAAAGCTATTTACGTCTCAGCTTGAAATTGCCTAATAAGTGAAATTGGAACTTGATAAAATTTATCTAAAGGGCACTATATCTTCATACACACCCACGCTCTATTTAAATTACTTACTAATTGAATAAAAGAAACCTATCTCAATAGCTTGCGATAAGACAATTTGAACGTTGTTTCCACAATTTCTAGAAGAGATGGTTAAGTGATACAGTGACGATGTATTGTGAATGGGTAATGTTATGGGTTTGAAGGTGAATTCCAAGATTATTTTAATCGATCTAACTGTGACTGAAGTCATAGTATTTTAATAACAGTTTTTTTACCTATTTGAAGCATGTTTTGTTTAAATAATTAAATTATTGTAATTTAATCATTTAAACAAAACATGCTTATATATAATATACAAATAAAAGTAAATCACTGAAAGGAACAATATTCTTTAGTTAAATTTAATGTAATTTTAAAATTTAACGTAAATAAAGGGTTATTTCGAACAATGGCTTCGAAGAATGTTTTGTAAATAAATATAAGTTTTGGGTCCAAATCAAAGTAACTCTTAACTAAACTACGAAGGAATAATTATGAATAAACTTTTCAGAAAATAATATTACTTATACTTGTATGATTTTTCTTCCGCGTTGAAAAAAAAGAAATAATTTTCCTGCTCGTTTTGGTGGTGGTTTCTGACTCCATTCCATTTTATGACCATAATAGTCATCATGCATCATAATCATCGTCCCGATAATCGCTCAGAAACAAGATATTTTCTTCAGTGTTCGTATTTGCTCATTAGAACAGCCGTCTTATAGATCTCGGCAAAGATTTTGCGATCCATTTCCATTTCTGGCATCGGATTTGGAGAATTATTGGGATTTGTTGCCATAAATTGCGTTGGGTAATGTTATTGATTGTCTCCGGGTAGAACATCTTGCATATTTGATGTAGGCGATCGGTAGCTGTAAATCGAAAAAAATCGTGAATTAGTTTATAAGATTTTTGGATTTCTTCAAAGTCCGTAGAGCAAAATCAACTTTAAATTGAAGCCAAAAATTTTAAGTTTCACTCTTAGAGACAGATATAGGGTGAAGTTAAGTGCAAATAAATTGCTTTGGCGATCCAGGATTATATGTATTGTCCCGTACCTTGAGTTTCTGACTTCACGGAGGTGAGTAATTTAGGAGACTTTCGAGTGGCATCCGCTCTGCTCTTGTCATATCGTTCATTTTTAGTTGAATATTATATTATATACTAAAAAACGGTATATTAAATATTTCATTTAATATATTATTATATTAGAATAGTCTATTTAGTTCCATTTCTGTTTCCTTGAAACAGAAAAAGATATTTCATCTTACCGTTTTTTAGAATAGAAGATCGTTAAGTCTTATAAGATGTATAGGAGTTGATCATAAGAAAGCTTTAAAAACAAGAATTAAAATATTTATGATCTACAGTATTAAGTAAGTGCATTATAATTATCGTTTCCTGAAATATTTAAAACAAGGTATTTTTATAAAATGGCCAAATAATGTTATCATTAAAAAGAATGAAGGAGAATAAATGTAAAGCTGTCTCTTTTCAATTAAAACTTGTAAATACGAGTGGCTCGTTAAAATGTCGTTGAAGGTTAAGTGGATAAACAAGTTAAACGAATTCTCCTCGCTTAATACGGCCTCTCATACAAATGACGTAATTTTCCGTTGAATTGAAAATAGTACTGAATGCAAGGCTGCAATTGCCCCAAGTCGTTTAGCATAATACCGTAATACCATTACAGCACAAAGACTAAGGGTGGTTCAAAAAAATAATACGCTGAAGGTTTTCAAGTTAATATATTTGCTTGTAAAATTATATTTTAACCTCTAGTGGAGCAATTATTTTACGATATGGTACACACTTTACAAGTTCATATAATATGAAACCCTTTCAATAGTAACAACTCATTTTTGTAAGTTTTGAAACATTTGATACTTATTTATCGTTTTACTTTTATTCTACTGTTACCGAAAGTGTGTAAATTTTTTGTTTTCTTTTTTTCTAACATTACGAGCATTATGTACGAAGTCAATGTACGATTTCATACAACTAATTTATAGATTACTAGTTACACGCCTAATGGGATCTGAAGCTCAATAAGCTGCTACTCGGATGCAAGCAATTGTCTGGCGATCTCCTCTACCCAAAAAGAATGTTAAAAGACCGTCTGGGGCCTCTCCGATAGTCCAAGACTTGCCTAAAGGCGGCGCGGTGCCTGGCGATTTTTGGCACCGTTTTTTTTAGCATTAGCAGTCTGTAAATTTTCCCACTGCTGGGCTAAAGGCCTCCTCTCCCTTTGAGGAGAAGGTTTGGACCATATTCCACCACGCTGCTCCAATGCGGGTTGGCGTAATACACATGTGGCAGAATTTCGTTGAAATTAGACACATGCAGGTTTCCTCACGATGTTTTCCTTTACCGCCGAGCACGAGATGAATTATAAAAACAAATTAAGCACATGAAAATTCAGTGGTGCCTGCCTGGGCTTGAACCCGAAATCATCGGTTAAGATGCACGTGTTCTAACCGCTTGCGCCCAACAAATCAGAAACCATCCGATTTTTGTAAAAAGATAGCAATTTATGATAACCTGTTCTGCCTATATTCTTAATTTTTGCTCATTGGTTGCAGCGCCAAATTATTTCCACGTACACAAATAAATAATTACATCATCACTTTAATCCTCATACAGGCTTAATTTCCAAGAACACCGTGATACCTGACTTGTATTATACGAAATGTAATTCTAAAGGCCAATTTTCATAAATCCATGTTTAAAAGATTCAAACTGAAATACGGCTTGTATTGTATATTATTATATATGCATCATACGGATGAATGTCCAATAATATGGTGAAGAATTTCAGAAGCCAATCCAGTAGTTTTCTGAGAGGTTGTTAGACGGTGCTAGAATTTAATAAATGGATACTATGTATTTCATTATTATCGTAATCAATGGAAATCAGCTTTCTTACAAAGATTTACTAAAGTTAAATATTTTTTATGTATCTTTTTAATTAATGAATGTTATTTAATCTATAGTATCGTAACATATATAAACAACATTTTTTTTATTCGCCTTCCATATAAAACGGTTTTTTCATTCTCGAAAGATCATTCACGATATCCTCTTAATTGTTTGTTTAAATTATCGTAAATATCTTTGCTTTGTGTTGATATTAGCTTTGTTTTCAATTTTTTTTAACGGAAAATATTGTACTCCCAATCGATCTACTGTTTTTTAGCAATTAGAGCATACTCTACATTGTTATGTATTTTTAGTTAAATAATTATACTAATAACATTATAATGGTATTATAAACATTTTAATTTTTTGCAAGAAATATTTATAGCTTAAAAAGTATTCTTCATAATATATAAACAACTTAGACCATAATTTTTCATTTTCATAACAGGGAAAACATAATTTAATTACCTTTTTGTGAATTAATGTTAAAATCGAATGTGTAGAATTTACGAATAAATATTTATAAAAAAATGTTCCATCAGATAATCGGATGCTTATTAAATATCTCTGAGCTTCATAAATAAATATACAAAGTATTTAATTTAAATTTGGACGCTCGCTTAAAGCATTCGTATTATGCACGTGCTAACAACACTAGCTCTAAACGTGTACTACCATTTAGCCCGGTATTTTCATTACAGCTTTTCTGGATTTATTTACACAAGGGTCATCTAAGAAAATGAGAATGGGTGTAAGCCAAGCCAGTGGCGTGTTTGTAAAATTTACTGCTCCTATTTCGAATTTGCTAAGAACCTACAGGGTTTAACGTTACGATGTGTTAAGAGTGAGTACAGAATACTAATCATTAAGATAAGATTAAGTAAGTACTGTCGTTCCAAAGCTTGAACCAAACAGTGTGCTTTTGTATATATTTTTGTTTTACCTAATCTTATATTTTGTCAAGAAGAAGTTAGTATTGGTATTTAGTATTTTTGTGTGCAAGTATTATAGCTTGCGATGGCCAATGGCGGTGCTTGATAGTGAGAACATGATATAACTTAACAAACTTGACTCCCGAGATGGTATAGTGTAGATAACATACTAGGTTTTTAAATGTTATCATTCCATCAAGTGAGCCTCTTGTTCGTTTGCCACCAATACCATAAAACAGTAGAAAAAACTAGATTAAAATAACTTTTTGATGAACATTTGCTATATTAGAGCAAAATCCTGTTGCTTGATTCGAATTTACCATAAACTCTTTCAGTTACACGTTCTGCAAATTGTCATCACCCTAAAAATAAATAGAGGAATCGAAAGACGCTGGTTTTCTACATTTGTGCTGAATTACCAGCCGTGTTGTCTTCCCAACTTATTATTCGTACTAAACAGAGGGTGCCTCAAACACACCACTTAGACACCAAACAAGGGTGTATTAAGTGTGAGTTAAAATTTAAATTGATTCCACCCTCCCTTCGAAGGAAATTCAAATAGTGCAGTGTGACGTCGAGCGGGTAACACTCTGTTTGTGGGATTCTTTTTCTGCAAATTGGACGCCTCGGGCCGTTTAGTCACTAAAAGAGGGAATTGGACAGTGCGTATATATTTTTTGTACATAAACACACACGCGCAATTATTACACGCTTCATTTGGAAGGGAGCGAACGAAAATCCTGTCAAAATGTTCTTTTATTAAAACATCTACTGAAGATAACTTTGTTTCCATGAAGTTACTGTCTAATTATTAATTTGTAAGAATAAATGTCTCAGTATCGGAGATCGTTTACATAAGATCCAAGGAAAAATCGGTAACGCTATAATATTATGTAAATTCCTTCGATTTTACAGCAGTCTTTATTATTCTTTCGTTAGACAAAGTCAATGTAAAAGCGTTCTGCTTACGTTCGCGCGTTTATTTTTATTTCTATTTACAAAATGACGGAAAAAATGTTTATATAAAAAACACGAAAAAATATGATGTCACGATCAAAATTTTCTTGAAATGATAAAATCAACTAAATTCGACAACATTTAAAGTTTCAAGACTAACGCAAATGACACGCAGCCTTTTCCCTTCCACACGTTGGTGCCCTACCATCTGCCCAAATCAATCTTAAATATTGAATTTGCGTCGTAATCTGATGGAAACTTTTCTCGGAACGGGCTCCTATTACGTTTTAACACAATTTGTTTCAAATTTTCACCTTCCGCTTTATATGATCACGCTTCAAACTCGCGTGGTGGGGTAGAAATTCAAATTTTAATTATAGACGTTAGTCTGCTGCATAATATTTTATACGTGCTTTGTTTTCATGAATAATTCATTGTACTTAAACTTTTATATGTTTCAATGTATAATATTTTTTTTCTTCTACATCAGCTGGTTTAAACAGAAGTAAAGATAAAATAGATACAAAAGATTTCTATTATTCTCTTACTATTAATTATTTAATTTTTCTTATTTTTATAAAAAATAATATCCCTTAAAGTACAGTTACAGCAAGTAAATATCACCACTGGTGGGCAGAGTCTGCTCTTAAAAAAAATGGTTGAAGCTTATTACACTATCCATAAATAAAAGCAATGAGGTGTAATCACGATGTTTCTCTGAATGAAAGTTCACATATCTTCAACACGGATTGATTTTTCAATACAAAACAAGCATACCACTGCATAGTACTTTCCTGGATCTGAACCGACTCAATTTGGTTAAAATTCATATGTTTTAGAAACTGCTTATAGGCCTTGATTTAATACAATCAAGCCATGGTAAAAGAAGTAATCCTACATCTACAAAAATGCCTATTAGTTCTGTCGTTTGTATTAAATTTTCAAGGCTGGTGTACATTTTGGTACATGAATTGCTTATATGCGATTTGGGTAGAGATAACATTAGTTGAATCACTCAAGATCATACGTGTCTGTGTGCTTGCATTATATATATCATATTATGTTCTCACATCAGTTGTGAACTGATGATCAAAATTAGATTTTTTGTAATCTACTATTATAATGACAAATATTTTTATATACATATATACTTGGTGGTAGGGCTTTGTGCAAGCCCGTCTGGGTAGGTACCACCCACTCATCATATATTCTACCGCCAAATAACAGTACTCTGTATTGTTGTGTTCCGGTTAGAAGGGTAAGTGAGCCAATGTAATCACAGGCACAAGAGACATAACAACTTAGTTCTCAAGGTTAGTGGCGCATAGGCGCATAGGAATGGTTAATATTTCTTACAGCGCCTTTGTCTATTTATTTTATTTTATTTATTTATTTGGTGGTGACCATCAGATGGCCCATATGCTCGACCGCCAACTAATGCCATAAAAAAAATTTTTTTTGGGTGACTCATGTAATTTTTGCTTAAATTTACATAGTTTAACAACATTTATGAATAAAAAATACGAAAAATTATCACTGATATTATTATTTTATACACGACTTTTATAGATTTACGTTCATAAAAACTTTAGTATAGAATTATTTACAGGTAAGAAATAAACTTTATCAAGAGATTAGGAAAAGAGACGAATATGTTAGGAAGTAATAAATGAATACATGCAGGTTATATACATTTAAATGCATTAAATTCATGTTGTAAAATTCATTTGTGGTTATTATAGATTATATGTAGATAAGTTGATAATCTGTATTCAGAATTTTATTTAAATCTATATATTCTAATTTTATTTTTCTTTTCGATTTCAATAATTACGTTCTGATATGAACAATATTGTAAATAAAAACTATAGCTATACTTTGAGAATACTACAATTTCGTTTTTAAGGTCCATATAATAATTCAATACTTATATATTGAAATATTTAAAATTGTTCAATGTAAGTAGGCATATGTATATACATCATATGATGAAAGAGTAATAATTTGAAAATTTTCACAGTCCATTCACGAAATGGCAATTCACGAAGGGATTACTGGCACGTCAATGGCTGGTCGTTGAAACTTTGTTTAAACTTTTTTGCCATCCCCTTCAAGTACGCACCTTATTAATTAACTAATTCAAGGGTTTTAAAATCTACCCCTCATGGCCAAAGTCAAAATTTACAAATTAACGACCCGTAACGCATATTTCGTATGGTAGTATTAGAAAGATTTTAAAAATAGAATTTATGTAAATGTTACATATTTTACTTCATGAGTAGTTCAACACTAGCTGTTACCCGTCCGCTTCGCTGGGCATTCAATAAAAAAAGGGGAATAATCAACGGAATTCAAAATTCAAAGCCATCTAAGAACGATTCCGCGTCGATAACTCGATTCCTATAAAGAGTCAAAAGTAAAAATCAATATATATATACATATATGACGGCGACTGCGATAGATCAGCGGCATGCATGGTATGAGCTTCTGGTACAGCGTTCATGGCGTAGGTCTCAGGCAATTAACCAAAACGATACAATATAACAATTCTTGTAATTTATATAGGTTATCAGCAATCACAAATTATAAAGTAGGTACATAATATATTATAACTATCCGAGTTGCGTGAACCAACGATTCCGTTTAGAAAGCCCGAACTGTATCGCTCTCTATAGTATAATTTAGCTTCCGACGCATCGCTCTCGAAAGAATTAAACATGTGACAGTTGTCCCTTCAAACGATTCCGATCAAGTACTTAAAAATTAAGGAGTCTCATGAAATTAATAATTTTCATGCTTATCTTATCATATAAGCGATACTTTGGCGGCTAATGCATTATTTTATTGTTTCTTTTTCGATTCGGGTAACGGAAAACCAAACGTATCAAATTATTCATATATAAATAGATCGAATCGACATCGGTTCTATATGTTACCAATTAAGTATAACTCATAAATAATAATAACGAAAATATATAATATTGTGGTGGTATAATATTTACATACATATGAACGCACGTGTCTCTATATATTAATTAGTTTCCATTAACCTCTTTCAAATATATTATTATTTCATTGTATATACTTATATATATATCTCTGCTATGTACAACCCTACCTTTCTTACCTCTATATCTTTTCTCTACCTTTAGGTTGTCTGAAATTGATCGCTGTTTTAGCGATAAGGCCGCCTCGTGTGCGTCTTTCTTGAATGACTTATGTGTATGTTTATTGGTGTGAATTTGATTTTATTTGAATGTTTTATTTAATGTAATTAAGAATATTATAAATATAGGAAGGTATCTTAGGTATATAACCTATACCTATACCTAAGATATTAAATAGTTAACTACTGGTCTAAAACCTGCAACCTTATTTTAGGGGAGCTTGCATCCCTTTTTGTATGGATACAAGTGTGACAAATTTTCATCCGAGTTATACAAGATTCATCACGATGTTTTCTTTCATCACAGAGCGCAAGTTAAATTATACATACAAATAAATTATATGAAAATTCAGAGATGCTTACCCGGGTTTTAACCCGTAATCTCGGGTCAAGAGTCATGTGTCCTAACCACTGTCCATAAATAATAACCATACTTAAACAACCTCACTAGTACATCGTAGTGCGCGTATATTGAACTGGTAGATGATAATATGTGACATAGACTGCAATAAATATCGGACAACATCACATACATTACTCTGATCCCAATGTAAGTAGCTAAAGCACTTGTGTTACGGAAAATTAGAAGTACACATACACCCAGACCCAAGACAACATAGAAAACTAATGAACTTATTCTACATCGATTCGGCCGGGAATCGAACCCGGGACCTCGGCATGGAGTACCCATGAAAACCGGTGTACACACTACTCGACCACGGAGGTCGTCTAAAATAATTGACACTAATGTCTTATTATTACAATCAATAAACAATCTATTTTGCTAACGAATAGTATAACTGCCTACGAGGCGTCATTACAGAAGCTACGATTGGCTTCTTAATAACGGATCAGAATGATACGAATATCAGGATAAATTTATGAATATGACAGACACAAGACAGTGCTTCGACAGAAAAATATAAATGTCTATTAGTAAGCAAAACAATCGTTTTCAATACGCATTAAAATAGTGTAGCATCGTTAATCGGTATTTAATATTTCACGAGTAAGGTGAGAAGTGTCTTAATCTATAATGGAACTGTAATTAGTAAATAATTGACTTATATTTACCTACTGTGAGTACCATAAGCAAGTAAATACATTTAAAATATTAATAATAGCAACCGACTACAAAATAATTCATTATATAATATTAAAACATTATATATTAAATATGAGTATTCACGTCAAACAAAATAAGCTACGTAATTAATTATATGTTCGCATTCAGTGAGTATATCAAGCGTATAACATTACATAAAAGTATAACAAAGAACAAAAAAATAAACTGTACAGAACGTTTCATTAAAAGAAAACACAGTTAATGCTCTCCCGTAAAAAGGGAAACCGTTGTAACTTTCTTTCCCATTAAAAACATGGAGATAAGCCTCGTCTGCGCTGTCAACTCATACATCGTTAATTTTGCGAGAGCCTCCAGTTTTTATTGTTGGTAATTTTTTTCCTTACAGATAATATATTAGCTCGGAAATAGACGTGTGACGCTGAGTCGGTATTTACTTCTGGGGCAGATAATAGAGGTAGTTGCAGTTACTTTATTTAGTTACTATGTCACCGAATTTAGAAAAGGTAATATGTAGCATAATTATTTCATTATTTTCTAAGTTTTTATAAGGTTTATTTTGAATAAAATAAATTGGCAATACTGCTAAATAAACTAGTTTTTACCTCAAAATATCAACCTTTTGATATATCATGATATATCTTTATATCTGTACATGGCTTACAGTACATTAATATAATATATTAAACATTATTATAATATATAAATCAAATGGCATATGGTGCGCGCGAAATATTAGAGTGAAGCAACAAAAGCGAATAGAAATTGGAAGCGAATTCATATTATGCGTAGTGCGAGAAGACGCTTTTTTTCTTAATACGTCAAAAGTGCTGTCAGTTTAATAATTTATTATTGACGTGTTAACAAATTATTACACTACTGGGAATTTGCATTCGATTTTGATTTCGTATTCGTTATGGTTGACTCGCTACAATATTCCACGTGCTCCATGTGCCATTTGTATGATATAACTTTGATAAATTCAAGATTATAGAAAATGTTTTCTTTAACCCTCAAGATTATTAAGTATCTACTTGGAAAATTATGTGGACCTCGTTCTATTTACCGTACCGTCATAATTGACGGTTATAAGTCTAGTAATTTTTTTTTTATTTAATGTGTAATTCCATTAAATAAAAATATCATTACCAAATTTTATTACACGAAAGTGTAAGGAGTTTTAATTCCATCGGTTTAAGTTTAAAAGAGAAACTATGTGAGTCTCTTACAGTATCTTCTGACTGAAAGCTGCTTTCAGAAACGGTGGTAGAGTTGAAATAATGACGATTTAAAACTAATGTAAAGCTTATTTGAATAAGATAATTAATTTGATTTAATTTGCTTGAACTAATGAAAATTAAATTACGTACTTTCACCAAATATATCCTTATTTATATACACAATGATACCCGAACAAGTGTTCCAAACGGAACATGTAATAAATATATTTGATATCACATTGAATCCGGCCGGATTTCCTTGAATACATAAATCCGAAAAATCTTATTTCACGTACGACTTTCTATTAACCGCTTTTCCATGTAATATGACATTGGGGGTAACGGCGTAGCAATAGGTAACATTTCTTACCTGGCTCCGATATTGCAGGGTCCTTACGCATGTATATAGTGCTTAAGGTATGAGATGCGCGCGTCTGTTATCGGGAGGCTCTGGAGGTTCTGCCCTCCCCTAGTCCCCTCAGTAAGGTATTAGCTGCCGGGGAGGGTGCACGCGTTTGGGCGGTAGTTACACTTTCCGCCCACGTTACGTACGTTCTAGGAAATTACGGATGATTTTTGTCCAAGTTTTTTCGCAGTGCCGTGTATTGTGTAAATGACTCAGTGATTGGACTTGTTTGATAAGATTGCAGGATTTTTAAGGTGAGATATCTTTTAAAGTTTTTATAACTACCGAGAAAAAAATATTTGTTAGGCTTTTAATATTTTTGGTATGGAAAATTAATATACTTAAGTTTGTATATTTACCAAAAAAAAACTAACTAATATACTAATATAACTAAAATAACTAATAAAAATATAACTTACTGCTAACTAGTCTTAAGCTAACTTAGTAAATAAAATTATAAAGCAAAGATATATTATTTCATAATATTGGAGCTGAGATGGTAATCTTCACTACAAATTACGGACTTGAACTCAAGCAAAGACTACAATTTTTTTTAATTCATCTCATGGTCGGCGGTATAGTCAAACATTGTGAGGAAACCAGCGTCGGTTATAAATTTCCAAATGATTGCTGGTAGCGTCGGTTAAAAATATGTACATACCAACCAGCATTGGAGTAGCGTGGTAGAATAAGCTCCAAGCCTTCTCTTCTAAAAGTAGAAAAAGACTAACTCAGTACTTAAATTCAATGTTATATTATAATATATCAATTGTACAACATTTACGTACAAGACGGGTATAATGAGCTCGTATAATAGGGATTTTTTTACAAATGTAATACCATCACTTGTCCAAACAGAAAACACGGGAAATATAAAAAAAAACTGACATAAATTACTCCAACGCATTTTGGACACACGACAATACACAACAAAGATGTCAGAAATAGAGTCATTTAAATCTATTGTAATATAAAGATTTACCCGTGATCTATACTTAAATAACAACGTTTTATAGTCGATAAATTTAGCTCTTTTTTTTCATTTTGAACCTTATTCACATGAATTAAGGTGATATTCGCTATATTCGAAGGCAAAGTTATATTTGTTAAATGTTACAAAGAACCTGTGATAAAACAGATAGCAACAAATGTTACAAAAGACTATAACAATAGATATTATTACAAATAAACAGACGGACCTTAGACAATCTAATGGGATTAAAAAAAACAAAAAAAAATATTTTGATGGTAACACTTACAAAAAAGAAATAGATACTTTTACAACGAAACAGAATAAAAATTGTACAATCTGTATTTATTTTCAATGCACAAAGGTGGGTTTAAACGGATTATTTCCTTTATGATAACCAGAAATAAAACTTTTAATCCTTGTCATTAATGTTTGTAAATGAGATGATTTTTTTGGAACGATTTTTTTTACGCGGCTTACAGTAGATTTAACTGGCAGAAGTCGTCACGTAAGGAAAAAGCATTATGCCTCTCCAGGCGATCTTTCCCTTTAATTCTCATTCTCTCTGACTCTCTCTTTTATTTAAGCTTATTTTTTGTTTTAATTCATATGGAATTTTTAAATTTTTTTTTTTTCATCAACTAATTATTTTCCAACGTTGTTCCTTTATTTAATACATAATATATAATAAGCAACTTCGTTACAACAAGGTATCCCTCGACGCCTCTCTTTTTTCATAACAAACTAATTAATATTTTTTTCATAATATTACTAGAAAAATCTCTCATTAATAAATTAAACCTCTACAAAATAGAAGTAACGGAGTACGAGTACTTACGTACGTACTTAAACCACTTTTGGTGAAGGTTATCCTTCAAAAGATTATTAGGAAAGAAATATTAAAAAAAAAAGACTTAATCTTTATCAAACATTTTAAATTTTACTCTAGAAAAAATAACGTGAAAAATGTATTTAAAAATATATACTTATTATATTTAATGTTGTCAATTATAATGTTTCAGTATGTTTAGCTTACGCAACCCGTATATTAAATTATTATTAAGTACCTAATTATCGTTATAAATATATTTCAGACTTCATAATGTTGCATGATCATGAATATATTATCGTCTCACAAAAAATAAGTTTTCATTAATGAATCAATATAACAACAAGTCAATTAAACAATAGTAATTTCTCAAATGATTTGTCAAACGCTATCGTACAAATATGCATCGTTCGTATTGTTTAATAATCGGGAAGCCGGTTTCGATTCCGGCGAAACAATCCGAACGATTTATATACCTTTATCTGATGTCACATCAAGCGGGTGTATCTATTACGAAATTGCGATTTGATAAATCGCCAAACATTATTATGGGCGGCGAAAGAAATGGACGTACTTAAGTTGAAACGCTCCCGCGAGTTCTGAGTGTTGCTAAACAAAAATCAACTCTATACCGCAACGTTATAATTTATTATCGAGTAAAAAAATATTTGATACATTTCATCAAAAGTAAGCATTATTAGTAAAAGGAAAATATTATGGCATGGGCTCTTTGACGACGGCAAGTCTTTTACTAAATTGGCTATGTTTAAGAAAACATCAACATTATTTAACTGGAAACGTTATGTTAAAAAAATAGTACTTTTGTAAAAAAAGTAGTTTTATTAACGTGTGATCTTGAGGTTCGCTACGCCTTGCAATGCGATATGAGTATTCTGAGTAAAAACGAGTTAATATAACCAGTGAATCAATTTTAATAAGATATATTTTCAAGTAATTCTTATCTTCTCATTTATCTTCAAATATAAAATTATAATAGTACAAACGACCTGGTCCGGCTTCGCACGGGTGCAATGCTGTTACTAGATATACTACAGAATGTCTTTATATAGTCGTATAAAGTTCACAGTTTCTCAGTCATTATACAACTCAGACCGCTATGTCCCTGCATTTTAAATCAGTAATATCTTCTAAAATATTCATTTAAATTACATGCTGTAAATGAGCATATTGATCTATAATAAATGCATAATGTATTTAAGGTACTTAATTGGATAAGAGATAATGTTGTTTTGCTTAAAATGGTTATTGTGGGTTATGCCTAAGAGATAGAGATAGCAAAAATGTGGTTATTTACGACATCACATTAGAAGCCTCAAAAAAATCAACAAAATCGGTTCATTAAGTCAGAAGTTCTGAAGTACCAAATAAAAAAATATATAGATTTTAAGTCAGCTAAAAATTATAAGTGTTTCTCTACTACATTGTGCATGTATTATATATATAAAAATACCTCTTGAACTAATCTATCTATTAAAAAAAACCATACATAGGGTCAGACAGACAGCGTTAAGCGACTATGTTTCATACTATGTAATAAAGAAGCTAAATTCAACCGAGGCGCGTGGTAGAAAAATGTTCCAAACCTTTTCCTTGAAAAATGAAAAGGGATTTGTCCAGCTGTGTGTTTTACTTATTAAAATATATTTATATATATATACTTTTTTTTTTATGTGATAGGTGGCAAACGAGCAGGATGCTCACCTGATGGAAAGTGACTCTGCAGAGCAGAGCAGCAGATGCGTTGAAACTGCTATAAATCTACTACGACTAACAATCATAGATTACATAATTATGGTTAGATTATTACGTATATTAGTTTTGTACATTACCAAGAAGTTATTAAGTTTGGGAACAAAGCATGCCTCGAGGAAAATATTTTTGGATTATAAAAAACACCAGAAACATAATATGTTATATTTAAGAGAAAAGTAAATATCCCACTATTGGGCAAAAGCGATTTAGAGCTTATTCCAGTACGGTGATTCCAATGCGAGTTGATAGATATTCACATATGGTAGAATTTAATTGAAATTCAGAACTTGAAGGTCCTTACGACGTTTTCTTCATTACGGAGCACGCAAGGTAATAGTTATCATGAAATGTATACGACGTCTGGGTATGCAAAAATTCATCACATGGCTGCTTATTATAAGTAGCGTTTTTTCCAAAAGCTAACAAGTAACAGGCTCATTTAAGTAGCTACTATAAGCTATTAACCTAAATATTTACATAACTTTTGAAACTAGAGTGAATTCTTAGAGAAAATTATTTTTAGCTGAGTTTGTAATTAAACTTGATTATTTTTGTATTAAAAATTCTGTAAAGTATGAGATGTGTAAATGGATCGTGGTAAAAAAAGGTTTCAGGAATTAGTGTCTTATTGCTCATATTTAATAATAATTTTAATGGTTGAGAAGGTCAATTTAAAATTTTATATTACTTAGTACTTAAGGCTGAGGCAATTTCAAGTTGTATTTATTATAAATTTAAGAAACCCTCTGATGGTACCCATACACGATAAAACCTTACATGTTTTCTGTAAGCTTATTCATTATTGTGAGGTTAACATAAACCAGTAAAAATATGAAGTATACTTTTATCAATAATCTACAGAGAGATTTTTTATTCTTTTCTGTTTCAATTTTCTCTTTTTTCTGTCTGGTTAATTAATTCATTTCATCATTGAAATGGTAGCATGCAATTCGGTTCAGATTTTAAAACAACAACTAAGTTTTAGACGGTTAGCCAAAAGAACCACAACATAAGTACATTATATAGATCTACCACAGGTCGGTTTCCACGCTGAAGTCTATTAGGGAAGCGTGCCAGTAAATTATCAGCCCCGGTTTTCCTTCTCTTCGGTAAGGAATGATCGCGTGTCCATGTCTGTCGAGGCCGCACGCGATATCAAAATTTCCTATACTTTGCAGATTACGTAGCAACTATTACTCTCACGTTTGCACACGATACCTTGTCGTCAGATTTGGGAACTATTAACAGCTGTTTGTTTAGCCACGCCCCGTAATCGAGGAGTTTTAGATGGACTCTGGATTTAACGGTTTGGAAATAAATTTTACACGGACTGTCGCGTTTAAGTAAAAACTATGTTCGGTTGAAATTGAATTGCTTTAATAATCGATTTTGAATGCTTTTACATAAAATTTATGAAAGCTATTCCGTGTAACTTTAGTGTTATCTTTCTCTGATATCTATTGTATTTGGTATACGAAGTGAGACATTATCTATAACACGATTTAAAATTAAAAATATGTATTAAACATTATTATTAAAACAACTTTATTCAATATCGATGAAATGATTTCTTTTGAAATTTTGTGAACGGTAATATTATGATGTACATGAAAATCTACACAAGTTAGGGTGATCTGTATGTGTTAATTTAGTTCGTCATGCGATGGTTACTACAATTCCGGAATTAGGAGGGTCGTGACGAAAAGAATCTAATTACTCATCGAGCTTGGAATAACTAACAACTGTATTAAATTGTGTTGATTATTTCAACCGAAAATAAAGTTTAAGCCCAAATTACCTTAATTATTTTATGTTAGTTTCGTTTTAGTATATTTTTTACTATTTGCCTTGTGTATAAAAGTTAATTATATGTATGATAATGATTGTATAATAATACTAAAAAAATATACTTAACACCTATGAACAGCTATGGCTATACGTATACATGGATTGTTATACCGATCATTTGAATGGTATAGAGGTTGATATGCTGCAGTAACATCTTGCGGTGTCTTACAACAAGGTAGATATACATATGTAAGCCTTCTTTATGAAGAAACACATTTATGTACCATGTATTCATATTATGGTAATCAGTTAAACAATTGCAGAGACAATTAATATCACGAACATACCATTTTATGAATGCCATTTATCGTTACTATTTTTTATATCAATTAAAATGGTGCAAAAGAGTAACTACTGATTTTATTACCAGTTCTTCTCGGTAGAATCTACTTTCCGAACTGGTAGCTTAACATTTAATTCGACACTCTGACATGACGGTTCAAAAGTGCTTTTAAAAGCCTACTTGAATAAAGAATATTTAGATGTAGGTTTTTTTTATTTTATTCTAAATTTTTATTGCATTGTATCACGAAGCTAAAACTGTTGTGGCAGCGTTAATAGCGATAATTGCTAACAGACAAAATGCATTTAGGAAGGTCAAGGCGACAACTACACGTGAAAGCGGCAATTAGATTAGAGCTCTCAGTAAATTGTCCAGAGGGTGTACAACTTTCCCTGTCCTGTTCCCTAGCAGACATTCAGGATTAGGATAAAGTTCAGGTCAATTTTATCATCCTTTGTAGGTATTTTGGACTCGTTTCTATGGCTTCAATCCAAAATATGAAATTATTTTTTTTAGTAATTCAAAAACAAAAAAAAATAATTAAGTTCCATCGAATAATTAAGAGAAATATTAAAATACTTAGCAATAAACTAGTTTTTTCGTAATTTTTTTCAGTAATGTTACGTATTTGCAATGATAGAAATATCCATGTATTGAAAATTACGTACGTACTACGAAAATATACCCATGATACCTTATCTACATATACATATTCTTGTAGAGGCGCAAATGCATACACATAAATATATAATGTATAAAGTAGTCATATGAAGAAAAAGTGATGTGAATTAAAATTACTATTATTACGATATTTACAGAATGTTAATTTTGGTTAACAAACTATTTAATGACAATGACAAATTGAATGCACTTTTAACTTATTTTCAGAAACACAATCCTTTGCTGTGTCTTCAATAGTTTCAAACTTTTTTTTAAACTAGTAGTGCCCCCGACTTTGTGCGCTTCGTTTGAATTTAAGTTATTTGGATATTGTAGCGTGATTTTATTTTTACTCTATATATAATTCTAAAATAAAGTAAGCTAAGCCTAAGTTACTCCTTATTATATCCGCTATCTGCCAGTGAAAGTCCCGTCGAAATCGGTTCAGCCGTTCCAGAGATTAGCAAGGAACAAACAGACAGACAGACAGACAAAAATTGTAAGAAGTGTTATTTTGGTATATGTACCGTGTATACATGCATATGCATTTAGTAAAAATGGGTTATTTTAATATTACAAACAGACACTCCAATCTTATTATATGTATAGATAAATAAAAAATAATTTAATTGTTGTCAAAGTATATACATCGATATATGTAGCGCTAAACTTTTTCAAGAACAAGTTCCCATTGAGTAATAATTCGTCTGCATACCTGTAATTGTAGCTTAGTGTAAAACACAATGAATTTTTAAGTAAAATAATTTCAGAACAAAGTAAACCATTGTGTTAAATAACGTTTGCAAAAAATACTTTGAATAAATGGCACCCATGCTTTTGAATAATCAATTCGCCACACGTTGCGGTAGAAATATTTTGTCGTTCGTTCTCCACAAAGTCCAGTCCGAAGTAAAGTACGGTTATTTAACACCCATAATGCATTTTTGAGAAGTGTTTCTCTAACAATAGGTCAATGATTATGTTATATTGGTTGTAAAGTTAACTCGCTGTCCAGTCTATTGTTTACGCCAGAAGTGACATACAAAGTTTTACTATCTGATATTGTATGTTAAAGGAATAAGGTTCATAATTGTATACATAATTTTTAAAGTGACAGAATTTTGTATTTGCATCGGGACGCGTGGGGCTTGTGATTTATAATCGTCTTTTGTTTTTGGCTGTTTAGCCAGTACCAGTATCAATGGCAGACGGGCTACGAAGGTCGTTATTCTTGCATTGTGCCACCAGTATTGTCTTTAACGACATCGTTAGTAAGTAAGCGGGTGGTCTTGCGCATTGAAATTCTATTGATGACGTGATAAATCTTCACCTATCGTGTTATTACTGGAAACGATTCTGTTAATTATTTAGATTAATGTAATGTTTATGTGGAAGTACTTTGGAACAGTTTAACTGAAAATATAATATTTGTTAGTGTACAATATTTACTTGGTGTTAGGGCTTTGTGCCAATCCTAGTTTCCAAAGTCGGTGATGCACTGGCGTTAAAATCGGCAGTGGTGACAACTTACAATATGGCTGCTTATCCGCCTATGTTAAAAAGCTTATAAAAATAAGGCAGAAAAATTAATAGTATACTTAATAAAGGCCAAGATAATCTAGTGGCTACAGTATGTTTACTCTAATCTAATAATAATCAATTTTTAACTCTAACAAGCACTACTGAATTTTCATGTACTTCATTTTTATTTATAATTCATCTCATAGTCGGATGAAAATCTGCTACATATTTGAATGAGCTCCAAACCTTTTGCACTAAAAGAAGGAGGCCATAACTCAGCAGTAAGATATAACCATTATTAAAGTTATAAAGCAATTTTCATCATGTTTCTTTAAATCTAGATGTCGTTGATGTCATGGTTTTTTTTATTAGTTATACGATATAAGCTGATACATTACCTTAAATACAACAAAGAGTGTTCTGGTCCGTTTGTCAAAATAAAACGGTATCGGCCCACACGATATAGGGAATGTCACATTCAACAAAAACGTCACACGCATCAACGATTTACTACTTTCCGAAAAGACGACAAATAGGCAAAAAAGGTTTAAGATGTATTTTGTTAACGTGGATTTAACACTGCATTTTATAAAAACTCATTGGTAAGTTTCAAAGAAAATACGCGGTTCAGTAGATATAGAAACATTTATAATGTATGTTTTCGTTAATGTTGTTGATTGATTTTTTGTCCGAATGAAATTGGTTTTTTATCTCATTGTTTTTCTGAAAATTAAATTATAGTTACAATAATTTGAGGGTCAAACAATTAACGGTGCATGAAGTGGTAGTTTACATTTCTACAACAGAGTCAGTGCCTATGGGCGATCACCAACCACAGGGTCACTTAGAACATTTGGTAGTCTGTCTCTCTAAAATAAATACTATAATTTACAAGCCAGGGCACTTGAAGCTTGAAGCTTGGTCTTTTTTTCCATAAAGCCATAGCCATCCCCAAACTTATAAGTTCAACACTATGGTTTTATGATGCAGATTGCTATGTTCATCAATTGTACTTGAGATATTTTCATTGCTACTTTACACTATCGTTCGATATTTCATTAATGTTTTTTAATTATCTTTGATTAATGCATTAATATAGATTATAGTAGTGTGTTACTGTACTGAGGATAAATTTATTTGATAAATCAATGGTCACGGTGCAAGCGATCCTCTGATAAAAAAATCTCAATATCATCTTTACGGACTGTTCAAATACTTTTATTGCCCAAATGCTATGATCCGCTCAAAAACTTATTACAAAACCGAAGTTGTATTGTTGTTTAGGGATGGGTGATCCGTGATGTCGTCTATTGTACATCCTCGGTGTCGAACAATAGTTGACCATTGGAAACAACCTTTTGTTAACGGCAGCTGAATATTTCTGTTGAGAATATCTATCAGACCGAAATGTTGGATGACTTTCATTGTGGACTAACTCTCGCTAGCGATTTTATTCGAGAGATCTAGACCATAGAGCTTTAATTTCTTTTTTCGTCGTATTTATCAACAGTTTTAAATGTATTTTGTATACTTTTAAGTAATTGCAGATCAAATTTAATTTTCTACATTACACAAGATGCCAAGATACATATTTCAAGCATTATAAGATTTATTAGATGTTTTTTATGAACATTTAAATATTAATTGTGACTTGAATGATTTATTTTGGAAAAAATGTATAAAATGATATCAAAATAATTTTCGCCCACGATGAAGTTACGGCTATCACAAATTTAACTGACGTTGATATACACACCGCTTTACAAACCATTATTTCGTAAATATGAATTCAAAGTGAGTTATAGTTTATCATATAAAGGGATTCATAGTAATAATCCTGACCTGTATGATGTATCGAACTCTATTATAGTTTCAGCAAAAAATACGTTTGGGTGACTTCATTCATTCACGGGGATTTTATAGTAGCAACTCCCGCGTCATCGTCTTCTATGGGACATATTTTATCTGTGGATATCTTTTTTCATTTATCACAAAGCTTTGTAACAAATAATAAAAAAATATATTACTTTTATTGAAGAGAAAACATGAACAGCTTAGGAATGTCAGAAATTGAATTATGATAGAAGTATTATGATTTTATTTTTGTTTCTTCACCATATGACTTTAACAGAGCTAAAAAATTTGGTGCAGTATTTTTCTATTTCCTGAACAATGGCGTTGACTTTTGCTTTCCCTCAGCCAAATAACCTCTCAGCTTTAACGAAGCAAGCAATAAAGAGACAAAATTAAAACGTACTAAGTGAAGTGCCCTTTAAAATATTTCAGGGACATTCCGCATTAACACTACTACGGTAATGAGGTTGGAAGTGAAACTTTGGACCGTTTCCAGAATATCTGGTAAACATCTCTAGAAGCTATCGGGGTTACAGTATTACATCAATTTATTAGGGATTGGCTTAACAAGATAGTTTGGCACTTAACTTTAGTATATCTTTATTCGACTCAAATTATTATAGAATCGACACAGACTATCGATATCATAGTTGCTTTTTTTCTACTAAATGAGCCAAACGATATATTCTTAATTATTATTGTTTTATGAACGAAGTCGAGAAAAGCCATGATATGGTTTGTGTTCTTGGTCTGGATAGCTTGTTAATTTATTTTTATCAGATACAGTACTCAGCTGAGCTATGAGTGGAACTCATGGTGGGAAAGGCAGCTGATGCGTATGTTGAGACATCCTGTGGCTCCTCGATCCATCTAGCACAGCCGTCGTAGGAATTTCACTGGGTAAATATTATTTAAAGTGCCTCGGAAAGTATGTAGTGCTGTGCCTTCCGACGCCTGATCTTTTCCCGATAATTTTGGATTTGTCGTTATCCATTGGTAGTGTAGTAAAAGCGAGATAAATATATATTTTATGCAGTTGGCTTGTAAGAATATCCGTAGCTGAAATCGTTCAGGATGACACAACGATGGAGAGGTCAAGTAGAAATTATCGTATGAACTGTCGTTTAACCAAAACATCTATAACATTATTTTCTCAACAAATGACGTAAATGAAATCGATAAATAATAATTGGTACACAACAACAAGACAACTTGCGCTGATATGCGAAATTGTATCCTTGGATGAAATTAATTTTCAGAAAATAAGTCAATATTATTTGTTTTACACTTAATCTCCTCTTCTGTGAAGTCTATTTACCGTGTTCCCAATTATATATCAAATAACAATACAAAATTAATAAAGTGCTGTAGTTTATTGGTATTTGTATATATAACGCCATAATCATTTATTAAAAAAAAAAAACAAGTAATTAAAAAAATACTTCATATATGATTTTCTTTTTTTCAGAATTTAAAATCCTTAATTTGGTATATTATATCGAATTCACTCTAATAATAAATATAAAACTGTTATAGTACAACTGAATCACACGAATCACCAAGGGACAGGTAAACTAGTCTAATACGAAGTAAATCAAATTATCTACCAGATATTTGTGAGTTTATTATGTACGTTAATTGTTTATTTTAATTCAAAGTCTACTCCCGTCTCTTCAAAGTACAAGATTTCCATTCTCGATTATGTGGATTTGCATTGCGTCTCGTGAATTGTTTGAAATTCCTAGCGCTTATGTGAGTTAACAGCGTACAATCAGCAGTGAAGAGAGATTACAGACGATCCCAGCGTATGGTAATAATAAGATTGATATATACATACAAGTATATAGTATAATATAGTAGTTAAGTAACAGCCAGTTAATATTCCATTAAGAAACTAAGAAACATATTCTTGAGAGTGGAGAATACTTTGAGCTTAATCCACCATATTATCCGCTGCAGTCTACGCTATTTCTTGTATTCATCAATCCATATTGGCGCAAAAAGCACAAGTGGTATAACTTCGCTTGAAAGATTTTTTCACGATGTTTTCTTTCGCCAATGGTTTGAATCCGCGATTTCTCTTCAAGGTTCACATGTTTGAAAAAGGTTCAATTTCGCACAGTCATAAAACAAAAAAAAAAAATCACTATTTTCAAATTTGTTAGCATGACGAAAATCGTTAAAGTATTAAAGTTTGACAGTTATATTGCTGATGAAAAGACTAAAACCTACACGGATAAACTTGCGCAAAGCCATCGTCATCATTTATGGGTAGAATTAACTGCAGTAGCAAAATTTTTATAACGATAAAATTTCGTCCTAAGCTCATCATAGTATCATTTTTAAGTTGTAATATAGCCTTTATTCTTTACGTATTAAGAGTGCTTGTCAGTATAGGTCCTAAATACACAAAATAATTCAAGTAAAAACCGCGGCGCCATGTCCGTACTAGTTAAAATCTACATGGAAGGTTTTGAGAGCTTAACTCGACGCTGGGGATTAAATGTCCTCTAGATTAGTTTAACATGCAAACTTAACGATTAACGTGTCTTTTAACGCGACAGTTCTAACTTGATAGGACATTAAAGGCGGTATTAAATTCCTAGAATAAAAGACATTATGTAGTGTTTGTTAGCGCAATCTTATCTCGATATGTTGTTTTCAAATATTGAATATTTACAAAGGTTTATTGACGTTATATTTTAAATAGGTTGGATGAAGACATAAATCAATTAATAATTTTTTTTTTAATAGACTACGAATGCAGTTTCGGTTTTTAAGAGGAGATCGTTACGTGAATAAATGTAAACTATTCCTTAAATCATCAATGCCAATAAATATTTAAAAACCTACTGTTTAAACTACCAATGGAATATGACATGCTCGGTAAATAAGTCAGCGTAGAAGGGTTGATTCGATAATGAATAATCCAATCCATAAGAAAAAAATACCAAATTGTTAACAATTTTGCACTGGGTAGGCAAACGATAATAAGCTTTATTAAATATACTAATCTCCTGTACGTAGATAGGAACTGCTAAAAATGACTGAACCGATTTTGATGTTTTTTTTATTATTTTGTACGTGTTTTAGTTGCAGTAGTGGTCCCTGAATGGCTTAGATTGAACCCGAAAAATGTCACTACGATAAAGAACTACGATTTTTACGACAACCAAAAATTAACGTATTTCATCCGAACGAAGGCGAGAAGGGCAATTGTTATACATTTAATTTTAATTAAAATAATGTTCTCCAGACTAATTTCTGACAACGTCACAAAAGCAATCCGTGCACGAAATATTAAATTGTACAAGACTGTGCGAAAACACAGCTGCAATTTGTATTTCTTTTACTATCATAATCCGACAGCAATCCAACATGACGACCAATGGCTTTACGTATATTCCGAGGTACAGGAGACTAAACTTGACTGTGTTTAATCCACAAGCTGAAAACCAATATTTTTTCATCGGCCCGATTCTGGATCAAATTTTATAAACTAACCACTACATTAACGAGGAAATTAAAAAATAATATTAAAAGATAGATATTGTCTACATTCTTTCTATCTATTGATAATTTAGTCATCCCACTACTTTTGCCATATCACTGTGCTTCTATTACTCAGTGCCACTTTAAACACTTGTATCAAACCAGCCGTCATATGGAAATCAATTTGTCATTACGCCCGCATCTTATTCTGGGACTTACATCGGTATGAATAATATTTTTTTAAATAGTTAATATTTATTAAGCCTTTTATGATATGATCATATAAGACAATAAGAACTTGCTAGATGTCCATTTACAACTACATTTATAATCCTTCCCAACGCTTTTTCATCTTTTTCTTTGCCGACAGTTTCAATTTTTGTCGCGTTGGACTTTTTTGGGCGCGACGTATAGTGGTAAATGTACACGTGATTCTTAACCGTAGTTCGAATCCGTGTAAGAACCACTGAATTTTGTTCTCGTGTTAACAAAAATCACGTACTTCCTGTTTTTTTATAATTCATTTCATTCTCGTCAGCCAAAACGTCTTGGAATATTGTATGTGTCGTATAAAAATGAGTATCCACCGCCTTGTTTTAATTGGAAAAGTGCGAAGGAATTAGCTCTAAACATCTCCTCAAAAGGTGACTATTACTCGTTGTTAATTTATATGCATCGCTAAAAAAGATCATATCTTATTTTACTCTTAAGAATGGCAAGTACAATGTATTTCATTTGTTTATATTTCAATACTATTTACATGAAACATATTAACGCATCACCACATGATACGAAAGGGTTATGGAAATCCTGGCCGTATTCCAAAGTACCATTAATACCATTGGTAGTCTCCTTCTTAGTGGGATGCCACGGGATCGCTTACGCAGGCAACCGAGACGCCACGAAACAACACGCCCTTCTAATTAATGTGGTTGCAGTGCAGATTAATACTAAAGTATATTTTTAAACCACGGAAGATTTGATCAATTGTATGAATTATCTCGAGGGCATTATAATCAAAAATGATAAAAGATCAAAATGCGTCGAACATTAATATTATTTAATGTATTAAACATTTTTGTTCATAAGTGAAGCGACAGTTTCGACACGTTAACAATAATTATTCATTTATACAGGAAAATAAATTAAATGCATTCATGTGTGCAAAACTTAAAGGCTTGTCCTGAAAAAGTGAAACTCTCTATTTTGTTTCCAGATATTTTCGTCAATAATTTTAAAATACTATTTATTGATATTGATAAATTTATTTACGTAATGACGGTATCTCTGTTCTGTTTCTAGACTTAAAACAGCGGCTTCGTCAATACTCTAAAATTAATTATCTATTATTGATTCAGACAAAGAAATTTAATATATGAAATGAAACGTGTCTATGTGTATATCTGTTTCTAGACTGTTGTGTCTACTGTCTGCCGAAACCTTTACAGTAGGCATGGAACTAAATTTAAACTTGATCGATACCGTTATATCCAGCTTCCAGTTCACAGACGTTGCAGACATTTTATTAATAGAAAACTATTTTATTATCACTTATAGGCCTATATCCTAGCCATTAAACTAAATGAATATTTTGTATAGACTATTTCGTCACAAAACTTCCTGCACCCACTTATATGAATCATAAAATATTTCAAATAATTAATAAAAAAAATAAAACGAAAATATATTTTAATTTTAAGATTTTAATAATTTATTTTAAAAATAGAGAAAACTCGCCGCTTAAAATGTTTGAGTCAAATCTAGTTAAGAATACTTAGCTTTATTACGACTCGCGATTATATTTTGGACTAGTTGACACTGCCGTCTTCGGTCGCGTTTTAGGGGTCGGTCGTCAGATGCTAGGAATAAAAAAGTAGCCTTTGTCCTTCCTTGGGCTTTAATTTTGCTTTATATAAAATTTAATCAAATTCGACTGAGTGGTTTGGCCGTGGAAGAGCAACAAACAGCCAGACAGATTTACTTTGGTATTTATAATTGTATTAATTAGACTTCTTAACGTAAAACTGATAAATAAATGAATTACTGACGGAATCTTACCTTTTCAATGATTTTTTAGGAAATTTTACTTATTTATTTAATTATTATTTTACTTATTAAATTTATCGAAAAATTCTGATGTCGTAAGGCTCGGACCGATAAAATTCTGGAGCATTTCAAATTATAGTAAAACTACTTATAATTTTAAAATTTTAATAATAGTGTGTATTAATGTATTGTTTTTAGTAGTACGTTGTTGGTTTTCAAAAACCACCAAAATGCCGAAAGCAAACTCTATAACACTAAATGTTAAACTCAATCACACACAAATACACTCGGTGGCTAAAAAATTGAAACAGTTAATGAAAAAAACAAGCAATTACATCACAGTACACTGGCTATTGTGTCCGGATCAGAAATCGCCTCTATCGACACCGAACCATTTCGGGTTGGCTAGGGTTGATTTACCCCGCCCCATCTGCCTCCGTCTAGACCGGCGACCAGACTAGTGTGATTCCAACTCTGGAAGAGGGAGGACGTTCCGACACGCTCCCTTTGGCGCGAATTTTGAACGCGAGTGCGTGAATTGTGGTTTAAGTGAATTCATCGGATTTTTTTGTGTCGATTGTTTCGTTTCTCTTTGATTTGGAAGCCAATTGAATGTGAGTCTTATGGTGTTTTATACTTTCATTTATGTCACTTTATTTGAATTAAAAGATATATTTTATATGTCTTTATTATAAAGTAATTTATCCCTTAACTAATAGACATTATTCCGTAAATAAATATTTAGCAAAATACATAAATATGCTTATTATTGAAATCGTATATAATTACCCTATTAATTTTTTTTAAAACAAGTTTTATAATAAGTTAGTGATATGAAGTCACCAATTTTTTATTTACTTAAATTTTACAAATAATTCATAATTTAAAAATAATAACCGGTCATTAGCATATATTAATAAAAGTGGAACTCAATGTACTGTACGGATCACGTAATTTTCCATTTTATTCACGCGTTTCATTTTTCCACATCGGAAATGGAATTACGGAATAACGAACAATCGATATGGTTACGCAATTTTATTTCTGACAAAAGTAAAAAATAAACATTGCGAATATATTCAGCGCATTGTTTTTTTACTCGTTATTTTGAAGTCAATGAATGTAACGAAAGCTTCATGAAAGCGAAGAGCGGACAGGAGTGGTATGGCATTGTAAAAATAAGTGCAAAAGGGATGTCAAAACGTACTTAAGAGCGAAAAGTCGTTTTTCGAAGACATTTTGCGAGGATCTCGAGAGTTTCGAAAAGAAAAAAAAAACGACTTCCATCCCGACCCGTCCGCCACTTATCACCACCGGGGCAGAAACGATGAATTAGCGAAAATATAACCCCCCCGATCTTAAGTATTACGGTAAAACTTGGATCTTCGGCAACGGGACTTTTGCTATATGACGTTTTTTAATAAAAAGGAAAAAAGCCCTTTTTATTAAAAAACGTCATCATACTATAGTGGTCTAAATAATATATATGCAGAGCACAAGTATTATATTACAAACAAAAGCAAGCTATGACTATTATTATAAAATGATGGTGTTATTAATAATATTATATAACCAGCGACGACTAAACAAAGTTCCAACAGTTGCCAAAGCGGATTTGTGGATATATTTGCGGCAGATTTTCATCCGACATATCCAAGTTATATTTAGATGTTTTCCTTCACCACCAAGCAATAAATGAAATATAAACACAGATTAAGGCCGTTCGGATTTGAACCCACAATCTTCAGTGGAAACCATTTTGTCCAACCACTGGGCCATACCAGTTTTTTACCAGTCAAGTTCAATTGTCTACGCCATCACTGTGAAATTATATATTTTTTTTTACAATATCGCGATTCGAATATTTTTCTTTAATTTACGGATTCGTAAATGAGTGCGCTTCGCTCTCGATTACTTGCACAAGATCGCTTTCTATATTTTATCAAACAATATTTGAACTGTATTGTAATATTGAAAATCAAAATCATCAATAAGTTTTGTTCGTTTATCTCACTTTCGAATCGTCATCTCAGATAATCGATTAAATTTAAAGTTATCATCGATTTAAAATGTAGATTCCATCGAGAAGAATCGATACGAAACTTACTAATCGCTTATTTTATCGATTGTAATAATGTATCAGTTTTAAGTAATTTTGACTTAATAAGACGGTAGTATAAATAAAATTATAATTAATCTAATTATAAAGAAAAAGTCATTATTAGTACATTATATAAAAACCATTTGGGTAAACTTACCATTGTTCATTGCCATGAAGATCGTTACCAAATATCACACAAAAGCCATCAAAATACGACAACAATAACCACTAATGGTGCGATAGAATCATAATAATGTTCCATTCCTTTATTATAAGATAACTACTAGAATAATATCGTACTAAAAATATTCTATAGGCTTTAGTTTTATTTTTAATTTCAATCCCCTTGTCTATACATGCCACTTCATTATACTCTTCAAAAGTTTGCCTAATTTATTGATTGAAAAACATTAATCAGTATTTGGTAACATACAGAAATTTCAATATATATAATATTCAATGTTAATAATTAAAACGGAATATCCCAGTAACACAGGTTACTGAAATAACTTAGCTAATATGCACGCTAGAACCGTAGAGTTATTTTATAAAAAAACAAGCTCGTAATTCACCTCAAAACACGAGCGTGGCATGTCAAGTGATGTGCGATATTGACTGTAATCATAATAACAACATTTCAAAGATATGCATCAAAATAGCGTAACGCCATTTGTAATTTTTCGAGTGATATACGAAGTGAGTTCTTACATCTCGATCTCGATCTCGATGTTGCGCAGGATGTCCATATAGTAAGTTTTAAATTATCTTAACGCCTAGATAAGCCACGTGTTATGCTAAAAGTGTTTTTTTTTTGTAAAATAAATCTAATCTTATCTAAAGTTTTAATGAATTATTACAAATATTATATAAAGGTACGAACTAAGTTTGAAATTAACTTGTTTTTTAAATAGTCTTCTGGCTTTTATAATAAATGTTCAATGATATTGAATAAAATTAGAGCTGAATTGAAGTAAATATTTTAATAATAATAATATTATCTAGAGTATTTATAATTGTAAAATGTTTAATTTGTGTTATATTTCATTGCTTGTTAGCAAACTGCTTTTTTACTGTAAAAAACAAAACTATGAAGTATTTTTTTGACTTCTTTGAAAATGAATAAACTGTGAAACGGCTACAGTTGTTAAAAAAGGTGTTCAGAGTGTCTCTTTAAGAAAGTATTGGAATATTTTTCTACGTTCCTGTTGCTTCGCATCTTTCGTTCCCTTTATCTATTCCACAATAATAATTTTGCAAAAGTCATTATGTAAAATGGTTCTATTATACATATACGATTATTCAAAAACTTTCTAATCTTCGTATATTGATGTAAAGATGAAAATATTGCTTCGACTTACATTTTTTTATTATCACGTTTGAATATTATTTTAAAGACAAATACAGACAACGACACACAAAATAAATTTTATTTTGCAAGAGTAACATACAGATAAAAATAATATTTCATTCTTAAAAAAGGAAAAAAAAACTTATTTTAAAATTCATGTAGGCACAGACATCCGTTATAGTTATGTATGTAGAGATTTTTAACCTTGAATTGTAAAGACGCCAGCAATGAATCCATTAGCACATGAATCAAACGTATACCTCACTGAGTAATATAACACAGTTATTCTATTTCGAGAAGATATTAACATGTTATGGAGAAAATAATAGCGTTTCTTATCCCGGAATCAGTTATAATAACAGCAGTTCAAATAAAACATTGACTTAGATACAAGTTTTTAAATAACCGAATGAGTTAATATATTTTTTATTCATTATCGTAACATTTATCAATAACGTAGCTGTAACGTAACGTTACAAACAGACATATTCTTTTATAAAACTATGGTCTACGCCTCTGCTTACTTAAATATTATTGAAAAAGCTGTTGGTTACAAATCAATACAAAAATAATAGCTCGTAACTCCCAGTGCTGGAAAACGGCCCGCTATCAGTGCAAATTGGTGATAACACGTTGCTTAAACACACAAGTGCATTTGAAATTTTAAAAACAACTAAGAATTGAACCATTTGGCCCAGATTTAAATTCGTGATCTTCGCTTCAGATCCACCCGTTCTATCCGCTAAATCATTTCAGCTCTATATTTTAAAAAAATTGATCTCTATAAAAGTCAGGATTAAAGCTTAAACTAAGTAGAAACCTTTTACCGACTTAATACAAAATCGGCTTCAAAGTTGGCAATCTACCAAAACATCTATAGTTAGAACATAAAAGAGTAGATTTAGATAAACTTTATAATAACTGCCTTTTAAAACTTAATAAACCCTAAAACTAAATGAGTGTAATTATTTTATAATGCACTGATTCCGTTAATAATAGAACTATGTTGTACTAAGCTTAAACACGAGTTTTCTAGATTCGCTAGCCATTTTTACACTTTCATTATTTCGTCTGTTGCTTTGTAACACGACAGGTACATTTATCATAAGCCTGTCTAACTCAAGAACCACTAGAACTCTGTGTTGGGAATACGGAAGCAACTCAGACAGACTGACCACCATATATCCTTATATGTATAAATATATTTGCGATTGGTTATAATTGAATCTACTACTATTCGGCAGACAAATAAATTAATCGGTATATTTCGCATTTCAAACAGCCTAGACTGATTAATACAATCGTTGTATCTAAGCGTTGTTACTTTGTAGTATTTTTTAATAATAAACATTAAAAAATATAGGTTTTGAATTCAATCTAAGCATATCTATTATCGGCTGTGTTATTCGGTAAAAATGAAATTAGTATTTCTTTTCTAAAATGTCGTAAAACGATTTACAGTGATTCGCTATTTTGACGCATGTTTCAATTTAATGTTTTTATTACTGTAGTCGTATATCCCTTGTACTTCGGCGAGTGTCATATTAGTTCTTACAGATTTTTTTACATTAGCAGCCTGTAAATTTCCCACTGCTGGGCTAAGGCCTCCTCTCCCTTTGAGGAGAAGGTTTGGAGAATATTGCTCCACGCTACTCCAATGCGGGTTGGTGGAGTAATAAGAATTCCTCACGATGTTTTCCTTCACCGCCAAGCACAACATGAATTATAAACATAAATTAAGCGCATGAAAATTCAGAGGTGCCTGCCTGGGTTTGAACCCAAAATCATCGGTTAAGATGCACGCGTTCTAAACACTGGGCCATCTCGGCTCTCTTACAAAATAGCTACAGATCTCGTCGTTAAAACATAATATTATGTTTTAACGCGTTCAGTACTTAGTATTTCGTAAAATAAGCTTGCTTTTTTTATATAAAGCGCCGACTACTGACTAGGATAACTGCTCTAGACCCGAGTAATCTGGAACGAGAAGTCGATATTATAAGATTACCAAGATTAACGTTTTAATCACGTATTAAAATGATAACAATCTTCTTTCACTTACAATTTGCATATTAAAAACAAAACGGTTTGTTAACTGTAGTAAAAAAAACATATTTATAAATATAAAACTACCTGTACTTAGTGAAAGGGATTTGTGCATATGGGTAGGTACCACACGCTCATCAGATATTCTACCGGCAAACAGCAATAGTTAGTATCGTTGGGTTCCGGTTTAAAGGGTGAAGCAAGTGATACTGCAGGTACATGGGGCAGAACTTCTTAGCTCCAATGTTGGTGGCGTATTGGTGTAGTGAGGTTTGTTTAAAATTTCCTTAAAAAATGAAACGTTAACACATCTTACAGTTTTGCATTTATTAGATTATCCTAGAGGTTGTGAAACGGTGTTCAAAGTTAGATGAACTCTGAATGGTCATGAAATCTGAATGGGTATTGGTCAGTTGTAACCGGTGACGCTATAGGCGACCAATGAGCGTTCAGTAATTAGCTAGATTATCTAGTTTGACACTGATCACTGTTTCAGACACATTATTTTATTTTATTATACATTAAGTATCAGTTTGCTAATGGCTGGTTAAAGGTCTTTTCTAGTGCTAAGGTTATTCCACTACTCTGCTCCGATGCCGGTTTGTGGATACAAAGGAGGTCTTCAGATACATGACGGTTTTCTTATCAAGCCCGAGATTAATCACAAACAAAAATTAACCACAAGAAAACTCATGCTTGCTTGGGTTTCAGTCCGCTATCTACAGTAAAAAATTACGTGTCGCAGCCGCTATTTCTATTTCGGTTAGCTATACTTTATAACGTTATTTTATATTCAAAGCAAAACAAAGACATTTTCGTATCAAAATTGTTAAAGAATTCAACCACTGTATAAACTTCATACAAACACGCGTATATATGAACTAGCGAAAATTTCGTATACACAAATATTTGGAAGAGATTCGCGTTTTATTAAAATACAGCGTATTTATCCATCAATCTCATAGATTCATGACGTCAATGTTTTATTTTAATCCCCAGCGAGCTATTTGAACTACTAACGGATATTAAATGCATATAACGTAAAAGTTCATTCAACGCTCGCCGAGTGTTTTAACGTGATTACGCGATCATCAAAAATTTACTAAAATAAGGTTATTACACTATACTCGTTTTATATGAAAGAGGATTTTGTAATTTTATCATAGAGTATTAATATCATTTATGAAAAGCAAAACAATGTTTAATGCATGGTATTTGCGTCTAATTTTTAATTTTTAAGACACCAATGTTTGAGAGACTCTTGCTCGTCAGTGAAAACCTGCATGTGTCGGATTAAATTCAGTCCTATGTTGTATCCACCAATCCGCATTGGGGAAGCGTGGTTAATTATGCTCCAAACTTCTCCTAAAAGTCCTTCACCCAGCAGCAGTTAAGAGGCTGTTATTTCTTCAATATAGTATATATTATAGTAGTATTACACAGCAATACCTTCACTTTTGAAACTTTTATTTCATAACAGCCGTGGTAATATTTGATCAGGACGATGAAATTATAGATCACAGATGGTAAAGAGATTGAAGAGACAAATATATTGACAACTATTTTCTAAAATAAACATTGGCACTATATACCGTACTTTAGGGAAATTGGATTAAAATTTATTCTCATTTATATCAGCGTGATTATCGATAAGTAATGTTTAAATACACACCAGACAGTTGGTTGCTTGTTTATCCAAATAAGTCTCGTCACAGTCTTATCTTAAACAACCAATAACAAAACAGTTGATGCGAGTAGTTAAAAAGTTAAAAATTATATCGTAACGAAAAAAGATGTATGAATTAATTCATATTTCAAGATGTTTTACCTTTCTTTAATTGCTCAACTGAAACATTGGTTGAAAACCGGAAACACCCGAGTCACAAATAGAAGCATTGCTTCTTGTAATCACGTCATATGATACATTTAACTAGTATTGCATTAACTTATTTGAGCGACGTAAAAAATGACGTTTTAAAATATGTATACATTAAGAGATCGGAGTCGTAGTTAAAAATATGACATTGAATAATATTATTTTAAACTAATCCAAAATCAATAATAATGAACGTTTGATCTTTCATTTAATTTTGATTTTTACATATTATTAATTAGTGTGTTATATTCTTTTATAATTGTTTAAAAGGAGGATCAGTGCAATACTTTAAGAGACTTCGTACTCTTATCTCTTTCGAGAAATTTTAAAACTCGACTTACGACGATTTGCTTTTTGGATGTGTGTATCCTTTATATGTTATAAATAAAAGAAATAGTTACTCATATAACTTTATGATTTTACAATCGAGTGCTTCAGTATTATTTCATTCAGAATAAATTGTAACATAAAGATAATTTTAAAAATACTTTGTGTGTTCTAAAATTAAATTGAATACTATATAAATTAAACAATTAATTATTTCATACATCACTTCTAGTAAAATGACACTAATTATCAACGTCGATTTGAGAACATAATCTCTATATTTTATTGTTTAAGGACCTAAAGTCATTCACACGTTGCTTTTAGCAAACTTAGGTTACATAACTATTAATATAATTTAAAATAAAATGAACCTCTCAATCCTCATAATAATATATCTTGGATTATCCTAAATTGAAATAGGAATTTAACATATGGTAATCAGTCCACTAACACACAAAGATTAAATGTTATTTACGATCTTGAAAACATCGAACATGTAACAAAAGTTTTAACATCGGTAGTTGAGTGTGTCACGGTTCTTAAAAGAGTCAAGAGGTCATCGGTTAAAGAACGGATACATCCCATCTCTATTCCTGCACGTTATTTTACATACAATACTGTCTCACAAACGCGCATATTTACTCAAGCCCACAGGTCACAGACCACAATACTTAAGAGACTCTTGCTCGCGAAAACTTAAAGTAAAAAGTTAACATCCGTTTTATTTGCATAAATATTTATAAACCACACATGTTGCATGTAGGTTTTTTTTTTATTATTTGCATACGAAATTGCAGGTTTCCTGTATATTATAGTAAATTTTAACATTTAAAGGTTTGTCGTGTTGAACAAATTCTTGACTATTATAATTAAAATGATTTATTATATTTAAGTACATGTTTTCTGTTTTAGAATGAGTAAAACATTAAGATTAGATAATTAAATAATCATAACAATGGTTTCAACTTTATTCCAACATATGAAAGCTATTTTGTATATTAGAAAATTATAATATATACATATTAAAGCATCGTGAACAACTTTTGCGCAATCATTATTGAGGAACTGATAAACTGAAGGAAAGAAGCGAAGCAACTGCAATGAACGAACAAAAACATTTCGATAGTTCTTTAAATTGACACTTTGGACACCTAAATAACTCTGTAGTCATTTCATAATAAATATATTTTCATGGAAGACAAAAACATATTTTTACTTTTGTTTTGTACAGTAGAAAATTAGCACACAAGAAGCGAAAGAATTTTTCTATAAAACATCTACAAATATGAATGAAACATTTTACAATGGCAATAATTTAACATAATACAAGATGTTTATTTTTAGGAAAGTTTTGGTACATATTTAATACAATTTAAATTAAAAAAATGAGGCCATAAGTCGATTTCTTATCTTATTTACTAGTCAAGTCAAAGATAAGATAAATCTTTCAGAAATCGGATTAATATCTATGAAATAAATACCGACTGAAGTATTACCAATTCGTAAAGGTCACGTAATTATTCCTCCCAACTCGGCTATCAGCGGCACTCTGTTTTAAAAGCCTATTCTTGTCACAGATAAAACGAAGATATCTGGTGACCTCGTATATCGTACATTTTGAGGATAACAGAAACAATGAATTTTAATTCCGTGCGCAACCCGACCCGCTAGGTCATAAATAAATCCCTTATCGAATAGGTAATTGGTGATGGGGCGACCACTCCAAGCCAAGAGATATCAAATACGTAACTATAAATTAAATTACACCGTCTTAATTCAATCCTTAAAGTGACACCATAATTTGTTGACAATTTAAATATGTTTATAAACTAATGTTTGGTTCGGTGTCGGCACCTGGATGTTCTGAGTTTGTATACTTAGAAAAGCTTATCATTTTATGAACAAATATATCAAGTGCAACTTCAGTAGTTTTTGTGTATCTTAGATAAGGCGAGGAGTTAAAAAATATAATAACTTTTATAGCTTCGGAACACCCAACTTGATCTGGGACGACTTCTCGATCTTCATTCTTAAAATAATATACACAAAGTATATTCTTTAAAAATCGTTTAAATAACTTTGAAAGATGAATTATGATTATTTGTGAGGCGCGTCTTAGCATTTAATTCTGCAATAAGTACTAAAATCCCCGGTAACAATATTAAAGGCAGTCAGCCCATGAATGACAGCGGGACCTAAATCCATCATCAAGTCTATCAAAATCGAATAAAGTGCAATTTTCCCCCATTACCGCCCTTATCTTCCGTCATTTTACGTATCGCTTCCGAACCCAAAAGAGGGTAAGATGTAAAGATGAATATAATAAATCCGTATCGAATGTATGCACGGTTAGAGAATGTTTCTACGAAATGTGATATTCGTTCGTGAAATTCGTCTGTCAGATGTGGCGATCCATCACCAATTAAATGTTGGGCTGTTGACGATACATTATCAGCTGCGAATGCACTCTGATTGATGGCGGCTAGTACCATGGAACGGTAATGTATACGTTCGCGCCCAATTGCCTCTTTGTAAGCGAAGACTGAAGAATGTTGACAAGACTATTATTGTAACTTGTGGCACTAGTGATGTCGATAAAAATATTTTTTTTTTACGTTACGTATATAATACACTGTAAATAAATTAATAAATCCTAGATTTTTTTATTTTTTTAAATCAACCGTTTCATTGAATTATATAAATGTCCTAAAAACTTTATAATTATATTTCAGTATAAAAAGCAGTGTACGTAGCAATTAACATTAAAATTATCACATTTATTTTATAAAGTGCTGTAACAATAGCCTCGCTATAATAATTAAGCTCAAAAATCATAATTATTTTATCCATTGGATAATTAATAAAACAAAAGACGCCCCGTAGGCCTAGGTACTAAAGGCGTCTATTGTTTTTTGAGTTCACGGGGATAAAGGGACGTTTCCGGCTTCTATCGAAGTATTGTTCGTTTTTCTTCTTCTATTTACTCAAGTTTCAGCAAGTAATACATTTATCCAAGAAATTACTTTAGCTTAATAAATTGTTTATTGAACGAGCGTCTCTAATCGCTGTTCCGATAACTTTTAATATCGTTTTGATTCGAGCGACAGATTTGTATACTTTTAGTTTTGGGGCCGGCGGTTCCCATGACTTTAGGGAGTTACGCTATTTTTGTGCGTCGTCAGATAATTTATGATCGTGCAATGCACAGACGCTTTTAGGGAGATGGCACATTCATCGCTGGGACAACGATTCTTCTTAAATTTATGCCACCGTAAAAATGATAAGTGACGTATAAATAGGTCTTCTCTCTTAAGATATTGGCTTTTAACAATTTTATGTGTGTAACTAATTGTTGACATAAAATTACATCTTTATTAGTAACTCTTGTTCGCTTCATTTTATGTTTATTTTATTAGTGAACTTCTAAAAACACATAATTAAAACCAATTTAGTATCGTCCTATATAATAGTTTAATATGAAATACGCATTTATTAGTGATGGGCGGGTTTTGTTTGTTTTATTTACATGTTGTAATTAGTTTTTATTCATATACATTTTATTGTACTAGCTGTATTGTATTTTAATATATTGTATCGATAAAATGAACATATTATGGTAAATTTAGTTAGTGATTAATTTATTCTACTTAACTAATACAGCGGTCAATAAATATATCAACCTTATTTTGTATTGAGTAACATTTTTGGTAGAATAATAGATTAAACAAAAACACAAACGAGTAAATAAAAAAAAAAAAATAAGGAATGAAATTGTTCGCAGAGACTCCCTTATCTCTTATAGCGATCTCTCGCAGATAACCTTTGTGAAAGAAGTTTAGTATGAGAAGTTTTCTCAATAATTATCAATGAAAATAATCTTATTCTAGTTGCTTTGCACTCCGAGAAATTATTTTAATCACTACAAGTGACTATTGTAATAAAAAACTTAAGGACATTTTTTTAATAATACATTAGTTTTTATGTTACTATCCAATATAGTCCAGTTATTAGAAACACGTAATTCTAAATTGAAGATTGCAGGTTCAAGCCCGGTCAAGCATTATTGAGTTACCTTGTGCTTAACTTATGTATATAAATATATTGTATATATATTTTGGCGGTGAAGGGCAAAATTGAAAGGAATCCAAGCCTCAAGAGAGATGAACACAGCCCAGCAGTGGACTCATTTAAGTCTGTAAATTTTTTTTAATAAAAAAATCTAATAAAATATTTGATGCCCAAACCTTACAAGCGTATGTGTAATATAATATGGTATACATTCATCTCAAATATAAAATAACATTTTCCGTGTACCGTGTATGTTTGCTAACTATAAATGCTAATATAATTCATTGCTTCTAGCATAGATCAGTGACCTTTCAAATATGTTCATGTTCGAAATGTACCCAATTAGGTAATATATATTTTTCTAAATAGCTTTCTCTTGTGGTACGTCAAGTATTCGGTGGCTTAATGAGGCCATTGAATAGGTGAATTGTTGAACCAATTTTGTACTTAAACTATTTGTCAAGAGAGTCCATGCCCTAAAATCGCTTCCAGATTTAGAGACGAAGGGTTCCGAATACAATTTGTTGTTACCGTTGAAACAATGCCGACCGATGTTATGGTAATCTTAGAGGCGGCGGAACATTTCTTTCGGCTTTATTTTGTAAGCCAGCTCCTTTTTTATATTCATAGATGTAAGGGATATCTTGTAGGATTAAGATTAGATTTACTTATCCATACGCTATGATCCGTTACTTGTTTTTTGTTTGTCAATATTTTCGTAGAATTCTATATAAACATATAAATAGTTTTCGGAATATATTACGTTATAATTTATAATCTATACATATAATAAAATTGGAGTGTCTGTTTGTAATATTAAAATAACCCATTTTTGTATGTTTACACGGTACATATACCAAAATAACATTTTTTAAAATTTTTGTATGTCTGTCTTTCTGTTTGTTCCGGCTAATTTCGGAAAATCATAATCTCAACCGGCTGATCAGCCGTTCCAGAGATTTCGACGCGACTTTCACAGCTAGTATGTACATAATATTATTACGATTGAAAAATTTATGTTATATAACACAGATAATCGATTTCTTAAAACTTGATTTTTCAGATAGTACGATAACATTCAAATGCACTAATGTTATTGGAAAACTTGATATATTTTATGGCATAGCGCAATGTCACGGAAGAACCGATGAACTGTAAGCGCTGCACAGCTGCTGCTTTTGTATTCGTAATGACTGTTTGTTGATTTACGTTGCGGCACATTTTTGTTTTCATAAACAATTATTTTTATTACACACCAAATGTTTTTTAATACAATTATTTAATTTGACAGAAAAAAATGTATTTTTTTTTTAAATATATTCAACGGCTAATATATCCAGATTGCTTGTAGTTGAATATTACTGTAATTTAAATATTGCGTTTCATTTTCATTTTTCATTTACATTCATTTAGAGTATAATAGTACGATATTGTTTCCTTGTCAAGTCTGTAGCCAATGTATTCTATGGCACAATCGCTCCGGGAATAGAACAGTAAGTTGAGTATATAAATTAGCTGTCAGAGCGCTAATCGCTCCGACAGCCCGCGATGAAACTTTAGAGTCCATCAGTGGTAGTCTAAAAGGCCAACGTATGTTTCTAAAATAAATCCACAATAACGGCATCCATTTATTTTGTTATCCTTTTAGCAAAGTTATTTTGATGTACATTGTACATCGTTTGTTCGAGAAAGGATTACGTTTTATCATCAACTATAAACCCATCTTTAAGTTACCAGGGATTATCCGACCATTGGAAATTTCTCCAACTTATTTCATTAATTTTGAATGGTAAGCTAGCGTGAACGTTACGAATTAGGGCGATTTTGCCAGATTCACACGCTTCGCAGAAAAATGGCTGCGGAGCGAAATACAATAGAGCACAATTACGTTCGAAGTCGTAATGAGTCCGCCAATGAGATAGCAATAAAATTTCGCCTTACAATGCGCCCATAATTAGAATTAACTGTCTCATTCCCACCCACATCCGACGACCGTCACAATTTAGTTCCATGGACATTGTCCAGAATGAACAGATCACATTTGATTCGATTGCGTTTTAGCTGTAGGTATTGATTTGGAAATTTTGAACGTCTACTTTCAAAATTATATTTTTTATTCATTTATTGATCGACAGAGACAGCAAATGCGTAACATCTTATTTAAAAAAAGAATCATTTTATTGATAAACAAAAACAGCAAACGAACCGGAAAGCTTTACAAATTTTACTTTTATATTAATGTACAAAAAGAAATATGATTACTTTAAAATTGTATAGCTTATTAAATGATACTTAGACACAAGTGTTTTGAAGAAAGAAAATTTGTCCGTTACATAATAAGAGTTATCGACGTTGACTGTAAACGTAAAACAGTGAGTGGCATTTACGAGACGAGTGTTTTGTTTCTGCAAACAGCTGCCACATAAAATGAAGGTACCCTTGTATTGCCTTAATTTTTTACCCCCCTTGTTTTTGTTATTAAAACGATACAGTTTCTTGAGTGAGAATGTTATTGAAATTCACGGATTGCCACTCGAGCGGTTCTTCATTTAGAGGATTTAGTGGGAATTAGGAATGAGCACTGTGACGCCATTGTCGGCGGTTTTCGGAAACAATGCTTCATTGTGCGTGGACTCGAGAGACTTAACTGCGCTTCGCTATTTGGTAAAGCGAGGATGCTACGGTTATAATTTTCGAGGAATTTGAGAATAAGTTGAAAATTGCGTGTCGGATTAAGTCAATGGAAATTTAGTTTCACGAATTAAAATTTGAATAAATTATGTGATTAACATTTTGTCTACTTTTATATTTAATTTTATTTAAAACGAAGATTTACATTGTACGAGATTTTAGATAATGTTAACATGGGAAGTATATATTTATATTGAATATATATATTTAATACCACATTTTTATATATTTTAAATTGTGCAACATACGTACGTATTTAAAAAACCTTTTTCATTTCAAAATCTAGTATATGTCTACAAGTTGTCATTTTACATATGTATTAAATGTAAACAAAAATGCTTTCCTTCAATATTCTTATAAAATATAATAATAAATAAAATGAATACGAAGCATATTCAAATGATCGGCCCAACAAATGGTTTCATCAAAAGTCAGTAATTCGCGTAATAAATGTATTGGAATTTTATAAAACTCCATCATCGGCAACACGATTGATGTAAGGCCATCAATCAATGCTTTGAAATTCAATCTGTACTTTTAGACCCTCCAATTAAGCATAATTTGAGATAAGCCTTTAATTTTTCGTTACGGGTGGCCCTCAAGTGTAAGCCGGTCATTAGCCACCTTTTTTAGATTCATTTTTATACCTTTTGTCTTAAAGCACATCGTATTTCTTGAAAATATTCCATAATGCATGAGGTACTGATCCCTTCATAGCAATTATCTGTAATAAATCTTATGTTAGATCAACAGCTGATGCCTAAATTTATGTTCTTATTACATAATGTAATATATATGGTTATATATAGAATAGAGTATAAAAAATAAGAGTGCGGATCAAAAAAATATTTTACCTTATCTTTCGAGTGCCACTCGAGTGACCTCATGCACTCGAAGCAGGCTAACCGACATTATCAACGAAAATAAATGACCAATTAAACAATCTAATTCATTTCGTTTGCGTCCCGGTCCTCAATGGGGTGGAAACATAAATCAACATGTCGTTGAGTGGCGATAAACATTTTGTGACTTCCAGTTCAGGTGATAAAAAATTGACCACTTTTTTCGACGTTACACCCGCAAAGGTTTTAAAAGGGTGACATTTTTTAGCTCTAACAGCTTCTTAATTGCGCATGGCCACCCTTTAAAATCGTCCCTTTCGACAAAAAACAGGCTTAATAAATGACCATAACGATTTAAGGCCGAGCAAAAAATAATCGGTAGCCGCGATAGTAACGAGAGCTTGATAATATAAAATTCCTCGTATAATGATTCGCCGCATCGAGGCGACGACACAAAGGTAAATATTTTTTTAATGGCGCATGCTTACTACATTAAGTATCGGCTAATGGGGTACGCAAATAAGAGGTGCTCACACTTGTTCGTATTAAAGTGCCACAATGCCCGTCGTTGCGGATAAGAGGATCAATATTTTGATAGCGCGCGTGGTGGGATTGTAGAAACATGTGGTCAAACATTGTGCAACATCGAATGTAGCTGTTTAGCCGCGGTTAACGGCACGCACGCCGAGCAAAACAAACGTGGCTGCGCTTTCGCCACGCTCCTAAACTATACAGTCTACGTGCTTTGTAAAGCCAGGAGCTAGGCCCAGCTATGTGGACATAGTGGAAAATCAATAACAGACCAGTTAAATTGTGATGAAATGAAAATATTGTTTTGGTACATTTCCCGTGAAATACACTGTTAAATTAGTATAAAAAGGCAAGTCTATACTACCGTATTCGTACATTGCTATAAATGAAAGATAAAATAATTTGAAAATGGAACTAAATTAAAACTACTAAAAGAGCGCTCAATTATCGCTCGATTGTGATTCAAGATGACTCAGTTGTTTTTTACGAGACTATGTTAAGATTTTGAATAAAGTAGCGCTGGTCAAAATTTATATAAACGAGTATGAAACCACATTCATTGATTACGTTTAAATATAGTAGTTTTCTAAAAATAATGACAGTCTTCTACGTTTAAGCATAAAAAACATATTATAAATATATACGGCGCCAGTGCAGTTTTGTTATGTATAACTATTTGTTAGTATTGCTCTTAGTCTAAAAGCAATAGATGTTGCTGACCAAAATAAACTCCTGCGATGAATCAGCTGTCAACCCGAGAAATTCCTCCACATCAAAGGAGTATATTCGCGGAAATGCAGACGTTATTTTTCATATAGAAACAGCGACAGTGACAATTAATTTGTGCAAAAATCCTGTTGAGCTTAAATTTTACATCCTGTTTTAATTTAATAATGCATTCGTTTCAGTTTTTAAGTCATTTACAAATTGACGAATCAACATCAAAGCTAAAATGCGACTCGGAGAACTTACTCGGGGATTATTTTGGATAATGAAATGAAATAATATCACTTTGAAAGATAAAATTACTTGCGATAAGTCATTCGTAAATTTTTGAATGAATTAACAAAAATGATGTTTTACAATTACATTTCAGTATTATAATACATTTTTAAACTTCTATAAATGAAAAAGTAACTCTATTGGCTCTTTGCGACTAAGCCAATGATCCAACCGCTATGACACTTGACATACTTAAATATAATTTGGAATGTGGATAAGAAAAAATAAATTACGTAATTTATGAGTAAAAATTGACACGGTCGAAGTCTTGGGAAATAGCTATTCGTAATATTCGTTTTTTGAATATTTGTTCTAATTATACCTAACGCGACTAGAACATTCCTTTAGCAAATAGCTAAAGGAATGTTCTAGTCGCCTAGCGTCGACGCTACTTGCAGCTATTCAAATGCTTCTTTTATAAATCATACTTTAGTTACTTTTATAAAATATTTTTCAGCTAAGTATTTTACTCATACAACACGTTACACCTGGGACTACGTTTGCTTTAAAAATGAAAATACAGTTTGGAATCTACTTTCTGAGAATACGTTATTTTTCAAGAACAAAATTTAAAATATGCACATTGCTCTTAGCTACTAAATAAGCTTCCATCACGTCGAGTTTCATTGAAAGACAATAGAATAGTAACAGATAGGAAAATCTTGCAAAAATTGTCACATTTGCCTTTAAAATTTGGTCATCCGTTTGATCAATGATTATAAAAACGATAATGGTCGTCCATATTCCGATACAAAATTATTATAATCCACTTCGGTGCACTATTGAGTATTGATGAAATTTCTTCTTATAGTTTCGGTTTCATTTATGTTTCGAGGAATTTCGGCAAAGCGACATGTTTCGGGTAGATACGTTAAAACTCGCAACAAGATACAGCTTTATTAAAACTATAGATAATAACTAAATATTATAGTTCTCCACCCGTTCGGGTAAACTTTTGTTTTGGAACAATTTGAAAGTAAGGAAACATTTAAATGACGCGGAAAATTTGACACTGCCTGCGGGCTTTGGGTCGAATTATACGGAGTTTTATTTACGGGCAGAGATTCAAGCGAACAGCTGTCCAGTTCTTGGAAGTGTGCGAAATATTCTGCATCTTAAAAGAATACTGTAAAAGTTTCCGAATAATTTAAAACGACTTAAATTCGATATACTATATAAAAAAATTACGGCACATAATCGTTTCAGATTATTATGCATCATAGTTCTGTAAAGGTTTATTTATTTAATGGTAAAGAGAAATCGTGTAAAAATCCAAATCGGTCTTAAACTATGCTGGTTTAACTTTCAAACGTTTCGCTATGGCTTTATTTACGGACGATGGAGTGTCGTAAAAATAAATATTTACTAAGCTCCAAGTATTTTAAAGTAACAACAACTTACACCGTTGTTAGTGAGTTAAAATATTGCAACTTAAATTAAAATAATTGCAATTTTAAAAATAGAACAAGACCTGATTATTATTATAATTACAGTGAATTACGTATTTTCGTTAGTGTAGTGGATTTAAGCAGATCTGTTATTTTATTTTGTAGCATTCATTTTAAATAAAATTACTTTTTGCGAATGGGCGAAAATTTTGATGTCAATTTCGTTTTCGATAAACAATTTGATACCAAAGATCTTCATTCTGCTCTTCTGAAATCGGGCATAAACCACGCATCGTAAAAATAGTGATGTACCTAAGCAAGTCCTTCACTTTCTACTAAACATGACACTAACTTTTTGAAATTAAAGTTAGTTTGTCTATATATGTTTTTCTTCGAGATAACTAATTTTACTATCGTGCCACTTAACTGCATTCAAGTTGTACGTGTTAGTAGGATAATAAAAGCTGTCGGGCTTAAAACAGCGTCTCCACGTGATTACTATTGAGTTAGATGCTTATATCGTTTATGCGATTAAATATCCTATGAACCTTATCTGTGTAATGTAGTATTATTGGTTGATTCTATAAGTAAAATATAGTAATATAAGTTAAGACTGCGATGTATATATTGATTTTAACGATAAAGCACTTAGTATTTGCTTCGTCTTTTGACTTAGTACGAGTTAGGTTGAAATTTCCAATAATCCTTTCATAGTGAGCGTCTACGTCGTAAAAAGAATAATATAAGTATAAATAAACTATAGATCTGACTTTATATACTATATATATAAAGTGAGTCAGATCTATAGTTTCGACGATTTCGTGATGAATCAGTCATGTATGTATATGTGTATGCTACATTTACCTATACTTATCCCATTTAAATGTTTTCACGAAAATTCGAAATGGTTTTAATATAAATATCATACATGATAGTTAAAATAAAAATGTCAGCATTAAACAAATTTATATAAGTTTTCTTTGAAAGTTATATAAAATTTTATCAATGTTACGAAACTGCACATCGAACCGAACCCATCGCGGTATCATAAACTACACTTTTCCTCTACTCCTCGTTTTGACATTTCTATTTCAAACTTCAAAGTTACTGTCACAAATATTTTTTTATTATATTTCTATGCATGACATTTTAAAAGTTTGATACTAGTTAACTTTGACGTATTTATTTATATCAAGAATTTCACATTTGGGTTTTTGTATTTTCGTGTTTATAGGCAGGTAGCTAGGTAGATACCTAAATATTATATTACGTTTGGGTGTTCTCGTGAATAAACGAAAAAAAATGCGTTAAAATCCGAGTAAGCACCACAAAATTTTCATATAAGCACATATAGGTGTTATTACCTAATTTATCTCGTGCGCGGCATGGTAGGAGAAGATCGTGTGAATGAATTGGGACACATATGTCCACAATCTCTGAAGGTGAAGACATTAGAGTTTACTGATAGGTTGCTATCAGTAAACTCTAGAACTCCTATCACTAAAGGAACATTTCTTTGTTACATTTTACATAAATTTCCCAGTTTTTAACTTAATATTGAATTTTTTCCATTCGCAATCCACGATGGGTATTTTTATCAAGAAAACGTAAATGATAAGGATCAAATTAATGCATTGACTCTCATTGCAATTAGTGAGGATTTTAATTATTATCAATTATTCCGCGTAAAATAACGCATAGGCTTATAATTTCGCTCAAAGTTGGCATTGTATTTCAAATCCCCAATCATTTATAAGCGCCTAAAATTCACCCCCGACAATAATTTCGTAGCTGCTTTGTGATGCCGCTTCCGGCGTACACAATAGATGCATGCAAACTTCGTGAAATGGGTAAAAATAATCCTCTACCGGAGCCCAATACATCACGCGAACTGTCAGTTGAGACCGCACGAACAAAAATATACCATTGAGATACGAGCTATGCTTTGTCGGGAACTTTGAAAAAAACTTGTGCAATTTTTGACGATACACGCACCGACGCGTTCGAACAAAAAACTGCGCAAACGAACTTAATCCTCTCGTCAAACAACGTGTACGACAGCCCAAATCAACACCCATTCCAATTGACTATCAACAAGATCGTTAACGTACAAATCAACGCTATGATAAATGAGAGTTGCGATTAAAAAAATAGCTCTCACGCCCACAATTAAGCATTTGAGTTCGTTTTTAAAATTAGATCATACAAGCTCATCTTAGCGTTGTAACCTACAATTAATCAATTCAAAAAATGGAACGCCGATCGTATTTTACAAGACCCCGACTCATTCGTTCTTTGTGTGGGTCTAATATACGTCGACACTTAGTTCTGAACTACCATAAATATGGTAGCCGTCGTCAAAACAAACATTATTCAAAAGGCATGTTTTCATTTATTTTTACAATAGCACTCGGGTATAAAAATCTCCGCGTGTGATCTCGGCGAGAAAAGGTTTGGTGAGATTTCTCTATTTACTTTTAAGGCTGCTGTTAAAGACTTGATGTGTCGTCATGATGGATTTGAGAAAATCTCATGTCAATTCCTTAAGTAAGTGTTAGTAAATATGGCACTTCCAAAATGATACTATTCAGACTAGGAGGTTTGTGAAGTCCGCTTGTACAAATATATTTAATGTGGTGTACATTAAAGTAATATTAACCAGCTCTGTACACGATCTCGAAAGTTAATAAACTATGTTGACGCAGCTAGCCAGTATGTGAAAAATAAACATGATGAAGTCCAGAGCGTAGTGCATTTGCTAAAGTTATCTCTGCACCACGCCTCGAAGTAAAATGTCAACAGTCGCATTATGTTTTCGAGAGTACTCGCTTTACTAATGATGTTATTGTAGTGGTCGACGTTTCAATATTGTTATAAGCAATAAAAGAACGGGCAATGCTTAAATAAACGTATTTTGAATCCTTGTAAAAGGTCAAAGAACTAATACAATTATTTTCAAGAGTAAAATATAAATTTGATAGGTATTTCTCTTATTTTAGTGCTACCTATACAACAGTAGGTTGATATTTCAGAGTCGACGTGATTTTTTGGCCGCGTCGGACTCTCAACTAAAGAGCTCTTTGTTTATTGGATTGAACGATACATTTTTTCGGTTAACTGGCGTCCCGTCATCGTTCAAGTGGCAATAAATTATAAACTTAACCTTGGCTACGTTTGTTTTGGTTAACCGTTTATTCCTGAGTGCATATGTGCTTCGTGAGAACCTTCGAAATAGAGAAACCAGTGTTTGGAACAATAAATTTACTATACACGTTTATTTTTTTATTTAACGCATCTCAGACAGAGTTTAACACCCTTTGAATAATAACACACTAATTTTATACCTTAATCAAGATTTAAAGTAAAAATAAATTGACGTCATTCTATTAGTATCTATCAGTAAAACTTAATAAAAACAGTTATTGACAATCTAAATTTCAATACTGTATCTAATTTCGATTCGATTTCCTATTCGAATGAGACTAATGAAGTTCCATTTCAACACATTATCCGGTGGATTAACACGTTCAGCACATTACTGTTGATTAAAATCGAAAATGAGCACAAATTTAGTTGAACTATTCCGACATCACAACCGATTCGAATATGTATCGATTTTGTAACTAGAACTTTCCACTGAAATATTGTTGTCATAAAATTCGAATACATCCGTTATCATAAGGCGAATTTATTGACGGTCGCATAATCTCTCTATATTTATAACATGTATCCCAACCATCTTATCTCGGACGGCTACTGCAGCGTCTTATTACAGAGATATTTTTATCACAGCCCTATAAAATGTCGAGAAAAATAAATATTGTAAATATTTATTTTGTTATTAAGCATATTTTATGTGTTATATTTATCAGAAACGGCTTTTTGCGAGGTTTGTAAAATGTGAGTTATCACATAAATAAATTATAAATTATAGCAAAGTTATCTATAGCACCGAAATTATTTAGAATGCAAAGATAATAATGCAACAAAGATAATAAAATTTATTAAGTTTTAATTTCAAATTAATTAATATTATATTATAAACAGGAAAAGTTGGAATTTCACTTCATCCGACCTTTCCGTGACATCACAATAGGAGTGACCAATAAAACATTAAATTAAGTTTTCATTAAATTTAGAAAATAAAAATGAATCGTCATTTATTTTTATTATGTGTATTTATTTACAAGCGAAGTTAATTGTATAACCAGTAACGAAGATATTATGCAAGAATTATAAAAAAATCTACCGTAGCGGGAATTGTTTAGCGAACATTAGATTTTATGACGGATTCGTCCATTGCGTCAGACGTGAGATGGACATCAAACAACGTACCTGAGAGTATATGACAACTCCAGCTGTTAGTGTATATTGCCCCCAGCTAACTCGACAATGACGGAAGTTTGTATCAAACGTAGTTGAGCCGAGTAATTTAAACCAGTCGAAAGTTAAATCAGGGTCATACATTCGTGGAACCGTATTAACTAATAAATTCATATAAGGGTTACTGATGATATTACCCGCAGATCTCTCAAGATTAACTTATTTACCACATCAATCTATTTTATTATCTTTTGTATGCGCAGTAGAGGTGATATTCCTGTGAATGTAGTAACGCTTCATTAACAATTTTGCTGTATGGAACGTCGATACGTATTCAATACTTATTTCGGACGAAATAAATATTGATTGTTATTGAGAGTGTGAGGAAATGTCAATTTTCATTCATAGTTCCTGTCAATCGTAAGTAATAATAAATAATGTTAATTATATTTATTGTATTAGAAAAAAAATACATATAACCTTGGTTTTATCTGTTCCACTCCCATTTAACGGGTCGGGCGTCAACTTTAAGGTATAATTAATATGGTAATGGCCTTCCTTGGAATTCAAGCTTGGTTCATACCAAATTTCATCAAATTCGGTTCGGTGATTTGCTTGTGAAAGATCAACAGACAGAGTTACTTTCGCATTTATAATATTAGTATAGATAATAACTAGCAATCGGAGTTTCCGCAAGAGAAATAATGACGTATATTTTGAAGTTTGTGAGTGTTGTGTCTACAGAATTGAAATAGAAAATGGCTATCAAGTCGATAGTGATATTTACTCCATACTTTATTTTAGTTTATTAAATGTTTATAATTTAAGTCAATTCACAGTATCTCTTTCCTGTGCAAAGGCTTCCTCATCAAACAAGAAGAATGCTAATTAATTCGATGTATACGTTTACTATCTCAACGCTTTTTTAACATATATATTATTCATTGAATAATAAGCTTTAGTTATTTATGATTTAACTTGAAATTTAAATGTATGTTTAGGTCAAATTATGTACATATTTGTTTTAATTTCATTATATTGTATTAAAGTAAGAAATTAATCTCCACCACTTACTGTCATCACAATATGTTGTATCACCGTTAATAATTTAATTAGCAGATTCATAACATAAATCTGGTTATGACAAGATGCAATATGTACATATACGTAGAATATATAGTTGTATATATAAATGCAAATGTAACTCCGTTTTACATTTAGACGGCTATGCCACTGAATTTGAAATTGTAATAGTTAAGTAGAAATTACTTTTAAAATAAATGAACATTATTACATTGAAATAAGGATTGAAAGATCTAGACACGCGGGAGCGTGTCAGTCATGTATTTGTAATACATATCAGGTTTCATTCAAACTCTAAATACTCGGATCGTCTATAAGGGAGTCCAGTGGTTAGAACACGAACCTTATCTGATGATTGCGGGTTCAAATCCATCAAGCACCAAAAAAATTTTGTGACCTTAATTTGTGACCTTATTATACACGTCATTCAACGATTCCTTCGTGCAATGTAATTCAGATACAAGTGTATGCAATAATTCAAACCAATCATTAAATTATAAAGAGACGAATACCTCCTTGCTCAGCAGTGGGACGTTTACTATAATGGTTTTTGCCCATAAAAACAATGACATTCATTAACAAAAACGATATTGCGTTGATAAGATTATAATAATTATTTGGTGTATTATAACTGTGGCATATTTATATGTTCAATTACTTTTATATTGTATTTTGAAAATGCGATGGTGCTTATCTTTGCATGAATGGAGTTAAATAATTTGAACCGGGGACTTATACAGTGTAGAAGCATCATAGTATAAAAAATTTCGCGAAGGTAGGCACTTGTCTTGGATACGGCTTGATTGGCGAAGTACTTCGAGCACGATTCAGTAGGGAATCGAATAATGTCGTGTCGGAAATTTTATATACGCTCGTGAATAATTTAAATTAAATTATTTTTATTACTTAGTTTATTACTTAGGTTTTAGATGTAATCATTGTCAAAATAACTCTACTTAAACGTGTTTCAACTCAGCTATACCTACCTATTATTTTTCGCTTTAGTTTCACAGATTTTAACGTCTGTGCTTTTATGAGTTGGCATTTTTTACAATCGTTATGGCTCCGATGCTTTCTTCTTCTGAATGAAAATTATGAGACATTATATACATATAATCTGTAGGTTGATGATCTTGCTCTTTATATTAAGTTTATTATCTATTTATTAGTTTGTCTTATTCTATTTGTCAATAAATAATTTATTTCTCGCTCTAAATTACAAACCATTATGGTGTAACATATTTTAAGACATTCGATTTAAATAAACCAGCCGAGACATGTGAAGTAAATTCGGTAATGGTTTCCACGAGGTTTTAAGAGTTTCAAATCACGACGTGACAGATGTTTACAGTCTCCTTAATATTCCAAATAAATATTATAAAGTTGTTTACACTATAGCCGACTCCGAAGTGTCCGCACTCATCAGTCCTCTGTTTGTTTAATTTGATTCTGAGGGTCCAATGGTCTGGTGATTTAATAGTGTTGATTGTATTTATATACAATTATAAATAGTTAGTGTATTTCCTGTAATATCAGGTATTTAAATGCTATACACCAATGATTAGAATACGCGGAGTTTAATCGAAAATTATAGGATCAATTTTATTTGCATAAATTGATTTTAATTTCTACCACATGTGCAACATGTTTATCAGAATAAAGGATAGTAAGCCTAATCCCAACAGAGGGCCAGTTACAGGCGTTATTTTTTTTACAATAACATTGATTGCTTTGATAGAAACAGTGACACACATTGTATAAACACGAGAAGTAGGAAATTTGTTACAAGTTTCCGTCTCTGCAAAGTCAATTCATCCTTCCCGTGGCGAGGGTTGCTTCCATAATAATAAAATCCTATATGTTTCGCTTTCTCAATTAATACATTTAAATGTCATGATAAATATACGTCTTGTTTATCGACGTGTTGGATTATAAATAAAAAAATAATTAGACATAAATGATAAACTAAAATAGAAATAAAATAAAATTTTATTACAATTAAATTAATTACATAAAATTACAATTTAAAAATTGCCCGTGAGAGATGATAGTATTATTACAATCCAATATTATTTACTGATAATAGTTATTATATTAATAATATACGACATTTTAATTTATACGACAATCTAGACTCAAGGAAGATAACGTTAATTATTAAAACAATCAAAGCTGAATATGATATATTAAAAGAAATATTTATTATTTTATTTTATGATTTTTATGTTTAATACTAAAATGATTTTCTCTTTGTTTCAGATGCTAGATAAAAATAAAACATGATCACGAGATATCAGGAGCAATTTAATATGTGGCAGTGAGCCAGCATGGATACTCTGGCTGTGGTGACCTCTCTCCTGGGACTTTTCTGTCTTGGTTAGTATTTTCCAATGTTTCCTTCTGTTTTCACGATAAAAGTCTATTACTATTTGTATCGTAAGCAACAAAAATATATTGCAATTTGAAATTTCAAAATATTATAACGATAATATCTTATTAAGGGATGTGTGTTTGATATTCGTATTTTTTTATAGAATATTTGCAGTACCTAAATGTGATGCAAATATATATTATTTGCATCACATTTAGGTACATCAAATATATATTATTGTTCTAGAATCGTTTCATTTCGAAACGTTGCAAAAGGTAACGTTGTCTCGCGATTGACCTTGAAATTTGCTAAGATGGTTTTCAAAGAAGCTTTAGTTCAAGTTAAAACACGCCTCATTAAATTCTGAAAAATAAAATCTTAAATATATCTTATTTACAAAAGTGGATGGAAGTTTAATAACCATTTCGAAAGTCCACACGAACGAATTTCTACTGTTTGAATTATATGTATTAAAATAATTTTATGAACACCGTGTAACAAAACACTATGATTAAAAAAACAATTTAACGTCATTCGCTTATTTTCACAATTTATACATAACTCTTTAAATTTTATTAAAATCATATTTTGTGAATGTTAATATACTATTATATTTATTTCAATTAAACTTTAACATTCAGCCGTTGTGGCGTGATTGAGTAATTACCATCCATTCATTTTTAATATTAATGTCATTGTTAATATTAATAAGATTTAAATACAATTAAATCCTTTAAAAACACTTACGTGTATATATACAAACTTCATTAACAAACAAACTCTATTGTTTTCGAAAAACAAGCAAACAAGCCAAAATGAAAACGTCTCTGTCTCCATCACAAACTCATTCTATACGTTTCATATAAAGAATTCATGGTGAAGTCAAAGTTCAACCAGCGCTAATAGCCACCCTCCCATGGGGTCGCATTCCCTGCTCTATTCGAAACTTAGTGTCACACCGTACCATCTAAGATTTGTGACACCACTTAGCGAAGTGTCGTTTGGAAAAATATGCGCGATATTTGTGTTTATTTCAAACGAGAGGCCATTTAAGAAATTCGTGTTATAAATACTTTTAAATATTTTTCTTATTTTCGATATATTTTCATAAATAGGACTTATTATTAACGATGTATTTTTTCATTTTTAAGTTTAAATATTTATAATTCGTAACCAGCAGTAGACACGAGGCACCCAGTGACGTAATGCTGCATTCGCAATAACCTACTTTTGACAAATAAATACAATACAATTGCAACACTGGCAATATTCCTATACTTGCTACATGAAACTAACGCACACACTTTATAGAAGTAATATGTGAATACTCACACTAACACATATAAAAAAGTAACATTGGCCATGTCTTACAAATAAACAGTGGGGGTAATAACACCCTCGGGACTAATAATTTTCAAAGGAAAGCGTAACTTATTTACTAAAATCATTAGGTTAACAAAATACACATGCAGAGATTTAGTGACGCATCTGTCTGTTGCATATATTTTACAATCAGCTGAACTTTGTACAGAGTAAAAAATATCGCTCCAATATATATTCTATTACCCCAGTTAGAAGTGTCGCCATGAAAGAATTATTTTAGTCTATGGCTTTGTGATCTATGTGTAAAAAAGACCGCGCCCCAGGCGGCTATCAAAGCGTAAAGAAGTTAAGCTAATGTTAAACGACGCCTATCTTTTGTATCTAATGCGTGATGGATGCTGCGTGAAATACGGTGAAAAAACAAAAATAAAGAGATTCGATAGTTAGGGTACTTCACAATGGGCACGCATTGTGTTCAATGAGATTTGAAAAATGGATACTATCTCCGATCTGACTTGTAACAAAAGTGACTTTTATGAATATTGACACATTTTGACCCCTATTTTAATAAAGTATCGGGTATCGAAAAACGATTTAAATTAGGAACATACCTTTTTAAATGAATATTGGCGGAAGTCCTAACAAAAAGGTTTATTATATAGTGGATGCAAATTACACTTTTAGAATTTCTAAGACCAACAGTCGGTACCTTTTTAAACGTAGATATCACTGCTAACAAGGGTTCTTATCGTAACGGTTTATCGCTAAATATGTTTTTTTCACGTTTTTTAAGCACTTAAACGATCAGATAGCTTTGAACTTGCAAACTATACCTTTTTATCTGCCGATATTAATGGAGACAGCTCAGAAGCTGAGATAAAACAGATGCTTGCTTAAAGATGCCATTACAAGTTTTTATTTGTTTTTTATTATCCTATCAGTAATTCTCTAAAGTATAAAACATGCTTAATACTAATTAATTGTCCTGATTAAACTTATATAAAAGTATTTATTATATAATCTCGCGTAGCTATATCTATTATAACAATTTACTGCGAATATTCAACTACGCTTTGCAAATAAAATAATATATGTATTATTTTATGGATATTTATATATATCTTGTAAAAATTTAACACCTGTACTATCAGTGTAGACCATTATCTCTGGAATAAATAGTTCTTGCTCAATGAGGAAGCCGTTTGACTCATCATATATTATTTTATTCGTTTACCGTAACAATACAATCTTGCTGTGAAATATTGTGTTAGTATTATTATTAAAATTTGGGGTATTCATTTATGGGAATAAAATACTTGTATCTCGTGCTTAACGGTAAAGGTAAAACATCGTGAGGAATCCTGCAAGTGTAATGATTGCGATTGTTGAAATTTTGTGTATTCATCAACCCGCCCTGAATCAACGTCGTCAAATTAGCTTCAAACTATAATAAAGGTCTTAGCCCAGCATTGGGCCATTGTGTAATGTAAAAGGGAAGTAATAACTAGGACCTTAGGGCTAATATTAGGGATCGATTTTAATTAAAATATACATATAAATTGTCTGCGTTTTGATAAATAAAATAAATTTGCAATAAATGTGCCGTGACACTGTCTGGCAATAGTAACATAAACTACGATATAAGTATCTTTATTTTTTCAAATGTCCACGCGTTAGAACGCTGAGAAAACAAACTACGAAGAAAAAGAATCGTCACAACTGTCGCCGACGCGTTTCCGTAAACTCGTACAAAGAAATGGCTACAACCCCAAATAAGATAGAAACTTTTAGTCTGTAAATATCAAAGTGCAAACTTTAAAGTCCCTATGGCTATGTAATAAAGTTCAAATTCCGATAGATGTGTTTACGAGCAGCAAAAACGATAACAGTCCAACTGTTTGTCATAGGGCTGCCCCCATTTCTCGCAGGTACGGACGCAAGGCCCTATGAAAGATGACACTGTGTCAACAATTTGTCCTTACATTAGAGAAGCGCCTTACAAGACAAACATTGGAACTCACGAAATTCATATTAGCCTAATCCGTCCATCCGTTGAAGCAAAACGGTTAATTTTGAACACATGTGTGACGCGAGTCGATACGCGTTTTTTGCATCGTAAAAATTTAAGTGCTATTTCATTAACCGTGACATTCCTTGAACTCTCAGTAACTCATTTAAACTCACTTAAATGGTACCTTAAATTTATGTACGCAATACAGAGTGCATGGGGTGGTTTTTAGTAATGTATTTCTTTTTAAATAAACGTAGACTGTCTTAGCAATTGAGTGACGTCAGGTGGAATTGCGGAAATTAATCGACCTTAATTAAATTAATTTGCTGATTATAAGATCCCGGAGTAAGCACCATTGATTTTTTCAAGTTACCAATTCATTTTGGGTTTGGCGGTAAAATATGTCGTAAAGAAACTTGTTTATGTCGAAACAAGTTTGAAGATAATATGTACAGATGGGGCGTGGGCTCAGCAATTTTGTTTGATTTGGTAATTAATTTAGATAAGTATAATGTTATTTTAAAATGTGGCAAATTGAGTTACTTAATGCTTTTCAAATATCAATTTAATCGAAACATTTCATTTAAAAATTTTCACGTTTATTTGATTGAAAATAAATAATTGTAATAATATTCTATAGTCATATTTCAAATTGAAAAGATTAGCTGATGGAGAGTTTGAAAAAATGAGGTAAACTTAAAATAATCACAGATTAAGTCGTGGAGCCTATTTCTAGTACTCGTAAGTATGTGGCAGCTTAAGACAGAAAAGCTGATACTACTTTACTACTTACTTTCCAATTTTATTACGTATTATGTGCTTACTTGTGGCATAATATACTCTAAGCATCTTCAAATATAATTGCTAATGTTTGTGTGTAAGCTGTTTTGTAAAATAAAATCGCATCACCACGTAATTGATCCCCGTTCCATATTCAAAAGATATATTATTATTACTTTTAAACTAATATTATATCCAATGTCTATAATGAATAGAATATGTGTATGACCATATTTTTTGGTTTTACAAGAAGGTCAGGTGAAGTTGAAAAAATAAAACAAAATGTTTTGCAATCGCATCGAATTTAAAATACATGTGTAGTATCATTTTGGCATTGCGTTCATATTTGACTTATTTAGAGACTAAAGATTCATTTAAAGTTTAACTTTTTAATAGAATTTAATTATATAGTTTAAATTGAATATGACTGTTGTGTAGCAAAACGGTGTTAAATTGCGCCAATTATATTTCTTCTACAATAATAAATTGCCTAATGACAGTCCAGCGTCACATTGCAAAGGGGGTCCTAAAAGCTGAACACGTGTTCAAAATTTCAAAAAATCATGATTGCCTCCTAAGGGAGCCAATCACGACCATTAGAATTAGATATTCGATTTTCAAACTAATATCGAGTTACTTAGGGTGATACAAACTTGATGATAACGATGACTAGAAATGGGATAAAAACCGTATTTCTAGGAGGGTAACGTCATCAGTCGTTTTAAATTATTAACTGTAATATTTTTTTTAGAAAAGTCTATCAATATGCCTCAGCTGGACTTCCTTTACTATTACGACGGATCTGTATTCGATCGTCGTTATTATATGTATCACAGTTTAGTCCAATGCGTTGTGAGTGTTTTTTTACCTGTACCAATAAGAGTGTAATTATTATATTTTATTACATCACTGAGTGCGACAATTATAAACATCCATTTAGCCTATGAAAAACTCAGTAGAGGATTCTTGGATTTGTAAACATCATTATCCGAGATGCTTTTTCGGAACAATCCCATAAATGATACAATTTAAAATATTACACCATTGTCACCTATGAGTCGCGAAAGAAATAATTTGTCTTCTAAGTCGGTTATGCAAAGAGAGTTTCTTTTATCTTGTATCACCAACAACGAATACAGTTTTATGTACAAAGTAACACGATCGTAATATAATTTATTTTGACAAAACTACTATTAATAGTAATTTAATATCACAAAAAAAAAATACAATAAATAGATTAACTTATTTTATTAAATATTTTAATAAGCTAGTTAAACATTTTTAATGACATAAAATAATAGTCATATTACTTAATATAGATGATTTGTTCAAATTAATACGACTATAATAACAACTGAACTACGCTAGATTTTTATATATAGATAATTTTCTTTTGTAAACCATATTTAAATTAAGACATGCTTAGCAAAGATGTTCGATAATTTTCAACGATCAAAGACGACCGTTTGAAGTGAATACATGTAGACAAGTTTGTGATACGAGGCAATAGGAACTAGATTGAATCAAAGGAGTTTCTATTTAAAGCGACGATTAGCCCATTTTTTGTCCAAATCGTATTCTTTTTTAACTTTGTGTATACTAAAAGGAGAGCTATCAATTTAAACCAGACATGTAACACACGCGATATGTTTCAAACGTAGACGTATAAAACAGCTTCGGCCGTTCGTAAACGGCCGCTTGCAACTTAAATTCAAAAGCCATGTTACGATAACCGATTTTTTATTTATTTTTTTTTATTCGACGCGTGTCAACATGTGCAAGTAGTATAAATTAGCTGGGGGACGCAATTCTCCCTCGCAAACTTTTTTTTTAACAAAGATTTTTGAACAATAGCGACATAACTACACGCGTGCGAAATGAAAATTACTCCCTTTACCGCTGGGCGTCATCTACGTCGTCACTATAAAAAACACTTGGATTCGGATCATTAATATTCTTTTGTCATTTTGTTAATATGTACTTATTGTTTAATAAGAAAATATTGTGTACTAGTTTTCGCTCCCAACTACGCTCGCATTTTAGGGATCCTTGTCAGGTATTGGGTATAAAATAGACTATTGAAGTTCAAGTTTGCTTCATAGGAAGTTTTTCATACTTACTTGACATATCGGTATATTTTGGTCAATTCATAAATTAAAGCCTACGTGTTATCTATCCATACATTCAACTTTCGCCTGTATGACATTAGTAATATAATATGTCAAGTAAACATTACAGAATAAACCTAAATTGAATTTTTTCTCTTTGAGGATAATTAATTTGATAATCTTATTACTTTTCTTTTATCAAGGAATACTTTTTTAGCATCGAATATAATCGATAGTTCAAACGCACAACTACGTAATAAAGTGACTTTTATGTGCGATAAAATAAAGTATCGAGATCAACATAAAGAATACTTTATGGTCATACATTCCGCTAAATCTTATTTTATAGTTCTTGGTTTCTTTTTGCTCTGTTTTAGTAGATATGTATCGTATTCAATGTGCAATGATTACAAAATACATCTAATGAATCATAAAAGTTCTTTGAAAACTGAAGTCATCTGTACAGAGTCAATGAATTATTTCGGATTAGGTGTAAAGGTTTAGGTATTCAGTGACAATAATTACATTACAAAATTTTGATATAAAATAATATTAAAAAAACTTGTCTTAAAAATTTTAAATATTACGGAATATAAATAAAACATATGGGTAGTCCAATGAATGTATTGGTAAACAATTATTATAAAATACTAGATTTACCTTTCGGTTACTTTTCATACACTACGTTTTTTTTTACAAATGTTCTATAAGGCCTGTAAATGTAGGTGAATGTAAAATTGTCATATGAAAAAAACGTTTTTTTTTTTAATTTGTTTCAATATATATTTTTTTTTCGTTATCTCGTATATCAATGTAGGATAGAAATATAAAGATAACAAATGTGATCAAGATTCAATTATAGATTAGTACCGCACCACACGATGGGATACGTGAATAAATAAACACAATTATTTTGTACAATAGAGGTAATCCCTATTCTGTTACAATTCGAAAATCGAGTCGCAGACGATTACGGCCGGTTCATTTTAGGCGAAATCTGTATTTTTTTCAGAGATCGATTTTTGCGTTGCCATAATAATGCCTTGAGGCACAACAATAGACATACATCAATTCAAGTGTCAAAAACTAACATCTGCGTCGTTCGTTGTAAACAGAGTAAAATAGTGAGGGTCCCAATTCAGCATCCTGGGGGACTTAGCCTGTGTTTATGGGTCATTATTATTGTGCGCTGCTTTAAAGTAGCCGAGAATAACATACTCCAGCCGTTATTCATATATTATGTTAACGCCTAGAACGGGCCTTTGTTCATTAAATTTAAAATAATGCACGCCACTTATAAATAATCAAGGAGGTCTATAGTTATAAATTCCTTCAATTATTTGAACGTAAAATTGCTTTTTGGAAACAAAGGCGTCATTATTAAAACGATATTTTTTTAACAGGTCCAGTGAACGGAGGCTTAAGTGATGATTATATGAGTAGTGGAGAAGCGCCGTATATAATAGAACAGCCTCTTGATGTGACAGTTGCTAGACATCAACCAGCAACTTTGAACTGTCGAGCTGGTGGTTCACCAGCTCCATCAATAAGATGGTACAAAGGCGGAGTTCTGGTAGTATCGGATACACATAGAAGCCTTCTACCAGCTGGTGGATTGTTCTTCTTACGAGCGACCCATGGTAGGGCCCATTCAGATGCTGGTGTATATTGGTGCGAAGCTACCAATCCATATGGAACAGCTAGAAGTCGAAATGCAACTTTGCACGTTGCTGGTAAGTTTTATTTCACTTTTACTTATAATTTCAAATGGTCAAGTACTGTATATTGAACTTCGTTTGCAATTTTCTACATTCTTATTCTATATTTTAGTGCTTCGCGAAGAATTTCGTTTGGAACCAGTGACAACACAGACTGCCCAAGGAGAAACAGTCATATTAGAATGTTCACCACCACGGGGTTCACCCGAGCCAATGGTTTATTGGAAGAAGAATGGTCAAATTTTACACTTTGATGGAGATTCTAGGTAAGTCTTCAACACATATTTCTGCCATAAAAAAACTTCACTTACAAAAATACTATCTCACTGTAGAGATAATAATTAATTTATGCAGCCACTAAAAACTATTGAAAACAAACTTTTGAATTGCGGAAATGTTGTAAAGTTGCCAGATATATTAAAATGTGGAGCACTGGAATATCAAATGAAAGTTACTCGCTAGTTCGACAGTGCACACTTAGCGTAAAATCGAGGGTAGTTGGTAAGAGCACTTGAAGTTAAATGGGATGGTGGAAACCCGATAGTCTTGTGAATCTCTACAGATAAGTCACATAAGACCGAATTAATAAAATTAAAATGATTTAAAAAATGTAAGCCCTAAAGTCGTAGTTATTCGTGTAATCCATTGCAATCTTTTATCCACTTATGAATTATTTAAAAAAAAATTTCAATGTTTTACTTTCTTTTAAAAACCTAAAAAACATTAATAGATTTCGAGTAAAATAAATTTATGCAATTAGGCTGATCCATGACTTATTTTCCGTCCGTCCGTTGTTTTATTAATAATTTCCTTTTATTATAATTTGCTTCATTTTACGACATAAAACATTTGTATTTTTTATTTAATATCAATTTTCGCTAACTTTGAAATCAATTTTGTAAGTTTTATTGCCAATTCATCTCCATTCGTAGCCTATGAATTTTTATGAGGCATGGCGTAAGGTTACATCTTGAGGGAACAGTATGTATGGTGAAGCATGAAAATAATTAACAGTAGGGAGAGTACATCAAAGTCATAAAGAAGGGGATATTTGAAGAGCTCGACAAGCAATCAAGTAAAAATCTGAATAGTTCTTACTCACTGGACCCTTTATTAAATGTTAATTTCCTATTGAATTATTCCGCCCAATATTTGAATGACTTTGTTACTTTACGCTTAAGCCAAAGTAATGAAAATTGAAGTCATAATTTTATTGTAAATTAAAGCTCCGCTCATAAGAATGTTATTGCTTCAGAATGCACTTAGTAGACGGAGGTAGTCTCGTAATACAAGACGCGAGGCAAACTGACGCTGGCAGATATCAGTGTATTGCAAGGAATGCAGCTGGCACTAGAGAATCTGCGATTGCTACGCTTAAAATACATAGTAAGTTATTAATTTACATGTATATGAAATGTTAACAAAATATTGAGCTTAAATATAATCGCTTATACTATATTTTATACACTGTTTATTCAACAAATACTATAATGATATTATCTGTGTTGTGCAGTTAAACCATATTTAATTGCGGGGCCGGAGGACGTTGTAGCACAAACTAGTGGGAGTGTTACCTTTCAATGTAGAGTGGGTGGTGACCCCCTCCCTGATGTACTATGGAGAAGGACAGCCGGCGGTGGTAACATGCCACTCGGCCGTGTCAAAGTCCTTGACGACAGAAGCCTTAGGCTCGACAATGTTGTTTTAGCAGATGAGGGAGAATATACATGTGAAGCTGACAATGCAGTTGGAGCAGTAAGTGCAAGCGGATACTTAACCGTCCATGGTTAGTAATATTTTTAATTGCTTAAATTTTTGTAACTACTTTCTATACTGAAAAAAAAAAATAATATACAGAAGCAATAATCAAAAATGTTTTATTTCAGATCCACCTTCAGTCATATTAAAACCAAGTTCTGTTATAATAGAAAGTGGTTCGACCGCTACATTTACTTGCACATCTACAGGAAAACCTGAGCCAACGATGTTCTGGAGCTTGGAAGGAAACAGAACGGTTATACTACCGGGTACATCACGAGGAAAATATCATGCTTCGACAATATTAGACGGTGTAACTGTATTAACTGTCAATAACACAAATAAAAATGATAGTGGAAATACAATAGTTTGTTCAGCAGTAAACTTTGCTGGTAGTTCGTTTGTTAGAGGGAAACTAACCGTGACATCAGACGATGACCGCCCGCCACCGATAATAACGAGTGGTCCCTCTAACCAAACGTTACCTATAAAATCAATGGCCATTTTCCCCTGTGCGGCTATAGGCACACCTGAACCAATAATAGCGTGGTACTTTGAAGGAAAAGCTTTGATACAAAATCAAAGAAGAAATATCTCAAACGATGGAACGCTCATTTTAAGAGATTTAGATAAAGAAGACAGTGGTACGTACACCTGTGTTGCTTCGTCGCAGCACGGAAAGTATGTTTGGAGCGGAGTTTTATTAGTCGATAGTCCGACGAATCCAAATATTCATTTCTTTAGGGCGGCTGATACGTCGGCTTTACCAGGTCCTCCAACTAAACCACAAATTTATAATATAACAGACACGAGCATAACAATAACATGGAATCAGAATAATAAAATTGGATCGTCTTCAATTCTTGGCTATCAGGTTGAAATGTTTTCAAGAGAGACCCTTTCAGGAAACAATACTCCTCGCAACTCACGAGGATGGGTTGTTGTTTCAAAGAGAGTTCATCAGACGCACTACATAGTGAAATCATTAATTCCCGGTATAACATATATGTTTATTATTAGAGCGGAAAATTCTCATGGCTTATCAGGACCAAGTCCAACATCAGAAGCCGTAACGGTTGGAGAAGATACAAATCTTCTATGGGAAGGAGGAATATTTTCAAATAACACAGAATTTAAAAAGAATATCATGACTGATAATATCGTAGAACTTATTGAAGCGACACCTATAGATTCGAAAACAATCAAACTTATGTGGGAAATATTGAATTTCTTTTATTTAGAGGGTCTTTTCATATATTTTAGACCTCTGGACAATAAGACAATAGAATATGAGATTAAAACTATACTACATTCCAATGATGTATCAGGATACGAACTAACATCTTTAAGAAAATATATGAAGTATGAGTTCTTTCTTGTGCCTTTTTATAAAAAATTCGAGGGAAAACCTTCGAATTCCAAAACAGCTCAAACCCTAGATGATGGTAATTATTATGGTTTTTGTTTTAAATTTAAACTGAATGATAATAATGTTTGTTTTTACTTTTTATTTAAAAAAATCTTCTAAAATAGGTCCTGTATATATATTGTTTTTTCAGTTCCCGATGGACCTCCAACAAATATAGAAATGTTTATTTATAATACAACAACGGTACATTTAAAATGGCAACCACCTGAGCCTAACTTGCAAAACGGAGTAATCGTCGGATACAATGTTGTATTAAATTGGTTAGACATACCTGCAAACAAATCAATGGTCGCTATCAACACGACTGTTCATCAAGCTACCAGTTTGATAATGACTAATTTAACTTCAGGTGTTAGTTATTCCGTTCAGATCGCAGCTGAAACTATCGTCGGATTAGGTCCGTTCAGTCAAAAAGTATATTTGAATATAGATTCCCGCTCTGTTGGACTAGACCCACTATCAAGGTAAAACAAATGAAATATATATATCCATATTGAAACATAATTATTTTTTTTAAATTACGACATAACATACTATGGGTATTTTTATTTTAGATATCCAGGTAATGGAGAAGTGTCAATCGTCGCAGGAGATTTTGTAATGGAAACATGGTTTTACTTTTTGATTGGAGCAATTGTTTTGTTCAAAATTGTTATGATCGGTGGAATAATTTACGTAAGAAGACACAATATTTTTGCGAAGAAGTCTGCGCTTCCCAATATTTACGGTGAGTAATTAGATACATTATTTAGAAATTACTGTTCGATATACATACATGTAATAATACAAAGGGTCGTAGTTGGGTTTTTTAAAGTAAGCACATATTCATCTTAGCCCCAAATACTTACATCTTTTCCTAGAATCAGCATCAGAATTTCAAAATTAAAAACATTCCACGGGTGTCGTAGGGTGGCAAGGGTGCCGAGCGTTTGTTTGATGGAGGCTTTGCCATGCGAGGGGCGGGAGGGTGCTAGATTACTTTCAAGTTGAAAGGTAGCACGAGCCCTCTCTTCGTAGCGCAGTGGATCTCTTTCATTTCGCATTCACGTTCAAGGCACAAAGGAATGATACAAATCCGAAAAATAAAGACTCAGTAAATGTAAATGTTTTTATTTTGTTTTCTCGAGGCAATTCGTTTGTTGATTCACCCAGTTACCTTTAAGCCAATTTAAGTCGCTTTATTTGTGGGTTACATTTTACAACCCTTTGTGTATAATATCGTTATAACAAAATATAATATAATAATATTCTATTCTAATTTTATCAATTATATAATTATTGTTTTAGACTCAAATGGGACAAGCTTGGTGACTCAAATGAATATAAAAGCAGCAGTCTCATTATCGCACCCGCTTAGCAGTTGTTATAATAAAAACACAGTAACTAAAACAGAGTCACTTTTGTGGATGGAGAACCAACCAGGCTTATGTATGTCTGGTAGCCAATCAAATCATAGTAAAGATAAGGCTAACTCTGAATATGACAAAGTAGCGCAACAGTTACCGGAATATGCAGAAGTAACAGCTTCAAGAGTTAATGGCAATGAATGGAATACAAGCAAGACCGCAACTTCACCTGCTGCCTATGCTTCAGTTACGCTTGTCGCGAATACTAGACAGTGCGTCAGTTCCTTGGTATGTTTTAACTTTATTATTATAAGATACATATAGAATAAATTTCCCTTATTACAACTATTTGTTTTATCAACAGGGATGGTTCCCTCCAGGAACCAAAAATGTTGATAATTTTGACAATCGTTATGCACCAGACGAAGAACTATATCCAGCCAGCAACGGCGGCTATTACAATAGAAACGTATACAGTGAAAAATACTTTCAAGGTCATCCGAATGTTCTTAAATTTTATGATCTACCTTCATTAGATAAAACACAAAAAGCTCAAATTAGATATAACCAAAGCTTAGAGGAGAGAAAAGGAGATAAGAATATCAAGACCGACGTAACGCAATCGCTCATTGGTCGAAGTTACGGTGTGAGTTCTCGAAAAAATTCACAATCGGAAACGACGTACAGAGCATTCGGCGAAGAAGAATCGGATGATGAAAATTACGGTGACGATGGTGGTTATGATGAATTACAAGCGATGCAGCCACAACGTCAAAGACCTAAGCATCAATACGAGAGGCCTAACTTCGACAACGATGCTACAAGAACTTTAGCACGCTTGACGTCTTTTAAGCATGGACAAAATGTTTTAAGTGGAACTCAAGGACTTCATGCGCCTGTTCCCCCACCACCCGCTCCTCACCCACGGGTTGATTCAGTGACACGGTAGTATCACGCCTTGCCGGTTTTCGGCGACTTGTGCCAAACGGACGTATAGACTAACGTAGTGCACTTTTCATAGTGATGTTGTTACAATAATGTAACTGTTCTTCCGCACCTTGTTAAGTGTAAAATTAATAAATAAGGACTTTTGTATCTACATACTAAATGCTTCATTGCAACCTTGGATTAATCGTAAAGACTGTGACTTTCTTTATAATTTGAGGTTAATACGTTAGTTTAATATTTTTAAGATACTTAGTAACACTAAAACTTTATTGCGTATAATAAATATTTATTACGTTATTTGAAAATTGTAGCTAGTCTTTTGTAATGTTAATAAATGTAAATATTGTACAGAACTGTAATAAGTGTATTAAAAATATCGTCATAATTATGAATCGCTAAGAAATGTTTATCGTGTTATTGATTCGATTAATAAGCCAATTGATATAGTCCGTCGAATATCAATAAACGAATTTGTGAATTAATTATATCATTAGCTTAAGTCTTCAAGTAGTAACTGAATGAGTAAACGCTTGGCAATAAATTTAGTAACAATTGAAATTGAAATTGAAAATCCGACTAGTGTAAATAATATAGATAAAAGTTCAAGTAGCATTGTCTTGTAAAACCGATGTAGATAATTTAATTAAAGCACCTAATTTCCAATTAACGACTAGTTCCATAAAGCAAAACATTAAACATTTGATTGTATTTATAACAAAACACGCTAAAGTATTTCGTCGTGCCTAAGTAAAGGTATCTAATTTTTCACGTAAATAATTTTATCAAAAAATTATAGTGATATTATGTAATTATTATATTGAAATTTGTTTCGTGTGCCATAACATGTTTCCTATAATATAAAATAGTAACATTGGAGTTGTGAAATATAAAATTCAAAACTTTTACGAAATGGAAAATTTTTATCTACGTAAGTTAATGTGATATGTATGTATATCCACTTGTTATAAATGATAGCACTACTTGTATCTTTGCATATCATTTGTAGTTACGTAATTAAATGTTAAACTTGCATGAGTGACACTCGCATATATTAATTCACATAGTAAGAGAACTATCTCTTATCACTAAAATACTTCTAAACATTTCGAAGCAACTATTTTCTGTACCAATATTCGACTGTTATAAATACAAACTATAAAATCAATTCTGGTATATCAGTAACAAACACAGCCATTAGGTACTTTAAAAGTAATTATGATACAAAGAACGAATATTATACGATGACTCAAAAAAATCGATTATTGAGACTTCTTGTAGTTCGGAGCTTGCCACGTGTACTTACAAAATATTATCAACACTGGTAGAGACAGATGAAAATTGTATTATTTCAATAAAATCAATTGTATCGTTCGTTTTCTATACATTCGACAGAATAGTCATTTGACAAGTGTTTATTCTAATATATGAAAGACACGCAGATTGGTTTTACTTCATAGAAATATACAGATAATCTCTGTTGATGTTCTAATGCTTACTATTTTTGATATTGATTTTTTACTAAAGTCGTGTTTACCTTTCTCCCCCCAGATTATACAAAACTTATAAACTCCTGGTTATATTTTCTATGCAGTTATTACTTAGTTATTACTTATTTTTATCTGTGGTGATGCTCTATGTAAATATGCAAGATCGCATTTTATACATTAATAAATAAAGCCTATGGTTTCAAATTTATTTCATAACAATTTCCGAATATAAACTACTCAATAAAATTTATTTGTTGAATTTTTTTCTCAAAATGTTTTTATATGTAATTATTTTTTCAAACCTAAACAACACAATTTCGAATATATCTTCTAATTTTTATAAAAGTATTCACAATTTATTATTACAAAATATATTTCTCATAAATATATTCGGATAAATCAATCCGCATACGTAGTTACACATCATTTCCCTAGAATATGTACAGATAAAAAATAAAACGAAAAATAATATTTGAACATAATTTAACACACTCCTCTCGAATTTTTTATTGCGTTATCTAAATAAAAATACTGTATTCAAATATTTTTCATTGAAAACCTACATGTTGAGAAATTTTGTTTGTATCTTTCGAATATCTATTTTTAAAAGGAACTCGAAAATATTCTTACCTAGTTCCTACAATCGTGCGTTAAATGATCGTTGCTAAGTTCTTAAGTTCAGACTCACAATGATATATTAAGTCAATCACACGTTCAATATAAAATCTAAAGTATATATTGTATAAAAAACTGAAATTTAAAAATCGTTACGGCAATTTTATTCGATTAAGTCTCGATTTAAATTAAATATATATAATAATAATAATCATAGAATCGATTTCTGTAGTATGAATCTGCTCACAACACTAGTAAAAAATACATCAAGCATATGTTATTGTAGTATTATATTATGTGTTATAATGAGCAATATTTATATTTACTTTTCAAATGACTTCATTTTATTTCATGGATTTTTATATAGGTAATTAGGGGATGATAAAATTATCGTGCAGTTATTTATTGAAGAAATAAACCCAAATATCAAACAGCTCTCAATGATAGAATTATAAAATTTAAAAAGTATCATGTTATATTCATTTGTATAATTAAAATAATATACAATACATATATTATTACGCATATTTTTTTGTATGATTTGTGTATTATTTGTACCTATTTTAATCAAACTGTAAGTACTGTGTAGTTAGTTGTAACTTAAACTAGCATTGCAATAAAATATGTAAGAGCATTATGTTTACTGAACTTCAAATAATAAATATTATATGTCTGTACATCGCGATAATAAAAAATATACTTTATTTTCAATGTAAAAAGGCCTATTTTTGTGTGTGATAGTATGCGATTATGTTATTGCAACATTAAAATATGAATATCGTCACAATAATCAAGACCCTATTTTAATTTTGTATCGGTCTTTGAATACCTATTTTTAATAAAATAATTAATTTACTAATTTAACTGCAGTTTTATTTAAATATTATACATCTTTTAAAATATACATAATACATACGAATAACATGGTTAATGGATTTTATTAAACGAAAATAATATTCTTAAAAAAATCAAAGTATTAAATAGTAGTAGAATCTATGTATTAATCTCATTGTCTTTCATTAATTAGTATATTTTATATTTGACAGTACAGCAGTAGGCTATTTATGAGTATGCTTAATGCCGATGAACTCATTATAATTCTTGTATATTGAATATACAGTTAAGCAATATTTAAAAACTTAAGCTTAAAACAACAACAATAAACTTAGCTTATCTTAGCTCTGTCTATCTGTCAAAGGGTAGTTAAAATAAGAGTATGAGACACATAAAAATGAAGTTGAACAACACGAAAGGTGAGTTTAACGCAAATGATTATATACGAAAATATTTTTTCACACACGTTTGGACTAATTTTGGTTTTCGCCTGACGCTCTAAGTAATTTCGAGTGTGAGCAATTTATTTATTAAAGTTTATTTTATTATTATTATTAAATTGATGGTAAGTTGTGATCACGTCCCATATATTAGCACCAAAAAAGAAATATTACCAGTTCCTCATATCGTCAATGAGTCGGCAACTGTGGGAACTAAGATTTTATATCCAATGTCACTGTAGTTACACTGGCTCACTCGCCTTCGAACCGGAAAATCAATATGTTTGCTGTTTGGCGGTAGAATATACGATGGTGCCTAACTAGACAGACTTGCACAAATCCCTACCAGAAAAGTAAGAAAAATATAATTATACCAATAAAAGATAAAAACATATAATTTGTACAGCACAAGTGGCTTTATCGCCGAATACTTCAGAACAACATTTAGGTTAGGGAAATAGAAAATTGAGATCAAGGTATTTATTTATCGAGTAAATCTAATCAGAAAGGGTTGCGTACTATCAATCGACAATAACCTTGAAATCTGTTTTGAAATATGGTATCTAAGATGCTAGATGTTCACACAAACTGAAAGCGAGTTTGTTCATACTTCATACTACTATGCACGAAAATTAGTAGTTGTCAATTATATAACTTATGATTATAAATGAAAATTGTTAACAATAAATATATAATAAAGAAGAAAATATTATTCTAATATAATACTTTTGAAAATCTTTAATGTAGATTATATCTCATGTGTATCCAATGTGCGTCGGGTCAGTGTCAAAATCTCCAAGCCCGATGAAGGGCCAGAAATTGAGTTGGCATATAGTGGTACCTTTCCAGTCTGTTACATTACTCTAATTATTGAAATCAATAGTATAAATAACAAAAGCAATAAAAATAATTGAATTCGTATATAATACATACTATTATAAAACAAAAGCATCGAACGATTGTTTCAATACAATTGTTGAGTCAATAGCATCTACAATTCATGCACTTCGAAAATATCAAATAAACAGTGACCACAGGAGCTCGTTGTTGCTGAATAAATAAAGAGAAATTAAATCGAAACGAATGTAATATACACCCTGTATTGTCAGCGCATTTCAATTGATGACGTAGCAATTCATAAACCAAATCTCTGTTCGACACTCGTCGTAAGTACATTATTGGATATTTAGCATTCGCTCGTGGTCCGGTCGGCTCGTCTGTAAACGCCCGATAACATAGTTAAGTATATTAAGGCTTCGTTCATGCGACTGACAAGATTTTATATGAAACTGCCGTTGATTGTTTGGTATTTTAATTACGTGCAAGTGTTTTGTTCCCGAGTGATATTCATTGTATTTTAATAAAATGTATAATGTAAATTTTCATATTGGTATTCATTGGTTGATTTTAGTTTAGTTATAAATTCTAAAGAATATTTTAAAGATGTAATCTATGATCTTCTGTTATAATTTTTATTTATTTTAAATCCAGTAATAATTCATTATTTATAAGGCAGACTCCATTTGGTTGAATCTTTTAAAAGTTACATAGTAAATTTGTGATATTACGATCTCATTTACTGACATAACGTATTTATTATGTTATACCAATTAATAATGCAATCCGTATAAACATTTCCGCTACACAGGAGTTTGTTATTCCAGACCAATGACGTCATTGGATAAATCGAATATTCACATGTAACCAATTTACCTGTAATAGAAAAATCGTGTCCCGTATTGAATTTTGTACAGCGTCCGTTGAAACAGGATTTTTGAATCAACAAAAAATAAATAAAAAAAAAACAGAGTTCCAGCGTATCTATGAAACCGATAAAGTTTTAGAACGATGTAAATGTATGAAAAATACGCCAAGTTTCTCTCTTTCCATTTTCGCATATATTTTTTTCATTGAATAGTATGTGAAGTGCGGAGGGCGCGGTCGCCTGGGGTACCGTTTTAATTTTCCGCCAGCATGGAAATTTACACGATCTGAATGAACCATCAATTTTAATGAGCTTTAAAAGTTAACTGATCAACGCTCTCGGTGGTGCGCTAGGCGAGGAAAATGTTTCTTCCGTTAGAAAATTATATGGAAAATCAAAAGAGAGATTTTAAGAGAAACATTAGACGAGTCTACGAGGAAATAATGTGGGTTATTTTAGTTGGATAAACTGTTCGTACATATATCTGTTTGCTGGTATTAAGTAAGAGAGAAAAGGTACGTTATTTATTTGACATGTACAATAATAAATACATGATTTTTCTAAAGATGAATCTTACAACAAATGTCTCAGTTAGATTAATCATATACGTGTATTTATTCTTTATTATTATGGAAACTATATAAATGTAAATGTCATTAATTTCAAATTATAAAATATCTTTTTTTTTCTTATCTTAACATCAGGCATCATCAGTGATATCTAAACATCATCAAAATCGAGGTAAACTTCAGACGTAAATATAAAAATAACACCATAATGCTCTATTAATAATAATTATTATTGATTAATACGTAATGTAAACACTTCCAGTGTAATCGTTTCAAGTTAAAATACTTATATAATATGACAGCGAAAATAAGAAAATAAAATACTATAAATACTTATATTATAGAAAAGTTATTCCACAAGCAATTACGGATTGTCAAATGGGCAGGTATTTTAAGTGCCCTGGACTCCCGACGAGTCGGTGACGAATATAATTCAATTAGAAATTAATTGCTTGATTAAGTTGCGTCCGTCATCGAGGGGTGTTTTGTTCTATTATCAGAAATATGATTTCGAAGGTGTGGCGTTTTTAGGGTCAATTTTAGTAATGGGAAACGGTTGTTAGCCTGCTGTTGACGTAGATGGATTTTAGAGTGCCGATACGATATTCGGCAGTTTGATTTATTTTCAATAAATCCAGTATTTTAATATTAAAATTAAAAAATAATTTCAGCCATTAGTAAAGTGCATTATATATACTACTTTAGTGTTCATGCCTTGATAAGGAAAATTTGGAGCTAATTCGACCAAGTCTCTCCAGTGTTGGTTGAAGAAAACGTGTCCGAGAACCCATTAACACACGTCTTCCATAGTAAGGATATATGACATTTTCACTGACTTTTGTTTTACTTTTTGAAATAAAAATATAATTTAATTAGAAACATTAAAAAATAAATGGGCAGAAAATCATCTGATACATGAACTGAAGGTTTTAACACGATGTTTTCCGTAAGCACATGTTAACTTAGTGATGCCAGATTTGAATACACGGACTTTTTTTATGTTATAGGGGGCAAACGAGCAGGAGGCTCACCTGATGGAAAGTGATAACCACCGCCCATGGACATCTGCAACACCAGGGGGGTTACAGGTGCGTTGCCGGACTTTAAGAAATAAGTACGCTCTTTTCTTGAAGGTTCCCAAGTCGTATCGGTTCGGAGAAACCGCCGGCGAAAGCTGGTTCCACAGAGTGGTTGTGCGAGGCAGAAAATGTCTTAATAATCGCGCTGTTGTGGATTTTCGGACATCTAGGTGGTGCGGGTGATATTTGGAATTTTGACGAGATGTTCGAAGGTCAAATTTAGCAGCCGGGATTAATCCGAACAATTCCTCGGAACATTCCCTGTGATAAATTCTGTAGAAGATACAGAGCGATCGAACATCTCTACGCAGAGCCAAAGGATCAAGCAGATCGGAAAGGGCTTGATCGTCGATAATTCGAGCCGCTCTACATTGGATACGGTCAAATGGAAGGAGCTGGTACTGGGGAGCACCCGCCCAGAGGTGAGAGCAGTATTCCATGTGAGGCCGAATTTGCGCCTTGTATAGTCTTGGACGATGGGCCGACGTGACGTGACGTGACGTGTCTTGGCTTGCTGAGCACACCGAGCTTTTTTAATGCCAATTTGGCTTTGCATTCCAATTGACCGCGGAACTGAACGAGGCTCGAAACATCGACGCCAAGTATTCCGATACTAGCTGTGGCGGCTATCGGAATGTTCTCGAATCGTGGAGACGATTGGTGTTTTTTTGGCGGTTAACGTCCTTTTGGGGTTGAAATGGACTATGGACTCGATTTCAGACACAAGTTTTTTCCGGTTTTCTTCGACGTTTTTCCGAGAAATAACTCTCAACTGCTTCCGCCCATTTATGAGTAAGGTAAACTAGAAGATCACCGGCTGAGCGACCCCGACGGAAACCGTACTGGCGGTCGCTAATCAACTGGTACTCCACATTTTTGAAGGACCTAGAGGCAGAGTTATATTCCTTTCTGAATGCGCTGGTCTTTACATCACGAGACGCCGATGCGTTAGCCCAGTCATGGTAACGTTCCCATTTTTGGCGTGAAGCCATTTTGCAGAAACGACCAAACCAGGACTAGGACTTGCCACCGATGGGCACCGCAGAATACGGAATGAACAGTTCCATACCCTGAAGCACCACATCGGCAACAGAGTTGGCAATAACGCTCGGATCATCCAGCCAGAAATAAACCTGCCCCCATGGGTAGGAGGCAAAGAAGGACCTCATCCCATCCCAATCCGCTGACTTGTAGTGCCACACGCGGCGGCAGCCCATGAAACGAGGTCGTGAGTACTGCGCAACCGGCACTATACTCCGAACGAGACAGTGGTCCGACGAGAGTTACTTGAAAGTCTACTTACTTGAAAGTCTACTTGTTTTATTTATTAGTCCGTCTCGGCTCTTAAATAACGATTACGATTTACTTGGTGAGACTTGGTTTTGCTTGATGCAAGCCCGTCTGGGTAGGTACCACCCACTTATCATATGTTCTACTGCCTAGCAGCAATACTGAGATTTTTTTTGTGTTCTGTTTTGAAGAGTTAGTGAGCCTGTGTAATAACAGGCACAAGGGGCAGTTCTTAATTTTTAAGATTAGTGGCGTATTGGTGATATGAAATTTGATTATCTATCATCTGGTGGCTTGCCATTCCGTCAACCTATATAATGATTATATTTTTAAGTACAACTATTATTGTGTAGGCTTTGTAGTGACCGAGGCACATAAATGGTAGAGATGCGACGTGACTCTGAGAGTTATTTCACTAATGCGAGCACACTGTATCTCGACGTAGGATGACATGAATTTGTCGAGAGTCGGAACTTGCGCTTGGAAATTATTTGCTTCTTAAATTCAACCTTTGAAATTTCCGATAAGCGATGCAAATTGCAAATCCTTGTAATACATTTGACAATATGTTTTTATAGTCAAAACGTTAATGAAGTTCTCAAGAAGTTATACTTATATTTGTATATACTATATATATGTATGAATAATGATAACCATATTTTCATCACACAATTTTCATCAACCGCTATAATATTTTTTTCATACTAAAATATTTTTCGTGTAACTTATTTGGATTTCAAAGCAACGCTTATGAAACAAATCAATTAAAAACAAGAATTTAAAAGGAATTAAAAAATAAAACATATTATTCGCAACGATGATGAAATCCGAAATTATTTATAAATAATTTATAAGGCGGACGCCTCCGTTCATAATACGATTACGCTACACTTTTCCTTTCAACAGCGAGAGCATCCATAATTACCTGCTTAAATTTTAACGCAGCTCGGTCTAATTAGTGAAACATAAAACGCATATAAAATTTTCTCTCATGTAGGAAAAAGGCCAGGATAATATACGACCGCCCTTAAGCTGAAAGTGCCCTTAATACTGTGCTTAAGTGGGCGAGGTACAGACATGTTCAGAGGCTTTTCGGGCCCAACACTTCTAAGCCTTTTAATATCGTACCCTCAGTAGGCCTTTCATCGGATCTCTTATATGTTCTTAACTTTTTTAATAGCATTCGACGCTGAAACTGTTAAAGTTTCCTTTTTGTAAGTGATATTCCTGTGTACTTTGTTACTTAATTAGCAGTCTTTATCATATTTACTTGTCAGTGATTTTTATAAATCAGATTATAGTATTAAAATTACGAAGGTTTTTTATTTTATACTAGCTACCCGCTTCGACTTTGTACAGTTAGGGTTACAGGGTTAGGTCCATGTCTGCATAAAACGTTTGTATTGAAAAAAATACAAAGAAAAATATCTTGTCTTATTTGAGGCCGAACGAAACAAGTGTGGGTAAAAAAAATTAAATATTTATCATAATCGAAATAAAAATATTATTTAATGATTACTAGATATATAACTCTGTGCAAGCGCGTTTGACCACCTACCCATCTTATACTCTACGACCAGTGGAAACTACAGGCATCTGAGACATCACATCTCTCTCCAATATTGGTGGTATATTGGTGATGTAAGGAATGCTAAAAATATATTTCGGCGCCAATTTTAATGGGTGGTGGTGACCACTTACCATCAGGAACCCTATTGGCACGTCCGCCAAATGATTTAATAAAACTATAAAAAACTATAAATATGTTTTTTTTTTTGGTTCTATACATTTAACCCCTCAATACATTTTATAAGTAAAATCACAAGACCTTAACAAAGCCAAAGACTAATCGTAGTTTGAGCCTACGGTTTAAATGACATTTTTAGCACACGATAAAGCACTAACAAACGTGATTCAGCTTAATTCACTCAATTCTCACACCAGGGTCATCGTTAGACAGTAACGTCCTTATAAACTGCCGATGACGATTGCCCAAATTTAATTAAGACGATGCACACTAACCCTTTGGATGCGAATGGGTTGTAAAGTTGAAACAGCGCGGCACATGGTCCCGGAGTTTTGTAATTTTATTAATGATGTAATAACAGTTCTGTCAGTCGCATGTGTGTGCCCATGAGCGATAGTGAAGTCGTTAGTTCGGGCGGGTTAATATCGAAGGGTTGAATTAAGGATTATCTATGGAATCCTGGTATTACTATGGATATAAAGCGCTTCTCTCGTATTATTCAAGCAGCTATTCGAATAAGTGAGTGCAGAAACGCTACAACGACACATTCTTTGTATGAAAGCGGCTTATGAAAGCTTCAAATTAAAACTCCCTCTTTTAAAAAATTGTTTTGCACATTTTACGTTTATGTCAAAACCTATTCTTGAAAAATGAACACTTACTCAGGTCATGCTCTTGCTACATATTACTTTTAAAAGTATAAGTGGGACAAAGCAAAAATCATTATTTTTTACCAAAAACGCGATGCATTTTATTTATACTGACTTTGTTTTATACCTATAACTTTGTCTGCTAAGCGATACAACCGTCTAATTAATATACATTTATATATTATTTATATAGTAATATACTTACATATAGGAAGAAATTATAAAATTTCATAAAATATGGATGTAGTCAAAATGAATCTGACTAAAAGCCTCGTTAGAAGAGCGGACAAATTCGCGAGTATAGTTGTGTATACAAAATTGCCACAATTTACAACTTGAGAGCAACTTTGGAAACTTTGCGACATAACAATAAATGGCTAGGTCGTCGCTCCTCGCAGATTACCGGCGCATTGTCGACTACAGACTCAATTACTCAAGAACTTGACGACATTAAACTTTTCAAACTTCAATGAAAAACGAGTAAAGCCTTACAAATTAAGTAAAAACTGCGTCTTACGAATTTCGAAACATCGTTTTTACCCTTTTGCCCAATCAATGTTCTTGTTAATTTTAAGTTCGAGAGGCTTCAAATTTAAAAAGAAAATTCTTGAGAAACAGTAATTTACTAACAAGTTACTTAAGCAGATTAAATAAGACAATGTTTTTTTTGTAACAAATATATCCTATAAAAATATTGTAATTGTGCGAAATTACACCCGAGTTTAGCGTAACTGCTTGCTTTGGTGTGTCGTATACCTTTTTGAACATTTTTCGAAATACTGGCTATCAATATACACAAAAATTTGGGTGCTTGGAGATGGAATAAAGTAGTCTCGATCAAACTCTAAGCCTTATAACCAGATAGCAGAGATTTGCTAGACACTAACGATGATACCTATGTATGATACGTTTTTTTTTCATAATAACATTAAAGAAAAAAAAAACAATTACTATTTATACATTTTTATAATTTCCGACATTAATTAATTGACTCTTGATTAATTTAATTAAATTAAATTTTGACGAAGAAACAAAAACAATATAAATAATTATAAATTGGGATTGGTAATGAATATTTTATTTTATAACGATGGTACTAATACAATAAGTATTTGAAACGGGATATTTACCATGTTTTTTATTTTTATTTGGTGGAGCTCGATATTTCGACATTATCTACGGATGTCTTGTTCACGAGACTAATACAGTTGCATAATAGAAGGAAGTCAAAAATAACTTGCAAATTTTTATCTCTATTCACTCACATAACAATTTAAATAACACGAGCTACTCACAACCCGGCACTGAGCTCGAACAGTAGTAGCTTTTATTCAATCTTTACTTAACTTTAACTTTAGAAAACAGTGTCATTTAAATCAATAAATAATAGCGATCATTATTCATCTAAATGATTGTCCATGCATATATTTTAATGCCGTCACGACAACTGCGTGCGTACTCGAAATAAATTAGGAGGCCCTGTCGTCTATAAGACTTAGTTGTTTTGCAAAGTTTCTATAGCGAGTCGCCCTTCGTATGTCGCCTAGACACGAAACACTTCAATGTGATAACGGCTTGTAAAAAATACATTATTTTATTTATTTTGTATTAGGTGAACGGGCAAATGGTCTTGTTGGTAAGTGGTCACATCCCCCACAGTCATTGGCGCTATAAAAAAATATTAAACATTCCTTAAAAATGAAAATACACAGAAAACTTTGGGAATTACACTGGCTCACTCACACTTCAAATCTGAAAAGAACAATACTAAGTATAATTTCCGATGAGTTGGTGGTAGCCAGACGAACAAAGCCCTTACCATATACATTACATTACATTACATTACATTAGCAGCCCGTAAATGTCCCACTGCTGGTATAAAGGCCTCCTCTCCCTTTGAGGAGAAGGTTTGGAGCATATTCCACCACGCTGCTCCAATGCGGGTTGGCGGAATACACATGTGGCAGAATTTCGTTGAAATTAGACACATGCAGGTTTCCTCACGATGTTTTCCTTCACCGCCGAGCACGAGATGAATTATAAACACAAATTAAGCACATGAAATTTCAGTGGTGCCTGCCTGGGTTTGAACCCGAAATCATCGGTTAAGATGCACGCGTTCTAGCCACTGGGCCATCTCGGCTCCCTTACCATATAAATAATATAAACTTTAGATTAACTGTATATAAAATGAAATGGTTAACTCGCCTTTTACCTGAAAATAGCGAAAATACATTACAATTATATTGACAATCATTCATACGTCCCTTATCTCCGGTTTTCTTATAACAATCCTATCATTATAACGTACGTTTTAATTTACATAGCAAATAAACTGTTGAGTAATGAAGATGTTGAACAAGTTGACCAGAACACGACAGCATCACCAGAAATTGTACTTAATTTGTGTTTATTATTCATCTGTTACCCAGTGGTGAATAAAAACGTCACAAGGAACCTCGAGGCCCAGTAGTGGGATAACTATTGATTGATACTGATCTCTATCTAAGTGTTAAAATAAATGGGTATACAATTAATTATTTGAAATCTATATTTAGATTATGGGTATCATGTATGATTCAATGCACTTTGTTAATTTAACTTAAGCTGTGAGTTTTAATCCGAGTCTTCATGTAGATGAAACTCAATTTATAAAACGGTTGAAAAACATGTACATCACAAACTAGCATGTAAATTGGTATATGGCTGAACAGAAGCTAAAATTCGAATAACAAAAGAAGTATTATTATGTACAAACACAAACGCGATGTTACGAACAGATAAGTCTACGATCCATCATTGCATTAGAGGGGACGCAATATTTATTGATTTTTAGCAATTTTCGCCCATCGCCAGTGCCCAATAGCCAGTTTTATGGAACGCAAACAAGATTTGAACATTTTGTGGAACAACACTCATATTGAATTAAAAAACGGTTATATCATTCCGTTTATGTAAGCTTGCTATCGAATTTATTTCCACAATTTGTTTTGTGTGGATTGTACAGAGGAAAGTTTAATTAGTTTGTTCGATTTTTCCGTTTTCATACAAAAGCTACTAAGACTAAAGCCAACGCTGCCAAAACTAAAACATTTACACTTTGTATGAGAGGCATCCAAATAGACTACAAGAAAATCTACAACAGTATACGAAATTTTTTTATACATAACCCAAACAATATATTCCGTTAAAAGCTGGTGTAAACATCGTTTCCAGTAAATTTTTATTTATTCAAAGATGACTTGCTTTCAGCTAAATATAACAAATACAAAGAGAATACAACTCTATTTATTTAAAGATATTCTAAATATTAATCAATAAAATTTTTTTATGGCATTGGTTGGCGGACGAGCATATGGGCCACCTGATGGTAAGTGGTCACCACCGCCCATAGACAAAGACGCTGTAAGAAATATTAACCATTCCTTACATCACCTATGCGCCACCAACCTTGGGAACTAAGATGTTATGTCCCTTGTGCCTGTGATTACACTGGCTCACTCACCCTTCTTACCGGAACACAACAATACAGTGTACTGTTATTTGGCGGTAGAATATTTGATGAGTGGGTGGTACCTACCCAGACGGGCTTGCACAAAGCCCTACCACCAAGTAAATATCATCAATCAATAATCAATAAATAAATTGAAAAAAAATAATCAAAATATAGGAGATAATTTTATTTTACATGAGTTGTTTTTTTTTTATAAAATTGGTAAACGAGATAATGCCACCTAGTGGTAAGTATCATCACTATCCATAGACATTGATACGGTAGGAAATTGTAACCATTCCTTACATCGGCCAATACACAACCAAGCTCGAGAACTAAATTGTTACGTCTCTTGTTATAATTACACAGGCTCACTCAAACCGCTATACAACAATACTGAGTATTGATCATAGTTAGTTGTTAGTAGAAGGTAGTAAGTAGTACTTGACCGTAGAACACATGATGAGTTGGTTGGTGTCAAGTCAGGCCTGCACAAAGCTCTACCAGAAGTTTAAAATACATCTAATTATAAATGTTCACACAAAAAGATCCTTGATCTTGGGAGTGATATATTTATTGAGCTCAGCTGTTCATTCTTAATAGTTTATGCAAATGCGTCAACCGCTCCGTGTTTATTGCTCTAACCCTCTCTTTCGTTATTGTCTTATCTACCGTTGTCTCATTTCAGAATGGAAACAAAATGTTGATTTACATGTGCAAATAACATTGTTGTGAGATCCAAACATTAATTTAGTAGACAATCGACTCAGCTGTGTTTACACTCTCGGTGTCAAAACAAGAATTAAATAATATATTTCTTGTAATGTTATTCATTGCATAAAATAATACAATAGATTTAATATAATAATACACAGAAGAGAAAAATAGATTTTAAAGGTTTTTGATGTTGCCAGTCCTATAAATTATAGAATTAAGTTTGTTCCACACACTTGGATTGACCATTAATACCTATTGAAGTAAAAATAGCATTACTTTAACGTATTAATTAAGAATGCACTTACGTTTTATCTTACTATGATATTCTCATAAAGCCTACTCTATATAAATATATTTGACCAATCTTAGGACATTTATTTTTTATTTTCTATAAAAAGCGATGATTCGCGAAAATTTCTGCCATAAATAATCTACAAACGAAAATGAATCTCTTCAACAATACTTCACTATCAACGCAATGCCAAATACATAAAAATGTCATGTTCATAATGCACCCTATAAATAATATTCCCAGTAGATATAGCTAATGCTACTTAGTCCCTCTCTAGAGATGTAGGTCACAATGTCTATCCCTTTCTAATATATTCCTGATGTTTATACCCTGTTCTGTCATCCATAAAGTTTGGTTTCGAAAAAAATATTTTTAAATCCAATAAATAATTGAAAATCTACTATAAATGTCTAGCAATAGAGTTCAAAATGAGTTAACGTCCGTAACTCCTAAAATGCATATCCTGTTAGGACAATGATTTGTGCATCTATTGCATAGGGTTTCTAATGGTCGATACATGCGTCTGTCCTGAGGACACAAGTTCGTTTAATTTATGGTTTAAGAAAGGGTCGACATATAATCCTTTGTCAAAAAAATCTTAAGTCTTTTGTGCTAAATTAAGCTAATATAAATATGCTCTAAATTTTATTTATGTTGAACAAACAAATTTTCGTTTTTATTTAATATTTGTTTTATTTTTATATTTCATAAGAATGATGTTACTACTAAAAAGTTTTTACATTATTATGAAACGTATTTTATTTGATATATTTGAAATGTTCTAATTCTTAGAGAATTCTCGGAGAGTCTAATAACCACACGCGTCATTTGAAATGACGTGATTTATTCAACTACATAAACGCATAATCGAAAAATGTAACAACATTTAGGCACACTCAAATAACATATATTTTTGGTATATCTATAAAAAAATAATTTCATAAATATTAATCGATAATTTAGATATAGATTGAAATATATCAGTTTCATTGGCGTGGAATATGACATAGTTTCGAAAGCAAAGGCCGATCACCCCAAATATGTTTGCACAGTAACCTACATTATATCGCCGTATGAGAGAAGCCATTAATGATCACAGTGAGGGTCACAATTCGAGGGATGACAGACCCTCCGTGACTGTGAATGCATTGAACTACATCTCATCAGCTTTGACACAGACCGAGACGAAATTTGACTAAATCTATACGCCTTGCGACAATTTTGAAAGTTCTTAAAGTCAACATAAACAAGCTGTTTAAGTCCAGTCACGTAGAAACCTCGGAAGTTTGCATGGTAGCCTATTTTTATTCTTGCCGTTCGAGATGAAATTGTGTTAACGATATTAAAACAGGAACAGTGTTGCCTATACGTGAATAAAATGAAAGTCGTTCCCTTGAGATTTCCTTAAAGCATCATATTTATTTATAGGATATTATTTTTATTAATATGCATGTAACGATCCTGTCTATTTTTTTATATATAAAACATAATTAAATACAAAATTATAAATATCCACGATCACACAAAATATTGATTAAGGCTATTATAGTAGATAAGTTTATATTAAGGATATATCGACGTAACTTGAGCTCCAATTTCAATATGAGATTGAGTCCGTGCCGATCTATTGTGACCGACCAATGTCCGAGTGGTCGGAAGTATGCCTGAAGAGCGTAGTGGGCGTCACCGGCCTTTCATTTCTCCCTGTACGTATATTCTATTCAAATTTTTACCCCCAGCTCGTTGGGTACGCTCGATGAGTGCTCTAACGTCCGTTCAATGCAATTTGATGAAGCCAACGCGGTGTACGCTATTCAAGCTGAATAGGATTGCCCACGACAATGCTGTGATTTAATGGAACCAATCCAAAACTCGCCAATACCCGACCGTACCGTTTTTGATTAGTGCAGTAACAGAATTCCGTCCTTTTGGAAGCAAACAGCTTAAGTTGTCAACTGTCATGTCAGAGTCACAGTCACCATAGTTAGCATTACTGTAATTAAATGCATTAATTAGTTGAAATACTAGCATATTATGAAATGACTAAAGTACAATTACAATTCTACGGACTATTTAAACATGGAAAATTTTAACAAGCAGCTGTGTAATAACAATAACGCGTGTCATATCCATAATCTAAATCGTTGGCCTTAAGTGGCGTATTTCATTGAACTAATAAATCTGACAACAACGACAAACAACTGAAACTGAGTTATAACAACAAAGTCAAATTACTGAAGGAGTTTACCGCAAGGGGGAAGGCAACCGACACCGGGTGGCGACGCGGGAAGAATACTGATGATGCCTGGAGACTCCTAACTCGCCCAAGATTTTCGGATCGGGATTTTCCTTTCTTTACAATGGGCCTACTCTTGGGGCATATCAATTGCAGGCGGTTATGTCGTTAGGAACTTTCGCGGAGGGAACACCAACGCCTCATCGATTTCCAAGCTAATACCAAATATACTTTTGAAACGTGTTCGTCTGAACGTGTTTTACCAAGACTTTCAAATCGTCTCTAAGATTTTTATAGTTGTTTTTTATTCCGTCATTTATATGTAACTTATGTATATGATAAATACATGATAATATAATTTTTACGACTATATACTAAAGTTTAAGGATATCAAAATACTATAGTTGTAAATATTTATTATATTTTATTTCTGTTTATGAAAATAGATAGGCAGACTGGTAATTAGGTTACCTCATGGTAAGTGGTCACTATTGCTTGTAGACATTGGTACTGGAAGAAATATTAACCAACACTTACATCGCCGATGCGCTATAACCTTAGAAATTAAGATGTTATTTCCATATAATTATAAATATAAGACTCTCTTATCCTGCCAATCGGACCACAATAATACTAAATATTTTGTTTTACACGAAGTCCTACCACCAAGTAAATTAAGTTATTTAATTAAGACTTATCAAATTAAATATCTACGTTGAATTTTAATTACAGCCTCATTGCCTCCGCTGGTGACATGTGGGCTGGTTCTTATTTTTGCTCAGAAAATAGGAGTCGCGACTCAATGGAGAAATGCTGTCACCATTCCACGCGTCATGAATTGTACGACTACTTTTAATTATTATTAAATATACAATGTTGTTTCCTTAATGTTAATAATTTTTAGTACTGCTATAGATAAAATTAAAAAAAATGTATTTAAAACGAGATAAAAATAATAAAATATATATTTATTTTAGCAGGTTTTGTACGATAACAGATGGCGGTCAATAATGATATAAATTTCAAGCAAATTTCTTTTAATCTAGGGTAATAATGGTAAACGCACTTCTCATTGTCCCTAAATTGAATTTACATAAATGTGCTGCCGATTCATTTTTCTATAAAAGGAGCTTATCTGCTAAATACTGATCCCTAGTGTATTAATTCTATTGTCAAATAAATGTGTACATTCGTCCACCCACATATAGTTGTGGAGGGTGAGATATTCATTCAATATTTTAAAAATAAGTTCCGTGGATAGAACTATTACTACTGAGTTAGTGATAGGTACAGTCTAATGTCATTCACTAATTTCATTATAAGGATGTAAAATGTTATAAACACGCTTTTCTTAATAAATCGTTATAATAACTTGTCATTCATAAGTTAGTGGTGATATATTTATAAAAATATATAGTATCATGCATACCACAATTATTTTTGAGTTCAATTTAAATTTGTCGTTAAATACTTTATTCTCATTTTTAATTATTATTGAAAAGTTATTAAATTAATCGAGTTGAGAGTATTTATTGCGTTGAAACAAAAAAAATTGTTACTCACAAAAATGGGGCTACGTTTCGCACGAGTGCAACTTTTTAATAAAAAAAAATTGTAAATATAGTTTAACTTTTTTAAAGAACTTTTTTTTTAAAATTGGATTATTATTTCCCCCTACATACAAATAAATAAATTTTGCCTTTATAATATTACATACACGCTTTAATCTAAACTAATCTTTATAATATAATTATTCATCATATCTTATTTTAATAATCTTTAAATAAATATTAATAGTCTGAATATACAGACTTTTTAAAAAATATAAAAATAAAATATTTATATGTATAAGAATAAATAAAGTTATCTTCTACGTTAAATAATACATTTAATAATAAATAGGATATTATGAAAGTTACATAATATCCAATGTTTCACTGAATATTACATTAAACAAAGATTAGTTACGTTGATAAAAATAATAAATCTAAATATTTTAATAATAGTAGTGTTCAATATGTTGTTTTGATAAAAAAAATGTAAATTATGAAACCGCCCCATTGCTGGGCAAAGATCTCCTCTTATGGATAAAGTATGGAGTTTGAATAACCACGCTCCAAATCGGCTTGGTGGAATCAAATGTGACAGTATTTAATATACCCATGCTATGCTTATTTTTTTGCGATGTTATGTTCCATTACAAGCATAAGAAAACTACGGATATAATATCTCGCCTTTCGTCTAAGATCCGCTTTTTATTTATTATGAATGTGTAGTAGTAAATGTAAAAAAGTATGAAATGTTGATCATCTTGTTTAATTAGAATGATTACGATTTAAATGATTCAAATTCCACGAGCAATACAAAACTTTTTCGTCACGTATTCGAAATATGTCTTCAGTGTCCCGTGTTCTTGCAAGGCGGGCCACGAATTTACCGTTAAAGCATTTTGATCTTTATTATCTAAAAGTTAGAGTTCATTAACATATTTAAGGGGAACAGTTTACCAGGTGGTAGTTAGGTAAAAGACGCCGGAATCAGAGGCCCGCCTAAACTCTGCTCAGGGACTTGGAAAATTGCATTCGTTATCGCATATCCGTGTTCGACTGTGCCTGCACTGAATCGGTGTTAGGATAAGACCATTGTGAGCTTACATTGAGTATCGATTTTGCGACTGTTCTACGCGGTCAATTATAAACTTACTTCCGGGGCTTAGAATTGCACCGTTTTGATAAGTTTTAATCAAAATTTTATAACTTACAACTTATAACGCCAAAGAGGAATTTATGTGAAAATATTTTAATTTATGTGAAGTATTTGTTTATGAAATTAGACAATAGTTTGATTGTTCCATTATTACTTGACATACTTAATTAAAGCAATATAATACTTAAATATTAGAGAATCAAAAAGTCAAATAGAAGTGTATGCAATGATTCATTTAGATTTTTTTAAATAGTTTGTATATCTGTTATTGTAAATTTTCTTCGTCGTTTAGATATTTTTGTCATATTATCGTTGTTTTTCAGATAAAGGTGTATCAACCCTAGCTCGCACCTACTGTTTCCTTTCACTCCGTCGTCTTTGTGACACACGACATCTCCTGAATGACCTCTATTCATTCCCCGACGCTCATTCTACTAATGGACTTGCCTTTTTTACTTACAAATAAATAGTTTCAAAGCGTTGCCGGTTTATGTAAAAGGATGCTAATTAATTAAAAATTTCGCTAAAGGCCAGTCTAAAACGAATTGCGAGTGATTTTATCTATCTCGACGACGTCTCGTAAAGGCATATAAATGAATGAAGATGAATAATTTGGTTCAAGTATAATTTATGAAGTAGTTCATTTCTCGCTCTTTTTCACGATGAGTTGGTTTGGATGTTTTTTCGAATATAATTTTTGATATCATTAAAACTTTTGGTTTTATTTTGAGTTGATTACTGAATATAAAAGTCTGTGACATGTGATACGAAAATAATTAGATGTTCACAAGAAAATACCGATGTTTGTAGGCTGAACGTAAACATCGTCTTTCACATGCCAAAGTAATTGAACATTCTGTTGTGTCTCAAAATATTTCTTGATAAGTTGGCAATAAAGCGCTCTTGCATCTATAATCCCCGCGCCCTCCGAAGATTTTCGATTCTACGTCTCATCCCGTCCTTTGGTAATGAAAATTCTAGACGTCCCGGAGCGGATTTTCAGTTATTTGAGGATCGCAATGCGACCGGAAAAATAGGCCCTTTCGGCTTAAGAAAATACTTGTGAAGAGAAAATTGATAATATTTATGCAATAACGAGTTTCCACTCCGTCTCTCGGATCAAATTAAAAACAGATGGAAACAGATTCGATTCTTTAAATTTTCTTTAGCAATATGTAAATATTCCTAAAGGAAACCATTAAGCCGTGCTTTTGAGAATTGTTTTCAATTTAGAAATATAAAAATACATTGCAATTACATATGAGTAACATAATTTAAGTCAGTGACTGTAAATGTGATACTGCCGGGGAAAGGCTGGACTGATATTTCCAGCTTTTACCTCGACGGTGCATCAGTGGATTGGTGCATACATACGTAGCCGATTTTCATTCGACACAAGCTAGTTTCCACAATATATGTTTCTTCACCGCCAAGTCCAAAATGAATAAACAGAAAATAAGTATATGAAAATTCAGTTATGCTTGCCTTCAGTTAAGACGTATTAAAACTGTAATCGTATTTCAATTGTTCAATTATGTATTTATTTATATTCATATATTTGTTTTTGGAAAGGTTATATGGAAATAGAATAATACTTGTGTCACGAAGAATAACCAACACGTCAACTGGGAAGCTTTGATCGGATTCATCCCGAGGTGTCGTGAATGAATAAAGTGGAAGGTCATGAATGTTTTATAAGTCGCCTGGTGATACGGATCAGCGGACCGATCGACTAAAAAACCGTATAAACGAGCATATATAGTGTTATACGTTTGGAATGTAATGCACAACGTAAATTTGTATCCAGTGTTCGTTTTGTGAAATGGCTGTTACTCTTTTCCGCTGACTGATTTATGGTGTTACAGTACTTTAGCTATCCGATTATTTCTATGATTAATTAAATTTATTTTCAAAAATAATGTATTTTATAACATTGATTGAAGTCCTAGCTCATAAAAACGTATTTAAACAGTAAATTAAAAAAATCTTGTTACATACATCATGCCCTCGGTAAAAATATTTCATTGATTTATTTTTAGGGTCTTGGAATTATAAAAATATAGAATTAAAACATAAAACGTACAAAAAAATATATTTTCACTATACAGTTGATATAACAGATTTCCCAAATCGTAACATAAGGCCGGACATCCTTACCCTATCCGATAATGGAAGCGAATTTATAAAATATTCAACATCAACCTTATTTATGAGTACTTTATGTTGAGGAACAAAAGCATTGTGTTCCATATTCAATTTTTATTAAATAAAAAACAAAATATGCCTTAATTTTTTGTTCGGTAACATTTTGATTTGGAACGAAGTTAAGTCTTTTTTCTTATATACATTTTACCTAACAGAATTAACTGAATTTATGATTCTGTCGTTTTTATATTCATGATTAATCTTCTTATTAATCTTATGCACACAATAATTTATTTACATTTATTAAGTTTATGGCTCTGCTACAAACTATAGTAACAATTTCTGTTCTTTAATTGATTAAAGTAAGTAGTGCGTGTAACATTTTGAAACGATAAGCTAACTTCAATCAAATTTGTTGTTATGTGAATCCAAAAAGAAAATAAATAAAATATTTGATACTGAAATAAGTATAAATAATTTACAGTGAAGAGATTATTCGTATTAACTTTATATCCAATCGTACATTTTATTAAAAAAAGAAACAGCGTACAAATGTTTTACTTGTAGGCCAAGGACTCTTCTTTTCTTCACAAGTAGGCTCGGAAGTTATTCTATCAACATTATTACACACATACCTTAATTAATATTAACATTCATACTCTAGAAATGTTTTTACCGTTATGATTAGAATCATATCTTCTGTAGGCGTTGTGCAAGCTTGTCTGGGTAAGTATCACACACTCATACGATATTATATCGCCAATTATTTGTGTAACTATTTTCACAAGGGTCATTACATCTTAATTTCTTAGGTTGGAATGGTTGATATTTCTTATAGCACCAGTATCTATGGTAGGTGGTGACCACTTACCATCAAGTGGCCCATTTGTCCGTCTAACGAAATTCGATTATTTGAAAACGAAACTCACCCCTTGTTTACGAACATAACCAAATATTTTTTGTAAAAATTAAATTGGAATATAAATGTAACATAAGCAAGCGTGAAGAATATTGCTTACGTAATAATGCATTAATTATTTATCGTAGTCTGAGTTAGAGCATTCAGTTATAAAAGTCCTTTTATAAATGTGAATCGATTTGAACGTTAATAGCATGTTTTGCTTTACTTGAATCAATATTTCTGCGAATTGTTAAGTTACGTGTTCACTTGTTTTTAAATGAAACGCGCTAATACGTGACAATAATAATATTAATATGAACTAAATTTAATTTTTAACGTAAATATGTTCAAAATGTATACATAGAGTAGTAAAAGTCAGTTGGTCTTGTCACACTTTGACAAGATCATTAAATAAATAAATAAATATTGCACAACATCACATACATTACTGTGATCCCAATGTAAGTAGCTAAAGCACTTGTGTTATGGAAAATCAGAAGTAACGACGGTACCACAGACACCCAGACCCAAGACAACATAGAAAACTGATGAACTTTTTCTACATCGATTTGGCCGGGAATCGAACCCTCGGAGTGGCGTACCCATGAAAACTCGACCACGTATGTCGTCAAATTTATACATTATCGTCGTCATTACAAAATATAAAACAAAGTCGCTTACCGCTGTCTGTTCCTGTGTATGCTTTGATCTTTAAAATTATACGTAGGATTTTGGTGCGGTTTTTTATAATAGATAGATTGATTCAAGAGGAAGTTTTTTATGAAACATGCATAATATAGTGGAGAAACACTGATGATTTTAGAGGTTTCTAAAGTTATGTCGAAAATAAACAAATTTTTTTGCGCTTACATTGCAAAAGCTGGCTATCTTTTTTATCTATCTACGAGATAGATAAAAACAATGTACTACGGTATTGTACACCTTAAAAAAGTCCGGGATGGTATATATCTATCTCTTAGAGATAACCCATAATAACCATTTTTTATTCATTACTTTTTATGAGAAATAATGGCTTATTTTAAGCAAATCAGCAATAATCCTTATCCAATTAAGTACCTTAATTGTGCATTTAATATAGATCAATATGCCTTTACAACATGTTATTTAAATGAATATTTTAATTAAATGTAGGGAGTTTGTATTGTCTAATGACAAAAAAGCCGTGAACGTTGTAAGACATTCTGTAGTATATTTAGTATGAGTATTGCACCCGTGCGAAGCCGGGGCGGTTCGCTAGTAACAATTTAATATTCAAAAAGTAATATATATAAACCTCTCATAAAATATGCTAATCATTTTTATTACTTGTTTACAATAATAATTATTATGAATTAAACGCGTCATTTTACTGCTTAATATTTTACCATTATTTTTATTCTTTTTAAAATAAAATTCATAATTTCTACCAATAAATACTTTGAAGAGCAATTAGTTTAGGGGCCGACTAGTGATTTAAAAAGTCGCGAGTTCAATTCTGTAGCACAAGCTGTAGGCTTAATTGGATGGGTAAATAATAATATAAGCAATTTCTTGAGGTAAAATGGGGTATTGCTACTACTATACTTTAAAAATAAGTAGTAGCAATATACAATACAAAATATGGTTATATATGTTACGAAAATAATGACTAATTAAAATTTAATACCAATTACATGTACACGGGCCTTTAAATATTATGAGGGGATGTTGAATGACGCCTTTTGCGTTTTGTAATTATAGTCTATTAACGACGGGCCTTTTCCTGAATGTCTCAAACCACGTTGGTCTGATTGCAAATTTTGTAAGGCTGTAACCTAAAGGCCGGACGGAATTAAATCAAATCCCAGCTCAGACAAATATGTTATTATAATTTCAGTCAACGAATTCTTAGTAGAAGTTCATATTTAAGAAATTGGCGGTGTCTGATCTCTCTTTAGTCACCTTGATTTGTGATACCACCGGATAAAAAGTGTGAGAAAATAGAGGATTTTATTATATCCTAATTTCAGTCACGGCATAGATATTTCTGTATTTCTGGAGAACATCAACATTACCATTATTGATTGTCTTACAAATGTTGATATGATCCTTTTGAACCATATGACTTCGCTTTGAGTACATCAATGTCAATTTTTAAAAAGTATTATTGAAAAATTTATTTTCTTCAATTTAATTCCACGAGATACAACAAAAAATACTTAATCAATTCTTTGGATTAAAAATGTAACGAGAGAAGTCTAATCAAATATAATGCAGATATCAAAGTCGATTCATGTTGTTCGACTTATGAAAAAAAAAGTGAAATCAATTTTGTCGGGATTAAAAAAAAAACAGTAGGATGTCCGAGGGGAAAGTTTCACGAGATTAATTCTCTTGATAAAATTTCACGGTTCAAGAAATCCAACTACCGGTTGCGTGGGGCGATGAGCGATACTGATTACGTACGAGTTCATGATGCCTTATAATTCTTTAGAAGAAACTCAGCTACTTGGTTTAAATTAGCCTTAGCCTTATATAAGTAATATAATAATAGCCAGAGCCATACTAAGAATGATTTTAATAGCTGCTAAGATAGGTTGTCTTCTAATTAAGAAGGAAAATAGAACATACATTTGAAAATATTAGGATAAATAAAACAAGGGATGTTTTATTTTTATTCAAATAAAAAATTCTGTAAAATTAAACGTTTTTTTATAGATAAATAATATTTAACAGCATCATTTAACTTTAAACCATTCTGTAACACTTGTAGCTCTGCCTTCGTTACCGTAGACGGTACGTCGCTACGGGTCGTAGCTGGCGCTACGGGTCCCCAGAGATATAAGCCTTCGTAGCTTCCAATGTTCTAGCATTTACGCTCAGAGCTAAGCTGACGTCTTATTATTTTTGCCCTGGCTTTCAAATTGAATTACTTTAAGTAACCAGTTGTAGACTTTCAAGGAATTTAATATCTTATCATTGCCTTTTAACGTCGGGCTTCTTATTACTTAAGTAAATAAATTGCATCGTAATTTTAACTCCACGAGGTAATTAATTATAACTTATATCTATTAGGTAAGAAATACCTTTGGCTTATCTCTTAATTTTTTTATCGATACTAATTTCCTTATTCCTAAAATGCGAAGCTTGAATTCAAGATACGGTTAACATTGGCCATTATGAAAACATAATTACATAATTTGTACTATAAGACAATGGCACTCGCGCACAAATGCCCACAATAATGTACGATAGTTCGAAGGTCGGCTCATTTGATTCACAGGCCATTGACCGCAAACGACCGGCTGTGAACAAACTTGTGACCATTAGACATTAGAGATACCTCAGTTATTTATTTGACTCCCACAAACTGCGCAATTGAAGATAAACTATTAAATTAAGCACCAAATTTGAGCCGCAAATTGTAAGCAACAATTTCAAGACGTTGTCATTCAAGATACATTTTATATGAAATCTGGAAGTGCATGTCTTAATAATAAAAACAAGTAAATGATATATTTCTTAAGTCATTTAACGCCAACCAAATGCTGATATAAATTAGGTACGGATTTCTTTCTATTTAAATTCTAATTTAATAATTAAATTTATAAATGATTATACAAGCTTATAATATAAGCTTTTGCTTATTTAAAAAAAAAGATTATTTTTAAGGACATAAAATTATGTCAATATTTGAAAATATGTCAAGTGACATTTGTCTCTAGATAGCAATGTATTGTATTGGGTACAGCTTATTTATACGTCATACTTATGAATATGAATAATAAATTAACTAATTGAAATACCTCTTCTATTTAATTTAATTCGTAATGTCGAATATTAGTTTAACGAAGGAAACTTTGTCTACAACGTTGAGTCATATCAATTCGTCTATAAATCAACCAGTCTGTTTCTTTTCCTCACAAGGTTTGAACTAATATTTCATTTAATATAATAATTTTATGATTCAGTCTTTATATTGTAGTAATTTGATAATAAATAATAATAATTTATGAGATTTTTATATTACAATTATTGTATTTGGAAATTTACTTGTGCAATATAATATGTCCTGTATAAATAAGTAGTCTTTAAAATTGGTTTACGCGATCGAATGCCAGGGAGAAACGGGGAGTGAGGGGGGGCGGTATTATCAAGTTATTCGTGGGTACATTGTGAGTCTTTAAAAGTGACATGCATTACAACCGAATTGTAACCGAAAATATTTATATCTATGATTTGAAGTTTCTTGGTTAACAAGAGAAACTTAACAAAATGTAAAAAAATAATAAAATATATTTTAATCTAAATAATTTTACAACTTTTATAATTTTAGTTCCCAAGTACAAAGGTATAATACACTAGAATACACTATGAAGCAAAATTAAATTATGTATTGGCTTCTAAAAACGTCTGTTAAACATTTTAAAAGCGACGTTGTACGAAATAATTACCTACGTGCTGGTTGACCCCTCGGTTTTAATCTTAAGAAGAAAAAACTTTATTCGTGCGTAACAGCTTGCAGTAACAATTATTTATGGGATCTAAGAAAAAAAGATTAGGGGCCTAAGAAAAGTTTTTCCATTTAGAAACATAACGAAATTAACTACATTAAAGTTTAACAGTACATGAATAATTAAAGGTTCATTTAAATTTCTTCATTCTATTTATATACATATAAAAAGATAATTTAAAATTTTAGTTACATTTAAATATTTTACTTTTGAATAATATAAATACTCCTTTAAATGTTTATAACAATTTTTCTAGGAATGTTATATTGCTTGACATTTTTAATCAGGCGCTTGTTATTATGAACTTTATTATAATAATAATGACTAGATGAAAACCCGCCGATGCTCGGATAAAATGTATGAAACGAATCTAATATTGATATACTACATACCGTACATCTGCAAGAAATTACTATTTGGAATGCCGGATGCATTCAGAAAGTGCGTAAACGTCAGTAAACGTCAAACATTGCCGCCCGTTGAACTGTCATGTTATTGAATTTCATGGATTTAATAACTAAATATCTCGATTATATATAAATGTTATCGACTAAAAATAATTACTTTTTAAAGATTTATAATAATTATGGATAGGATCGATCGTAGACCTACGAATTTTTAATATGTGTACTCATATTATTTCGTTATACACTTGTTTTTCAAATTTTTCTTAGTGTAATAAATATAATAATTATTATTTATTTATTATTACTGAACGAGTAATATATTCAAATATAGTTAAAACATCATTATTAATAATAGTGAGTATTCGTTATTAAGTGATATGTATGTATTTATTTACAATAAAAACAGAAATGTAAATTAATCGTAAACGCTTAAATAGTTATTACTTCTTAATAAGGATTATAAAAAAAATATAAAAATGGCCAAAAAATGCGTCTTTACGCAGCAGATGGCTCGTGTTGAACAAGCATCACCAGCCTGTATAAATTATTGCTTATCGCGACCATTGCTTGGCAATTTAGCACGTAATGGGACATGAAGTCGCGTAATTATCAGTAAAGCCATTATGAGTTATCCTGAATGCCTTACAAAAAGTCGAAAGGAATATTATTATATTAAATTTCATATTCAAGCTCAAAGCAATAGCAAGTAAAACTTTTTGTTCGTATTCAAAGGTATAGAGAGCTATCAGATATGTACCGGATGTTTCCTCTTTGAGTTATGGCCGACCAATTCCGGTGAATGTATTTCCGCTGTGCGCTCTCGGTGACCAGCTAATCGCCCAATAATTCATAGCTAATCAGCTGACTGAACTTCTTGTACGTATGTATGGTTTTAAATACGGAATAGGAAACTTATAGAAATATCGCTATTATAGATTATTAAGCTATGTTACCATAAAGTAAATAAATAATTTAAAAAAAAAAAGTTTTATATTTTTAATTTAATATTTCATAGAATATTAAGTTAAAGCAAAGACTTTGTATTTGTATGTTCCATTATTATTTGAAACTAATGAGGAACTAGGCAACTTAATTTATTTTTAAGTAGTAGTACTTATGCTTTGTTTTTATATGTGCCTCTATGTTTGTATAATAAAATTACAATACGGTTTGTTCATTTTGATAATTTTATTACTGATTCTTAAGCTTTTTATTATTTTCGCATTATACAATTAAATACTCATTTAAAACATATATTTCCACATAATCTATGTATACAAATTATAAAACGTATACATCACACGGACTAACAGTCTTATGATTCGGATCTTTCTTTATTTTTATTTCCAATAAAATTAATCAAAATATAAATAAACTGTAATGAAGTAGATTCTTATAAGCTCTTATTATCAAGATAAATTTAGATACAACTATCGACATTAGATTCTGCTGTGATGAATTAAAATATATATATAATACCTATGTCTCTATTTAGTTTGTGGTGATATATATACATACATATACATTATTACAAAATAATGTATAATAATCTATTCCCAATTCTTTTGTATCAGTTTTTTTTATTTGGAAACTTATGAGTGTATAATAAATCTCCGTCTCTTCATAGTCTATGCTATGGGCTAAGATTAAGTTCATATTATAATTTTTCTCCTTGAATCTAGATAGCAGTTCAATTTACATCCCAATGCCTTTCATCCGAAGGTCTGGACTCTTTATTATAATGTAAAAATCCATTTCTTTATTCACACGTACGGAATATTTAAACGTTCATTAATGTTTGACTTTCTTTCAGCGATCGCAGTTCTCGCTTCGAACAAAACTCATAAATATTTAAGTGATGGTAACTCCGAATGCGGTCCATGCAAAAATACAGCTCACTCCTCTTTGAAACAGGTCAAGTTTGTAAAGTTAAGATTTCAGAATATAGCTTATTACTTATTTTACATGAAGAAGAATATCATACATAACTTATACGCTAGTATATATAGTAAGAATTTTAAGTTTCTGTTATTAGGGTCTATCACCTTGCATAAATATATTTTTTTAATTGATTTAATGCTTTCTGATTTAACGAAAACTTTTAATGTGTGTAATAAACGATAGCTGCAGATGATATAGCAGAGACACAATTAATTATCATATCATACTAGACATACTTTTCCCATTTAAAAGCGAATAATTGTAATACGTAACAGAACATGGAATTTAATTTATGCGTAGCTGAATGCATTTACTCACAGTACAACTGTTTTTGAAAATCTACACCGTTTCCTCTCCGTTATTTTAATTTATTCGTGCAAGCATTATAAACCTGAAAGTTTTCTGACTGCAAATAAAAAAACACCCCTTTCGCCTGACCGCGGCTCGGGTCCTCATAACTTGGCTCGTCCAATAATATCGTCATATTTTTTTTAACGTTGCGAAATTGGAATAAAAGGAAGGGAAAGTTCCGCATCGAAATTGCTAGGGTCGTGTGCTCGCCATAAATAATAGACACAATATGCGAGTGCGTCGCCGCCTCGTCGGCCGCGTCTTGGCGTGCGTGTCCGCTTGTAGTTCGAATGAAATATTGACAATTTGACGCGTCCGATTTAACATTTTTACCGATTTATTTTTATTCGAATTTTGTTTATATGAAATATCTTTTTATATTTATGGATAAAAATATACCCATTTATCTATACTAATATTTATTTTATGAACCAATTTTAATGTTTCTTTATACTGGCTACCTCCGACCTCGAGAGATGTCCCGTGTAAATACACAGCGGTACTATGATTAAATGATTGGTTGGATAAATGGATTTTATTTATTGAATCGGTTATAGATTGAGATTAGTCGTAATTCATAAAATACAAAATTTTTCATTGGTATTAATAATAATAATTGCGACGAAGTTTTTTTAATACGGCTTGCAGTAGCGTGAACTGGCGAAGATCGTCACGTAAGGAAAAGGCGTTTTATCCTCACCAGACGACCTTAACCTTTCTTTGTTACTTTTTGTTATTGTTTTGTTTAATATTATTAATAGCTCAGTTAATTTATTTCATTGTGTCTATTATTTATTTCATAATATAATATACCAATAGAAACTTCTTTCCAGCCCGATGACCCTCAACACATCTATTTTTTTTAATTGTATCCTAAATAGGAGATCAAATAAATAATTTAAAATAGCAAATCTCAAACTCGAATTTCGGATTTCTACTTAGATATTCTCAGTAGCAGCTCGAAGATTGGAAGTTAGTAGTATTAACATTTCCGTGCCTCATAAAGCACGTGCGCCGTAAGTGTCTGAACTCTTTCCGTTCGTTTAAGATTATGAGAGAGAAAGAAGTGCACCTGTACTTGCACGCACAAATCAGCCAGGAGGACATAATTTTATATTAGTTTAATTGAACTGTATAGTTTATCATAAATTAAACAAATTCATATTAACTAGCCGTAACTGCATTGTCTTAAATGTGGATTCATATGTAATACGTCCCCCGCGAAATGGACGGACGATCTGGTCAAGTCCGTGGGGTATCGCTGGATACAGGCCGCTACTCACCGGTCAAGGTGGAAGTCATTGGGAGAGGCCTATGTTCAGAAGTGGACGTCTTACGTCTGATGTGATGATGAACTGCATAGTATGTTTAGATGGTCATATTTTACCTAAAAGCCTATTCCAATCGAAGTAGGAATAAAGATAAACAAACCTTAGATTTACGTATTTCATCCGATTTGCTAATAACTCAGCTATATTGTGCACTAAGAGTTTATGATTAATATATTTATTTATAATATAAGATTATTACACTGAACTACTAATATCCACCTTTATTTTTACTTCCAAAATTCCGATAACAGTTATGTCGACGTTCAATACGGCATTTTTTTCGCAAATCCATAGTAAATATGATAGATTGATCAAGCTATCGACCAATTATATCGCGTCAATTGTTGTTTGTTTGTCTTTTCTCCTCTTATGGTTGGAATAGAATATAAATACTAATTTGCATGGAACATACTATAATGAATTTCAAGTCAAATCACTTCCCTGTAACTATCAGTCACCCTAAGAACAATTATTCAAATCAATCAACTAAAGAATATATCGACAGTTATCGTAAATAAAGTGTCGCCAGTCATTGTGACACTCAGCCCGCCTTTTCCCTGTCTGTGGTAAATGAGACGATCCAGTGATGCGCTCTACGGTCCCCCGCTAGCCTCGACTGTGGAGTAAGGATATAAAAAACAGCGTGTTTTTTATTTGTTTATTTCGACCACAGACATTATCCGATATATAATATTTAATATTTAGATTTCAAAGATCGACTAAATTTTTATTGAAAAACGATAGCATCAGAAATTACTTATTTATTTTTATTTCTCTAAGTTGTGTTATGTGCTTGACCTTGAGAAGTGGATAAGGGTCAAGCAATATTTCGAACTAGTTATATAAAACAAGTACGACTAAACTAAACGCATGTAATAACAAATATAAATCAAGCAAGCTATACAATTTTAACAACATATATCTGTGGAAAAATGATGTCTATATATATATAAATAAGTAAAGCAAAACATTGATATTTTTTACGAAAATGACGAGGCGGATTAGTGACATATTGGTTTAGATAGAATTTATATGAAGAATACAGACAGGTAATATTTTCTATATACTAAGGTAATATGCATCAGAAATATATTAAATTTCTGATAAATTATTATTATTTCACTTACCTTACCTGTAAGTACCGAGTTTACAGACGCATATATTAAATAAATATTGATCTTTTTTGAAAAATCGCTTTCCTCTTATCCATTGAGTTTTACCAATTTTGGTTTTCTATACCATCATTCCGATTACGGCTTCCACCTTTTAAAATAATTATGATAATATCTCTGCTGTTTCACGGTACGAACAATTTACGCATCTCTTTTATATTTTCTCTTATTTTCATCGAAGTGAAATGAAAGATCCGCTTTATGTAATGACTAACATTACACGCCAGCATCAAGTTTTAAAGAATTTAAAACTCCATGATACTAAAATATTTTAAATAGTTTTTAATTTAATAATAATGACTGTGACATAAATATTATATTATACAAAAATACATTTTCTGTCTCCAACGTGTGTTTTGTTATATATTCATTAATAGTTTCCGCCCGCGGCTTCGACTGCGTATGAAGGCGAAATGAAAACAAATAAGGGTTGGGAGGAAGGGCAGGTGTTAGGTTCCGTATGTCCTTTTCTGTACCGTATATGCAAAATATCATAACGCTTAGTTGAGTAGCTAGAGAAGCGTAAGAAACGAATACTTGCATTTATATTATTTGTTGGGATTAAAAATATTTAACAATTGTGGACAAAAAAAAAAAAAAAACAATTGCTATTAAATGTGTTAAAAAATAATCCGAATGAATAAAATGACACGCTCTATATTGTGTCAAATTTACTTCTGTCATTCTATAATATACATGATGTTCTTCTTAATTTTTTTTATTTATCATGCTTACAGTAAGCTCTTACAGGCACTTTGAATAATTATTTTATAGAATACGATTTCATTTCCGGCTCGGAATGTAGATTCTACTAAGCATAACACGGTAGAGCCTTAACAGTTGTGAAATTATTTAAAATTAAATTTATGTATTTTGTATAATAACTATAATCTTAAACATAATTATATTTATTATTTAATATGAGTTTTAGATTTTTTAGTAAATGTTAATTACACGTAAGAAATATATAATTTTTATTTTAAGATATCAAAGGAGTACAGACAACGATCACGGACCTCTTTTGTTTTTCCGACTCTTTCCGTTGTTATGATGTATACTGTGGTAGTTGTACTCTGACAGTGTGGTTTGTAAATGTTTTTATCAATATATAATTAAATTTCAATTGTTCCTCTCGTGTATTGTTATAATTTTGTTAAATATTGTGATTAAGTATTATTTTTAGTCGATATTTCACTTCTGGTCTAACAATATACTATGAAAACCTTTTTAAATCTTTAACATGTTATGCAATGACATCACCAGCAATGCTCCACATAATATATCGTATTAACGGGATTTGAATGCGATTTATCCAGGAAATGACCTACTGCGATACTGTAACATGTGTACATACGTGTTAAAAGTGAATGTTAAAAATTTACTTTACTTCATCTGCATTAACGAAATCGCATAAAGAAAAATCGAAAATCGCTTGACTGGTTTGTACATTCGTAGCTGGCTGCAAACAGTAGCAGGTTTGATCCACGCTCGTAACGAATATGTGTATCCTAAACTATTTTTTTATTTGTTTCACTTTTATATCAGTATATGGAATCTAAATTAAAATATTGAAAAATAACTTTAAAATAATGATGTTTGTATGTTGAATAATATATATATATATATATATGTGTGTCAGTATATATACAAACTATGTAACCATGTATGCATGCACACTGTAAAAGATTTTTTTGCCAAAACAATATGTGTGATACTTTTGTGTCTACGGTGATTAACAGTGGAGTAATACAGGAAAATAATTATCTAGAAGTGAAAAGAAATATAAGAGTAATAATTTGAGTGAGGCTGCAAAAGCCTTTTATTTTAATATGTATATTGTAGCCCTTTGTTTTCATATGATCTTGGAAAAGTCCCATTAGCTGGCTCGCTGTAGCTTGCTGACTACTGCTTGCGATCGATCTGCTTGCTGATTGCTTGCTGACAGATAGCTGATTTCGGTCGACTGATTAGTAGACTGCAATATTTATGTCTATAGTGATTAATTAAATTTATAAGCTTAACGTATGCACTATTTAAACAGAAAAATACACCCGCACATCTAAACAAAATTCATACAGTCATCGTCGAACTTAGGACAGTTCTGAACGTTACTATAACGATAAATGTCTAATACAAACGATTTGTAGTTTAGTATATAGTTCTTGATTAGATTTTCATTTCACCGTAGGGAAAATCTGCCTGAGACGGTTAGTAGATAACTTATTATTATACCCTACTTGTTTATCATGGCTCGGATGGTAGGTAGGTGGGGATACTTGGACAGTAAAGGTCGGCCTATTAGTTAAAGTTATACACGTATAAATTTTGGATGTCTGTGTATTAGACTTTTAATTATACGTAGATATTGTTTTTTTATATTTCATTAAATATTAATTGTTATTTAATTTCGTTTTATAATTAAATTAAATAAGCTTAATTTAATTATATTTGATACAAATTAAAAGTTGAGTAATTAGTTATTAAAATGTGATCACACGTCAAATATTTATTTTTATGGTTCTGTATATGTATGTACTTTAAATATACAAGTGCATAAGGTACTAGCAATTACTAGGAGAAGTTTTTCTGTCTTTTCATATATACCAATTGCCATAGCGATCAGTTCATGGGATAGAGGATTAGTGGCGCAGCGCCATCTAGTGGTTACTCACAACAAAGTGGATAAAATAAAAAGTTGAGAGGTGTCAAGGGATGTCACCCGGATGGAACGAAGTTCTTATTATTATAAGAAATTATTATTTTTTTTTTATTATTCATTATGTACAAAAAACCTGTATACACTCAACAAAAATAATCGTTGCGACACCACACTGTTCAATGCGAAATAGAAATGAAAATATCTGGTTTGCCTTAAATAAGAGAAAGAGAGAGAGAGACATACAGAGAAGCATGCGCACGCCGCACAGCTTACAATAGCTTACTAATATGTTTTTACTAAATAAATAATAATTGGTAATTTCAAATCATGCATTTTTATTTAATACATTTTTAATGACATAACAAATATAACGTTGCTAAGGAACAACATTATAAGAAAGGATATGACACTATAGCAAAAAGTGTCCCTACAACTTTTCGTGAGAATTTTTTCCGTCTAGCCCCCTTTTAGCCAAATTTGACGGTGATCGGTCTAACAGACAATTTGACATCGACATAACTATTAATATCAAACATACATTTCTTTATATAGAATAATATTTAATCTAGGTAAAAAGTACTACTAATACTGTTGTGTATAAATTTAATTGTACTTTACTGATATGCTCTGTAATTAAAATGGTGGAAACGAGTAAGTACTGTGTTTCTTGCCGGTTCTTCTCCCTAGAATCTACCTTCCGAATCGGTGGTATCTTTACATTTAATTCAACACTGTAACATGAATAAAGTTAAATATTTTGATTTCGATTTTTGAATGTGTAGATATTTTTATATACATTATAATATGTGATATTTATTAAAGACCTATTTCGTATATCGCTAAGTCTAATATTATATACCATATAGTTCGATTACCGTATTTTCTATTAAGGAAAATTAGAAACAGTATTCCATGTTTAATATTTCTAAGCGTAGAACACATTAATATTCCTAAATTGAATACACCGCTGCACTTTGTTTTCGGCGAATGCGCTATGAACACGATATAATAATACAAATATATATTTTACCCATTAATGTGTATGAGAGGTAACATCACGCACAAAAGTTAGAAACAATAATAGGTTATGTGTGCACGAAATTAGCATAATGCTAACAGCTCCGTCTCGTGGGAACGAGCACGTGGATAAACTGCGGGACAAACGGTGCTTGTGACTGTACGCTCAAAGTAATATTCTGATATTATAAAAATACATGTAGAATTTGAAATTATGTTTTAGAAATTCTCTTTAGCGACTTGTTATTGTCGGGAAGTTACTTGTAACCCGAATAAGCGTAACAGTTTTAACGTATAATTTGTTTCTGTTTGAATAGGTACTTGGCAATTTCCGGGTTTGAAACATTTGCAACTAAATTATAAATAATTAAAAAAAAAAAACTAAATGAAAATTGGGTAAAATTATTATTATTTTTGTTAGAGACTTAAGTTCCATTTTTTTTCTATAGTATAAACGCAGCTATCTAAAACTGTGCTGCGTGTTATAAATTAAAAATAAAATTAATAAAAATATAACTTAAATATACGATCTAATGAAAGTACTTACATTCTTTTCGAAATAATTTCTTCTGAACTTTGAATTTACTACGGTTCAAACAGTTATATTTAAGTTTCTGTTCTCGGAACTGGGTTAAACATTTTCATAATGCTGGCTAAGCGCCGAGCGAACACGTGCCTAAATGCGAAAAGTGGACGGTTATTTAAATAATTAACAGCTGTAAACAATCCTTAATTTCGATAGTTTAGCAAAATTACTCAAACCATATTGTAAACACTAAGTTTATTCAACAAGATTTACCCAATATGATTTAAATATACTTTTCAAATTTTATAACTTGTATGTATTTCTATTTTGTATGTGTTTTATACTATTTATAAAACCACATATGACATTTGTTAGCACGTAACCCTCGCCTCCAACGCAATGTTATGCCATTGGATTTCATAAGTAAGAATTTTTTTTTGTATTATGTCGATAGGTGGACAAGCAAATAGGCCACCTAATGGTAAGTGATAACCACCGCCCATAAACAATGGCGCTTTAAGAAATATTAACCATTCCTTACTTCAACAATGCGCCACCAACCTTGGGAACTAAGATGATCCCTTGTGCCTCTCGTTACACTGGCTCACTTATCCTTCAAACCGGAACACAGACACGGAACAATACTGAGTACTGCTATTTGACGGTAGAATATCTGATGAGTGGGTGGTACCTACCCAGATGGGCTGCATAAAGCCCTACCACCAAGTAAATTATATCACATTATTATTACAAATAATTATTAAAACCAATCAAACCAAAAAGATAATATTTAATGTAAATCATCATCCTTACAGAGTATAAAACAAAGTCGCTTATCCGATTTGGATGCGGTTTTCGCTGATTTATACTGTAGTAACCTTGGGGTAATATATAGCGTTTGTTTTATTAACATCCAGATATTATGGAACCAGGGCTAACGAAGTTAAAATATTCTTAAAGAGTTCCAGTGGTGTTACATCATCTTGTTTATACGCCGGTTCATTCTCATTAAAAAAAAACGTTAATTTTTGTTCTGTCGCGTTTTTGCAACTGCAAAAAAATCTATGCTTTAATCCGCGACGGCACTACGTGTAACATCGTGTCATATAGATTACGCAGTTAAACAAATACTTATTGGGAACTACAATGTCACGACAGACTCAAAGATACTCGGATATGACAACCGTATAATACTCCTACTTTTGCGGCTTAAAATCATACGAAAGAGTAGATATTATCTAAAAAAAATGTTATTGTAATTAATTATTCAATATTTTTTAAACTTTAATTAATATTATTTTATGTGGTATAATATTTAAGACTGGCATAGATTGATCACGAGAAGTAATGACATTACAGCGAGGCATTGAGAAAAGTCTTTGTTGGAGAATTATTATCAAGCTAGAATTTATTTTTTTATCCCGATCTACCAAAATTTCGTATGATTAATTATACAATACATGTAAGGTATTTATATAAATTGAAGGTAAATTATAATTTGCAGAACCAGGTACCTAACCCAAGAATCCCAGTCAGCCGAAATGGCCCAGAATTCTATCACGCTGTGCATTGATGAATTAATTTTCCAACATAGACACGCTTCCCTTCACCACTTAATATAATTTTCATGAATAAAAAAAACTCAGCGTTTTTTAACTTTTGAATCGGCGACATAGCTAACAAATACTTGTATTAACAACTGAGTCATATCGACTCGGCTATATTGTCTTTAGAAATATTTATATTTGTTTGTATGTATTTGTATGTGGCAGTTTTGCTAATTAATAGTAGTTCGAAAATATATATATATAATTTATGTATATATATTATGGTATAACATCCATACGACACATCTGATTTTTTTTAAATTTGATATTCAGATTACTTCTTTCTTGATCTATGTATGTTCATTTAGATTACGAGACATCTTTGATATGACTAATGTAAATTGTAGCACCGTAATTACGTTAAAAATAACCTTCATATTTTGCTTTAGCGAGAATGAAATATCTCAAAATCATTTGCTGAAATATTACAGAGAGCAATGTCAAGAATCAAAAGTATTTTTTGATATACCCCGCCTGAAATAGCACTTTATTAATATTTTCAGACTCCTTTGTAAAATGTGTTTTTTATTTATTTCACTTGATGGTACGGTTAGTATAGTTGTGTCCCGGTTGGAACGGTGAGTGAGCTGGTGTAACTAAAGGCCTAAGAGACATAATACGTATCTCATTTCCTAAGTTGGTGGCGTATTAAAGATGTATGGAATGGTTAACATTTCTGACAATACCGATAGGCGTGATCGAGGCTTACTAAGCGTATACCATAAATAAAATTTGAAACGAGCAAATCAACCTCCTGGTAACTTTGACAACCAAATATAACTTATCCAGTACCTAACTGCGGTATCTATTTTGTCATCTCCTGCGCTTTTATTATTTAACTTACCGTTGAATTTGGAACATAGCATTATAATACTAAACATAATTAAAAAAACTCTTTATTTCTAAGAAAATTGAGAGTCAAATATTACGATACAATTTTTATTACTTAAAATTCCTTTCAATGTAATAATAAATACGATGGTGATGATTTCGTCCGGCATATTTCGGTTACGGTGGCCAATATCATGGGAGACCAGCCAACTATGCAGGACATATTGTGTGTGTGTGTGAGTGTGTGTGACATATAGTGCACAAGCGTGGGCGCAAACATAGGTGCACTCAATTTCGTTTTTCGTAATTGACGTTAAATTTCGTGCTGTGTTTTTGAATATAGAAATTATTTATAGAGAGTGATCTTTTTAAATGGGCGGGTTAACTCCAAGACTTTGAGGAATAGCCAATAATACTCAAAGGATACGAGCCCGATTATGATGAAAACTGAAACTGCATCAATGGATCTTTGAAATACGTAGCAATATTATAGCCAGAAATCGATCCTTTGATTTGAAAATAAAATACACCTGTATTATTATATCGTTCGTGTCAATAAGGATTATATTCTGGAAATTATTGACACAATTTAGGGTAAATGTTTGAATGTTATTTGACTTTGATTCGTACATCATCCGTACCTTGTTCGGAATTTTGCCCAATTTGCCGGCCGCGCAGTCAATCTCACAATTTCATTTTGGAACAGCCAAAGAAAAATACCTTCTAATAATCAGTACAGACAAAATCAATAACAATAACTTTGTCAGTCTGGAAGTTAGCAGAGTTTACAATGACGTGCCTCGGAAAGCACGAAAAGCGGTTGGCGATTGAACTCATTCCGTTCGTGTCAGACGAAATCACAATCATATATATATACCTAGACATTTCCATAATGTAGGAAAACAATAACTTTTAGTATAAATTTAATTCGTCTCTCAAACGCCCACAGAAGCGAGACTCGTTATGCTTTTGAAAATAAACAAAAACTTGTTGAGCTCTTTTAATAAACGGTCGAATACGTCTGACTTTGTACGGTAATGTTTTAATTACTTCCTTCTTATTATCTTATAACTTTCGACGCACATTCTGCCGCCCTGAGCCTAATTAAGAAGGGTTTTAATTAAGCCTTTTCATATATACCGCTTATAAGATTTCACACGGCGTGTTGGAAAATAAGCTTATTTGGCAGACGGAGTAGAATACTTAAGCGCACATAATGCCCTATCTGGATGTAGAGTGGATTGTGAAGATCAAAGTCCAAATTCCAGTTCAAATTCATTATCTGTGAAGGTTTTATATGTATTTTATATTCATCTAGAATAATTTTCTACGTAAAGGGAAAGTAAACTGACAACCTGAAAGTGTCCCTAAGCTGGAATGGTCTAAGAATATGTTTCAATGCATGCTCCACGATGAATTTATGTGTGACAGTTTTTCATCCGACACATGCAGGTTTCATCACCATGCTTTCCACACCACTGAGCACAAGAGTGATTATTTATAGACACTGATTAAGCACTTGTATATTAATTTATCGGCCGGACTATAAACCACTGTCACTTGTTTCTTTTTGCAAAATAGTGATTGCTGTTATTAGTATTGAGAGTACAGAGTTCAATGATCTGCAACGTCTTCAAGATGACTTGCAATGTTTAGTTTTACACTTTTAATCTAGATAGACATGTCAAAGTCGGACTATTACCTGATAACCTAATTAATAAATCACTTAACACGGCTGTCACGTGTAACACAAACGGAATGCTTAATCGCCTGACGCAAGTCTGTACAGTTTTTAATCTAATATTCATAGGTTACTGTAAGCACAACCCTGATGTTAGGATGTTACGAGAAAATGTAGGTCGTATTTGCATAAGTGCTGGGACGGTGGAAAGTCAAACCACAAACCGCTGAGGCATTTTTGTATAGTACTCTGCTGTGGTTGTTTGGACCCATTAAGTTATTTGAATTTGAAAATACATGCTTAATGTACCCTTGAATATATAATAAATACACGAGAGGATGTTTCAAAGTATTTTATTTTACGTTGATAAAGTTGAGTAAAATAAAAAAAATATTCACTAATATAATAATTAAATGTACTCTCTTAAAAATGTCCGAAGAATAGAACTGAGAATTCGGTACAAGAATACCGTCCCGTACTAGCTAGCCGTAACTTCACACGGTTAGAAGGGTCTACATAGAATGTTTATATTAAGGGACAAAACGTACAAAGAAAAATATCTTATATTATTTTGACTGGGAAATAATTCCCCCGGGCCTACGCAACTTACCGAAGTTTCATCATAATCGGATGAATAGTTAGTAACGAATAGATGAACATAGAAATAGTTGTTTTAATTATTAACAATAATTATATATTGTGAACTAGTACATCTTTATTAGTCATTTATTCATACAAAGCTTATTACTACATAGATATTTAAATCAAATTGAATTTTTATTCAATTGAGTTTAAGAATAAGTGAAGCTCCTTCATTAGCGTACATAAAATTAAAAGATAAAAGATGCACGTGATATTTTGATAGATAATTATACCTAATATTAAATATTTATTTATTCTTTAGTCACATTAACATAACACATTCAAAACAATTATCTAATCGACGATATTATTTTGTAATATAATAAGAAGCGTTGTAATAAAAATTATATTATTAATAATGACTTCGCAACTAATGACAGACGTTCATGAAACACTGCAAAGGAAAAATTCTTAAATGATAGGTTTGCAACGGTCTATAATTGAAAGTATTTTCTGCAAGCAGGTATCGGTGAAACAGTACCCACGCTTCGAATTATAGGTTGATGAACCCAATAAGCTACATTGATTCCTACCGTACCTTGTTACCTAGTCTTCGAAGAACTATTTATGCTTTACGAGTGGATGGATAGATTGTGTCTGATTAAATTTATACAAAGGACTTTTCCTCGGATGGAAGAAAGGAGAGGAGAACACACTTCTTTTTTTATAAATTAATTGATTATACAATATGTAATTATATTACCTGGGGGAATAGAATATTGGGTAAATATATATATATAAATATTTTGTACGGGCGTTTGTACGCGTAGCTGTCTAACTACAGGCTTGGACACAAATTATACTAGAACCGCGGGATTATGCTGATGTATATTATACACTATGTTATAGTCTAGTGGCTAGTGATATACAAACACGAATTAATTTCAAAGGTTTGTATAAAAAGTACGATTTTTATTGTAAAATATTAAAAGACGACTTAATTAATAGCGTATAAAATTGTTTATGAAAATAAAGGGCATAATAGCTACCTGTCGTAATCATCAGTTTCTTAGCGGCCGTTCTCTATAATTACGTCTTTGTTGAGCATCAATGTTCTTTTGTTTAAAAGCAAGCACAGAATAATAACAAAAGCTAGTAGACAAGGGAGCGCAAACAATGATGTCTGCGTACTATGAAACTGAGACTTAGGGGAATTTTTCACTCGTTTTAATTTAGAATCGATGCGTATTGCGAAAATAATTGATATCGAATTTGCTTGCATGTTATTGTATTTACGAATAATCTTATTATTATTAACTTACATGTAAAATGTATATACATATATTTTCATTTTTTTTTATACTGTAGCTGACTGATACAAGATAACATTTATACAATGTTAGCAAATTTAGACATTCTTAGTAGTTAGATTTTATTTACCGTACGACTTTGTACACGTAAAATAAAGATTTTATCTCATGATATTTTCATTGAAGAATTAACTATTTTGTGATTTTATATTTCGCAAAAATATTCTGAAAATTGGAAACAGCTACACCAGGGTCAAATTATAGATAAAAAAAGAGATTATTTCGTAATAAAATAAATATAAAACATAAAAGCGATCAAGCCGAATAAGTGCTGAAGAAAAGGGAGGATAAAAATAACGAATACACGCACACCGTAATTATATACGTATACAAAGATGTAAGGGGTTATTTATTAACAGAATTTAAGCAATTCATGATTCACTTCATACAACAATAACAGTTAATCACTTTATATCAGATAAGTACCACGCATAACGTTCTCGTAAGTGGCATGAAAATTATCTTTAATAGAGTCTGTCTGCGGATAGTTTTTCATGACCATAGTGAAGGCTCGATTAACACACCATAACGGTCAAGCGGAAACTCGGACGCCATGTTGCCGACGAGATAGCGGAAATATATCGCCGGAAGTCGGCAGCCATTATTCAGGAAAGGAACCTTCCGTTGTCACTTCATAAGTGCTCTTATTTTGGAGATTTGGCGGCGCTGGCTCCGCGTACGCGGGGCGATAATTTATAACTAATTTTAACACATTGTTGCGTTTAGGCTTGCTCGGTGTACCAGTAATTAGATAAAAATAAAACGCTTACAATTTATAATTTCTACAATTTTATTTGTTTATTTTTTTTTTTTTTTAAATAAAAAAAACCTTTTAGACGGGCGCTTTTAGAGTGTGTGTGGGGCACATATATTATTATTATTAATAATAATTTAATAATTTTTTTTTGCTGTTTTTAAAAATTAAATTAGCTTAGTATTCTCATTATATTATATACGTCTTTGTCTTTTTGTCAAATCAGACCAGCTGATTATCCCAAGAACATTCCCGATAGCCATATTTTTCCCAAAGAAGCTATAAAAAAATGTCATAAATATTATACATTATTGGAGTCTATAGTAAAGAGTTTTCAATTGATTTATATACAAACTTTCACCCTATTAATATTATAGCTTATATATAAATAAACCGTAGACATTTTTTAAGTTTTTATTTTAGTTCAAATTTCATTTTCTTCCTATTGTTCGAGTGCCTGTTGGAAACTAGGTTAACAATTAGTTCAGAAAAAATCGCCTGCATTTATAAATGCATAATATTTTTCCATTTGAAAAAATATTCTTTTTAATAGACAAAGGAGAGATAATTATAAATGAATACAGAAACAATATTTATCACTCTCTGGATAAGGACTTTATCAAAGGTAATGGATTCAAATCGAGACATTCAATCAAATATTAAGTAAAAAAAGGATTATATAAGAATACTAGCTGAACCTGTGGCTTTATCCACTCGAAATTTTTAAAACACAAACATCCAAACCCAGTGGCGTAGCTAGGTGGGTTAGGGCCCCGGTGCATAGAAAAAGAATCGGGCCCTCGCCCCCTCTTTAACGTATATTGGCATTCAAAATTATAAATAGTAATAAGAATAGGATACAGGACACAGTGAGTTGAACATATCGTTAGTAAATTAAATCCATACTTCATCTCTATTCAAAGCTCTTTTCATAGCTTAGGTTAGAGGGCCCACAGAGCTCAGGGACCCCGTTTTACACCCTCAGGGATGGAGTTTCTTAAAACCAGTTCTTACCCTATAAGGAACCTGCCGCCAAATTTAAATTTTGTAGGTGTTATAGTTTCTGAGATTTCGTGATTGATCAGTGAGTGGTATTTCGCTTTTATATAAATGGATTCAATGATAATAAAATTCCGCATTTTTAACTTTGCCGATATACTGATTTGATTTATACAAACATTTTATCATATTATCTTAAAGTCATAAAAGATTAAACATTTATTTCCTATAAAAGGAACCCATAAAGATACGGACGCTTGAGTAGGAGGTATAAGAGAATTTTAAATAAAACATTAACCTTCTCTGGTTAAAAGGAAATTAAAAAATATGAAATCAGACTATTATTTATCTCAAATTATATATTAAGCTTTTTTTTAATAATAAGTTCTACATTTGACAAATATCTCTTAAAATAAATTAAACAAAAAATATATTTTATTGACACAAATATTAGAGAGAATACGTTGATGACTGTACTAGTGTTAACTGTGTCGTAATACTAGTAAAATGTGATGTCAAATCGCCAAGCCAACACGGGAATTTTAAAATGCCACGTAAATACTTCACCTTAACAAACAACTTAAACAGTTCACTTTGTGTTCGAAGTTGAAGCAAAACATCGTGAGAAAACCTGCATATAGAGACTGTATCAAATGAAACATCAATAACGCATTTAGGAACATGGAATTAACATGCATAAACAGCCTGTAAATTTTAAACTGCTGGGCTAAGGCCTCCTCTCCTTTTTGAGGAGAATATTTGGAACAGATTCCACCACGCTGCTCCAATACAGGTTGGTGGATACACATGTGGTAGAAATTCGTTGAAATTAGACACATGGTTTTCTCACGATGTTTTCCTTCACAGCACGAGATTAAGCACATGAAAATTCAGTGGTGCTTGTCTGTATTTGAACCTGCAATTATCGGTTAAAATGCACGCGTTCTAACCACTGGGTCATCTCGGCTCTTAGGAACATTATTATTTAATAATCTAGCTGCATATTATAATGATTTTAAATGTAATGTTATTTTATTCGGTATATTCAAAAAATATTTTAAATAAATTTGCATCTTCTAATTCAGAATTTGTGTACCTACTACCTATGTTCAATTTGAAATGAGCGATTTCACATCAATCTTAAATTTCTATCATTTATTTTCAATTACATACGGCTGACTAGTAGAGATCGTTACTTAGCGATAAGACTGCCTTATTGGTCAACATTAAGTTGAATGCTTATTGTAAATTATGTGGTGTACAATTAAAAATATTATTGCTATAGAACCATTTACGCGAATGCAAGTTCGATATCATTCAAAAAATAATAGTTAGTGGTCTGTTTTAAAATGAACAATCGTTGTATCGAAAATCGTTATTATAAGCGTTAGTCTAACGCTGGCGAAACTACTACGTTGATACAATTTTGAAACACACCTCGTGAGTTTATCAGGTATCGTGTGATGTCAGAGATGTACTACGAGGCACTTAGCATTAGCTGCCTGTAAATTTCCCACTGCTGGGCTAAAGGCCTCATCTCCCTTTGAGGAGAAGCTTTGGAGCATATTCCACCACGCTGCTCCAATGCGGGTTGGCGGATGTTTTCCTTCAACGCCGAGCACGAGATGAATTATAAACACAAATTAAGCACATGAAAATTCAGTGGTGCCTGCCTGGGTTTGAACCCGAAATCATCGATTAAGATGCTCGCGTTCTAACCACTGAGCCATCGGCACTTAAAAGTTCAAAACTAACTAAAATATCTCAATTATGTAATCGGTTATTTTACGCCACCTAATATATATATAAAAGAAACACGATTCATCTATCAAAACCAATAAGATAGATTTAGATAAAACTGTGCCGTATAATTTTCCTATATACTTACACATGTGCAGATGGTACGACGATCCCAAATAGTTTAGGGGACATCTAGTAATTAATCAAGATTTCCAGGTGACGCGATAGATTGGATTCCATCATGAGTCGGCTTGATGTCATTGACAAATGCAAGTCGTTACGTAACGTACCTTCAAGCCCTCAGAAAACATAGATAAGGATCTTAGATGAAATAGTAATGAAGAAATACAATAAAACTATATATTTGGCAATTTAATTTGTTATTGGTTAACCCGCGTATGCTGCTTAATCCGTAAGAGCGTATTAATGTCCCACTGTTGGGATAAAGTCTCTGAGGAAATCATTTGGAGTTAATTCCACTGCGCTGCTCAAAAGCGGGTTGAATTAAAACATATAACACATATTTTATTTATGATACTTTTCACCAATGAGTCCTGTTTGAAAATTCTAAATTTTTGAATATTACAGAGAATCAGACAAAAACTGCACTATTTAGAAGTAGGAATATTAATATACATCCATTATCAGTAACTGAAAAAAAAAATACAATTGAACAAAAAAAAAAAAAACAAACAGCATTAAAACAACTAAAAAGTAGTCGATGAACTCAATATTACTAATTACAGCGTAGTTATTTTATTTTCTCAATATCGAAAATAGAATTGTATGATAATATTATACTATGTTGACGATCTAATATGTCGTATTTCTGTCACGTGAATTTGAAATGTGTCTGTCGTATCCTCAACCACCTCATTCAATTGTCTGCTTGCTACGTGTATAGACTGACGATATTAAAAAAAAAAAAGTTATTATTTGTTAATATTGTACACTCCGTGTGTACTGCGCTTAATTATTATTTTTTTTATGCAAGAAGTTACTGGTTGGTTGGATGGATGGATGGTTACTCTAAATTTCTATGTTTTGATTTCCTAATATTAATGTTATAATTTATTTATTTAAGAATTATTTACGAAGAGGACTGAAATTAATTCTTATTTTTGTTAATTTAAATTTACTGTTTAATATTTGTTCCGTTTTTTAGTTTGGAGAGAATATAGACATATTTGTTTTATATATATATATATATATATATTCTCTCCAAACTAAACATCCCTTTTGTTGAGTTGTTACCGTTGTTTCTTTTAACGTTCATGTACCACATGTCATCAAGATATTTTAAGTGTATGTATTACACACATACATGTGTGTGTATTTAAATCTATGATAAATAACTATTTCCCTAAAAACAGACATTGTATATTTTAGCTTTTTCTATAGGATATAAACTTCCAAGTTTGTGACGCTTTTGGACGCGGGGGAAATCTTCGAATTATGTCCTTTTTTTTTGTTGAACGGGTGGAATTTTGCGTAATTAATACCAAAAAAACTTATCTTTTTGACACTTATTTCAATGAGAGTACGGAATCACATCCTAATTGAAATCTAAAATTAAAAACTTATACCGTATGTGCACAATTTATAACCAAATCACACATTTTTTTTTATATTTATAGTGGGTATGTATTGATCATATATGGGTTCGTGACATTGATATTACAAATTAAATGAATAATATCCATAAATATGTAACTTTATGTTTGCAATATATGAATATTTATAGTCGTATATTTAAATAAAATTGGTTTGGTTTTTTACAATTATATTTTCTACAACTTATACTACGTCTGTTATACTTTTAACAAGCTGTCTTATTTCAAGGATCAGAGCCGACTGAAGTGTAGGCCATAAGAAACAACCGTAAATTTATAAGAGACGGAAGCCTAACGGTTTTCAATACATCTGTACAAGATTTCATAACATCTGTACAAGATTTCATAACATAAAAAACATACTAAAGATTAACAATATAATTCACAATAATGCTAACAATATTTATCTTAAAAATTAATACCCGTTGCGACTTCGTATATTATTTAGTGTCTGTAATTAAATAAATATGGAACATTCTCACAGATACTTGTATTTAATACCAAACGATCTAGTTCATTCTGATCATACAAATATATGCTATAAAATAGAACCAGACTTGAAAACTCTAATGCAAGCAGGTGCACGCTGACCACTATGCCAGACGGTCATCCATCAATCAGGTCATATTAACGTCGGTGTTGCTAGCTAACTTTTATAACAATGCGTAGTAAAGCGACTTATCTGTCGCTAGCTTTAAACACAACGTTTATAACGACGCATGCTTTAGTATAGTCACGTATTTTTTTATATATATTGTTTCAATAGTAACTGCAGAATAAGGAAAGCAGAAGGATTCTAAATTGATGACGTACAAATAATATAAATAGAGTTGATCAAATAGTTTTCGAACATTTGGATTATCTTAATCTTATTTTAAACAAAATTTAGTCTATTTACTTACTTATAATATTTTATATTATTTAAGAAACTATCTAACGTAAGTATTTGAAACGAGATATTTACCATATTTTTATTTTTATTTGATGGAGCTCGATATTTCGACATTATCTACGAATGTCTTGTCCACGGGACTGATGTTTGTGGGTAGATGTTGACGGCATTAGAAGTGTCCATATCGGACTATCTCCTTTCTCGTACGTTTGCTGCGTAATAAAAATAACCATGTTAATTTCAAATCTTATATCTAACGTAAATAAATATATGTAAAACCAATTTTCGCTCGTAGCTTTGCCTGCGTGTGAAAGGAGAGATCAGAGGGTGCAGGTGTTAGATATATGTTACCGGGATAAAAGTAACATATGTGCTTTTTAAACTTATAAGTCTGGAAAAAACATATTATTTTTTTGCCAAAATTCGTTCAGATACGTTGAGTCGTTCTGGCGTGATTGAGAAACATTCATCCGTCCAAACTTTCCCATTCATGATATTAGGAAGATTATATGAAGATATCACTTATTTAAAATGTATATTTCAACTATGTACGCTATAATAAAGCTACGCATTAGATCAAAACTTAAGCATTAGGCTATATAAACATATACAATACACATTACACTAAGTACTTCATATGCAATTTGACTATAAATTATCTGCAAACATCAATGTTATAAGTGTAGTGCTATTTCAAAAATCGTAACAACCCTTTTCCTTTTTCCCGTTTGGTATAAGTTATAAGATTCTCATACTTCATTATTGTTCCTAATTTAAATGATTATATTTTATTTACTTTATTTACTATCTCTTTGGACAAGGTAATTTATATGGCCTGGTAAGGTAATTTATATGGATGCTTACAATCCCGTTCCTCGAAAAATACTTAAAGTCGTTATTTGTACGCCTGATTTTTTTCCGGTCTTTCACTACAGTAAGGGAATAGAGTGTGCTCTTGTCTTTGCGTACACACTTGTGCTCTGTATGTATCATGCTATGTACAGATGGCTAGTCTCTTTGAATGCCGAAACTGAAATCGGTCTGGAGGATATCACCATTATCATTCAAAATGCGAAGGAACCACTTGAATATTCGAATAAATTAATATAATTTTTTTAATAATATATATATATAATTAATTTTCTTAATTTTCTTTAATCCAGAACGCAGCGTCACTTGCCGATCTAAATCGAAATCAAAATATACTTTATTCAAGTAGGCTTTTACAAGCACTAGAATCGTTATTTAACAAACTATATTAAGTAAAGCTACCACCGGTTCGGAATGTAGATTCTACCGAGCAGCTCCGGCAAGAAACTCAGTAGTTACTCTTTTTCAACAAAGTACCAAACTCTCACTCACTCGAATACACACAAAAATTTTATCAAAATCGAAAGTGCCCACACTGAGAGAGGAGACCTATAAAAAGTTAAAGTTCAAATATATAAAAATCTTTCTTTTTAATTTTTTTAACTTATCGCTAACATTTTATTGATGTACCAAAAAATCAGTAGAAAAACTCGAAGCACTCCCTCGAGACACGACGTCTAGCTAATGAGGTGTTCTTGTCGTGGCACGTGACAGACACGTGCCGTTATAACCGAATAGTTCTTGTAGAAACAACATGCAGTACCTAAACTACAGGTTGTAACGACACTTATAATTGGAATCTTATTTATGTTGCATAAAAAAATACAAAGTGCTTATTTAATTTTTTAACTGTTTCAGAATAATTAATTAAATTATTCCTTTTTAAATATTCAAGAAAAAACACGGTAGTTTTATTTCACAAAATAATTTCTAAACTAGAAAAGTAAAAGCCTGTGTAGGCTTTCTCTTCATTTGATTGGTAGATTCGGAGATAATTCTACCAAGCTATTTCAATGTGGCTAAGTGGATACATCTAGTAGATTTACATCCGATACGTGCAGATTTCCTAATTATGTTTTTAATCTCCGCTGAACAGGAGACTTATTATAAATACAAATTAAGCACATGAATATGATGTGGTGCTTACCTAGGTTAGAACCTGCAAACATTAGTTTACATTTTGTTTTAACCACTGTGCAATCTTCACCCAAACTAAATACAGCACAAATATCATAGTTATCCTATTTCACTAATAATAATTATTTTTTTGTCAATTAGGTTACGGTTTTTGACAAACATAATAGAACAGGACATATACATTAGCTTACAAGAAATTCATTCCTTTTCAGACATTTTGCTGCTTTAGCTATGCACATGGTAAACTTTACTACTCACAGCTAGTGTTTTTATATTATAGCTGTCCCCGCGACTTCATTCGCATTTGAATTTAACAATAAAAATATTTTGTTCAGTTCCCAGATTTTACTATTACTCACTAATTCTGTATTAGGCAGCTTTTGTGATATTAAGTCGTTGGTGGAAGCGGTACTGGATAGTGTTTGGATATTGTAGCGTGACTTTATTATTATTTTATACATCATTATCATTACATAGTATAAAACAAAGTCGCTTACCGCTGTCTATGTTTGCTTAGGTCTTTAAAATTACAAAACGGATCTAATGCGGTTTTTTAAATAGATTGATTCAACAGGAAGGTTTATATGTATAATACATTCACAATATCGTAGAAAAAAAAATGATAATTTTAGAGGTTTCTAAAATGATGTCGTAAATAAACACATTTTTTGCGCTTACATTGCAAACGCTGGCTGAACCCTACGAGATAGATCAAAATAACGTACTACAGTATTGTACACCTTAAAAAGTTCTGCAATAAAGTCTGCGATGTTATTTGCCAATATTTTAGGGATAACCCACAATAACCATTTTCATCCTTTACTTTTTACGAGAAATAATGGCTTATTTTCGAAGCGATTTTAAGAAATACAGCATTAATCCTTATCCAGTTAAGTAAATAATACATTGTCAATTTAATATACATCAATATGACCAGCATTTAATTTAAATGAATATTTTCGAAGATATTACAGATTTAAAATGCAAAGCGGTTTGTATTGTCTAATGACAAAAAAACTGTGAATATGCCTAAGTTACTCCTTATTACATCGGCTATCTGCCAGTGAAGAGCCATCAAAATTGATTCAGCCGTTCCAGAGATTCGCCGGAATAAACAGACAAACAGACAGACAGACAAAAATGATAACATATGCATAAAAAATGATAACATTACATATGCATTTAGTAAAAAGCTGTTATTTTAATATAACAAACAGACACTCCTATTTTATTATATGTATAGATAAGATATAGCTTATAGTTATATACATACGTCGAAGAAGTTAAGGATAACTGTCCATCAAGTCCTGTTTGTAGGAAAACTGTGTGACAGGGCTGTACAGAAATGTCTACGGAAAAATACCAATAAATCAATTTTTATTTCTCAACGTGTAAATGACGAAAATATGTTTAAAATGTTAATGTCACAGCTCAGAGTTAAAGTGACGTTTTAATATTAAATTAATAGTGTGGTCTACATATACAACATTGGACAGAATTAACATATGATCAATATTGATAGTAAATAGATGCATTTACATGTAAATACCATTATTGAGATTACATTTTGCGTTCGAATGAAATCGTAAACAATGACAATTATTTGCTCTAAATTTCAATATTTATAGCTTGCAAATGCTTGCATACCGAAATTATATTAAACGTTGTCGTTTGAACAATACACAATACACAATTATTGTATAACCAATATTTAACAATAAAGAGAGACGCAAACGAGAGATATAAGCTAAATATATATTTGTATTTAACATAACTATATCATAACTATTCGGTTTAAGGTTTTGCTGTTTTGTTTAATAAAACTTAACATTATAAATGAGAACGGAAATTTGGATGTCTGCTTGTTACTTTGTCATGACAAATAATACTGAGTCGTGATAAAAATCCACCACCACAATGTGGGTTACATTGGAGCAGCGTGGTGGAATAGATAAAAATTCACTTAGATACTAGGAGGAATAATGGAAATTAATCCTAATCTATATATTTCCTAATTATATTATAACCTTAAGAAAGATGGCGGAATCCGACTGAATGAGGAAGGTTGAGAACGGGAATCTATTTGGATAACGATTGTCTCACGATGATGAACTCATGGAGCAAGGATATAAAATCTGTGTACATATGATAAGCAGTGAGTAGCATAAGAGATTCACAAATTTGGCTTATAAATATAAAAAAAAATGTCTATGTACTCAAATAAAATTTTACTAATTAAAAAACATTTAACAAAGTTAAAAAATTAATAATTTCATATTCCTTAAAAAACTATGCAATTACTAGCACTGGTATAAACTATGCAATCATTTTAAATTAAGAGCAACAATATTAACAAATCTTCAAAACAAAAACAACATTTCTTAAAAATTGTTTGAAAAGTCTTTCTTTTGATTATCAACATATGGTTTAAATTTATAGCAGCTTCGACTAAAAGATCTAAATAATAAACCAGAGATTTGAGTAGGAACTGAGGGAAGGTTAAATCCTTATAATATATAATAATATCATAAGATTAACGCTGAAGGATTTTAAGCTTAAATAGTCAAGACTGGCGGATCAGGAAACACATTACAGAGAATATAATAAATTCTATGTTAGCAAATCTTAGTTAGGAAACCACGACTTAAGATTGACAAGGGCGTCTCTGATAGGAATTACCAAACGCAATAGCTCTAAATTCCTTTATATAAACCATTCTTTATTCAAAATGATTTATTGCGGATAAATAACCTAAATAATATATAATTGAAGTTATAAGGGACCAATATTTTTTGTAAAGCGATTAATTGCGATCTATTAGATTGTGGTGTGGTAACACAACTCGACTACTTATTTAGTTAATATTATATATAGTCGTGTAATAAAAAACACTCACTTTTAAAAGTAATAATTTCGTGTAATATTTTTGTTATAATTTTAAAATTTATTAATAATCATTATGCGTGATGAAATACTGATGCTTCCGTTAATATAGAAATAATTCGATAATAACTTAATGTATAGTGAATCAGCATAACTTTAGTTCAAGGTGCGGTTATCATTTCAATCAGAGATTGATTGATAAATAAGCTAAAAAGCCATAGTTAGGGAGACATAATTGAGCGAATTTCCTCACATTCTCCACAGAGGGTTCTGTTATCGCTGTTCTACGATACACACGGCTTTGATGTTCAAAAAGAATATCATAAATATTATACTCGAAACTTAATTAAATCACATCATTTTATAAATCAATGGATTGAATAGAATCATCTATTTATACGGCAACAATATAATTTGACTAGTTACCGGTTTTGATGAGGATTACCTACTTATTCTATGAAATATAAATTTATACGCATATACTTATATTTATATTCCTTCGGCTATAAAATTAGAATTATAAAAAAAAAAACGATTATTGACGGTGCTTCTTAATAAAGACTCTATTGAATTGTAAATTTAGAAAAAAATCCTGCTGAGTTATGATTGCCAATTCTTACAGGACTTTCGGTTTTTGCTTTAACTATCAATAATCGTAATAATAAAATTAAATAATTATATTTAATTAAATATTTATATATATATTTTTTTAATTGCCTTAAAAGCACCATTTTCAAATATTATCATCTTAACTCTATGAAACAAAATCACTATCTTCAGAGTATTCTCTGTAAAAAAATCTGTTTTGACTTAACCATATAACTAAACCACAATAGCTGTACATTAAAAAAAAGTAAATGCTATTCCGATGCGAGTCGGTGGATTCACACGAGGCAGAGTTTCATCTGGTGCAGACAAACTCACAATTTTTCCCTGAACCGATTACTGTCCCGATTTGAATCCACAATCTTCGATTAAGATTCACGAACTCTATCGCGAACTATCTGAGGAAAAATCTTCAGAAATCAACAAAAGCGTCTACTGGCTTTTAAAAATGAAAATGTCAAATATAAAAATGCTCATTTATTTAATTTTTTACACATTATAATGCTGCTTAATTATAATGACAGTGTGTTTACACTGGGGTGCTCAACGTACCGTGCGACATATCTGAAATTAATTCCTGTTTTGTCATTCCCTCACTTTATATTCAAGGCTTAATGACGGTGTGATATAATGCACTATAGGAAAGGCTTCCATGCTAAGATATCGCGAACGTGCGCGTATTATAAATTGAAAAACACGAGTTTGCTCTTACTGGACGCTAGACCAAAAACCAATATTTGGAAGGGGTGCTATTCAAACGCACCCTTCGGTAGTAAAAAACGTGTGATACCTTTGATTAATGGTTAGGACGAGGCTTTGTAGTATGATTCTTTTTTGTACCGATTGTTTTTTAGTTTTTAATTTATTAAAATTTTAAAAGAGATCGTTTTTTCAATGACACATTATATATTTTTTTTATATTCTTAGTTGTCGCCCGTAGTTTCGCTCGTGTTTTACGGGTTTGTCAGGTACCCTTTGTCCTTCCTTCAAGTTCAAGCTTGCTTCATAAAAAATTTCATCAAATTCGATTCAGTGGTTTGGCCCTGAAAGAGCAACAGATAGACAGAGTTACTTTTGATTTTATAATATTAATGTGAGATTTGATGCTGGCATTATTACAAGTTTCAAGAGCATAAAAAACTGACGTTTAATCTTTGCTCATGACGTATATCTGTTCTGATGTAAACGGCACATACCCATACGTGTATATGTCATTGTCTATGTGTTAATGTTGTTTCAAGATTACCATTACAGTCGTTTTCCGTTAATTATACGACATTTGCTAATTTGTAATTATTATTCGTATATTCGTTATAGTATTATTTACTTTATTTGTTTTTTATTTAATTTATTTTGATATACTTTATTTTAATAAATTCTATTTTATTAGTGCACTCGTTATTAATAATAAAAAAAAAGTTTTTTTTTAATGAAATTTAAATAATCTCTATAGTAAACAATAATTATTATAGTATAAAAATATATATGTCTGTACCTTAAAATGCAAGTTATGGCCATCTTAACCTTATATTAAGTCTAAATATGTTTTTATTATTATATGTGTAAGTGTAGCGACATAAGATGGTCCTTAAAAAAATGTGTATAAATAAATATTGTTAAAACTGACTGTTCGCTGTATCTGTGTTTAATACCTGTTTGAGTATATGTTAAATTCTGTGTTTTATTACTTATGAGGGTATCAAACTGACTGACTTCTGACAATAAGTTATAATATTATTAATATATTCTAAAATATTAAATAAAATTATAATATACTATTATTTATAAAGAAAAAATAATGAGCAATAAAAGAAAATATATTTGCAATTAAAATAAATCCGAATTTTCACCGAAGGAATACCGTCAAAGTGATTACGGTAATCATTTCTATAATCCGATAATCCATAATAGGTAACCGTTATTTACGGCTTTAATAGAGCTGATATTAAAATTATGCGGTCAACGGTCGTACATACATTTCAACAATTTTAATTATTCACAAACTCCGCATTGGCTAAAATGTAATAAACGAAATGTCACAACGTGTAAAACAATTTATGTTAACATGTTCAAATTAATTTGTATGTTATTTGACTAATGAACAGCGGCTTAATATTCATAAGTAATGAGTTGTATAAAATTCTTATCTACTGTATGAGCACGTCCTAAGCTATTTTCCGGTAGTACCTTCTTGTAAAAATATTAACGTTCCAAGCCATACTAGACCGTAAGGCTAAACTTCACAATAGTAATACATCTTTATACAAACTTAAAATACTGTATTTATTTATTGAAAAAAATAGTGCGAAAAGCGTCATATATATAGCATAGCAATCTGCAACAATAGCAATAAGGATTCAGTGGTATATGTTCTGTAACAGAAGAGAACAGGCAAGTGCAGTCTTAGTAAAGAAAACTATCAGTCATAGAGTATGACAGTTTTTCATCCAACGCAGTCGTGAAGGTTTCCTCACGATCATTTGCTACATCGCCTGTTAGAGATGAATTATCGTTTGACTACAAATGATTATATCATTCTGGTCATATTGGCCAAGTCTATCAATTTCAAAGGAGACCAACTAAATACGCAGGACATATATATACATATTATACACAAGTGTGTGCGCCAACACAGGTGCATACCCACCCTATTTCCTCCAGTCTTATTCGACGGGATGGCAACTCCGACACGACTGTAGAGAGTTCGACTGTTCATTACCAACGGCGTATCTCGAGGCAGAGGAGCGTACATACTTCTGATTTCCAGACTCCACGCAATTACTGAGAATGTTTCGACAGAAACACCCAATATTTTTTTATAATATTAATAAACATTTAGGTCGTATTAATTTAGGTCATACAACAAAAAACAAATTTCTAAATCTCTCTCGATTTTTCTGTTAAGATGATAAAAATTTAAAAAAATAAAAAATCGTATTCTATACGAATATTTCTTATTTTATTTTCTTACAAACTATTCTACAAATAATACATAGCAATATTTTCTTAATAATTTTCAAATTAATGCTGTAAAAGTGATTCTTGATACCTTAAATCTAACTTGAAACATATCTTGAAACAAGAAGTCATCAGAACACACAATATATGTATATATATTAATGCGATTCAATAGGTATAGAAAAATCATGACTTCAACGTAACAAATGTTCTTTAATATGTAATACCCGATACAGTCATATAAAATATTCATACTGCTGGAAATTTTCGTTGATAAAAATAAAAAGATATATGAATATGTTCTCAAGTTTCCTAAGATTTATTAAAGGTATTAGAGGAAAATGGTAAAACGTTATTCACGCGCAGGTGTGCTGACGATCCGCTAACTTGCCATATTTTTGTAGGTAAATTGAGTCGGGAACGTTCAAGGTATACGTCATGGAACATTCTAGTTTTTTCTTGTAAAATATATTTAGAAATTAAAAATACTGTTTTCAAATACGATAATAGTTACTGGGCAAAATATGTTTTCGAGATATTTGACCGGAATCTAAAAAGCTTAGAACCTCTTCCTCCTTTCAAAGGAGGAGAGATGTTGTTTCAGTTTCCATGACAATAAATTATAATATAAACGATTCACTCCAGACGAACAAAATAATCAATATACATAAAAATAATTTTAATAGTAAATTAATAAGTAAAGTAATAGTAAATTAAATAAACCTAAAAATAATAACCATATTACACATCCAAATTAATAGAAAAAAAAATTGACTAAAGTAAAAATTTAAAAGATTTAAAAGAACGACTAATAAAACCAATAATTTTCTATAAAAACTTTTTAAATAAAACTTCTATGTATCAGAACCCTAAAACCATCACTAACACGAGTTAATAGCCAATATGTGAAGCCGAAATTGCCTTTGTAATGTTGTTTTCCCTAACTAATATTGCCTTAAATATATTATCACTGTCTTCTATTATCGGAGCATTGATGCTTTCTTTTGTTTTTAAATTTACGTAGCAACTTTCATAAATAATTCCTAAAGGGATTGCTGACATAAGTAATCAAACACGTTTAATGCATTGGAGAATTAAATTACTTGATGTAAATCAATTCAATTTGTACACGAAAATAAATGTGTAATAATTATAAAACTAATCTCATTATATTGTAAATTTAAATTAATAATAAATATAATTGCTTATTTATCGTTTGACCCTCGAAAAATATAGGCTTTTTATAAAATGCAATAAGTGTGTCTCTCAGGCCCCTAAACAGAACTGATTTTGATTTAGTTTTTCTTGTTTGAAAATTGACTTGACCGAGAATATTCTTACGTATCAACCAAAACAAGCCTTTCCCCAATAGTGGGAAATTCAATAGCTTTTACTAAGCGAAGTATGCTTAGGTTCAAAGTTTTGGCCTCCACTCGTATCGATATTTATCATATAACAATAAAACCACATCGGTTTTCTGTTATAACATTCCCTTGCAGAATATTTCAACTGCTTGTCGGTAATATTAAATTCTTCATTCAATATTCAGATCTCTTGTCTGAGTATAAGGTCTTGAGAAGAATAGGTTTTGATCCGTGACAGTAATATCATGAGACAGAATAACATTTACTGCTTTTAGAAATAAATATTTTTTAAATTTATTATTTACAGGCAGCATTAAACAATATGTCCGCACCTATTTTATGTTTTTCTTATTTATAATTACGGACATTTCTAAGTTTCATATTTTTATATAAATTAAATTAACTCAACCAAAATATATAAATAAATACTTGTAACGATCGCATGAAATTATATTTTTGTATCCTGTATGAAAGTCAACAAATATTATATTTTTTTATGGCATCGGTAGGCGGACAGCAAATGGTATGGTATGGTCACCTGATATCAAGTGGTAACCACTGTCCATATTGATGGCGTATGAAAATTAATCATTATTTTCTTATATTACCATACTACCAAACTTGGGAATGTTATGTTATGGACTGAGATGTTATGTCCCTTGTGCCTAAAGTTACACTGGCTCACTCACATTTCAACCCGGAACATAACATTACTAAGTATTGATAAAAGATATTTTCTAAAAGCAATAATTTCGTATAAATTATTAACGTACAGACACGGCAATATCTTATACATATATATTTTGTCGCTCGATTCTAAATTCCACGTAAGTCTTCTGATTAGTTGTACATCGAACGTATTTCCATTTACCGAGGGATTTTACGTAAAAGCGCAAGCCCTTAGAAAAAGGTCTCTTCCCGAACGTTACTCGCGGGATGAAATGTAAATACATGGTGATATGAATATAAATGCCGTCTAAGTAGACCTTGTGGGGTTTTGTTATAACGGTACGAGTCAGTTTGTTATTGCAAGTTTCCCATATGCGGAATATCGTTAGATACCGTATTAAACTCAGAACGGTTACTTAATATGGAATATTCATTATGTTTATAGCGAATTACTTATCGTATAAAATATTTTATTAATACTCAAAAAAGGTGTTAATTAAAATCTTTATTTTGGTAAAAAGTATAACTAACAATAAATTGAATAAATTCAAATTAATGTACGCTTTGCTTATTTGCGTTTTACAATAGATATAATATCGATCTACGATATTAATTTTTTAACAAATTTAAGAAAGTTCTAAAAACATTCAAAAAGTATTCAATATTTATTTGTATTAGTAAACAGTTATATTCTCAAACGTCTCATATTATCTAATATTAGGTTGCAAATTACAAGTTGGTTTACTTGAACAATGCTTCAGTTTGCTAGGTTACGTATGAATGTATACATATAACAATACTAATAATAATGGTTATATTTATAACCATTGAGGTAAAACCGTACTGAATATTCTAATCAAACTAGAAGTTCCTAAATTAGTGATTAGATTGCAACAGCGGAAATATCCAGCTTTTGTAAACATTTATGACTGTAACTGTTTTCATAGTTTATAACTCTAATAACTCAACATGCGCGCCGTCTAGTGATGTGAAAATCGCAAGTTTATGGCTTCGGGCGATCCGTCGTGTTCACGTATCCTAGTCAAAGAGATGACCAGACGATGAAACTTCTAGTACCAGCAAGCATAAGCTGAAATAAAAACGAAGTTAAATAATTTAATTCATCTTTTTGTTGATGAATTTGCTTTGAAGCTGTATTAAATAATAATTGTGTCTAATAAAATCTTCATTTTAATTTTTTTAGTTATGTATTATTATTATGAAATAAAATTACCATTTCTACAACACTAGAAATGCTAAATACAATTTGTTGGTTTAGAGACAGTATTCTACAAAAATCTAATTTTTTCATCAATTAAAAAAGTGTTTTAAAAGAAACAGCATTTAAAGCCTGCTGGGTAAAGACCTTCTATTATGTTAAAATGAAGGAGATTATGCCAGTACGCTACTCCACAGAGGGCTGTGTGGTGGATTCACGCATACACGTGCTATAATCTTATACAGGCGTTAGAGTGAGACATTGTCAATTTTGGAAATTATCGATCTACATCTCTGTAGCAGCTGTTTACAAGTGAGTCAATAAATTGTCCACATTTTATAACATCTTATACAAATGCCGTTGTACTAAATGAGTAAGTGAGACTAAATATATAAATTGAGAGCTAAATTTAAATTAACATGAAAAACATATATTTTTTACTTACTTAATATTATACTTACGAATACGTCGCAACAGCCTAACAACTCGCGTATTGTAAAGGGTGCGGTGAATATGCATATTGTCTAGCACTAAGAGCACTTCAGCTGCGGAGACGATAACAATAGGCCAAGAGTAATTTCAAGTTTTTATAGCTTTTTATTATACGTATCTTTTTATTGAAGGCATGTGGCTCTTGCTTTATTTGCACAGTTCTGGTACAGCTTAAATAAAGCTAAGTTTACACTACGAGGCTTATTACATCTTTGCTTCGTGTTTGTTTTAAGGCATATACGCACGAGATGTATAGTTCTGCACGACATCTAAAAGTACGTTTGATGATTGTAGTTCTAGATACTAAATTTGTAAAAATACTTTTAACCCATTGGCGTACAATTTAGTACAAGGCAAATTTGCATAGTAGAAAGAGATAAATAAATAAGTAATACTCTTTATTTACATTGAATAAAAAGCTAATTTCACGCGAACAGAAACGTAAGTATAGTAAAGTAATAATTGTTAAAAATGACAACTGCGACGAAGTGCTGAAGTTTTTTTCTACATTACATCATACTTTACATCAAATCCTGTTCTCGACTCCTATTTTAAATCCTTTTAAACATAAGAAACAACTGCTAAAAATCAACAGTGATAAAAAGCGTAGAGTTTTTAACGTATTTTATGTACCGTATAGTGAGCCGTTGCCAGGACTCTCGTCGCTTGACGGAAATCCCATTAGAATAGCTCGGAAATGCATCCTTCCTAACCGTAGGACGCGGTAAAAAATATCCAAAATATTTTCGCATTTTAGTGTGAAATCAGCGGCAAACATTGAAGTATGATGAACCGTGCTACGTTCTAATTTATTTCGTTTGGTAACAATTTATTTTTTTCCATCTAGATTCATTTTATTGAAGAGCCTTGCATAGTTAAATAATATGATCGAGTAAATACAGCACGTTGACTTTAAATAATGGGTGTAATTTCAAAGTCAGGCTAGTGCGAATACAGATGAGTTTATGTAATAAAAATATTTATTTCTTTAGTATATTTTTATTCTAAAGAAATAAACACGAGATACCTGTACCTTGGTATAATAATGTAAATTAAAAAAAAATAACAGCTAACATATAGTACTACTGGGCAAAAACATTTCCTTATACTAAGACGAAAGATTGTAACTTAATCCTTATCATCGATCCGATATGTGTTAGTTGATATGTGGCAGAATATTATCCGAAACAAGCAGGTTTCCTCTCGATGCTTTTATCTACCACCGAACGCGAAATACTCTGCACTGGGCCATCTCGGCTTCTATAAATAAATCACAAACCCAAACTATCGTATTAATAAATATATTTTTCAACAATATGGTAGGAAATAAATTAAATAAATAACAAGAAAACAAATAAAATATTTTTTTTATGTTTGAAGGTAAAACTGAATAAAACGTACCTACACACATAAAATCGACAAAGTTTTAAATAGTTTGTATTTACGTGTTTGAAATTTCTAAGCGTTACCGATATTGTTAACGCAGAACACGAAGCAACAACGAATTTAATTAGGGCTTATTAACGTAATCGCCGTGAAAGGTAAACTCCGATAACTAGGTCATTGTATGTTTAAGAGGTTAGTGGTTGCAGAGATGTGATGTACGATACCCCGGATTTAGTAAATAAATCTTTAAATCTACTGATCTAAATTAATACTTTAGTGTCGTTGGGCTAACAAAAATGCCACTTTACACTATGTAAGGTAGACGAAAAACTTTTTATTACAAGGATTATGTCATTAGCCTTTGCCTGATTGTCTTTCTTTATTAAATAAATAACAACAATACTTTAGCAGCGTAGTGTAATATACAAATAAGAGCTAGGTAGCACGGCTTTGTAGAATCCCGCCCGGGTAGGTACCACATCATCTCAGGTCATCAGATATTCTCCCGCTAAATAGTACTCAGTTGTGTTCCAGTTGAAAGGGTTTGTAAGCCACTGTTTCCAACTTAGTTCAAGCTTGGTAGCACATTGGTGATGTAAGGAATGGTTAATATTTCTTACAGCGCCATTGTCTATGGGTGGCCTTCCTACTCGTGGCCTAATTTCTCGCCCACAGACAATAAATATTATTAGATATTCTCGTATGAGTATATCATAGTTACTAAAGAAGAACCTTTTTATCCCTTGATACTGAATGTATTCCAGAATATAGGTATTCGCATTTCGCAGTTACGCAAATAAAATTTCGAGTAAGGAAACTCGTGTATCATGTAACTATAGTTTTTTTTATAAATTGTTATTACAAATTAATAAAAACTTCTGTTCACGGAAAAAATACTACCGAAATGAGGTTATTGACTCCTGCTGTTTTTTAACAGTTCCCATTTTGCCGAATCCCTATTTTAGTTGAACAGAATTCGATTATGCAATTTTTATATAAATATGTATATGAGCGTGTATATATTTTCATAAATATGTATTATACATAATTGAACTAGACTAAAAACTTGGCATATATTGAGTACCTAATATGCAATCCAAAAATTTTACTAGAAATTAATACTTTATAATCATAAATCATATAATATTGCTTAGTATGATTTTAAATGTTTAACAACTTTTACTAATAAACTAAGGTTTTATGTGGGTGTTAATTTTAATATGCATGACGCATTCAGGTCCCTGTAAATGTTTTATTCGTTAACGAGTCGGCGGGATTAGGGTAATCATGTCACGTTGTACTACAAAGAGCCTTTTCAATTAATTCATATAATCAATTTCAAGTTTATGTAATAAAATTCATGATTTAATTTTTCATTGACTCATTATACTTACTAATTTTATCAATCTATTTTGAACGTTAGGACGACCGTGATATCAGACTTAATCTACTGAAAGGTATGTCGTAAATTAACAGTTAATTTATAAGACCAATATTAAAAAAAAAACACTAATTAAATTTGCGCTGAGCCAGAAGTTTTTAATTTTATTTAACAATTTATGTTACGTACCAGAATATATAAATAAATAAAAAATATTAAAAAAGAACCAAGTATAAAAGACAAATAACCTTGAAGGGATTTATTCCCGCATTCTAAATATAATATATAATATAATCATGGGATATATGTATTCGAAAACAATAGTGTATGTAACAAACAAATAATAACTACGTTTTCTCAGCACGTGCTATATAAGCTGAATAAGCTTGAGCTAATTGAGCTTTATCTATGTTCAGTAACAAGTTCAGCTAACTTAAAAGTACTTATATTTGAAAATTTTGTCGTCCAGCTTTTAAAAGCATACATGAAGTGTTTATTAATATTTAGTAACGACTATTTTAAACTAAAGCTATTTAATAAGAAGTGACATTCAGAAACTGCTAAAACTAAACAAACGCAGACAAAACGTTATCTGGGGAAAATTACCATACAAAGTCATACAAAATTACGAAGAATAATTATTGTCAGCGTTATTATGAGTCAGTGACACACGTGCTTACAAAATGTCTTAGTGTGCGTTAGAATACTAAGAGCAAACACAGCAAAAAACGTAAATTGTTAAGTGTGATTAAGTTTACTATATTAATTTCTGATAATTTAAGGTGGAGCGGTAAATATTTATATATTTTTCAGTAATATATTTTACTTATATAAAAAATATTAACATGAAGTCCTTAAATATATACAAATATGAAGTTAAAATAGTTACTGTAGAAATCTTGACGCGTGGAATGGTGGCAAGAATGCTAGCAACATTTCCCCGTTGAATCGCAATTCCGATCCTCTGGCCAAAAAACGAACCAGCCCACCAGTCATAGCAATAATGCGAGGTGTTATACTTTTAATTAAACACTACTACTCCAAGGTCCAATATATAGTATGTTTACTTGGTGGTAGGGCTTTGTGCAAACCCAACTGGGTAGGTACCATCCACTCATCAGATATTCTACCGCCAAATAACAGTACTCTCTATTGTTGTGTTCCGGCTAGAAGGGTGAGTGAGCCAGTGTAATCACATGCACAAGGGACATAACATCTTAGTTCCCGAGGTTGGTGGCGCATAGGTGATGTAAGGAATGGTTAATATTTCTTACAGCGCCTTTGTCTATGGGCGGTGGTGACCAAGTGGTCACCACCGCCCACCTGATGGTACGCCACCTGATGGTAAGTACCATCAGGTGGCCCATATGCTCGTCCGCCAACCAATGCCATAAAAAAAAGTTATATATATTATAGCATAATGTTAATACATATCTATTTTTTATTACACCTACAACATTTTGTCCTCGGAATGAACACACTTTAAGACGGATTATATTTTACTTTACTCACAAAGTATAATCACTACCAAGGATTTTTTATCATTACTATATATTATCATAATAAGATAGATACACTTGTTGTTCAATTTAGAGAACGTAAAATATTTTTCAGTACCATATTTCGCAAACGTTACAAACACTTAAGGTTACATAAATTGGACTTAGAAATTCAATTCTCTAATATAAATATATTAGAGAGTTGAATTAAAATGTTTTTGAAACAGGATATTTATCCCTAAGAATATTTTTTCTTTTAATATCCTTATATGATTATAATTTATTTCAACTCTAATATTTTCTTTTATATCGACCTACGTTTTTCATAAATATCGACGAAGTTGAAGTTATAGATAAAATAAAACTAAATAAAAACAAATCATCGTTTCGAATCGAATATTATACAATGTAATAGTTTTTTTTTTATATATATATATATATATAGTTAGGCGAACGGGCTAATGATGATAAGTGATCAATCACCGCCTATAGACAATGGCGCTGTAAGAAATATTAACCATTCCTTGCATTGCTAATTCGCCACCAACCTTGAGAACTAAGATGACATGCCCTTTGTGCCTGTAGGTACACTGGCTGCCTCAACCTTCAAACCAGAACACAAAAATACTAAGTATTGCAGTTTGGCGGTAGAATATATGTTAATTGGGTACCTACTCACTACACATATATATATATATATATATATATATATATATATATATATATATATATATATATATATATATATATATATATATATATGTATAACATATACCTAATTTTTCCCATATTTCTTTATTACTATATTATTTCTTGAATAGCTGTACAAAACAATCACGACGATCACAATATCTAAAATATAATATTCATTAGCTTCTTTCAGTAATTGTGACGAAGAAATCCGTTTATATAATTTGTATTATTCCGCTAAGGCTTAATGGGTACAAGGATTATCTGTAACAGACGTCTCAACAATGCCGTCAGCGTCTGAAAGCTTAAATTTTCATTATATTTATTGGATAATTTCGCTGCAGAAGGCTTGAGACTACGAGATAGGCGGATTGTCAATGCAACACTGAACAATCGATTTCCTTACTAAACTTATCTATACTTATTTCTAAGTATAACCACAGAGTAGATGTTAATTTAACAGATACTCTTAATATTATTGCAGTCTGTCGAAAAATCTTACTGAGCTTTTATATACTGCGATTTTGTTTTATGATATCTTGGGTTGTACGAGCACATGAAATCCTTTAATTCAATTTTTCTTTTAATCCTATATCGCATCGACAATGATGAGCATTTATACACTAGAATGACTTTTAATAATTCCTTTAACATGGTTGATATATTTCCAGTAATTTATTTATATTAAAAATACTAATATTAAATTGAATGGTAGAATGAAAAACTATAGATTTAACATATATTTATATTCATTATGATCATCATGGTCAGTCTGTATTAGTCCGATCTTCTTCCCTTCTCATCTACATATAGTTAAGGGTGTAGGGGGCGCAACTACATCTCAGTGCCCCAAGTCATCCTCACCTGCACGCGCTGCACGTGGTGATGGCGGTATAACCATCCGAAACAGCGCGACTAAGTGACACATACCGGTGACGGGCAGCAGCGTCACCGGTGCGGGAAGTTGCGCCAATCCGCGGCGACTATGCAAAATTTTAAAAAGTTTCATTGGTGCGACCCAAATTTGAACTCAGAATATGCTGTCTTGTAATAAATCGCCAACCACTGGATTGACGAGGCAAATAATTCTAAGAACACGTATCTATCTGTTTTGATAAGCCTACCTTTTTAATAAATAATATCAAGAGCCTTCTTATATTAATATACAGTAGTCGATATATTATGTATGACGCAAATACATTCAAATCTAGATACGTCAGGGTCCGTCGAGCGGTAATCGATTGATGAAATCATTACATTATTATCGGTCCCTCATAAGTCGTTCATATTAGTGGATTACACGCAAAAGCTCTTCGGCATTGCAAGGCGAACAATAATCGGCTTTCTGACCCATCACTATATGTGAAGAGGCGTAAAAATATAAAGTTTACGGACGGTTTTTTATAACTCTAAGAAGCTAGTCTCAATAATATGGATTAGTGGATTTTTTGACGTATTTTGAAAATGCTTAGATTTTTAAATAGTTTTCTCGTCTTTGCTTAATTTGATTACAGTTGGATACGACATCGATAAAATTATTAAGGTGTAAATAGTTTTCGCCGTATAGTTGTAATTCGAACTTTATTATCATTACTAATATGGTTTGATTTTTTTTGCATACAATGCATACAATGAAAAACGATTAAAAAACAGCGAGAAAAAAGGTAAGTACCGAAATATCTTTGTCAATTTATGTACAGATTTGCTTGAATTTCAAGATTATTTATAAATATTTGTATATAATAATTTTACTGTTCAATATTTTCGCTTAAAATATCTTAATAATAACGATAAAGCATTGCAAATTATACACGCACGCAGAGACGCACAAATCTGAAAGCAGCACTTCCCGCACTGTTTTTAAATTTATAGCGTTTTTAGGATCGATCTAATAACCAATCAAGCGATGAAGTTTTACCTTTAAAACGTTGTCTGAATTGGTCTCGAAATGGTTCTAAAAGATCAAATGAAGAAGAAGTGAGTTTTAGTAATTGGTCAATACTTTAACGTTAACGGCGGTGATTTAAACTATAATTTATGGAGCCTTCCATTAATTTAAGATATGATAATTTTTGATGGCTTATTAGATGAAGCCATCCATTTAAAAATAGTTTTTCTCTTAAATTGTAAAAAACCTTTTTCATACGGTACATAGCTATTATTATTTCACAGGACAACGTCTATTATACTGATATTATATTCTCCTATTAATAATTTATATAAAGATAACTTTCTAGAATTTGATAGAATTCGAGAACTTATTAATTCTATAAAATAATTGAATATCAAAGTATAGCAATTTCTTTGTAATGAATAAATTATGTACAATATTTTTTTAAGCAACTGACTTGGAAAACTAAATAAATAAATATTTTAATAATAATGATGTTTTATTGAATAAAATTCAAGTACTTTAAGAAACACTAAGCGTACACAAAACTCGAAGATCGGGTAAAGTTTGAAATTTTAAAAACGAAGTTGAACACTGGCGTGAAACTGCTACGAAACTTAAAGTTGGTTAAACACGACTACACACTGTTCACACCGTTCAGAAAATTTTGATTTAAACAAAAATAAATTTCAGTAACTGGCAAAAATAAACTAACCATTTAACGCTTATTTATTAGTTATATTTTAACTTATATATTAGAAGTACAAATAATTTCGACGAAAACTTAACATACTTTACGTTTATTATTGAAATTGGAAATAAATCGTAGTTAAATAGTTAAGCTCAATAGTATATTGTTCGTTAATTTAGTTATTGATCGTCAAATTAACTGACAATGTGTCACAAATTGTAACGCGACGTCAGACAACACGTTGGCAGGCACTCTGACGAAATTGGAAGCGAAAATAAACACAAAACTTCCTCGAGATTACACCTGACGAGTCGGATGCAAACGTGATTTTAGAAAGATGCTAGCTCAGAAATCGATACTTAAATTACACATTTCCACGCTTCATCTCGGATTTACGAGATTACCCTCAAAACTTTTACGAAATAATGCTGCTACGTTCCTCATAGTGATACTTATCTATAACAGGAAAGATTTTTAAGTCCCTCTCCGAACCGGTGGTACATTATTATTACAATCAGTAAGTGTATTTTTTATATTGAATAATAAAAACACCAAACAATTTAAATCAAAAGAAAAAAATATATTATTTATTTATGTTGACATATTAAGGCCGAATTCATACATTTAATATTTTTGTTCATGATTATCCTTATGCCTGGAGCATATCAAGCGGAAAGCAAGGGGTAAATTTTGAATAAAATTAAATGCTGCTTGTACATGAGATATACCTTCAGTGAACGAGTTCTAAATATAAATGTATATCGATGGGATTTTCTACGTCCACGCGAACAAAGTCAAAGAAAACTGTTGAAAGAAAGCTTTTAGATATTTAAAAAATATATATATTTCTAAGTTAATATCGGGTCGTCGTAGATCATGTTGAATAAAAGCCGGGACATAACTCGAGTCACACGCGGCAGGTCAGTCCCGGGATGATGAAGGCAAGTAATTTACCGTGTCCCGGTTTCTGTGTGACAGATGGGCAGTTGTGTCAGGACTTGAATGTACGCCGGACTTACGTGGATGTGGCATGGGCCTTACAGAGTTATGATGCCTTCAAGCGTTGGCAACTAATGTACTTGTATTGCGGGTAAACCAATATTTTCTCTTCTATTTGATGTATATTTTCGAATGAAGTAAGTAAACAGAGATACAACTGGTACATACATATATATATATATATATATATATTGACTTATGTTAGTATTTTATTTCAATAAAAAAGTACTAAAGTTATACACGTAACGGAATTATTGCAGGTTTATATTTTAAATTTATTTCCAAATGAAAAAAAAAACATTGCGAAGTCGTTATCTAATATTAACTTATTAGTAAAACTGTTTTTTAATTAATTTTAGTTTTTATTAAATAAAGGGAAATATCTGTAATGTGAGTTATTTATAATATGTATTGATTTATTTTATATAAAAAGGAATATTTAATCATTATAAGATTTTGATATTTTTTTCAATAAACTAGTAATTTATCTGAACTTTTAAATATCAGTTAAAATAAAATTATGATTAACGTGTTACTTTTAGTTTTTTTTTGAAGATATCCGTATATGGTTTATAGAAATTATAATTAAACCATCAAAATCTGTTCTTAACTCTGTTTCATTTCGGCGTAGGCCTCATTTGCTAAAATATCTAAACCATCTGCGACCCCACGACTGTTTTGGAAGATTTATCATTTAGGCGACAGTATTTTAGTTTTGTGTCAGATATTAATTGTTTGAAATTAACATTCCATTGTGTCTCTGATTCTAGTTTTAAATGTGTCAAATTTTGAAAATAAAATCTTAAATAGTAAACTTTTGTTAACTTTTAATATAATGAATGAGATATATAATTTAATTTACGTGTTAAGCTCGTATTTAATTACTTTATATATTTATTTTCAATTGTTTATTTTTTCCTAAAGCAATGATAGAAAATAAAATATATGAACTTTCATAAAAATGTGTTATTTATTGAATAAATAACATACCATAAAATTTTTATGAAAGTTAAGAAAGTAAGAAGTAAGTAAGAATAGGAATCGCTTTCCTACGTAAAAAATACCTGAAAAAAAAAGTTTTAGGTATTATATTTTTTCTTATACTTTTTAAATGTACAGAAAATAAATATCTAAGATACGGAAAAATCTTGCTTATTACAAAAACAAGAAAATAAGTCATTTTCAAAAGGTCGTTTAATTTTATAACGATACTGATATGTGTAGTCGTCGTATTAGTTGCGTTAAAATATCGCTTAGATCAAATTCCAGCTTGCAAATATCTCACTGCTCATCTTAACAACAACAACAATTAAAAAAAAAAACAAACAAAAATGTTGTCTGTAAATTTTAATCAGGTAAAAGGAAACAAAACATATCAATATGATATGTTCAATATTCATATGTTAATCGATTTTCATTTTATTCTTTTTTATTTCAAGTACCTCTGGACTAATTATATATTAGTATACTACTAATATATTTGGTCCTTCAAGACTTATTCTAATTTCAAAATCATTTAGTTTGAACCTCTAGGTGTATATACCAACCTGTTTCGCCTATATCTGTTTAACATATTTCAATATAAATTTTATTCTTAAATCGTACTATAATTAAAATCAAAAATCTTGTATAAAAATACTTATACCAAGTTTTTCCTCTTTCTCTGTAATTAAAAATAAGCAATCGTTCCCTCTCTCTGATGAAACGGATACCTTCGTTAAGGAACGCCTATACGTTTTGAAAAAAATGTAATAATATTTGTAAAAATACTCCTGAATACCGAAATACCACAATATCCCGTACCATTCAAATATCTATAACATTGAAATTACTTGTATGGATATACAATTTCCAAACGATTTTTTTTTATGATTAAATACGTTGCTTACATAATATTATTTTATATACTAATATATTTACTATATAATGTATTGATTCAGCTTGTAAATGTTTCTGAAATGTCAATTTCGGATCATTGATTATAATTATTGATTGATTGTATTGCAAAAGATTGATTATATTAATATGTATCGTGTACTAAGTTTATTTTGTATTTTAAAACTGTTTACGCTTTTATTATTATTAATTTTTATTATTATTAATTGCCACATGTGGCATAATTTCGTTGAAATTAGACACATGCAGGTTTCCTCATGATGTTTTCCTACCACAGAGCACGAGATGAATTATAAACCTAATAAAGCACATGAAAATTCAGTGGTGCTTGCCTGGGTTTGAACCCGAAATTATCGGTTAAGAGGCACGTGTTCTAACCACTGGGCCATCTCGGTTCTTAAATTTAATGTACATCATTACTAAAGTTAGTATTTATAGTCAAATAATAAATAAATAAAAAAAGGTCATATGTTCTACAGATAAGAGGTTTAGTCCCTTTTTAAATCCCAGTTCGTCTCAACATCAACGCATAAACGAAGGCTCATCATATTGTCCCGTAAGCTTCGTCCGCGTATCTACGAACTTTACGAATGGGCAATTGTCCCAGTTCATTGCCCCCTCGAGCCTACCGACCTCTGCCTGAGCTGTAAAGAGACCGTTTTCCTAATTTCAAGTATATTCCTGTTATTCTTCTTGTTAGTTTTATTTATTTTTTTGTTTATGATTTTTCTTAAAAAATCGCATAAACTCACCAAGTACGGGAGTCGTAAAATGTTATGCAGATTCTTTTACAAAGTACAGGCTGCGTAAATATAAAAGATGAAAAATATGAAAGCCCGTTAACTTAGATGTTCGTTACTTGCCGTGTTAATATTAGCACAGTAACGAACATATATTCGTGTAGCTTGTTATATAAGGATGTAAATTCAACTGAAACATTTAGACCACGTACAGCCCCCGGGGTATAGGGATAGTGTCAGGACATAGCCCCTTTGGATGTGTTTGGAATGCGTTAAATACGGTATATGTAACAGTTTGTTTGTTTTCTGAAATTGACGATAGAGCCGGGCTTTCTTTGAATGGGTCTGTTGGAACAAAGCCACGTCTCGTATGCTTTAGCAAACTAAGCATATCCTTGGAAGTGAGCTCGGAATTTCGCAAACGGTCAACATTGTCCACTCGGCATTATTAAAACTGCTGTCTTTGTATTATAATCTATACACCACTTTAAGTATGATTACAAATATTATACAGTCGAGAGCAAGATTAAACTTACAATGTATTCACAAGATTTCTTTGTTGTATAACATTTTATTATCACCGTAAAAATAAAAATTTCTTCGACAATTTAAATCGACTTTATCAACTGACTTTAGGAACTCATAATGTATTACTATGTTAAAGGAAGAAATGTAACAGAACAATAATGTCCGTTGAGATATAAATCTAGGAATCTTTAAACCGAATCCAATTTATTTGGACGACATTCACGTAATCGCAATGATGTTGACAAATAGACTAGCCGGCCCTCCCCGCCTCTTCGCTGTTCGATCTTCTCGCAGCGGATACTGCAACACAATATTTCATTCTATTACGAAAACAGGAACAATACAATAACGATAAATTAGCAGCGATTCGCGAAACTTACGTTACAATTTTCAATGTTCGCAGAAAAATATTCGCTCTGAAATTTATTTTATTTTATGGTCCCATAGTCAAGTCAATGTTTTCAAAAATGAAATCGTATTAGATATTTATTCACTGAACTATCCAAGTCATATTTAAGACTACTTTTGATTTAGTCACATACATTTTAAGCTATATTTAAACTACGATTAGGAATCAGTAATCACGCGGGCACTTTAAACCGTCTATCAAACGTCATTACTTATAGAAATGGCAATTTTCTTGTCTATTGTCTAATAATCGATACAATATTTATGATTAGTGGGACCAGCAAACCCTTTTTTAAATCTGGATTATCTTTAACTATTGAATTTTCTCGAATGCAATATAAAATCAGTCCAATTCAAGGTAGCAACATTACTACTACATTTTAAAGTATAGTTTACAACACTAATTTATACTTGGAACGTGTATCAAAAGCTATCGTTTCGATCGAACAAGAGTTGATTAAAGTATCAAGGATATTATAGTCAATTTAAAATAATTTACAAAATAAAATAACAATACTAAGCAATGTATAAACTAAATTGCATTTGTAAATAGAACAGTTCCCCGGCACCGACACGGTATTTCCATTACGGTGCGATACGCTAAGTTTTTCTCAAGCTATTCTGATTTCCAACAATCTCATCAAATCACGGGCGGCGAAAGGTAGCAAAGGGAAGCTGATTGAATTGAAAACCCCTCTACCTGCACCATATTTCTTTCCCGGTTTCCCAAAGAGAACTTTTATCCAATGTTAAATGTGTTTTAATCTGATTGAACTCGCGACTTAGATAAATTATTTCCGTATTGTGCTGTTTCATGGATAAATTAGTTTGTTTTCGTGCAAATCAAAGGTTACAGTCTTAGTTAATACTAAAGTATATCGTTGCAATATGTGTCTGATACAATTTTTTTTTTTTTCATATTCATAACGAAGTGAACAAAATCAAAATCTTTTTATTTTATTTTTTAAGTGAAACATCATTAGAATATGTAGTTATAATTTTAACCTCGATTAAAAGTACAAAAGTCTCGAAAAAGAGACAGACTAAAAAATATTATTATATTTCACATCTATGTGTATGAATTGCACGTGTCTTTTTATATACACGTGCTTATTAAAAAGAACATGAAGGTGATTGTAATAAGTAATAATAAGATCCGAACCTACGCCGCCGCCCTGGTTTAATCATTACATAGTATAAAACAAAGTCGCTTCCCGCTGTCTGTTTGTCCCTGTGTATGCTTAGATCTTTAAAAATACGCAATTGATTTTGATGTGGCTTATTAATAGATAGATTGACTCAAGAGGAAAGCTTTATACGTATAATATAGTAGAGAAACACTGATAATTTTAGAGGTTTCTAATGTGATGTCGTGAATAAACATTTTTTTGTACTTACATTGCAAACGCTGGCTAAACATTACGAGATAGATCAAAATAATGTGCTACATTTTTGTACAACTGAAAAGGTCTACAAAACACATTGCGAAGGTCTATCATAGAATTCAAACCATTTCCATACCAAATTTTAATCTAAATCAATTCAGCGGCTTAAGCTTGAAAAGGTAACAGACAGAGTTACTTTTGTATTCATATTATTAATAGGGCTATATAGTTTGTAGTATGCTCCCTATATACAATCAGAAACCATATAAAATATAAACATTTAACTGAACAAGTAGTCAGCTATCATTCGAGGTGTTGTTATTATTTGCCGAGATAAATGTAAACATTTCTGATATTATGAGAATCAATAGTTTTTCTAACCTGCTCGCGTCGCGGGTAACTCCTCATAGAAAATGCATGCTCCGGCACTTTATTTATTTATATGGGGTTAGTTCGATAAATCCGAGACGTCCTATCGCATGGGGGACTTTTATTGAACTTTATATTTAGTACAAACCCAAGGATCAATATGAAAGGATGTGGAATGCGGCAGAGATTGTTTGAAGTCAATGTTATTCGATAGTTATCTTTCATAGGATCAAATACATTGCTGGATATTATCATTTTTACCCTAATGGATCTCTGTTGTTTTAAAAATCGTTGAATAAATTATACGTATCGAAATTCTAGGTTGAATTAATATTGTTATGATAAAATTTATGGTAGAATTAACTTAAGTTGAAACAAATTGAGGCGCAAAAACCTTGATTCGTTCATAATAATTTTATATTAATGAAACATTTTCATCAAAACCGCTCAATTTGTAACTGTTCTATATAATTTATTACTTGCAATAATATATAAGTTTTCGGCCTATTATATGAAAAACATTCAATTAATTATACTTTTGACAATTATAAATCGTGTTTAACAATTAAATATCATGACAATCACGCAATATAATTACGTCCTTAATTATATACGTAAAATGCAATTTACAATAGTTTCCATTCGTAGCATGTAATTAACGACGCGGCACGCAGGAGACGCGTGCAATTTGTCATGGCAAGCCGGGCTCACTAGCACGTACTAAAACATATAACTCATCCAGCCATAGACTATTTCGCGATTTTTTTAACGTGTAATGGGAATCTACTGCTCTCTGCTTTCTCATAAAAGAATATTTTCCATCATCGTACTTGCCGTGTTTGTATCACATATGCTTACCTTGCTATGAAATAAGGGTTCCATTCATTTTATTTATTTATTTTAAATAATTTATTGTGCAACAAATTAATAACAGAAAACGATTATCTTATCGCTTTTAGCGGTTTCTCACAGACAAACTTGGTGAAAGAAGTTTATAAGAGAACAGGTTATCGTCATACTTATTATTTGTGTGTAATATAAATCAAGTTCGTTATAAGTGTTATCCTAGTAGACACCTTAGAATTGATACAAAAGTTCTTATATATAAATAACTTAAATAATAATATTTATAAATAATATTAAGTATAAACTGTTTTAAATTTTAATTTCCTAAATTTCTAAAACTAAAATAAAAAAAATAATAATAATGCCTATAAATTTTGTATTCAATTTGACTAAAACTGTGTTGACTTAAATATACACGCGGGCGAAAAAGCGTTAAGCTATTGAGACTCGGATACCGTAATTAATTAATAGCTTGTCATTATTTATGTCCATCTGGTACTATAAATGTAAAATGGATATGATATTAATATGAAATAATTAAACAAAAGTCTTTGAATCTGAATTCGAATAAATTTACTCTCAAGCATTACACCCTGAGCCGTACATAACACAGCAATTTACGCCAGCGATGGTCAGCACCGCCACCATTGACATAGTAATTAGCCGTGCCTCGTTTGTCACGCTGACAACTCTAATTTCCGTTAAATGTACGCTTTTACTTTGTAAACCGAATGGCAATTGCTACAAATTGTATTACACGCGTCTTTGCCCATACAGCTATGAAATTTGATACGATAATGTGCTTCTTGCAAAATAGAAAATAATACCCATTTGCGGGGGATTAACACGACAAACCTTTAATTACTCAATAAAACTCAATCTGAATTTATATATGTACGTTATATAAGAACAGGATACTTTACTTTATTTACAATGATTGCCTTAAAATAATGAGATTGTTGACGGGCGCATGCTGCATATATTCGGTCGAATAAAAGTTCACTCCGAAACGTTAATTTCAAAAATAACAGAACTAACGGGGTAATTTGCTCGTCACGTTATAATTATTTTTTAATTCGTTAATTTCAGTATAAGCAAATCATCTTCAATACTTTTATATATTAAACTTTTTTATACTTGTTCTTAGTTAAAAATGGCATTGAAATATGTATATACGAGCATAGATTTTATTTAAAATAGGTAGATAGACTACCAACCAGGCGGCTGAGACATATTGATCATCCGTTTCATAGCCAATACATGAACCCTGGAGATTAAGATGTTATGTCTCTTGTGTTTATAGTTACACTGGCGCACTCACCTTTCAAAGCGGTAACACTAGTACTTAGTATTTCTCTTTGGCGATAGAATATTTAACGAGGTACCACAACGCGCTTGCCCAAAGCCCTTCCACCAAGTAAACATATTTATCTTACATAAGAGCGATGCACATACTATAAAGGCGAGGTTGCACTGAATTCGGTACGTAAGATAAAATGTCCTATCGAAGTTCAGACTGCGGTTACGACACTAGACACTGAACAGTGGTGCGGTCCAGCCAATGGGCTTAAAGCTAAGTACTTCGGGGTATTGCTTCATTAGACAAATTTAGACACTATTTTAGTTTATTTCTCTATATAATTCCTATTTACTGCTATTACATTTTTATTTATATAAATTTTAAATTATTCGATCAAATATCGTATTAAATATAATATATAAATTTATAAATTAAATTAAAACAATATTGATCAATTGTGAGACTTAACTATACGTCGATTTTCATGCAGGATATATAGGAATATAGTATATATATATATATACATTAATTTATCCTATAACATGACAATTCTTAAGTGCTTATCAGTTACTTGAATAAATAATATTTTGATTTAGATTACAGGTTATTTATTAAAATAAAAATTTTTTTTTTAAACAAACGTAATCTTGAAATGCAGCATTTTCTTAAAAAAAGAAAAGGGAATACTTGGTGTGATGTTTATAATAATCTGAAACTCGAAAATTTTCTATACACACACGAGGCCAACTACACACACACTAATAGTTTCTCGATCATACATGCATCTTAATTTATAAACAAATTAACATTCTTATTTATTTGATTGGTAAAAAATAATTTCATTCAATTTCATTGGTCAAAACGCTGGTAGCATCAGACTACGCTGCATTACATGGGATTGTTGCGGTGCGCTCGTAATGGACTTAATACTGATGTGGTTTTAGCTTTTAGCCTTTGTTTGCCTCGACTCGGTTGCGTATGTAAACCATAAATCCGTGTTTGAACTATCTTTACAAGAAATGTGAGTCTGTGTTTAAAAAACTTTATAGCTACATTCAGTTTGTGAAATATTAAAGGCAGATTTTTTTAAGAAAATTAAGATTAAAAGTGAAAGGAACTGTTTGTCTATCTGTATACCTGTTGTTCTTTCACGGTTAAATTACTGAACCGAATGTGATGAAATTTTGTATGGAGCAAGGTTGAATACCAAGACATAGGTTACTTCTTTATACCTAACACCTCACGACTGACCCCTAAAACGCGAGCGAAGCCGCATCTCATATCAATATATATATATATATTTAAAATAAAATTTAAAATATACCAATAATCATATATGGAATTTTATTACAAATAAAAATAAACAGCATTAACGGCACAATAACAATTATTCAAAAATGGAAATGGTTACACACTATTACAATAATATCTATCTCAAACCACTTGGGACCATTTGGTTCTATCGCATTAAATAGATAACTATGCTGCGCTTTTTTAATACAAATATGATCAAAAATAATGCACAACTTTATAATGTTTTATTACATACATTGACTAACATGTTGAGTCTAGCACGTTTATTTTTAATATTCTCGTTAAATGGGATATCAAAAACATATTCTTTGATGATGATAAATCCTGAGTTTATTCTGACAAATAAATAAAAGCATCAGCTTTATATAATAGTACATAAAAGTGTTACTTGTTTGTTATCGTTATTCATATATCTTATTTATTTGATAGACTTTAATTGCAGACATCTTACCTACTGCCTTGAATGTACTAGTGTTTATAATCCCCTTGATCGGTCATTATAATCTACAAGTTTAGTGTGGAGTGGAGTTGCTCTATTACATTAAATATTAATCAACCTCATGACATAAACATATTCTTTTTAGGCACCGGTCATATTCATGATAGTCATAGTCAAAAAGAGTTCGCTTCTTAAAGTCATTTATTGCATCTGATAACATTTTGTACTCTCACTTGAAATGTGGACGTGTTTTTTTTTAAAAAAAAATATTGCAAAAATTTATCGATTAATAATTTTACCAAAATAATAAAATCATATGCAAATTCGTTTTGATCACCGATAACCATCTATAACAGCAAATTTCATAATTTAGGAAATAATGTTTGTTACATAAATATGCATATAATTAATTAAAATAAACAAAACTAACAAATTCATTATAAGTCTGAATTCTAAACAACTTGAAATAACACGACAATCGTGATGTGACGCCATGTTATGTGGAGCCTAGCCTGAAGTTAAATTGAAACTGGTAACCAAACCACACTCGTATGATTTATTAGCCGCATGTGAATACGTTACTCAGTTCAGTATTTTATGTGCCTGTTTAATTGAAGGTCTGTTTTGCTTTATGGTATTTTAGATTTGACAGTATTACTGTTCGAGTCTTTTGATTTCTCGCACACATATATTTGGTGCCGCTACTATCGATAAGTTGATCTGATCTTTTTATTATTTGAATATCATTGTTGAACGAGTTTTACTGTTTCGCATGACATCCAGGACAAGGGGCGATAGTGAAAAGTGAGAGGAGGACCTTAGGTCCCCAACAGCAAACCAATACCAACAGTGGAGGCGAAACGGCCCCAGTCGTTAGATAGTCAGAAAAGGCGGCACACTAATCTTCAGGCTGACGCAGGTTCTTATCGGACATGGGTGTTTTGGTAAGGACCTGTACGGTATAGCCAGATGGAGGTGGATACTGACACGAGTATGGTGCGCTTTCGGACAAGGCACGCCACACTCTGATGGAGAGTGCCACTTGGGGCCCCTGCGCTTTTCCCTAGTAGCAATTATCGGGGGAGACCTTTTTCTGCATTGTAAGTGACAGGCTCGAAAGTGAGAGGTGCTGGCAGCAGATGGTCTCCTTCTGCGAAAACGTCATATCGCAGAGCGGCTGTTGGAAGAGAGTGCTTTCTCTGACTTGCTCCGCCGAAGAGGACCGGGGAGTAAGTGCGTATAGCGCTGACGCCACATACTCACACGGGTGAAATGCGTAAATGCGTTTTTCCAGCAAAAAAAAGTGTGCTAATCACGTGGCAACGACTTCATATTCTGGCGTCAATCCTCCTTATGCATATATGGTGTGATTTTGAGTGATAGGGTAGACAGGTTCCACACCACCATACGAGTAGATAAACATATATTATGTTCGATTGTTGAATGTGCTTAGCAAAAAAATATTAGAAGACTGTTATCTGCAAGGTTTTTCTCCAACGTTACCCTCTTACCAAACGCCGTCATTAAGAAAGTCTTGTCGATAAGAGGAATCTTACGACAAAAATTAAATCTTCTCTATCAAATTAGAACACTGTTTTAAACTCATATTTATCAATGACTAAATTGACTAATACTAAATAAATATCAAAGATAAAACAATTACAAATTTTGAGGAATAATAAATAATTTTATACCCAAACTTTATCTTATCTTTGAAACTTCCTCCTTACTTCGATCTTTCAATACAAACATTACCGAGCCTGCAGGCATATATTGTATTATACCTAAGGTATACTTTGAAACAGGTTGAACAACTGCAGGTCAAAGGTACCGGTAGCGATAAGACTTGGCACAGATAAGAAACGTTAATCCACTGTTACAAAGGCAACGAGCCCATGTCCCGCGGCATGACCATTATCTGAGCCCTTGTGTCTATTTTGAGATTGAACGATAAAATTATCACAGCTAGATCTTTCGGTGTATGAATTATTTCATGCTAATATTTTAGGTGTTAGGCGTAAAAAATAGCATATGTCTCCCCGTAGGGTGCGTGGGGTGCAGCTTGATACAGCTGTCATACCAGTTTTATCAAATTCAGCATAGTAGTTTTTTTGTGAAAAAACAACAGACAGACAGAGTTATATTAGCATTGATAATATTAGTATAAATTATTGTGTTAAATTTGTTGTATTCATAAAACCTTGACAAGTTCTATTCTAATGGTGCCTAAAGATAAATTTTAGTTAATAAAAATTTTAATAAAATATTTAGCCTTGATTATTGTAAAACACTATAAAAGTTGTAATTTGTATAACATCTTGTAGTTGAGATTTGGCGGTCTATTGTAAATTTTTATGGAACAGTAATTAATCTTAAATAATAATAATAAAAAAAAAGATTTAATGATTTTAAATTGCAAAACGAGCATCCTCCATCTAAGTACCAAAGACACACCTGAGAAGTCGTCTTGTACCAAAAACATTTAATTTTAAAACGCTATCTATAAGAACGCTCCGATTAATTCAGACAATCAGATTGTAGTTCCATCTGAGTAAATAATTATCAAAATAAGCGAATTATTGTAACAAAACAGTTTATCGCAGGATTGGAGAATGAGACCTTCTAAATCCATGTCCGTGTCGACGTCTGCGCCTGAAACGTTATTATCTTCACTCAAAGGGCTTCACTTCCGTTTCGTTGATCTAACCGAGTGTTTCTTTTTTCATTTAGACACGCTGAACTAGTTTGAAGTTCCTTTGTTCCTCTATTATCATCGTTTTAAAATATATCTAACCAAGAAGTATTACAGACATACGAAGTATTACATTATGAAATATTTTAAATTATACTAATTTGATCATTACAATTTATATTTTAGTCTGATTGTGCAAATTCAATAAAAATTTTCTAATAAAAAAATATTTAACTTTGTAGAATATAACGTACATTTTATAAATTTGAGTTTATGCAGCAACGACAAAAAGTAGCATCATATTTATATGCCGAGAGCCGAGATGGCCCAGTGGTTAGAACGCGTGCATCTTAACCGATGATTTCGGGTTCAAACCCAGGCAGGCACCACTGAATTTTCATGTGCTTAATTTGTGTTTATAATTCATCTCGTGCTCGGCGGTGAAGGAAAAACATCGTGAGGAAACCTGCATGTGTCTAATTTCAACGAAATTCTGCCACATGTGTATTCCGCCAACCCGCATTGGAGCAGCGTGGTGGAATATGCTCCAAACCTTCTCCTCAAAGGGAGAGGAGGCCTTTAGCCCAACAGTGGGAAAATTTACAGGCTGCTAATGCTAAAAAAAAATTATATGCAATTTAAATATAACTTTTACTTACATTTAAACAAAAGTACACTCATACTATTTTACATTGTTTGGAAAAACAATTTCAGTTAAATTATAAATATATTTAAAACAATGCTGTCGTTTATGATGACAATATCAGCATTCTGCGATAGGTACAGTTTTAATGCACTCTCTACTTAACGTTCGCAGCCTCGAAGCCTTTGTGGCTCATAGTCTTAACTTAGGAAACTTGTCGAAAACTATGACAGTAACTTCAAGCCTCCGGTATTAAGTCTACTTAGTGCTTTGTCGATTTAAAAAAATAATAAATTATTGTATTATAAGTTATATGAATTAAATTATTCAGTTATGGGGTTTTATTTATGAACGTTCGTTTCGACTTTTGACATATTATGTGAAAAAGACCATTATGGAAAGTTCCTCAATGAATGTCAGAGCGTCAATTGCCACATTGGACCTAGAAGCTCCTCCTTTTAAATTCCGATAAAAAACTTTTCCGTCGAAAATAATCAATAGCAGCTGAAAGATAGAAAATTGGGAATATTTCAGAAAGCCAATAGAGGACGTTGTTGAGGGTCTAGATTGATTTTCCAAATAATAAGAGGAAATAGATTATACATGATTTCCAGAAATGCACACAGTTGTGCATATTCTACATCCTACATAGTTTTTTACTGTAGCTGGTTCGATATTTTTCCCAATATTACAGAGTATCAGATAGAAAATAAAATAATTTTATTATAATTACTAATAATTTTCTCATCATGAATATTAATTTAAGAATTTTATTACATAGCTTTAAGCCCGTAAACCATAAAATATCTCTATTACTGCCGCTCAAAGTAACCTGTATTTAGTTTCTTAAGTCCGCCACAGTCATAGCTAATTATGCTGGAATAACGTTGCTACAATAAGACGGTACTGAGTACAAAAAATAACCAGAGCAAGTTTATCCTCTGGGGACGAGTGCAAATTACATCCTGCGTCTGAACAGCGCTAAGCTTAATTAATCTAAAAATCCGCCTTATATTCCCACACGATGTAATTTTATTTTTCAAGGCATCAAATTTTTTCAAGCAATCAACTCTGCTTTGCTTTTATACGTCGTTTGAAAATGATCCTTTTTTTAGATTTGTTGTCATTTTGAAAAAAACGTAATAAAATAAAAGTCTCACTGCTTGTCGAAGGCCTCCTCCGTTTCTAGGAGACAGTTAGTTACGGTACCATAACACGGATTGGTGGATGCATATCTGGCAGACTCACAAACAATATGTCCAAACTTCTTTCATCACCGAGCACGCGATGAATCATAAACCCAAATTAAGCATGAGAAAATTCAATTGTGCTTTCCCGAGTTTGAACCCACAATCTTCGGTTAAGATTGAATTTTCCTAACCACTAGGTCATTTCGACATTCAAAATATTTATGTAATTGTAAATAATAAACTATTTTAGAAACACCAAATCGAATATTATATAATATTAAGATACGTCATTATCTGTTAATTAATACTACATAATAATAGACGTCTAATAGAAAACAATTTAAAAATTCCTTTGGCGTTTTATATAGAAATAGGCTCAGAAGGTCAAACGAGCGTCCTTTCAAAAACAACTTTGTTATTGGGCTCTCATTCCCGTAATAGCCGGAGTCAGTCCTAGCGGCTAACACGTATGTAGTTACACAGAAAACATCTCATTACCAGAATTTCGTTCCCGGGGCAAATGGGGGTTAATTTCATTAGCACGAGACCAACGAATCGTGTGATAACTTTAGTGATGTTATGTGGAAAGGCACCCTTGGGAACGAAATAAATGTTTATAAGTCAGAATTCCAGTGACGTTGATGTATTCATTAGCGTAACATACGTCCATGTGTAACGAGGATGCGAACTTTGTTAACTCGCTAATTACTTTACTTCTTTGTGTATTAATATTACAGTAAGACGGCTTATTATTCAACATAATTATCCTTTATCATATCATATTGTACAAGATATTTTCACGAATACATGTACGTATATCAAATTATGTAATTACAGTTTTTCTACACATAAACTTATATGTGTACTAACTGACCGTGCGGCATTGACAGCATTAAATTTATAAAACTTTACATATAGCTTGTAAGCCGTCACCACGCATATTAACCACTCGAGAGTTGAATTAAAAAAAGTAGCCTTTGTTCTTCCTCGACTCGAACTATCTCCAAACTAAATTTCATCTGAATCGGTTTAGCGGTTTAGCGTGAAGAGGTAACAGACTTTTGCATTTACAATATTAGTATAGATTTATAGTATTTATATATGTAGTAAGAATTGCTACAATATTGCTTTTAATATTTTGGGTTGCATTAGCCCCAACCAAATGTACCTTAATGATTAGACTTCAGATATAATTGTAATATCACAACCAAAGCTATACTGATGTAATTATTTTAGTTATTTGATGACAACTAAACAAAATCCTAGTGAGAGACTTTCTTCGTGATAAGTAAATGCATATTTGTATTGATACAAACAACAACATCAACAGCCTGTAAATTTCACACTGCTGGGCTAAAGCCTCCTCTCCCTTTGAGGAGAAGGTTGGTGGATACACATGTGGCACGATTTCGTTGAAATTAGACACTTGAAGATTTCCTCACGGTGTTTTCCTTCACCGCCGAATACGAGATGAATCATAAAGACAAATTAAGCACATAAAAATTTAGTGCTGTTTGCCTAGGTTTGAACCCGCAATCATCGGTTAAGATGCATGCGTTCTAACCGCTGGGCCATCTCGGATCGTCATCATTGTATTGATACCAAAGTCATATATGATATTTGATGTAGCTCGTATTTAGGCAGTTGACAGTCTTAGACTAATCTTTTGCGCCTGATCGTCTCGATTGTATCGGTTTGCCTATCGGAATATGAGAGAAGAGAAAAGTATTTTATCAGTTCATCAAGTTAACACATACGTGTATCATAGCCATATCAATAATATTTGATGTGTAGGTGCGTTTTTAATATATAAGATTTGTTGAAATATATTTAAACTTCTCAGTAAAATAGACAACTTAATAATTTAAATTTATCTCTCTGTAACAATATATCATGCATTGATACAACTTCATTACCATAACTGATTGGACGAAGGTATTGTCTCGAAAATTCGCGCGATAATTGCAAGAGTACACGGCGGCGAGATCCAAAGCCCTGTGCGCCGTGTAATTATTGAACAGGGGCCGAAACTTCCTATAAAACACCAACAGACCCCCAACCGGACAAATTAAAATACATCCCAATGGAATGTCGACAGTTCCGATACACGTCACTAATTGACTCGCGCAACTATCGCAACGTGATTTACAATCCACCGGAGCTCTTTCCAACCATTAACATTATAAACGGGAACTTCAAAAATCGGCAAGCGAATCACGTCCATGGACCTTAATTAAGAAGTTAATGAGATCGTGTCCTGACCTCTTTTGTGGTAATCAATACTAGTTATAAATTACGATATAAAATACATTTGGAACAATGCCCGATTACGTTCGATAGTTATAAAAAAAAAAAAATACTATGTAAATAATGTGCCACTTTCTAAGCTTGTATTTTGATAAAGATTATCACCTCGTCAATAGATAAAGAAAAATTCTTACTCCATCTAGTAGAAGAAATTAAATGTTAGTATACTAGATTATATTTTTACCAGCACCAGGAGTGTAATCGAAGGACACTATAATAAATATAAATAAAGAACAACAACAACACTCGCGTTTCCGATCTAATCATTGAAAGCGATCTTTGAATAAAAAAGCGACTCTAATTGCTTTACATTATAATCCGACCGAATTTCGTAGCATTTAATTATAAGTGTGATACTACGATACAGACGTACATGGTGTTTAAAATATAACACTATTTCTTTTATCGCTCACAACTCATTATAATCATTTGTCATTCATTAAAATAAGTAGGCTATCCTAAGATAATAATGTTTAAAGTATTTTACATATTACATAAATATTTTAAGTGTATTATGTGCCCTTAGAGCAATTGACAGTAACGTTTTCCCACACATTGACTAACGTATATCCATTTATCGCGTCGAGATTATGTTGCTGTGTGGTGAAGGTTATCGAATATGCTGAGAATATCGAGTTTGTAACCTCAATATGTAAATATCATGAACTACGTTGTGTTTGGTATTTAAGTAAAATGTATATTAAAGGATCAGTCTTATGTAGGATTAAACCACAAACACGCTCAAATACGAAGCATTATACATGAATATCGAAGAGACATTACGTCGTGCGCTAATAGCCAATATCTGACGCCAAAATTGCCTTCCTAACGATATTTCTGCAAGTAATAAAACCCGTAATCCTATTACGGACCTACTGAAAACGTTTTTGCTCACGTGGATGTAATATGACCAATACTTTTCAATTTATGGTAATAATTATACCGGTGACCGTAATTGTTGTGGGATTTATTTTGAAACCTTTTTTTTTCATTATTTTTATTAAAAAAAACGAATCAAGCATTCATTTGTTATTAAAAGACAACATAAAAATAAAAAATGTTTCGTTTTCTCAATTTATATTATAGTAAATTCAAATCGGGAAATTCAAAGCGATATTATGTTGAAAGTACTATTATTATGTTAAAAATAACACTCAACGGTTAAGTCATTAGAGTAATATCCAATACAGCTTCCTTAACGATGTTTTCGAGGCAAACAAAGGCCTTAATTTTATTACTACGACCCGCATCAGCCTCGTTATAGACTCGACTCGGATTGTCAACATTACAGCAATTTATTCGGAATTGCGAACTCTAAATGTTATGAACAACCAACCCAGTTATGAACAATCAAATATTACTATCAAATGTTCGATTACTATGAATTATTACTATTACTAGAAGCGATTCGTTTTGCCAGCGGCTCTAAATCTATATATAAAAAAAGGAAAAATAATTAAATTTTCTTAAAACAAAAATACAAGCATTGGTAAATCTAATTTAACGTCTGCAAAAGTGGCGTGCCCTAAATAGATAAACAACTCAGTACGAGTCAGGTGCATGTCACCCAATACTGATTTTAGGGGAACCCCTTGCAGCTGCCAATGACAAGATAGATAGTAGAAATATCTAATAAATTATTTCGATAATAACAAAATTTAAAAATAAATACTAAAATGAAAAAGGAAGTAATTCATACTGATGATAGTAATATCATCAGGCAGTCGATTTGATCGTCTTCCCTAAAAATATATATTAAAAAAAAATACTTACTATATCGTAAGATTTTAATACCATTATAAAAAAAAAACCTATTAAACATCTATAACTAAGAGAACATATAGTAATCATATTATATATAAGTATATTATATATTTTCTTTCTTAAATGTAAGTCTTAGATATATTTTTTAAATAAATACTCAGAAAGTTCAGGGAATAATAACAGCGTTGTGGTAATTAATTTCTCCAAACATATGCTGAGTCAGACAGCTATCTCGAGCTTAACCTTTGGTATTAATATAATTGTCTCATACTTATTGTCTGTGAATAACCTTTATATCTTATTTATACAGTTATATAAAACAAAACATATTGCTATAATACTACAACTGTCGTGAAAAAAGACCGAAGATATATATATATATGCTCCTGTAAAACCTCGAACTAAGGTAAATCTTAAGATTTTCCGGTAAAACCTTTTATTATACCGACATGAGTTGGTAAATGTAAGTATTTATTATAAAGTGACGACTTTTTCGGACTTTTACCATTCCAACCATTTTTTTTTTAGTTTTACTAGGAGACCGGACCGGCCGGGACGGGTTTGTGGGACTCAACCGGGGCCATATGGGGGCCTCGTACCAGGGCTTAAGGCCCTATCCTACTCACTAAAACCTCCTCGGATTTCTACCGCGCCGCATAACGGTGGGGCTGGTCGGAGAAGTACCAGGAGCGACCGCGCGGCATCCCTCCGCGTCAGTGTTTACCGTGGCCGACGAGCAAGCTCAAGCCGGCCCCGTTGCCCAGGGTGCGCCACTGACATGCACCCCTTACCATTCCAACCTAACCTAACCTAACATGTAAATCCTAAGATTTACCAAGTGAATGATTGTAAAAGTTCGAATCCAAAAATTTTATGGACATTTACCATTGATAATCTGTAAATCTTAGGTTTTACTGGAAACTCTTAAGATTTACCGTAGTTCGAGCTTTTACAGTAACATATATATACTATTGTAGATTTTATTCGACCATTTATTTCAACATTCGTTTTATAGTAGATGGATGAAACCAGACTCGCGTTTATATTGCGATGGGTTTTTATTGTAATCCTTTATTAACATTTGATTTCTCGTAATTAAAGAAAACACTATACGATCTCGATCTAAATGTTATCTGTGATGACATTTTTTTTTAGAAGCGGCGGTCAAATACAATTATACATAACAATAATAAAAATATATTTATTTTTTTGACAACACCAACAAGTAGTACAACAATAATACACAATAGACCAAAAGTCATCATAAGTACCTAATTGGGTAATTGCCTACTTTCTTACAGGTATTCTAAAATTACTTTAAATATAAGTCAACATTGTAAAAATTATAAGAAGTTAATTGATAAAATTACACTTTAAAAAAAAAAATGAGATAATAGAAAACATTTTAATACAGTTTTGTGTCAAAATATTAAAAATAAGTTAAATAAAATGTAATAATCGTTTGTGAATTTAAATAATTGGTAAATCGTCATAATGGCAATATAAAATTTGATTTACACATACGAATGTTATCAGAACAAGTGTAAGATCTAAAAACTAGGATAACTATTAAGATTTAATATATATAGGCTATGAATTATTATTTATATACACTATTGTATTTTTTTTTTAATTACGTATTTTGTCATTAAAAATGTCAATGTCAAAATAAACCGTTAAATATGTAACAACAAAAGTAAACATACTGGTACACGGTAAATAAAGACGAAATATTTTTTGGTAACCCCTGTAATGTGTAAAAAATCTGTCTTATGAAGACTTATTTCATAATTCATAAAATTGAATATTTTCTTTCGTAAGAAAGAAAGATGATAGAAATCGCATCGATTCGAGTGAAGTGCATTTGTCCAAGTCGTAAAACCAAAACCATATTATGTATTCGTATGTAAACACGGCGTTAAGGCTAAGTACAGATGTATACATTAAATAACAATTTGAAAACTCTTCGACAATGAATATCCGAAAAACAAAAGGGTGAACCGGAACTACAAACGTGATTTTTTTATTTATTTTTAGAATACAATTTACTATGTCACGTCACACAACGTAACACGTGTTACGTGTCACTGGCTCGACGTAAATTATATTGTCAATCTAAAAAGGCGGCAAAAATGTTCCATATAAACTTTTACTATTGGCGGAACCTTAAAACATTCCACCCTTAATGGTTAAAAGTAATATAGTATCTAGTAGCTTAATAGCTAGTTAGTCACGGTTAGTCTTTTTTTTAGAAATATATATTAATATAACCGATCGATATACGGGAAATATTGTAAAAACTTACCTAATTTTAAAATATTTATAAATTAAACATAATATAATATTTCAGCTTAAATATTAAATATAACATGTTTAGTTTCCTAAATCTCAAAATTCTATACTAAAGTTTATGTTTAATTTAACCTTCTTAGGTAATGTTTTCTTAATACAAAAAAATTCAACCGCAAACTTATCTCACCCTAAAGCATAACTCTTAACATCGTTTTTCATATTCATAACATCAAAAATGGTGAACTTGCACACAAAATTTCACCATTTAGGTGATGAATTTTTAAAACGGCTGTAACAGCTATGGTTTACACAAAAATAAGACTAAACACCAATTATCATATTCAAAATTTTCAACAATGACGAAATCCATACAAACTTTTATCCCAAGTTTCATGTTTCATAGTCTTAGGCAAATGGGCCACACGTAGACATTGGCGGTGTTAGAAATATTAACCATTCTTTACATTGTCAATGCACCACCAAACTGTTATGTTCGTTGTGTCCATAGTTACACTGATCCACTCACCACTTTATAGTGATAATGCAACGCTGCATACCTTCGGGTTGCGGCCGAATAGACCGGCATGCCCGAGGAAGTACCACTCACTCACTTAACATTAGCGTAAAGTGGTAACTAAGCTGCCGTGTTTCGTCCGGTATGTTAGAGTCCAGGAGGCCAGAATCCCGATCCCCTCTTCCCAAGTGATGGTTGTGTAGAATATGAAATATTCCATGAGGAATCCCTTAGCGAAATTTGATTCTGTTAGACCCGTGTCTTACGCTGTGCGTCAGTCAGCTAGTCAGTTATTAATTGTATTCAATATCAAGCAAACGTCAATTTATGTACAGTAAATATTACAGTGATTTAAAGTGTGCCCAAACAAAGATGCACTTTATGCCCACACTCGTATAGTCCTCGTTATGGTGCAACGATTCAGTGATTCGATATAATTGGAGACAGATCTGACTTTGAGCATTAAAGCACAACTCGTCTTTTAGCAAAGCTTGATAAGAAAAACCTTATATATTTTTTATGACCTCGTGATTTGAACCCCGGCCATCGAAATCTGCAGCCATATAGAATAGCCATTACTAATTGTCCACAAGCATTCCTTTATTTGATTATGTCTAATATTATACAAGTCCACGGTCTACGTTGTTATCTCAAACATCTGGTAATCGTAAATCCGAAATATCTAAATTGTACTCAAGCGTACCACACACATTTTGCTTATGAGGATTACGGAGGTCAGACGCTCTGTGTGTAATTATCGCTCGGCAATCGCTATGAGTATATATACTTACATATATGTACTTATATACTAGCTGTACCCTACTGTTATATCGTTTTTATTTATTAATGTGAATATTATATCGTTTTTATTTATTAATGTGAAATAAAAATAAATAAAACAATTAACAATATTAATTGAATCATTTACAACCACTTTATGTAACTTGACATAAAAAGGATTAGGAAATAATTATGTTATAATAAATTTATCTAAAATCCTAAAATTCACTTTGGTTGGCATAAAAATACTTCCAAAATACTTCTGGAATCTAAACATACTTAATATTTAAGGTAAGCGACATCTATCTATCTATATATCGGTCTATACACATTTGCCTTCGTTTATCCCAACTGACTATCAACGAACAGCTAAATCTGAACCTAGAAAGCTAAAATTGGAAGCTGAAAGAAGTATCTTTGTATGAATTTCGCCTGCAGGAAGTCGGGACGGGCATCTAGTTCATAACAAAGAAAAAGAATCGATAACATTAATATCTTAGCACCAATTATTTTAGTTATTGTTTTTCGAAGACTATGTAAGATAAACAATAAGCGCGCACACGAAGCAAAGAAGAAAAATGTTATTAGATCAGAAAATTGGGCGTCAAGGAAAATGATGAATGAAGGTGTGTAAAAAATATATTGCATTATGGTAGCCTACTTTGTAAGAAAACCTCGTTAAAATGTAATATATGACTTTAGTAAGGTTAACATAAATATGTTAGTTAATTAGGTAACTTATTAGGAGAAATGAAGTTGACTCGTTCCTCTTTTTGTTATCAGTCATTTGACATTCGGAGGAAGAGTACAAAGAATTGCTTAACAAACCACCCCCTTACTAAAATTTATAGGTAAAATATTACATGTACGAGTTTCTAATAACCAAACAGCTAAAAACTTTTCATTACACATAATATACTGTGTTTGTTTTACGTCGTACAAAACTGATTTCGTAAATAAAATTCTGGCTGTGTACTATTACACAACATCAAAAGCTGTTACTTTTCGTCGCCACAATCGACCGAAATGTAATATGAAACTAAAATAAACTAAAATTTTGAAACAAAAACTTATCTCGAAGAAACACTTCAAATATACATATTTTTCACAAGCTGACAAAAAATCAACTAAATGCTCATTTCGATCAATACACAAAGAAAAATAAAGTACTTTTATTTTTATAAAAAATAAATTTGCTGCTGAATAAAGTCCATCATAAAATTAAGAGGGCGAAAGAAGGAATGTTGTTTTTCGTGTAACGCCCACACCTTTTGGTGTGAGATTTAATATCATAATGGACAGTAATGTTCGCTGAGGGACGTCTTTTGTAGTTGTCTATCAATGCATTAGAGGACTCGGTACATAAAAAGCGATGTACTAATTATAACAAAGAACCTTTTAAAAGCCATGATAGAGTTTTAATAAGAAAAACGTATTTAACGATACAAGTAATATTAGTTCAATGGCATTTTGTTAAAGCTAAGTCATTGTCTTTTGCCAACATTTTATTAACTTCTATGTATTTATTCACGTGATCGGTAGGCGGACGAGCAAATGGGCCACCTAATGGTAAGTGGTCACCACCGCCCATAAACAATGGCACTGTAAGAAATATTAACCATTCCTTACATCACCTATGCGCCACCAACCTTGGCAACTAAGATGTTATGTCCCTTGTGCCTGTGATTACACTGGCTCACTCACCCTTCTAACCGGAACACAACAATACAGTGTACTGTTATTTTGCGGTAGAATATCTGATGAGTCGGTGGTACCTACCCAGACGGGCTTGTACAAAGCCCTACCACCAAGTAAACTTTACTAGGTTTCTCAAATTCCCTTGAATAAAAAATATATATTGGGAAATTACACATTTTTTAAGAAAACATAACAAAGTACATTTATATCTCTACTATGAAACAAAAACCTGTGAGTTTGGAAACAAAATTTACAATTTAATGTAAGCTAGATATAGAGTAAGACTCTTTTAACAAAGTTTTAAATCTTGGACTTTCGTGGGTCGAAGAAAACACAATTTGAAATTTTTGGAATTTTAAAAACGACCGTTTTGTAAAATTTTCTTTCTGCATTTACTTAGTTGAACGTAAAACGTGTCAAAATATATTAAGCGTAAACTTTAACAGTTCAAATTTGTAAGAACCTTCTTTGTGAAACGTTTTAATTTTTTACCCAATCAACCTGTAACTGTTTTTTCTAAATTATCTTTGATAGTCTCTACGAAATTGGCTGCCTCGTTGGTCTAGTTGCTAGATATATGACAGATCGCGAGGTTCTAGGTTCAAATACCAAATCAGGCCATTAAATAATTATTAACTTTTTCTCTCAGAAAAAATTCAGTAAGTGCCCGGAGCTTGGAAGCTGGAAGTACGTAAAGCCGTTGGTCTTGCGGTTGAACTCTTTGCAGTCGTATCAAATTTTTTGTCCAATTGGATTATGAAATTGAGGAAATAGATAGTGCACATGTGTTTGCGCGTACAATCTTGTGCACTAAAATATGTCCTGCGTAGTTGACTATAGGTTGAGATATTGGCGGCTGTGACCAAATAGGACAACACCATCGGTCTTGTTAATATTTCTTTCAGATAGGTGTCGGCAGATACAATTTGGGTTTGGTTAGGCCTATCAAACCATAGTGATATTTATACTAAGCTCACTTTTTACTAATAGCTGTTGGCAATGACTCCAGCAGCGTTTTGCGCTTCGGTCGCATCACAGGAATAGCCTATACACGCTCAGTAAAAAGTTTTAACTGGCCTTTTATTTTAGGCTTAGACTTTTATATCAGGGCCTCAAATTTTCTTTTAACCGATACCGCTTTCAAAATGTTTACGTCACTCTCCTTTAGTTATTTCTTATGTTACGAAGGGCCAAATCTGTACATATTTCCTAAATTTTGCCTGCTTAGATATAAAAAACCGGGCCATCAAAAGTAAAGTTAATCATAACAATAGATTCACCAAATCAAGAACAGAACGTCAGTGGAGATTTGTACATATAGAAGAATAAAAGAATTAAGTGAAGACTGCTATCTCATATGAACACTAGTAAGAATTCCGAATTCCAGTCATGATCTTTAGACAGAAGCGACATCAGCGTTCGCAGGTACATATAAAACGGGGAAAAAATTCTAGACGTAATTCAGAGAATTGACAAAAACGCTTTGTCTTGTAACCGTACTGATTGGGGGAGTCAAATAAACCAAGTCTGTCTCGAGTTCCACACACGACGTGATCCGACTGTCTTACGAATTTATTCTACGGGAAAGAAAAATAGGAATACGCCTGTCACGATTTTGTTATGAGTATGTGAGGTGGTAGAATTATAGAATTGTCAGTTTTTGTTATAATTTAGTCAATAACAATAAATCAAGAGTTCCTTTCGACTGCAATAACCATTAAATAAAATACATGAAATTTAACCAAACTCGTAAAGCATTTGTGCTAATGTGATTATGATTCGTCTACTCGGCACTGAAGGAAAATATCGTAAAATAAACTATTTGCGTCAGTTTTTTTTTTTATTTGGAGGTGTAAATATATATAATAGGTATAAATATATTTTTCTGTTTTGTATGTATGGCTTAGAAAATTTGTACGTATCACAAATTATTTTTATTCTGAAAATATATAGTAAGTACTTTACTGTGAATTTAGTAGTGAATAACTATTGATCGAGTTGATTGAACTGTGCTGTAAAATATAAAATTTAATAGAAAGTTTATCATTATATATTAAATTTTCGCTAAAGATTTGATTTCACAAATAAAGTAAATGTCCAAAATTATGATCAACCTAGGAAATCTGGGCATCATAAATATATGAGTCTAATAACTTTACTAGTAAGCCCTCTGTTTATTCGAAATGTTGTAAAGTTCATAATTTTAAAGTTCACCAACCCTAAAGTTTCCTAACAAACATTCATATTTAAACCTGCCCACTAAAACTCGCTCTACCTATGTTTATAAATCAAACATAAATTTCGAAATAATATTTTTTAATCCCTATCCAATACCAAAAAAGGTTACTTTTAGGAGAAAGTAGGACAAAAAAATGAAGTCACGTTTCGAATTCTTTAACACAAAACAATCCTTGGTTAGTAAAAAAATGATTCATGCATTTCAAGAATGCTTAATCTCTTTTATGAAATAAGAAACGAATTCAAAGTAGAAAAATGCGCGAATAAGAGAAAGAAAAGTATTTTCATTAAAATTCGCAGAGTTGAAATTGACTTTGTGAGTACAAGCCATCATATAGTTGAATAATTCATAACATATTTTAATTTTGTTTTAAACATCGTTTTTACTTAACAATTATTTTAAATAATGGAATTCGTTCGAAGTTTTTAAAAGCGAAAGATAATTTTGTTTAAATGTTCATAAACATCAGTGAAGTTTTCTGAACTGAGGATAAAATATACTTCGGTTACATTAAATATTGTTAGAATAATAGATAACTGTCCGTATGTAGTAAATCTAGAGTAAATAAAACAATGTCTATGAAACAAAACGGAAATTAATAATTAAACAGTAAATTAAATGTGAACTGGAGGTTTTAATGAATATTTTTTCTTCTTTATATTTTGCTTAGAACATTTTATTTGGAAATTGTTACATTGAAATCATTTTATAAGTGCTGCTTATACATCTTCTATTTTTCTTGCATATAAAACAATTATATATATAATAAAATATATAAAAATTATTGTTCAAAATAGAACTATTTATTAATTTTTATATAGGATAATTGCAATCGGTGGACTCTCATTATACGCTCGAGCAAAGTAAGATCATGACATATGTGGTAAAGAATACGTTACAGAATATTTTTTGGAGGCGATTGATGATAAATGGTTCATTGAGATCATGAGCGACTTAGCAGATTTTAAACTTAAAGACACTACAGCAGAATTAAAATTAAGTATCAAATAAGAAAAAAATACATTCATTGATATGTTATTCTGTTAATTATTCTCCTTATATTGACGTTTATACGAGTATTCATATTCGAATTTAAGACTGAGGTAGGGCTTTGTATAGTCCCGTCTGTGTAGGGTAACTCCCTCACCATTTATTATACCGCAAAACAACAATACTTTAAATTTCTGTGTTCCGGTTTGAAGTAGATAGCGTAATTAGAGGTACAAGGGAAACGACATCTTAAATCCTGTGGTTGACGGCCCATTGACGGTTTAAGACATGGTTTATATATTTATTACTGTGTCGGTGTATAATAGTAAAAGTGATCACATACTATGGGCTCATTTACTCAACTATCACTATAAAAATAAAACGCAAATATGTACTACATATCTGTGGATATGTTGGAGTTGTTGGAGTGCTCTATTTTTTAAATGATCAAAACAACCTTTAACGACTCGAAAATTTTGAGTTTTATTTCCAAAACGTAGCTCTGTCAAATGACTAGAAACATTACTACATATTTTGTTACTTGAAATTTAGTCCAAGGGAAGTGATTGGTAACACCACCCGCCTTTCCCCTGTTTAATGCAAATAAAATATCCTGGAATCAATTCGGATCCGTCTGTAGTCTACTTGAAATTCAATGTTCTAACTTCAAAGAGATCATTACGACAAAAATCTTTTCCATAGAAACGTGATATTTAATATAATGTGTTGACTTCATTATACGTTTCCGCAAAATCTAATGGTTATAAGATATCTTAACATTTTTATACAAAGGGAATGAGAATAAAAGATTTTGTTATTTAAATTTGCCCACGAGGTAATTATATTTTCATACAAAAATCTTCTCTTATTTTTAAATACTCAAGTTTATTCTTTTGTAAGGCAGAAAATGAAGATTAATTAAAGGGCTTATTGTAAAATTATATTTATCTAAAATAACATCACATATGATGTTATTCCAATAAGGCTTAGATAATAACAAAGTTCCAATCGGCAGCCAATCAAATATTTTTGTAGTGCGGTCGAGATGTTATCTTACAATATTAGGTTTGATCAGACATATCATCTATATTCGATATATGACATCACGATCATATTATATAGATAACATTTTTAATGCTGGACCATGTTTTTTTATAATAATAAATTCAGTGGTGATAAATTGGCATCAAAAATACAATAAAATGTAATATCGGTTCAAGGTAGGAGACAGGAAGATTTTTCATTCCCAAATCAAAATTATAATTTTATTTGATTTAAGTAAAGTAATTCTTCCAAGGTGGAATGCCAAATTGAAATTGGAATGTCAATGAAATAAAAATTTAAAACTGTCGCTATAACATTTTATTGGTTTGCGCTATTTCCTCAATTTAGGTCACATAACTAGCATGCTAAAGTAGCAATGGGCAGGTCACCTCGTTATTGATAATGATGAAATAGTCAATAGAAAAGAAATTTCGAGCTTGGCACTGAAGGAAAACCTCTTAAAAAAAACAATTATTTGTCGAATAAAATTTTAGCACATGTGTATCGACTAACCTGTGGTACTGAAGCATGATGGAACAACTTATGGACTGTGATATTACTAAAGATAGTTGATCGATCCAAACCATAGACTCTATAGATTATATACATGGAGTAGCTTTCCGTTTTCTTAATTACATTTGTAAATAAAATATCACTTAAGAACCATAATTTATTATCTGTATTTATTAATACAATCCTTTTGAACAAAAACAACATTAAATCATTCCCTTGGTCAGTGCAGCATTAGCGTGAGATTTTTTCTTTATTTTCCGCTGACGGATGCCAACGGCAATTAGTGTGCGGAAATTACACAAGAAAACAGCGTGTAATCCATCACCTGGACCAAAAAATAAAGCCGAAATCCGCCTTCCGAAACGTCATTTAAGCGAAGGCTTAGCGTGACGCCGCGTGTTTCACGCTTACAATGTTTAGCCCAGATAGGAAATTTATTATACAATTTTATTCGATTTTTTTATTAATTAAAATTAAATTAAATTACAAATTTAAGTATAAAATCTCAATTTGAAATATTTAGAAGATACCCTCGTCGTAATGAATCATTAATATTAAAAGATATTACAGCTAATACAAATTAAATATCCATATAAAACATATTTTCTTTATCCTTTACAAATTGGTGTCAATGGGCGAAACGTCTATGAAATCACGTGTAAAAGCTCCATTAGGAACAGCTACGATTGATCCGGGATGAGCAGCCATCTATTGGACACGGCCCATCGCCGGAACTCGTGACCTGAATACCGAGTTCCCTAAAAAAGTTTTCATTCGAATGCCTTTAAATTACAGACATTGGCGTTTCATTTGATAAGAACCTTTTATCTGATTTTAAGAACTTTTGCATTAGTGTTAATGTACTGGAGACATTAAGGATGATAAAGTTTAATTTTTCAACTATGCCGCCAAATAGTTATAATCTGCGTTGCTCAGGCAATACCATCTTAACGCTCATGGTTGTTGACGATTTGGCGCCTGACAGAGTCAGAAATAATAACTATGTCTCACAATATCTAAGGGTCTTTAATTTTCTTATTGCATTATTTTTATATTGCTGTCTTATATTATTATTATTTTTATTACTTTGACTGTAATTTAATGTAATTATCTCTATCTTTAAATGTTTAAAAATGTTAAAATTTATGAGTTAAATTATTTCTGTACATTTATAATCATTAGAGAATACAATGACAAATGAAAAAAATGAAATGTTAATAAAACAATAATATTTTATGAGTGTTAAATTGTCTATGACTTAGGCCATACCGATATTGATATTCTTCTTAACAAGGTTGACAAGCGATGATCTTTCAATGGCGTTCCCGTAACGGTAAACCAGTTACTTTTATAGGACTTTTATACAACCGATAATCCAAAAATAAGTCACTTTAAAAAAGAGAAAATTTCTCAACAAACTTATATATGTTCAGCGATCAGTTATGAATATTTAAGACGTAATGTTTTGTGAACGTAGATCTTCTACATCAAGTTTGTAACTTACTTACCAAGTTTACGTTTATGTAGTCGTAACTTTGATTGTGTTTAAAGAAACAATTTTCTTGTATAATAAATTTATCAATGCTGGTATGATTACTTAGGAAAATTGTAATTTATTTAAGAGATAATAAAATTGTTATATAAATATTTCTGTAAATGGACTTAAATATAATTAATCTCGTTAAAGATATTCGTATAAATTCGAGTCACAAAATACGAAAATATTCCAATTTGTTCGGTCCAATCATGAAAAGTAACAAATTCAGCCTGCTTATATCTGTTCCTAGAATAAACGTATTATAAAAGTTATCCCGTGAAAAACCGTCTCCCCATTAGTAACGAATACGCGGATAAATTTTTGTAGTCGTACTTCGTATTTCGTATAGTATAAAGGATTTTATTTCATTTTGTTTTAACTATTTTTGATACATGCTCAATTCGGAATTTATTTCAAATAATTTTAGTATATTCACTCGGTCGCCTTCGGCAATCGGCAAGCAGCAATACATAGTATTGCGTAACAATATTAATTTACTGACTCACTCACCCGAGTGAGCCAGTAACTAATGAATAATAACTTAATATCTAATTGATCAGTGGTTAGAGCGCATAAATCTAAAGCGATAAGTGCGGGTTCAAACCCAGGCAAGCGACACTGAATTTTCATATCCTTAATTTTCTTTATAATTCAACTCGTGCTCGCTGGTGCAAAGAAAAATCGCGAGGAAACCTCTATGTGTCTTATTTCACGGAAATTCTGCCATACGAGTATTCACCAACTCTAAAAAACCTTCTCAGAGAAGAGAAGACTTAGCACAGCAGTGGTACATCTACAGGAAGTGACTTCAATTACTTCAATTTGTTTTTAACTATTAAGCTTTTTAATTGAATGTCGACAATGCGCTTAGTAATAATTTAAAATAAATAATCTAAACATAGAAACTATGTATTTAGTAATAATATAACATTATTAGGTAAATGTATAGACACTTGTATTGGTAAAATAAATTGCCAATCGATTTAAAGGCCTTAGGTTATTAATTTGGAAATTTTCTTTATCATCTCGAGAGACAATATTTCGCTTTATGGAGCGTGAACCGCGATCCCCTTTAATAATAAGCTTCAACCAATCGGAATACACGATAGTGCTTATAACCCCCGTTATTTATGTTTTTCCTTGTTTTTTTTTTATTATTTCATTTTCTCTCAAATACATGACTTGGGCTTAAAGTATTATGCTAAGTTAAGTGTTTTTAGCTGGAATGTAAATGACTTGAATGAACCTGGTATGACAAATTTGCTCAAGACAATAAATACCCCCTTTGTGGTTGTTATCCGGAAAGGGGACACTATTCATACATCACACGCAGGCTTGACCCTTCCTTCGTCATTGAAGACGAAGATAATTTATATAGAAATGCCTGTTGTCTATAAAATTTAATACGTTTATAATATAAGTATCATCCTAATAATTTGTTAATCATTTGGTCGTTGCTATTGCGTTAGCTTGTCTAATCAAATATTCTACCCCCTAACAGCAGCAACAGCAGCAAATTTAGTATTGCTGTGTTTCGCTTTGAAAGATGCGTGAGCCAGTGTTACAACAAACACGAGAGACATAACATCTCAGCTATCAAGCTTGGTTCCGCATTGGCGATGTAAGGAATAGTTAATATTGAGAGAAAGCCAATGTGACACTTTTGCCTGTCAAATTAATAACCATAATTAAATTAAAAAAAAATATGTTATATTTATATTATTATTAAAAAAGGCATAAAGGGTTTTTTAGGTACCCTATTACATGTCTGTTATGTTCTAACTCCTAGTCGTTTTGGAAAACATTATTACCTAAATCGCAAGGAAATATCGCAAGATAAGTTCTATACGACCTTGACAAGTAAGGAATCTCAAGCCTAGCAGTGAAACAATAAAAGGCTGATCTTTACTTACTTTAATTTAATGAGGGAGGTAACGTGTTATATCAGAATAATATAAATCAGTGAGATTTTTATACAGTACCCTAATTACAATTCTAAAGCATCAGTATCTTAAGATAAAATTTGTTTCGATTATATCCTTAATTCTGTTACACTAATTAATTTATTAAATTACAACTATGTTGGAAATAAATTAGTTTGTAAAAAACAGACTTAAAATATAATTCATCTAATCGACTAAATTATAAACATTTGTTTACTTTGTCTCAAGTTAAACTAATTACGTCATATATATAAATATATTTTAAGTTATAATAATTAAAATTAAATATCGTGTGTTATAATTTTATAGAATAGAAGTCACGTCACGAATAATTCGTAAATAAGAACAAAAAAGATCAAAGTTGCGTTAAAGCTAACCTAAAAACGTTATCTACTTCAGTTCACAGCGATCGGATCGTCCGCGAAGAAGTTAGTCTTATAAAGTTGGACGAGGTAAGAGAATTCACCCTCAGGCCCAGAATAAACAAGTAGAACTGAATACAAGTTTGCGGATTAACATTGAGCTAGACAACGCTAAGCTGAGTTACACGCTCACTTGTTTCGTGAAAAACTAGCTCGATCTATACAAAGCTATGGATATCGTTTATATTTAAAAATAACATTGCAATCATATAAGAAATTTACCAAGATTTAATTATATGTACTTGGTGTTAAGACTTTGTGCTAGCTCACCTGGGAAGGTACGAACCACTGGTTACGTATACTGCGAAACAGCAATACTGGTTGTGTTCCAGTTTAAAAGGTTGTGTGAGTCATTGTAGTCAAGGGCACAAGAGACCTAATGACTTAGCTCCGAAGGTTGAAACTGGCGCATTGACGATTCAAGGGATGCTTAATATTTCTTGTCAATGTCCATGTGAGATCGTTATCACTTACCATCAAATGCCCCAAAATAGTCTGCCAACCTATTTAAAAAAAATGATATACAAATTTTGAAGCATATAGTATACAAATTTCGAACATAACTACGAACTTAAAAAATATTTCAAGAAAAAATTGATTCAAGCGACACCTCTCTTGAGATTAAGCTTGTGATTGTGACTTACTAGTACTTATGTCATTAAAAAAACTTGTTACACGGAACAATAATTAGTGCTTCGAAAGTAATATATGTAATTACTCAGTGGAAAATGAAGTGAACCTTGGTAAGTATAATAGCACCATAATGTGCTACGCGAAAATTAAAACCATTAAGTCAATCTATACATATAACAAATAACGCTGTAGCCGATCTGTTTGTCATTGAACATTTTTTTGGAATTTCTCACTCACTCGTTAATATCAATACGGAGGATAAATTTTTTTTGTCCGTCTATCGGTCACTTGTCAGCCTGTAAAAAAAAATACACATAAAAAACACTTGAAGAAATTTGGTTTGGCGGTAACTTATCGTCTGGTTCAAATAACTATAGTATGGGAAAAGGTCTCATTCCTATAAGAAAATACAAAAAAAAACGAGCGAAAATCGCCTCTAAAACATAAACATCGTAAATTAAACTGAGTTAAGTCGCAGGGCAACCCTACTTACAATATGTATTTAAAAAAAATTAACATTTACGGTTTTATAAATAGAATCATGTTAAAATATCCTCATACAATTTTACGTATATAATATATATGTATTTAGCCATAATGCACACTATTATTCATCCGTATTTTATTTAGAATAAGCGTAAATATAAACACATTATAATATTATTAATGTCAGTTATTGTGATTTATCAAAACAATTATATCGCAACACAAATTAGTTAGGTACTTATTCAAATGATTTGAATATATTTAAATAATTGACAACAGTTTATTTGAGCGATGTGGCTTCCGGCAAAATGGAATAGAGCCGGTCGTATGAAACTACATTCAAGAGCTGATAAAGAGATTTTTTTTTGTGTTAGGCAACTCCAGCAATACCATCAGCCGTGTAGAAAAACGAAACCAGCGTAAAAAAGATTGGCGTCAGGCCGGCCATACAAAATCTCAAATATAATTTCTCACCATAAATAAATGAAATAATAATAATTGTCAATAGTTTAGTAAGTTTTTAATTGTACATATTTTCCGTTATTGCAGCTATGATTTACGAACGCACCCTTAATTTACCCGCGGCTAAATTACGTTTCGCGAGCTCTTTGTCCGAAATTACATTATGACTAAAACATGTTTGTATGGTAACAAATTTTATCAAACCCATTTTGGTAATAGATGAAAAGTAATTCATACATAACTACCGACCCGCCCAGGTTTTTATTAATAAAACAAATGAGAAGTGCGCTTAGCAAGAAAATATTAAGAAGATGTATTTAGACTATGTATGTATGTATGTACATACATCTGTCATAAATGAAAAATATAAATAAAATTCAAATAATATTTTGGATAAAACGCTATTATAGTTAAACAATTTTGTACGAAATATTAACAAATTATATAGCATGTCCACCTTCATCGCTCACATTCCTCATTCATCGCTCTTTCTATTAGCGAAAATGCTATCAAAATCCGTCGAGCGCTTTAGAAGTAGTAAGCGGAGTTACATATGGCAGAAAGCAGCGTATATATACATTTTATAGATTATTGACTTGAAATGATTTATATTAAAACTTCAAAATAATCTGATACCAAGTGTCTTCTCAAAAAAATATATTCTACTTAGTACGCATATAAAGATGTCATTGCCATTATTATCATCCAGCCTTATGTTATTCATTATGGCACATAGGCATTTATTCACGCGGGGAAAATAGAATGATAACCTTTGCGGTGATAACACGCTTTGAATCCATGGTTATGTGGGGTTATTTTAACAAATAAACGTAAGTTGGCCGTATTCACGTCACTGATCGGCGAGGACGGGAGCCTCTCCGATCTGTGTGCGATATATTTCTAAAGAAAATCAGTCTACCTGGCTGGCAGGCGCCTCACGCTGTGTTTGTTGACTCCCATTCTCCATTTTATCAATATTTGTATAAAATTGTTCGTTGATACCCATTTCTATAGGCTTGTTATTGTGGCTATTTAGATAAACATTTTTTAATGGTTTACTCATAGTAGTCTACCATAAAATCTTTTGTTTTATGATTGAAGCAGTTAAGTATAATGATAAGTTCGATTGATAATTTACTAAAGCCTAAGATAGTTAATTAATATGTTTTTGGCTGCCTTTTTTAACTGTTAATATGTACGTTACTTATCTGTTGATCGCATATCAATATATATAATTCCTATACGTTATTATTGATAATTACAATTACAAAACTTGCAGTAAGAACATAATAATTTTATATTATATGAGCGAGAATGCATTCATTGTTTAATAGTAATTTAATAAGAATTATTCATTAGCATTTTATTTCGAATTCTTAATTTCATACAGACTACCCGTCCGTGGCAGACAAAAATACGTCGTAGGCGTATTCCGTATGTACATATATTAAATATGAATCGTTTTAAAAACGATGGTGGCAGTAAATGTTTGGTTTTATTTTAAGTTAAACGATTTCCAAACATATTCATAATTTTTATTAACAATCTGTGGAAAGGTTATTTTTCAAGTTACATTAAAAGCTTTTTAAATTAATGACGAAATTAAATTACAGTGCACTACACCACGTGGCTGCCATGCGAAAAGTGCCCGAAGCCATTTGTACTGGACATTGCAGTCGATTACTTAATTGTAGCACCAATGATTCTCGTAATAAGTGCTACAATTGCATAGATGCATACAGACATGTTTACGGTACAATAAAATGTCGATACTGGCTGAAGTTCAAAAGGTTTATTTTACAGTGGCTAGTCCCGTGTATCGCGGCTGGGTAATTGAATTGACAAAGTTTACGATTGCAAAAATATTTATTGTGTTCACGAGATCGAACCGTTCGGAATATCTTTCCCGGTTGCTCGCAAACAAAACTTTGAAATAGAGAAACGTAACACCGACAATAAAGAAAAAAATATTACGAAAATATGTATTTTGTATCTATAGTTTTTATTATTTCCTTGACACGAATAGTAAATACGAATATTTGTAAATTGATATTTATTTCGTAACATAGAATAAAACGTAAGTAAACTTTTTACTGTTTATTTTTTATTTGCAATAGTAACTTTAAAACGATAAATGAATTACTATATGCTATAAACTATGTCGATAAGGCCAAAAAGAGATTACACGCCTGTATATGAAATTTATATATGATGGAGCAGTGGAATAAAATCAAAATCTTTTCCTCAAGAGAAGAGACGACATTTGTCGAGCTGTGCAATATTTACAAACAACTTCACTTGACTATATTTATAGCTAATACACCTGTTTATCAGTTTGCTATATTCTTAGTGGTAGGTCTTGTGCAATCCCGTCTGTTTAGTTACACTACCCACTCATAATATATTCTACTGCTAATCAGCAATTCTTACTATAATTGAAGAGTGAGTTAATTAGCTTAACAGTAACAAGCGGTAGGTATGTTACCTTATCCAAGTTAATATTTCTCACATTGCCATTATCTATGAACAGTAATGATATCTGTGATAGTGGCCTTTAACCAGTTGTCCTATCTATAATAATAAAAAATTGTTACATTTAAAACAAAATTTATGAAACTAAACTACTTGTATAAATTTTCTGTTCATTCTAAAATATGTTAGGACCTAAGTTATCCTGTTCGATCGGTTTAATTTCAAATACCGAAGAAAGTTATGTCGTAGAGCAACCACATAATACAGACCGGAGCCAAACCGAACTCATTGGAATATTTTACCGAACATTGCCGGCTTCATTATCTAACTTGATTGGTCTATTTGCTATGAACAGATTACTGTGGTTGGAGCTGATTGGAATGAATAAACGCTAAATCGATGTAATTGGTTGAAAGCCCATTTGGTTACGATTTTATTGAATGCTTCAGCTAACATCGAAATATTGCGTGGTATTGAGTGTCGGTGCATTGTATAAGTGAAATGTTAAAATTATTTGGATGCTTTCTTGTATCATATCATCACAGTGAACACTAATAGTTGTATAAAAAGGTATATACGTTTTTCTAAAAAACATTGAAACTGGTAATCGTCAGAAATATTGGGTAAGCGTCAAAGAAACGATCAAATTGTTTAGTAATATAATATACTTCATGATAAGATATATGTCAGTAACATTTTGAATATTAATTTAAGCGATGATATTATATAGCATATCTATTTTAATTATCGTTGTACTAAAACAAAACTTAAAACCGAACACAGGTACAGGTACCTCACTTCTAAATGCATTCTAAATTAAACTCGCGAAAGCTTTGGATTGCTTAATTTAGGAACAAAACCTCATTCCATTCGGCGAAATTTCGAGATAAACATTTCTAATCCATTTCTAATCTTAGTTTTCTCATAAACGTGAAAAAGTATGTATTTAAAAATTTTAAAGGATATACAGTAAATTTTTATCTTCGATCAAATAAAATAATATGGCTATTACTCTCATGTCTTTGTATTGGTATTTATTATATACTAATGGGGCCCGTCAGACTTTATCCTGTAAAAATAATAGTTTGGTTTAAATTTTTTCTGTTTCAAAATAAAAAAAAAATGGATTCCTTATTATTTTGTTGAAACTGAAAGTAAACTAAGTTTCTCCTAAAATATTTACGTGTCTCGTCAAAATCGGTTTAACCATTTACCGATACCCGATACCCGCAATAAACAGGCAGACAAAAGCTATAAATATTTGTTTTTTTGTACCTAACACTTATATTCCACCCCCTCAAAGGCGAGTAAAACCGTGGGCGACAGCTAGCATTATATAACTCTTAATAAATTTATCACATACCCTTCAACGAAAACCGTAATATCCACTTCTCTTCTATATTAAGACATCCTTTTAATATTACAAGCTGTATCGGTTATCGGTCCACTTTATATTAAAATTTTTAGAAGAAATTAAATTCTAACCTTGTATAAAAAGATAATAATACTTTTATTTGAACTATAATAATATCATTAAATTTTACCTTTTATATATTTCTGACGTCCACGTTTAAAACACTTCGGCTGCGTATAAATAAGGTACTGAAACATAATAAAAGAACTCTTAGGACTTTGTAGATCTGTCCGGGTAAGTACCACCTGCTGATCACATGTACATTCTACTGTCAAATGGCAATAGTAATCATACATTAATTGGAATTGTGATTATTTAATTAAGGCAATTGCTTGTACATCATATAATCTTATATTTGATTGGTATATGTTTTTAGTTCAATGTATGTATATAATCTTAGTAACAGCGAGTCTTATAATGAAATTATGTTAATAACGAATAATTATTTTGTTTAAGTTTTAAACTCGTTAGTAAATTAAAAATCTGCATGCTCCTGGTTAGTTTTTCTATAATACATACATTTATATTTACTGTATTTTATAATAATTAATGAAGGGAATAAATTGTAAAATTACAAGAGGAGATTCTTCTGGCGTAAACATTTCATGCTTACAAGAATGACTCTAATCAACCATGTGTTCTGTAAACTTTTTTTATGAAATAAATTTATTATTATTATTATTACCGTCGGCAACTATGCAGTCAATATATATCTCATAAATAAACAGCATAATATATAACTTACTTAGTTACGAGGTAGCATCATATTATATAGATTTATATATATTATTATGGCGCAATTAGGAAATTAACTATAAGCTATTATACTATCGAAGCACTATGTCTCTAATCTGAAATTGGTATGATTATAATATATAATTAGAAGCAACTAGTAACTACTACTGCCAACGATAGCGAGTTATATAACGACGATAGTTTTTCTTTTATGATATCGGTAGGCGGATGGGCGAATGGACCATCTGATGGTAAGTGGTCACCACCGCCTATAGACAATGGCGTTGTAAGAAATATTAACCATACCTTACATCACCAATGCGCCACCAACCTTGGGAACTTAGATGTGACGTCCCTTATGTCTGTAGTTACACTGGTTCACTTACCTTTCAAACCGGAACACAACAATACTGACTACTGCTGTTTGGCGGTAGAATATGTGATGAGTGGGTGATACCTACCCAGACGGGCTTATACAAAACCCTACCACCAAGAAAGTTTAAGATGCAGGTTTCAAATAATATTCCGACATGTTAATTTCATCACTATGTTTTTTCTTTTCATCTAAGGCGAGATGTAGATCCGTCTCGGTAGATCCCACCCACTCATCAGATATTCTACGGCCAAGCAGCAACACTCATTATTGTTGACTAGCGGTTCGGTGAGCCAGTGTAACAGCATGCTCAAAGGACTTAACATCTTACAATGTTAATGATTTTATCCCGTGACTCACCAAGGGGTCGTTTTCATGTACCTGAAAATTGTTGCCTAAAAAGTTCTGGTCATATATGAGTTAATTAAGTTTATAAATAATTTTATATAGATAACATAATTTGGTTCAGAACAATTATATTATTCAATGCAATTCAAAATTAGGAAACAGTGATATTATAACTAATTAAAACAATACAGAAGATAACTGTTCTATATTTTCTACTTATAAATTTATGAGAATTTACTTAGTGGTAGGGCTTTGTGCAAGTAACAAGGTAGCATCACTCAATACATAGTACTGTTGTGTTCCTGTTTGATGAGTCAGTAAACCAGTGTGAATGTGAAACAGGCATAAGGGACATAATAACTTAGTCCCCAAGATTGGTGGAGCATTGGTGATGTAAGTTATGGTTAATATTTCTCACAGCGCCAATGTGTATGGGCATTGGTGACTACATTGGACACCACCAGGTGGCCATAAATAAATGGAACAAATCTAGTTGCAATGACGACAATTAATTACACAATTAATTGTTAGCTTACTATCACGTATATCTATAAAGGCTGTAACAATAGCGAATCATTAGTGAAACGGCTATTAATGAATTCTGTTTGTTTCAATGCATTTGTGATATTGCGACGACTCGTCGATAATTTTAATATGACATATTTACGCTATTGCAGATTATAAATTATTAAAGCAAAACAGTGCTTATGTATCGATTTAATTAAATCGATTCAAATAAGACATTATAACAATCGTTAATTTATTGGTTAATATGATGCTGCGGATCTTGGGTATCTGGGTTCAAATATCGGGTTTGGACGCTAAAATTAGTTAATTTTGTCTCAATAAATTCTCAGTAGTAGCCTGAATTATTTATATTTAATATAATTTAAATTTATCTGTGATCATCAACATTTGCTTAATAATATTATATTATATTATATATATCACTTCTTCGATAACCAAATTACCGAAGTTGAAACATAAAAGGGACAAAAGTTTTGACATTAAGAATCAACGTTTCCCTAATGGAGATGGATTTCAGAAGGGAATTATTTTCTCAATAAAACAATACATCAATCTGACCGACACCTAATACAGATGATAACTTTTGCACCTCTGATTGATGTTTTGGCCGACAATACTTCGTAATATAAGGACAAATCAAAGCTATTTGTCGATTTGTATTCAGTATATATTTAATTTGTTTATTTTTTTTTATTATTATTATTTACCTGAGATGATTTAGAATATGCTTTTGTTCTTAAATATTGTATGTAATATATTTATTATCTATTTGAAAAAAATGAAGGAATTATTAATTAACTCATTTTGCTACAAAAGTTTGCTTAAGTTGCACTTTACGCAAATTCTAGTTTAGTTAAAGTTGGAAAATATTTTTATATATCTTCTGTTACAGGACCTCCTAGGTTGATGGTACCCATAGCTTCCGCCATCAATTCATCACAAATCCAGACGATATCAAAGTATGTGACGAACCGGAGGAATATACGCCGTTTTATTAAGCTGTTAGAGAGCAAAATGCGCGTCACGTAGCGGGCATTTTTGTATAGATACTCTCTTGGAAACCACTCAAAGCTACAAGAGAAAAAAGGATAAGGTTAAATTCTGAATGAGCTAAACTTGAGGAATAACTTCAAGCTTTCGAACAATTTTGTTTTCATCCCGTACGTATCATTTAGGGGTTGTTAAGTTAATTTATACCTATTTTGCGTTCCCTTTTAATACATTTATGAATGTATTAACAAATGTCCTCTGTTTAAAAGAAAAAAAAAGAGCTAAATCAATCTTACCAAGAAATAATCATTATACAAATTACTAATTGTCATTTTACACGCCTAGTTTAAATAGAGATTGTTTACTTAAAAGCATCGTTAAATATGTTGATTGCAGTATCACAAAAGTTATCAATCAAAAACTGTTTTTTATTTAACATTCATATCCTAAATCTACAAATCAATTACACTTAAAAATACAATTTAAAAATACATATATATTTCAAATACTTCAGGCTAAAATAAAATCGTAACATATACCTTCAATGGTTTGCTATAGCTGATTTAATTCCGATCCTTGTTTATGAGAAAAGGTAGCTCAAATAGGACCATCGCATAAGTTAGATTATAATCTGTCGTACAGATTAAGTTACGTTTTGATTATGCAGTTTAATATATTACATTTTGATATTTATGCGATAAAAAATAAATACATAAAAATCTTTACAAATAAAAGAAGTTTAAAAGTAAACTTAATAATTTAACAAATATTTGCCATATATTTAAATACATAAGGTAAAAGCAATCACAAATAAAAAGAAAATTTTCATATTATATGCAGAAGAAATTATTTATACTATTTTTGTATCAGTAACAAAGTTTAATTACAGAATCTGTTGTGTTCGCAAATTAAAAAATACGCTACATTGTCCAGAACGGGCAAATAATTGTCATCCAATATAAAAGTGGAGCTGGGAGAAGAGATCGACAAGACGAAAACAACATCAAATCTCAATGGATTCGTTCGACGTTAAAAAAAACACAAAGAAAAAATCCAATTAAACAAATTGATAGATACCATTCGAAACGGGATCGTTCCCAATCTTATATACGCTTTGTGATCGTCACTTCTCTAGCTATCTGATACAAAGACCTTTGTGATTGTATCAAGTTTCATGCATTAACATTATTTCGAAGAGGTTTTATATATTTTTTTTTTATTTTACAACACACTATTTAACTAACTTAATTCTTATTTTATAACTAAATAACGGCAGCCATTTTTAATTACTAGTGACCTATTGATTACTTCCTCGTAGTCATTTTTTGATGATGACGTTATTCCAAAAATAATTAATGCATTAATTTAGTGTAAATATTTTCAGTAGCTATTATGTACCTATAACGGATTTAAAAAAATATATATATACAGAATAGTTTGTTAATTTTACGCGGATGGAGTCACGGGAACAGCTAGTATTTTTAAATACATATATAGTTTTAAAAGATTTCATGTTTGCTTAATTTATACAAATTGTTTTATTTAAAGACTAAAAGGTTTTAGGGAATAATTCAGTGCGTAACACATTCAATTATCGGATTAACCTACCGAATGATGGTCGACATACCAATTAGTTGATAATTTTGAATGCGGTTTATAATATCTTGTTATTTTATTCAACTATTTCGTGTAAATTTTCAGTGGATTGTAATGGTGTATTTAATATTAATTTGAAACAAAATTGTTTAAAACAACGCGTTTGATAAACTAATCTTACTAATAATGCACTTATTTATTTAATTATTTGTGTCTTAAGACAACAAGAATATGAAATTCACTCTTGTCAAGTCTTTATTTAAAGCAGGTGAAATTGCTACACGTACTACAGCTACCTTTTATTAATATTATATACTAAAACCTTTTCCAAAACGGGCTGAATCTTTTGGTTTTATGTTTTATGTTATGTAATTTTTAGGTGTTTTTTTATAGCAACTCCAGCTACCCCCGAAACAAATCAATCAAATCAAATCTAGGATACCAAGATTCTTAGTGCCTCATGCACGTATTTACACTATCACACTTACCATTCAAAATATTTTATAGGGTTATTCGTTTTCTTAATAAAAATTGTTAGTACAAATTTGGTTATCATGTTCTTTAACTGAACAAAAGTTGTGTTACAGAGAATAGTTTTTGATATGAAAATTTCTAATTATTCATAATTAGCTTAGTAAAATATGTGAATATGGAAACGCTTGTTGCGATTCCCTTAACAATAAATATCTCTCGACATCTTAAGCCATAAGATTGTACGCCGTACGTTTCAAAGTAAATCTTCAAATTGCAGTACAACAAATGTCGTGTAATATTATCAAAATTATCTCGCCCCTGCTGACGCTCTATACGTGATCTTAAAAGTATTACGGAAGCTGGGATATACGTGGCATGTGTCACGTTATATTTTGTTTTTATTGTTGTATATATTTATTTGATATTTTTATGAGAATAATATGTGTGTCCACCCACACTGAATCCAAATAAAATCCAATACATAATTTAATTTAATTTCCATCAGTCGTGATATCAAGAATATCATACTAAATGTAACTGCCCTATTATTAACGAACTTTATAATTAAGAATAACATTTGGCTTTTCTGTACTATGAAAAGACACAAAAAAATATTAACTTAATGTCTGATAATAAACAAAATCCACATGCACACACACACACATTTTCAATATTAATTTATATTGAATATGCAATTGTTTTATATTTTGATAATTTTAAATACTTATTTAACTTTATTTTTAATACAATAATTTTAGTAGATTGCGCAAATGTTATGACGTAGCGATGATTTTTTGGATGTCATATCATTAAACAAAATGTTCTCGAGTAGGTACGATTGTTGTTTGTAAATAAGTATAATATCATATTACAGGTTAAACAGGTTAAACTACCACCAGCTTAGAAAATAGATAGAATCGACGAGATTATAATCATATATGCTAATATGATTTCGTTTGATGAAAAACCGTGGAAACAGCCATAAACATTATTATTAAATGCATCAATCGTCAACCGTCAGCTAAAAGAAACTATCCTCGTTAAATGATGGTACTATTCATAAGATAATCTTTTATCAAAATACTTAATCTTAAACAAATTAAAACCATTGCAACGATTTTAGGAATTAAAACTTTTTTCCTAAAACCATTTCCACGAGCATCAATCTTTCTAAAAAGGAAACTTTTAAAAAACGAGGTCAAACGACTTTTCTTTAAATGCTGTTGCCGGCATTTCGAACATTCTTTCGTAAAAAATTTAAGAAACGTAACTAACTTCTTAGAGTAAGCAAACTCTGAAGGAATCCGGCGAAGATTTTAAGCCGAAAAACACTTTTTCATAAATTTATGTAACATTTTTTAAGAGATTTTTACTTGGATTTTAGCTCATATTTATTTAAAATTTAGAAACTTATTTTCGAAACAAAAATATATTTTACTATTTACATTAATTATATTTGTTTCATATTCTCTCTCTCTCTCTCTCTCTTTCTCTCTCTCTCTCTTTCTCTCTCTCTCTCTTTCTCTCTCTCTCTCTTTCTTTATATAAAGTAAAGGAAAATACTACAGAATCATTTTCTTCTACAATTGTGGTTGTTAAAAAAATAATTGCTGTATATATATTTTTTATTGAACTATTTATTTTTCTTACGAACACTGCACGTACAGTATTATATAATATAAATTTTAATTTATTTTATAAATTATTAACATTTCTAATAAAAACAAATACTGTATATTTTTATTTTCACATTGTTTTTTAAAGCCATAAATTGTAACATGTCTAAATAAACGCCATTAAAATGTCCATCCATTAAACCTTTTTCGTATCTGTCATTGGCCAAATATGAAAATGTAAAAAAAACAAAGGCCCATGGAAAAAATTATGACGCTCATATATTGCCGAAAATGTTTCAGATACAAGCGAGTTTCACTCACGCGTAATTGAAAAATGGGCAACACCTTGCGATGTTACCGCCTCGCTTATCGTTATTTTTCACCATAAATCAGTTTGTATGCACTTTTGTAAGACAAAATAAAGATAATAATACAATTTATAATCATTGTCATCATCGATGAATACTGAAAACTATGACTATAAAGTAACATAACTGTGTTTCAGTTATAAAATACCTCATTATATATAAAAATACTTTATAGTAGGTATTAAAACTTAGAAGTAAGTATTTCCAAATAGTTTTTGTTTGTCTAATATATTTCATTCATTAGAAAACTTATTCAGCATTACGTTTAATACAATTCTGCAAAATAACAATTCAAAAGTGGAAAAGTATAATATGCCGTTTACAACTAGATTTTGATGTGAAACAACTATTACCGCGACTCGTATGCTGTGGCAAACGGCATGGTGCTCTCTTATGCCGTCATGTCCCTCCCCGCCGCCGCTCTTCAACCCCTTGTGCGTTGCCGTTGCTTCTTCGCGCGAATGTGTGTTTTGTGCAAAAATATATTTATTTTACTATGGCAACACTACCTTTATGTTACAATATAATTATTAATTATAAACTTTAAAATAAAAAAAAAAAACGATTTTCACATCTGCCAGATATCTCTTGACGACAACATTAATTCTCATCAATTACGTTCTCTTTTAATGCTTAACTTCAAACCTTAGTTGAAATTTATAAGAAAAAAAAACATTGTTAGGATTGAGAGCATCAAGGATAACTTACGAGACCTTTTAGCGGGAAAAACCGAGTACAGTGTAACAAGTTCGTAGCTGGCGGCGTAACGTGTTGGGAAAACTTGAGGTTTTGCAGGCTAATTAACCGCACAACTTTTGGTAGATAAAACCTCACAATGTGCCTAACAACCTTACAGCAACAACATTTACGGGTTGTTAGTTATTAACACGTCACTCACGTCACTACCGGAATATTACCTTGTAAAATATATCGCTTGTTTTGAATATTTACAAATATGAAACAACACCGTAACATAAATCTAATTATATATTTTATTTACTCACTTGGTTTGTTTACATGGTGAGTAATTACCAGCAATTCATCAGATATTTTACAAAAGAATCACCTCCAACCCCTTTCACAAAAATATCATCAGTAATAAGTTTTTTTCATATGTGATACGTTTATTTCCAAAGTGATCGTAGAAATTTCAATTACTAATCAAATACATATTAATGATGAACGAAAATTTTAAAGTATAATTTCATCTCAGTGTTTAAAGTAACATTCAATAATGTAATAACCAATTTTAGCTTTAATTTACTTAAATTATTTATCTTGCGTTAATTATGGCTGGTACTTGTTATAACAGAGTTCGTACCGCATTATGAAACTGTTTGTCGCAAGTTGACAATTTCGTGGTTCGTTGAATCAGATGTAATTTAATCTTGTGCGTGCAATGTAACTTTATATATTTATCTTTCGACTTTTGAACTTGATTCTCATTTTACTTGACGGTTGGGCTTTTTTCATGTCCATCTTGGTTGCTACCACCTCATCATATATTATACCGCCAAGCAGCAATAATTCGTAGAATTGTTGCGTTCTGGTTTGAAGGATGAGTGAGCCAGCGGTACTGACTGGCACATAACATCTCAGTTGCCAAGATTGCTGACACATAAAGGAAAATTTGAACCTATATTTTGCTGTAATACATGCAATGAAATGTACCCGACAGGCTTGCACAAAATCTAAACATCAAGTAATAATATTTAAAAAATAACGGCGTCAAAAATATAAAACACAATTATTTAATTTGCATTTTCTACCGTTATTATCGCCAATAACTAAATTCCAAATAATCTACTTTAATTATACTTAACATGTTTAGTGGCCAATGTTATCTTAAAATCATATCTCTTATTGGTCCATACATTTTCCGATCTTTGACCTTAAACAGGATGACGCTAAAGACCGTGCAGAGTGGAATAGGCTTAGTTGGAAGGCAGACCATGTCAATAGCCGGTATTAAGAAATGCCAGGCGGAAGAAGATATTTTCCGACCTTTAAGTTATTCAATACCGTCAGATTTCGTAATATGCAAAACGACCAATCCATTTAATTTAATTATCAATCATTTAATACAACTGATTGAATTAATACAAAATTCCCTTATATTTAATTTCCCTCCGATGTTTTCCAATAAGTTATTAAATTCATATATAATGTTAAAACAAAATCCAATGTAAGCTCTTAATCGAATAATAAAATAAATTGTCCCGCATGACTCCCATCGCGTGCTCGAAGCGAACAAAACGTCAATTTTAATTTGGCGAGCTACAGCCAACAATATGTTTACGAGAAAAAGCTTTAAAAGTAATTGACACTTATTGACATTGTTTCTATTTAAAACAAGATATATAAAAAATAAACGGCATTCCAAACACGGTAGTTAATCTGTCAAAAATACGTTTGTTTCTTTTAAAGGATTCACGATTCTAAATAGCTCTATTCTAATATTCTCTAAAAAGAACGATAAATAACGCTAGATTTAGATGCGTCAATTTACAAAGAAACTCGGTTGTTATATTTTGTTATGACAAGCAAAAATATTAGTCATCTGGTTGTCAGTCAGGTTACCGGGACACCACCCAGACTAGTCTAGAAATCTAGAAACCCATTGAGATCAATTACACAAGTGCTACTAGCACACTATAAATAAGAAACAAACAAAAAAATTGATCGTGAAGTGTGCTGCTATACTACATATATGTATATGTTACAAGGCATGTTCAACTACCAAACACAATTAAATATTATAAAGATACATCAATGTCACGGTTAATATATCTTTGAAGGATAAAAAGATAGATAAAATAAAGTGGTAACTAATCACACTTGTCTATAGACTTTGCTACTGTAAGACGCTTGTTTAATCATTTCTTTGCACAGTCAAGTACAGCATACGTTTCTAAATCATTCAAACCGGAATAAGGCAATAAGTAGTGATGTTTGTTAGAATAGTTATGAATGGATAATATCTTATCCTGACCAACTGGCCCTTAGCCAAATTCAGTAATAGTATCTGTAATATTATAGTTTCAAATTCACACACACTAAACTTTTTTAATGTAGATAATTAATTTTTACATTATAGTTGGGTTGTGACAATAGACATAGTTACTCTTTCACTGACTCTGAATCTCTGACTCTTCAATTATGTGGTTAAACTATTTCGAAGTTCTAGTATATTAAATAAATTATGACTTGAAACTAAACAACTGAGTTTATATTTGTTTAGCGAATTAATTAAATCACTTAAAATGAACTAAATACTTACCTTTGATTTAATCTTTTAATACCCTAACGGAGTTCTCTTGACTTTGGAGTAAATTATTCGTGCAGTTGCTATAACAACAGTTTATAGAGTAAATTTTTGCCGTCCTATAATTCTTAATTAGAAATCCTCTTTGATTTCCCGTTTAATAGAAAATGAATTCATAATTTATTCATTATAAGCTCACGCATTCCTGAATGAAGATGGCCGGTACTTTTAATCTGTCCAAGGCCCCTTCGAGTAATCAAAGACGAGCAAAAAGTGGAGGGTTCTTCCGTGATATCATATCAAAATATAGCTATGAATAAGATGCTATGCTTTTAAGGCAATTTTATTATACATTGCTACTTCGACTAGTAGGAAATTAATAAGCAACACGTCAAATTTGTTTCCGTATCAAAAACGTTTCATATTTTAGAAAAATCATACAGATACAATACACGTAGAAATGTTAGATTCTAATTCTATTTTGAAGTTTTATTATTGGCATGCCTAAAGTTAATTTATTTCTTAAATCGAATTAATTTTGGACTCGGAATGTTTTAATTTATTTTCAAATAAAAAAAACGTATTAATTACTTTACGTAAACAAACGTAAACAAACGTTCTCGTACATCGTTTATTCAACTAATAATAAATTCAATAGACTTTTTTCAAGGGAAACTTATAAGTACCTTGTCAAGATATGACAGTTTTCAGGTTCTTTGTTCTATAAAGCCAGGCTTAGCTTCGTCAATCAAACGTTCAGGCGGTGAAAGCAAATGTAAATTACTGATGTTCGAGGAACCGAAGTTTTATAAAGAATGATAAATTAAATTACAATACAATAAATGACAAGCGTAATACTTGTAATTTCGACAACACGGTTATATTTTTTGTTTATTTATAATTTACTGTATATCACAAGAGGGTAATACAGTAATAAATATAAACTTATTTTATCTTATGGCTAATTTTGAGTACTCCCAGACAGCCCAATTAAAAGGTAGACTTCAAAAGAAACAATTTACAGTCATAAACTTAGATTCAATTATGTTCAAACTATAATTTAATGTGAATTAGAATTTTTATCGATAATATAGTTGATATTACGAATATAGATAATACATTTTAATTTACCGTTTTATCTTGGCCATAACGTTCGGTAATTTTTAATTTAATTTACAATAAGAACGAAAAAATATAACAGTATAGTAGTCTAAAAATAAGTTATGTAGTATTTCAATTAAAATTCCTGAATGCAAGTGAAACGAGCAATGCAGCGTAGCCGACAATTAGATTTTAAATGAAAAACACACATTCTTCATATAAATTAATGGTTAGATTTGTTTAAAATACAATCATATTATTTCCTTTTGCCTGCTATTTCTGTTAACATTTAACGACTAAAAAAACATATTCAAACAATAAGATGGCCAAGTGCCTAGAGAACCTGAATCTATAAAGTTCAAAAGTGTGCATTGCTCAAGTTTCAAGAAGTTTATAGTTCATATTGGAGGTGAACATAATGACCGTAAATAAATCTACATGTGTTGAAGAAAATTCAACTATACGTAACTATATGTATCGTACTTATCATAGTAGGATAAGCTCTAAGCCCTCTTCTCGAGAGTTTGATGCATTTGCCCAGCTGTGGAATATTTTTATACTGAGCTATTATTTCCTGCTGTGTTAATTATTCATCCGATACTCGGTGGTTAAGGAAAACATCGTGAGGAATGCTGCATATATATGTATGTCAGATGATATGTCGCATGTGAATCCACGGTGTGAGTTACTCCAAGAGATATGCTCCAAATATCTCCTCTAGAGGTGAGAATGCTCTATCTGCGAGACGTTTATAAGCACTTATTATGTTATACTAAGGCATATTCAAGGTTATAAAAAAAAACAAATAAGGTCAATAATAAGAAGTTTAAGCGTTTCAAGTCAATATCTTATATAAAATATTTATTAACTAAGAATTATTTACATTAAGGCTAAATTATATACAATTAAAAATGAAAAATAGTTATTGTACAATCACGGAATGGTGGCAAGATTGCTAGCAGCATTGCCCCGTTGATTCGGAATCCGATTCTCTGGGCAAAAAATTATATAGCTCTCCTGTTAACGGTTGAGTACAATAAGACGAGCTGTTATACTTTTAATAAAGGTTTCTGCACTATTTGTCAAGAGTATAAAATATATAGGGTTGTTATTCTAAAAAAATATCGGTTAGAAAGTTTTACATGCCCGGCTTGAAAAGCACATAAATCCGAGAAGTTCGTATCGGATTGTAGTTCCATAAGGTTATGGGGATGTTAAAATGAAGATTGCATATACATTTTTGTACTAAAACTAAATCCCTATTCTTGGTTGGCAAACGTGGCCGATATCATATGCTCGAAGACATGCTTTGTTTTTTCAGTAAATTAATAATATCGCTAGATTTTATTCAATGTCAAATTTGTACGATCTCTTTGATAGTATTTGACAAGATACTATATGACAGTACACGCCACGACTCATAAATACATACATACATACAATAATTTGCGCACAATCAATCGGGCAAAAATATAAAAAAGGTATCTTTAAAAATGCTTTTCAATAATAATCAAAGCACTGAAGCCATTTAAAAAAAAAACGAAAATATCATGTAAATATACCTTTGAAAGTCTTTATATCCCAAAAATTGCATTTCAGTTCCAAAAAAAAAAGGAAATTTACGATTTTGTCACGTCACATATGTTGCGAGGATGTTCTAGATAATGCCAAGCGATGATATCGTTACATTATTGCCAGGGGACGGACGCTTAACGACAGAGGAAACTCATTAAATACGCGTAGATTTATGGGAGGCAAGGGGCTGAAACGCTATAACTAAATTTAGGCAATGTTAGCACCTCAAGGATTTTCTATTGAATATATTGCCATATAAACGTTTACCGTTTTTGAAATGAAAATTGTTTTTAAATTTTCCTTTTCAAAAATTACATTACATTGAAGAATTATTTTAATGTATTAACAGAATATGATATGAGACGAAAACGCAGAATATCTACATATCGTTCCGTATGAAACTAATGATTTCAATTTTGTTTTGTTTACAAACAGTCATTAATAAATTAAATCAGGCAGTAATAAAATGTTCATAATAATCACTGTACACAGAGCAAATTACAATGAACAATAGCAAAGATAAACAGTAGTAAGAAAGAAAGTATAATAAACAGGCTTTCGGTTTTTCCGATCCAATACGCCTTGGGAACCTTCAAAAACAGAGCCTACACATTTCTTGCTGGCAACGCATGTAAGATCCCTTTGTTGCAGATGTCCATAGGCGGTGGCAGTTACTTTCCTTCAGGTATGCCTCCTGCTTATTTGCCACCTACATCATAAAAAGGACTAAATTCATTGAAGAAATATCACTCGATAGTAATGCTTAATCTAAGCCCGTCTGCGTAGGTACCACCCACTCATAAAAAAATCTACCGCCAAACAGCAGTACTCAGTATTTTTGAGTTCCGGCTAGCTCCGGTTTGTTCTAGTGGCAATGTAAGGAATAGTTTTCTTACAGCGCCATTGCCAACTTGTCATGAGGTGTCCCATTTGCTTGTCTGCCTACACATATATATAATTTTATCATTGTCCTAAAATTCATTCTATATTTACAAATAAGTTTTTCAAAGATTGATTCAGTTCAAAATTCACCATCTAATATAAAGGATTCATTTCCTTATATTTAAAAAGCAAACAGTTCTAAACATTCTAGACCGATTCGAAAGGTATATATATGGTATACAATCGACTAACGAAACGAGCTCTTAACAAAGATAAGAGTATCATCAAAAGTTGAAACGTTAAATCTAAAAAAACTGGGGATGTCTGTGAAGTTCAACAAAAATCGAATTAATTCAGAAATCCACTTAGAATTTGAATTGCGTAACGGCTAACTTTAAAATTGCCATTGTGTACCCAAATTAAACTTCCTTCTGGTTTCCGTTCAGTTTTCATAGACAACATTTATTGTTTCTCGGCTCGGTGAATTTTTTTATTTATTATTTTAATCTGTGCTACTGTGTTGTTATGTGCTATTTTATTATATTGTTGTGCTTCAGAAACTGTTCAAATACATTTTCATAAAAAGTTAAATATTTTGATTAAATTTTTTTTTATATATTTATTTGGTTTATAAACGGTTTTTATATATGGCATACACAATAACGTAATTAGTATTGTCAAATTACAAACAAAAACAATAATCACATAGAAGTAACTTTAAGAGGCACGCATTTGAGAAAATTTTAGCACTTAAGGGTCGTAGGATATACTTGTGTCAAAATTTCTTCCGACGCACGCTAGTTTCCTTATAATGTTATTCTTGTTGATCTTAACAACATAAACATACATTCCTTTGATAAAGTTAAAAATATTTAGATAAATGAAATTTAATATAAAATTAATACCATAATATTTGACGAAATATAACTTAAATATGTTTTATGCCCATGATAATTATTTCCCCGAATTAGCCAATTCAACTAACTTCCGGTAACAAATCACGGAACAATTTTCCTTTACAAAAATTCAAAGGATCGAGTTCGTTATTTACATCAACGATCGGTGAGCCGAAGATAAAAATCTTTTATCTGCCCCTGAAAAGGATGTTTTTGCGTAATTTGAAGGAAAATTTCATCTAATTACTGAAAATCTTCCGGGGGCACGGGTCTGAGTTTGAATTTCGAACAATGAAACCAAATTTTTATTTGACGCTATTGTTTCGATGAAAAGTGAGTAAATTATTAACAGAGAATGCTTATATAACCTACGACGATAACTAAACTGAATAGGAGACTTAAATGTTCCATTCTCGATTCAGCACTATTTCACTCCGATGTCTTTGGAATATTTCTCGCAGTGAAAATAGACTTCACGATGCATTTGCGTCGAAAGCGTTCAGGAACATCTATTGGATTGCATTCTTTTTATAACTTTACATATGTATATGTTTTAATATGTTCCGATTCGTATTAAACGTGCTTATATAATTTGGTTTAGTTTCGTTCAAAATAAAGATAAAACTTCAAAACAATTGCCGACTTCTCAAACTTTCAAAACTGTTCGTCTTGATAATATATGAGGGTATAAAACTTATTCATTTATTATGCCTACATCCCAAGACGTGGAAGTTATACTTCATGGAGTACAACAGCGCCTTTCAAACTAATTCACGTTATTCATTTGCTCGTTAAGTTTCATGTTCTCAATGGAGGATATATGATGTTGAATGAGACACGTTCAAAAGTTAAATTGCTCTAATTTGTGCACCTTATTGCACACCGGCCTCTTCGTTTGAAAGCCATTGCACAAGGATTAACTTTAGTGATGTGCTTTGCGATAATCGATAGACATCCATCCTCTGTTACTTTGATATCTCACTTGACAAGTACTATCGAGCGCTTGCAGCGTCATTTTGCCATTTAGTAGTCGTTAGCGTAACTTACCTATTCAGCTTAGTGACATACTTTTTTTTTGAGTCAAAATTTAAAAATACACCTTTAAATAAAAAAAACAGTAATAATAACAATATAAGTTCATTCCTTATATATCAATGTATGATCGACAAAATATATAAGGGGAACATTTTGAACTTGATTTGAACATTTTTTAGGTTTATCGTTTGCTGATGAACAATAACGATTTAACAATAATAATTCGTATTCGATATTATTTTTTAATTTTATATGTATAATTATATAATTAGTGATTGTTTTCTTTATTACAATCGTCGACATCCACAAATTTAAATATACATCCCTTAACCACAGCTAAGCGAATACGTTTAGGTCTCCCTTTTTTTGCAAGGTTATTTGATTCGTTTTACTTGTGAAAGCGCATCTCCTTTGAAGTAGCTTGAATTATTTAATCTTTTAATAGAATTACAGTACTCGTACCCTATCTGTTGCGCAGTTAGATGCTTTCCTCCCCTAATTGCCTGACTTTATAGAAAAATGAGAATATTTATATTTAAGAAACGAGGTAGCTTATTCTTGACTTCACGTGTAGGGAGAATATCAAAAATATTGACAAATTCTTGATCGTCTGAAGTTTTTGATTGGCCTTTTTAAGCATTTTATTTTGAATGTCGTTCGAATTTTTTTTTAATTTATAAATAATGCTTATTAATGTTCTTATAATTTTACAGTTAAAACATATAGTTTTAGTTATACTCTGTTCCATTCCGAATAATATTATTCTGTTTTTCATTCCTTGGTTGTAGGGCTTTGTTTGAGCCCGCCTGTGTCCACCCAATCATTAGAAATTCTACCGCCAAACAGTTATACCAAGCATTGCTGTTTGGCGGTCGAATATCTATTTCAATTAGACGAGTTCTTAAGCCCGTTACAACAAATCATCTTAGCTCCCAAGGTTGGTGGCGCATTGGCCATCTAAGGAATGGTTATTACGCATAATTTCTTACATGTCATTTCTCATGGTCATTCTTCATCAGGTCCCATTTGCCCGTCCAATACAATAGAAGTTCTCGATCTACATATACATTTTTTGTACATGTTTTTATAGTTTAACATTTTGTTTAATTGTTATAAGCAAATTCTGATATTTGTATGTATGTATACATTTTTTCATTTTCATCGACTTCAAAGCCGAAAGATCGCGAATGATGAGGTCTACTCTCCGACCTACCATGCTCCAGGCTGCTCAAGGCTCCGAAAAGTTCCAAATGGAGCTTCAAAATCAATTCACCGCGTTGGAAACCGTAAGCAGTATTGATGAGAAAACCGACACGCTGGTCAAAATACTGCAAAACACATCCCGCAAGTGTTTTCCGCCACAGAAAAGAGACAGCGCACCAAAACTCTCTGCTGAGGCACTCGAGCTCATGAGGAAACGACGAGAACTACCATCGTTTTTGTCAGATAAGGCCTTAAACCGAACAATAAAATCGCTGACGCGGCGCGATCTCCGATGCTCCAATACCCGCGCCATCAAGGCTGCGATTGAGCAAAATCGGGGATCGAAAGTGTTCGCTCGCAAGTTTGGGAGGCCGCGTCTGACGAAACTTAAAACTGAAAATGGTAAGGTCGTTACCTCAAAGCCTGAGATCGTCGGAGAAGTAGAGAGGTTTTATGGGCAGTTGTTCTCTTCAAGATCGGATAAACCTGTGGGAATCAGTATTGATGACCAGCACGCCCCTCTTACGCGCCATTATTCCGAGGAGCTGTCGGTCGTTGACCAAGGCGAGATTAGGGCGGCTCTAGAACAGCTTAAAAACAACAAAGCTCCGGGAGATGACGGAATCACAACAGTTGCTTAAGGCAGGCGGGACTCCGGTCCTGAAAGAGCTAGCAAGCCTCTTTAATTCCGTCATCCAACATGGCAAGACCCCGGAAACGTGGAGCGGGAGTGAGGTGGTACTGTTCTTCAAAAAAGGTGATAAAACCCTCTTGAAAAACTACAGACCAATCTCCCTCCTGAGTCACGTGTATAAGCTGTTCTCAAGAGTCGTCACGAACCGTCTCGCCAGACGACTTGACGAGTTCCAGCCCCCAGAGCAAGCCGGCTTTCGATCAGGCTACAGCACGGTAGACCACATCCATACTGTTCGGCAGATTGTGCAAAAGACCGAAGAGTACAATCAGCCGCTGTGTATGGATTTTGTGGATTACGAGAAAGCCTTTGACTCCATCGAAACCTGGGCAGTGCTCGACTCATTGCAGAGATGTCATATCGATTGGAGATATATCGAGGTGAACTGAAGTGTCTGTACAACGCCACTACAATGACTGTCCACATCCAGGACTGTAAGACGAAGGCGATCCAACTGCGCAGAGGGGTGAGACAGGGGGATGTAATATCCCCGAAACTGTTCACCAACGCGTTGGAAGACGTCTTCAAGACGCTGGATTGGACTGGATGTGGAGTCAATGTAAACGGCGAGTGCATCTCACACCTTCGATTTGCCGACGATATCGTCATCATAGCAGAGTTGCTGGAACAGCTAACCGAAATGCTGCGTAGCCTAAGCGATTCTTCCCGGCGTGTCGGTCTCGGTATGAACTTGGATAAGACCAAGGTTGTTCAATAGGCATGTCGTGCCGGGGCCGATATACGTCGAAGGGAAACCTCTCGAAGTTGTCAGTGAATATACCTACCTAGGACAGGTCATTCAAGTCGGTAGGAACAACTTCGAGAAGGAAGCCGATCGAAGAATTCGCTTGGGATGGGCAGCATTTGGCAACCTTCGTCAAGTCCTCATGTCGTCTATATCGCAATGTTTGAAGACGAAAGTCTTCAACCAATGCGTCTTACCTGCCATGACATACGGTGCCGAAACGTGGACACTGACTGCGGGACTAGTCCACAAATTCAAAGTCGCTCAGCGTGCTATGGAGCGAGCTATGCTCGGAGTATCTTTGAAGGATAAGATCAGAAATGAGATTATCCGGAAAAGAACTGGAGTCACCGACATAGCTTGCAAAATTAGCAGGCTGAAGTGGCAGTGGGCTGGTCACGTATGTCGTAGGACCGATGGCCGTTGGAGCAGACGAGTCCTAGAGTGGAGACCGCGAATCGGCAAACGCAGCGTAGGGCGCCCTCCAGCCAGGTGGACCGATGACCTCATGAAGGTGGCGGGGACCGACTGGATGCGGAAGGCGGAGGACCGGGAGCTTTGGCGCACCTTGGGAGAGGCCTATGTTCAGCAGTGGACAACGATTGGCTTTTGATTTGATTTGATTGATACATTTTTTAAATGTATAGTTGAATACAATATTAACCAAACATATTTTTCTAGTTTTACATCGGTGGTAATTTTTCTAAAAAGATTTAAATTTAAGTACAGTCGCAATAAGCTCGTCATATTACATTTTATATATATATATATATAGGGTTATATGCATGCCTTCTGTCTTTTATTTCTATATTCATCGTATTGTATGTATTTAATAATTTACTTTATCTGTTAAATCATATTTAATTCCAAGCAGAGTCGTCCATTAAAACGTCCCTAACGAAATCAATAAAGAAGAGTATGTTCGCGAACCAAGGGTTCAACCTGTCGATCAATTAGGACCAATAGCTTCCATTATTCGTATGAAATGGTTTGAATACTGCTTATCAGATATAAAGGTTGTATTGAGACATTAAAGCAGTTAGAGGCTGCCGCTAATTGGAAACGAGGGACGTGAAGGGACGAATTGCTTGTTTTAGGGCGACAATAAATTGACGCGACCGAAAATTACCATACGGGATATTTGGAAATTGCTTAAACTGTTAGAAACCCTTCTAGGCTGTGGTATGTATCATAACGATTGTAGAGATATCACATATCGTGATATTAAGTTACTTGTATATTGAACCTCAACTAAAACGTATTTAATTTTTTGTATTTTTATTATGTCATGTAGTTTATTCTCGAAATTTGAAACTGTAAATATTATATTTCAAACACACAGCAAAATATAAGATCGAGTGCTTTAAAACAATCAGCCAGTCAGTTTTTTTCTTCTCGTTGAAATAAAACCTTCATTGTAATATTATTTAGATGAATAATAAAAATTAAAAGGACATTTCGTATTATTATTGGACCTACTTGGACCGAATTCCAGCGATTACAACCGGTATTAAAGCAAGGGTGAAGCGACACAAAATTGGGGTTATTTTAGCGTGACTATAAATTAATTTTGGTGCAGGGCAGTGCAGTTAAGCCTCCATACATTTTAATTGCTTCCATTATCGGCTATTCTGCAAAATGGCGATCCGGTGACAATGGGCACCCTCTATTTGTTTTGACATAGAGGAGTGATTAAGGATGCACGGTTATAATTAGAGCCTTCATTTAAAAAAAAAAGTGAAAGATCATGTTCTCGATTCAAGTGGTTCTTTTCAATTCTTTTCGTTCGAATAAAAAGTAATGCATTAATAATTAGAAAAATGAGACAAAAAATGTAAGCGATTCAGTATTTTAATGTATAAAATAACTACAGCCGTTCCATTGCGTAGTAATGACGCAATATTTCATCGATATTTTTCGAAATAACGTTACGGAAATTAATTTACAGTGCAAAAATATCTTCCGAATGTATTTTTGGCTTGCAAAACGTTTCAATTTTATTCACCGACGATTTATTCCCCGCAAAATGTTTTACTGCTGTATTCAAATAGACAGGAATCGGATAATCCTTTGTTTCTGTAAATATTGCATTCCGCTGCATAGTTACTACCCTGAGGCGGACAAATCGTAAATCCTATTTTCTCATTATCAACCCTTTTAACTGTCTATTCCGAGGACATTAATGAGTTTTATTTGATTTTTACTCGCACTTTGCTCCAGCTGATTTAAATTATTGCTATTCTTTGTATTTATTACTCGTACAATTGTCTTACAATTTTATTCGTGTATTTTTTTTAATTTGTTTGAATAGAATACTTATTTAGCTGTCTATAATATGACCTTTTATTTTCCAACGCTTATATATTATTGAATACAAACATATTGTTTTTTTTTAATTTAACAATCTCATAATTATCTAAATAATAAAAATATAACATTTTTCTGCTCATCCTGGAATTACGAGTATATATCGAGTACTATAAACGCTTTTCATCGTCAAACACGACTATCGAATACAGCCCTACAAATTAAGTCGTATTTTTATAGTTTTTTTTTTAATGGACTTGTTTTATTGACTTATACTTGATTATACATATGTATACTGAATTTTACCAAAGTATAAACATTGTAAAAAAGTTTTAACAAACGTTCGCTCCCTTGCAACAAAATCATAGCCATTAAAGACGGTATCGAATCTCTTTCGAAGACAAACAATAATTCTCATTATAATAAATATTCATTACAATCAGAGGACTTTTGATCAGAAGTAAATAGCAATTCATATATTTATCATAATGTTTACATAATACGAAATTTTCTTGAACAATTTTAGATTGGTATATCCGTCTGGCGCCAGCCCCCTACTAATACGAGTCACCCTAATAAAATCCTTCATTTCCTTCCTTTCTATATAATTCTTCGTAAACACCATGTTAGTCGTCATCTTAACTTTTATACATAATAAATTACAGTTCCCGGAAAATGTATAACATTATTCGTCGAAGCAGTAATTGATACTAACATATTAAGATAATTTTCTTGATTTTGTTAATAAAAATCAATTTTTTTACATTACATTAGCAGCCCGTAAATGTCCCACTGCTGGGATAAAGGCCTCCTCTCCCTTTGAGGAGAAGGTTTGGAGCATATTCCACCACGCTGCTCCAATGCGGGTTGGCGGAATACACATGTGGCAGAATTTCGTTGAAATTAGACACATGCAGGTTTCCTCACGATGTTTTCCTTCACCGCCGAGCACGAGATGAATTATAAACACAAATTAAGCACATGAAATTTCAGTGGTGCCTGCCTGGGTTTGAACCCGAAATCATCGGTTAAGATGCACGCGTTCTAGCCACTGGGCCATCTCGGCTCTCAATCAAATCTCAAAAATCAAATTAATTAATTCATACTATAAATTTATTTATTTGATTAATTTACTTGACTAGTGGAACGTAGTCATCTCCGCCAAAATCGCCCCTAACACCGTCAATATGCAACTTATTAAATGAACTTATATGTTATTTTCTTTGTTAATTGTAAATGTCTTAATTGCACTGACTCTGTCAACTTTTAAGTCAGAACACACCTTCGAAAATAAGACAGCAATGAGTCTGTACCATGACATTAGTATCTATGGGCAAAGGTGACCAAAATCAGTAGTTAATGGTGGCCCAATAAATCTGTAATCGTCCAAAGTTTAAAAAAGGAAGTAATACTTCCTTTTACCTTTTATATAGATGACTATTTTTATTCTTAATAAAACAGGAATATTAAAATATGAGATTTCTTTTAATACAACGTCAATTCATATAATAATAAATTAATATAATATATTAGACATGACTAGAAAACTAATTCTAACACGACACTACGAACATAAGTCTCATGGATATCATTCCAAAGTATTTCCACTTTAATGCAAAAATTCCGCTCTAAGATTTGCTACGACTTATAGGAAATTAAAGTTTGTTATCAGTTTGGGAACCAAGAATGAAAGGAGCAATGGAGTGAAAACAAAGAAAGGTAAATGTTTTTTAGTAAGAGGATGACAGCGAAGAATTACAGTGACAAGCCCATTAATATTCTACTGCTGGAGTACGAGCTCACATCGCACAACGTTTCGGAGGTTAATTTACAAATAATTTTTGCTCGAATATAAGTTAGTGAATGTGTATATTGTAGTTTCATCTGATAACGCAGAATTGTTCATGATGTTTTTATTGCCGCACGTAATATTTATATAAGGTATATACACAAATAATTGTAAACTCAATTGTAATTTTTTTTTATGTTATCGGTCCCTACCACCCATAGACAATGGCGCTGTAAGAAATATTTCAAACCGGAACACAACAATACTGAGTGCTGTTGTATCTATTACCTACCCAGAAGGGGCTTACACAAAGCCCTACTACAAAGTATGTAATTTGTAGATTAAAAGTTCAAGTCTATTCATCATGTCAGCCGAAGGACGTCCGCTGCTGGACATAGGCCTCCCCAAAGATCGCCACAGCGACCGGTCCTGTGCATCCCGCAACCAGCGGCTTCCCGCGACCTTCACCAGGTCGTCGGACCACCTTGTTGGGGGCCTACCCACGCTGAGTCTTCCGGTCCATGGTCGCCATTCGAGAACTCGTCGGCCCACTGCCACTTAAGTGTGGCAATTCTTCTGGCTATGTCGGCAAGTCTATTATGAATTATGATTCACATATTATAACCATGAGGTGATAATAATTACAAAAATAAATAACAGTAGTATTTAAATGTAATCCCTTACATATGTATATCTTTAGCTCGCATTTTTGGTGTTTGTCATCAGGTGTTAAGAATAAAAAAGACAGACAGAGTTATGTTATTTATAATATTAGTATAGATTTAGTTATTATATAATCAAACATTATGTTGCGGACTTAACTAACTACTCATTATTTATTTAAGTTATCATCATCAGTCAGAGAATCGAACAACATATATTTAAACGATTATTTGATTCAAATATTTCCTTGAATCTCCTAAAAGGAAAAACTAGATAAAACTAAAGACACGGTTTATCTTTTTCCGTTATCCGAAATGTGTCACGGAGTGCGGAACCCTTTTCCTTTGACAAGACAAACTAAGAAAGATAAAATGTTCTTTAACGGACATTAAAGAGCTGTTGCCTTGAAAGAAAGCCATAAAAAGGCTGAGTTCCGCGGCCCGTAGGGACCTCAGCCTCGCTTCTCCCGCTGAGCCAAATTAATAGAAAGACTTATAAACGTAACGTAGTTCCATTACTCGACTTAATAAGTGACTATTGATTTTTTAATTCGCCTACTATAAATATACATTTCTTATATTAACTAAATATTAAATTGTTATTTGTGAAACACAGCAATTTATTATTTTATTAGTGGACAGACTTACAAACGGACCACCTCATGATAAGTGGTCACCATAGCCAATAGATATTGGCATTGCAAACGATATAGACTATCTCTTACATTGTCTAACTAAAATTATGTACCCTGGCTCACTCATCCTTCAAACCGGAACACACAAACATAAATATAAGATGAATGATGGTTGGTACTTACCCAGGCGGAGACGCACAGAGCCCTACCACCAAGTGATAGAAGAATATGATATTAATTATAATAATTTACTAAGCTAATCTGTTCCAGAGAATGTTTGTTTAAGGCTTTTGTCAATTGTTATGATAGATCCGTAAGAGTATAGATTTTCATTATAAAATAAATGGAAATGTATTCTACTTAATTACTAAACTTAAAACTAAAAATAGAAATAGTTTTTATAGAGAATGATAGTTAATAAGAAATATTATGAACGAAAAGGTCTACAGCTTCTTAAATCTGTGTAATTTTACTGATATCAGTCGTGCCCTCTTCGGAAGGTAGTTATAACACTTCAAGCGTGAAATTTTATCGAGAGAATTAATCTTTAAAAGTTACCAAGTTCGCCTTTATTCTTTTGCTACGAAATAAAATGTATTTCTTACTTTAATATATCTGAAGAATAATGCTTAAAAGTGTTTAGGTTATTGCAGAAATAGTCAATTAAACGAAATATTTTATAGTTACATAAAATAATTATGGGCGTAAGTTTCTTTCTAAGTTTTAAGTATCAAAAAATCCGTGATACCGAAGTATCATGTCCTTAAATGTGTTTATCACATGACATCGTAAGGAAACCTTATTTTCTCGCATAAAATTCTACCACATATATCCACCATCCTGCATTGGAATAGCATGGAGGAAATTTCTAAATATTCTCCTCAAGAGAAGAGGAGGGTTTTGCGCGACAGAGACTGTTTTGTTTAAACAGTAACCTTCTTCGTCCAGTAAGTGAAAATGATGTTTACTCAATTTTATTCCAAATTTTCTTTTTTGAATGATAGGAAAAGTGCAAATACAATTCGAAATAAATTGAATTATTGACATGAATATTGAGAAATAAATCGTAATATAACTGAAATTCACTAGTTTTATGCGTAATGGGAATAAAGTAATTGTTTCCTCAAAATGCATGTCGCGTCGAGGTACTCGTAACCGCGCAGCCTTTTATAATTTTAGTTACAAACGAATAGCACATGGAATGAAGCATTTTTGAAATACGCGACAACTTATATAACACACAAAGATCAGTTAAAATTAAAGTTAAACGCAGATGTGGACTAATAAATTTCATCAATTCATTTAAGAAATAAAATTCTCCTAATTCAAATAAAAAACTCCCACGTAATGCAAACTTCTCTATTGCTATCTTTAAAAGTACAGACCCATTTGCCTCTTGATTTACGTATATAAACTATTTTCAAGAGTTGTCACAAACAATCACGTCACCCAACTTGACGAGTTTCAGCTTCTAGAGCAAGCCGGTTTACCATCGGGCTGTGGCGCCGTTGACGTAAATTGTACATAAAACCGAAGAAAATAGTAGGCACTATGTATGGCTTTCACGTATTATGATAAAGCCTTTGATTCTATTGAAACTTGAAACCTAGTCAATGGAATCGGCTTATTTCAGAGATGTCATATCCACTTCGAAGATACGTCGGGCTTCTGAGATATTTTTATTATGTCTCTACAATTACTCTAAATCCAGAATTGCAAATCATCTGAATTGAATTGTAAAACTGGGGAAAATTGTGTCTCCAAAACTATTCATAAATGTGAATGAAGATATCTTCAATACTATGAATCACTATGAACTGAATATGGGGGCCGATGGATTTTTTTACATTATAGGTAACAAATGAACAGGAGGCTCACCTGATGGAAAGTGACTACCACCGCCCATGGACATCTGCATCACTGTTAGGCTTACAGGTGCATTGCCGGCCTTTAAGAAATGAGTACGCTCTTTTCTTGAAGGTTCCCAAGTCGTATCGGTTCGGAAAGACCTCCGGCAAAAGCTGGTTCCACAGAGTGGTTGTGCTTGGTAGAAACTGTATTAAAAATCGCGCTGTTGTGGAATTTTTGACGAGATGTCCGAAGGTGAAATTCAGCAGGCGGGATTAATCCAAACAATTCCTCGGAACATTCCTCGTAAAAAATGCGGTAGAAGATACAGAACGATCGGTGGAAAGGACTTGATCGATTTCGAGCCGTTTGTGTTTGATACGGTCAAATGGAATAAGCCGGTACTGGGGAGCACCCACCCAGAGGTGAGAGTAGTAAAGCGAAAAGAAATATTATAATACAATAAGTGCCAATTAATCTGACAGTACTTCGTATCTTTTATTATCTATTTTTCAAAACCAAATTGCAAAAGGATTTTTTTTTATTTCAAGGTTTTGTTTTAACAAAACATTAATAGTTATTACGTGTCATTTATAGAAGATATACCTCAAACAATATTGAACTTAAACATTTTAAAATAATATACCCAGATACCTCGTAAATATTATTATTCGAAAAAATATGACATACCTCTTTATAATGTCACTGCAAGTATAACGATAAGCAAATGACATTAAAAAAAAAGAAAACAAAAACATAGCAACTAAATTAATTAATCTATGATCATAATTGGAAAGCGTTGGACCGAGTTGCCGCACTTTCCGCGGAGTTGAGTTAATAATCTCTTACCGGCCTACTCATTTGGAATTTAACATCGTGTTACGAAGTTCTACCGTGACAAATAACTGCATGATTTCACGCGCTCACTAATTCGATTCGTTATGTTCGGAAATGTTCAGTGGGTTGTTTAAATTATCGTATTGTCTAACTTGGAGGAGACTTGGATCGTTTTCACTCGTGAGTTTCGAATATGTATGAGTGAAATAATTTTTAAACACTACACAACAATTGATGATAAAAATAGGTGTGAATATTAATATGTAATTAACAAAAATAGTTTTCAATTATAAGAAATGATTGTAAGCTGTGAAATTGATTCATTTAAATAATATGTAAATATAAATAAATATCCAAGGACGAAACCAGACATAAAACAATTCTGATGAGTATTATTTACGAAATAAGAAACTTTTGGGTTATTAATAAAGTTGAGGTGGTCTAGTGGTACGAACGCATGAATCTTAACCGGTACTTATGGATTCAATTCCGGGCAAACCAATAGGATTCAATAATATAGTGCTTATAATTTATAATACAGAGTCAGATGAAATTCTGTATGGTGGAAAAAGATCCAAGCCTTTTCTCCTCAAAAGAAACAAGGCCTCAGCCCAATATCGGGACAGACACTCAGTCTGATACTCCGAATTAAATAAGAAAAAAATATATATACTGTACTAAGAATATTCTATTAGTATTATTATTATTAGCAGCCTGTAAATTTCCCACTGCTGGGCTAAAGGCCTCCTCTCCCTTTGAGGAGAAGATTTGGAGTATATTCCACCACGCTGCTCCAATGCGGGTTGGCGGAATACACATGTGGCAGAATTTCGTTGAAATTAGACACATGCAGGTTTCCTCACGATGTTTTCCTTCACCGCCGAGCACGAGATGAATTATAAACACAAATTAAGCACATGAAAATTCAGTGGTCAGTGGCCTGCCTGGGTTTGAACCCGAAATCATCGGTTAAAATGCACGCGTTCTAACCACTGGGCCATCTCGGCATTCTATTAGTAAGGAAACATAATTATAAAATTAAACGTTTGATTATTTAGAGATTCTTTCATATAATTAATCACAATTACATATTATGTAAGGATAATCATTTGTTGAATATTTTTTTCAATACAATGATTATGCCCCTAAATTAATATTGTAAGTATTATTATTATTTAAAAAAACTAAATATAATCTAAATTAGCAAGAATTCAATAATGGCACTAGACAGGAACGAAAAAAAAAATACGAAATATATGTCTATGTTAGTTTTAAAACTATAATCTATTAAAAACATACAAAAAAAAATTAGTCTTACTTTCTCAAAATAGTTTGATTTGAAGTCACGTAACGAGATATTTCATAAATCCTATCACCATGAGAATCCCACTCGTTTTCTTTTCTCTCTCGGGTATTACTTTCAGCAATCATCGGAGGGGAGTTGAAACAATGCTATAGTTACTTACAACTAGCATGAAAACGAAATGTGTGAAAAAAAACAGACAATAACGACCATTTAAAAAAAAACGCTATATATTTGTGACAAGTTACACAAATATTTTTATAGAACACTTTTCAATAACGTGATAAGCATCTTTAAATAAAATATATTTTGAATTTAGTTTCGTTTACAACCTAAAAACATAAATATACATAGTTTTAAAGCTTAAATCAAATATTGCAGTTTATTTAATGTATATAATGGTATAACTGTTAGTTTGAACTTAAAACAATAGCCAATAAACTTTTCGTAATAAGCCGGAAAGATGAACAAAAGCGAACCCGACCACAACAAAACGGGTACTGTTGAACAACATATCACCGTAAGGGGTCTGTTTCAGCACTAAAACAAACCATTGCTAACACAGCGCAAGCACTTACCATAAAAACTGAATATAATAGCCTCCCTATGTATTCAGATCACACGTTTACATCTCGCCACTTTTCCAAAATCAAAGTAAAGCTCATGGCAAACACTCGTTGAAAATGCGATGTAAATAATAAAAAGGGCTTCCCACCTGAGAGACTGTGAGCCCACGCTGTCATTTTCACCATTGTAGCCTCCCATTTCCCCTTCGAGCGGTTTATTTCAGATTCAATATGCACTACAGACGATGGGGAACGCCACGAAATATAATATTTTGACGTTGATATTCGACAGACTATAATGGATATACATGAAATTTGTTATTTTATTGAACGCAATTAACTCTTAGAAATGGCATTAACCATAGACATTATAAATACGTATAATAAATTTGATGGAGATAATATTTATAATCAGGTTATAGTTTATAGTTCGGTCTTATAACACGGTTGGTGTAATTAACTCAAATAACAAGTCTTCATAAGAAGCAGACAGATGCCAACAGATCAGAAGTGGTTAAGTGTTAAACACGGCACTATCGGTGGTCTGAACTGTTTATTTGGTAATAACCCAGCATATTGAATTATATTTATTGTGTAATAATGTAATTTAACTGAATTATTTTATAGGTAATCCATTGTAATCAGTGTTTAGAAATAAGTACCTGCTATAATATTCAATATACTTTATTTACTTATAAATTGGTTTTACTATTTATTTTGCCTTCCGTTCTCTCACATATTTATACAATAATTAGTTAACAATTGCTAAAATACCATTCTTCAGACAATCTCTTTCGTCATTCAACACAACCAAGAGTAACCAGTCTTGGTTCTAGTTTATTTCTGGATAGTTTGGTTCTTCTCAAAGCATGAAATCTGAGTGGTGCTACGGATTTGAACCCGCAACCATCGGATAAGATTCTACCTCTTGCCTCTACAATTCTACTTCTTCTTGCCAATAGGTCATCTGTATGCGTATGTGGCGACACATCCTTTTTTTTATTTTAAATGTTAATTTATTTAAAATGTAATCAATTTTGAAAAATTTAATTGACTCTTGATTCATGACATAATATTGTTTTTTTATATTAAAATGCTGACTCACTTAAATATCAAAAGTTGGTCGAGAGCTTGAAAGTAGGACGCGGCCATTTAAAAGTGTAACTGTTGGTATTCTTCGAGGGTTCTTTGTTTTGTGTTTAAGAAATTAAAATGAAGGAATATTGTTCTTAAAAAAATAAAGTAATATATTTTATACGGGAATCCTTTTCACATTTTAAAGTTCTATATAATTTCATTGTTAGACGTTTTAACGAGCAACTCCAATTCAATTGCAGACGATAGTTTATTGTTACTAATGATATATTTCCACTTGTGATACATTGAGGGTGGGCTGGGCTGAGACTTGTAATCGGCTTTCCTTTTCCATTTTTCTTCAACAAAATCGACATGTTTTCTTTTGTAAATATTTATCTATAATATAGTCTTTTTGCTGTACAAAATAGAGGCTATTATTTTATGCCATTTGACATTACTTGATTCGCTTGTTGTACCTTAAGTACCTTAGCGTAATTTATATTTTACTCCCACGAGACTCTTTCATCTGAGAGTCGATCGAGTCTTTTAATAACTAATATTTATTAATATTTAATACCTGAGAATAATACCTAAGGATCGATCCGGATATACTTATGTTATCAATTTGTTATATATTCTTATAAGAGGCACACTTCAACTTGTATCGCGTATCATATTAAATTGACTAGTAAGTTAAAGGGATTTCTTTTTAGTTTTTTTTTTTTTATACTCATGGCTTTTTGTTGTTTTTAGGGATGTCCAAATATATTTTTCAAAAGAATGTTTAAATTAGTCAAAAAATTCAAAACGGGTGAAAATCGAAGTTACATTATGTATAAAAAATACGCCATTGTACTAAATTAAAATTAAACTTGCCGAGATGGCCCAGTGGCTAGAACGCGTGCATCTTAACCGATGATGATTTGTGTTTATAATTCATCTCGTGCTCGGCGGTGAAGGAAAACACCGTGAGGAAACCTGCATGTGTCTAATTTTAACGAAATTCTGCCACATATGTATTCCGCCAACCCGCATTGGAGCAGCGTGGTGGAATATGCTCCAAACCTTCTCCTCAAAGGGAGAGGAGGCCTTTATCCCAGCAGTGGGACATTTACGGACTGCTAATGCTAAAAAAAAAATTAAACTCAAGCTTCCACTGTTTCGGAATATAGATTCGACTGAGATGAACCGACAGGAATATAATTTATTTTATTTTTGGTTTTCTATTCTATTTTATTTTGTCGTAAGCTGACGTGTCAACAACATTTCCTTATTCTATAACACATACTTACTTTAACATTAACATGTACACGCCACTTACAGACTAACGTAAGATGAATAAAATGACGTAAGCAAAAAAAAACTACTAATGTATAATATCTACTAAATGTATAATTATCTACATTAAAAACATTTTTTTTCATTTAGGTATTTTAATTATAATATATAATTAAATTATTATACATATTTCTGATCATAGCAGAAATCTTTGTTAAACAGTACAATATATTTACAGCCATACATTTCCATTTGCTCGTTGATTATAAAAAACTTGTGAACGATAAAATTTAAGCACGTATTCCAAAGAACTTAAACAGGGTTATCAAGTAATTTTGTTCAGTAAACTGAAACAGTTAGAAAGTTACTTAGTGCACACGTTATAAACTGTAACACAAGCTCGTTTATAACCTAGGCAACCATTTTAAAGAAAAAGTAGCGATTTTCATCGACAGCCAAGAACAAAAAGTCTTTGTTCAGAGTAACTTGGAAAGAATAAGAACTGTTTTAATACTAGAACGACATTTTTCTTTTCTTAAACAAAACTGTTTAAGTTTTTACTATCGTACTAATATTGTAAAGCAGGAACTTTTAGTTCTTGTTTTTGTTTATTTAAGTTCAAGGGAAAATACTATTTCGATTTACATGAAACTATCGTGGTTGGATTGTTTGAAGTTATATAGTGAATATATGTATTTTATGCGTGCTTTATATGATATCGAAGTCTAATTTTGATTGCCTTTCTAGCTTTTGTGGGAAGCTAAATAATAGCACGGAAAAACAATATTATAAATTTATTATAGATAAGTTCGACATAGCTTTATTAAACATTATTTTCCCGTCCCAAAGAAATAACACGTATTATGTTTTTTTTTTAATTCTTATAATTGTATATATATTAAAAAATAGATAAATATTATGTTTGTATTAAACCTTTTACATACGAGATTTTAAATACGTTGTCTACAGTAATGACATATTTACCTCAAAATGTTAATTGTAATTATTTTTTTTTTATTTGCGTATTAACATAAAATTTTACTATGTCCTCCTGGCAGATTTCTAGGGCAAACTATAGTGCATAATGAAGTGCACAAATACAGGTGTACTCTTATAAATTGATGCTTTTACATTATATCTGCGAACTTCCAGGCTCCAGTCTGCAATTTTTTGACAGAAAGCTCAATAACTTTTTTCAGTCCGTCCTGGGGTTTTTTTAATTATTTTTATTTTATTTTGTACAGCATATATTACTCTGATCCCAATGTAAGTAGCTAAAGCATTCGTGTTATGGAAAATCAGAAGTAACGACGGTACCACAAACACCCAGACCCACGACAAGTAATATACTTTTTCTACATCAACTCGGGACCCCGGAGTAGCGTATCCATGAAAACAGTCGTCAAAAGGGTTTGAACCTAAGAACTTCTTTTTCTTTTAGCAGCCTAGACATTAGATCAACATGTCAGTTGCATACAATTTATTACAATATTTAAGTTTATTTATTGAACTTATAAAATGACATCTCTCCATAGTAAGCCGATGTTGTAATTCGAAGTTTATGCCAAGTGAATAGTTCTCGAAGAGTATTATATTCTTTGCCTTATCATATTATTTCTAATGAAGCTAGACGCATATTGCAGAACATTCTCATTATCGTAGGATGACTTGATATTGAATTTGTAAGTATACATCGGACAATAATTTTAGCGCACATTTAAAACGGGAATATCATCACCATATCAAAATAAAACTTGTATGAGTTTTAGTGATTTTGTTACCTGTGGAGAAGAGTAACAGACAAAAAAAAAGTTTTTACAAAATTAACATAATATTGAAAAGTTAACACTTGATGCTAATTAAATACAAGCGTGGTGGCAAAATGTTCTAATTATATTTATTAACCTGTGTGGTTATCGAATTTAATTATAAAAATAATTAGCCGTATGTAAAATACTTAAAAAAAATAATGATTGATTGATATCTCAGAATTAATTATATGTCTTAACCGAATACAGTTACATTCGGACTGCTTTATAACTAGCCACTAAATTAACTAGACAGTTTTTCTAGGAAAAAAGAATTTACTCGAACGAAATTATTAAAAATAATAATAAAACTAATTACTATCAATTGTATAGTCAGCTATACATACTATAATATCATGCAATGGGAGCAAAGACAATGAACTACATTTGAAAGGATTTAATCCATATGTACGAGTTATTAACATGTACGTACACGCTATGTACAGGTTATTCCCTAAACAATCGAAGTGATCTGCATACGCAGACGATTATCATCGCAATCGCTGGAATACACCACGCTTTAGATGAGAATTACGGAGGATTGTTCCACTTCAAACAAATTTTAATCATGATTGAAATTGACATTTGTCAAAAAAGTTAGGAATCCGATTAGGTATAAGAGTGTTTGTTGTTATTATTATGTTTTGTTTTGTTTTAATCCTCTTTATTATACTATTTTTATTTATTTTACTGTTTTAAATTTAGCGTATAACGCTATGTTGTGATGGTTTTTTAATATTTTTGCGCGACTTTTATTTATTTTAATGTTTAATGCCTAAAAATCATGCCAAATATATAGTAAAAATAAAATAAAATATGACTACTAACTACTTCGGGCATATACAGTCGAAGCTAGAGTTTTATTTTTATTTTAATTTATACAGAATATAAATTTTCTCTAATATTGAGTCACTTATTTTTACTTGCACAAACTTTGAATTTAAGGCGCGTTCCCGTCAATCCCTTGAGAGTGTGACTCCTCGATAAAATGACTTTGTAATCCACTTCAAAAATAATGAATTTTTTAATACAATTTATGCGATTCAATAGATCACATATAATTTTAAATTTAATCGAACCAATGGTAATATTAAATTATCAACTCTAACTCTAACTCTATATATGTAAATATTTATCATAATTTAAGCAACGGTTATTTTATGTATAAAGTTATTGAAGTAATTGTAGAATAAAGTTATATTTTTTGTAATCATAAATCTAATAAGCATATTCCAAAGGCAACAATCTAACATCAATTAACGCATATCCTAATTAGGCAAGAATAATTTTATTACCAGTAAAGGAAACTGTTGACAAGTGGAACGAACCTAAAGCGATCACAATAATGACTGTGATGATGAGTGCAATTATCTTTACGAGTTTTGAAGTATAACGATGCCCACATCTGTGCCCGAGGCTTGTTTAGTAGGCATCCTTACTCGGATACATAAGATTTCTCACCCTGACTATTTAAACTCAAGCCATTTCAAATGAGACGGAAACACGCGCCGTGGATACAGACATGAGAAAATTTCTGCCATTGTTTTATACGAGCACAACTTCATCAGCGTAATAAAAATGCGTATGTTTCGCAAATTTTATATGTGTTCGTTTATTTAAAGATCCTTTTTCATGGTTGTGATAAAATAAATTATCTTATATAATTTTAGTTTTAAGTAACGTAAAGTAACAGCCTGTAAAGTCTAAAGCCTCATATCCTTGAGGAAAAGGCTTGGAGTTTCTTCCACCACGCTGCTTTAATACACATGTGGCATATGCTATCCGACATATGTAGGTTTCCTCACGATGTTTTCCTTGACCATTGAGCATTGGATGAAATATTACAAACACAAATTAAGAGTATAAGTAAATGGTGAATGTCCGGATTTTAACTCATAATCATCTTTTCCATATCAATGAACCGTTTCGGCATACCTTTAAATAATTTCAGTAAGTAGTTACGGAACCTATACAATGAAACATCTCACGAAAGCATTACCCAGATATAAATCCTGTTGAAAAAGTACCCTCGATGCATTTAGCTGTTTCATTGCGCTATTCAACCTTATTCGAAACCTATACAATACAGGAAGCCAGTGGTTATTACCTCCGGAGAAGTCTTTGTTAACATACTAGCTGACTTTTCCCCCTGAATTTAAATGGAGAATTATTTTCAAGTATTTTTCGGTAGAGAAGTTTTATTGTATTGTTTGATTACGTGTCACTCTGATAGATGAAGGAATGGCTCTAAAATGGTCTCGCCTTTGTCGTTTCGGGTCTGTGCGTAATGTCGGTTTCAGATGGATGAATTTATTAAAAAGTTTACCGACAAAATGTCGTAAAGTTTAATAGTCGCTTTCAAGATTTTTGGGTGAGTGTTGAGTTTCAAAAAGTTTGACAATAGACTTCATGCCACCATTATTTCAGTTCAGTGAAGAAAAAAAATGGTAAAGTTAACTGCCTTGACTAACGAAGTTATTTTATTCCTTTATTTATTTCATAGTAGTTGTCAACCGTGGTTTCGCACGCGCTTTAGGTGTTAGAGGTCAGGTGTTTGGCATTATAAGTAACCTATGTCCTTACTTGGAGTTTAATCGTTCTTCATACCAATTACCAAACTGCATTGAATTTGGTTCAGTGGTCTGGCCGTGAAAGAGCAAAAAAAAAACTAACAGACAAACACATTTTAATATTTAAAATATTAGTATATATAACAATTATATACATATATAAAAACATATTTTATATATGAGATACCGAATAGAAATACCCTTATTGCTTTTGTTTTTTGTGTGGTATAAAAGAAAAGGTGTTTTAAACATGAATAGCTTTTTTCCACCGCTTAGGAACAAGGTGCTTCTGAAAATTGAAACTATTTTCAGGAGCAAGAAAAGAAATTGCCTGCGAGCAGCGAACCTCTAAGAGAACGGTCCTCTCTCAGACTAAAACAAACGCAATTTAGGTAAGGAGCGTTTTCAGCCAGATGGTTAAATAACCATTCTTTCTATTTCATTAAAGATATAACTTTGATATAGTTAGAGAATCTGTTTTATAATTGAAATATATACTAATAATTAAGGAAATCTCTTTGTGATGTCTAACTAAAAAAACTACTTAAACAATATACACAACACTTTTACCAGCGGATGAATAGCAGTGCCATCGCAGTGACATATATAAATTAGTACTGCATTGTTTTTTGTTTTAGCCGCTTTGAATTTCGACTTTTGACTTTGTTAAAATTAGTTCTATCTTGTTTATTTATCAATATAAATTTCTTAGTCTCAATTGTATAAAAATAATGCAATTCTGTACACATCAAGATTGTAACGGTTCTTTAAAATATACTTGCACCTTTTCTTCTATTTCTCTATCTTAGCGCTGTGTATATTTACGGACACCTAAAACAGGTTTTAATTCTGGGGGAGGAAAAAAGATTACATTGATATGCCACAGTAATATTTAATCTTAACTTAATTTTATTACCGACATATACTCAGAATAATTTAACAATTTTCAAAACTTTGATACTTTTACTTACTATATACTCAATAAATTAAATAAATAAATTATACAACTTCCCTAAGCAAAACTAATTAACAAAATAATGCATTAACAAAAGTATAAAACTAAATTTTCAATATCCAAGTACGGTTAAAGTAATTCGATACGAAAATCTCAGTATTGTAAACTTGCTCTAATTTTCCCGGCGATTGTTAGCAGCGTACGGGTTAACCTGAAACTCGGGCCGTCTCGGGAGCGATTGAGCGTTACCCGTGTCGAATTGGGACACATAAACGAATTTAACCCAACAATTTTAACCGTCTAACTTTACTAGGTACATTGGGCCCCAAACAGTAATTACATATATACATGTATGTGTTGAAAGCTTTCAATAAAATCGACTTGCTAATATTATTATTCTTTATACAACACCACAAGTAAAAGAACAAAGGAGGAGACCTTATGAATTAAGATGTTACAGTTTATGTAAAATAAAAGTATTTTGCTGTAAGGTGCAATATTATAAAGATGTGTTATCGTGAAGATACAGTTTTAATATAGCTTTTTTTCTTTCATAGGTGGCTGACTTGCAAATGGGGCATCTGATTGTAAATGGGCACCAATGCCCATTGACAATGGTGCCTCCAACTTTGTGAACTAAGATGCCACAATCCCTCGTGCTTATAGTTATACTGACTCACTCTCTTGAAACCGGAATACAACAATACTAAGTATTGCTTTTTGGGAGTACAGTATTCATTATATCTACTTATAGCCTTACCACCAAATGAAACCTTAACACATTTAACATAGAGCGTATTCTAAATTTATTGAATTAATGTGCTATTTATTGTTGAATATAATATGGTGAAATATTGTGATGATTTTAGGAATTAAAAATATTCACAATACATACATTTTATTTTATTTGATTCATCATTACTCGATTCTTAATATTGAATTGCTCCAGAAGTCAATCACTGAATAGATAGGAAACAATTGGGAATAAAATATAATTTAGAGTTATGTAAATGTAACCAAAGTAATAAAAAATATTTTCTGAACCCATGATTATTAACCCTTTACATAAAATCCAGTGCCCAGTAGCTAGAACACACGGATGTCAGCCGAAGTTTGTGTTTTCAAATCTTAAACAATTTTGTTTGCGATTGAAGTTTAAAGTTCCTTATAAATTAAAAAGTATAAAGGAATAAATTACTGAAGAGCAATAATGACAGTTAAACCAGTTCTAGTAATGTCTTTGACAATGTGTTTGTCAATTAAAAATTGTGTTCGACAACATTTATGCCTTTCTGAAATTTTCTTTTTACCTAATCACCATACTATACGAAAACAACATTTTTAATTATTTCACTTAAGATTCATTAAAATTATATAATAATAAATAATATAAAGTAACCAATAACAATTCTTATTTAATTATTTTTATTATAATTACTAAACAAATGAAACTCGAAACATTTATCAATATAAAATAAAAATAAACGATTCAATTGTGTCATAATACACATACATCGAATCAAAAAGACAATTTCGAGAGCCAGCGAATCGTAAATTAAATAAAACTTATCTATATCGTCATACATACTTTTCTCTGAGTCTCAGGTGCGCAAAGAAGTTTTCAATCAAATCAGCAAAGTGAGCGGTGAAGGAAACGCGTTAAGGGTGGTGACTGATTGACAACATTGTAAGGAGAAACATTTCCTCCACATTTTCTTTTAATTCGAAAACTCTCGAATTCGTCCCATTTATTTCGAGTGATGAAAGTCTGATGGAATTTTTCCGTGTCAGAAATTTTGCGCGTTACATAAAAAGTACCATTCGAGATTTGCCTGTGACATTGAATGATTCGAAATTCAAAAATTTAAGATTCTATAAACGAGATATATTTTAATGATAAAGTTATATCCATTTATAAACGTAATTTTTTTTAAGTTTTTCTTACAATTTATGTGCTACTTTTTATGTACGCATTTTAAGTTAGCATATAAATATGGTATGCATTTTTTTTATTTAAGACTATATTATATATTTTGTTCTTATTCTATAGATATGTTCTATAGAATAAGAACAAAATAGATACAGCATTGGATTTCTATTTAATGAATAAATAAATTACTTTTAGAGACAGTATACTGGACACAATAGTAAAGTATTATGACATCTAAAGGATGTCATAATACTTTACTATTACTTTATAAACGTCTAAGTTAAACTTCTGTATATGACATGTGGCTAAAGCAGAAACACAGAAACATTTTATTTAGAAACGTTATTTCCAAATTTGTCTTGAAATTTTATACCCGCTGAAGAGATCAAAAATATACTAAATTATGTTTGTTACAAAATAAAAACACACTAAAAAAATATATATCAATTATTTTAAAGTCCCACGGCTTGATAAAGAATTCCTCTTCTCTTAACTACGATTGGATCGCAGGTGACATCACCACGCTGGTCTAATACTATGTGGCAGAATTTCATCCAATAAATGAAAGCTTCCATATTAAAATTTTTTTATTGCCGAGCAAAAGATGCGAATTATAAATTCTAGTATAAAAACAACAACACTCGAGCACTCTGTGCTGGCGTTGATTTACCTTAACCCTTAACTTAACTTAACTTAACTTAAGTTTGAGATCTGAGACTATATTTCCTATTCACGTCTAATACTGGAAGATTGTGAAATATCATGTTATTTAAATTTGAAAACATTTGTAAAGAAGGCATATTATTGAATACAAGATTATATAGATGTTATGATTATTTAAATGTTGAAACAGATTAACTACTGAGTTTCTTGCCGGTTATTCTCGGTATAATCTGCATTCCGAACCGGTGGTAGCTTCACTTAATATAGTTTGTTAAATGACGATTCAAAAATGCTTGTATAAGTCTACTTGAATAAAGTATATTTTGATTTCGATTTTGTACTATAGCTTCGTTGGAGTGAGCTTTCGCCGCTATCTTTAGTGCTCCTCTGTCAGTACCCAAAGTTGTTTATATGACACTATTACTAAGATACTAAGTAATTTATATACCCATTACATTAAAAATGTAAAATACTAAGTGATAGTTGTCATATATCGTGCATATAGTGCGACAGAAGATGTTGAAGAATTTGTTATTTAATTTATGTCAATATGAAATCACTACAATATACATTATGATAAATATATTCATAATCGAACCTTTGTCTTTCAAATAATACTTTTGACAAATACTACCTATAAAATTTATACTTTTATATTTGTAAACTGCCTGATAATTTCCCAGTATTGGGACCTTTGCAGACTGTGACCCATAAGTCTGTGGTGGACATAATACGAATATGTATAAAAAATATTGAATGTAATAATTATATATACACTATAAAATATGATTAAACTTATGCACGTTATAAATAATAGATAAATTTAAATCGATGCGAAGTCGACCGGTCGCGTCGTTGGCGTCTTGGAAACTTCGTAACTTCGCTGGACACCACCAGTTTCAAAACTTTCCTTCGTTATATCTTCGACCGCGTCAACTTCTTCTAGAAAAACTTTGAATTTATTGATTAGAAGTCAACCATGGAGCTAGTTTTTATGCCATTTAATGTCAGTCAACAGTTATCCGATATGTTAGTATGTGTATTAATGTTCCTGAATAACTTCTCTATCTTTGTTTTAAAAGTTATTGAAGTGACAGTGATTGTGACGAAAGATAATAGTCGTCTAAACGTGTGTTTCCGCAATCAACATCTTCTACTCAACACACATGCAACACTGTGTTTTCTTGTGTGACTTTGTTCTAATATTAAAAATTTTAATAGCCTGTTTGTTTTGTTTTGTTTTAAAACACGAAAAAAATATATTGCATCAGACAGCCCTATTTCCAAAAAAATTATAAGCCGTATAACATCACGCCACGACGCTAATAGGGGAGGGGGGTGGATCAGCAGTAAGGCTTAACACAAGAAAATCGCGTGAAGCTGTACCTTCCAACGCCAATGCGCCACCAAACTTTGGAGCTAAGACGTTATGTCTCCTGTCCCTGTAGTTATACTGACTCACTTACGAATCAAAACGGAACACGACAATACTAAATATTGCTGCTTGGCGGAACCTTACCACCAAGTAAATCGATTACTTGTTACATAAGACCCTTTGCACTAAAAATGTACGATGAACATAAAATATTTTCAATATCCAATTGCACATCCAATTTTTGATAACTGTCGAAAGTTGGCGAATTTTTCTACGGAAGTTGCTTTCGCATTGCTAGACAAACGGCCTTTATTCCTAGTATATTTATTGTCTGCGGAAACTTTAATATTATGCTATTGTGCTGGCTTATAGCATATCCGAATACTTTTATTTTTAGAAGCTGCGCTGATTAAAAATTCAGAACAAAGCGAGAAGCCTTGCACTTCTGTTTACGTGAGCGGGAATAATTTACCCGCGGGGAATCCCCCGTCTATCATACGCTTTGACTCAATGATTATGGTTGGACAAGGACTTTAGAGTTGATGGGTTAAAATAATGAACACTATGCAATATCAGGTTAACTATTGTTGCAGACATGCCTTTATTGATTTTGTTGCAACGAACATGTAAACGGTATCTAGTGTTAACTTCATTTCATTAAATAGGCTTAGAATTTATACATTTTGTTAACAATGATATATAATTACCTACTTACTATGCGTATTAAATATGTGTTAGCTCATACAATATATTATTCGTTTTGAAATTCCTAGTCTTAATCATTATTTGAGGTTCGTTTTTAATAGAAAAACGAGTAAGCCGTTTCTAATACAATATAATGTTATGAGATCTGTATTCACGTTCATAAAAATAATGGAATACATCTTATAGTTCAAGTACTCACTGTGAAGGTTACATTATGATTTTTGTATGACTGTTCACTGACGACGCGGGGTGAAAAGTACTCTTAACGTATGATCTAACATACTCTTAATGACAACTCTTCATACACTTTTTTTAATAGATTTATTCAACAGGAAAATGTGAGTCGTGTAATAATCTTTATTGATGTCGGTATTCAGTATCATTGAATTGAAACGATACCGTTAATAACACAGACTAAATTTTAACAAAAAATGCGTTTCTTTTGTTTTACCCTTGTGTATAATAAACATGAAACACGAACTTACTTAAAACAAGAAAAGCTTAAAAATTATAGTAACAAAAAAATTACAAATCAATTTTAAATTAATAGTGCACAAATTCGGACTTATCCCAAAAAGGGATCTCGAACCTTATTGCGAGGGGTTAATTGTCGTGGTAAAGGATGTTCTCAAGACAATTATATATCGATCAAGTTTTTAACTATTTTGCAAGTGAAAGTAACAATTTTATTTTTATATTGATCTATTGTCTTCTGCGTACTGTCCTTTTTTTCTATTGAGGAAAAGGATTAGAGCTGTACGCTTCTCCAACGAGGTTTAGAGGATATACAGGTGGCAGAATTTTATGATATTTTGCGAACACGAAATTAAAAAACAAATTAAGCACATAATACCAAAACCTTTCTTAGTAAATTATTGTAAGAATACAAAAACAGAACAAATTTTACTTCATTTCACTATTTACAAAGATTATGAAAAATAATATAATAATTGTCCAACGCAAATACATGTTAACAAATACATGATTATATCAAATACACATACTTCTAATTTTGGGATGTTTACGTCGACGAAATAAAATGAACAACTACAATTATTTTTTTCTCATATTTGTATCTTTAATTTTCCTCTATTATTTTAGTGTGCCTCCGTGTTTTTAGTACCAACATCACAATGAATGTTTTACGATTCTTTTTTCCCATACAGACATCAGTATTGAATGATATTCGTTCGTGCTTGAAGAACAATGAATTAAAAATATTAAGCTTTATTTTGTCTTTGTTGGGTTCTGGATTCCAAACCCTGTATCGATGTATTTGGTCAGTCTTTTCATTATAGGATCATCTCTACTGTGTACTAATATTTGAACATAGTCAATAAACATTGATAACAAACAATAAACGGTAATAGAAACGGCTTATACGATAGCGGTTCGCGTCATTGATATCATTATGGGAATAGTTGCTCTGATAGATTTCGATCCTATATCAAATTGACCGGCATTCAATTTCATCCTCTAATGATGTACGGGCTCATCGGGTTTAATATTGGACGAACTGTTAGAACGATTATATACTATATGTATATAGTTTTGTCACATATATAGATTAGTTAAATCGAGCAGTAAAATAATTAAATTACACGGATATCTTGGTATGTAATCAAATTCTAATTACAATAGAAACTGCTTGGTCAATCCAATACGTGGAACTATTAGATTCTATCAATAAGAAATGTAACCTACGTCATCATTTCAAATGTATGTGTAATCTGTATGATGATGAAAAATAAACACAGGATGAGATTCCATCATCAATAATAAGTATGAACTACATCATTATTTCAAATGTACCTACATGTGTGTAATAATGTTGATGTGTGCTAACACAGGATGACACTCTATCGAAAATTACCTGATTAATTTAATAATTTAAAATCCATGTGAAGTGTGTATGTGTGCTGACACATGATGAGATTCTATCAATAAGAAATGTAACCTACGTCATCATTTCAAATGTATGTGTAATGTGTATGATGATGAAAAATAAACACAGGATGAGATTCCATCATCAATAATAAGTATGAACTACATCATTATTTCAAATGTACCTACATGTGTGTAATAATGTTGATGTGTGCTAACACAGGATGACACTCTATCGAAAATTACCTGATTAATTTAATAATTTAAAATCCATGTGAAGTGTGTATGTGTGCTGACACATGATGAGATTCTATCAATAAGAAATGTAAACGCAGCATTCGCAATACAAAAATTGTAGCTATATGTAATATTCATGTCTATGTGTGGAGTTTTCCAAATTAATCATACGTCGCACGTCCAGAAATCTACCAATAAGGAGTGTATATATCTATAATTTCAGTTATGATATGCTTATACATATGTGCTAATACTGGTTAGGTGTTGCAAGCCAATTATCAGTACCATGGTTTGGATTCTTCTAATAAAAAATGTAAGTATTATGAATACAGGATACTGAGTATTCTCAATACAAATACTAAAGCTATATCTTCACTTTTAATACAAAAATGACAGCAAAATATGCTTGTGTGTGTAGATATAAACACACATCGGTTTAGACTCGTGATGGTCTAGTGCATACAACACGTGACATCATTCACACGCGGCCAGAGCATGCCCCACTGAGTTCTTCATGTGTGTTCCTTCATCCCAAAGTCAATGTTTTAGGAAAATTTGAGGAATGGATTTGAAAGGCAATCCAATTAGGCACAGTCAGGAACAATATCCAAATCCTTTTCTTTTAAAAAATACTTTTATCTAGTCCAGAAATAATTACATTATGAAATAATAATAACACTTCAATAATAAAATATAACACAATTATTTTTTTTTATGTAAAAGTTTTTTTTTATAGTTATAAAAAATATAACAGTACAATAGTTTTATAACGATAGAGTTTTTCAAAAAATAATTAAGGTAGAAATAACGAGTCTACTAAGCGAAAAAGAAAAATAGCTCATAGTTACAGGTCAAAGGCAAGTTTTATAACTTCTCTATGTACCCACGAACAATCTCAATATGTTTGTTCTCTATATTTCGATACACGTTACTATTTACTTAATATATAATATAATAATTTAAAAAAACGTTAGATTTTGTGACATAGTTAATTATACACTTGTTATTTTGCAAGGTTACGATGTAGAATCGTATTAAAATATTAAAAAATCTTAACATTTGTGATCCAAGAATTTGATGCTATATTTTTAGTATAATGTATGTCTGTTTGTTTATCAACTCAGCAACTTTTATATCTCATTAATTGGTAATAAAAAAAATTAAGTTCCGTATATTTCGTATAATAATAGTTTTTCGTAAATTTGGCGAATGGCCTTTTACTCAAATAAACGACTTCTACACTTTTTTATTGAAATACGTCTAAATAATTCGAGGGTAATATGTAACACATATACACACACAGTATGTGCCTATAGCGGTACTACAGGCACAAGAAACGACACATGGTGACCACATACCATCAGGTAAGCTACTTGCACGTCCGCCTACAGTTAGGTTATAAAGGTAATATGTAGGCGTACGGATCATAAAAAAAAATCCATCACGATAATATTAAAATTATTTCTTTGATTCCGCACTTTTTTATCATTTCACCGAAAACAGTAAGCGGAATAATTCAATTTGAAGTTGAAGTAATAAATTTCTACGGGATTATGCTATAGACATATTAAATTACGCACTCGTGTTAGTGTACCCTCATAAACGTCAAACGTAGACTGGACGTGGGTTCGCATCCGGTTTCACGCCGTGCTCTATTAGGATAGCGGTAAACATGGTGTATTGTCTTACGGGGTTCGGAAAAAGCTTTAAGATATCATAAACAATAATGTATCTTCCTTTTTACTATATATATACTACGTAACAGGTTTTACTTTCGCTCTTAAAAAATAATCCAAATCGACTATTGAAATTTCCATAATATAAATATATGTATGATATAAGTAGGTGGACGAGCAAATGGGCCACCTGATGGTAAGTGGTCACCACCGCCCATAGAGAATGGTGATATAAGAAAAATTAAACATACCTTACGTCGCTAATGCAATAACACTGGCTTACTCAAAGCCGCAACACAACAATACTGGTTACTGCTGTTTGGCGGTAGAATATCTGAAGAGTGGCTGGTACCTACCCCGACGGGGTAGCTTGTGCTAGCCCTTTGTAGGTACTTTGTAGCCCTACCAAAATGTATTTTATTCCAAATAAGTTACAAGACTTTTTTTTATCGTGATTTCACAAGAACAAATTAAACGTAAAGCGAATCTTTACATTTAGAACTGAGAGTTTTAAATGTGTCGAGGGAGAAGATTCAGCGATAAATGAAATTTTGATTCCTTAATTACGTACTTTAATAATAAATACGCTATCTCGTTTATAATTATATAGATTAGCTTTAAGTTGTTTTATCTATCCCTTAAATTAGAAGTAAAATTTGTTTTCTGTGTAGGAGTAGTTTACAAAAAGTTACATTTTTTATGTGTGCTTAAAGGTATTAATTTTATTAATATCATATCATTTTATTTACTAAAAAATCGCGCGCGAGCAAAACCTGGGCTGGGCTGAGTGCCTAGCGAAGGCATCTATATGCATAGCATTTTTTTAGCATTAGCAGCCTGTAAATTTTCCCACGGCTGGGCTAAAGGCCTCCTCTCTCTTTGAGGAGAAGGTTTGGAGCATAGTCCACCACGCTGTTCCAATGCGGGTTGGCGGAATACACATGTGGCACAATTTCGTTGAAATTAAACACATGCAGGTTTCCTCACGATGTTTTCCTTCACCGCCGAGCACGAGATGAATTATAAACATAAATCTATATGATCTTGTAAAAATACATAGTGTTTATCAATTGATACATTTAAATAATAATTAATTAATAATGTACCTTAACCAATGCAATATGATTAAGTGAATAACTTCGATGTTGTTATTTATTGACTTTCTAATAGTATATTTTTGAGCTATTAACTTTGTTATTAATTTAAAGGTACATGCTCTTTTTACTACATAGCCGGATAAACACTTACTACAAGACCAGAAAAATATATAAAAATCGCGTAATTCTTTTGAAGTGGCGCGGCGTAAATTGCATTTGTTATCTGAGAACCGTCCTGCGTCCACTTGAACTGAAAATGTTATCTAGATGCTGAAATCTAAATGTGGACGCAATTGAGAAATATTGCTTGGAAAATAGCCTGAGATTGGAATATAGGATAGAAATCGAGTATTCAGTGGAAAGAGATGAGAATCTTTAAGATATTGTCTTGTTTAAGTCACTGGAACGAACTTCATTCAGTGGGAAGGTTAAACTTATTTTAGTAATATTTTAACGAATATTTTGAAAATTGAGTATTTTTTATTTTTTAAGCATAGGCAGTTCAGTGTACAATTCTGGTTTCATATTCCGGATCGGGTTTGTCTGGAAGTTTGTAAGGTTTACTTTGTGGAAGGGCTTTGTGCTAGCCCGTCTGGATATGTATTGTCAGTACTCACTGAATTTTCATGTGCTTAATTTGTGTTTATAATTCATTTCGTGCTCAACGGTGAAGGGAAACATCATGAGGAAACCTGTATGTGTCTAATTTCAACGATTTTAAGCCACATTTATATCCACCAAACCGCATTGAAGCAGCGTGGTTCCACCACCTTCTCATCAAAGGGAAAGAAAGCCTCAGCCCAGCAGTAGGAAATTTACAGGCTGTTACTGTTGTATAATTCAATTAAGTTCTTTATCCGCAATAATACCCCCGATTTAATTGCTTAGCTAAAATATAAACACCATTACGACGTAATAATCTATTTTACGGCAAGTAATATCAAGTACGACGTTTCACAAAGAAGCTTATTCTGTTTCAGAGATACAATTCATAATATATCTTGCTACTGTCATATACGTGACATACTTCCTGGAATTATATAATAACTGGGATAATTAAAGCGCAGGCTTTAGATCGAGCATAAACAGTGATTTCGTTTCTCATTCTGACTGCAAATGGCGTCCTAGATTTGTATTTACATTTCATTTGAGCACAGTAAGTACGTACGTCTGGCACGCAAGCTCTTTCAGTGTTTTTAAAGTCCTCGTGAAATGTATCTTGAATTTAGAAGCCATTTTATACGAACTGTCATTTTATTTGAATATATATTTTGTGCTCTAGCAAATAATTGAGTCCTTTTAATTTTAAATACGTAAATATCATATTGCTTTTATTATATTACTACTGATTTATTATGATTTGTGAATAATTTTAAATTATGCTAGCAAAATAGAATCTATATCGTTACAGCCCTTGAGTCCATAATAGCACGTCCAAAATAAGCTTGTTAGAAATAATATTTTCTGAAAACATTAAGAATACTTAATTTTTTACGTATCTTGTTTTGTTTTAAACAGCAATAACATAAAATCGTTAATGTCATAAATTTAAACATTATAATATTTAAATCTTGAAATACTTATAAAGTGTATGTCATATCAAATTTCATCAAATTCTGTTCAGTGATCTGGCAGTGAAAGTAATAAGTAATAACATGAGTATAGACAAAGGAGAAACGTAGCTGTAATCTGTTGAGTATTAGGAAGAAGAATTACATGAATATTAAAATATTTATGCTTGTAATAAATAACAGAAATGCAAAAGCCAGTAATGAGATAATAACAAGGAGCAGGTGGTCCCTGAATATTCGACCGGCTCGCTTGCCTGAGGCTATGGAAGTATCACAGGTGCTCTAAATACATCAGTGAAGCTGTATTCAACTACATCTAACTGGAATTTAATATTACAAGTTAAACAACTATTAATTACTGTATATAAGCTAGTGGAAATTACACGCGAATTAAATATTATATTACCTGTCACGGATTCCTAGCTGAGTGGGTGAGATTTTATCGTGATGCCTGATGATGATATTTATGTAATGATGCCTGGTATAATATTCAACCCACAATTATCAGTTAAGATTATCGATTAACCACTGGGCCATTCCGGCTGTATAACAAATGATAGACTGGACTAGATTATAGTACAGTTCTCTGTGCTTAAATATTCAAATCTAACGAAACTCCTTCAAGAAATACCAAAACTTGGGCAATCGAATAAAACAAACACGATCTATTAGGGCGGCGAACCCTTCTAGCGAACAATCCAATACATTTCACTTAAACTTTCGTACATTTTATATATCCGCACCTAACGGTCGCAGCACGTGTCCGACCGAACGTAATTCTGTCAGCAGGTGTGCCGACAATCCGAACACAAATCTACAAATTGAAATTTAATAAAACCTCTCCTTGAACCGATAGATATATAATTCGTGACAATGTTGAATTTATCACCTGACAGGTCTTGGTATAGCTTTATAGTACACAAAATCAAGAAAAAATGTTTTTGAATGTGAATTTTTTTTTACACATTGCATCAACTAATGAAGCAATAAGTCCACCGATATCGACTCAAATATACACCTATTTATTGTTCCACCAGAAATACAAAACGATATTTACCCTATTTTTTTTTAAATTATTTTGTATCTAATCATACATGCGGCTTTAAAACCAGTTGCAACACATGCAATTGAAGTGGAGTTTTGCACCTTTAGATGCTGGAAACAACACAAGACACTAAATAGCGTTAATTGTTAATGCCACCAAAAAGGTTGTTTATAAAAAGTTCCTTATATTAACGATTTTATTAAAGTCACAATAATACTCCTCTCATAGTGATTCTTATTCTGTTATATACACTTAAGACGTTAAATGTAGTATTTTTACAATGTATATCACATTACGCACAATAGCGATTACGGGAGGAATATAAATCGAAATTGGGAATCCATTTCGCGCTGCACGGCAACGTGTACAATTTCTTTTTTGTATGAAAACCCTCCCAAGGGCCAGTAATGGAGAAACTTTTTCCTTCTCCGTAATTGTTAGGGCCGATGTAAGGTAATAAATAACCGCAGGCTGTGGCCTTCTGATTGAACTTGCTAATGAATGAAGGATAAGAAACACGAATCGAACCTCCTGAATGCCTTTAAGGAGTGGCATTACGTTTGAAAAATGATTCAAGTTTTTACTTGAGTTACCTGGTAGTACCGTTCGAGAATCAAACCATTACAGAAATTTGAATAAATCTGCAACTTTAAAATTAAGGTAAATAAAAGAACGAATATTAATTCAGATTCTTTATAGCTTTGGGGGATTGTAACAGGGAAATACTTTATTGAAAACTTTTTTCAGTAACAAGACTCATCAATTATCGGTTAGAACAGTTTTTAGCTAATTGCGAATTTTGACTTGCATTGCTTAAAATATTTTAAATGAATTAGAATATCAATTCACAAGCATGTAAAAGAATATTTTTTACAAAAAGTCAAGCACCTAAATCGATTACCGAAATCTGGCGTAGCTATCAATAATTCCCTTCGAGATATGCATTAAAAAATCGCTCTCAGCACATCAAAGGGCGGGCGGTGTTTTCTTAACAAAGTGAGGTCGTGAGCTGCGAGCCAATGAGAACATCCAACCCTTGTTTTTCTTTACAACGACTCACTTTCAAAGCCTGACCAGCCTGATACATCTGGGAATCCGAAAAATATCCGTTTGACAAAACACGAGATTATTTACTTGGTCAGAAACATTTGGAAAACGATCGTTGATCTAGGAAATACTTTTATCCGTTGTTACTCTGTTTTGACAGCTTCTCTCTCAATTTATTTTTTAACATATATCGTTTTTATACATACGTATATGTATAATAATAATTTTAATCCAACAAAAGTAACACTCCAGAAAGAAACACGAATAAATTCTATTAAGAAGAAGGGCTTTAAGGTTGACTACACTTCCAATGCAGACTGTAAATATACATGTAGTAATAATATACCGGATATTTTCTTCTACCGCCGAATAATTGTATGACATATACATGAAAAGTCATTATTCCTGTCCGAATATGAACGCGCGAACCCCGAACAATAACCAAGTGTTCGAAAATAGAAAGCAAACATTATTGTCATTTTGATTTTATATTGAGTAATAGATAGTTATATATTTTTATTATTATAACAGTATACGAAATATGAGGGTATGTTTATGCACAACTAATTGTCAACTGCGGCTTCGCTCGCGTTTAATGGTTGATCCTCGTGTGTTCAGCATAAAAAACCTATGTCATCAAATTCGGTTCAGTAATTTAGTCGTGAGAGCAACAGACGGACAGACAGAGTTACTTTCGCTTTTATAATATTAGTATAGATGTATCGATGTGTGAAACAAGCAAATTATAATATTATACGGTCGCCGCTTCCACGCATCAAATCGACTATGAAATATTTTGAATTTCAATTAGTACGTAAATAAACCCTCTGGGGTCAGAGTGCAAAAGGACAGCAAAAAACGCCTCTCCATAACCAACCAATTAATTACATTCCCTCCATAATCGTAGCGCCGGTTTTATTATTCTTGTATTTAGGTTCCGTAGTCAAATAGAAAACCCTTATTGTATAATAATATAATAATGTGTATTTATATATAGAACTACTTAATACCTAAACTAAATTATCTTAAATAATATATTTCAACAGGATTGGCATTATTTCATAGTATGCGTTTACTAATATATTAAATAAATAGTTCATTATTTATACATATAATAAATATACTGCTAATTTAAATTCCCATTACATTAATAATACGACATCAATTTTGGAACCTTGTACGTTATGTCCGTTGTGCCTGTAATTGCCCGGGCTCACTTACACACTGCTTGCTCAAAGCCTCACCATGAAGTTCTTATTCAAGTATGTAATAGAATTAAAAAAAAAACATACTTCAATTGAAAATACTCTCTATTATTACAAAAAAAAAAAGATGTAAATTAATAATAGATTTATATAGAAACAAAATTATAAATGTTAAACACTAGTAATGTAAATTTAAAAATATGCTAAACGAAGTATCGTTGACAAAGAAATCCTTTAAAGATTAATGAGCTAACTGTAGTCTCTAAAGCACAGCCTCTCAGTGACTAGGTAAAATTGCATCAGATTAATTTACCTGTTCGATTCAATCCCTGCTTATGACAGCCTTTGTATCATCCCGGGACTAGCTTCATTACTAAATATGAGACCTATCTAGATGAGAGGAAAGGATTTAATTAGGGTATCATGTCTCGATGAAACAACAGGCTATAATTAGAATGATGAAATTAAAATTTGAATATATACTTTGTATTTTTTTTATGTATTGTAAATTTAAATGCCCGCTTTACACATTTTTATAACTATATATTTGATGAAATGATTTATAGTAAAAAAAGAAGAGCACACCGAACATATGTAATGTAGCAACAAAAGCGAATACAAATTTTCGGTAGTGCCAGACGACGTTTTCTCTTTATTAATATATGAAAAATTTAAAATGAACCTTCATTATCATTCAATCATTTTTATGTAGCAAATATTTTTGATTGTTGTTCGTTATCTGAATGAAGTTTAACACAGTGATTATCGACTAGGATAGAATATCAGACATCCCAGAAAAATAAACCTAACCACTAAGCACCAACGCTTGGCACCAAGCGTCCAGAAACTAATAATATCTAACTTTTTATTATTAATGCTCAGTTTTTTTTTAATTGGTAACAATAACAATAATATTTAAGTTCAGCAGTAAAACACACTCTTCAATCTCAACGAAATTGTTTGAATTACGAGAGAAAATAATATAAAAAGATACAATACCCGTAATAGCTCGACTAATTTGTCAGCGATATAATAGCTTTTTATAACAAGAAATTCCCCATCTTTGTCCACAACAAAATATTGTCAAACTAAGGCAATAACGAGGACCGTTAGTTCCCGGGATGGTGAACTTTCTCGAACTATTTTTGTCCGTCATAATAGCCGAAGTTTGGCCCGGACAATCTGCGCGCTATTTCAATGAAAACTGTCTTTATTTTCATAGTTATATTATGTCATAATAAATAAAACACAGCATTTGCACATAACGTGTAATATGATATTAAGAACCGTTTTTTTATGAAAATCTAATCGGCTCGACCCTGCACTGACAGATGTGAAGTAAAATCCAAGCAGACTGCAGGGCCAGGCACGATCTCATTCCAATTAATATCTCGACTAGTTGTTTAACCGCTGTTTTACTCGCTATGCACGCAGATTTTAGATTTTACATGCATATTTTATAGAGTTTGCCACATGGGGTTATAGAAGTAGCTTATTCAACCTTTACACTTACTCAATAAATTACCTAACTATCGCAAAAAGTATCACTAAAGTCGGACTTGTAGTTCATAAGATCAGCGCGTACAAGTACACAATCTCCTCATCCTTGTCAAAGCAGCTATTCAGGTTAAAACAAAAAATAAATTGTATTACTATTTGAAACAGTTTTTATGAAGGATTGATAATTTTTTTTGCAAACAAAGGGGCATTTCTGTGTTTTCATGCTATTAAATAAATAAACAAACTGTTATCGTCTTTATAATGTTAGTTAGGATTATGATGATATTAATTCCTTACCAATAACATTACCAATTTCACTTATATTATGTCTAAATAAATTGTCGTAAATTTAGTTATAATTATAATATAAGTATAATTGAAGTAGTATAACATAATGAAAGTAATATAATATAATAATAAATCATTTATTTCAGACTATATGTCCATTTTTTAGTAACAATTATATTATCCTAGTTTTAGTATAATAAAATAATACTAAAAAAACTGTTAATAATTCCGAACGTTCCCGATGATCTACAGAATCGGTAAAGTTTTCTTACTGATTTATAAATGCGAAGGTTTGGATAGATGGAAGGATCTGAGTGAAATTTGGCACAGATACAGATACAGATCTTCAATAGCACAAAGTTACTTTTTATCCCTAACAACTACACAAACCCTCATCCGTCACACGGATGAAACTGCGGAAAGTAGTCTTTCTAATGCAATGTTCGCCTACTTTCTCTTTATCAATAGAAATATATTTTTCTATAAAATTGAAAAGGTCACAATCAACTGAACTGTAATTGATGGTTATTTTATTTGTTCTCATTATTGGTTGAATCCAAGGTTTAAAAAGCTAACCACTTTCTTCCGGACAATTGAACATCAAACTTATAGCCTTTTATAATAATTGTATGTCGTCCCGTAGTCCACGTCGGAGATTCGAGATCGTTCTATTATATTAAGCCTGTCGTAAAATCGTATTACATTTTTCAAATATTTTTGATCGATACTAAGCGGGCGCTTAACGTTAGTATTAGTTTATGTAACACTCTTCAAAATTGATTTCAGATATTTGGCAATATCAAAATTTTACATTAAAAAAGTTAAGTAACTTATCCACTTAAAGAGATGCTTTAAAGCGTATTGATTACGTTAATAAACATACATACATCCCTTCGTGGACTATGGTTAAGGTTCTCCGTTCTGGACATGGAGACCCTCAAGCCCAGCTCCAATGTGAGAGCCGTTCCAACTTCGGCAGGCGGGCTCTTGAAAGTCCGGCTCCATTATGCGCTGAGTACAAGTATTTTATGTAAAATAGTTCAACTATATTCATGTAGAATAAATATATTATATTATATATATGAATATAATGTCTTTATGGAGCGGAACATAAACAAAAAACGCTCACTAAATAGTTCGACTCTAAGTTTGTAAATATATCAATGAATAATAATAAATAAACTTTTGTCAATAGTTTTCCAACGCATGCAGGGTACCTCACGGAAATTTATTGTAGTGAAAATAAAGTGTGTCTGCAAATCACAATTAAAACGTAATATACCTATATAGTTTTTGTTTAGTGTTCTTCTTTTGTTTTTAGTTTTACTTCTTGCTATATGAATTTTCTGTTAAAAATCACGCTTTCTATCCGCTGGGCCATCTCGACTCTTTATATAAATATTACTTTACAAAATACAAATCATGTTGTCCGGTACCGTGGTATGAATACAAGCCGGATTTCCCAACTGAATTGCAATTCAGTTTTATTAACTTAACTTGTAAATGTTTATGTAAAAAATCTTGGCAGTTCCATTCATTTCGAGATGTCGTCTCGTAAAATAGTATAATAATATAAGCTTTTATCATATAATTATTGGTATATACTGTATAATACTACAACTATATGATAATATATATTTATTAATTTGCATGATATTTTTAACAGTAAGTCCTTAAATGTGTTAAGTGGAATGGTGGCAAGAATGCTAGCAGCAGTTCCCCATTGATTCGCAATTCCGATCCTCTGGCCAAAAAATGAACCAACCCTCCTGTCACCAAGGCGATTATACTTTTAATGAAGCATTTTGCAGGACTACTCCAAGGTCTCCAAGGTACAAGTGTATCAACAGCATAGGGGACAAAAAAAATTGGAATAAGACACGATTATTGGGCTTTTTGACTCCAGTTCTCATATATCTCTATGATAATTTTTTTGTGTTCCAAACAATCGAAGAATATAAAAAAAAAACAGTCTTTAAATATCCCACTACTGAGCTGAAGCATTCTTTTCTTCTGATGAGAAGGTCACGTGCTTATTCCAGCACTTTAAATCAATGCAGATGAGGTGGAAGAATTTCATCCAATCCATGCAGATCTTCCCTCAGGTATCTCTAGCACTTAAATATATAAATGATATTAAAATAAATATTTATACGTGGATATTTTATTCGAAGAGCGATTTGTCCCACATATGGGTTAGATAATTAACAAAAGCCTCCCTTATCCGAACAGAACAAATCGGTATCTATATAAAGATACCGCTTGCAAAATACATAAGTACAAAGCGATCGTCCTATTGTCAAATACATACTTCACCAGAAAGGGTTAACAAAAAGTCATACAGAGCGTGACACCGCGACCCGCTAAAATACAGGGTTTAATTTATAGCACGAAAACCTTCCTGACCCGTGTCACTCTGTTCAAACTATAAATTACCGATGTCGGTGTCACAGACGCCCAATCTAATATGTCTGTGTGTGACGTGAATATTAAAAGAATATATTAATCACAATCGTACAACTGTCTCATGTTTATTAAAGCTAATACGGATTGCAATGCGTCCTTGAATTACGTTGTAAACAATTGTCCTTGTATTGTATATTTTACGATCCGAGCCATTAAAAAAGGATTGGCAATGTTTACACAGTCATGCCTCGGAAAACACGGAAAGTGAATTAAAGTCTCGAAGCTGTTGGACACCTTGAAGAGTTTAATCTTAATCCATATTCCCAGAGTTAGTCTAAGTCCATTCGTCATATCTGTTTTTCCGTCCAATCGAATTAAATACACTTGCATTTGCGGTGGTACGAATGCACAATATGTCCTGAGAAGTGTGTCCCGTTCGTCGAAAATGGCTGCTGCAATAGTCACCTGTCAAAAAGACCTAATCCAGAAATCGTAACGCAACGGCAGCCACATTTGTTTAAATACTCAACTCGATTATTTGGATGATCTATTTGTACATACATTAAGAACTTTTATAGATTCAAGTATTAAGTTATAGTCCATTCAAGTTGCCTCTTTCGAGAATTTTTTTAATTAAATGAAAGTTAAATGTATAAAATATCTAAATTATCCGAGAGAGTCGAGATGGCCCAGTGGTTAGAGAGCCGAGATGGCCCAGTGGTTAGAACGCGTGCATCCCAACCCGCATTGGAGCAGCGTGGTGGAATATGCTCCAAACCTTCTTCTCAAAAGGAGAGGAGGCCTTAGCCCAGCAGTGGGAAATCTACAGGCTGCTAATGTAGTATATATTATCATATTATAATTTTTTTTCAAAGTACTTGAAATAAAAACGAATTTCATCACAAAAAAATTAATATGACAACTAACTAACCGAGCAACTTCCTCCTCCAATACACACAACTTTTCGTAAAACAGATCCCGTAAAATGTTAAACGATGCACAAAATCCGTGGACGTATTCCGGATTAATGCGAGTTTTAAAGGGGCCGGTAAAATGGGAAAGTTAATTTTAAATCACTCAGCCTCTATCTCGTTTGGACCTCGGAGCACTGTTTCTAAGGAACTAAGCATCCCGAAATTTATGCCCGAAATCCTTGTTGGGGAAGAATTATAATTTCAAATATTCTATTTTGTTTACAATTCAATAATTTTTAAATCAATCCATCATTTGTCTACCCATATCCAATTCTCTTGGTTATGGTTGGTGTTTTAAGGAGTGTAAATATTTAAATGTTTAAAATACTGTACGAAAAACGTCTTCGCAAAATTTTACTATCGACGCTTTTGTCTGTTGCATTTTAAAGGCTTGGTTTTCTTCCGCCATGTGATTTGATGGTTTTATTAGACTAACGTAAAAACTTCTCTCAGTCTGGGGAAAGTATTCTACTGAGACAGAAACACGGGGAATGTAATTACTCGAAAAGACAATTTTTTTTACGTCAAGTTAATTAATATATTATACGTATATGTCACAATTTCCACTATGTCATCGTAATTTAATTAATCATTTACATTAACGTTACATGGCCCAGTAGATAGGAAACTTAGAGCCCACGATAATTGTAGATTCGAATCTCAAATGAAACATTTCAGCGATGAAATAAAAGTTCACAAGGAAATTCTATAAGTCACAGGTAATTCTGTGTGTATCCTACACTGGAGCGAAGTAAGAAGCGTAACTATGGGATATTTAAGTCTTACTTTTATAACGAAATACTGAAAATTCAAAAAATATTTAACAAAATATAAAGAGAACGGTTATTTCACAAAATAAAATGGTATTTAAAAAGACTACATACAAAATTAATATAATTTCCATTCCTCCGTGAGTATTCAAGAACGGAATGCTAATCCAGCCGCTATTATTTTCTCATTGTGAGCCGTTTTTACTTATTCCTCCTCGTATATCGAAAGATAATTAAAATGCTTGCAATAGCAGACGGACGTAAGCGATGCAAAACGTCCTGGTTCTGTTTGTATTTTTTGTGTTCAGCCATCGTTTCTTGCATCAGCTTTCAATTAGATTTTCAAGCAAATGTACGAATAACAGTAAGAAAATGTTTTACATTTATTTTTAAAGCTGTTGTATGTGTCGAATTTAATGTTTACAAATCGCTTTAACTGCGCTTTAAGCGACATTATATTGTATTATTTCTTGATAATTTAGCACTTTTATCACGTAAATTTATATTTTTATTTATTATTAAGGTTCTTTCTGTTTACTACAAGAGGTGATCAATGCTGCGGTTTTAATTATATATGTCTATCTACAATGACATTGTATCATTACTTACATTATATTTTTTTTACATTAGCAGCCTGTAAATTTTCCTCTGCTGGGTTAAAGCCTCCTCTCCCTTTGAGGAGAAGGTTTGGAGCATATTCCACCACGCTGCTCCAGTGCGGGTTGGTGGAATGCACATGTGGCAGAATTTCGTTGAAATTAGACCCATGCAGGTTTCCTCATGATGTTTTCCTTCACCGCCGAGAACGAGATGAATTATAAACAGAAATTAAGCACATGAAAATTCAGTGGTGCCTGCCTGGGTTTGAACCCGAAATCATCGGTTAAGATGGATGTGTTCTAATCACTTTACCATCCTAATTATATTAATAATCTATAAACTATTCATGTCAATATTTCGTGTTTTAATCAAATCTTCTACTTACAAAGTAAGTACTTTGTAAACTTCTGGAAAAGAAAATTTATCGTTGTAAATTAATATTATTAATTGTATTGCATATGATATTGAATATCACCTCATTGTACTGACATATTAAAATTAAAATTTAGTATTTTAGTTCATCTAAAAATATTTTATCGACATTATTTTGTTTTTATTTATTACATTTAATTTTTATAAAATGATAAAATTTTCGATTAAGACCTACATTACCTATTATTCTCACAAATAAGATCGCATTCAATTTAATTTTTAATTCGATGAAGGAAAGAACAACAAATAAATCTCGTATATAAACAAAAGTAAAATTCGCGTTTAATAATAATATATAAAGGTTAAAATAAGTATAAAAGTAATCGAGAAAGTTTTACCAATTTGCCTGAATAAGAGAGTTTCAATCAAAGTTTCTGGCAACACAAACTAAAAGACATTGAACAAACACCGTTACTTCAACTCAGGTATGAGATTGGCACATACACTCTACCAACAATATTGAAATAAAAATTTATTTACTACTATTTCTAATGAATATATTAAAAGTAAATCAAAACGACATATTGTGATTTTGTTTTTTACTTTTTTTAAAGGTTATTGGCGAGTGAAATTAAAAAAGTCAAAGATCAATCCTGTGGAAATTGTTAAGACCTCTAACATGCTTTGGCCCTTTGTTGTTCATTATGCATAAAAAATTCTACTACAACATATTCAAGTTTCCTCACGATGTTCTGCTTCAAAGAGCATGAAAGATATAAATTAAGCACGTAAGAATTCAGTGTTGCTTGTTCGGAATTGTTCTCGCTATCTCCGATTCAGTTCCACGCGTTCCAACCACTGTACCACCTCGACTCTATGGTACTAATATTACATATAAATGAATCTATTAATAATACGAACCAAATCAAAATAAATTTTCTAAAAGTAGACTATATTCAAGACTAGTATAAAAAACAATATCGATACCCGAATCGATTCTGAAAGTAAATTATGTAGAGAGAAGCGACAAGACACTAATCAGTTAGTCTTTTACACGTAAATGTACGGTTAGATATAATTCGAATATAATATAAACAAAGGAAACGTGGAAATTAAACCAATCTAACATGTTAGTGATCAATCGAATAATCGTACAAATTAATTAGCTTTGACAGTACACGGTCTTGTCTTATTGAGATGTTCCAATTAATTGTAACAATCCCTGTTACTAATTAGTAGAGTTCTATCTAAAATTCTTATAATTAATAATATTACCAACTAGCTGTGCCCGCGACTTCTTGCGCGTTGTTTGAATTTAAGTTATTTGGATATTGTAGCGTGATTTTATTTTTATTCTATATATAATTCTAAAATAAAAGTAGCCTAAGTTACTCCTTATTACATCCGCTATCTGCCAGTGAAAGTCCCGTCGAAATTGGTTCAACAGTTCCAGAGATTAGCCGGAACAAAAAAACAAACAGACAGGGAAAAATTGTAAAAAATGTTATTTTGGTATATTATATATATATATATATATATATATATATATGTATATATACATACATATGCATTTAGTAAAAAATGGGTTATTTATTAAAGTAGTATTAACTACAAACAGACACTCCAATTTTATTATATGTATAGATGTATATATGATAATACTATCGCTGACATGACGAAAATTGCAACTACATAATGTAAGCGTATATTTTATTTAAATAACATATTTATAAATAATTATTAAAGATTGTATAGCTTATATTTATTGAGATATATTCAATCAAAGAATTATATAAATGTAATGGATACTTTTTGGTTTGACATTTTTTATAAATAAAATTAGAAAAAGAATATATTTGAATTTGAAATGAGAATTGTTGATCTGGGTTTAAAAACGAATACAATGGATGACTGTAACAAAAACTGAAAAATATAAATATTGTAAAATAATTTGATGTTCCCGTTTACTTAAAGCCGAGAAATTAAGAGTCGAGATGGCCCAGTGGTTAGAACGCGTGCATCTTAACCGATGATTTCGGGTTCAAACCCAGGCAGGCACCACTGAAATTTCATGTGCTTAATTTGTGTTTATAATTCATCTCGTGCTCGGCGGTGAAGGAAAACATCGTGAGGAAACCTGCATGTGTCTAATTTCAACGAAATTCTGCCACATGTGTATTCCGCCAACCCGCATTGGAGCAGCGTGGTGGAGTATGCTCCAAACCTTCTCCTCAAAGGAGAGGAGGCCTTTATCCCAGCAGTAAGACATTTACGGGCTGCTAATGTTTACTTGAAGCTGGATCTTCAATAAAAAACATAAAATAATTTGACGTAGAGGACATGCTTATCGTTCGGTCACTTTATGTTGAAAATTATAACTTGAAACGTTACTTGGTGTTAGAATTTTGTGCATGCCCCTCTGAGTAGATAACACTCATCATATATTCTAACGCCAAACACCTACACTTAATATTGTTATGTTATGGTTATAAGGAAGGGTGAGCCAGTGTAATTACAGGCACAAGGTACATAACATCTTAGTTCTCAAGTTTGGTGGCGCACTGGCTATGTGAGGAATGGTTAATATTTCTTAAAGCGCCATTGTCTATGGGCGATGGTGACCACATACCATCAGGTGGGTCATATGCTCGTCCGCCAACATGTACCATAAAAAAGTGTATATAATATCGATATTTAATATAACACATTCCTCGAAATATAAAATAAATAATTTTGAGAAATATTGCAAAATATGACCAAAAAAGTCGTCTACTAACAGGAATCTCATTTAATACGCATACAAAAACGTACGGCCTATCGGCTAGACTTTCAATATTAGGGGAGCCGTAAACTTTGCCGACGTGCGACGTCTTTACGGTATAAAAATATATGAGCACTTTTGGACTATAATAGACAAGCTTTCTCTACAAGAATATATTATATTTTTAATATTTAGAAAAGAAACTGAAGATTCAATTTAATAATTATGCTTGAATATGTTTTAGTGAGCCGAAATGGCCCAGTGGTTAGAACGCGTGCATCTTAACCGATGATTTCGGGTTCTAACCCAGGCAGGCACCACTGAATTTTCATGTGCTTAATTTCTGTTTATAATACATCTCGTGCTCGGCGGTGAAGGAAAACATCGTGAGGAAACCTGCATGTTAGACACACGTGAATTTCAACGAAATTCAGCCACATGTGTATTCCACCAACCCGCATTGGAGCAGCGTAGTGGAGTATGCTCCAAACCTTGTCCTCAAAGGGAGAGGAGGCCTTAGCCCAACAACGGGAAATTTACAGGCGGCTAATGCTAAAAAAAAAGTGTTTTAGTACACTATAAACAAATAATCACGATCCGTTCACAGTCACTCACTCACTCGCTAGGAAATATAAGGAAAAAAATTTAGTATACACATTAAACTTGTATACATATTTGACAAACATAGTTTTTTATTCTTAAAATAAATAATCATTTATTTCATTACCATTGGGAAACTTGAAATAAATATCAAGTAAAGAAAAGAAGAATTAATGATTGTGCAAAATTTAATTGAATATTAAATAATAGAATAAGCGTTTGTGATTATTCCACGCTCTAATAACAGCCCTGCCAATAAATACGTAAAAAAAAAATTACATATGTTATTGCATGATTTAATAACTCAGCCAGTAATAATGTAGCTCGTCGAAGTCGCGTCGCCTCTCCATTTTCAGCGGCCGGCGCCATGCGACGTCCGGACGTGTTTATTTTTCATTTCCGCCCGGTCCGGCCGAACCCTACGCTCGCGGCCCTCGTCGTCCCTAAGTGATGGTGCAAGTCACGAAATACGACCTATATGAAGAACGAAATAAGTTATAAGCGTTTAAGCGTTTCATTATAATTCAATTTAAAACAAATTTAAATAATAAAATTTTATATTTGATTAATAAATTAAGTTTATTTATGCTATCATTTTGTAGTTAATAAACACAATTTATAAATTCAGTTCGCTTCTTAGAATTAATTATTTCAAATCAGAATATCACCTTTAATAATTGTGATGTGTGGTGGTGATCGAATATCACTCATTTATCTGTCCGCCTACCATGAAACAATAGGATCTTTTTTTATAAAAAACTAAATATAACTAAATATACTCCTGTGGATTTTGCGATTGGTATTAATCTTTTAACGACCAGCAATAATTATTTTTTCTTCGCTTAATTCGCTTAATCTTCCGTTTACACCACATCACAAACATCAAGATGTGGTAAGCGTGAACGTGAAACAAAAATAAGGCAACATCGATCACATACAGTTCTGTTTTACAGACCGTCCTTATTACATTGCTTAACGTGTCGAAGACCACCGCACACATTCATTTGTTTCAAACAATTATTTGTTTTGATTTTACATAACTAAATACAATTACATCGTTGATTGATTAATCTTAATCAACTAAAATACTTGTTAAAAAACTTGTCGACATCTTAACATACTCACCCAAATACTTACTTCAGTGCTAATTTTTTTTATGCGATTTCATGACTTTATTTGAGTGTGTGTGTGCTTCAGGGGGAAACGTAGGCACTTATCAATTTTTAACATTTTCATCACGAGGGCGTTAGGTGAGAATGTATATAGAACATGTCTAAAGTTTTGTATGAAGAGTTATAATTTTATCGTTGTTTTATATAATAGAAATAACTGTAAATATTTCATTTATGAGCTTTAAGTTTATCTCACGAAGAGAGTTATTATAGGTAATATGTTACTGAATCTTATTACATTGCCTAAGTCATAATTAATCCGGATTCAGGAGAACACTAACAGACTCCTAAAAACGATTTCTAAGAGGTTAAGCACCTCAGTGCAACACATCCGACAATTAGTTTATTTTAATATGATATAAATTATGGAATACTAATAAAGGCTTAAGACATGACTGTAAATGTAAAGCATACAATAAATAAATATTTTATGTCTGAAATAGTAGTACTTACTTATATAAAAAATAAACTCGGTTACAAAATATATCTAGATTAGATTCAATTGCTATCATTTTAGTTAAAATTATAAAAAAACAAATGAACATACCTGTCAAGGTGAGCACCGCTTAATAAGCTTACCTTCCGTAAAAATACTCGCTCCCTGTATCTATTTAACTGGGAACAACAAGATTATCCCATCCGTAGTTGAATGTGCCGGTTCGTTTATCTCAATGTCGCAGACGGACACGGCTCGTACGTGCTTTCGTACAAAATAAAATGCTAAGTCTCCACATTTCTGGCAATAAAGGCAATGCAGCATACTCGCTACTTTTTTATAATGTTGTATTGTGTGAGTAGATTATTTACATGTAATAAGTTAGTAAGTATTTAAATAAAAGATTTAACTTAGATGATGATAACTGTGTCGTGTCCGTTATATTAAAAGTTTTAACCTGTATAAAATATAATTATAATTATATATGATACAGGATCATCTTTCTCTAGGTATTCTCTTAACGAGAGACGAGGAAACATACTGACAACTGATAATGTTACACTTCACACCGAAATAAAGACAATTATTTAACTTTTTAAATTCTAAACAATATCTATTCTAATATAATTAATTAAGTGCATTTTGCAGTAACAGTTAACCAATAATTTATTAAAGTTATTCGACAGTCTGTTGTAAATTTGTAGTAGGTGTATACTGGATCTGATTTCAAGTGAACCTGGTTTTATACAGCGTGATACATGAATTTTGCTGTTTGTATTAGAAATATCGGAAGAGTTCGTATGCAACACTATTATTGCTTGTTTTGCAGCGCTTTTCCGAAATATTGGTCGATTTCATGGCTAACTTTTATTCTATACCACGAATAGTGTTCCAGTACGAATTTAAATAATGTTTAATACGTACTGAGTCCATATGAGACAGACGTACATTTTTTAAGTGTGTTTTAAAAGACGAGGTTTTAAGTTATTTAAAAAATAAACTTGATAATTATTATATGTTTATTTGGTAAGCGCTTTCCACGGTTATCGTAAAAAAAAAATATTTTACTGGTTATTCGACATAGTGATAAATTATATATTTATAGAAATTTCTTTTAAAAAATTATACTGTTCGCGAGGGATTATCAAAAATATCACTATCTAATGCCCGCGCAACAACGTCGGGAGCAGCTCGTTAAAACAATTTTTTTCACCATTGGTCGATCAAAGCTCAAAAGAATTGGAATCCAAAGCCTCGGGGAACTCTACAATTATTTCTGTTTCATTTATCTGTCATAAAACTTATGCGATGTATATAATATAAAACTCATATTCTCATATATCGTCATATGGTATATGGTGTTATGCAGCTCATTCGACTGAAATAATTTTATTTATTGACAGACTGTTGGTGAGCCACGTGACGCTGACCGCCGGCATCCACGTTAGATCTAGCGCCGCTACTGATCAAACTATGTATTTTTTTTAATCTCATTTAAAGTCTGGTTTTTACTAGGTAGGTACTTTTGGACATAGGGAAATTAATAGATTTATTCGAGTCATAGAGGACCTGCGTGACCTCCTTAATCGTTAATATTTGTGTGATCTAAAAATAATATTAAAACTTCTGGTCTTACTTCAGTTACAGCCAAGAGTTTTTAATTCCTTATAGGATTGTATTACTTCAGAACTTTTATCATTTGTAACTACTCCAGTTTTTTTTAGTAGATTGTATAATTATTACTGATAATTTTACCCCCAATCGTGTCTGAAAAAATAAAGTAATCACGATAAAAAAATAAATTAATCTCAAAATAACTGCATATTCTCGAGTTATGTAGGTTGCCATATATCTGGGGTGCAAGTCAGTCACCTCCACGTGGTGCACCCTGGGCAGCGAGGTCGACGAGCTTACTCGTCGGACACGGCTAACGACTGATGCGGCGATATACCACGGGGTCGCTCCTGGTTGGCAAGAATGGAGGGCTCGTGACGAGCTTAGCGGTGTGGTTACACAGTGCTGGTTAGCGGCGGAGCCAGTTACCTTATCCGCAGTTCCTAACACCCAGCCTCCAGTGGCGGACTTAGGGGAGTCCGTCACGGTATTACGGTATGGGACGGAGGCAGAGGAAGGCGCGCATTCATACATCCAGTCGCCTTATGGCAGGGCCGTGATGGTAAGCCACGAACGTTCCCGTAGCTTCACGATTATACGGCACGGCGGGAACCCGAGGTGGTTTTAGTGAGTAATACGGGACAGGGTCCCGGGGGTTGTCCCACATACCCGTCCCAGACCTCCAACTGGGACTGCGGAATGCGTAAATACATTTCCTCTTCATTATTTTTTATTTTATTTCTTTTATTTCATGATATCGGTAGGCGGACGAGCAAATGAGCCACCTGATGGTAAGTGGTCGCCACTGTCCATAGACAATGGCGTTGTTACGTCCCTTGTGCCTGTAGTTACACTGGCTCACTCACTCTTCAAACCGGAACACAATACTGAGTCCTGTTGTTTGGCGGTAAAATGTCTGATGAGTGGGTGGTACCTACCCAGGCGGGCTTGCACAAAGCCCTACCAAAGTGAAAAAACTAGTCCCATCTATACTAAAAAAATAATTAACTTACTACGATTTTCTTAAACAAGTTTTGTGGCCGTTTTAGTAAATGCGGTTTTGATGTTAACTTATACATTTTTATATTTCAATCAGTAGGTACCACCCACTCATCAGCTATTCCACCGACAAACAGCATTACTTAGTACTGTTGTGTTCCAGTTTGAAGGCTAAGTGAAACTGCAGTACACACAGCACACACAGGCACAAGGGACATATTATTATCTAAGTTCCTAAGGTTGGTAGTGCATTGACGATGTGTAGAATATTTAATATATCTAACAGCACCAATGTCCCAACCTGCATTTCTCGTTTTTGATTATTATGTAAATGTTAAGTGGCACGAAACATGGTGAAAAATAAAGGATTTATAAAAACATGAAAGAAAATATTAGACATTTTAATTATATAAGAACAGCCTTACAATACTAGAAGTGTAACAGTTTTAGGCGTAAGAAGTAGAGCGAACACTTTCATTTATGCACATTTATCCACAAATCGAAAAAAATAATTCTTCAATGAAAAAATATATTTTGTACAATAATTTATCTATTCTCTCGTCTACTATCACAGTCCAAAGCTTAAATGACTTCTAAGATGCAGAATGAGATAGTTCGCAAATCACATTATTGTAAACTGCAAATAATTTATTTAAAAAAAAAAAAAATAACAGCCATATACAATTAAGTATTTTCAAAAGAATATTAAGTCTTATATCTATAAAATAAAACTTCTAGGCGTACATCAAATTTTCACAGCAATATGTCGCTGTTGTGGTGTTATCAGCATTATTATCCTATGTCAAAAAAATATAATTTGATAGATGTTCAATATGAGTTAGATATTCAATATCTAAGTTTGAGAACTGCTGAATTCGGGGAAACCAACCATGATCGAACCATGCAATCTTCAGTAACACTTTGCAAACCCACAATAAGTCACCGAGACACAGCTACACACAATCAAATAATTATACTAACAAAAAAATTACATGAACCTAATATTGCGATACGGCAAGGAACAAAGTTGCGTTGAATTTTTTCTCCCAACATAATGTAGAAAACCTATGTTTATGCTTAAATTAGTGACACCTACAAAATGATTTTGTCGTTTCTCTTCATAGTGACATTGCTACAGTCATATTACTGCATTTCTATTATAAAATATTGGGGGTCCTATTTTTGTTGATGAAATATAAATTTCCTGCAACAAAATATTGCTGTAACGGACATGCAACGTTTTCGAACATATCAGCCACATATTGCAGGAAAATATTGCCATTTAAAGGCACCTTAACTTTGTAACATTGTATTGGAAGTAAATACATATCATCAGTCAAGTAAATGTATGAACCATGTATGACTGTAATCAAATATTTTTATACATTTAAAAATCATTATTAAATTACTCGCCGAAGTTATTGCTAAAATTTTATATATTTTTTTCTTAACAATAGTAATTACTTAATAATAAAAATGGAATATTATTAAACAAATTGATTTTCAATCTTTTAAAAAAATTGTTTTATAAGGATTACTTTTAAATTTTCTCTAATCGTTACTAAAGCAACAGCCAAACTTTCGAAAACACACATTTTCTACAAAAAGGATTATTAAGCAAAATATAAAATGCATATACATTGAAAAGAAATGCAACATCGCATACATACGATTTGTATGGAATATTTAAACAGTATTTTAAATTAATTATTATATTCTAACATTAATACAAAAACAGTATTGAAAATGCTAATAAAACGCAGTTACTGACACAATACCAGCAATTAATATATAAATGTTTGTTGCAGCACATAAATTTACTTACAAACAGAAATAGCTATACAAAAAATAATAATTGAAAAGGTTATTTATTTTTGCTTGATTGTGTAAACAAAATTAATTTAATTTTTTATTACACTTATTAAATATAACAAATTTTTCGATACCAATATTGTTTATGGAAAAGCATTGATTTAACATTGATTTTGATTCTGATGAAGAAATACTTATTCAGTGGAGAACATTACCTTAATGAGTGGAAGAATATTTATGAGTGAACTAAGTTCTGGTTTAAGACAATATTTAGTGTTCTTAAAAAAATCAAGATTTTTCATAGATAATTAAAATAAAACTAAGTACACATGAATACAAATCATCAGATTTTATCATTCAAATAGATGCAATATTGAAATAAATATAAATGGAATATTCATTTGACTTTTAAAGAAATCCTCTACGGTTTATATATTATTTATCATTGTGTAATCTTTAATAGAGTCACTGATTCTATATATTTCTTGAAATATTTTATAAATTATTGTTTAACTCTGAGTTGTTATAATCATTAATTTTATTACCGAATCTAATAAACAAAATATTCTATTTTTATTTAAATATCATCCTGTTTAAAAAAAACTAGATTATTTATGTAGCATTGATTCAACACTATTTAACAATTTAAAAAATGTCTATGCTCCTACTGGCTAGGGACATTTGCAACATGTTCTATGTCCTCCTGATTGTCTATTTCTTTAAAAAATTATGAACTTTATTCGTTTACTTTGGTTCTGTTCAGTTCGGTGAACATTATAAATGATTAATATTACTAGATGTTATTTCTTAACACAGGTATTCTTTGTACAAACACAGGCAACTTATAATTATAATATTGATTTGTTACCATTACTAGACCAATTAATTAAAGTATCAGACGGTCCATCCTCTATATCTAACAACAGATTATTCTTTGATTCATCCTTAGAACTATGCAAGACAATGTCTTCATCGTTAGTTTGAAGATTAACATACGAGAGAGATTTCTTCTTTTGTTCTAAGTCAAATATTTCCAAATCTTCATCCTCGTCTTCATCAGATTCCATTGTTAGTGGTATTCGAGATAGTTCAAGATTGTCTCTTCGGTCATCCGACTGGAGGACACCATATCTGAATTGATTAGCATCATTTGTATTGTGTGCATTGCCACTATCATATTTTTGATTCTTTTTCCTGTAATTTAAAAAATTTGAAACCCATTAATGATAACACATGATAGACTTATTACATAAGGAAATTCTCATGTTATATAGTATTTCCTTAATGGAATTTTATATTTTATTGGAATGGTTAGTAAGTAGTTTTAAGTATTTAGAGTGAAACTTATTAACCTATAACAGGTTAATATCCCTTTAAATCAGTATAGCAAGAGTACAAACAATCTTAAAAAGATCAATACATGTAATGTGTTAACTATTATTTATTCTTCAATATTTATTTATTTATTATTTATTTATCAAAATTACAAGTTATTTTCCTTATATAAAAATGGTGCAATAAGTACAACATTTGATTCATAGTTTGATTATGCAGTTTGCTTAACCAAAGCTACACTTATCACACATCAACCTTCTTGTACGTGCTATTAATCACACTCTGTATGAAAGTGGTCTATGGTCATATGTAAGACTGAGGGTATGAATTTACTTCATTTTCTTTGTATGAAAAATAATGACCATAATAAATGCACCTCTAACGTTTGACTACCAAATATACATATAGAAGATGCAGAAAATAGCATGCTTTTTAATAAAAAAGTGGTTCTTACTAATAAATCAATTTTATACTTAGAATAAGTCGGTAAAGGTAGCTAGTAATTACTAGTCTGTATAGGGCAGATAGCAGTATAATATAGAAGCTTAGTAGGCAACTTCTTAAATAATTGTCAGTTTTTGTTAAACAAATTTAAAACAATTAGTTGAATTGTTCTCAAATTTGGCATGCAGACAGCTAATAAACAAAATTTAGTAGCAAGAGACTTCCAAGATATATTTAATTTTAGAGAGAATTATACTAAAAGGATAATAAAATGTTGTGTCTCCTTATCTTCTCTGATACTGCTTATAAATAATGTAATAACAAGTATCTGATAGTAATATGTTTATCTATTTGAACTCTGACATTGTTATAATCTGAGTTGAATGGCAACTTTCATAACTTAACTAAAAGGATTTCTCAATTTTTTATAAGTATACAATATTGGTAATAATCTATGAAATCATTTACATAAAACTCATACAAGAAGCAACAGCACATGCAACAGAATATTTGATATTCTTAAAACATTTGGAAGCTATTTAGTTATCTTCTAAAAACAGCTGCATTAAAACAGTAATAAGTGAAAATACCTGTAAAATATGAAGTATGCAACAGCCAGGAGACTAAATCCACCAAAAACAATGAGACCTCTTTTAACAACACCAGGATTGTTAAGATCAAGACTACTCTCAGCTTCTGTAGATGTTACAGCTGTAGTTTTATTCGCAACAGTTGCATTTGTCTTTACAAGTGTCTCGTTTAACTTTGTGATATTACCTGAAATATTATTTATATTCTATGAGTAAAAAAATAGTTTTTTTTTATTAAAATATTAATATAGAATATTTAGTTAATGTGTGTGATATACACACACATACAGTTTTCACTATGCCAACTTTTAATCAGCACAGTTATTATGATTATAGCATAGCAACTATTGCTGTATAATATTTGTCTCAGATTGATAAATTTTGCCATAGATAAATCAGTATAATGGACCTTTCCAGTAGCTGATTGCAGATCATATAAGATTGTCATTTATTTTGAAGAATGAGTGACAACAAACAGGTCATATGATTAACCATCATACAGATTTTTTTTGGCAATAGTGGGTTTTTTACTAAAACTCAAAACACTCAATGTATAAGAATCGCTGTAAAATCAAAAAAGAATATTTTTTAATTTTAATTTTTGTATGTATACAAAAACTGTAGTATAATATGCTATAAGTGATAAAACCCAGCATGTATACTAAGTTCGGATATAATGCATAAATTTTGTTATAATGAATAATTAATCAATAATAAAACAATATTACATAAATTATTAATAAATTTACCTTTAGGACTGTCCAATACACTACTATTGCTCTGTATTTTTGTGTCAGCTTGAGCAGGTGATGGTGGCAAAGGATTAACATTTAATTTACCAATTCCACCTTCACTTAGTCCATCGTGTGGAGGTATACCCTCATTATTAGCTGCAATTTCCTTATTGGGGACATCATTTTGTGGTTGGGTATTAGATCCATCGACGTGCTGGGCTGCATCTATATTCACTGTAGATGATTTTGTATCAGGATTGTCATTAATTTGTTTTGGCAATGAATCGGCTTCTCGTTTACGAAATTGCATTACTTTTGCATTATACCGACTAGAAGGCCAATATCTATACACATTATCTAAATTGGCATCGCTGTTTGCTCTATTGTAAACATCTTCCGTTGTTTTAGCACACGTTAGGAAAAGGAACAATAGTCCAACTCGTATTTTCATATTAAATCGATTTTATGCTTCTACACATTCATCAATGAATCTTAATTGGAATAGTACAATGATGTTTCTATCATATTTGTTTAATTAATAATAATTTATCCTCCCATCAATTACGCACACTGCCCACAACCAATTCGAAACTAAGTAGCAATGACGAACCCTAATACTTGAGCAATATTGTTATAGGATACGTTAAGAAAGCAATTTGCACAAATATAAAATATTGAGCAAATATAAATACATATAAGTAATCGAAGCAAATTACGAAAACCGAAATATACAATGGCCTATGATTAATATTTAATTTCTGACAGCTGATATATGAAATCATAAATATCAGTTGTCAAATTAACATTGACATTTTGATATAGAAAAGACAAAAAAATAGTTCTCGAAGTTGCAATGCTTAATAATAATTTATATTAATATGCATCACATTTTTTTAAGTAACTCATATAATTAAAATATAAAATATTACTAAAAATATAATGAAACTGAATTTTACTTTTAAATCATTTAAAATGCGCAAAATAAATAGGGTTTTTGATGTTGTCCTGATTGTATAGGTAATTTATATAATATAGTAGTTCAATCAATAACCCTAATATGAGATGAAAGATATATGAATACTCTTTTTTCTTAATCTCTCACAGCATACATTTAGTAGATATTATTGTAATATGCTCAATAAACTTAATACTTAATTATTTTTGGATATCTATGATAAATCAGCAGACGTATTTAACAAGAACGCAATAGTAATTGTGATTTTAGGTAAGCTTTGCCTTTCTAATATCAAATAATAAAGTTTAAAGAGTATTAATACAAAATAAAAACTAAAGGCTTATTTGTTTTTATTTTTCACTCTTTGTTTGTCATAATATGTATAAATTACAATAAATATATTTTTTTTTAATTTATAATGTTCCATTAAAACACTGCCAACAGCAAATAAAATATAAAATAAAACTAACAATCACAGAAGTATTATTTAATTTATTCAAATAGACATTTATATTAATCATATATTTAAATATGTAGAGGATCCAAATTTTTAATTTTTGGTAAGTATCTATAACACTGACTGAGTATCCACTTAATAATTTTAAACCTAAAGATACAAACATCGGTACATTTTGTTCCAAACATTTAGGTACACAGTAAATATCACTACAAAATTGAACAAGTTAGAAATAGTATAGATTTATCAAAGACTTACTATTAAAATGTGGTTTAAATATTATATCGGCAGTGATAAAACAAGCCAAACACGCATACGTACCATAATACCGCCGAATGTTTCGAGATGCTAGGTATATTTAATCATAAAGTGATAGCGATCATCGCGTAATCCTTTATTTAGATAAAGTACTAGATTTTAAGAATTATTACGATCGTAAAGATTATACCATTCAAAACTCCGAACTACATTCACTCAAAATCTCACAATGTGAGCACACATCACCCCTGATTCTAGGATAAACCAGACAATTAAATCTTAAAGTTAATTACAAAATTAATAAATATATTATAAATAATTTTATATGACCTATTTATACAAAATCTGTAAAGTAGAAATGATATTGCGCATAACGCGTTCGTTAACTCCAATCTCCGAATAGGTATGTTTCTACCTACCATAATAAGTCAGCCTATAAAAATAGATTGCACATAAAGTTAGTTACGAAAATATTTGCAGTGAGATTTAACGCAAAGGAATCAAAAATTGTGATAATACACAAATTGACCAAACGAACTTTTCAAATTATATGCTTAGTTCTCTCAAGCTTCACATATAGACAACTTATATAATAGCTAAAAAGTTGTTACTTTATATAATAATAAATATTCCAAAACGCTAAATACATAATACGTTATACTTAAGAAGTGTGCGAAATAGTGATAAATGTTTTAGATCTTCTGGCCCCTTGCAATAAAATCAAATATCCAACATGTCAAGCAGTTTACTGCTAATAATTCACAATCTGATGTTTCTGTAACTTTAAGTACATTTAATAAGATATTCATTTCGGCACGTCAACTATATAATATTCGTATGTAATATAACCCTACTTCTCTATATCAAATAATTACGTAGCTCTAATAAATCTTTTGATACTTTTATATAATTATCTCTAATTTTTAAAAATACCCTAAGCTTCTCAAATATTGAAATTGTGGTAAATTATTTGTTTTACACTATTAATTCTGATAGTAAATTAAGGCGCCCCTAATTTCCTATTGCTTTCGTTAACCGAACTGACGATAAACCAATGAATGTAAAATATTGTCGAATTTTAAAAACGTCTTAAATTCTAAAACCATGGCACTCAAATTACTTCTAACAAAGGAGGGAACTCTTCACAACTGGTTATTAATTAAATTTTGATTATGAGCAATAGGTTAATACGTATTTGTCGAATTTATGCATTCTTTTTATTCAGTCTTCCACAAATTAAATGTAATGCAAAACTATTGTATTGCGGAATGTGATAAAGAATTAAAAAAAAAAAAAAAAAAACGTTTATTAACTGGGAGTCAAATAAATCTAGTTATAGTTTCTGTACTGACATATTGTGATTTACGACTCATTCCGGGAAAGCAATTAGGTACTTACTTATCTTGTTCTACTTCATAAAATGAGAGTCATTTCAATATTACTTCCTATTTACCTACCGACTATGAATATGGAATTACCTATCCAAACATGAAACTGTCATACCCAACCTAAGTTTAAAATTGCTGCCCCGGACCAGGACGAAATTTATTGTTCAACCTAGGGCGTTGAAAATGTTGGACTTTGTTTCTTAACGTCCTGCAGCTGATGTCGTTCACTCCAAGCGCGCTTTGTAGCTAGTCTTCCATATTTCAGCGAGAGTAACCGCTGAGTGGAAACGATGGAAGATGCAAAGCGGGAGTGTGAAACGTTGGACAAGAGACCAGGCGACGAATCCGTAGAAATCGAGTTGAACCTTGAATGTTTCAAAATGTGTGATTAAGAAAAATATTGAAATATATTATTTTAAAGCATTTATTTACACATGAAACGAAATAAATGACAAGATTTTTGTTACCATAACCTAAAGTATGTCCAAAGTTGCAGCGCTTTCTCTTAAAATAGGAATATATGATTGATTTTTATTGTATGAATTTTATCTGATGTATAGGCCATTGATTAATTGTAAAAGGAAACAAAATACAAAGATATATTGTAAATAATTGCATTAAAAACTGGTTAATTTTGACTATAAAACGTACATATAACCGTTTTATTGCCTCTATCAGTGTAAGGAATGCATCGGAATTTCATTTTCACGAGAAAATGCTACTATCATTCTATTGCCCATTCCACGCAGTCATGATTTACACAGAACCAATTTTTTGTTTTTAATTATTGAAGGCCTCAGATTGATTATCTTTCTCATATGCTTACTTATATTTTAAATGTTTACTGTATAAAGTATAAAATATTTACCGGGTTAGCGAGAACTTTCTGTGCTTCAAAAGTGTAGATCAGCCACATGGTGACATTGCAAATAAGCAGGAAAGTAACAGCTTGACGAGCTGGCTTGCTGCGTTCTTGTTCGGGAAGGTGAACCCGGCGACGAGAGACATCCGCAATAAATAATAGTTGCAGAACAACCTGTAAGAAAGATAGCATAGATTTACAGTAAATTAACGAATTAAATTTATGTATATATATCAGATAGCAGGACCAACTCATTTTTTGAAAGATGTCTTAATTATAGGAATGGCACATTCATAAACTTATAAAGCGTATCAAAATTAAAATTTTCCAATGTTTTTTAAAAACAATATACATATATTTTAAATTGTTACAGTTGCTTTTTTTTTGTTTTAAAAAAAAAGTTTATTAAAAATTTTTACTTTAGATTATTCAAATTTTTAAGTTTCCCGTGACAAGTAGTTTTTTTTTTAAATATTATATTACCTGAAGAACACTCAAGCATCCGGTAATCATGACAAGAAGATTGGGCTCGTGGGTGAAAGCGCCCATGCCGCCAGCAATGACACTAAATACAGCATACACGAAGAGTCCAAACGCCGAGACACGTAGAAGAATATCATTCAAGTCCGATTGCTCTTCTGAGCGGAACTTCAGTGATTGCACCCTGCGAAGAGGTTCGGTACAGGAGGAAGGATTTGAGCTCCATTTCATTTTTCTACCACTACATTATTATAGATTAACCAAAACCGGTAAACATGTAAGTTAAAATTTTTTAAAGAAAAATGTGTGTTTATTTTTAACAAAAACCGTTCGTGATCATTGTTATTAACAATTTATGAGAGTGCACGAAATGTGCCGGAAGTTTAATTGGAGCAATTAATATTAATTATGTAAAAGGATTTAAGGAATGTTACGGGAAGTTATGGAGTTAAGAACGGAAGGGAAAAAACAAAAATGATAAATGAACACAATAAACAAATAAATTAAACACAAACAAAAGGAGAATAAAAAAAAAGTAAAACACTGCTTCTAAATGTCTGTGTTAAAACCAAATTACCTACTCTAATATTAACACTGAGAATATGTTAAGCAAAACCCTTTAAATTACTGTGATTCACGTTACAACAAAATTTTACAAAAACATATATTTAGATGATAAAATAAATGATTGTCTTACCGAATAAATCCAATAAGTATAGCAAAAATTGACAGCACCATCAGCGCACAATGGGAAACATCTGCTAAATAAATCGATAAACGCTTCAACTCTTGATGTCTTATCAGGACGAAGAAGAGAATCAAGCAGATGAGAGAAGCAACCAGGAGCAGGAGGCCACAGAAGAGTCCCTTCGATGCACCAGCGCAGTCAACACGATTGCCACGCTGAGCCGCCGCTAACGCTGCTGCCCTGCGGGACAGAACAGCCTCCAGACGTCTTTCCAGATCTTCATCGCTGGCCACGCTGTAACCAAACACGTACGCACACGTCATTAACGTATGCGATGGTTTTGGTGTTAGTGCTACTAGTGGTGTACTAATCGTGCAAAGGTGTGAATGATTTTTTTTTCAGTAAAAACCTGGATAAATTGCATATATCTAAAAATAATCTAAGCTATTGGTTATACGGAGAGAAATGATAAAGTTAATTTTTGTAAACTTACCTGGGATATCGTCCAATATGTTTCCACATAACATAAATTACAGCAGCCCCAATCAGAGAATATTCGATGATAAATGGATATAGATAAGGAGCTGAATCCGAAACAATGGTCCCCATGATTGGGTTTCGTCCGCATACTGTACTATTATCGATGTTGGCTATTAAAGCAGCAGGATTCAGATTGTCGAATGATTCAAAGATTTCTGTAGCGTTGTTGGCTACAAACATAAATTAATATTTAATTCAGTTTTAAGCAAGATAAGCAGTAATAAAAAATAAATAAAACGATATATAAAGTAAAAATAAAAGTCTCCAAAAATAACGTAAGTTTAATCGGAATATTTTATAATAATTATATTATGGACACTGACAACTCATATAGCAGCGAAAAATTGATATTATAATAGATTTTCAATGGATTTACGTTATAAATGGCTTTATTTTAATAACCAAAAATACTTTTTTTGCTCATTTTGTGCAATTGAAACTAAACACCAACATGCTAACACTTGTGTACAATGTATAATTGATTAAAAATAAAAACAGGTGCACCTAGACCTACTCGAGAAAAAAATAAACGCAAACTATAATCTCTATGGCGGGGAACCAAAAACGAAGATGGAAGACACTCCGTCGACAAACCTGGTGAATGTGGTGGTTCATCGACACGGTACGTTTCGATACTATTCCCCCACTCATCTCTAACTGATGGTAACGATCCAGAAGTGCTTGACATCAGTAAGGTAGACATAGTGCTTACAATAGGTTTCATGGTAGAGGAATAAAGCCATTGGAAAACTTCCAACATGGCAGTTTGTGATTGTGTCACTTTATCAGCCCCTACAGTTATCGGTGCTGCAGTGGAAGTCGTTGTAAAGGGGTTATCATTTGGCCATGAATCTTTAAAGTCCCGACCATAAGCTATTCCGGTGTCGTACCCTAAAGTGGTCTTTATTGTGTCAATTATTTTTGATTTAGGATTGGAACCACCACCCATGTTATAATATGATGAAGTAGTAGTCGCTGAAAAGTTAGTCCAATGCTCATTTTAATAACATACATGCAGTTAAATGAAGGGTTTAATTATGTTATTAGGAAGTTATGCAGTATCTAACAAATAAGAATGGATAAATATAATCCGAAACTTACTCGTAGTGGGAGTCGTTGTAGGAATAGAGGTTGTAACAGAGATTGCATTTAAAATCTGTTCTCCGGTAGATTTCGCAATAGTAGTTGCAGTTGAAGCAATCGTAGTCGCAGCGGTAGTAACGGCGCCGAAAACTTTACCAGAATGTCTCAACGTATGTTTTCGGATAACTTCTTGAAATTATTAATTTATTAGGTATTTTATTGTTTGAAATTACATCTTAAATGAGGTGATACTTCAAAATAAAAACTTACTTCCCAGTACGCCTTCTCCAGGAACACCCTGAGGGTTCTTTACGTGATAATCAGTAATTTCCTTTAGTGATTCCAGGACTAGAGTTCTTATCCAGACACATATATTAGTAGCCACAACATGCATCAAACCGAATCTTGCTATAACTTTGAATCGATGTATATTTAACTAAAATAAGAAGAATAAAGCATTCATATTTTTTTCCTTACAAATGTATAACATAGAAATAAATATGGTAAGTACTCACTCTTGAATTCATGAATATAAAATACATTTGCATGAAAGTAAACACCATTTGAAGAACTGGATTAACACCTTTCAAAATCAAATAGCAAGGCGACTCCAAGGGTAATTCGAAGAACGTCCCAAACTCCAAGCCGTTATATATCATTGTTCCTAGGCCAAAAGCTGTAAACACAAAATATAAATGTTCAGAATTTTTGTAAGCATAAATCTGAAAGAAATGTCTATAACGTCATAGTAGTTCTATTTACCAATAGCGCCGATTCTTAGGAAGAAGCTACCATGGCTATGTTCGTTCTGAGAAGTTTTCCGACGGCGCATAGGTCGGGACACGGGTCCTGCTTCCAACTCAACGACATCTTGTTGCTGCAGAAGGATTCAAAAGGGATTTAAAAAAAATATTTTATCATCCATTCTTGAAATATTTATAAACCACTATAACACAACGTATCGTATATAAAAAAGAATTATATAAACTTGCAATGGTATCTGCAGGTTTATTAGTGAATGAAGAAAAAAAATGTTATTATTATATAATAAAATAAATAAGTTGGGGTACATTCAACACAGTAGCATAACGCGTTTTTAACGATTTATGAAAACAATCTACTACTTGATAAAGCAAAAACAGTGTAATAGCCGAGTAAATAAGCATTGTACATTTTCGCAATCACACACGATAGAACAACAGCACATCCAAAGCTTTCCGTGATAATACAATACGCATATGATAAAGCAGGATCTTCTAGATATACCTCACCTGTTCTGAGGCATATAATTGCGCCATTTGTATTTGCAATTGTTGTTGTCGTACTTTATCACGCATCTTACGGGGATACACCTCCTGCCCAAATGATATGGAAAAAACAAAAAGTAGGCGGCATAAACAAAAAGGGGATTCATGCGCCAGTCACGTCCTAACGAAGCATTTACAAAAATCAGGGTTGAGTGAAAAGCTTATAAATAAATTTGCGATAGAGTGCTAAAGGATCACAAAAATTAAAAAATCACATAATAAAAAAATTATACGTGAAGATATTATATGTTAACTAACACAGAACAACACAATGAAGTGACCATGTGATACGATAACTGTGTTATAAACATTTTATTGGATGTGCTGATGATGTGCGATAGATGATTGAATACATTACACGAACCTGGAACTGGCTATGTTTTTTGCTCTCTTTGGCTGTCTTGTCCTTTCCACTGTCTTCTTTCTTATCTTTGTCCTTATTTTTTCCATCTTTCTTGCCATCTTTCTTTCCATCCTTTCCTTCTTTACCTTCTTTGTCTTTAGTCTTCTTTTCTTTTTCTTTCTTTTGTTTCTTCTCTTTAGGTGGAGGTTTTGGTTTCGGAGGGCTACCGTTGCAGCATGCACTTTCTGGTAATATTTTAACATGGTTACTTTTAACAAATATGATGAAATTTGTTTTATTTAATAAGTAAAATAAGTACAAAAATAACAATATAATTATGTAAAAAAATGCTGACCTTGTAGTAAGAAGCAGAACACGTACAGCAAAAACAATATGCTCATGCCATACAAGTAGGTGAAAAATCCCTCGTAGTAGTAAAGAGGGAGATTGTGAGTGATTACATCGCTGATGACGTAAGCAATACACACGACTACCAGAAGCTTCGCGTAGATGAAACTCGAGATAATAAACAGCGAAGTTCTGCAAAAAAAAAATATTTTTAAAAATTGTTGCCATGAAAGTCAATGAGAAATAACAATGACTCCAAATCAGAACAAATAGTGAGTTTTTACTGATAAAGATATTTTATAATAAGGTAATATCTTAACTTAAATATATAATCAGTTCCGTTGAAAGCGTTTTCTTTTTTAACATAATGCTACATTATAACCACGTAACAACATTGTTACAGCTACGTTATTTATATTTTAAAATCTAAACTAAAGATTAAACAACAATTAGTAGTAAAGACATTTAAAAATATATGTTTAAATTACATTACCCTAAGCCTTTTATATACTTTAAAAAAGAGAAATGATATAAAAAACTGGCCCTACATTAAGCATTTCTTCATACAAACTCTTGTTAATATAATTTATAAATATTGTTCTATTCACTGATATACGATGAGCTTTAAAAACTTGCTTTATTCGTAGAATAATAAAATAAGCTTTTAAATACTGCATAATTTGTAAAAATCCAGGTTAAGTTAGGCCACTATTCATTCCCGCCGCGTATTAGCATTCTGGGTCATGGACAAAAGAAGGTGAAAAGGTAGAGCATGAAATGGAGATAAATCCGCGGATGAAATCAACTTTTCAAATATACACGAAATGAAAAATTAATTTCATAAAAAAAAATTACAATGAATTTATTATTGAGATATGTATATCTTATAAGTTACGTACTTATACATAAAAATATACAATAAAAATGTGTATGTAAATCTGTACTAGTGTATAGACATCGTTTTTTTTAAACTTATTTATAAATTATCTAAAAATGATATGAAATAGGATAACAATATATACTGTTCGAGACATACTTCTTCGACGGCTTCGGCTGAACGCACTTCAGCTCCATCTCTTTGTTAGCGGTATTATGCTTCTCAGCAATTGCTATATCGCTGCCCTGTTGCCGGTGCTGGCCGACCGGCAGCGTAGCCATGTTGTCTACCGCCTCTAGTTCCACCGTCGCTACCTTCACTTCAGCCTCCATGGGCTGATGCTTATCTTTCCCCATCGCACTTCACTTAAACCGGGACACTACACAATATGATGGACATATCACGGGGTACTGGGTTAAGGATAAGGAACGGGTCAAGAAGGGCTTACGAGGAGCCTTTACTGAGCAAAACGACTCCGGAAGTTTGAAGGTGCGGCTTTGCTCTGTACCCGCGGGTCGAGTGCGCCGAGAGTTGCGCAGAAATGGATGCTGCGCGTAAGACTCCCAATCCAGGGCCGGCAATCAACGCCCCTATGTTGTAAATTGTACTAATGGCATGAGGGTTTTTGTAGTTCAACGATAGGGTAGTTATTAGGAGGGTCGCTTAAACAATGCATCGAGTGCTTGCTAAAGGTTATTTTGTGAGGAACGTGTTAGACTAAATCAAAAAGTGCAATGCTGCACAAAATCATTCATATTTATATTATTGATTGTAGCTCCCAGCTTAAAATCTTTATATTAATATTTTTATTATTCTGCTTCATTACTGCATATTATAAAAATGTAAGATTTGTATACTTAGAAATTGACAGCCCTAATATGGCGGCACGCGGTCGATAGAGGCGCGTCTCTCCCAGAAGCTTTGGGAAGCTGCGCGACCCACTGACCCGGCCTTTCGTTTGAAAACACCCATCAAAATTACCTTCAGTCTTAAATCAGCAACTGTCTACTGCGGTTGTGCCAACCCTAGCACCCCATAAAATTTATACACATGAAGGTTGAATGTCCGACTATTATAAGTCACATAATAGCTGTCTCGAAGGATGAAAGCGACGCGCATGCTCGATCTCGATTGAATAGTGACCGTAACAGGTCGCTGAACCCTATTGCAAGCAAAACACTACGTAATACTTACTCACCCACTTCAAATAATAGAGGTCAAGCGCTAAAAAGGACAAGCATTTGCATGTAAATGACGTCCGCTTAAAGATACTTTTACACTATCAGAATATATTATTGAAATGGCTTGAATACACACATATAATCCTTTATTGGCTTGCAATGTAGCCGATAATAGCTTAATTTATAAAAATTAAACCATTGCTTGATGACTATGGCAAGGGTCGTTTGCTACTTCTACTATAATGAGTTAATGGTGCCATAAAGCGCATAATAACGGAATAGGCGAAATAAGCTAAATTATTAAGAAAGGCTCCACTCAATCATTATCTTTTTTTTCCAATAATTCTATTGAATTCTCCTCGATCACAACGAGTGTACAAGTATTATTAAAAAACCTCTAGGTAAGCACTTTTCTCGCGAGCATCCAGCTAACGCGTGCACATGGTATACTACGCCTTTCAATTTTTTTTTTTAATCCAAATATTTCGAAGGAAAAGTCCGCAATTCATTGATAATACACCGCCGATAAAATATATGAAGGAACTGTTCTCCGCCTCTCCATCGACGTAATCTATATGCCTATAATCTAGGTCCCAAGCTACTTCAATGTCAAATTTCTTTACGACCGTTTTACTGGTTTAGTCATGATGAGGCAGCAAAGAGGCAGACGAGGAGTCACCATTTCATTTATAATAATAAATCTCATAGTATGAATATAATCTTATTAATTATTAGTTTCTTATTATTTCGTAATTTTCAAATAGATTAAAATTAGCTTAAAGTCATTACTCTAGTTGCAAAACCTACATGCTTTGTTTCAAGAGAACATTAATTTAATTAGCAGCATACCCTACTTGACACTCTATACGTTAAAATCGTCACACGCATTCTAAGTAGAAACCTTGCGAAATCGTTCTCGATTTAAATCACTTGTATTTATTTCTAAGCTAATAAGCTAATTTGAAAATAGAACGGAAAGAACAACGACAAATTATATCCACGAGAATGTAATTATTTATTAATTCTATATTTATTATTAATTAAATTAGTCAAATAAAGAATATAATTATTTTAGTGCGTTCTAAATGTAACAATATATCGATAAATTTTATTTATTTCATAATTTACGATGATTATATCATAACACTTCATATTATCTCTTTGAACTTTATAATGTAAATATTATATAGTTTTATATTGATGTTTAATTATGATTATGAAAGATGTTGGACATATGCCATCGAAGATCTATTTTCATCGACTCTTCGGCTAATTAGTTCGATATAATTACATCACCTTCTAAATTCAAAAAGTTCATGGTTAAGGTTTTGGATTGATATATTGAATTTGTTTCATTGTTTGTATGGAACATTTAAATCAACATTTACCTTTTTCAAGTGGGCTCTTACAAGTCCTATTGATCGTCTAATTTTTAATGTAGATTCTACAAAAAAAAAACTAGCAAGAAACTTAGTAGCCACTGCTTTCCACTCGATGTGAGTATGGTAATATAATACAATATATTTTGTACTTAATACATAACGTTATAAATTAGATTGAAGGATTTGAATAATTCGTTAAGAATTATAAGTGAATTGAGTTATATGAAATATAAGAATTCAATGAGGAGCATACAATACAATTGCATTCATGCTTCAGGCTGTTAATCGTAAAATCTAGACACGCGGTAGCGTGTCAGCCAAGTTCTAGTAACAGAACTGGCTAGTAGCACCGTGTGTAATATTACACGAACCATTTGGAGCCACTTTTGACCTCCTCATAACTCAAAAACTATTTGACATAGATGTGTCAAATTTGGCTCATATATTGAGACTCGCGAGATACATATGTGTTCCAAATTTCATAAACGCATCTCAAATGGTTATTTAGATATTAACGTCTAAAAATCGTCATTTTTATCACTGACTGACCTATAGATCAAAACTATATCCTACTTCCAGGTGACCTAGAAAGTTCAAATTTGGCATGCAGGTAGATAATTAGGCCAATATAAAGGAAAAAATCTGAAACTGGCAATTTTTTATCATTTTATTATAATTTTTCATTTTATTGGGTCTATAGGAACACTTATATACTTAGTTCCTGTAATAACTGTAATAATAAAAAAATTATGTAAGAACCAGCAATCAAAACTTATGACAGCCGGTCTTCATGTGGATTTTAAGGTCTTCACGTGAATATATAACAAGTTGAATACCACCCTTAAGTTTTTTAAATCCAAATATTTCCGTTTTAGTACTTATGAGTATAGCCGATTTTCGTATTTATTACGTTATTAACTAGCATTTAGCGCACATCAATGGTGCCAAATAATTATACTTAAAAAATAATAATAATAGGCATTTCGGTACACGGCGCGCGACGCGACGCCGGAGCAGCGGGTTAGGAGCGTTGCGATTAAACCTTACCGCGGACGTGTCTGAGCGAGTGGCAACCGCGCTCATAAGAATTATTTCAATACCTTCCGATGGAAACTGCCTAGTCTATTCGACTGCATATTTTTTGTTTGAGTATACTAGTATACAACAATAAAATAGGTTTCGTGAGATTGTAGTAGAGTATGTATATCGTAACTGGAATGATTTAAGTTTGTACTCTAGCGCTACAAACGGGGATCCTTATTGCTTGGAAGAACAGTATCGAGCAAGCATGCTGATGTCAGCAAAGGACTGATGAATGGGTCCAATGGAAAAATAGAGAAGGTACATTGGGGACGTCGATAACAGCAATAGCGCATGTAAAATAACAATTCAATTTAAACATAATTTAATTTGCGAACTAGAAGTCAAAACCAAGTTACAGATATTAAGTAATGTACATATATGTTCAAAGGAAATAATTCTCTATTTGCTTAGCATATTCTACTATTATACACAAATTACAAGGCCTTCGCCTTGACGGTGCTCTTTTCGACATAGGCTCCTCTATATTAAGTAAAGAGCAGGCTTACGTTGGCCTCTCTAGAGTTAAAACCTTAGATGGAATACATCTTATCAATTTAGGTCCAATTCAAATCAAGACACAAGAGAGCTCTATTGTAGAGTACAACCGTCTGCGCACGTTATACCACCCCTACTTGGCCAAATTAAGTATAAACAGAAAACGCGTAAAAAAAAATCCGGACACTGAATGGACAATTCACTCGAACATTTCAGAGGTACCTACAAGAAAAATAAGAACGTATCAAAAAAAAGACAATTATGCCCCGTAAACGTAGGAAAATAGAATAGCTTAACAAAAACCATTTGGTATTAATTTTGTTATTAATAAGTACCTATTAATAATTTATATACAAAAAGTAGTGATATCCCATCAAAAACATAAATGTAAAAATGAGAGCCAAGTTAAATATTATGATATATACCTTGGTTGTTAACTTCAACGACAAAAGAAGTGAGATCTAAATTTTTGCCAAGTTAAATAGCCCTTCTGAAATGTATTTATAACTACATAAAATAGCATTTCTTCTTATAACTTGGGATAATATATTGTTGCCTAAGGTCTGACTTGGCTAGTTCTCATATAAGAATTATATTATAGCCTTCGTAAGTTCTAAGCCTTTACAAATGAATTATAAACACAAATTAAGCACGCAAATATTCAATGGTACTTGTCTAGATATGAACTCGCAATATCTGGTTAAGATTCATGTTTTCTAGTGAATGGACCATCGCAGCTCTTAATGTACGTATATACTAACTAAGCAATACTGAGCTGTCCTCCATTCTTCTTAGATGTTCTGAGTTATAATTTGTTATTATAAACACAAACTACAAGTTGTGTTTATAAACATATAAGAACTAGCCAAGTCAGACCTTAGGCAACAATATATTATCCCAAGTTATAAGAAGAAATGCTATTTTATGTAGTTATAAATACATTTCAGAAGGGCTATTTAACTTGGCAAAAATTTAGATCTCACTTCTTTTGTCGTTGAAGTTAACAACCAAGGTATATATCATAATATTTAACTTGGCTCTCATTTTTACATTTATGTTTTTGATGGGATACAAATTACTTTTTTTATCTGCGAAGAAACGTCTATGTTACGTTACATAATACAGCACAATACACACGTTTTATAATATAATTTATATTGCTGTTTTATCTGTGTTGCTCGTGTTAGCGTATTCATTCTTTTAAATTCAATTTATTACTCGCAAAAGCTCTTAGTACATTCCTTTAATGTAACGTCATTTGACTACAAACCTAGTTAGAAATAATACACAGTAACACAAAATTCTAAATATCGAATATTATTAATCGCACCTTCCAGGCTTAATAATTAATTCAACACTTGATAAATATTCCAATTACGTTCCAATAGTTCGTTGTAGTAATTTTAATTACCAACGTTTAATCCGCCAATGACATAATACAAAACTTTGTCGGTGACCGCATACAATATATCATTACAATATTTTATGGCTGTCTGAAAAGGCAAGCGGAACGGAATTAAGCATCTCACGTACTCTTTGCTTCTCATTTGGTTCCACTTTTTGCCGCGACGTGTCTTACTTGGGAATGGTTGTGTTTTCGAATGTGAATCAGAATCTGATATTATATCTGTGGAAGTTTTTAAAATCGTTCATTACAATGGCGACCATTTTATTGAATCGATAAGAATAAAATAATTATTCTGTGACACGTTTGTGTTTATAATTCATCTTGTGTTCGGTTGTGAAAGAAAACATTCGAACACACCTGCATGTGGCGGCTAAAAATCTTGCACGTATATCCACCAAACCGCATTAGAGCAGAGTAGTGGAGTAACCTCCAATTCTTCTACCCAAATAAAGAAAGTGGGATTTAGCTCAACAGTGGGACATTTCAGAATGTTGCTTTACTTTATAGTGAAACAGGAACACTACTTTCAGGCAAAACGAGCAATTAGTATTTCTAGTATTTCTAGTTAGAAGACACAAATGTGCAAAAGACATCATATAAATGGTTCAATTTGCATGTTATATGTCGCAGAGCTAAGTTGGCAAAAATACTACATACGAGATACAAGAGCCGAGATGGCTCAGTGACTGAAACACTTAAATCATAACCATAGATTGCGGGTTCTGAGTTATACCTAAGAAGTAAATACATATGTATAGCTATATTTCTGTCATCTCAAAATTAATGTAAATCCCATATATACAAGCTCTTAGCATTAACCAATGTCCTAAGTGATATGTCACTAGCAATAAACAACGACTGAAAGTTTGAACGATAAACATTTATCCGTGCCATAAATAACTATGGATGAATACATACTATTAATAAAACATGAGAAATGATGACGTGATTATGAAATATGTATGTGTTCCGGTGGTTAAGGTATTTTATAAGTTACAGAATAATATAGTTTCTTGGTGGTAGGGCTTTGTGCAAACCCGTCTGGGTAGGTACCGCCCGCTCATCAGATATTCTGCCGCCAAGCAGCAATACTTGTTGTGTTGAAAGGTGAGTGAGCCAGTGCAACTACAGGACACGACATCTTAGTTCCCAAGGTTGGTGTCGCATTGGAGATGTATGGGATGGTTAATATTTCTAACAGCGCCAATGTCTATGGGCGGTGGTGACCACTTAACGTAAGGTGGCCCATTTGCCGGTTCGCCTACGTATTACAAATATATATATAATACGCTTACAATACCGAAATTTCATTCGATATACATATCTATAACATGCATTTATATACTGTTTGTTAAATAAATAACAGTTACAAATAAATTCTCAAATTGAACTTACAACTACAACTTACTTATCGTATATACACACATTTTCCTAAACGCACACATTCATAGATAGCTACCAAGACATAGAAAAAGTTTCTGACATAATTATCTTTTAAAAATTAACTAGCGACTTAAATTGTATTAAACGAACCTGTAGTTTACTAGTCTCTAATTATAGCAATGTTGATTCCTCTTTTATAAATAAAATTTTCAAAATTACAAAAATTGTAATTATGTTACGGAGTTTAATTCATCTGATTATATCCAATCAACTTTATTCCTTTACAATTAAGTTCAATTTATAATACCGCACGTGTCCCTTTGATGTATGCATGGAGGACCGTATACACTATTGTCCGTCCATGCAATGTGGAAGTGCTTTGATTACAGCTTCCTCCCCTCTATTTATTTTTAAATAGTCTATTGAGTTTTTTGTGACGGCCTGTATATGTCCCCTATGATTTAATAGGTCAATTGGTGATTTGCTTGACCATCGCTTCATAACTTTTTAAATTATATCGTTACGACTAATCCGAATGATATTCAATAAAGCTTTATAATAACAAGATTGGCAAAAAGTTTGCAATAGAACTAAATCTAGTTGTATAAAGAGTCTATTTTTTATTGTGCAATTCATTTTTTTTTCCTACACGTTTCTCCCACGTGAAGTGGGGGGAGGGTGGTACTCGCAGGACGACTAGTACACGGGAATACCCACTAAAATACCAGCGATACAATCTGCGTCTCTTCGGTGGACGCCACGGGATCCTTTTCGTACGCTACCGTGACGATGCATGTCAGTCCTAATACTTATAATTAAAATTACAATATGTCACTTAACTTAACTTAAACTTAGTGTACAAAACATGGCCGTGGTACATTATTGCGATATAAACATTCTGAACAGACTGCATCTTCCGAATCTGCTCTTGACAGTGAACTATGAAATGTACCAACGTGAAATTTGTTCGGTTGAAGCGAACTTAATTAGTTTGTGTCCGGGGACATCATATTGGGTGCACTCCACCAACAGATGATGGACATAATCGACGAAGACTATCGACATCATTACAAAGGTTGGGAGAAATTATTTTTCTCAGGAAAAGTCCAAACTAGTTAGAAATGTGTTCTAAACATAACCAATGTTTTTTTGTACTACATTTTTCTGAGTAGAACTTAATTGTGTAAGATTTAACTAATAAATATTATATTGGTATTCAGTAAGACCACTCCGCACTGTTTTCATGCACAGTCCATTATTAAGACTAATAAGAATATTAAATTATCAACTAACAATAGCAATGGCGTTAGTAATGTAGCAATGTTATGTCTTGCTCTATACGCTATAAATATATACTAAATGGTGGCACATAATACACAATCGACAAATGAGAATTACATTTAATCATCTGGTAAGATTGATCGACGTTCAAGACCGGAATGTTTGTCTACGATTAATCTTACGAATCAATAATCTTGCCAAGATAATTATCATTGTTGTTTTATGTTATCATATCTTTAGCAGGAATAACATGTCAGTAGCTCAATGCATCTGTCATCTTTAAATATCGTTTAACATTGAGCCAAAAAGAACAAAAATGAGAGAATGAGAGGTGTCATGAGACACCCTTGCTTTTGCTCTATATAATTTATTAAAATAACACAATAAAATAGTTAAACGTGTCGGAATAATTACATGATAATGAAAATATTGTTAAAAAAAATTCAGAGTAAATTGTTTTAACAATCTTACAAGATTGTTAAAACTTATATTTTTTTTATTTGTATATAACAGTCGTATAAAATAGAAAGCCTGTATATTGGCTGGCATGTTGTTTTTTCTTACGAGACGATTTCTACCAGTTCACTCTAATGAAATAACTTAAGTTAAGAACTTCGAACCTAAAATAATTTAAAATTGAGTTTGAATAATGGCCAGAAATTTCTAGAAATATAGTACCTTAGTTTGATTATTTTCCTTTGGAGCTACGAATGCTTATTTGTATAAATTTATGATTTTTTTATCGAAATAAATATTTATGCATACTCACTTGGCATTCTTAGGTTTGGTTTCTGGTTGGCAACAAGCGCGGTACCGCAGCACCGCCTCGGTGGGTGTAAGTGCATCGGTCTCGTCCGCCGGCGCCTCACACTCGTCCGTGACGAGCGGCGCGCGCGCCGGCGACGTATGTGATCCGTACCCGTCGGAATTCAGCTATAGATTTAAATTGTATAGTTATCACAAGTGCATTTAAAATCTACGAATAAATAAGTTACGGTAATATAAAAAATATTTTCATAATTTGTAACTTATACAATTACAAAATTCACATACATATTTGTTTATCAACTTAAAATTTAAGGTATAGCTGACAACACTTATAGAGATATAGGATAAAGGCTCTCGAAATATATTTACACGTTTGAAAGCAACACTTATGCTTCGGAACGGCCTCGCATGATGGTTAATATACGGAATTATGAAAATTACATAACATACATTACTGAAATAAGGTCGAGACCTGAGCGAAAAATGGAGAAGAGTAGTCGGTCACCAAAGTAATACTAATTATTGCAAGTTGGCTTATCTAGATTAACTTTGTATATCTATGTATTCTTGTATGAACTTTGATTTTCTCTAGCGATATAGGTTATAAGTATTTAAGCAACATAAATGCGATACCTACATATATCGCATAGTAGTTTTATAAGTACCAGTATAAGTACCAAAATAAAATCTTGCAAAAACTCAATACCTGGTCAATCCAATACCAATATTTTTTCTCTTCGTGGAATACGAAAAATTAATAACTATCTTGACACACCGAATGATTTTTACATTAAAATATTGAACGTTTTTATAAATCTAAAATTAATAAAGCTTGAATTGAGACATTTTAGATAAAATTAACTATGTAGTTCTCTTGATCTCAATTCACAAACTTATTCGCAAAGTGTGAGGACCAGTACTTAATAAAAACTTACTTTGACAATAGTGCCGACCTGAGGGTCGGCCAGCTGTTCGGATTGCGCGCGTTGCTCGCGCTCGATCCCGTCTATTGGTGCGCCCAGCAGCCGCTCCTTCATCTCGTGGATGTAGGGGCAACGCTGCATCGCGATATAAAACTCGCGGACGCGCACCTAAAATTAAAAATATACACAAATATTATTCATCCTATTAAGTGGATAACCGTTTTTTTAATTTTCAAGATAAACATTTATACCAGATATGTATCATATATCACTGGCGTTAGATCAAATTTTATATTAAAACTCGAATAACTATTAATGTAAAATATCATATAATTTTTTATCCGTATTAAATAATATTTTAATATTCAACGTAATTACCAAAAACCAAATTTGTTTAACAAATCAATATATTATGTACTATATTTTAAAGAATAAGATCTGACAAATAACGTTGTTTTAACATGGCAACATTTCATTTCTTGCGAATAAATGAATTACGTACTTAAACCCGTACAAAATTCTTCGACAAATTTTGTTATCGACTAGGAATAATAAATACTATATTTATTGTATCCTCAGATTGATTTAAATCAAAATAAGATTTCCGATGCAAGAGGACTATTCATTATTCGCCAACAATACCATCTCTAGAGTATTATTGACAAGGCAAAATTCTTCGACACAATACGACGTCGGGAAGCAATATCGTGACATTGTTCCCGACCTTGTTTATTGACGTGACAATAACTAACTAAAATCTAACCTTGAATAGCTTTTTGCTTAACAATAATAAACAATTATATAAATGTTCATAATGTGCGTGCAGATTGCCCTACTAACTGTGAATTATTTATTTAAATACCAACGCGTGTTATTTATCGACGTAATCGAACACGTGCGATATTAATAACGTAAAGTTACTTTCAATAGAACTAGCAAGAAATTAATAAAACATTTATTTTGTCATACTATGGTTTTTATTATTAATAATTGCATTGATATAAAATTATTTTCAAGTATATAGATTTTTGTCTTTTTTGCTTATGAGTTTTATTTAATCGGAATTTTCGGTGAGAGTTAAATTCCACGAGTTTTCTGTCCTTGAGCGCAGTTCTTATAGCTTCGAAGTTTTTCAATCATATCATTCGATGAGACTGACATTTCAAGGTCTTAAAGATTCAAGACTCTTAATGTGCCGTTTGAGCGAAACGTTTTTGACGCAAATACGTTTTTTAATTTTATTCGATTTTCTAGTCACAAATCTATCAATTCAACCAGTGCCGATTCGGTTGCTAATTAGTATACAGATAAGCATTAAATACTTTATGGAATGTTTTAATAAGTATAAACTAGTGAATGAATATTTTTAATCAGGAAATATTTTTTGGTTCCGTACCCAAAGGGTAAAACGAGACTCTATCACTAAGATTGCGCTGAAGTCCGTCCTTCTGTCACCAGGTTGTATTTCATGAATCGAGATAGTTATTTTTTAGTTCTAATACGTAGGATACCTATTATGTTTTTAAAAAAAAAACATTGTCAAATATCATAACATTTTTTTAAGATTAATAAAGGACATCAGAATCATTTAAACTTAAATTTATCGAGTAAATGTCGCATGAATTCCTAGTTTTAATACGGATCGAAATATTTTTTAAAGGTTAAACAGTCTGACGTTAGCCGAATAAAATATTACAGGGAAACAGTGTTAAGAGCACGAGCCGCCGCGGAAAAAGCTGAGCGGGACGAACAATGCAAATATTCGTCTCTTATTCCAAATTGTGTCTTTGTTCTTTTTGAAGTTGAAACACTTGAATCTCGGTGTAGAATGAAGTCTTGAATATCAGTATAAAAACCTTTATTAAAAGTATAACGCTTCGTCTTATTGCCTCCACTGCTGGGCGCTAGATCATTTTCTGCCTACGGAATTAGAATTTCGATTCATCGGGGAAATGCTGCTAGCTATTTCTCACCATTCCACAAGATCATGATTTCTATATTGACTATTTTTATATTTGTATATAATTCAGGCTCTCATGTACGTAATCACACATTTTCCTCTCGTACATATGTAAGTACTGATGATTAATAATAAATTTTTATAGATGAAAAACCAACAACGAAACTTTTTTTATATTATTTATTTAATAGATATGACATACACATAGTTAAAGTTTATATGGACAAGAAATGCAGAAAATTAAAATTTATAAATAAGATGTGTTACAAATACAACGTTCATAGTTTACGTACTGCCATATACCAACTGCCAAGGACTTTATGCGTCATTTCAAACTTCAAAATTAATAACGCATTTTATGACACTTCTTGTGTTTTTTTAGTAATGGACAAGGTATCGTCGAATCATTTTATCTTATATTTTATTAACAATGATCTTTGGTCGAATTTCGAACAATGAACGACTACTAGTGATTATTATTTTTAGAATAAAACTTGTATAAAGATTGGGCACGATTATAACCCCATAGACCAGCAACGAATCGACGAATCTGTAACTTTCACATGACTAGGTTGTGTATATGTGCTAAGGAGGTTTTAACGACAGTGACAAAGCTAATTATAAATTGACTACCTGATCGACACTAATAGAGATAGGTAAATACATTAGTTAGCTTTAACGGTACTAAATGCAAATATCGGTCCGAAATCTATTGACGATCAAACAAACCTGTTGTAAAGCGAGAATAGCTCTTTATATGTTTTGATTTTTACCTAAAATTATTTATTATAGTTATTTGGTCTATGATACACAAAATTATTACTATTATTCCTTTTTAAAAATTTAACAAAAAACATATTCTAAGGTCTAGCTTATAAGCCTTCTTCTGAAGTCCTGGGTTTTAATTCGGGTAAAAACAAGTATGTCGGAGAATTCGGTGACAGCTCGCAGTTAGGAAGTTAAAATAACCTCCCATTTTTCAGAAAGCACGTAATTCCGTTGGTCAGGCATAGCTGATCTCCAGTCGATTTGATCTACTGTCCACCCATAGTAAGACAATAGAGACTGCACTTGTATTGATGCACATATATGCCCTATAAAACTACCCGAGTAATTGGCTAATATGTGAGACCAACGTGTTCGAAATTTGGTAAGTTACTTGATATATATTATTATCATCAGCCAACATTTCTGCGCAATTGGCTTGTGAAAATAATTAACAAGATTTAAGCCAGATTGGCAAACAGGTGAAAACAAATTAAAGCTAGAAAAGTTGAAATATCATCTTTTTTGTTTAAAAAATTCTAATGCTTAAAAACATCAATAGCGTAACGGTGAACATCCCAGGAAAGTATAATTCGCAGGTTCGATCCTTTTCTCTTAAGCTATATTTGTGCTATCACTTCTAGCACTGATCTCTGAGATTTGGATTATTATGATAAATATTATCTAAATTTAATCAAAGACGTCCATCATTTACTACTTTTTTATATAGTTCAATTCCTATTAAGGTATTCTCTTGATTTGGACGAATAGATAGAAATAATCATAAGGTCACAAAAGAGAAATGCCTATTTTTTTTAAATAAAATAAATATATATAATCGGATTCATGGGTTCTTAAAAGATTAAATCGTTTTCTATGTTTAATCAAAGTAAAAAATAAATCAAAAAATAGTTTAGATATTATAGAGCATAGAAGAGAATCGACAACAATACAAAATAAAAAACAGACCGATATCATGAACCATATCAGATGAAATATCATTTCAAAGCTTATTGTAAGCAAACACAATATTAACATTCAACAAAAGCATAAAAAGATTGAGGCTAATTAAAAAACACAACACTTTTCTAATTCCAGCGACGGTATAAATGTTTTGAACAGAAAAGCGGACAGAATGTTTTTACTGAGAGAAACGGCAGTATTATGTGAGGAAATACCGGGACAGACCCATCCGCCTCATGTGGGACTACACCGTATAAGGTATAATTGCGACGTGTAGACACATCATTTCTTGATTACTTTATTGCGGACTGAAATGACGTTAAATGCTGTTGATTTTAAAGATCCATTTATCTTCCTTGCCATATTTATATTTAAATCTTATGTACGTTACATACAAACGTACAGTTTGAACTGCTTCAACACGGTTGGTCTGATTTCGAAGATTGTTACCTTTGTGACCTTTGTTACCTAGTTTAGATCGGACCTGCTAGATGGCGCTTCTATCGAGAAGTTAATATAATTTGTTATTACACTCGGACTAAGCTGAAACGGGTGTTTTTTTTAAATATTTATATACGAGTATGTATAGCAGAACAGAATAAACTAGTTATGGCTTTTTATGTCATTAAAACAGAAAAATAATCAAAGTACACATATAAGTATATCTACGTATATCACAAACACGAAGATCTCCTATATTTCTGCAATACCAAACACGGAATTGACACAATAATATTTCTTTGAATGCTGGTACTTACCGCGTACTCGCACGCCTAGCACAGTACAATCGATAGAGTTAAACCGGGCTATTAGGTCACTGGACTATTACATGCAGAAATTATATTCTGCTTATAGTTTTTAATTTATGGAATAGGAGTCAAGGCTAGTGAAACATGATATACAGGGATACCACTCAAATAAGTTAATTGAGCAAGCCATATGTTTGCATTTGTGACAGCGTAAATGGCTTAAATGAAGGTGAATGCTTAGAGGAATGAGGAACACGTGTTATAATTATGTCTTTATGATCACTGATGAATGATTTTGGCCATTCCGGCAAATCTCAAAGGAAACTATCTAACTACGCAGGTCATTTAACTGAGCACAAGCGTGTGCAAAACCCCAGGCTACTAGGCTCGTATATTTCTTGACTCTCACGATCGGATGGAATAGTAACGTTTGGAGAAGGGTTAATCGCAAAACCAAAGGCTTTACGTGCCTTTCGAGTTACGAAAATGTTAACAAACTTCCAAACTTTAGGATTCTACTAAGAATTTCTTGACAGAAAAACTCAAAGACATTTTACTCGCACGGCGTGGAGTTTAATCACCAGACCTCGACATCTGCAGCCTGATGAGCTAGTCATTAGACCAACGATATAATATACAGGCAATATTATAATAAATAATATTTGGGTATCACTGTCTAACATTATTGTTATAAAATATTATTATTGGTATTAGAATTGCGCTTATGTGGGTAGTACACACACAGCAATACTTTGCACTATTCCGGTTTGAATATTGAGATACCGTGTATAAGGACAGGCACAAGGGGCGAATTGACGAGGGGCATTTTGGCGGTCTAAGAAGTGGTTTGTATTTACGGTTAAAATATATGTGACATACAAAGTTATTTTGCTTAGCCGTCTATTTCGTTCATGTGACGTGACATACGTAAGAGGAAATTCAGTCTTGTGCAATTTCCAGGAAATCCAATAAAATCACTTCATTTAAAGTAATAAAAATATTTAAGTGTATATGTTACAATTGTTATAGTAAATTAAATGTATGTATTTATTTTGTATTAAAGGAGTAGGATGCAAATTTACTATCTGTTGGTTAAACCAAAGTAACGTAACGTAAATTTACTATATCTATGTAAAAGAAACGTTCAAAATTAAAGTTTGAAGGTCACTTAGCAGTTTCAGTATCTCCCGCAGTTTCTGGTTAAGATCATCATGACTTTCTCATATATTTTAATTTTAATAATAAAAATAAAAGTACATTAAAAATATTTTATATTTTTCCTTCACTAAATTTGTTTTTTTTTTTATTATCAATTGAAGTGCAATAAAACCATATGAAGATACCGATTTCGAATACTGAAGTCCATAAATGGATTTAACAAAATTTTATAAAATTAATCGGATATAAATTTATTAATATTCAACTTTTAAAAATGTTTACCAAGGTTAATTTAAGTAACGATTGCATAAACTTCGTTAATTGAGTTTAATAATAATGGAAAACAATTGTACTAAAAATATTCTGTTATCTATGAAATAAATATAATAAAATACTGTACGAATTGTTAAGAATTAAATACAATCTGTATTAAAAAGGGTTAATGACACTCATGCACACATTCAAACACACACAAAGACAGCGAGTGGATGATGATGATGACGTAAGTAGCATTAATTGTCAATCGTATTAAAGTACTTACTGATATTCGACGAATTAACTTTTATCTAGATACTTTTTTAACAATCGAATTTAATCAACAACAGAAAACTTCTATTTATTAGAAACTCTATACACGCATCTTACGTTACAGTTCGCAATTAAAATCTAATGAGGGTCAATGAGGCAAAAAATGTACTTAATATTTTATAAAGAAACAAACTGCGTGGTCAAGTTAACTTTCCTACGGCATTACGAATTCTAGGTTAATTTATATGGCACAGATACTTTAAATGCGTTTTTATTGTTGTTTCGATTGACATTGTAGACTTTCGGATCTCAAGCCCATTTAAGGTCAAGACATCAAAAGATGTACAAGAATTAAAAGGTATGCGGTGACTGTATCTATATTCTATTCCAACCGACGGAATAATGATAAATAAACCTTACGTTATTGTATTGAATGCGTTTTCTTCAGCTCGGCTGTATTATTTACGAACAGTTCTTGATTAATATATATCTTTATTTATAATACAACACTATTACACTTATCACCTTGATCATTGAAGTTTAAAATTTCAATTATCGATATCATATCAATTCAGTGTTTTATTTTTGTCTTTATTAGGCCTGTAGTTGGAATGAGCTATTCGAGTATATGGAGATATGTTTAATGACTTCTTCAGATTCATTTCGCATCATCCATTCAACAGCCTTGCTTGGACAGGCATCAACAGGTGTGTTATTGTCATTATGGCACGTGTAGCTCTATTCCTGAATAATACGCACGATATCGATTGTGTAGTAACATAAATTATTTCATTTAAAATACATACGTTAAAATGTATCACGTTCTTAATATAATCAATACGGCTTAAAAAAATAATCTTTATGAATTGTAATCATAAAAATAGAAGCATCCCAACTGCTTACATACATAAACAATATGAAACATGTTTCAAAACATTTGCTAAGGCACAACGAAAAACAAGCTTTTTAAGAACACCTGTGGCAGACTAGTAAAATTCTCGTTAATATATTTTCGTCTACTTTATGACTAAGCACTAAAGTTAAAACTAATAAAAACATAAAGAACGGCATAACGAAATTGGGTCAAGTGAAGTAACAGCCATTAGACTTCGTATCGTAAACATACTGAACGCCCACAGTCCGATACCTCGTGGACTGTTGACTGACTATCAACAGGTAAATCCTCAATTGATTTATGTTCATTAAACTATGCTTACATAATTCTATACAAGAGAAATAGAGCGTGCGCTATAGCTGGAATTTGAAATATTTGTATATCGTATATTTTGTACATTGTTGTTACAAATTGATTACTCGCAGTGGGAAGAACGTAATTTAATTTTGTTGGACATATGATCTATGTAATTCGCATTGACGCTGTAAGTAATACCATAACCATTCATTACATAACCAATGGACCACCAACTTAGGGAGCCAAAATATTATGGTCCCTTGTGCCTGTAGACTCATTCATCGTTTAAACAGGAACACAACTATACTATATATTGCTATCTAATAATATCTGATGAGTGGGTGGAACCTACCCAGACTAGTTTGGCCAAAGCGCTACTACAAAGTAAAAGGTTACTTTATACTTTACTTCTGTGCCTGCATAAGATACAAAAACGAGATCGACTGTGCTTGTCATATTTTTGAAAGAGTAACGTGGTATATTATTTTATATACATGGTATTAAGACCATAGAAGTATTATCACAAAGTACAAGTTGCAGGAGCTGTCTGAATCGCGATAGAGATCGATAACGCTGTTGAAGAAGACGTGGGAATAATCGTAATCGTAAAATAAATAAAATTGCCTACTGTAGTTTAGTAGGCAATTTTATTTATTAATTATTATAAATTATAAAAATGTGCTTCGAAATAAAAGTGTTTTATTATCGCTACTAACATAAAAGTGCTTCGTTTATTTAAAACATGCTATGTAGACACACGAATAGTTCAAAGTTATATAAAGTACGAAATGTCACAATGTATTTATGAGTTACTTGTGGGTTGTTCTGGGTTGAATCTACATTTCGAACCCGTGGTGGCTTTACTTTTAATATAGTTATATAAAATGACCATCAAAAGCCTACTTAAATAAAGTACATTTTGATTTTGTTACTTAATAACTAAATGTAAAACAAAATAAATTTTTGTTTCGATTCGGCTACTTTAAGAAAAGATAACAATGGTAATGTTTTTTCTCCTTAATTGTTAATAGTAAAGTTCAACGTAATTTACGGACACGATTTTTTAATAATCAACATACAATAATCGTTTGTTTATGTAGTTATACAGAAACAGCAGTAATTAACAGTTATAATTAAACCTTTTGACATAAATTTAAATTCAAGAATGTTTATCTGAAGATACATAAACCAGTTTTAAAGTAACAATGATAAATAACCTCAAGTATTATAAATTAATCTTTTAACCCCAAAGTACATAAAACTCGATACTAGAATTTGCGTATACAGTGATACATATTTAGATGAGTAAATTTATTTGAAATATCGTATAACATTCTAACAACGATACTAGTTATATAAGATGGCGTTTATTTTGTTTCAGATGTTATATTCGCAAAAAATAAAACTTTGGCGTCAACCAAAACACAACGCATTTTTTCATTGTCCATAGAAGAGATGGCAAAATAGCAAAGTATAAAAGAACTGTTCTTTAAAAGAGACAAATGTTTCTGGGTACGCCCTTGGTAACGTAAGCTAGACAATCGTCATTGTACAAAACGTTTTCTGAGTGGACTTGCCGAGAGATAAAACATCATCGTAACAATTTACACTTCATTCTTGAGCTGTAAATATTACCATACAAATTTACATTCCACAAAATACATTTTTTTATATACTAGGGCAATACTGCCGTGGTATATCTATAATGCCGTTATCTACCTAAACTTAATTTTGAGTTAGGAGCAAAAAACGCGGTAAAAATTTAAATCTATGTAACTTATTGATTATAGCACCAATTTGAAACCTAAAAGCACCAAAAAATTCGTCAAGTAAAGTCCTTTCCAATTACTCTTCTGTCATATTATAAATATGATTTTATTATAATGAAAAACGCTTTTTTCGTTCTTGTTAATTATCGATGTTTCTAATGTCTCGCGAAGAATTCACTAAAATGCCGCTAAGTATACCTTAACGGCCTTTTAGTGTTTCTATTTAAATTAATAGTATAGACTTTTAAAGTACTAAAAATAATCTTATAGATATTTAGCTAAAACGATGTTATAGTACATAACCCTGTTTTAGCTTAACATTGGGAGACACAGAACTGAATCATGTTAGACTTTAGTGGCGTTATTGGTATTTTACCGCTTTTAAGTCCGGTAAATTACAAATTTTAATTAGTTTCGATAAATAATTTGATTCATTGTTACTCTAAAACGTAGTTAAAACTGGAACCCTTTACGTTAACGGCATCATAGCGAAACAATTGCAAAAATATTTGAATAATTTTATTCAACCAGTGAAACTAAATAAAGATAATTTTTAAATAATGATATACCATTATTTCGCAAATATAAATATTTATTGAATATATAAGTAAGTTATGTTATTAAGCATCGTATTTTGTTTGACAAAACATCACTTATAACTAGATTTGTTAGGAACTTTCAGTTCTTTACTAATACAAATATCACATTAACTAAGTAGGTAATAGGCACTTATGGTTTTAATGACGATAACAATTATTAATTAACAAGAGAGACCAAAAAAGTCTTTGTATGTATATAAAACTAAAATATTACAAAATCACATTTTATGAACATAAAATTATTTATTTAAAAGAGATATATATATATTAAATAATAAAGTATTCAATAAAAAAAAAAAGAATTCACAAACAAAACTTTTTTCAAAATATTCTTAATACTTAGGGTTATATATAAAAAAATAGTATATAAAAACTTAACACAGTAACTTTAATTAATGCAAAAAAAACCTTTATCAAAATAACATGTCTTAAAATATTTAATCAGTCTCAAGAAACTTATTGTTTTTAAATGTTCATGTGTCTGAACTTGTCCCGGCATATTCATTTTCTTTAATTGGCAACTTTTTTCAAAATAACAATTTGTGAGGGGATTGTGATTATGCTAGATAGTTTTTCAAGTATATCAGCTTTTCTTCGAGGTTCGATACATTTTGGTTCAGTTCTGAATTCAAATTTCATTGAACGTGGATTCAGGTAATGTAGAACAATAATTGCCATCAACAGAAGTGCAACGCTTTCGCAGGAATCCTGGTTCAAGCGAAGTTTTCGCTTTACTAATAGATCCAATTGAATTTCTACGAAGTTGTTCCAAGGTTTTTTTTTGCTAGAATTAACATGATCCTTAACTTCATAATCTAAGGGTAACAGTAATTACGATCAACGTTTTGGCTACGCTACGGAGGAATAGTCGCTCGGGCATAGAATTCTCGCAACAAGCAGCACCAACCGTGTGTGTACGTTCTCGCTTCAAAATTTGCTTATTGTCAAAAGTAAAATTCTTGGTAAATTATCTTCTCAGATTCATCTAACATGTTGCTTCCTGAGGAATTAGATGGACAGTAATATTTGCCAAAAACAGAATCATCTGAATCAAAATCTATATTTGTATTTAGTTGGACTTCTAAATCAAGAGGAGAATCTGGAGGCATTATTTCGTTGCACGTTAAACTTACTTCGATGCTTGGGTTCACAATATTATGAGGCTTGGTAACAAAACGATGGACGGTACTTTTAGTCAATAAAGCTTCTTTCAACTTATTTGTATGTAAATTTGGCAAATGATACGAGTTGTAGGTTGATTTTGTCTCACAAAATGTGTCAAAGATACTGCTGATCATCGAATAATGTCTTGTATAGGTATATAGTCAATATAAGCAGGAATACTGTTATTTTTCTTCTTTATATTTTGGTTTGGCGTTAATATTGTAACGGGACTCTCTGGCTTGTCTTTAATCATACTGAAAATAGTTTTAGCTCTCCTGGTTAAATACCTTCTGTAAGAAGAAAAAAAAATGTATGCAATAAACAAACAAAAATAATAAAATATTACGAGATCAAAATTATATCAATCCTGTTTTTTAGCAATTACAAATGCCATAAAAAAGTTTTCATCCTCAGCGGGGTATTATTTATTATTTTATACATAAAATAGATATACTTACTAGTTTCTACCCACCACTTCGCTCGTGTGAATTTCAGTTTACGTAGGAAAAAGCATAAGCATTTCTGTAAATAACTCCTGACTTCGTCATCCAGCTATATAATATAATAATGTAGTAATTAATTATGTGATATATATAGTATATAATAGTATGAAAAAGAAGCATTAACAACTTCAAATTTCTGTTAGAAAATTTCACCCAAATAAAAACGACAACAAACAGGAAAAGTTGAATAAAGACAACTTACCTTCAGTTACGATCCTCCATAGTTGCAAAATTGCGGTAACAGACATGAAGTGACACGTCCTTCACGGCGAGCCCTGACTCCTGACCGCGGCACTAGGATCGTTACCTCGCCGCTCCCGGCCGGCGAGATTATTTAACGGCACTATAGCGTATTATTGTGAGATAACGACACTTAATCTAATATTTAAGGTCTATTACTTTTTCGATTTATTTTAGAAATACCGTTACTGGCTCATAACGTTCCTTAGCTCAATATATACTTATAACAAATGTTAAGCTATAATGCCGTTAAATTTTGTTAACCACATTTAAGTCTAACACTTTCAGTTGACGGCGTTATAGGTGAACAAACGTAATCCTCTGTATTAAAAAAGAATAACAATAAAACAGTTAATGTCTTTTAACCACTTTATAATGTGCGAAAGACCGTACAACGGCAATCTAGTTAAGCAATCATAGGAAAAAATTATAACAAAATATAAGTTAAGGAACTTTAGCAGCTATATTGACTCCAAAAGTTACTTAACGAGTTTTATGCTTAATAACACACGAGAAAAAAGGCATTTAACGGCATTGTTATTAAAATTATTTTCAAAACTAATCAAGATATCTAAAAACCGCATATATATGTCGATAGAGAATTTTTTTCTTATTAATATGCCATCAAAAGTTGAAATTCGATCAGATGTCAGTTAACGGCATTTTTGTTATACCACGGCAGAATATAAGTAGGGCAAACGGGCTACCTATCACCACGCGTAGAGAAGAATCTCTCATAAGACACCTTACCAACACGCTATGATTCTGCGATTTACACTGGCTCACTCCCCTTCAAACCGGAATTCAACACTACTAGGCTATACTACTATTAGAGAATTATAATGCATGATAGGCTTCAAATATAATTTTTAAGGGTTTTTTTAAAAAAACAGAACTACATATTTTGTGAGAACTCGAGAAATGTTGAAACCTTACTTACAGCAATACGCTATTTAATACGTGTCGTACACACTTTAAATTATAATTATTGCTGTCAAGGATTAGTTCGTAACATATGATGATTGTGTTCTGTAGTAAGTTTGAAATTCATTGTGACAGATAATTTCTGCTAATGAAATTCATTTTCGTTTCTATTTTTAAAAGTTAATAAAGATTTAGTAAGCTGAAACTTTTGAACTTTTGCTAGTAACTTGAAGTTTGTTTAATTTAATAACTGCACTAATTATGAAGCCAACAAAAATAATTATGAAATGTTTGATTTTAACCAATAAGAAACTCTTCCATCGCTGTTAATTAGATGCTCCCTCAATTAGTCCAATTATATCATATTACAAATAACAATACTTTCGTTTCGAAAGTTTGACTAACTTTCAAAGATAAAAAAATCATCTACACACTTTTTCGTTTTGTTCTTTCTTGTAATCAGAAATATAAGAAAATTTGTTTATTGCTTCCCGTACACTAACAACGGTTCTTTAATAATAAATAAACAAAATGTTTATTAATTATTCCTGTAAGCGAACGGTTTATTTTTAGCGTTGTTTATAACGTGCCTTCCAGTGAGCTGATTGAGGCTATCCTTCTAATTTTTCACGCCATTTGAAACCAGTCCATTGAAAATTTGTACAAAGTGACTTTAGTAATAAAATTTCGAAGCGTTAAATATATATTTATATACATATTAGTCTAACAACACCTTGTTATTAGTTAGTTTTCTCTTTAATCTATATATAATATAGATTAAAGAGAAAACTAACTAATAATATATCTAATATTATAATACGAAAGAAACTCTTTCTGTTAGTCTGTTGCTCTTTCACGCCAAACTATTGAACTAAATTTGATATGAAGCAAGCTTTAACTTGAACATATGCTCTTTTATGCCTAACACGTTACAACCAACCACTGAAACGCAATCAAAGCCGCGAGCAACAACTAGTATATTAAAGCGAAAATCTATACGATATTAAAAACTTTTAAAAACAATATTAATATTAAACTTGTACTTATAAATCTATACATTTATATTATTCGTAATAGAAACAAAACTAAATTCGTCGTTAAAATTTAGCTTTCACGTCCACCCCAGCTAGACTACTCAAAAAAAAACAGATTTAAATTTAAAAAAAAAACTTTGCTCAGCGCAGCGAGATTGCAGCTAAAAGCAACTTCCGATGTAATTTCTCTCAGTAACATAAACATAGCTTCTACTTATAGAGTTTGTTTGAGGCTCTCAAACAGCCTGTTGCTTGGTCAAAGCTTACCTTCTTCATTATAATTTACATGCGTTTATTTCACGGTCGAGCTTGTAATATTTTAACTCCAACCGCATTGAATTAAAATTTAACAGATTGCATCATTTTTAATTAACGCCTTCATTTAAAAATATTACAAAATCATAACAATTTACGTCAATTATGTTTCTTTTTTTATTGAAATTATTTTATTGATCTCGAAGAAAACGATTTAATTTTATTCGTATAAAGTAAGTATCGAAAAATAATTTGGTATCTTATTATTATTATTTATAAACGTTAGACGTTGTTTAAGGAGAGTTTCAAATAAAATTAAATACTAATTTCTCTTTCTCTCATTATTATTTTTATATTCGTAAGAAAAGGACATTTTATTAACTAATCACCTAAACTCTTAATCAAAATATGGTTTTTTGCACGGTTGAATCGTCAATATTGAATTAAAAGTAAAGCCACCACCAGTTCGGAAGGTAGGCTACCGAGAAGAACCGGCAAAACTCAGTAGCTTCTCTTTTTCACCATTTTAATTACTGTGTGTATATAAATAAAGTACATTAAAAATTATATAATATAACTTTCCTGGAATTTTACAAACACAAAGACCATACTTCTTTATCATTAAAATAAGATTTTATTACATAGTATCATTTATCAATGCTTTTTACACGATTGAATTTATAAAAAAGCCAAAAGCCAAATCAAATCCATAAACCTATAGGTAATTTGTTAAAGGGGATATAAATATATGTCAATTTAATAGAACCTTAGCCATGTTACTCACACGAGAAAAAGGTCCTCCTATTGATAGTTAAGTGAGCAACACATATGACTAGATCCTCCAATATATTTATAGATATAGTATTCTATCTATAACAAGACGTGGTTAATTCACACAAAATGGTAAGTTTATCTATACTATAACATAATAAATGCAAATAATAACAAAATAACTCTGTTCGTCCGTCCGTTCCTCTTTCAAACCACTAAAATTAATTTTAAGAAATTTTGTATGAACCAATTTTAAGCTACAAGACGGACTAGGCTACTTCTTATGACTAAACCTGACGTTCAACCCCTAAAACGCGAACGAAGCCTACTTAGGTATATATAAAGTCTATTTTATATATATACCTAAGTATACTATTATTAGCTCACTCTTGTTTATAGAAATATTTTATTTTCGAAAATAAATTCATACGCTAACAGTATAGTAGGATTACATATAATTTTATCATATATCCACTAATATTTAGTTTCAAAAAGAAAGCTTTCGTATATGAGAAAGTGGTTTGTTTAATAATATAGTACACAGCTTAGATAATGCCTGCAAATAATTTTCTCCAACTCAAAGCCCGCCTTTGCTTATTAGAGCAGCGTAATATGTTTATCGCTTCTAATTTTCCGCTTGCTAATTCTGGTTGCGCCTACGATGAGCAACGATCAATATTATCTCTAAGTAACAACACATTTTTATTATTAATGGGTTACCATTTAAAATCTTTTTTTTTTTGTATAGGTTGGCGGACGAGTTTATGGGCCATCTGATGGTAAGTGGTCACCACCGCCCTGCCATAGATAATGGCATTGTAAAAATATTAACCATTCCTTGGAATACACTAGCGTGCCTAAAAAGTACGCAAAGCCGTTAATGGCCTGAACTCTCTCCGGCTGTATCAGTTCATCATCCTATCGGATTAGGAGCGAAGCTTACTGAGACAACAACAGTGTTTTACGCACCTGTGGTTGTCCACAGTTATTGTTATCTACTGCACAGTTAGCTAGTATCCTTTTGACTTATCAAAATAATTAAACAAACCTGATAAGGCTTTGTGCAAACTCGTCTAGGTAGATATCAACCAATCAAACGCCAAACAGCATTAGTTAGTATTGTTAAAAAGAACATAACATCTTAGTTCTCAAGGTTATGTGCACATTGGTGATGCGAGGATGGTGAAATATGGTGAAATAGGATGGCTCACATGGCCATGGGCTATGGGCGGTTATAAACACTTAGCAAGATAGTCAATTTAGCAATCTACCAACTTGTTTTAATAAAAAATGAGGAGGAAACCATCTGGCTATCATTACATAGCATTATGCCTTGGAACGATATATTTTATGCCAAAAAACGAAACTTGAATGTTCAACTGAAATATTAATCTTTTCATTTTGCCCGTTTTATTACCCAAATCAAAATTAAAATAAACTTTGTACGAGTAAAGTCGTACTTAAGAACTTACGTAAGCACTTTTGAATCGTTTACAAGTTAAATTAATCGTAACACGAGCTTTACACATTTTAGAGACTACTGAGAAGACCTACAATCGACTAAATCTATAAAGGAATTTTTAAATATACATTTATTAATTGTTTACAAATTAATTATTCCCAATACCCACCCACCATGCCCACGCACTCATTCCTTAGTTCTACCTTCAAAGGTAAAGTAATAAACATAATTACTTGAGCTTTAAGTCAAGTGATCTACCTTTTTTTATTTACAATTTGCTTTTATGTCAAGTGACTTCGAGACAAAAATCTGAATTTGTCATTAATAGTTTATTGAAACAACTTTAACATGATAAATCATACAGCGCACGTTTTCATTTGGTATTAATGAGATCCTAAATAGATTCTTAAACATTTTATGATATTTTTTCTTGTACTTAAGAATTATGATGCTTTGCAAATTTGTCGGATATCATTTTATAAAGAAAAATATCGAATTGTTAAACTCCATTATATAATTTTCTAATCCATCGATCTATAGTTCATCATAGTTTATTATATTTATAACGATAGGTGGACTGGCAAATGAGGCGCCTGATGGAAGCGGTCACCTACTACACTGAGATATTGGCGCTGTAAGAAATATTCAGCATACCTTACATCGCCAACGCACCACCAACCAAAGGAACTAAAGAGTTATTTTCCTTGCACCTGTTACACTGGCTCGCCCTTTAAACCAGAACACAAGAATACTAAGTATTGCGGTTAGGTTTACTGCTTAAAATAAGTGATGACTGCTTATAATGAGTGAGTTATACCTACCCAACAGGCCACAAAAACTTACCACCTAGTCAATAAAAATACAAACGACAAGAATAAATGAAGTTATAAATGATATTACATTTTATTGTATAGTTGTTATGTTACAATGAAAAACGTATAAAATTATTTCGTACTCTGCCCATTTTATACTTTAAAAAATATTATAATGTTACTTAAAAAAGGTTGGTTGGTTTTTAAAACTTGAGACCTACATAATCATTATTTAAAATGTATGTGGATTGTGGAACTATATCATCACCACGACCTCGTTTACATTGCAACTTGCAAACTAAAAAGATATAAAAAAAGTAAATTTTTTGTATGAAAATGTACTACCCCAGGAATGGAGTAAGGACTAGCGCCTCCTTTCCTTTTAAAAGTTCCTCACTATGTTTTTCTTCATCACCAATCACGAAATTAAAACAAAAATTCAGAGAATGATAATTGAGCTAGCTCGGATTTTAAGCCGCAACCTTCGCTTAATATTCACGTTTACTAACCACGAGAACATTGATACCTAAAAATGTATGGAAAATAAGTTTTCCTTACGTTATACTGAACTTAATTAACTTCCTGTTTTGAAATTGTAATTTGTCTGTAACACACACTTACTTAGCTACGATTACATAATTACACATTTTAATTAGTTTAATTTTGTAAATTAAGAACATTTAGGACTCTAAAAGAATTATTTATTTAATACCACATGCAAACCTGCGGCATATCAAGTGCACAATTGACATGTTAAAATATATGTCCTAGTAACCCTTTTACAAGCAGAAATTAAATTTATTTTACACGTTGAACACCTAAGCCAGCATGGTGTAAAACAGGTAGATAACATGAAAAAAGCCTGATATTTTCTTTTAAAAACGATCTCAAATACACTTTTACTTTTTTGATTACTTTTTTTGTTTTTTTATTTTAAATCTTGACGTGATCTTTGACGAAGGTTTTCTATCGTAGATATTTTGAATAATTTAAAATAAGAAATAAGCGTCCCATTTTATATACTTTATATTCACATTTGAAAAATATTGTAAAATAATCATATTATAATTCCTATTTGTCATTTATTATAACATAGATTGTTTGTAAAAGGATTTATAACAAAGGAATTCGTGCTAGAAAATTTTCTAAGGACATCTACAAATAAACGACAGTTTCATCGTCCGATACACGCGGTGATCTCATCGACTCGTAGTTCGTATTCAAACGAAGCTATTACAATTCTCGGATATGACATATCCCTTGTCGTAATTCAGTTACTCCATCTCATGTGAACAAAATCTAATTTCAGTTCGAGACTCAATATTTAGGTCGCGAATTTAGATAAATAATTCGATGGTGACGGAAGATTTATACGGATATTAATGCATTAGCTGAATTTCTCCTTACAACTATATTAATAATTGTAGATCGATGACGTAATTAAAGGTTTAAAATACTACGTTCCAATTTCACAAGGACCACCGGAAGCCTCGTCCCGAATGAGGTCATCGTAAAAGATGGCCAATTGAACCAAAATATGTAATGCTTTTCTATCATTTTGTAGTAATATACAAAAATACTGTGATATTTTAAAAGTTAAGAGAACGTACATATTATTATTAAAAAAAGGAAAGAACTAATACGTCTTCTATATTTTTTATGACTGAGGTATATGCTTAAATATGTTTAAAACGATTTTATATATTTTCTTGGCTTTGTACAAGTTTGTAATTTACTTACGTAAATTATCTTAAATTCATACGACCGCTACTACAAGATTACTTTGACATTTGGGGGTAACGACAAAATTACGCACTGGAAGTGGTAGCGGATGTCAAGGCTTCGGGTGGGAAACAGGCTCTATCACATTTAGTTTAGGTCGTTTTTTGACTGCACTAAGTAGGTCACCAACCTTTTGACACTGAAATTCAGTCACGGTGGCCGTGTTATCTACGGTCGATTCGGAAAACGTGACGCCGCGTCGAGCGCGGCGTACGTCGTCCGCCAGGGCGCAAGCGTGGTCGGCTTGCTTCGGCGCGCAGCCAGACGCGCTCGCGGGCCGAGACTGGCGTGTTCGCGCGTTTTCCCTCCCGCGCTTTCCCACTGGCATGCGCACATCAAGCCTGCATTGTTCTGCAAATAGCAGCGAGGGCTGGGCCGCTATTCAACCGTGCGTCTTTCAGAGCCAGCGATACACTGAACTGTTGCCGCGGCACTAAAGATGTGCGCGGACAACTTCGTTTTGTTGGTCGAAACAGTAATTTAACCAACTACTTACACAATCGCAGGTAGCCTTTAAAATGTGCGAAGGTAGCCTGTTTAGAACTTATTACCTTTTATTTATTTAACTTTGTTTTTTCTTATTATATTTTATATACCTACATAGTTCTCTGCCAAATTACTAACTGTTCTTTACACCTTCTCTTTACCTAAGAATTACAAATACCTAACAAGTTAAGCACAACTCAGTATATATAATTTTTTACTATCCTTCAGTTATTATCATTCATAAAATTCAATCGAATTTCGAATTGCAGTACTTGTCGTAAAACAATTTTTAATATTGTATAAACTTACCTCGTGAAAATCGTAAGATATAACAAAAAAACAATTAAAAAGTCGTAATAAATCCAATGACCCAGTTAAGCTTTCTCTCACATAGTACGCGTTTGTTACGAGTAGAAATTGTCCAGCTATTTCAAGAACGCATAAAGATTAAAGTCGGTATAAACAGTCAACAGTGGCCACATCACAAATGTCGATCGTCGATAAACAATTCGTTTCCGAGTACAGAGCAGTATACATGCCCTCGTTTCAAACATACTAATGTTCTCAAATCCGGAAATCATGCAGATACTTATAAGTTAAAAGGTTTATTGAAAACAACTATTTTGGTTACATCAAAGGCGATCGGAAATTTAGAAAAAAAAAAAACATTTTAATTCCTGGAATTATTAAAATTAAAAATAAACTATTTTTCGTCCGCGGCTTCACCGCCATGTTAGCAGGGGAGAGGGGCAAGTTTTGGGTACTCTACGTCCTGTTCCGTTACCCCAAACAACGTGTATGCAAAATGAAAACATGAAAACGTATAATACGAGAATTATGAAAAAGGTTTTGAATTACTGATATTATCAAAGGATAAGTTTAGTGGACGAACATTAGTACGCAATCTTATTATTATATTAGACAATTATATTATAACAAACATATTTTCTTTAAAGATCTTACTTGTGACATATTTACATAATGGATTTTGATTGATTTAGAAACTTACTTCGTAAATTTATAAAATCCATTATTAGGTATATTATGTAATCAATATAAACAAATTGTTTGAAGGTACTTTCAGATATTGTAAAGACATATAGATATTGTATATACATACGTACGGTTATTCTGACAATAACCCATATGGGTTATTGTCAGAATATGTTTAGATATTTAAAAGTTATGGTGGTATCAACTCAAATACATACATGAACCCTGAAAACATTACAGCCCTTTTTCAGTGGAGTAATTTACACGATAAATTTAGTTCAAATTGTTTGTTATACACATTTAATCCTTTTCAGAGTAAATATATATTAATTTTAAAATTATTTTTTACGTAATAACATATTTGTTATTCTTTGTATTTTTACCAATAATTCTAAAGAAAAATTTTAAGCGATACGACGTTGATAAGCTTGGGTTGATACTGATTGCGTTACAAAAATAATTTCTCATATCTTTAAAAATATGTTTATAAAAACATGAATTTTACTGTACAAACTAGTATTATGATAAATACTTGTACTCGAAATTTTACACTAAGGTCTGTGTTGTTTTTGCCTCGTATGACGAGTTAGCATTGAGATGGATCGAATTCGTAGTTGAGTTTCGAATTCAGTCTTAGAAAAGAACTCGCAGCTACAATTTTCACCTTATCCCTAGAATTTCTTATAATTAACTTTTTTATTTTATTGTAGTAAAACCTCTTTTTGGAAATAAAAAGTATAAGTTTTTGTATATTTCGAGGCAAAAATTGATAAAATAATATTTAGTTCATAAACGATAATATAACATATTAATAAAACATCCATACGCCCGGTCGTAACCATGTCAACAAGCTATTTTTACGAAAATTTACCACAGACATACAAACCAAAGAAACATTAATTGAACATTTTATTTACCTTCTATCACTAAGCAAAAATCCTTATTGTATCTATAGTAACCAATCATAAATCGTACTCGAGGGGTATCATATTATTTTATCATCAAACATTTTTGTAAGATTTCAATACCGTATACTCGTTTCTTTTTTATATATTTTAATAACAAACAAAGCAATGGCATCAAAGGTTAAAGAACAATCACAGTAATTACATGAAAATAAATTAAAGTTGTTATCACTTAGGCACAGCGCTCACTGAAAAATTATGAATATAAAATAGATTCAAAGAGAAATAGCGGCTCACTAACAATACTGAGGCCGGCCAGATTCAAGCCTTTTAATTAAAACTTTATCTCGAAAATAGGTCGTCATATAATTATTTTTTCTGTAAGCCGATTCAATTATCTAAATCATTTATGAGACAATATACAGTTAATTATAAAAAAAATAAGGGCTTTTAAATCAAATAAGGCTCATAGCACAAGAAGTAGTAAATGTACTATTATTCACTAAAAAATCCTTAAATTAATGTATTCATTATTATTTGCATTAAAATAAAAGTGCATGCATGTATATGTTAGTGGTTTTATCTTTCTTAATTTAGAAGTAACATTAAGAAACCGTGATTATATATACGTATATACAACCATTATTATCGGTGAGTACAAACAGGGCGTGCAAGGACTACCGAGCAAAATATAATGCATTATTCCATTAAAGACATCGTGATAGAACAAGGAAACATAAGTTGCCAGATTGTTGAAAACGAAACTTTCCCAGGAATTTAAATATTTAATTATGTAATAAATTATTAAAATTAAAATATGTCTTAGTTGTGAAAATTAAATTTCAAACCACACACTAAACCAGATCTCATTTTTTAACTTAACTTTTAACGAACTTTATCGAGATAAAAAATCTGCATTTTGGTAAAAAAAACTCTACGTCATCAATAAAAATTGATAATATTATGAAACGAAACGTTATATAATATAGATTGATTACAAAATTAAAATAATCAAATGAGGTTGAGTTAATCAAAAAACTAATATGATTAAATGAGATGGTAGTACGCTCTGTGAAATGTCAGAGGCATTTTTTCACTTGTACTTTTTGATTTTAGAATAAATGTGTTCATTTAACCCCGAAGCTAATTTTACTGAATAATTAATTACACTAATTTAAAACACATAAACACGGCACGTATCAATTAACTCCAATAAATCGATCCGTATTGTTCTGAACTGTAGTCCCTTTCATTACAAACTACGAAATCTTTAACCGAAATGCTCGCTAGATCCCTAACTATATTCAAATTTATTAATGGGCCGGTAGTATTCTGTTTATCTAGATAGATATGCAATTCAAAACAAATACTTATAAATAATTTAAATTAAATTATATTACTATGTTATTATTGCTCACTGCTCAGTATGCATGAAGTAATATAACTTAAAAAAAGAATAAATACGAAACTTAAATAAAAGGTCTACATTTAAAAATATACCTAAAATTCTACATTAATATTTTTTATAGAAATAGTAGTAAGTCAGGATTAGTAAACATTTAAGAAACCTGTAAAACTAGTACTAGTGTAACTCACATTTTTGTCAGCGCTTCGTTACTCCGATCCGTATTAAAAACACAAATATTCTTCACTACGAATAATACAAAATTCAGGCTTAATTTCAAAGCAGCAACTGCATGTTATTTATACACAAATAAGTCGTAACATTGTTCATATTATTTAATAACAAACACGTACTAGAAACACGGTCGTGTTACAACGCAGCATGTTTATGAGAGCTTCGGAGCATTTAACTTTGAGCTTACTCATGTTTTTGTTGGAGAGAGCGAGACGGATTAAAAAACAACGTTAACTTTCGGCTAAACTCGGCTTCTTCCGCGTGGCGTTGCCTTTTAAGTCTAGACGCTAGTAACACATGGATAGGTTTAATGTATGATTTTTTTTTAAACCTTCTAGAATTCATTAGTTAATAAGGAGAACATTCTTAAACGTTTTAAAAAGTATGATAAATTATAATTATTTTATATATAATCAATTGATTATCTCAATTAAAATTAAAAAATATATAGACATATTTTATGTTATTATTATTTCTTAGGTACCTAAGATATCTTAATACATTTTATTAACAAAATACATAGTTACACATTTTTGATGACAAAATACACAGTATTTTTCAATTTTATAATATATAATTTTATATTATTTTACAAATATAAATTTAAAAATTAAAAATAAATTATCCACACTAGTGTTATCGATCGTAAGACGTAATAGCACCATAGGAAACAGATGGGGGCGGCGAGTGTGGGGTTCCGAATGTCCCATAGTTTCGTAATGCACGTCACAATCGCCCATAAATAAAACACGAACTAAAGAAGTATGACATCCTACAAAAAGTATTAATTCAATCGTGTAGAAACACAAATGTATGGGATTCTTTTCAGTCGTTTTAGTCATAGTATTTTCTCTCGTCTTTGGGGAATCATATTAAAAGATTAATATGATTTAGAACTTTGGCCCTGCAATGCCATTCAGCAAGACATCGCTTCATATTTCACAGCTGTAATCGAAATCGAAAACCGATTTACTGTGATACGCTATTTTAATCATATATGATATGATTATTATAGTCAGTGTCGCAAATCACTTTCGACATATTACGATCATGTGTCTGCGGTGAGTTGTGAGTTTGTTCTTAAAAAATAGCTCCACAGAGCCTAAGCCTTAACAATCTTCTACTTCTAATATAACATAAAAGACTACGAATAGTATTAAAAATAATGTTCATTGAAGTTAAATCGACGACATATATATTTTTTAATATTTTAAATTAATCATTATTAACAATATCAACCAGCGGTGTCTACACTTGCACCTGTCCTCTTATGTGTGTGAGATTAAGGCGCAGGTGCAATCCCTAATTATCTCTTAATTTCTTACCAACATTACGTGTCATTAAAACCACATCGAAATAACTACAGGATTTTATAATTACATTCAATTTGCAAAATAATATGTATCTTACCTTTATGCTATGTATAATCCATAATTAAAACGTTCTTGAAATTTAAATACGTTACATCCGTTTCGTATCTGAAAACATTGTACATTATATTATACAATATGTATAGCCAAATGTTTATGATGGGGTATATAATATATTTTATATTCTTAAGAAAATATTACAAATCGAACTACTTACTAAGTAATAGGACAACTTATCGGAATGATGCAAAGCTTTTGCCGTTGCGTCGTGAGACATTATCTTAGATCTGTGTTTTAAGGCCATTTTCCAGTTAAAGCATTGACCGATGTCGGCAGATAGACAAACAAATGCAATCTCGAAGCGTGTGCACGTCTACTAATGTTTACGTGAGCGGCTGTCATAACAGTAGCTTTATAACTTGTCCATATAAATTATTTTTCTTTATTTTTTTTTCTAACTATAGCTATTATATTCAACACGCAACAAATAATTACGATTTTAAAGATTAGCACAACCCTACACGCTATTAGAACGTTAATTTTTAATCTGTTTTATTTAATTGTTAATATTTTAATTGTGTTGAAAAAATATTGTCTAAACTGTAAAAAGGCTTTAGTGGTATATTTATTATTATTATTGGTATAAAATATTATGCCAAATAAAAAATGTCATGCATTTGTTTTAAAGTAGTCTAGTTATACGTGAGAAATATAACAATGGATCAACAAATTCTCAACCCATTTAGTTTTAGTCGTTGTTTTTACAGAGCGTCATTGGCGCCATTAAAACAAAAAAGTTTTAGTATGTTTGGAACCGACATGAGATTTACAGATTCTTAAACCTTTTGTATATAGTTTTATGAGATTTTATGTATTACTTGAACATTAATAATTATTACGTAATATTTACTAAGTAAAAACTTTATTTGCATAAGAATTACACAAATAAGAATTAAAAATAGTTACTGTTTGAAATATTATATTGGTGACATATATACTAACAAACTAGGAAATATAATGAAAATAGTTTTGAATGAAACACTTGCGTTACTATATATGAAAATTAACGTTTAATTACACGTTTACCGTGAAAATTTTTGGTATAAATTAAAAGATAATTTCCATGAACAAGTTTTTACTTTTATTAATTATTCTCTTTTAGTGATAATTTCAAATAAAAACCCAACGGAAAACTCACTATCTCTTTCAACGAAACATTAATATGCTAATAGCACACGTACGTTATACATAATGATATATTTTTTAACATATAACTTTTATGTAAATAATTACAATCTATTTTGGGACCAGTTTAGTGTCAAATAATGGAATTTAATATAATACTCGCTGTATAGTTTAGTTAGCTGCATATACATATATACAGATTATAAAGCTAGTCGGTAAGAACTAACAATTTTTCTGTGATTCGTTTCTTGTCGGTTCTTCTCGGTAGAAAACACATACCGAAACGGTGGTAGCGGATAATTCAATAATTATTGTAAAAGTAATTGAATTTTAGATTTTGAATGTTTTTTGCTCCGTGATTGACTGTATAAAGAAGTTCTTGTCTTAAATTATTTGGAGTTTATAGTACCAAGCTACTCCATGCGGATTGGTGGATGAACAGACGCCTGTTTACGATGTTTGTCACAACCAATGTCAAAGCGAATTATAAATACATATTAAGCACATCAATTCAGTAGTACTTGCACTGATTCGAAGACGCCATATTTGATAAGAACCAAACATTGTGGAAGGGCTAACCCGTGTAGGTAAATCACAACCAGTATTCCTTTATTTTTTAATATTTTGGAAATTTATTTATCGGCGTAATTGACGAAATTTTAATAATGAAGTCAATACCTCATATAAGTTCAGTATTTATTGATTTTATATGTATATTTGATTACAACATTAATTGACACCGGAAACGGGTTCATTGTCCTCGGCTAACAAAATAGGCATAAATGATAACATCTTTAATTAACTAACAGAATTTAACTTGACGTGTAATTTGGACATCGTGGAAACGTTAGAGTATTCGTGTTACGTAACCATAACTCGAACTCGTTTAATTATATTGGAAAATTATTTTTCTTATTCAGTTGGGATAGGGCTAAAATTAATTAATTTTGAATATTTTTGAAACGTTATTTTTAAATAACATAGTAAAGTAACAGTGATGTGTGTTGACCACGTTTTTATAGGACCACGCTGATAGGATTTGCTCGATACACAAGTAGCAGATTTTCATCTCAAACATGCAGGTCTCCTTCACAATGTTTTCCTTGACGAACGTGAGGAATTATTATTATTACTAATCTATAAGTATATACTAATTGACATATATAAGGATTGATTGAATCAAAAATACAGTTAATTGAACTGTTAAAAATGCAAAGCAAACATTTTAACAGAACAGAGGAAACAGCGCTTTCTACAAGTGAACTAAGCTGTCGTGTTAATACAGGGGCGATGTGACCAAAAACCTAAATGATTTTTTGTAAATTAATAAGAGTAAGGTAACATTGTAAATGTCTCATTGCTGGGTTATGGTCTCGTCTCCTTTCTCGACTAAAGAAAGAAAAGAAATTTAAACATCCTTGTCCGGACTTGAACCTGCAACGTTCGGTTAAGGTTGACGTATTCCAACCACTGGACGATCTGAGTATTATTGATAATTATTTTATGCTTTGAATAGAAAAAGCAACAACCGATGCCCTACAAGCTCAGTATAATAGGATTCCCAGATACATTATATCCTTGAGTCATATGCAGCAATTATGATGAACTACATCGACTATCAAGCAATCTCCTAAACCAAAACTATTCGGGCTGAAATTTGTAGAGTTCAATCTTCACGAGGTCAACATTTGAAAGAATGAGCTAATGAAGTCTATAGTGTTTCCTTAAGACTACGCTTATACGCGCAAGCTAGTTAACAAAGGTATGAGCGCACCTGTTTTAGTTCGTATATTATATAAATGTAATATATAAAAAATATTTTTAGAATAATAGCTTACCCTTTATCTTTGTACACATTAATTCTTAGCAATAGAGATATATCTATTTTTTTACTGGTTTGGTTTATTTTACTGGTTTTCCATAAAAATGGTCATTATGATAACAATATTATATAAAAGTACGAAACTATGATAGGTACAATATGTGTCATATTTTAATGAAGTATATCCGGAAAGAAGATTAGTGGGAAAAGTTATTTTTAAAAAAAAGATTACTATGTTGGCAAATTTAATACCGTTCTCGATTTCCAGTATCAAGAGAAGTTTGAACATTATAAAGGTTAGCCAAGCCGTTATACGTAAAACATAGGCGTTATAGTAGGCGTTTTTTTCTTTTTTGGGTGTGTTTTATCATTTATTAATTATGTTCTGCGATAAGGTTGACATAACCACTGTTTGATTAAAACCTCATTAAAGAAAACGACTAAAAACGTCGATATAATTTTATTTCTTACTAAATTGCCAATCTTTTTCATGAACTACATAAGGGAACGGCACATTATTATGCAACGTTGTCACGTATGACTGGATATGACCAGGATTTTGTGCGACAGTCCGTCGTATGTAGACCGCAATCACATTCCATATCAACATATACTTTATTCAAATCTTGCGTTAAATTTCGAATATTCATTTTAATTTGATTACATTTAAAATTAATATCATAATATACTTTATTAAATAAATAAGCTTTACCATTAAAACATGTAACCTTATTTATCACATGTTTTTGTAAGCAAATGCATACACTATAATTACAGGGCATGAACTCATAATATTGTATATCAAAACATATAAATAAAATATACTAACATAACATATGAAAAGATAAAAAGATAAGATTTTTGTTTTAAATTTAAAAAGCCTCTTTTTTATCCAACAATACTAAATTATATTGTCACCAGCAACAAGCGCGTGTGCAAACAGCTTAATCGGTTGAGTGTAACCGGTTTAAAATTCAGCTGCAAGATTTGGCCCACACATTGTCTGACGTTAAATAAAAGCTTGCAATAAACCTTATAACAATGAGTAGTTTAGCTTCCTCGTTTTTTTTTTTATGAAAACACAAAAGACCGACTATAGTTTCCTTATAATATGTATGTGTCGATAATTCAGTAATTACCTTTATGATACGAATAGGTATCACTAATATATTTAATCAATAGACATAAAAGTAAAAGGTGAAGTAATTTGTTTAAGTAATTAAAAACTTACACAAAATTAATAAGTTGATACACAAAGTACATTTTGTTGATTCGGCCCTACAAAGTATTTATTTAATAACATTTTGTGTTTCTTTTAAAGGGTCCTTACCCTTTCTAAAAGATATAGGTACACATGCAAAGTTGTTATTTTCATCAAGAAGAGTCTCTAAGCTGTCAAAGGGCCATCAATATGCAGCGACGGCACGCCGCGCCGGATATTGCTAGCAACGGCATAACATGGACAAAACATAATCACACCTGTGCACAGTACACATGAACGTCGCCATATTCACGTCGCGGAATAGGATTTGAAGGATGCATAGGATATTATGATAACAAGAAATATTTGTGCTGTAAACCCGTATTTGTTTTATTGGCAATATTAATAATTAGTTATTGCTTTTCTTCCGTTTATCGTATCACCTTCTTGTCCATAAAAAAACTTTCCTATGGTCTTTCTTCGGCTGAAACGTTCAGTTCTACTTTTAAGAGGTGATTGATATCACTTACCTTAGTTTTATTGAGCAAGATAGCAATTCAAACTATATATAATTTTTATGAATACGATATGTAAATTTCTAATTATGGAATTTCAAGGTCCAAATGCCGTATAGAGGAAGACACACATTAATAAAAAAGGTACAGGAGGCGACGTATTACGGCATAATGAGAATTTTCTATGTTTTGTCAACAAATTGTTCTCTTCTTTGTCTACAGTAACATGGAACTAAACGATGTACCTGTCACACTCAACTTCTCCCTAGAGAGCCATAGGGGGTTGTAATGGGAGAACGCTATTACTCTTTGCAGCGTACTCTAGCGTTAAGTAGATTAGACATTCTGCTTTGCATATTATGGAAATCAGCTCCTATGTATGTCCGAATACGATGAATCTATATTTTATCTACCCTATAAAAGTTTTATAATATATGTATATTTTTATTCAAATATTTTACTTTTTTTTTTTATTATAAACCTGAAAAAGTGTTGTATCAAAAACGCTGCATTGCAACATTTCTTAAATAAAACACGTTCAATTGAACTTTTATTATACTCTCATGATCTTAAATTACAGCTGAGCAATATTGACAACGAATTACGGATGACGTATGTTGAATAAACATTCTCGCAAAAGTATTATGCAAGATGGTATGATTTATATTTTATTTCGAGAAACATCTTAAAACACGAATAAATGCTCGTAATTCGGTCCACTTATGTAAGTAAGATGCAATCGAAATTTAAAAACCGAGCTGTACCAATTTTTCAATGTGTTTTGTTTGAAGAATGAGCTTGCTCATATTTTTATTCTATAGCTTGAGAGCTTATATGGTTGAAAGCGTTTATCTCAGGAACTAAAGTCCTTTATTGAAGAAGGTTATAAGGTTACACTTCACACTACAGCTATAGGGAGAGGGGCATTAACCATAAACGCTTACCAATCTTGCAAACTTTAGTCTCGGCTTATAAAACAAAAGCCAGATAGAGCGTGGAGCGTTAAAGTGAAGCAACAAAAGCGAATAAAAAATTAAAAGCGAATTCAAATTCCCGTTATAAACGACGCGTCTTTTTGTTAATCAAAAATGTTTTCACTTATATCATTAATAATTGCTGCTAACATTCTTGCCATCATTTCACGCGGTCGTGATTTGGCAGTAATTAATTTTAGTTTTTATTGGTACATATATCTAAATAATTCTTATGCAAATATATTTTTATAAAACACACACTACCAAGAATTTGCATTCGCTATTGATTTTGTATTCGCTTGTATTCCCTGAGCTTCATCTGCATTTTGTTTTACAATTCAGATTATAAAACAAAATACAGCATGAATCAGCAAATGAAATAATCGAACACATCGTACGCGGATGATACCAAGTGTCCTTATAGACTTCCACAGTACTATTTTTTATCGAGCAACCTTACCTAATGACATTATTTATTAAACGTATAGGTTATCTTTACTAATATTAATAAACTGAAGAGTTTATTTATTATTTTGATTATTTTGATAGCGCGTTGAGCGCTAATCTCAGGAACTACTGGTGTGATTTGAAAAATTCTTTCAGTGTCAGATAACCCATTTATCGAGGAAGGCTTTAGGTGTTTTATGCCATCACGCTGCGACCAATTGAAGCGGAGTATCAAAGACCGTGGGAAATTATTCCTTTTTAGAACTTCTATTGCGTGTGTGAAATCAAAACTTCAAGGACGGGAGTAACTTTTTAGGAATTAACCGAACAAGTCGAGACGAGAATTTAATATTATGTATTCAACTTTTTACAAATATAAGTCGAATAGGATTAATAGGATCTTTGTTTCTAAAATGAATACGTAATAACAAAAACTGAATCGCACAGGCATTTAAATCTTCATACCATACAATTTACGACTCGGAAGTGCAAGGGTGAGCCAGACCGCCCTTTAAGGTCGATGACCGGAGGAAAACAAAGCCGCGCACCACCTGTAGCCCGACACTGCTTTTGGTGCCGCCTTTATCATACATCGGTAACTAACGATACTTTATAACAGTACTACGAACATCGTTCATATTACCGTTTAAAATTGAATAGTGACGAAATATTCTTACTAGCATAATTCCTTCCACTTACATTTATAACTATTTATTGTATTATATATTCAACGTCTCTTTATATTGAGATATATATAACATCGCTTTTATATGAGTGATTGAAGCATTTGTTTCAACATCCCCCTATAACAAAAAATATATGGATTTAATAAGTTCGGCATCGTACGCTGTACGCTCTTTTGTTTTAGGCATATAATTTTCAAAACTCGACCCCCGCGTGTTCGTCACTAATTTATAAACACAAGGGCAGTCCAAACAGAGAGAACAAAACAGCATGTCCCTAGAGAACCCTCCGATTCGTGTAAGCCAGATTAATTAGACGCCTGATAGTCAGAGTGCGACTTTGCACTTGCACCAAACGAGGGGATCCTTATAATATATTTATACATTGAAAAATAGTTCTTATTCATATACAATATGTGTTATTTTAGCTTAACAAATATAAAAATCTACGAATACCGCCTACGAACCTGCAATTACATTATTTGCCGATTCCATTCAAGAAGTGCTTTTTACTCGCTATCTGTAATGAACGCCTTTATACTAAATTATAAAAAACTTATTTTTAATATGACATCTCACTTTAAAATGACTAGTTATTTTATATAGTTCCGTATTATTGTGAATACTAATATCAAAATAATATTTATTATTGATAGTGACGATCCAGGATTAAATTTAACGTATAGCTATCTCCAGTTGGGGATTCAGATTCTATCAAAAAGAACCCTCAAGAAACTGTGTAGTTACTCTTTACTTTAAATAAAATACATGTCAACTATTTATGTTATGTCCCTCCTGTAATTACAAAGTGGGTAACCCACTATATTTTTGAAAAGCTGCAACAAATCGCATAAACATTTTAAAATTTAATTACTTACTATTTTATTATATAAACATTAAACAAAATCTGAATGCAGTACTTTTTCATTTTATAATTTGACTTGACTTGAATTATTTAACTACCCGACCCGGCCTGTCACGGGTAAAGTAAGGGTCCAAACGTAACCGTTTGTCAAACTAAACAGGCAAAGAAAATTTTTTGTTCTTCGTTATAAAAATCGTAATCAAGCATCAATAATTCAAATCGATTTCAAATATAAATTGCAATACAAGGTCAGAATTATTGATGAAAAAACATTCTAAATTTTTAAAGTATGTTAAAATAAACACTGATGTGAAGTGATTATGTCACTGTGAAACTGCGACGGGCCATGAACGTACCTTCGTTGCAAAAACCAAGGTTACTTAAAGACTCGAGTGAATTTTGTTTATTGGTAATATGTATTACTTGTACATTTATATTTTTAATTTTTGGGGATATCATTTAAAATCATATGTGTATGACTGTATGTATATAGTATATATCTATCACTGGGTGTGTGTCTCACATTGCAATCTTAAATACATTATGCTGAATCTGTTAAAATAAACAAATTCTATGGGACTAAATACTAGGGATAAAATACTTGCTTTCTTTTTGCCCCACCTTTTCTTTTCTTGTCGCTCTTGGCAACAGCGATGACTATAGTTTGTCGAATTGACGTAGTTCAGAAATTAGGTACAACAGCACCATTGACTCTGAACTAATTTAATTTGACGCGTTCTAAAATGAACATAAACACGATTAAGTTTTCGTTTAATTCGATTCAACGGTTTTTAATGAAAGGAGATCTCCATAAAGTGTAAGTAGATTAACGTGTCCTAAATAGGACGTCGATAGATTATAGATTTATATAAGTAAGTTAATGTTAACAAATATATGTTAATAATAAAATTAATATATGTATTTTAATTTATTTATATAAAAGACTAACTGCTGCTTTTCCTGTTCTCAACATCTCAGGCTGCTGTCCGAGATTGTCATTAAAAAAACTATATATAATACTTTATTCAAGTAGTTTGAGAAATTCAAATGTAAAACCGTCACCTGTTCGAAATTTATATTCTAGAAGAACGGCCAAGATTTTTTAGTTACTCTATTCCGTGTATTTATGAAAGTAGTCCATGTATTGTCAAACCTGCGACATTCATATAGCTGGCCCGAACACCACTGAGTTAATGAGGCTATACCTTTATCAAGGTTACAACAACCTCTGACTTAACACAAAACGAGTTAGCTTTTGAAAGCAGAACAAATTGTTAGTGGGTAGCATGACGTTCTTACATGACAACAAAGACATAATTTGAACTATATAACTAAACCTTATTTAATTTAAATTATTTTCTTCCCAACTGTAAACAATTGAATTGTACTCATAATATTCTGTTGTATAAGAACGAAACAAGTTATTCTAATAGCTGTTATATAAGGCTCATTTAAATAGCAATTAAGATAACTACTCGCAGTTCGCACACAATACATCCGACTATATTAACGAGCACCCAAGGAACTTCACATGCAATAACATTTTTTATATTGAACTTATATTGTAAATGCAATATAAATGTGTCTTAATAATGATAAAATATGTATAATTTATATATTCACAGAAATACGTCATATCTTTAAATAATAATAATCAAAGTCGTTTTTTGCGTCTGTATGTAGGTTTATTTCTTCTCAACAGATTGCCGGATTTTGAATCAGTTTTAAGTTTCATTTAGATATAAATAATATCTTCAAAATAATTTTATTTTATAAAACATTGATTTTAAAATATAATAACCGAGATTTAGTCTTTAAATACTATTTGCACGCTTTCGCACAGGGCAGACGAAATCATGAAAGATATATCGAATTGATAGGTAATAACTTAAAGCTACTTAACTTAAGGTCTAATAACGATGTCATATAAAAACAATATTGTATGCCTACCATACCATAATTTTGCGTGTATGAAGTCAGCTTAGGTTGCTAGTTAATAATAATTTATTGCAAATTATTAAGATATAAAAACAATCAATATTAATATAAATAACCATGAAGAGACAAGGTTGTAAAACGTAATAATATTACGGGGAAATACAACATAAGTATACTAAAAAATTGAGAATTAAAAAGTTATTTACGACACTAAAGCACCGTCGCGGATTAGAGTTAAAAATATGAGTGATTTTATATTTTTTTATAGAATATCTTATAAACAAAAATGAACTCGCTACGTCTGTAATGTATATAATGTATAATAAGATATTATGTTTTATTTATACAGATTTTAATTTATTAATTAATATATACAATAAATAATAAATACTAATTAATAAATTATAATCTGTATAAATGTAAGTTATATCAGAAATTTCGTACACTTCAGATACCTGCAGCCCTCCCGACTTTGCATCAGAAGCATGAGGATCTACATAGGACTTTAATATTGAAGGACAGGCACGCAACGAAAAAATCGTGTTTCTGGGCTACCTTCGATCCCAAACTACAAAAACATACTCCCATTTCAACACATTCAGATAAATGGCTTAGGAACGCATACGGTAAAACAATTAATTAATTTATTTTATAGATTATAATAAAAAAATACGAAATTGAATTGTCACGCTTAGCGTTTTAATATGTCATGCTTGAAAGTAAATTGAGAAACATTAATTCCGTTTACAAGTTGTGGGAACTCGGTTGACAATTAACGCCAGTTGTTCAGACCTTGAAATTAAGACAACAATACGCAATTTAAAATGCGAAGTGGCAATTCGGTCAAGAGTCAATTAAAATCTATCTCCATGCATTGATTGAACGAACGAACCTTTTATGTTGAGTACGGCGTTATTTGTTAGGCTTTTATCTCAACTGGAGCGAACCTGCATGAGTACCGATTACTTTTCAAATACAATGAGGGTAGAACGGATTGGTGACGAAATCTTGATTATTTTTTTCATAGAAATTCAAGATGAACACTTGGTCGATTTGAATGGACTTATATAACTCATAATAGGACCTAATATTTTATGTATAGCATTGTAACAGTATATGGAAAATAATTTATCTAAGAAGTATATTTTTCGTTTTTCATGTTTTAATTATTCGAAAATGTAAAAAATCAATTAAATTATGACGTTTTAAGTTTAATAGATTTTGTTGTTACTTTGTGTGTTGTTGTATATGTATTCTCCTTTCAAATGCCAAATCATACGATCAATCAATGTTTAACCAAACAGCCGATGAACAAAGTTTATAAATTGTATGAAAAAACTAAAGTTAAATTAAATTGTAAATGGGACCAATAGGGAAGTATGTTTATGTTATTATACTTTATTGTACACCACAAACATAATATACAGAAATCCTCAATCAAATACAGAAAATACTCCAAAACTAAAACGAAATAATACTAAACATAAAAAAAAAATATATAGGGTATAACAAATAATATTTTTTCAAATCGCATCATAAATGGCGGATGATTGTAAAAAATATATATAAAAAAAAACAAAGACGAAGAATTGATAACCTAATTTTTTTCTTAAAGTCGGTTAAAATAAACTACCAGAGCAACATAAATCGACACGACACTTGTATCGTATATCTTCATATATATTTAAATAACCACAACTAATATAGAATGATTTTTACTCAGACATAAAAATAAGTTTCCATTAACGATATATTACTTACTTCTAGTTTAAAACTGCGTTCGTTGGTGCAATATATTTCCTAACATTTTTTAAATAATATTATATATAATAATTCATTAAATATTAAAACGTTAACATATATTATATTGGCATCTCAATTAGATTCGCAGGTCGGTAGTAAAGATCATTACGTGTAATTATATCAACCTGCGGTTATCGCGACCGCTAGACGCGCTGATTCTTAGACGAGGACAGTAACAAGATGATTCGTTGACATGGTCTTGCTTCAGCAAATTGCTATACAATATAAATTAATTGGAAATAATATTGTTTTGTTTTTTTTTCATATTTATAATAGAACGGTAGATATATATAATAGGTAAAGTTTTGAAAACTCTTTTCTAAAATTAAAAATAACAAACAATGCTTACGTTTTCATTTTCCCGACACGAAAATCACTAACAGAAAAGTCCCATTGTCCATTCAAACCTATAAAGCCGCACACTCACAACACAAAACCGTTCCAAACCCAAAATCGCTTGTCTATGACACACTTTCTAAAAGGTCACAGACAAACGCCTACTAATGGGCGCATCTATTTGTAATTATTTTTAAATTCGCTGTATTATTTATGCGCGCTCCAATTCGTTCGCAAACGCGCGATCAAGACCAAAGCTCGGCGCCAACTCGCTGTTCATTCGCGTTGTTTGTTACTACAGACCTATAACTACCGACATGGGGTCCTTTGTGCCGTAGAAGCCAGACACGCGAACCCTCCTCTCGTATCTAAAACTCATCTATAGCTATACTTTCCCTGCATTTCCCATCGATTTTCGACCATTCAAGTTTGATATGAGTAAAACGAAACTGGCAGTATATTTGTGTACACTTTGTAAATTTAAAAGCTATACTATTGTCTATGATCGATCAAATAGTTGTTCGAAATTTAAAATTGCTGTTTGCTTGTAAGCATGGGTGTATGAGGTATTCATAACTGCTTTTGAAGTTGATTGAAATATAGTGTAGGTAGAAATTTATAGGCTATCTTTGTTTGTCAATATCAGGCGTACCGTTATGTACGACCGCTTTTAGTGAAAGGGTGATAGCTAGCAATTGATACAGTATAAGAATTTTTAATGAAGTGTCTACACATTGTATATATAATTATTAGTTATGACACCTTGTAACACTGTTAATTAGAAAAGAAATATTTCTCTAACGTTATAATTACTTTAAAAAGTTGCAATTTATAAATACCTAATGAAACATTTATGAGTTGTAACTTTTTCTATGACAGTGTCTGAACTAGATCGAAAAGACTCTTGCTCTGAATACCACGGAACGAAAGCAGTGGCGCCATTATTAATTTAATTATAACACAATATAGATACGGGCTAAGAGTTTATTAACTAATATAATCTAGTTTTTCTTTAATTTACAAAATACAAATAAACTTGATTAACATCCGGAAATAAAATTTTATAAATAAATACTCAAAATTATTGTACATGTGCACCTCGATTATATTAATTGTTATTATAATGTAATAATAATAATAATTGTATTAATAATATTAATCAATCGTTTACGAGTTGTTTTACATGCAAAAACACTGTCGTTGCTCGAATAGTATATTTAAGTTATTTTCATATTATCATGTTTATATATCATACTATGAAAATATATATAATCCTCACAATTAAGGTTTACAATATGTAATATTATTATGAGTATCTTCATCATTTAATCGGAGTCCTATGTAAAAATTGCCTCTATCTTTTTTACGATAAGCATATTACCTTATACTTCGTGGACAATGTGCGAACTAATGAGAAATATTAGGGAGTGTAATAATATAGGGGATCAAAGTCGTGGGTTAGCTGCATTGAAGATGCATCGAATAAATGCAACGAACGAAATTAATCTAGACAAGGCAATATTTTTAAAATATAATTAAATCCTAATTTATACAGAGAACGCAAATAATTAACATTACGTTTTATTATTTATTTTTAAAACTGCTTGCTTTGAATTCTTTTTATTTTTTTAGTTTTTTGTTTTATTTTAAATTGTAACTCGTCTTACAGTCTTAACACTTGCTTGCTTGCAAGTTATATTGCAAGAAAAACAAATAAATAGACATAATATACTTGAAATTCTATTTATTGAAAACAAATTGTACTATTTGGTGAAGATCTCAAAAAAAAAACAGAAATATATGTGATAACGACATTCTGTATACATTACGTCACTTCCAAATACAAACGCATAATAATTGCATACAATGTTTTTGTAATAATATTAAACTTTAAGGACGTTCTCCATTACTCTTCGTAGATTTGCGTCGACGCAACCGCCATTGCATCTCCTCGGCGCATCATATTGATCGCCATTCCACTCACATTCAAATTATTTCATTGATTTTAATATGCAGTTAACATCTTGAACACTGAGCTACTTTTTACCTATATATACACCGACTGCGTCTGAAAGACTACATACTGATATTATTAATTTAAATCGAAAAATACGTAATTCGTCTTTTGTCTTTTATTTGATATTTATTAAAATGAAAGAAAGTATAGGTAACGAATACTGGTACATAAATTAAAATGTCGATGGATTGCGGTGTCTGTCAGGCCAATAAATTGTATTTAGAGACATCAAATAAATAATAACTTTTGGTTCTAATGAAATAGATACACACTAAGAAAATATTTTTCACTTTTCGATGGGGGCGCTGCACACCCCAAACTGAATTCAATCGATCCGTCCAAAGTTTGGTTTTTAAAAGATATCGAATTTACAACGAGTAGGTATTTTATATTAGAAAAGTAACTAGAATAGACTTGCTACTTAAGAACCATATTGATATTTAAGTAGATAAGATTTATTTCTATTCCTTGAGCTATTTTTATAATAATAAAAGCATCATTTGATATTTTTTAAATAAAATAAAATAAATATTTATTTATTAATTAGTAATATTACCGAATGCCTTTCATAAATATCACACCTCATTGTTGAGAATAAATCCTTGTTTCATAGATGTATTATATTTAACTTATGTTTTACCAATATTAACCAACAAACCAAAAATAGAAGAAAAAGTAAAAATACATACCTTTTTTTTCATGTTTATATTTTTTTAGTGTAATCAAAATTAAGCATTAACATTACCGCATATTTCATTGCATAAATATTATTCAATAAATGTTTGTGATCATATATTACGTCGTAGTCACATTAATATACCAATTTATTAGAGTTAAATCTGGTGCTTTCCATTAGTGGAATGACGGTTAAATGCGGTAGATAATTTATGACAAATCAATTGCACATTATATGACGGCAGATCGCGTCTTATTTCCTACTCGATCCGAACCATATTCCGAAGCTGTACGAATGAATTATAATGAAGTACGTGTACAAATATTTTAAGATTTCATCTATATAAAAAAAATTAATATTTTTAAATTTTCCTCTACAGGTAAAAGTTAAAACTAACACAAAAAAAACTACTATAATGTTGTAAATTGTCCTTCATATGAATGTTTTATGTAGACTATTAAAATTTACCCGCACGAAGCTGAGATGAGTAACTAGTAAAATAAAGGAAATAGATCACGGCAGCTATTCTCAAAGGAGACGATATTACAGTAAGCACAAGTGAGTGCACAAACACAGGTACACTCTATTGCCTCCCCTTATAGAGAGGGATTAGAAATAGGACCAACAATTTTACGAGCAGCATTATTATAGCGGCAGCTCCATTTAACTTTGTTTCACCAGACTCGAGATTTAAACCCAGGACCATGTGTTCTGCAGCCATATAAACTAGCCATTAAAGTCATAAGGTTTTTATTTGCAATTATTAAGTACCCAAAAAGTTTCTATGTTTTTATGTTCGGGTATTTTTTTCAATGTTTTTATACCAATATAATTCAAATAATAAATGTATTTTACGTTATTATGTTATTTAGCATTTACGTCGGAAAAATGTCGTGCGGCCCCAGTGCTTCTATAGCGTGCGCTGCTTAAATCGATACAGCCATATAAAATCATGTTGGAATACTTTTAAATAGTCCAACAGAAAATATTGTGACACCATTAGATTTACTTATAAGTAATTATTGGCGACTTTTTTGTTTTATATTATATAGAGAAGTAGCGGACGCGCAAATGTTCCTCCTAGTGTCAAGTGGTCACCACTGCCCGTAACTTTGGCGCAGTAAGAAATATGAGCCACTCCTTACATCACCAATGCGCCGCCAGACATGGAAACTAAGATGTTATATTTCTTTTGCATGACATACTTGCCCTTTAAACTGGAACAACAATACTAAATATTGCTCTTTGGCGGTAGAATTTGTGATTAGTGATCACAGCACTGTGTTCAAGGTGTTCCAGTGGATGATAGGTACCATCCACTTGAACAAAACCCTACCACAAGTAAAACGCTCATAATATGCTAGGCATATAATAATTGGGTGTTTAAAACATAAATTTAAATATAAGATATGGTCAAGTTTAAGATTAGCGTTGCAAGAATTTAATCCTCTATCAAGACCCGTATGATGATTATACAGAGTAGGTTCCCATGTGTAGGAGAGGCATTCATACGCTCACGTAGCGCCTTTATACTGTCTACAAAGAATTTCTTTAGGGTTTTCAACATGTTGAAACTTTATATTGTAATTGGATTTATCCATCAATCAATTTATATTTTGTTTTTTGAATTTGATATCTTTTACTAAATGGGACTTCCTATTGAGAGGAGGAAGAACAGATCATCTAGATTTGTTTGTTTTGTTCTGATCATAAACAATGACTTAAATGTTCTTAAATCTTACATCATACATTGTAAATAGCTTGTTTTCCTCAATACTTAATATTGTCAAATAAAAAAGTCGATATTATTATTCATCTTTTGTATGGCGGTTAAGGAAAACATCTATAAGATTTCTACATACTGATGAAATTCTACTACTTGTATATCCATCAAACCCGGAGCAGCCGAACTCCAAAACTTCGTCTTCCTTCCTTTGCCCAACAGTGAGAATGTGACAAATTGATATTTTTTTACATAATAACATTATGCAAGAAAAAAATAGGGAATGTGTAATTTTCTCTAGGATTTGTAAATTTAATGATTTTATGGAAAGGAAAGATTCCAAACACCTTAAACGTTTTTAACAAAAGCAGAAAAATTCCTACAAGTAATACATTAAAACACTGTATATTCGACATAACACATTACTCGTATATTTATAAAAACTTTTAATTTTTAGTAACAGACTAAAACTTTACTGTTAATGTATATTTATTTGATAATACTTTTTATAATATGGATTATGATGCGTTCCTCTCCTAACACTCATAATATGAGACAGCCCTAGTAAATCGACATTCAATACTGTTTGAAATAAGGTCAATAGAACCAGATTACGCGTTCAAGATTTCAATGTTTGAATACACTTAATCTCAATCGAATTTGTATATATCGATCCATTCATAGAAACTCACGACTAATAAAATATATTAAAAGACACAGATAGTCCAGCATGTGTGATATGATTTCTAATATAAATAATATTTTATAAAAATGGGTCATATTTTATCAGAACTTTTCTTGTATAAAGGTCTGTTATCAACGTTTTATTTACAAAATAATTATTTAAGACTAATAACGTAAAAAATATTTTCAAATCGAAATTTAAAAGAGCTACTTTTCAAAGCATGACCGCGTGAAATAATAAATAAGTAATATATAAAAAAATATAAGTAAATAGAGAAAATATATAAAATAATGAAAGAGATGACCAACATTACCAATTATAGTTTTTATAAAACTGTTTACATGTGACTTATTTTTGTTAAGAATATTATTACGAGAAAAATTTTGTGATGTCCTACAAGTCCTTATGTGAACGTAAGAGAAAAAAAAAACATTATAGATACTGAAATAACTTTTGCTTATCATTATTACGCTCAACACTATATATTAACTTCGAGATAAGATCCCAATGACACCATTAGCAGTCCTTTTCTTGTAATAGGGTATTACTTAAGAGTTTTATTGTTAAGATTTCAGGATTAGTTATTTTTATAAGCTTAAGCGGAAAGCATACGTTTTATTTGTCTTGATAAAATCGCTATTACTGAGAATTTCGCATAAGCGTATGCACAAGCTATATTATGGTAATTGTTTGTATCGAAGTAATATAAAGAGTAGTTGAATAAAGTTATCAGGAAATATTCTATAAGAAGAAACACGAAACTCACCGCAGAACACGATTACTAATTATAATAATTATAAAATTGATAAGTTACATGTATGAAAATGTCGTATCATAAGTCGATTGTCAATGTCTAAATTCAAGTGAGATACGAAGTGAATTCTTAGAGAATATCCGAGTTGAATTCTAAATTCAATTTAAATACTATTATGAATTTTATATATTTCATTTATGATGTTAAATGGATTCTTAAACAATTTTTGAAATGATAATTTATATAATGATGATGGAGACGATGTCCTCCTATTTCAGCTACAGTGGCCATTCTCAATTCGACTTTGTCATGACTAGATATTTGAGCAATAGGGGATTATATGGGATTCAGGATGGATGGATTCGGGACAATATCCCGTGATCTTGTATATAGTCATGTTGAACGCGACCAAGTTCTTGTAATATTAAATAAAGCTATAAAATTTACCGAAAGCCAATTTCAAAGATTAGATTACAACTCATAGATGAAATATTTTAAAATGATAACCATTGCCCACAACGGTGCCATAAGAAAATTGAACCATTACTTCCTGCCAATGCGCCACCAACTTTAAAAAAAATTATGTCCCTTGTTTCTATAGTTACACTGGCTTACTCATCCTTCATACCAGAATACAACACATCTATTTATTGCTGCTTGACGGTAGAATAAATGATGATTGGGTCTACACAGAAGGGCTTGCACAAAGCCTTACCATTAAATAAAGTAGCACCAAGTAAACCCTTATATACTGCTTATTAAGCTTACGTACATAATGTATTAAATCTTTCATTTTTACAATAAACGACTTACCAAAGTCCCTTTCTTGCAGCCAGTTTGTACTCTGAGATAATACTGGTACGAGCCACTTTTTTTCCGCAAAACCGCACGACTGCGTCGTTGTGGTTTGAAGGGTTAGCGATCCAGTCCAATTGCTAACAAGGGATATATATTCTTATTTCCCAAAGTTAGTGACACATGGCGTTGTAAGAATAAGTCAATATCTCTTACAGAACCAATGTAAATAAAAAGTTGATCAGCGTTTCAGAATCTGGATGTCATTCTAAATTCAAAATCTCTTTGTAAACTATTTAGAAATATAATTGGATTTGAAATGTAAAACACGATTTCGAGATAATTTCAAGAAAGTTTATTTGCTTGTAAACGTTAAACATCCAAGAAGATATTCTTACAGCTATCCACAATATCGACTAAACAAATAAATAGTATACAAATATATAATCGAAAACCTTTACTCTAGTATCACTATCACTTTAAACTAAATAGTTTGAGAATATTTAATAATACAAATTTCGGGCTTAAATATAAAAGTCATAAAACTTTATTTGGTGTATTTTGGAAAATAAATTAAATTTTTAATACAAACTTTAATCAAACTGAAAATTTATACTTAGTTAATTTAATAATAAAAGCCATATTATATGCGATATATGTTTTACAACATACGACATTCTCGTATCTTTATATTTGCTGTGTTGCATATAAAACAAAAAAAAAAGATTAATAATTAAATTTAAACTTCGTAAAATAACAAAAATATGAAACTTAATAATATAGTTTGCGTAGTATTTACGAAATTTACATTAAATACCAAAATGCATTCATTTAATATTAAACATAGTCTATATAATATCTGCGTGAGTATTTTTGTAATACAATACAAGTTATAACTGTACTTTATATGTGTTGACCAAGAATCCGATATATTTAATTTCATTGTCATCAATTTTTTATATTTCTTTCGAGTTAATAAATAAATCTTATTATTTTTATAAATAAATAAATACAGATACTAGATCTGGCTATTGGTTTATTTCTTATAATATAACTGTTAAACATCATCGGAAATGCTTATAATAAATAAAACGCCACATCAACGCGTTGCAATCTTAAGCAATAAAATATTATTTTTTGCAAATGAATGCTTTTTAAATAAATAATTATCAAAATTCTTTTAAAGCTGTTTTATTATAGTATAAGAACATCTCTTAGTGATATTTCCTCGTTTAAAAACTAAGTTATTATAGCATTTTTTTATGCTTGTAAATTATAAAAATTCTTACAAAGAAACTACAAATATATTATTAATATCTTTTCCACTAAATATACTATTGTACGGCTGTTGTCGATAAATATTATAAAAAATTTAAAAAAAATGCGAGTAAAAGTTATCATTTGCCTTAAAAGCCAGAAAGCTAAATATTATACAAGAAAATTGAGCAATATATATTTATATTTTAGTTCAAATTTATGTATATGTTTAAAAAATTTGGTAATTAGTTATAATATGTCAATAAATCCATGGCTCTCTTTCATCTTCAAATAAAAATCAGTATCGATCATAAATTATATTAACATCGCTTTATTTATATGAATACACATATAAAAATAACATTGATATTTATTAATTATGATTATAGTTTTGACTAATATATTTTTTAATAAACGCTTAAAATTATACAAGCAATCATTCGATCAGGTTATATTTTTAAATCGGAACTAAACCCAACAATGCTGACGAGATAAATCTGTTAAAGTGCGAACAAATTGTTGTATTAAATTGGACTTTAAAAAAAATTGAAGATCTATGAAAGAAAACTGAGCCATTAATTTATCTTGATTAATTCATATTAGCCTAGTACTAATAATTTTTCAAGACATAATTGCTTTAGAATTACCAAATATGGAACCAACCGTCGACTGACCTATGAATCTAACATTATTCCGACAGAACCATTAATACTGAATAATTTCACGTTGAATATAAAATATATAAAAACAAACTGGACGAACTAATTGAGACTATTCGCTATAAAATTGGTGTTTCTAATTTATCAAAAAATGTCACGTAACCATACTATTTCATAAGCTCCAATATTTCCTACAGCTTATATAAAACTTGGTGTCACTCTCCGCCTAACTACTGGGTCCATTCGAGTAGGTATTGCTACGATTTTATAAATTTATCCAAAATACTGACACTACATTTATATCGCAAAAATATCGCTACAAAATCTTCAAAATCTATCTGATCAGACCGAACGTGCCAATCGATTGATTATAAAAATCACTACATTTACTTTTAATCAAAAGCCTTCGAAAAAATATTATTAGGTCGATATTATTGTTCCCACTGTACCTAATAAAAGTTATTCGCGTGTGTCCTTTAAATTATCTTACAGTTTAAATAAATACATTTGAAATTATATTTGTTGTGATATTTATTACAGTTTTTTGAGTGCAATATGAATTTAATTTTAAAAGCTATAAATAAGGACACAAGCATAATGCGTTAGTTATATTTGACAAAACAAAAAAAAAATTGATAAAGCAATGATGAAATTTAAAATATGTGAAGGTGATTTATAAAATAACCTATTGGAAGACTCTTTATTTGAAACGTGAATGCATGAATATAAATGTTACATAGATAATCTGTTATGTATGTGGAATGTGAAGATATCTAAACATACGTCTCTACACTAATTAATCTAAGTTTACCTAAATAGTGTGACAAAATGAACACAAGGATTTTATTACTCCTCTACTAATAACGATAAAAATGGAGAAAACAACATTAAGCGCTAAAAGTAATATAATTAATCCAACCCGTCTAATTGAGAAATACTGCATCAATTATCAACATACATCCGCTAAGTTAGTTAAAGCGTTTCATAGAGCTACAAATAAATAACACATTAAAATATCTAAATACAATAACTTAACATTATAGCAGTCAACTTCAGAACAAATACAAGCGCTAGTTTAAGTGCACACCATGTATAAATAAATGATGTACGTTTTCATTTCAAGGTAGTTAATATTTTAATACTCTTACACGAATTTATTCCTATACAAATATCTATATACTTTATGGCACTAACATCTATCTACGCCACTTGTCTACGTTCAGTGTCATAGTTCAGATCAAAAGTTAAATGATTCGATGCAAATCTTTGGCGCCGTTCGCTACATGTAAGCGGGTTTCATTTTGTACGCTCGTTTCCATATTTCACACAAGCACACCGTTGAGTGGAATCGGTAAAATATCGCCAGAGGCATCGAAACGTGCGTTATGATCGTCCATGCCCAGAGGCCGTAGAAATGCAATTGAACAGGATGTGACTCTGCCCTAGATTTCTCCAAAGTATTAATAGCCCACATTGCCAAGTTGGTCACGAGTAGGAACGTAACAATTTCCCTTCCTGGTTTTTTGCGTAATTGCTCCGGAGTTTTTGCGGATCTTCGACTGGCATCCAATATAAACATCGTCTGACACGTCGTTTGGACCAATGACGATAAAGCCGTTATCAATATAAGTATTGTATTTTTTTCGATTGTAAAATGTCCCCCAATGATCGTGAACGTTCCATAAATGAACATTCCGGTTTGAGCTCCGACGAGGAGGATGTTGTCAAGTTCCAAATTCCTGTTTCCATCGTACTTCAGGTTCCGAACGCATACCATTCCTGCTAAGCTAGCAAATGTCGTCATTGCGTATAAAACCAGTTCGCAAACATTTACTTCAACCACCGCTAATGTAGCATATTCTTTTCTTGAAATAAGAACGAAGAACAAAATGAGCGATATAATAGTAAGAACTAATACTAAAATTCCAAAAAATAAACCTTTATGAGCTCTAGCGCAGTCGACGCTGTATAAATGAGGTGATTTCTTGTAAGCTAATCCTTCCAACAGACGAGCTTTGGCTATGGCTTCTGCAACATCTTTCGATGGATACTTAGATATATTTTTCCACATAACATATAGTATGGCTGCGCAGATGAGAGAATATTCGATTGTGCACGGAAAAAGGAACGGCGAGGCGTCTTGAACTAATGAGCCCATGATGTTCGTTCGACGGCATTCGAAAATATGATGAGGTCCTTTCAGTCCTCGAGGTACTCGCAAATGCGCTGCTGCTGGATGAGAAGGTGGAACTTCAGTCGCCAACGATGCAAATGCCTTTTGAAATGCTGAAAATATATAAAAAGTAATCGTTTAAATAAAATATTTCCAATTACACTAATCTTACAAAAAAAATTAATAAATATTTTTTAAAATTAAGAAAGATTCTAATATATTGTTTCTTTTATAATTAATAAAATAGGAAAGCCTGATCAGTGACACCGAGTGACTTATAATGCAGAAAATTTCATATCTTCATGTTAAAAACATTAAAATATTAAAAAATGCTGATATAAACTTTACATTTAAAGACGTAGATTACAGCACTTTAGCTATTAGAAATAATTTTCAAGCAATAACAAAGAAGACCCCGTTAGGAATTAGGAGTATCTATTATCGATCTTGAAACTCACGCAAGAATTTAGGCCAGAATTCCATTTGAGGTCAACATTGACAAGAATGCTATCAACTTTGTTCAGTACCATGCCTAACCATAACAATGGTTTCCACAAATTAAAATCATTTATTTTATTCTTAAACAAGAAAACTCGCAACGAATTTCATTAAAACGTTGTATCTACCTACCTACATAGTTAATAAGGCGGGTCAAACAGAAATAAATTGAAACAAAGGTTCGCGTGAAGGAAAATTACTCGGTAGGGGTAGTGCATAAAAAATGAGGTTAGCCTGTTTATGGAAACGTTAAGCGTACTGTGTTAGCGGTTTAAAATTGTTAACTGGGCTTACATAAGTGGAACTCTGTAATTGGTCAGATTTGATTCTGATAAAAAAGAGCCCGTAAAGAACTTTTTTTATGATAACTTTTGCGCATAAACACATCGCATTATTTGCTTTTTATGTTCAACTAAAAAAACCGATGTTACTATGCTATGTTTTTGCATAAAATAATATAAACAAATATATTCAAAATTGGAAACATATAATACGTTTTTTTTTTATTGTACAAGTTATCTCAGGTCAAAATAAAATAGCTTTTAAATTGCAGGAACTAACAAATCGAATCATCGAAGCGGACTCTGCGACATCACTACGTTATACAACAGCGTTCAATCATAATTAATTCAATTAACAGAACACAAAGGAAATAAACGAAATAAGCGTGAGATGTATAATATTGTCACAGGATATTATTTTTGCGTGACTACTGTCCGTTCTATCAACAATTTTATACTCAGCGTTTCGACAGTAGTAATTACTTATGATAACTCGAATTTACTTTTTCCGCTGTTTTTAACAATAATGGGTAATTTTATTTATTTAAATTACTAGCGTCAGTATTATTGTTGGAATTGACATATTTCACTTTTACATTGGTAGTGCATTGTTTGTGGTAGTTTCGTTATATCTAAACTAATATTTCAAAGCCGAATGTTTGTTCGCGATTCCGAATTTCGTGAATTATATGAATATATTTTGAATCATATAGTTTGTTTATTTATAATACGCTACGACGACAACGACGGGAACGACGCCTTAAGCTTTCTTAAGGCAGAGCAGTGATATAAATGTCGACCAATCAGCCAAGCTGTGGTTGTTTAATTATCGAGATCCACTTAATTATAATTATATCCATATTTGTACATAACAAGCAAACTTATTACGTGTATGAAACAGTCATGTATAATCGTGAGACACGTAATATTATAATATTTATTTCGTAACAACGAACGTATTTGTTTTTACGTATTTTATTCGTATGGAAAATATCACGTGTCGTTGACACGTACAAAGGGATATTCAATATTTATTTCATACGTACTAGGTGTATTTATATACTATTAATAATTTAAAATAATTGCAAAGAAACAGTGTTTGTTTAATTTTTATTGATGGGAAATATTATTTATATTTGAATGTGCTTCAAGGAAATATAAATACATCAATGAAAGGAAATTCTGACAATTCTTTCAAAATCAAGATATTCAAAATGTTTCTTTGAGTATAAGCAACAAACTTTACAGTTACGAAATCAATTTCTTTAAATAGCCAACGATATATGCGGTTTATATATTTTAATGAATTTGTTCTTAAATAAATAAAATAAGTAACTTATATATAACTAAACGCTGTTGTTTCAAATCGCGTCGTCGCATATTTATGCGTGATTTGAAATCAAATAAAGACCGAAACTTACAATGTAATGCTATATAATTCGTTCTGTATATTAGGTGTGTGGTGGTAAGCCTTCTAACAAAGTGACAGGTAAAATAAACTTACCAAGGCGATGGGAGATGCCAATTGTTTTGTTCTCAGGGTCGTAAAATGTCAGTATTTCGTGTTTTGTTTCTTGAACAAGTACGTTGAGCCACACGCTAAGGTTGGTGCCCACCATATGCATTAGGCCAAAGCGGGCCACTATCTTATGTTTGTATACTTTCATCTGAAAAATATTTATATACCAAATTAGACAATAATAAAGATGAACTTAAAAGCCAGTTTTTTTGCTCCATTTAATAAAATAGATATACTCTAGAATACTAGATTGTCTCAATACATTTATCAGTTACCAGCACCTCAGTTGACTCAAAAAGTTGTACGCTTTGACCAAATACCAAGTCGTTATTGTCATTTTATAATTTTTTCTGTTTTTAATTCAAACATGATTACTTTTTTTTTTTTTTAATTTTATAGTTGTTGGAACAAATAATATAAAAGAAATAAAAAAAAAAAAAACGTTTAGTAATGAAACTTTTTCTAACCTCATTGTTGAGAAAGATGAAGTACATCTGAATAAATATGAAGGCCATTCGCGTGGCGGGCGTCAGAGCTAGTAGAACATTGTGGCAATTTGTATTCCTCTCGAGTTCCCAATACTGCCCAAACTCCAGACCCGAGTAAATCATTGAACCGATGCCGAATGCTATTAAACAAAAAAACAAATATAAAAAAATATTTTGCAAATTCTAATACCCAAAAGTTACATACTAAATAAAAGGGCAAAGAATTTGTATTAGATTTTAAAAGTGTGTATATATTTATCAATATATGTGTGAACGGATACACACCAGTGTATTTATTCAAAGTATTCCATAATTAGAATGAAAATCTAAAATTATTAATATATCACGTAGACATTTAAAATAGTCCTTTGAACCCGATAAAGTTAACTTTAATAGATGGCTTGTTTGTGATTTAAGACTCATAAATAACTGTAAATAGACTATACGGGTTGGCTCAAGATAACATCATCTAACTTTTCTGTAATCCTGAGAGATTGAATAATTCATATAAGACAAGTCGCAGAGATAAAATCTCTTAATACTTAAGTGTATTAAACGTAACACACATACGTCAGCACCTCAACACCAATACATTTATTATTCTAAGCGTAGACAACTGAACGAAAAGTAGAATTGAAAAACATTGTTTTATCTCTTTTAGAATTCTCTTACAGTTCCAGTGCCCGGAGTTAAAAAGAAAATAAGCAAACGGCCTTTCTGAGCGTCCACTTAGCCTACTTTGTAAAGGTATAATAATGAAACGTAGAGAGCCATAACAGCAAAATGAAAAATAATACTCTACACAATGCGAATTGTTATTCCTACTACTAACACAGTTATTTTCCATTCAGAGTTAAAGTTAAAGAAGAAAACTTTTGTGTTCACATAAAAATGTTGACATGAAAAAAACCGAGGACTTCTTAATCATAATCAGTCCAGTTGAAAACAAAACACAACTGTTTTAACTACAATTTCTTTTTTTTTATAAAAGAGACAATTATGACTTTACTTATAAACAATGCTTAGCACGTGTTTAGTTAATTGATTTAGCTTTTTCTGTCACCAAGCGTAGAAGTTATACTTGTTAACTTCCAGGCAGGATATATTTAACTACCATCACTTTTTATTTTAAGCGTTAAAAAAGAGTAACTACTGAGTTTCTTGCCGGTTCTTCTTGGTAGAATTTACATTCTGATGAAGCTACAACCAACCGGTTCATTTAATACATCAGTTCGTAAAAAAACGATTCAAAAGTGCTTGTAAAAGCCAACTTGAATAAAGTATATTTTAATTTGCTTGATTTGACGTTTGAAACAAGAAGACACTATTTTTTAACTAATTATCCCTGAAACAACATTTAAAAGAGAACCGATAGCCCTAACACACACTTACGACAAAAAACATCTTTGCGTTCTAAAGAGATCACGTTCGGCGAACTTTCGATGTTGCAGATAAAATAATTATTTGAAAATTGTTCGGTAGTTGCTGTGACTTTATATTAAAAAAGATTCTTTAATATTTATTTATTTAAAGATCATCAGTAACCTTTATTTACTAAATGTTCTGTTCTGTTTATTTTTACAGCATTGTTTCGATTTGTTTGTTGATGAGTTAATTAATTACTAATATAGTTATTAAATAAATTCGCAGATTTCGTATTGTTAAAAGTTATTTTTTAACTCTCCATTTATTTTAAAATTTAATGAGTACCATTACTTTTCCTTATCAAGGCTTGTAATAAAATTTACTTGAAAATTTTATGCCCTAACTTCTGAAGATCATTTTAAATGTTATTTATTTTACGTTCTTGAATTAATGTTTTCAGGCAGTGAAATGTTTGTATTTAATATTAACATTTATTTTCTTTACTTACTCGTAATTTACGCGTGTGAACGTATTCATAAAATGTTAAACGTAATCTGCCGACACATTCGGCGAAGAGTAGATGTTAACAAGTAATTATTGATCAAGTTCAAACAAACATATATAATATTGATACAAATATTTTACAATTTTATATAAAAATATTTAGCATATAACTTGCAGGCCAATAAGTTGCTTATTGACCTGCAAGTTATATGCCTGGTTTTAGGTAGAAGAGGGCGATTCATAGCTGTTAAGGTTACTACGGTAACCAATTAATACAGGATTTTAAGAAAAGTATTACAATAAAATTTCAAGGTTGTAAAACGGTAGATTTTTATACTTTCTTCCAATTATAGCTTAAAACTTTTATTGGATAATTTATGTTACTACTTTTAAGATTTATTACTTACCAACTGCACCCATCCTCAAATAGAAACTACCATAGTGATGTGTGCGTGTGGCGAGGGCGAATCCCAGCGACAACCGCTTGGCGGCTAGCTGCGGTTGCACATGCGTGGCTGTGGCATTGCTGCGCTCCGTCCGGGATGAACACGAGTCTGATTCCGATGGAGATGAACTCGAATCTGATTCTGAATGAAATAGTTTTTATTTACTTTTAAGCTATATTATTATATTAACGAATAAAATAAATTTTTTTGAGGATTTATTGCCATTCCCCTTTATATACCCATTTTATACCCATTTTACCTAAGTTTGTATCAAGTGAATTTCAAATTGCTAGGAGTATATAGTGTTGATCTATAGGGAGAGTAATCGTGGTAATAATCCTAACAAAGTTCGAGTACAAATTGACATCTAAAATTAGAAAAAAAAATATATAACTATATATTATAGTTTAGATTTATTTAGATGAATGTAAATCATTTCATAAATAAATTATAAAATATATTAAGTACTCTTTTGTAAAGAGGGAGAGAGTCTATGATCTTTTAAATTTAGAATTTATATTTAAACAATTTTAAAATGATGAATTCACAGCTTTAAAGGATTACGTTATTCTCAATATAAGAAGTCGATAATGGATAAGAACCTTTTTTTAAGTATTGTCTCAAAAACAAGCCATTTAATTATATTTTAATGAATAATGTTTTATTTTCTATCAAACACAAGACCAAAAAATAGAATTACAAACGTACCACTTGAACACGTATCTCCTTGTCAGTCAAGAACCATTCATTATTTTGAATTTAGAATTTCATATTTTGCTTCAAATTATTTTATTGAATTCCTTTATAAGGACAAGAGAATATTTAGACGCAAATACCATTTGAAACGACGAATATATTAAAATACGTTTACTCAGGTAGACGAAAACATCAGAAAAGAATATAATAATCTTTTGTCTCATGTCAACGCTTTGTTCTGCCAGAAACAGCTTACTACAAAGCGGATTGAAATTTTTCCGTCTGCAATTTTTTTTTTACATAAACAATTCATACACTCACATACGATTTTACTTACATACGTTTTTTCAGGGATTTTTAAATCGATATTTTTATTAACATCACATAAATTATTCAATAAATTTATTATACTAGTTTTCGTTCGCGTGTTAGAGGGGGGAGGGGGGGAGAGTAGGTTATTATTTATCGTATTTTAGTTTAGTTTCGGTTAAAAAATATTGGAAAATAAGGATATAGAAAATACAAGTATCTCAAATTTCAGACGCATAAAGCAAAGATATGTTTGATTGATAATACGATATTTAAAGATAATATATAATTGGTGCTCTTGAAAAGTAACGGCCTGTAAACAGTTGACAGTCATGCAGGTTTCCTCACGAAAATTTCCTTCAACGTCGAGCACAAGATGAATTACAAACACAAATTAAGTACATGAAAATTCAGTGGTGTTATAATGGTATGAAAACCCAGGCAAGATACAAATCTTACAAATACAAAGTGTGTATACAAATATACACTTACTTTTTGAACAATATAATACACGCAAATAGTTAAAAGAATACAATATCACGTTTTTTTTTTTAAACTGTCCTGTGCTTTTTATCCAAATAGCAGACACAATAGCTAAACAATAACCATAAATCACATATGATATACAGGACAGAGGCAGAATTAAAATCAAATTCGAGGCATGTAAAAAAATGTATTGTATATATTCTCATACAGTTCAGGCAATATTCACGTTAACGACGATTCGACAATTTAAACTCACATCTAAAGCTTTAGATACTGGTCTGCAAGATAATTTTGTAAGAATCGCTTAATTACCAAGCAACGCTCATTTCTTTTTAAAATCTCCGATCTCGTAAGAGGTAATTAGTGAGTCGGCTTCAAAAAATAAGATTTTCGTTAGTCTTAATTTTGGGCTTAGTAAAATTTACTTTATCAAGATACGGTTAATCATCCTTAAAATGAGTTTGTTTGATAACTTTTACTCTGAATAAAATACATATATATTTTCTGATTATCAGAGTAATAATCAGAGATCTTCATTATTACTTTAATTTGTTAAACAAATAACTCGAAATCATTCTCTTTGTACAAAGTGTCAAACGCTCGCTGAACATGTTTACCGTCTTAACGAAGTGCATTTCAAATTAATATCCGAGCAAGTTTATTTAAGTCGTTAAGCCCAAAACAATCACGAGCCGAAATAAACAATACTAATTATTCAGTAATAAAAGGTACTTAATTAGTTTAACAACAATTACAATTGCATAAATAACAAGTACATTGACTACATAATAAGATTCAAATACATTAACATTGGATTTTCTTTTGAAATTCAAAAGAGGATTCATTTTATTTGAAAAATATTCAACAAAAAATGATGCATACATGAAATAAAACAACTCACTAGCAACGACAGCCGTGTCAGCTGCGGAGCGCGACCTGTCTCGGAGCAGTGCAGCGTACATGTATAGAAGGAACACCATACTGCCGATATACAGGTACAAATAAAAACCCTGCCGACAAAATTAAACATTTGTATTTGCATCTAAACAATACATAGAATGTATTTCTTTTATTAAACAAGGAGTACTTACATCTAGTAACAGAAGGTTGACAGTAACGAGACAAATATAGTCACATAAAAGTTTTAATTAATAATATCTGACATAAAAAAATACTCACATACAAAAAAATATATATAAACTATATTCATAAGTATTAAAAATAAATAAGATAATAAACTTTAGCTGGACCTAATGAGATAATCAATTCGCTGCCTATAATTTGATAAAGGTGCGTACGATTATCAGTTTTTTTTTCTAGACACGTTGTATATATTTGTTTGTAATTAATCTCGAGGTAGAAAACGCCGGACGTCTATTTATACCATTATGTAGGTTATATGGTGTTAAAGAGATGCCAGTAAATGATTATCCACTAATCCAATTCAATATCGTTTTCAGTAGAAGAAAACAGATAGTTTGGATATTCACTATAAGTTTGTCTAAATCAACTGTAACAAATGCGATCTAATCAGCTTTTTAACATTAATTTCAAAATAAATTATATGAAAAATATATAAGAAGAATTTAGAATATATTTTTCATCGGGAATGCCCGTCATCGTGGCCAATTAATAGGATTGTATTTTTTAATTACCATAAAACTTACCTCATAAAAAGATGGTGGTATGTATGTTGAGATCACTTCGGCCATTGGAAACGCAACTCCCATTACAACCAAGAGTTTCCCATACAACGCCGAAAGTGTCGTCGCGAGTGCATCCCCTCTGTCAAAAAAAAAACATGAAATTTATAGTAAAAACTTTTATATATTATACACTTTTAAAGAAGGGTAGGGAAGGGGGAATAGGCATTCGATGGTGAGCATACATACTTACTTTTTCATCAATATAATTAATTATAAATACTAAATATCTAATGATACATTATAAATACAATGCAATTATTATTGTAATTATTTATAATTCATTTCACGTAGGGGATGAGAATCTGCCACGTGTATCCACTAACCCACATTGGAGATACATTGGAGATTTTTAGATACAATTTGCTTTTAGAATAGAATTAATTCGGTTGCTCTGCTTATTGAAATTAGTTAATTAAATTCTTAGTACAACAATCAACAGAGACTGTATATTATTGTATTTCGAATAGTATGCTCTACAATACGCACTGCCGTAATGTTCAGAGTCATTACATTACAAGTGAGCACAGCAATGTACATCTTGACGCACAGATCTAGTCACAGCCGTGGCGTGCATTGCAAGAGTGACGCTCGTGCTGACAAGATGTCTAGGTTAAAAGATTAAAAACGTCACAAAACGTAATTATATAGTATAAGTATATTATTTACATGGAGGGACACGAACAGATCTATATAAATCAATGTAATACATGTTTCCTTGTTACATTTCATATTAATGCTCTCGATGAAAACCATACATTACATCATTATATTAGCAGACTGTAAATTTTCCACTGCTGGGCTAAGGTCTCCTCTCCCTTTGAGGAGAAGTTTTGGAGCATATTCCACCACGCTGCTCCAATGCAGGTTGGTGGAATACACATGTGGCAGGATTTCGTTGAATTTAGACACATGCAGGTTTCCTCACGATGTTTTTCTTCACCGTCGAGCACGAGGTGAATTATAAACACAAATTAAGCACATGAAAATTCAGTGGTGCCTGTCTGGGTTTGAACCCGAAATCATCGGTTAAGATACACGCATTCTAACCACTGGGCCATCTCGGCTCTTCATGAAAAACTTATTTACGTTAAGATAATCACTGAAATGTTGAATAGAGTTTCCTAATTGCTTATTATATCATAGTCTTTTATAGTAAGTAGTTTTTTATTAACATTCAAAATGGGAAACGGAATTGTTACTCCTTATTATTTTATAACGCAGCTAAGAGATAAAGGTAGAGGCGATGTGCTGTACATCCCCACCTGTATTTTGTAATCATTACTACGTTCAACCTCTCTTATGAATTAGTCTATTATTATTATTAGAAGAATAAAATAGATTTTATTTTCAAACAAAATTATAGATACATAGAAACAAACATCTTTATTAGGTTTAAAAACAATCGTTTCGGAGGAGCTAGCTCTTCCATTCAATGTAGAGTTAAACTTATCATATAATTTAAAAAAAAATACTAATTAATGAATACTTAATCTAAACTAATATTATAAATGCGAAAAGAACGCTGACTGTTTGTCTGTCTGTTACGCTTTAACGGATAATCCACAAAAGTAAATAAAATTAATAGATTTTTCTCAGAGTATCAACATTAATTTGCATAAAAGGTTGAACGAAAACGAGCGTGCTATAGAAATTATTTCATCTTATTATTGATATTCAAAGAGCCACTCAACAATATATATTAAACTAATTACAAAAGCCTGACACGAATTGAGATCTGCAAAATGCTAATGTATTTATTTTGTTTGCTTAGAGTACATCCAGCTACTCTTTGCGTCATTACCCGAGTTAAACGTTACTTCTCCGTCCCCATAGATCGTGGCGTGATGTTATATTATGGAGCTCCGTAACCGTTGTAATTTTCTCTATTGCAATATCGAAATTATCTAAAATTCGTAACTGAAACAATCTGAAACGATCGGATAATCCGAAATAATTTCGTATCCGTAACCGTATATGAAACCGGTAAAATTTTATAACATATCCATAACAACTCTGTTCTATAGTCTAATATTACATAATTAAGCTATCTAATGAGATTGCAGATTCGGCCGTTAATCTTGACCGCCTAAGAAACAAGCAATAACTCTTCAGGTTTAGAAATTAAAAATATTTATTTTATCACTTAAAAAAATCTTGGCTTTACATCATCTGGAATTGAAATATAGAGTTTTACTGGATATGGAGCCGAGATGGCCCAGTGGTTAGAACGCGTGCATCTTAACCGATGATTTCGGGTTCAAACCCAGGCAGGCACCACTGAATTTTCATGTGCTTAATTTGTGTTTATAATTCATCTCGTGCTCGGCGGTGAAGGAAAACATCGTGAGGAAACCTGCATGTGTCTAATTTCAACGAAATTCTGCCACATGTGTATTCCGCCAACCCGCATTGGAGCAGCGTGGTGGAATATGCTCCAAAAACCTTCTCCTCAAAGGGAGAGGAGGCCTTTATCCCAGCAGTGGGACATTTACGGGCTGCTAATGCTAACTGGATATTAATTCGTATATATTCTTAATTAAATTTTAAAAAGTCACTAAAAAAGGACAACATTCATACCTCAAGGAATCAAATTCCAAATTGGGAATTATTTTAATCATTAGTAACAAAAAAAACAATTAGAACGCGTTAGATATAAGTAAATTAATTACTGAGAAACCGTCAAATTTCCGGTTACCAGAATAAGCTTTTATCGTAATTTCCGCTGTTTAAATGCTTGTGTATAAAAGAAAAAAAGAATTCATATCAAGTCAATGAATACGAATGCTTAATATTTTTTTTAATGCATATTTGAGGTGTTTAAAAATGCACCGCTCGAATAACTGAATAAAACATTTAGGAAAATGCCTAAATAATTAAAAGGTAAAAAATGTACACCGAAGTTGAGGATATAAAAAGACTAAAAATAGTTTGTACTACACAAGTATTTACTAACCGCCTTTGCTTGGAGTAAATTAAATTTTAATCTTGCTTATTTTATGACTATATTTATAGAATAAAAATTTTATAGACTAAAAATTTAATATATGTTTGTATTGTACATTGAATGTTGTCTTAGATTTTCGCGATTATTACACATTGAAATAAAACTAGTTTTTTAACGGATTTAATCGCGTATATTAATTATTTTTAACATCCCGACGTTTCGAGCACTTTGCAGTGTTCGTGGTCACGGGCAGACTAAGGTGACATTTGTCTGTTCGAATTAAAAAGACAAATGTCACCTTAGTCTTAGTCGAAACGTCGGGATGTTAAAAATAATTAATATACGCGATTAAATCCGTTAAAAAACTAGTTTTATTTCAATTGTACATTGAACTTGCGCTACAATCGGGTTGACGTTAACAAAATTATATTATTAATTTAAGTAATTTTTAATAAAATATCATATTATACAAGCTATTACCTGATCAAGTTCACGAATAAAAACGTACTAACTTTTACACTAACATTTACAATGTCGGTAAGATTATAATAAGTCTCGTTCTGTTATTGCTTACAGAAATATAATTGTCTATCTGTTGCTCTTTCACAGCCAAACCACTCAACCGAATTTGATAAAATGTAGTATGAAGCAACCCTGAACTCCAAGGAAGGACATAGACTTTTTTATGAACCAACCTCTAAAACACGAGCGAAGCCGCTGGCGACAAATAGTATTATATATTGAATTAATCAACGATATTGTCGATAGTATTTTTTCCGTGCGGTGTTCATATATTATTTTGCGATATAATAATTTGTAAATAGTTACCAACGGTTAATCCGCCAAGAAAGGCCACTCCCAGTGAAATTGGGTGTCAAAAATGATTATGTGATTTTACTATAAAACGAATCAAGAAAGTTTACATAGAAAATTGTTTCGCTTACTGATTCATTCATCTTGTACTCGTATATACGTAATAAGTGAATTCCATTCATCTGAAGGAACCCGTCGCGCGATGTTTCTTTGATGTTTACTAAAGCATAAACTCTTACCACGAGTTCTTTGAAATCTACTATATCGTATTCTATGAGCCATGAGATTTAATTTTTTTTTAAACATCCGGTTTTTCTCGGTACTATTTTCATTCGAATGCGCTATTAAATGTTTAAATCATTTGATATGCATCCATTGTTTAAGTTTATAAAAACTAAACGTTTACTTCGGCTAAATATTATGATTTCAATTATTAACAATAACGTTATTTACCAATAATGGTGATGTTCTTCCGATGGCCGAATTTTGGCAACGGCGTTCAATCAGGGACTAACCTCGTAATAAGCTCGTAAACTTGAAGTGTTCCTTGGATGGGTTTGGAAGGCAAGTGAGCTCCTGAGTTTTTATAATCGGTGGCACCTCGATGATGTTAAGGTTGGTTCAATTTTTTTTAATTTACATTATACTCTCCGAGTTACAGTTCTAGCAGAACTCCCGGACATAAAAACTATTTATTACTGCTCCAACTCAGGATCTGAACCTGAGGCTTCAGAGTCAGAAGCTGATGAGATGAGCTGGCCTCTTGATTTTAAACATAATAGTTGTTACTGAGTTTTATTGGGAGACTCTCTTGAATAAGAATCCGACTACTTTGGCATCAGAAGCTTGTTACAAAATAATCAACATAAACAAACTATATGCCTCTGTATCTTCCGTATCAATCAGACTTATAATTTTGCATGAGTAAAAAAAGAAACGAATGAACACACTTTCTTTATAATACCCATCCTACCTAAGTTGTTTTCAATTAAAAATTTCAACTTGATTCATGCAAAGACATAAAACTGAAATTTTATTATATTATGTCTTTGCTTCGTTACGAACATTATAACTTTATAAAAAAAAAAACTCAAATGTGTCGCAATGTATTTGTTAAAATAAGACATTATACTCTCGTTTTCTTATACATGATATGAAATATCCTAGCAGATGTTTTTATGTACATGTATTTCAATTTCAAATCAACAGACACATGCAAATTTCACGCTTCGAAAAATAGGGAGCTTTTCTCTAAGCATTTTCTTTATAACAATTACGGAACTAACAATACCCACTACTATCCTGGTGAATATGAAACATTCACGTTTTTTTATAAAAAACTAAGGGTGTCTTGAAATGTAAAAATATAACGAACAATATGTTCTTCAAAATATTCAGCGACACAAATACGTAAAGGGTTCACTCAAAACTAGTTTTTTGAAATATACATGTTAATATTAGGGTTAGTTCTAGAAACTTCGATTCGCCACGATTCGTGTAGTATTTTATCATTACAGTTGCATATTTTTAAAAGGAATCAATATAAGATTAATTCTCTACAGAGTTTTAAAAAAGTACGAATCAATTCATATAACTTTAAATTCTATATTTTTTATAGTTTTTGGTAGAAAAGATTTACTAATGTCTCTCTCGGCGATTCTTTCGGTTAATTCTATTTTCGAAACCGAAATAGCTAATTAAATGTAAATTTAATATAATAAAAATATAATAAGTGGTTAGGTTAGTTTGAGTTTAATTTGATATTCTGGTTAATTAACTTTAAACAAATGATTATATAATACAGTTAGTATATTATGCAAATATGGCTTGAAATTTGTCGTCTAGCTTAACATGGGACGCGGTACGATGTGCTGCTAAGATAGATGTACCGAGTGGCACTAAATAATAGAAGACCAGGAAGCAAGGACCCCTCGGCATTATCTTTCGCAATCTCCTTGTAAAAGTATTATTCAAAACGTTTCAAACTTGAGGTATCTTTTCGCCTGGTTTCTGGAAACCCTTAACGCTCCCTCTGGGAAAAGGGGCCCCTCTCGTGCGTGCCTCGTTGTCATGGCAACGGTGTGTTATTGGCTCCCCACAGCTATTGTAACTTCCAAAGATGTCTATAGGAATACGTATAGTATGCCACTCTGTCCGAGATGACATAGCCCCAAATTCATACACGCCCTACTTCCCAGTTGAATGTACGCACTTGATATTTTTTTTAGATTCGAGAGTACGAGGGTTTTGGATGTTGGCTTTTGAGATATTTATGTTTTTTATGATTTGTTCCACTCTAGAGGGTAAATATTTTTATTGTACTTTAATAACGCTATGATAAAATTTGTGTTCTACACGGTGACACCATACGCAGTTATATTCTGGTTATATATTGTATTTTTAATTTGATACTGTTATTTAATTTAAGAATTTTATTGATTTTTCTTCTATTCAGAGTATAACTAAAAGACCAACAACTTTATAACGCTTTTTTTATTAATAACTGTTATCTTGCTTACTTATTCTGGAGTTGTTATATATTTCGTAACATCATTTCTATAAACATATTAGGAAATGTATTTTATTAGTAAATAAATAATTTATTCACATCCACTCAATAAATAACCATACCATCCTTACATTTAATTCTACATATAGACTTTATCCTTTAACTTTAATAGTTTTAACAATTGATTACACTGTTTTTCGTTTATAATAAATGATATCCACAAAGACTCAAACCCTCGACTACCCAAAATGAACCATTTTCATTAACAAGTTCGCAGCAATAATTTAATAAGCAATCGAGATTAATGAAATATATTTGAGTTTAAAATTAATTCGCAGCTTAAACTATTTAGCTGTTTACGTTAGATATTAGTACGAGTTTAAGTGTATTATTGCGTTGTTATATCATTTAATATGTTATGTTTAAATAGGTCGATGTAACTTCTCAACAAACAATAATAGGAATTTTATAACTATGTTTGTTATATCAGCTGTGCGATGTACTAATTTGGAAAATCATCTGCATACGAGGACAAAAGCTAAATATTTGACATCGAATTGACGCAATATCATTGGTCGAGATCTTCAAAAATAATAATAATAAATGGCGTTGACGTCGACTTAGCTATTATCGGAACTTCTACAATAAAATTAAAGTAGATATAATTAGTTGAGTGGAAGAGTGTTGTTTTATAAATAATGAGATACAAAGAAATAACTTAGTAACGCAAAATATAACTGAGCTATTAGCAAATCGTAAATCTAAGCTTTGTTTGTCTTTATTAATTTTTCGATTGGAATACGCAATACGCTGTTTAGAATAGTGGTTAGAACGCGTGCATCTTAACCGATGATTTCGGTTTCAAACCCAGGCAGGCACCATTGAATTTTCATCTTAATTTGTGTTTATAATTCATCTCGTGCTCGGCGGTGAAGGAAAACATCGTGAGGAAACCTGCATATGTCTAATTTTAACGAAATTCTGCCACATGTGTATTCCGCATTGGAGCAGCGTGGTGGAATATGCTCCAAACCTTCTCCTCAAAGGGAGAGGAGACCTTTATCCCAGCAGTGGGAAAATTTACAGGCTGCTAATGCTAATGATAAATAAATAAATGTTTTGACTTTTACATTTTATTTGAGCTCACTAAAAAATCGAAGTTATTTGTCTATTGCTTCATTTATTTTGGTTTTCATATAAATTAAATACATCCTGATCAATAATATGTTATAATCCAAAGCATTTTTACTTATATCTTATATATCTGGAATTGAATGGAACTTGACTTACTGATTAGGGGAGGTACTCCTACTTCCCCCCTCATCAGTAATTCAACAACCAATTAGCAATATCTAATATTGTTATATTATAAACCTATTAGGTGAATTGACGTGAATTATGCAATTAAGATGAGTAGCGCATTAATGAAACGAATACAATCAATTTGCCCCTATACTCGTTTTGTATAAATTCAAGTAAAATAATAGCCTACTATACATAGCAAATGGCCTACTTCACCTCTATAGGAACAAAGGTCACCTCTTAAAGAGCTCATTTGGATTCCATCACGCGGTTTCAATGGATACACATGTGGCGGTATCTCATTCGACACATGAAAGTTTCGTCACGAAGAAAAAAATCCCTATACGACTGCGATCGACATCAATTAGAATTACGCGTTAAGTTTAAAAAAGGTTAAATAGAATTACTATAAAATATAAAAAAAATATGATGTAATATTTAATCAACTAATAATTAAAGGACACATTTTTCATGTCGATAAAAAGTTTACATTTCGTATTTTTTTTAAATTAGGTATATAGAAAATGGTAATACATAAAAATTAAAATACATTACTAAACATAAAATATCAATATGACCTCGTTATACTCGGTAGCTATCATAAATTTCGTTTATGTTTTCGATACTTCAGGTCAATTTATGACTATATATGTATATATATATATATATATATATTGTAAAGAATAAAACTTGTAAAAATAATTTAGTGGGGCATGAGCATTAATAAATTATATTGTCACTTATGTATAATCGATCATTTATTGGTACCTTAATTTGTGTATATGTATAATTCATATAAAGGAAAACGTGAGGAAATTTGCATTAGGCGAATGAAAGTCTGTGAAATTTAATTAATAAGTAATAAATTTCTTATCGAAAAACCCTATATATTACCATTATTAGTATCAAAATAAACGATTATCTCAAACCACTGGGTCATTCAACAACCCTAGAATTTCTTTATTCAAGCTCAAAGTTTAATCAGACCTTCTGATTACATGTCCCATGTAAACAAAGAATTTCCATTAAACCTTTTATTATGGAAGCAAAAAATTCCTCGTTGCCTTTTAAAGATAGCTTCCACGTTTTTTCGCTATTTTTGCAATGTTTTATTGTTAGCGAATACGCTCAAGATTTAGTGGCTTCATAGCTGTTAATTTACGAGCACTCCAGTACATTTTGTGACAAGTCCAAGGCACTCGGTAGAGTGAGCATTTAGCCGGGAAATACAATTACCCTTCCTCGTGCGAATGGATCTGCTAGAGATGAATGTATGCTTGTCGATGGTTTTATTAAATAATTTAAATTAGAGTTTTTTTTAAATATTTCTCATGACCGTTTTTTGTTCATTTTTTATGTAATATATCAAAATCAAAATACACTTTATTTAAATCAACTCTTAGAAGCACTTTTGAATGGTCATTTTACAATGTTTATTTTAATATCTCGCTACCATTAAATTTTATAATAATACACAAAGCTGAAGTGGTTACATGTTTGAACAAAGTCAATCTCAACATCGACAGTTTTGAAAAAAAAACGTTTTGCGTTAAATAGTCCATTAATTGAGAAAAGTTATTATATAATATAATATTCAACTAACACGTTGACAATTTTGAAAAAAACGTTTTGCGTCATTGAGAAAAGTCATTCTATACTATAATATAATATTATACCAACATGCTGCAACAAATAAACTTATACAGTAACGTTGAACGCAGTTTAAATCCAATGGAGAATCTTGTATTTGATATTAATAAAAAAGTCAATTATGAATATTGCCTTTATAGCATTTTTATTAGTATAACATTTTACCATAGAAACATTTTCACATTGTACAAAGCGGCACAAAAGCGTTATAAAAACCAGTAATTAATTACATTACCTATCAACGGCGTTTCGAACAAAGTGCTTCAATAAATCAAAACGCTTTTATAACATTACTTCATTTATTTTATATAAAATATCACGCATGCATCCGAAATGTTACACTGAAACGTCAAATCCTTTGAAAAAGTTTCACTCCAAAAACTTATCCTTTGCAATTTAATAATGTTCCGTAATAATATTTTATATTGAAGTACGTAAGTCGTAAAAAGGCTCCGGTCATCATACTTATTACTGCTACCGAATAGTATTACCAAAATTGTGCCATGTAAGACCCCTTACATAAATGTTGGAAAAGGAGTTTCAATAATATAACCTTTTACGATGGCAACATTTGACCGTCGAAAATATTTCATTTATTACGTATACTGTTGGAAGCGGAGTAAGAAATTATGCGCATAGTTCTAATAAATTGCTTTCCTCGGCTTAAGGTCCGTATATTAACCGAGAAATTATTTCGAAAATACATAAATACATTACTACATAGACATATTTTATAAAAATTATAAACATTACGTACTGTTTTATTTTATTACTTAACTTAAGAGCAGAGACCATTGGCGAGAACGCGTTAATAAGTAATAATAAATATATAATACGCGTTAACTCAAACAAACACCACCACCACAACCACTAAGCACTAACACTAAGCTGCATTTGCTTAACATGCATCTAATTTCATGCATATTGACATGTGATGACATGCATGTGTCGGAATAAATTCTGTTGCATTTGTATTGCATTACTTGAGCCTTTACCTTTTATATGTATATATTATTCTTAAAATAAATTAAATTGCATTAAAATAACAAAATACGATACAGCCCTTGGATATTACATGCATTCAACCATCGGGATGATTCGTTTTGACACAGACGGACACTACAATACGCATGGCTTGTTCTGATTTGACAACGCTACTCACAGAGTGTTTGTACTTAACACGCTTATGTATGCTGTATAAACGATTACAATTATATAATCTAATACATATAAGATGATTTTTTTATAATATAAACTTAATCGGAACGCAATTTCAGTAAAATATATGAATACGTAAGTCATTTCTAATTTAAGTTATACGTAAGCAATATATAATTTTAAATTAAGCATTTTTTTTCCTTTTAAACTTTTTCAACGTAACAACAAATATAATTGCACAACTCGGACGCGAAGTGACGCGATATTGTTCTATTATAGCTAAAAAAAAAAAAAAATTATTTTATGGTCCTATTGAATAGCCAGTAAGAAGAAAATAATACATAAGAAGCAGGCTTTACCTAGTCCTCCATCTTACTTCAAATGGTCAGAAGTGGTTGTTTATTGAAATGGGTCCTCTTTTGTTATACTTATATAGATTTTTAATATCAATTAAATTTCTTATCATTTATGTATTCTCAAACTTTACATGTATTATATGTAGCGAAAACAATTTCGTTCCAACCGGGTGTTTCACGGCATATCTCTTTCTTATTTAAATACATATGTTTAGAAAAAAATCTTATCGATTCACTTAACCTCACTTTCCAGACAGGCTTTGCGCGCCCGTCTGGAGGTACAACCCTCCATACTACTTATTCTGCTGCTAAACAGCACCACTTAGTATTCTTATGCTCCAGTTTGAAGGGTACGTGAGCCAGTGTCACTATAGGCATATGAGAAATAGCTTCGTAGTTCCCAAGGTTGGTAGCCCAAACTATTTTGAATTAAACAAAATAGCTATTACTTACGCGCTTATTATGTGCATATTTTGAATCGAAGCAGATGGCCGTGTCGGATGCCTGCTCGGAGGTAGGGGTGGTTGAACTGAACCGCTGCCAGACCCGTACAGCATTGGTTGCAAAGAAAGTGACGCGCCCAAGGTCATTGATGGCGGGCTGGATAACCTGAACAAAATAAACCTTCGTATAAATAATAAGCAAAATTTTTCATCTTTTTAACATAGATAAAAAATACATACACACAATAAATAATAAACCAAGTAACTTTATATATATATCTATACGATGTTTATGTATAAATATATATATACGAATCAGAAAGTACCCAATGTTAGGCTCATGTCAAAACAAAACTGATCGGCCGAGCTATTTCAGCAAATCCGACATGAGCTACGACTTCTCCGTAAATCTCCACACGAAAACAAAGATTGGAGTGTATTCGACTATAATGGTACGAGAAAAATTGCTCAGTATTTTATTTAGATAATTGCCAACGTTTTTTTTTTATAAATAGATGTCTCGTGAATGAGGGTAATATTGTTGTAAGAAAGGGTAATTGTTTGATTAATTAGGTATTGGCCCCGTCATGTTTTACTAAAGCTCGAACGAAAAACAAAAAGATAAACATTAGTCCGATTCAATAATATGTGTGATGCGATTCAATAGCAGAAATGTGGAATACCCGGGATCGGATATATATTTTATAAGTAATGAAATGGTTCCCATAACATGATAGTCAATAACCTTATACGGATATTAACGTGAGTTCAACTCGTATATAAATAAACATCGTATTCATTGCGCCGCTATCGTTAAAATGTTATCATTGTAATAGGAATTACATCGGCGCGAGCCACAATAGTTAATAGCCCTTCGCTTCACAAAATACAGTTACAACTCAATTCATTTCTATAAAATCGTATTTTCAAAGAGCTTAACTTTTAATCTTTTATAATTTCACTGCAAATGAAACAGTAATTCGATTTTTAATGAGGAGCTTAATGGTAATTATAACAGAACCAAATCTTTATATAAACATAAATTATAAATGTCTACTTTTTGTTTGGATTTTAATGACATATTATATAATTAGTTTATCATGTACATGTTTGTTAAATCTATATTTTAAAGTAGTTTGGATATATTATCCACATATGTTACCGACCGAGAATAAATCACAATTTGGAAAAACATACTAAACAAACATATTATTTGCATAAAAAATGTAGATTGCAGTAACTAGAGAGATTCAGACACGAAGCACATAAAATCTTAGTTCCTAAGGTTGGTAGCGCAGTGGCGAAGTAAGGAACGGTTAAAATTGCTGACAGGGTCAGTGTCTATGGGCAGTGATGACCACTTATCAATGGATAGCTCATTTGTCCATCCGCCTTTTCTGTTATGAAAATAAATGATTATATGACTTGTAAATGTGAACCGAACCTTTTGACGATATATAGTCGATCGTTGATTAATGCGTGTATTTCTAAGCGTTCGAATTGAATTTTTATACTCTAAGTCGCGTTTAGCTTTCTGCATTTTTCGATCTTGTTGATGCGGTATTTCATTTTACAACTGAATTATAACAATCAATTTGATAATTTATATATGAAAATGCTCTTTATAACTAGGATTAACTGGAACAAAGTCGTGCTCACAACAAACTCACGACAAAATATGCAACATGCGCTTAAACCTTCAATAATCGTATGTAGTAAAATATAAATTTGTGATCAAAATAATTCATACAATGTAAAGAAAACATAATATCGTGGTACAAACACTATTGATTTATGAACCCATTAGAATGGCAAAACAGTTTAGTGAAACCTAGACCGCGTCTACAATTTACTGGTCGCCGTTTCCGCCTGTCTGGACATTATGGGAATCTGATACACTCCAATCGTAATTCCCGCTGGATATTATATTTCGAAAAGGGAACAAAAACGAAATAAAACTTAATGGAGAGTGCTGGAGACGAATATATGAGAAAAGTTATAGTAACGATTGCTTCTGAACTATATCGAAAAGGACATCAAAACGTAAAAATCCTCCTCAAACATCAAAATTTTATTAAATTTATTTTAATATCCTCTTTATAAAACAATTGAAGGTTTATCGAAAGTATTTGTAATAGAAACTACTATACGAGCAAAAATATCGTCCAGAAGAGTTCATAATTTATACAGTTTCTTTTTATTTTTTTATCCCCTATGTTTTGATTTAAAAACGTTTTAACTTACTCTAACATTATATAAAACGATAAGCCGTTGCTTCAAAGTCTTTCATTAGAAAACAAACTTCAGAAGCGTTAATGTAGGCTTTTACCTTTAATATTTCAATCGAGCAATGAATAACTTAAAATACCTTTTAAATTATCCCTTCCCTATACAGTTAGATTTTAAGCAAATTTGCTAATTTCAGACGGTAGAAAAATTTCGTTGTCGTAAAGTAAATATGATTCTTCGAAAGCGTAAAATAACATAGGTATATTAGCTTATACATAATATATTAAGTAAGTATTATATATAAGTGTTTATTCAATCGCGCCAATTCGATAGAACAGATTAGGTTCAAATTCTGAATAATGGTAGTTAATATCTACACTGAACATATAGGCTACTTACAGTACAGAAGAAAGCTCGTAAAAAGCATATTAAACTGTATGAAAAAAAAACCAGTGGTGGCAATAATTCTTAATTTTAATTTTAAGATGCAACTACACTGTACTTTGGATTAGTGGTTTTAGTTGAACTATCCAAAGAGAATTATACTCAGAAGGTGATACTTTATTATATTTAAATACCTCAGAGGTGATTCCAAGTGAACTCGATGAGAAGAACAAGATGGCGCCGGTTGATGTGTCGGGTGAGCTGGGATTGGTGGAGGGCTGCTATGCCTGCTTAATGTCTCTGGTGACACTAGTGCAGCTCCCGGCGATGCTGGGCTTGGCAGGGGCGGAGCGCTGCTCCCAGACATCTCGGAGTCTGCGCCAAAAGTACCCCTCGAAACGTGGGAACCACCCGACATGTTGTTCGCTGGTATTGAGTAGCAGCTAAAACAACATAACATTGGAATTAGATTTATATCTATATATATATAAAAATATAATATACTCAATTACAAAAAACAACATGTTCCTGGAAGGACTTTCTTTAAGAGTTCATCGTAAAGTATTCCTTAAAATAAAATATAGGTTTAGAATATAGAGGGTTCCTTTTCACAAACTTAATAAATATAAATAGTTTGTATTAACGTGTGTAATATGTCGAAATATACAGTTATTTATATGAAAAATGAATTAAAAATATTGTTATCATTATAAATAATAATTATATAATGATAATAAGAGTTTTATATTTTTGCTTAGTTAATCTTCTCTTCTCGGCGTAGTTACTTTAAGTAATAAAAACTAAATAACCAAGAAGTACCAGTTTTCTTAAATAAAGTCTAAGGTTTCCATTACAAGTTTAAACGTTATTAAAAGTTTCTTGCTATTAAACTTCTAATCCTTCCGCTAAACTTACTTGATATTGAATTAATTCAACACGTGAGATTCAAAGTAACGGCTTTTGTTCGACAAGTTATATAAACTATGATTTTAGTTTATTTACTTTATTGTCTGGGATTATTCCGACTTATTATCATTACATATTATCATGTCTATCCATTTGGACACGATAAACTCAAAAACAACTGGACAGATTTACATACTATTTTCACCAGTGATTTTGGAAGGTCTTAACATTCGTGCATAATTCAGGTTTTGGGGACATGACAGAAATACGACGATGATTGTTAAAGATGGTGGTGTTACGATATAAAGTTTTTTATAGACTAGACTTGTATGCGTTACTCTATTCATACAAAGCCGGAAAAGATAGCCAGTTGACTATAAATGTCAAAAAGTTTGACTAAATATAATGACATTTCCATTAAATTCGACTTCTATTCCAAAGACAAACTCGTCCGATCTTATCAATCTTATCAACAGCAAGGTTCAATAGACCTCAACAAACTCCAAATAAGAGGTTATGGGTAAAAGATGGGGAAGGAATTGATGGCTCAAGATTTCGAGAATTCAATCGAAGATGTAATACGCTCACTGCTCGATTTTAATAGAGCTGTCTAAATCTTAGCGAATTTTGTTCAGCCGAGATTTCAAAACTCCATTTCCTTTTTTGAATTACATGAAATCCAATGTTTGAATAAATCGAAGCAGTCAGTACAAATTTCATTTTTAAATTTCGAATACTCCTGTATTTTTGTCAATCGTTTTGCGATTTTCATAAATTATGTTTTATTTTTCAAATGTTAATAATACTGGAATGTTGTAGGAATCACGTTCGCTCTTCCTGTCACCATTCAATTGGTATAATACAAATAATAAGCCGATTTATTGGCGCCGCTAGATATCGGAGGACGTGACGAAAATCCCGACATCCGCTCCAAATGAAATACCGTTTGACAAACTTCGCTTTCAGTTGCCGAACTTCTATCTATTTAATATTCTAACGTCAGAACTCTGGGTATTGTTACGATCTACAATGTGAATAAATCGATAAATGTCTTTAGAATTTTAATTTTGATATAATATTTTTTTCTGGTCTCTAAAACAGCCGATCATACATAGCTACACATGAGCGTTATATTGAATAGATAACTATATATGTGTACGTCTATAAATAAAAAATCAAAGCATTATTGTTATCCGACTGAAAGGACAGGATGGCAACTAAACATTATTATTTAATGTTTTGTGTATTAATATAAAATCTCATAATTTTTTTTTAATTATCCTCTACACTGAGTAACACAATTACTGATGAGAGTTCCTTCATAGATTATTGCAGAAGACAATGCCAATGACCCCTTTTGTTCGTTTAATCTCTGTTTAACATCGAACAAAAGAGGTATTTGAGCACATTTCTCTTGCCGATGTTTGAACTGGTATATTTTGCTTGTGAATAGTAGAATTATCTATAATTATTAGTGATACTGTGTATTTCTTTAAATTATTTTATAAATTATTATTTTTATAAATTTCTAACTAACTATACACAGCGTATAAATCCGTGTTAAAGTGTAACAAATGTCAATAAAAATGAAATTGTAAAACTTAACAATATGAACGGAAACAGAACACCCTATAACCTGAGAAAATTCTGTGTTTTTTTTATTTACATTTTTTTTAATTACTTGGTGGTAAGGCCAGTTTTAGTAACACTTCTCTTTATAACAAAAAACCACTACAATGTTAGAAAAACTTCTCATTTATTAATACTTCTCCTAATTATCTGTATAAATTTAAATTCCAACACCTTCGAAAGCACTTATTATAAACTCGTTACCCTCAACTAGGCCTCAGAGTATTAAATGAAATTTTAATTAAATGATACTTCGCGTCAAAATAAAATTCGTTTCTACGTGTAATCGAATAACATCAAGCGACGAGCGCGCCATTTCCGCATCCAATATGGCAGCGTTTGATTTCCTGTACCGTTTCCCGCGTAAACGTTTTACGTGGGATTACGATGTACGTTTATTTTAATCAAGCTCTGCTGCGCCGCGCTCAACAACTGTCTTTACGGTGTTAAATTATTTATCCCTTCTACATATATAATTTCTATAGTCTACGCTTGATAAAATTTTTCTTAAATTGTCTTTAAACTTTCAGTTTTTTTTATTAGACAATACAAATCGCTATGTTTCCACATTTTAAATCTGTAATATCTTCGAAAACATTCATTTATATTACTTGCTGTGAAGGACCTTATTGATCTATATTAACTGCACAATGTATTTAAGGTACTTAATTGAATAAGGATTAATACTTTATTTCTTAAAATCGATTCGTAAATAAGCCATTATTTCTCGTAAAAAGTAAACGATAAAAAATAGTTATTGTGGTTTATCCCTCAGGGATATACAATCGCGGACTTTTTTTGTAGACCTTTTTTAAGTGTACATTACTACAATATTGTACATTATTTTGATCTATCTCGTAGAGTTCAGCCAGTGTTTGCAATGTAAGCTCAAATAATATGTATATTTCCCACAAAACATTAGATACATATCTCTAAAATTATCATTGTTTCTCTACTATATTATGCATGTATTACATATATAGCTTCCTCTTGAAATACTCGATCTATTAAAAAAACTTCATCAATCATCATTCGTTATTTTAAAGATCTAAGCATACATAGAGACAGACAGCGGTAAGCGACTTTGTTTTATAATAAGTAGTGATCATTATTATTTAGCGTTATTACTGACTATTGACTGACGGCTGGTTTGTTTGTTTTCCAGCATATTTATTAAAGATGAGGTTATTATTTTCTCCGGATTGACGCAAAATCCGATTAATATAAAAGTTTTAATTTTGAATGTCAAATTTGACGTTTATGATACGTTTATATGTTGTATATGCTTTGAGATAAAATTTTATTATGTCAACATCAAAAAGAAAATGTGTGTTGGAGTGCTATCAAGATATTTGAATAAACGAATTATAAAAAGACATGAGGCGTACGGTGAGGTTATTAGCACAATACGGCCGGATCGATTGCTTTGCTTAATACATTTTATACTATTATATTTATTTATATAATGTATTCATTAAGGACGAGTGGATTTTCAAGAGTCACGATTCAGAAATCACCTAAAAATATCACCTAAACTCTTCACACATAACTTGATCTTCTAAAAAACGAAAATTAATTATAACAATTTTGGAATTCATTAATAAAATTAATTATAACAATTTTGGAATGGATTAAGTGTGTAAAAATATAATTAAAACGAAATCAATTCACGTTTTTCAAAGCAACATAATATCGTTTATCTAGAACAAAGGAAGACCTTCAACTTCAAACGAACAATGGTTACTTCAAGCGGCCTAAAACACGAGCCGTATACGGTTGGGTTACAAACTACCAATACTATTAACCAGGTCTGGTCACGAGCCTCGAGCCCTTATTACACAATATAGTATGTTAATTATATTTTTGTTCTACACGAATTGTTTGATTTATAGTAAAATAAAAGACCAAACAATTTCGAATCTAATAGTATAATCATGCAAGTATTTAAATCGAAATTTGATCAATTTGGTAGATTTTTGATATAATTTAAGTTAACGGCATCGACAAACTATTTTGGCAATGATTCGCACGAGATAAAAGCGAGACAAAAAAGTTCAACTTACAACGTACTAACTTTTTTTTTATATTTATAAATAACTATTTTTGTCTAACTTTAAACTAACAGATTTAGGTCAGTTATGGGTTAAAATAAATCTTTTCTTACTAAACCTCCTTTACAAAAAAAAGTATGTTGAAATCTAAAATTTAATAAAACACGAGAGATGCATAATGGTATTTTGAATTTACATAGTTTAGATATTCAAGCACCAAAATTATCACAATATAAATACTACTTAATATTACTTTCTTTACTAGACAATAAACCGATTCCATTTAAAGGCTTAATTTGAGATACGAAAAACATGCGACTATGATATAAAAGGCTCCACAGCTTAATACAAATAAACATGAAAATAATAAGTGTAATAATTATTAATTTTAGTTCGTTCTTAACTTAACTCAAACTCAAAATATACTACATAAGTATTTGTAAGCCTTACATCATATCGAGTATGCAGTTTATGTGATCGCTTGACTATCGTTTTACTTTTATTTTCAAGAGACAAAACAAAGCCTTTCTAGCTGTAATGGCTACGGAACCCAAATAACAAGGTTTGGGCGACAAAGATTAAACAATTACACAATATATATAGTTTTATTTTTAAACGAATATTAATTGCTGAAATTGTAATTTGTTACAAAGAAGTATTTATTTAAAAGCTACCACTGGTTCGAAATTTAAATCTAAGTTTTTTGTATACCTAGTATATATGTATAGCCTTTTCCAATGGAAGTAGGAATAAATAAAAATAAAATTCATTCGATTTCATAATAACAGGTATATTGTGCACTACTAAGAATTTATGATTAATGTAACTTTATTTATAATACAACACTATTACACTTAACTTCTTAGCTATTTTCACTTTTCATTTTACTTCCAAAATTCCGATAACAATATCATCGATGTTCAAAACGCCATTTATTCGTAAATCCATAATGAATATCATAGATTAATCAGGCTCTCGACCATTGATATAAATATATCGCGTCAATTTGCGGTCAAATGTTATTTAAAATATGTATAATAGTATTAAAAGTGAGAAGCTGGAAATATAGATCAGACTCTAATAAAATTTGATACTAGCTAACCACCTTAACTAAACAACAGGTAAACTTCACAAAGTTACATCACATTTAATCAATAAAGTCGAAATTTGCAATATAGTGAGCATGTACATTGCGAAAGAAGTAATGGAGCATCGTTTAGCAAAATTTCAAGTCAATCGGATATAAAGTTTCGGAGGTGTCGAAAAAAGTAGATTTAACAAAACTCTTTTTACTTGCAATACAAACTCATCCGCTGAATTCACTTTCACTATCTATAATCTCACTAATCTTTGAGCGCCAGTATAAATATTATCAGTCATATACACTGTATGTTTGTAGCGTACTATGCTCTGCCAAGCCAGAACCAAACGATAGTAAGCAATCATTTTTTAACATGAGAAAGTCGGCTTAAATCCATTGACAATAGAGCTGATTTTAGTTTACAGTATAAAGTAAATATTTTTAATAGTATATTGTAGACGGTTTCGTAGCGTTCGCTTTCGTTGGAGCCTGTTGGCCGCCCGCCCAGTGATCAATGAGCGTCTGTAGTAACTGACTTTTTACGCTGAACGTAGTTTTGTACTTTTATGCAAAGGGAAAAGATAAAGGAATCAGTTACGAGCTCATTCTGTTGGGTTTAATCTGAAGAGCAAAAGCTATTTAATGCTAAAAGTTGAAAGAAAATGTAGTGAACATTATCATTCAATTTAAATCAATATTTAAGCATAGATGCCTGAAATATGATTAAATTGATAATGATTCAAGCATAACTTAAATTTAAGAGGGATTTAAATAAATTACCCAATTGGTATTTATTACGCTCAATTCCAGTGTAGTTCAATATTATTGGATTATCCGAACGAATCAATTATGCAACTGTCTGTGACGCAATTACCAATTGATTGAATATGTTCGACGGTACATAATCCACAATTGTTTACTGTCCCACGCTTCCGCCGTGCCACATTATCGTGTGGTTCCAGCATAATGTAGCACCATACCATCACAACTTTCCGATGTTGCACCAAACGACTAAGGGATTTTTTGTAAAGCGTATCGATCTGGTGACGAGGTACCAATCTAACGGCAAAAGTATTACCGAAGATTAGCATCAAGTAGATGGCAAATCTTTTCCTAACTTTGTGTAAATTTGTACACTGCGCCGACCCCGATTAAATGGTGATGGGAGAAAAGGACAAGTAATCGATAATAATGATGATGTTTCTATATTGTATATTGTCCTACACTATACAATTGTTTTGTTGTTATGAGTTTTGTTTCAAAATCAAATATAAATGATTAAAACAGTAACAATAATGAATAATAAACCGTTTTTTTATCAATTGTTGTTAAAAGAGAATTTATTTTACTATGTTTACAATAAATGTAACTCAGTTTAATTAAAACTTCATTTATTTTAATATTGTTAAAGGCTTATAAATAATAATACATATACAAAGGAGCAGAACCTTGGTCTGTATTAATGGTAGCAAAATATTTAGTTACATGACATGTGGTCGATACCGCAGGAGCCGCGTTTGTTTACAATGTAGGTAACCGTACATGTGGTTACACGAACATTATTGAGTGAACCCTTTAAATATTCTCCTTTCCACTTTACACTTCACCTGACGCGGCAAATAAAAAAAGAGTAATGGGTTATCAAAACATAAACACCAGACGATGTTCTAACCGAGTTCTTATGCAAACCAACTACTTAAATAAAACGTAACATTCTGTTTTACTCACTAGTATTAATACCTATATTACACTTAATATAGGTATTAATACTCACGACTTTAATGTACAGTATTGAGATGTATTTAAATACGTGAGCCAGTGTGTGTCTCTTCTGAACCATTACAATCATAATCAAATTAACTTATACAAATGGATAAATTTTAGTAGCAATATAAATCTTTTAAAATAAAAGAATAGAAATAATGTCCAAATAAAAAAGACTAAAATAGTAGTGTTTTACTGCCGCGCGAATATTCACTCCCTCTTTGCAGTTGCCCGTTTTGTTTCGTGAGTTTTTTTAGTCAAGATGCTCGACAAATGGTCGTAAGAAAGAATAAGAAATAACTTCTTACGAGAAGTATGTTGTTACTTTTTGGCTTAGGCTTAGGCTTGTGTGGAACCTTTTCACTCGTCTTATATATTATGCACAAAAAATAGTAAAACCTTATCAAACGCTTTCGTGTAAAAGAATATTTAAAATTATAAATTTAGGACAAATTGCTTCATCATTCGCTCTTTAACACATATCAAGCAAACAAATGCTCCAGTCACTTTTTCATTAGCGGAGGGTCGCGTGAGATATCCACATTCTCTTGCATTTTAAAATTAATAGTCGACCACCCTTGTCAACGGACGTTCGCGGGGTAACCGGTCAATGACCCCAAGTATTTAGGACGAACTGGGGCTTATAACATTGAAACAAATGCGCCAGGAAGTAGGGCGAGGGGTTCGAAGCGTCAATGGTTTCCTATCCTGACTTCAAACTTTGACAACTTCTTAAGGTAAATTATTCATCAAGGGACTCGGGATATACTTATTCGCCTGTCTTTTAAGATGGCTTAAATCCTTATGACCGTCGTAATTTCTCGAGACCACCATGAAAAGTTTCTACATTAAACATTTAACTTTAACAACCATTAAGATCAGTGACTACCTTTCGATGGCATCAGCGTCGATTTCGGTTCCATTGACCAAGGTTTCTGTTATCTTCATTGTTACGGATTTCTTCGAATCACAAATGATCCGTTTTCATTTAAATGCAAGAGTCAAATCATTTTTAACTTTTATAGCGACACGCAGGTCGCCGCGAACGCACTCTCCACACTGAATTAGATGAGAGCGACGCGGGGGATCTAATTCGATGATACCCAGCTCGATTGCAGCAATTTTGTCCTGCTATTATTGCAAGCACGAGGGCGGGACAGGACATAAGCTCTCGAGCGAAATTGTTGTACAAATAGATTATTAATGGCCTCAAATGTGAGTGGACTTAGGGACGTGGGAATGTCAGGGACATATTATCGGTTCTCTTGATAGTAAGAAACAGAATAACGCAACATCAATACCTTATTATGGAGAGAATCCTAAGAGTATTTGGTGTCTACGATGAGGTTTATTTTTTATGGTATATTCTTGGAGTTTTATAAATATAAATTATTAGAGAACCGAGGTGATATGGAACTGCATGGATAGACGGAGCAGATAAGCAAGCTCCAAAGCCTTATTCTTTGACTAACAGTAGGATATTTATGGCATTTCTTTATCCATTTCGTGAAAATGGTACCTAGACACAAAAAAAAACACTAGTATACAATACATATTCCACTAAAAATACGAATACAGGCATTAGCAGTATTAGTGTACTTTAGATAAAATCGATTACGACGTGGTTTAAGTACAAATGAATATAGTATCTTTTACCTTACTTTATGGCTGTCTGATGTATATTATTCAGCTATTATTACAAAGGGTATTTTGCGCAAGAGCTGTAATTGAGGGACGCAGGGGTCGGATGGTTACGGATGCGGATATTGTCGATTTCACTGCGGAGACAGTCTGTGGCCATGATTCTGAATGGAAATAGTGTTTTCCTTTTTTTTAATTGATATTTGGAAGGTAGTTGAGCAATGATCCATGTTAGACTTCATGATCGTAAACAAATGTCATCGGCTGATTTAAGATGTTATATACGTCGATTAGGCCTAAAGTTGTACAAACTCACTCATCATGCAAAACTTTATGACAATACATTTTTTACTATACAACTATGCTACATTTAAAACGAAGAAGAGCTAGTAACCATTTGTTCATATACCTAGGTGGTATCCACCCGTGGGGCATTTCTATATAACCAATGTCTAATTAAATTTATCCTTATATCATTTCTCCCATAATCCGATGGGACGACAAATCCGACACGACTGGAAAGATTTCAGGCGCAGGACCAACGACTTTACGTTCTTTCAGATGTACGGGAATATAAAAAACACTTCTAACTTACAGACTTCGGGCGGTTACTGATATTTTTTTTACAGAAAAAATCAAACAATATTTTTTTATTGGGCCGCCCTGGGATTTGAGAGCGAGATCTGTGGCCTTATATGAAGTCATTACACCAACGATGCAGTTAGTACATAATAAAAGAATATCTTGAAACCCTATTAAAATATTCCCTTAAAATATTATTAACACATATTTTAGTTTAATCTCTATGTATATTTTTGATAGTTGGGGTCATAAACATTATATATCATGTGAAATTTACATCAAGCCACGATTTATAATATGCTGCTAAAAATATTCTCCGGTTAATCTCACTCTGTGACCATGTAACTCGCAAAATGCACAACTACCGGCCACGGAAGATTAGTGTCAATTTAAATTTACGATCACATTCGCGACTCACGTGACCGGCGGTGATTTGTAACAGGTCGATTACGCTACCATTTCATTCTTAAACCTCTTAAAAAATTCGAATATAAAATACAAGTAAGTTCATTAGCTTAGCCTTGAATACTGAATTAAAGTTTCTTGAGTATCGTCAAAAGATCCTTCATTTTCCAAAATAAAAAGTATACTTTACCGCATTCAAAGAAGTTCTAAAATCTGAAGTCTAGTTTTACGTAAATGCTTCTAGAGATGATGCTTAGGTACATAAAATATTTTTAGCACTTATTTTATGGACAACTTATAATTCTACAATTTATACAAAGATATTTAATTCATTAAATTTTTTCAATTAGGTATATTAATTTTTTTTGCAGTGTCTTGATTTCAACGAGAGAATACAAATTATTTCGCCAATCACGTAAGATGGAGGAGACACGAAGGAGATTGACCGGTTAGGGCGAGATTGGATACTCAATTAAAATGTTCAAGACTAACTAAAAGTACGAATTTCACCTTGGTTTTTGTCTTAAGCAATGTTGTCACTGTAACTAAGATTTATATCAACAGAAGCAGGATTCACACTCATAACATATTTTCAAAGAAATTACGTATGTCATCGTTTGAGTGATCATATTATTTTTATGTTGTGTGTATTTCCAAGCCCTCGACACAACATTCACGCAGATGCAGTTTAGTGTGAAGCGTTTTTTATAAGTATATCTAGTCATCGTTAACAAAAAATAAACATTTATTAATTAATGATAAATTCAAATACCATTTGAGCTAAATTACAGAAATATAGTATTTCGTTGATAATACTGGAAAAACTATTTAAACTATTCAAAAATTTAAAACGTTTTGAACAATAAGATACACAAAAAATATATTTATATTTTATAAAATAAATATTTTACTGAAACCTCACGTTAATTGACGTTACTAAAAAATCAAATATTGTAGTATAATAAGTGTTCATTAAAAACTTGCACGTAATTATTATTAAGTCATATATTTTTATTACTTAAAGTCGTTGGCCAAAAGGCGACGCGCAGTCTCGTTTGAAGCACGCTCGCGCTTACTAAGAACACAAATTCAATTTCTAAGAAAATCTCGACTTTAATCCGTTAAAATAAATCTCCCTTTGCAGTAAGCAGTGTTGGTACGATTTTGTCTAGCTCTGCATACATAAATTGTACCATTTAGTAGAGACTGGAATAGACGGAAATATTATCCGTGGAGTAGTGGCGATTTGCATAATAATCCATTGAAGAACTTCCTCTTAAGTGGCCGTGCCTCGGATTAATTCGGACAATAGCGTTAATTAAATCTATTTTCTCGTTTCTCTAATCGGTCCGAACAGTGTCAGTAAAGCTTTTGATATGTTCTAAGTCACTCCATTGTAAAGCAACAATCTGTAAATGTCCTTTCTGTTAATAAGATAAAAGGTAAAATAGACAATAATAATGAAACAGTACATTTGTATGTTTAAATAAAAAGGTGAACTAATTTATACATGTACATATTCACATAAAGTTTTGAACTCTTTTTTAAGCAAAAATGTTATTCGTTAGCACTATTTACCTAAGAATAATTTAACGTAATGCCTTTGTTTGTTTCTTTGAAAAATTGTAAGAGTTAGCCTTTATTTTGTACTGAATGGCAATTTTATCATTATTTCTACTTTAACTAATGCTCTCGAACGTTTGCTGTGTTAGCACTAGAATGATGAACAATAATATCATGAGAAATCGTTCTTTTCAATTAGATTGTTAGGAAACGCTCATTAAAGAAACTTGATGTTTTCACCCCGATTGCGAATTGCCGGCAGCGACGACGTGACAGTTTATCATAGGAACTAATGTTGTTCTTCCGTCTGGCTGATAACTTTGCTATATTCACTTGACACAACGTTAGGAGAATAAAAACAATAATAATTATTTTCTTTTCTTGTTCATCAGAAAACCACTTATTATTCTTGACTACATTAAAATCTTTTGTAATAAGATTTACGATGATTCTAGACAAGAGCACTATAAACAAATAAAATGGGCGCTAAAAGCTTTACGCATTTAACTATCCAACTCGAAATACTCACAACAAACTACGAGTAACCATATAAATACTGAATAATGAAACTATTCCATGATATATAAATATTATAACCTCTCCTATAAGACAGACTTTTGGAACTTATCCACCATTCTGTTCCAATTCCGATATATGGATACGTGTGTCAAAATGTCATCAGACTTATACAATAATTCCTGATGATGTTCTATTTTCACCGGTGAGCACCAAATATTTCTTAACATAAACTAAATACATGAAAATACTGGTGCTTGACTCGGTCTAAAATTGCAAACATCGTATAAGATTTAGTTACGATTTCAAGCCACTGACCTCTCCGCTGTTATATTTATATGAACACCGAAATGCGTATGGCATCATAATAATATATAATCATAAATTATATTACATACAAAAATCGTTTACAAAACGTTCCTCAATATTATCAAAATCTTTTTTATTTTATAACAAGCGCTTGCAATTCATGTTCCATGAACGCCTAGACATTTTACTAGGCAGGACTGTATTCCCCCAATAAGCTGCGTAGGCGACACACGTCGAGAGGCGGAGAGGCAGCGGAGACATCTGTAGGGTCCTCCAAGTCACAATAGCTATAAGCTAGGCGGTAGATGCATCTCACACAATGCTCCATAAAACTTCAAACGGCATAACTCAGTTATATTTAATGACCTGCCCTTTAATTTTCATTTACAAAGGATTAAAAATATAAGTAAAAGCCAAATATCTCAGGAAACATTCTAATCGTTTTTTTATGTAGTAAATAATATTTTATACGAGATATCGAGTACTAGTAGTTAATACTTTACCCAATTTTCTAAAGTAAAATTTAAATAAAGATCCATTCTGGAACCAAAATACGTATCTACACTTTTAAGATTAGAGTGTGTTATTATTACGTAAAGAACCTAAAGAATTATTCGAAAATAACCAAAATAAATTAATTCCAACATAATTTTATAACATTATTTAGTAATCCCTACAACATCGTTGTAAAAACGCAATTTTACAGCGGTATATTTATAGTTCCGAAGCTAGCTAAATATAGCGTCATGGCAACACCACGGTCCATTAACGTTATCTCCCTACAAATCACCATTGCCTATTTTCACACGATCACAGAACCAGTATACGCACACATGTGCCATCAATTATGTTAAAGGAAAGATAATTATCTGAGATTTCATCTCAATTTAATGTATACCCATATAAATATCTTACTTGTCATTTACTCCTTGTTTTATTTCACTGTTTAAAGCTATGAAGTCAAGTATAAAAAAGGGCATATGTACAATTGTAAAAGATAAAAGTCTTAGATTACATCAATCTCTCCTTGTTAATTTATTCACGTTTCCGAAGCTTTTGGTTGAAGGTGTATTAAGAGCTGTAACAGATATTTTAAACGTTGATGATGATGAATTTTGCGATCGTAGTTTTTTTTTTGGATAATTTCGTCTTATTTACAAATAACGAGAAAATTTACAGTTTAACTTCCCAGCATTCAGACAGAACAACTGATGTTCTGAATTAAAATAGTATCGAATAAAAGCATATAGTTCTAAAACGGGCTATCATTGTCCATAATATATTATAAATAAAACACAGTACATTTATTAATAATTCATGGGATATTATATGGTTATTAACTACAAAAATATATATGGGCAGGAAATAGCACACTAACCGCCACTCAAAGCGCCACCGTACACCAACAGCGTTCATTAACCACACAAAAGTGTACATTTGAAAACTAGAGTAATATCAAAGTTTTGATCAAAGTGGAAGCGACAGCGAACAATGAAAAAAGCGCAGGAACTACAATATGCATTTTCTTCGCGGACAATGTGCGAAGTATAAAGTGCTGAAACACACTTTCGTACTGTCTTTTTAAAAACTTTACAATTTTCTAGAGAAATTTCACTGTCTTTATTCTAAATGACAGCATTCAATCTTTATATCTATATCTATAAATTAATACTAGTTATAAGAAATTTAATATCAGCGGTGAGATGCCGTAAAGTATTAGTAAGGGCTTCTCTCGCTAATTACATTCCGGCTATCATCGACCCCGATGTCTTATAATATTCTCGCTCAAGTAACTCGTAAAATGACTCAATTTACTGAGGAGGATGACACAAATTCTACGACAATGTTACTGCAAGGCGCGTATATACGAGATTAATCGAATTACTGAATCGTTTGAGTAAATGTAATTTCGAGATAAAAACAAGACTGTAATGTGCCACTTTAGCCTACGAAGTGGGTTTTTATTTTAGGTTTTATTATAATTTCAACAAATAAAGTTGATTAATTCCAGTATAATTTCCTTATTCTAACTTCTATGAGTTTCCAACGAGGGAGATATAGCCCCAGTGGACACTTGAGTCTTCCCAGGGGTGGCGCGGATGCACAACAAAAAAAATACATTTATCATGTATTTTTTAAGAATGTTTAAAATACCTGTTTATAAAAATAAATATGTTATGGAGTATACGAATTTAAAATCATCTAAATTGTTAATAAAAATAGAAAGATGACGGAGATAACGTGTTTCGAAAATAATCCTTGTTAAAAGCAAGTAAGTGTAAAACGAAAGTTAAGTTTAATAAATAATAACTGAATTTAATATTTAGTTTGAAATATGGATCAAAGTAGTCTTCTAATCTTCTACAAAGTAATCATTGTATATTAAATTGCAAAAATATTTATTTTTAATTATTTATTTATTATTTGGGAAACAAACAATTATAATTATACTTAATAGTAAAAAAACAAATATAAGAAAAACATAAATCAATCAAGTTTCCACTTAAAATTAATACAAACAAATGACAACTTACATTAAAAATAAAAACAAAAACAGAAAGTATAAAGAGCAAGTAAAACAGTTGTAGTAATATGACGTAAACTAAATTAAAATTCACTAATTTTTTAGTTAAATATATCTAATTCTTTACTATGTATGTTATAATTTTTACACGCACGTAACAAGAACATATTCTTTGAATAGTCACACCTAAAAGCGGTACAAAAATAAAGTTTGGTTTCTCACGTATTGCGAGTTTACATTTAAAAAGTATATATTATATTATAAATAAATCTATAAAATGTTTTTATTATGAAAGTTCATCATTTCATTTAAATGTTTTAAATGAAATGCTGATAAATAGGAATAAGATATAATAGTAGTACCTACAACTGAAAAAGTTACATTTAAAATAGCTAATTATATGAAAAATTTCGTCGTCTTTTTCCGCAATGGTGATCGACAACAGGTCTCATCGTTTCATCTTTCTTACAAAAAGTCCTAATTGATTTCCGGTTGAAATTCTTGCTTCCCGAAAATAACAATACAAAGAGTTTGTCATCATCACATTAGATTTTCTTAATCAAAATTAATTTTGTGCTCATATATTTGTAACAATGATATCAAATCAACGATAATGGACAGTGCGTCAACATTTATTCTTAAAAGGATAGAAATCTATGATCTAAATTATATCCCGATAAAAATGTAACAACGACACAATTGCATTGAAAATTGGCTACTTTCATTATAAAAGATTTTAAGGGCCTGAAAGAACATAACAAAGAATAGACATGAAAGCGTTTCCGTATCAAAACAATGCAACCCATGGGGAGCCCCAACTTCCGGCACCTAATGTCAGAGAGGGAGATCATGGATCCACTTTGTAGAGCATCTCTATACTTATGTATAATAGATTAACGAACATTTTCACAATGTTTTTGTTTTATAAATAAAACAAAGGAACCATAAATCATAAATGTTGCCAGTTCAGATTGAAGCTTCAATAAAATATCCTCCAGTATAAAGGTTGAGTGAGCAATAAGCGATATGGCAAAACGCTCTAGTAAGTTACAATTAATTCTACTATAAAATAATCGCTATATTGACGATAGAGTCCCTATTTTGCCCTTATTTTGAATATTAAAAAGTAGTGTATGTAACAGGTACCTTAATTACTAGATATTATTAAACAAAGTCCTCTCGCTGTGTTTGTACGTCTATTTGTCTGAACGTGATAAACTCAAACACCATCAAATCAAATGGAATAAGATGATGAATTTTAAAGATACGGCGTGCGCCATATAAACGCTAAATATATTACGATATTAAGGTTTTATGTAAACCCTTATACCACCTGCAAAGCTGGGGATAGCTAGTATTCTGTAAAATATTATGAAGTTCTCACACTTTTTTCTAATTTCATTTTTGATTATGTATAACCCTAACTTAATTAGTAATCTTTATATACAATTAATAACAGCTAGCACAATCTTAATTGCTCAAGCTTGGAACAACATTAACATTAATCTAGAATAAGGATTTAAATTAACAACAGGACTATATAAACAGTGCAATAACGTAAATGCAGTTCGATTAACCCTACTCTAAGAGCTTACAAGATCTACACATAAATACGTACAAACAAAGGCTTACCTAGTTTCTATTAAGGAAAGTATACAACTATAAACTGAGATACATACGAGTTGCTAAATAATCTTAATAATCTTAGATATTTATGAAACTTTATTTTAGTTTCGATGAGAACATTTGAAATTATTATTTACTTTAACGTGTTATTTTACGTTACGTTAACTTCTATAAATTGAAATATTTTTTTCAATAAATTTTAGTAGAATTACTGATTTTGTTGTTGTATTATTTCGATTTCAATAATATTCGTACTTTTCAAATAAAAATAGCGATCATGCGTATTATAATAATGACGTATAACATGTGAAATAAACCTCAAAGTTAAAAAAAATATATATATTTTTTAATAAAAAGTTTACGGTTATTACGTTTAAAGAAGATATCTAGTTAACACATTCTACAATCGCGTTCCGACATCTCATAGACATTAAATCTATTATAGTAATTTATCATCACGTCGTCATCCCAATCTTATTCAAAACGAGCAACTCAAACATTTTTATCAAAGATCAGGCGTGACTTGAACAAAAAACCCAAACAATGATTGCTGCAATGTTGCCATCGTATAAATTGATGGCTTCCCTACTTTAAATAGTGAACCTAGAATAACAATGTTTGATTTATGACGCGTGATAGGTCGTTGAGTAAAATATTACCCGCGAGGGCGTCAAGAATGGGGGAGATGCGAAGCTTCTTTGTAGGAAGATTCAACTCAGATATGACTTTTATACAAACCTATCATATTGTACAGACATTTAAGTAAAGCAAATTGGTATTTTATTATAGTTAAATTTACTTTTAAGCAGTCACCTGCTTAAAAGTAAATTTAACTATTATTGTAACACTAATAAATGTCAGTCGAAATATCTCAAAGAATGTGTGATTGTAACTCGCTCTTGTCTTAGGCAATATGGAAAGACACCATGAGTAAACCTGCATGTCTCGAAATTAATGATGTCGCATGTGTACCCACCTATCAACACTGGCATACCGTGGTGCATTAGGCTACAAACTTATCCTTTTACTATTTATGAAACAGTGGATATTCTCGTAATTGAATGTACGATGTATGTATAATGTTAGATGTAGTTTGTTGTGAGTTTTTAAAATTAGATATCGTAGAGCGTAGGGTTTTGAACGGCCATTTTAGTTTCTTACAGTTCTGTACATTTACAAATTTCAATAAAATATATAAATTTAATTTAATTTTAAATCGAACTCGCTTAATCGAAAGATTATAATTTTATAATCTCAGTTAATTAACAACCAGGGAACATAAAGTATTGAAACTGTTTTGTATTATCGATTAGGTTAATGTTCCTATGGAACTTCAATTATGTTCAGGCTATCTTATAATGCCTTTTACTTATTCCGGCATAACGGCATCTGTTGCCTTGCACGCCTGAGATATGAGCCTCAACGCCCCAATGTATAATGGGCGTGAATAACCATTATACTAGCATAGATGGAGGCATAGCGCTAACGATATTTGCATTGTTTCGGATATATTGATTTTGGATTAAAACGAAAATTGTAGTTTTAGCTTGTGGGTTTCGAAAGGCTATGTGGATATGACAATCATATAATATAAGTCATATACCTTGATTCTGCTACCAATGTTATAAAAATACATTGTTAGTTTCTTATTCTTTTCATTTAAAACTTGTCATCGTAAAAGAGAAAAACGTCGGAACTGGGACAGTATAAAACCGTAAGTGTTTTAGATAAAATAAATTTAAACAATAAAAAATGTGTGTTTATCATGGTATACAATGTTATCAGGTATCGTTAGTAAATTACCATTATATATCAAGTATATAATGGTAATTTATATAAGCTGTAGAACTTGTATTTTTCACAGTATTAGTCCCCCTTAATGTAATTGAGATGGTAATTTGATTTGTAGAGTCGATGAAAATACGAAGGGCGTGCTTAAGGTAATTGGCACTTGATAGCCTAGATACAAGTGAAGAGATCGCTTTGCAGAGTGATGACTGTCTTATTATTTCTTTAGTTAGTCAAACGAGCGAATGTTGAAATGGTAACAAGTCACCTAATACCTTCTCTCATTGACACTCGCACTGTAAGCAATTAAAGCCATTAATGCGACGCCTACCAATAAATCAAAGATGTTACTTGTACCTGATCAGTTATTCTACCGCAAACAACACTTAGTCTTTTTGTGTTACAGTTTGAGTGAGCCGGTGTAACTACAGACACAAGGGGCATTACATATTGTTTCCAAAGTTGGTGGATCATTCTCGATGTAACGAATGGTTAATATCTCTTACAGCGCCAATGTCTACCGCCAATGGTGACCACATAAAATTATCATCAGGTGACCATCCGCCTGCAATTACACTGGTCTACATTTTCAAATTAAACCACCACAGTAAAAAGCACTTATGTTTAGCGACAGAATAGCATAGAGAAGTACCTACTCTGATTAGTCTACACTAACTCCTCCGTAAACAAATCGATCGAAATTCTTTGAACATTTTTAAAAATTAATACTTTTAAGTCATATTTTACAAAATTGGAAAAAAAATTAAATTAATCCTACTATATACTACAGCCAATGTATTATTAAGCCGATAGTTTGTTTTAGTTCCAAACTAGTTTATGGAGCGCATGCCGGACTTTCAAGCCACTATTCAAATTAGACGAGCAAGTTCATACAACATTTTAATTATATCTTGATGATTTTATAACATTATCAATTATTTAGGTATTATATCTTTTTGCTATTTATATATTCCCATCTTATAATAATAACTCTAAGATAATGACGGCAAACTGAAGTAAAGTGCTTTAACTATAAACATTATTAATAAAAATCGTAATTCCTACGGTACGGTATTCCTACTAAAGATCACATGAGAAGCTTATTTAAAATTAATAGTATGGTGGCTTGGATTGTTAGCGCAATTTTAACTTGCATTAAGGTTTTCAATTTTAGAAGCGGAAGTTCCTTCATCGTGGATGAATATTCTGGTATAGTCATTAAAGTGATTAAGTTTATTACCTATCCCAGGCAGGAACGTGCTATAATAGGCTTTAGACTGATTTTAAACAAAAGTATTTTTAGAATAATTTTAAATAGATCAGATTTGTAAGTAATTAGGAATTCAACAAAACCTCTGAAATCTCATAGGACGAATAGATATTTGATTGGATTGGCTGTTAAAGTTCAGTGCGATTTTCTCTACCCTTACTATGAAATCCTATTTGAGACATATAGATACTCGAAACTATTATAATATTAAAGCCATTATTTGTGTTTCATTTGTTTCAGCTAATAATCCGTTTTTAGTTATTGTTATAAATTCATACCATAATGGTATTTGTGTAATTATTGTAAATACACTTGAAAATTATAAATAAAGGGTATTTTGAGAAATAGACGCTTAAGAGTTAACTACTAAGTTTCTTGCCGGTTCTTCTTGTAAGAATCTACATTCCAAACCGGTGATAGATATAATTTAATTCAACACTGTAACATGACGATTCAGATGTGCTATTTTGAGCCTACTTGAATTAATAATATTTTGTTTGATTGAGAACCGGACGGTTCTCTCAATCAATCCACTGATTTATGCAAATATAAACTTTGATTTAATAATGTTTAATAACAACAACATATATGGTATTCCATATATATATATGATTACATATCTTCTTAGTTCTAATATAGAAATACAGTGGCAGATAGCCACTGTATTTCATTTTTATGAGTTTTCCTGTTATGAAAAATACAGCCTGAATTTATTTTGAAAATTCTATGCATAACATTTATAAGCGTAAGTCAAAGGCATCAATCGTCCCGTAATTCTAGGCGAAAGAAACTTCTAGATCGACTAGGTCGTTTCGTTCCAGTATTCCAGTATGTACTTTTTAATGACCACTGATTAACTGATATTATTAAAAGTAATGTTTATTAAAAAAAACATATGATGATAACATAACTCTGCTCGTCATGCCAGACATTTGTTTTAAGATTTCATATAAACTCTGGTACTCAAACGCTGTAAGTGTTTCATAGTCTCAAGCGTCAAAAAACTTATATGCTTTATATTTTTCTCAACGTCTACCGTATTTTCTCTGAGAGTGACGTTAAGAAAAATATCTCCCTTGTGGAAATTAAATATTAATAGTAGTGTCGCGCATCTTTGTGTTTAATACAGTTTTATTTCACTTTTAGCTTATTACTCTAATTTCTCATTGTATTTACTTTTGTTTTTTTAAGGCATATATGACATCTGATGGTACTTGATCACTGCCGCACATAGACAATGGCGTTGTAAGAAATATTAACCATTCCTAAATCGCCAATGCGCCACCAACCTTGGGAACTAAGATGTTATGTCCCTTGTGCCTGTAGTTACACTGGCTCACTCACCCTTCAAACTGGAATACAGCAATGTTTAGCGGTAGAACATCTGATGAGTGGATGGTCCCTACCTAAATAGGCTTGCACAAAACCACCAAGATGTTTTGTTGCAATAAATACGTACTCGTTTACATTAAAAATCTAAAATATGAACTGTGATCATATTTGTTGATCAGTTATTAGTGGTAGAATTATGGGTTGTCAAATATACCCATGTTGCTTAAATTTTCACTAACACGTATGCAAAGTTCACGAGCAACTATACAAGTCAATTATCGTAGTGACAGCGAATTCAGAACTCGAGGTGTTCTAATTAATTGTATTATACAGCCTTCCTTCTAATATTGGTTTACTTAATAGACGTAACCTAATTTCCCAAACGTTGTTACTGTCAATAAGAGACACAATTAATTTAGTATATATACACACATCTGTTTAATTTAATTTAAATAATACGTGAAAGCGCATTGTTAAAATGTTTGAAACAATTTCTAAACAGTAATTTTAGGTATAAAGTACGTAGCTATGTATTCCGAAAAGGAAGCAACTCTTTTGTTTGTATAAGTGAATAAAAACGCGACTTCTATTGACTGATGCGACGTACGCGATTCGGCAAATACGGCTGACTATCAAATGTCAATGTTATGTGAACGTTTCCCCTTTAATCATGCACCGGTTTCGTCACTCCGCAACGCGACAGACTGTTTCGGTGCAATTTAGGGATCGCTCTTGCTGAGCTGTCTGGCGTGAAATTAGCGTCACATGTCGGTTCAAGTGCCAACCACTCATATGTTCATGTTACCGATTACGCCATAAACACTGTAATAGTGGATAGACTTTTAAAGGATCGCGGGAAGTTTCCAAGTGGCTATACAAATGAATGTTGATAATTATAAATGTGTAAGAAGAATGCTTGTGGGAATTCTGAGATAGGTTTTCGTCGTATACATTTTCGTTCTCATTTCGGTCCTTTTGTTTATGGAATTCATCCAATTTATACAAGAATCGTTGAGGCCCAATTCATTATTTACTTGCATCATTAAGATATTTGTCTCATTAAACTTAAAAAATACCAATTGATTGGTTTAATGGACTAAAATATTATTTAAAGCCGGTTATGAAACATTATCATATTAAACATAGCATATATAGTAAATTTTATCATCGTTGTTTAATTTTATTCATTAAATATACGACTTTCATTTATAACGGACAAACTTATCACAACAGTACTTGAAGCCCTTCATGCTGACCGTAACTCCTCGAGAAGTAGTTCAGTACTAAATGCTCTCTGACCTGTTGTGTGCAGAGTTGTAATAACCAACGAACTCCAACTGAAATGGTAAGTGCTTCAACTTTACCGAGGTCAATGGGATGCGTATTGGAGCATAACAGGTCTATTATTCTCTTACAAGATAAATAGCTTATCTATTTTGCGTATATTTCAAATTAACGGCCTTATCGGCTTCTGGGTCTCCAGCTTATATCTAGAAACTCTTTGTAAAAGACGAGTATGTTTAGTATTATTAGAAATTTCTAAAAACATAGAAAGTCTTTAGTCCTGCATCCATCAAATTAATTATAAAAGAATAGAGAGTTCATTTGATGATGGCTGGATGAATTCTTCGCATGGAGATGATCTTCTTTGAGAATGCCTACCATGGCGCAAAGCATGCAGAACATTGTCATATTTATTAATATTCACTTTTTGTTCACAAAGAGAACACATAATTGCTTGCCATTTCCCATTGAAAGTAACACATTAAGAATTGGAGTAATTAACTATAAAAAACAACCAAGTCCATTCCAACCCCAAAAAGATGCAAGTTTGTACGTTAACCGCCAAAAAAACACTATTCGTCGTATCTCCACGATTTGAAAACATTCCGATAGCCGCCACAGCTAGTAGCGGAATACTTGGCGTTGATATATCAAGCCTCGTTCAGTTCCACGGTCAATTGGAAGGCAAAGCCAAATTGGCATCAAAAAAGCTTGGTGTGCTCAGTAAGGCAAGACAGTATTTCACGTCGGCCCATCGCCTAAGACTATACAAGGCGCAAATTCGGCCTCACATGGAGTACTGCTCTCACCTCTGGGCGGGTGCTCCATTTGACCGTATCCAACGTAGAGCATCTCGAATTATAGACGATCAAGCCCTTTCTGTTCTGCTCGATCCTTTGGCTCTGTGTAGAGATGCTGGATCACTCTGCATCTTCTACCGAATTTTCCACGGGGAATGTTCCGAGGAATTGTGGATTAATCCCGGCAGCTGAATTTCACCTTCGGACACCTCGTCAATATTCTAAATTTCACCTGCACCACTTAGATGTCCGAAAATCCACAACAGCGCGATTTTTAAGGCATTTTCTGCCTCGCACAATCACTCTGTGGAACCAGCCTTCGCCGGCGGTTTTTCCGAACCAATACGACTTGGGAACCTTCAAGAAAAGAGCGTACTTATTCCTTAAAGACCTGCAACGCACCTGTTGTTGCAGATGTCCATGGACAGTGGTAATCACTTTCCATTAGGTGAGTCTCCTGTTCGTTTGCTCCTATAAGTCTCCTATAAGATAAAAAAAAACAAAAGAAAAAAGAAAACAAAAAACCAAGAAGTATTGCTATTTAGTAGTTCAATAATCGATCAGAAGGTACCTTCTCTGATAGGCTTTCCTAAAGGCCTTCGTACATATATTAGCAGCCTTTAAATTTCACACTGCTGGGCTAAGGCCTCCTCTCCCTTTGAGGGAAGGTTTGGAGTATATTCCACCACGCTGCTCCAATGCGGGTTGGTGGAATACACATGTGGCAGAATTTCGTTGAAATTCACGTGTGTCTAACATGCAGGTTGCCTCACGATGTTTTCGTTCACCGACAAGCACGAGATGAATTATAAACACAAATTAAGCACATAAAAATTCAGTGGTGCCTGCCTGGGTTTGAACCTGAAATCATCGGTTAAGATGCACGCGTTCTAACCACTGGGCCATCTCGGCTCACCTATCAGAATACAATACTATAGTATATATAATGTGTACATTTCAATATTACTGTCCCGATTTCTTTCACTAAACACAAGGACGAGTGATTACCATGTAATAATAGTAAATTATTTTCATCAAACAAATAAATACATACGGATGATAAATCGTCCGCATTAATCTCAGCTAAAAGGCGGAGAAGCGATTATGATAAATGGTATGTCATAAAACTACATTAGAACAAGAACATACATAGAAATATGCACATGTATTATTAACATACATATACACAATAAATAATAATAATAATAATATCGAAATCAAAATATCTTTATTAAGTTATAATTGAAAACACTTTGTTAAAATAATAAGTCAGTAGTACAGAAGTAAATTCTACGATCTATGATCAGGTCAGCTGCTAATGACAGGTTTTCTTATTGCTTGTGCTACATATTGGTCGTACTAATGATCATTTCAACCTGCGTGTGGGTCGCGGTAAGGCCCCCCCTTTCTCTGGACAATGCATTAAGTCGGCTTTAGCTGTTATCAAAAACATCTAACTATCATGTATAAATTATTTTAATCCGACGTAATTCTGGCTTGCCCCTTTAGATTATGAAAGTCATTTGAGAACAGCTTTGGATAAAACTATAAGTTCGAGATTAGATATTGAAGACAATAGTGAGTAAACAAACAATTAATAAATATGCATTAGTACATATTATTATTAGGAAAATAACTTTTTTCATGCTGTATGTTGAAATTAGTTTAAGAATGAATTTAATTACTTGACATTCCTTGTGACATTTTTACTCCAACAGTGAGAAAGTTGAATTTTTATAAATATTTGTTCCTCATCATTCATATTTTACTATGCAATAGTGCAACGAACGTTGGCATGCAAAAAACCAAAGTTTACGATAATTAAAGGTACCTGTTGTGATTAGTTTAATATTTTTATCAGTTTAGAATTATTAAATGGAATTAATACAAATTAATTTTAATTACCAGCATGAATCACAAGCACAAATCTAAGGAATTTTTATAAGGTTATATATAAAGGTTCTTTATAATTGCACATCAATTATGTGAATCTGAATCGAGTAAATTCCAAAAACATACATTTCGAGTACATTTCGAGTGAGAAACAATTTGTTACCTTTTAAAATCTGAACTGAAACGGCACCGGCGAATCGCAATTAACTTTACAAGTTGACAAAGGACGCTTTGAATGTCATAGACAATGTTTGTTTTGAGCGCGGGAATTTTCGAATAATTACGATTACGACTACTGTCCGAAGTACAACAGGTTACCCTAAATCGTTTTGTTACTAGCACTGATATACACTGATATACTTGGTAGTCTTTCCGAATACAAAAATAATTTTAATTTCACTTTATGCTTCATTAAATCAGTCGTTGTTCATTTTGTAATCATTTTATTACAATTGAGAGTAAGATTTGAACAATGTGTACCTCCATTTCCCTGTTGAAAATTTTATTGTAGCCAAAGCATAATGCGTTAATTGTGACCCCTCTAAAGCTTACAAAGCCCGCCCAATGAGATGTTATGGAGCGTGATGTTTTAGAAGTAAAATTTATTATTTTATGTCATTCTTTGTTTTGGTTATGGAGTACATAAATTATTTTACATAAAAACACTGTGGCGTCTCGTAGTCTAAGTCGAACTGTTTGTATTTTTTTCCATCTGAAGTTTATATTTTTAAAAACACCTGTAGGTAAATATATATCAGATTATTGCAAGAAAAATAATAATAATAATAATAATAAGCCCCCCAAAATCCAACCTTACGTCCGAGTCGAACACCAGACCACGTGGGGGGCGGACACGCATACATTTGAAACTTATGCGGCAAACAAGGCTATGGTAACCCATCAAACATGGAGCAACATTCAGAGAGATTACGTATAGGGCCGCTACCCGGGGGTCGCCGGGGCACACCTGGAGCCAGTGCTGGGTGTTACAGCATGCGATCCACTGGCGGTGGGGGACTGAGCAGGCGGGTTCCCCCCGAACAATTATCTACAGCCGACAATAGTTTACCCGTTATTAGTGCTAATCAAAATTCTGCTGTTAGTTTTAACAGGCCAACTGAGGATGTTTCGCAGGGAGCCGCTAGCTCACAACCTGCGACCACCAAGGCTGGTAAACCCAGAGTACGCATGAAGTGGGACAAAGAAGTTAACTTGTTTATTATGCGTACTTATCTTTATATTACAAAATTAGAAACTGATAAAGTTATGTACCCTAAACGGCTATTCGACAAATTTAAAACACAATATCCGGACTGGAATGTAAGTCAACAACGTATCGCAGATCAAAGAAGAGTAATAATTAGAAATAAATTAATAAGTGAAGATGAAATAGCACATCTTAAATCAGAAATTGCTGAACAATTAAGAAGGGAAGTGGATTTAAATAATCAAACAGATACATCGTTGCATTCACCCCATTTACAATCACAACCGTTAATTCAGACACACAATATAGTTACTAGCCCTACAACTTACAATATTACACAATCTGATGCTTCTACACAGACAAATTTAACATCCCTAGTTCACGATACAGAAGTACAATATACTCAATCTACAACCTTAGAAAACCCACAACAAGAAAACATTGAAGAATTAAAGAATCTTTTAGAAACAGCACTGACTAAATTTGAAGGTACTGATCCTAAAACCCGACCAAAATTACCGCGATTAAAAGAGAGTAAGTTACTTCATGATCTGATTTACACATTCAATACTCATATACTACCTACCTTTTTTTCATTAGATTCCGACCTACTGCATTTACATACATTAATATATTGTTCAGCTTTAGTAATAATAACAAAACTTGGCTATAAAATTAAGTCAGGAAATATAGAAGATTCAAGCATACAGAAGAAAAAGAGCCATAGGCCAGCTTGGGAACATAGATTAGAAAACGATATAAAAAAGCTTAGAGCAGACATTGGTAGGTTAACTCAATATTTAAAAGGCAATAGATCTAAAAAAGTAGTAGAAAAAGTAGAGATAATATTTAAAAATACCAAATTGCACACTATCCACGAACGAGAAAACAAGAAACCAGAAGAATATATCGACACTCTTAAACAGAAACTATCTTTAAAATCACATAGACTTGCAAGATACAGGAAAGCACTTAATAGAAAACAAGATAATAAATTATATTGTACCAACGAAAAAGCTTTTTACAGGTCATTGAATAGTTGTACCTCGAATAATACAAACAATGAAGAACAAATACCAAATAAAGATGAACTTAAAAACTACTGGGCAGGGATTTGGGAAAAAAGGAGTGACCACAATTTACAGGCAAAATGGATTGAAGAAGAGAATCAGAAGTGGGGTTATATGGAACAGATGGAATTTATAGAATTAAAATTAGATGATTTAACTGTAGTTTTAAAGAAAACGAAAAATTGGAAAGCTGCTGGAATAGACCAGATACATAATTTTTGGTATAAAAAGTTTACGTCATTACATGATATTCTAACAAAAATAATTTCAGACCTAATTAACTGTAGAATTCCACTCCCAAATTTTATAACAACCGGTTTGACCTACATGCTACCAAAAAACCAAAACACCCACGATCCATCACAGTACCGTCCCATAACATGCCTACCAACAATATATAAAATAATCACATCCTGCATTACCAATAAGATAGTCTCACACCTGGAAGCACATAATGTAATGTCAGAGGAACAAAAGGGATGCAGGCGAAACCACAGAGGATGTAAAGAGCAATTAATTATAGATTCAACCATACTAAAACATTCAAATAAATTTAATAGAAATTTGTATGTCACATATATAGATTTCAAAAAAGCCTTTGATAGTGTCCCACATTCATGGTTAGTTCAAATTTTACAAACATATAAGATTCATCCTAATATTATTAAATTTTTGAAAGAGGCCATGTCTAATTGGAGAACCACAATAACTTGAACAACAAAAACATCTAAAATCTGTTGTGACGAAATCCATATTAGGAATGGCATCTTCCAGGGAGACTCTCTCAGTCCTTTGTGGTTTTGCCTCGCCCTAAATCCTCTGTCTAGAATACTATCAGATTCTAAATTTGGATACCAATTAACACGTGACATAGCGGTTTCTCATTTGATGTACATGGATGACATAAAACTATTTAGTAAATCTGTGAAAGAAATGAAAGAAATGATAAAAATTACAGCGCAATTTAGTAAAGATATAAATATGAATTTTGGCTTAGATAAATGCAAAACTTTAACTATAAAGAAAGGAAAATTAATTGAGAAAAATTATGAAATTAGTGAGGAAATAAATATATCCGAGATGTTAGAAGGGGACTTATATAAATATTTGGGTATATTTCAAGCTAAGGATATTAATCACTCAAAATTAAAACAAGATCTTACCACTGAGTACATCAAAAGAGTAAACCAGCTGTGCAAAAAACATCTTTATTCGCGAAATCTCATAAAAGCAATAAATACTTTTGCTATTCCGGTCCTAACTTACTCCTTCGGGATAATCAAATGGTCTCAGACAGATATTAAGAATTTAGAAATAAAAACTAGAGTCACGCTAACTAAACATAATTATCACCATCCGAAATCAGCTATAGAAAGATTAACGTTGAAAAGACAATTAGGAGGAAGAGGGGTAGTTGATTTAAAAATTCTTTGGCAAAACCAAATCCATAATATTCAAAAATTTTTCTACAATAAAGCAAATACTAGTAAGATACATGCAGCTATAGTAGAAGTTGATGATAATTTCACACCGTTAAACCTAAAAAATAATAATAAAGAGTTTAAAACTATCCAAGAACAAATAAATGAAAAAATTAAAGATTGGAGAAGAAAAGAACTACATGGTAGGCATATCCACGATCTAGAGCAAAATTTCATAGATTTAGATGCGTCAAATAAATGGTTACAAAAAGGTTACCTCTTCCCCGAAACAGAAGGTTTTCTAATTGCTATTCAAGACCAGGTTATCAATACAAGAAATTATAAAAAATATATACTTAAAGAATCAATAGAATCAGATTTATGTCGAAAATGTCACAGAATGCCAGAAAATATACAACATATTACAGGAGCTTGCCCTACTCTAGTTCAAACAGATTACACCCATCGCCACAACCAAATAGTTCACTACATACATCAAAAACTTGCACACAAATATAACCTCACAAATACTCCACTAAAACCATACTATGAATATCAACCCAACCCCGTTTTAGAAAATGAAGAAATAAAAATATATTATGATAGAGCAATTCTTACTGATAAAAAGATTCATTACAATAGACCGGATATAACTTTAGTTAACAAATCATCTAAAATAGCTTACTTAATTGATGTTTCTGTTCCAAACACACATAACTTATTAAAAACTATTACGGAAAAGATCAATAAATATACAGAATTAAAAGAAGAAATAATAAGAATCTGGAATTTAAATAAGGTTTTTATTATCCCTATCGTGCTTTCCACTACCGGAGTCATACCTAAACACTTACAGCAAAGTTTAAAAATTCTTGATTTACCACCTCTCACATACATCACCATGCAAAAAGCTGCTATTTTAAATACTTGTCGAATAGTACGTAAGTTTTTAGAATCTGATAATGAGCTGATTGACTGTACTGACTGACTTTTTCACTTCCCAGATACACTTGGTCATTGACCCGTGTGACTGGAATATTTGCCCCATTATTTGGGAGATAATTAGTCCAAGAAGAATAATAATAATAGAGCCTTTTATTTCCGAAACTTACACTTTACAAAAGTTTACAAAGGAATTACGTTAAAAGTAAATATTTCTACTAAATAATGTCTCTTAATTCGGTGTGCCTTACGGCAAAGGCCTCCTCCAATTCTTTCCACTGCTGCCTGTCTGCTGCTGCTCTGGTCCAAAAGGGTCCTAGGGTCAATTTTAGTTCATCTTCCCATCTTCTAACTTTGCGACCTCTACTCCTAACTCCATCTCTTGGGTACCACACTGTCACTCGTTTGCTCCATTTTTCTATTTTACAGCGAAGCATATGTCCAGTCCATCTCCATTTAAGTTGATCAATTCGTAAGAGTATGTCCGTTAGTTTCGTTTTACGCCTTATATTTGCACTTCCTTCTTTATCTTTCAATTTTATACTTAGCATGCTCCTTTCCATGCTTTTTTGACATTTCTCCAGTTTGTCTCTATGTTGTTTCGTCAGGGCCCAGGTTTCACAGCCATATGTGATGCAAGGCAGAATACAGACATCGAAAGCTTTTTTCTTGATCTTTAAGCTTAGTTCCTTGCTTTTCATAATTTCTTTCAAAGCCCAATATTTTTTCCACCCAATCGCAATTCTTTTGTCTATTTCCTTTGACATTTGATCACTTGGAGATATTATCTGTCCAAGATAGACGTATTCTTCTACATATTCAATTTTTTTGTCCATTGATGGTTATATCTGTAGGTACTGAGTTTGTCATCATTTTGGTTTTACTTGTGTTAATATCAAGACCTACCATCTTACTTAAGGCTACTAGGGTTTGTACCATGGTTTCCAGTACCTTAGGGTCTTCTTCCAATATAACAAGGTCATCTGCAAATCTTAGGTGACTCAATCGTACTCCGTTTATGTTAAGACCTAGATGTTCCCACTCCAGTTGTCTGAACATTTGTTCGAGTACTGCTGTAAACAGCTTTGGTGACAGCGGGTCACCCTGTCTGACTCCCTTTTCAATTCTAAAGGCATTTCCTATAGATTCTAGTCGGATACGCGCTTTACTTTGTCTATAAATGTCTTTAATTATGTTTACATAGGCTTCATGTATCCCCTGTTCTTGTAGACTTTTCCAAACGTATTCGTGCTTGAGGCTGTCGAAAGCTTTGGAATAATCAATAAAAGCTAAGTATATAGGTTTCTTATATTCATTGTATTTTTGTATAAGTTGTTTGATTGTATGTATGTGGTCAATTGTACTGAAATTTTTTCTGAACCCTGCCTGTTCCACTGGTTGGTTTTCGTCAAGCCTGAGAGATATTCTGTCTAGAATTATTTTAGCAAAAATCTTATATACATTTGAAATGAGCGATATAGGTCTGTAGTTCCCGATGTCATCTTTTGAACCTTTCTTATGTAACAGTATTATATGTGATTCTGCCCATTTACTTGGAATTATGCCTGTATGTACTATCTCCTTGAACATCTGTGTTAGAATTGGACTTATTTCTTCAATGGTACCTCTAATTAGTTCGTTAGTGATTCTATCGGGTCCAGGAGCTTTTTCCATCTTCTGACTTTTTATAGCTTTTTCTACTTCCGATTGTAATATTTCTGGTATGTCTTCAATGTCTTGGGTGCTATAATTTTCTGTTTTATATTCTGTATCGGGCAAGCATATTTCTGTTTGATTTGGGCTGTGTTTTTGATATAATGACCTATAATAGTTCGTTGCTATATTTTGGATTTTGCTGCGGGAAGTGGTTAATAGTTCTTTACCATTTAGTTTTGTTATCCATTCTTTTCCTTTTTCTCGAAGTTCTTTGAGTGCTTTTCTTGTACCTCCTGTTTTGTCTATGTGCTTCTCTATAGTTTTGGTTCTTCTTTTTATTCGGTCCCTTCTCATATTTTCGCGTATCTGTTTACTAAAGTCTGAAATTTCTTTTTGATTTTCTTTCTTATTCTTCTTTGATATTAAGTTCCTTCTTTCTTCAAGAAGCTTCATAGTTTTTTCGCTTAAATAGGATACTTTCGGTTGCAAGAAAAATACGTTCTATTAAATATTTGGACAAAACAAATTATGTTTTGTAATATAGTTCTAGATATATTTATTATAATACAAATATTAATTTATTCGTAATGAGGTTTAAAATAGTCTTAGTAAGTACCTTGGATTGAAATTATTTCAGTCTAGATGCAATTATTAAAATAACTAAAAAAAAAATTCGTATCCTACGTACGCTTATAATATTAAATACATATTTGAAAGAGCGTAGGTAGAATTACTGTGTTCTATAAGATTTGAATTGAAAATGTGTGAAGAACGTACAGCATTTTCATCGTATTTTGTCGCCACAATAATAATGAGGTTTTCATAAAAAAAAAAAACTTCAAATGAAAAGCCGTTTCTATCCGCTGCGAACCTTTGTTTGCCATGTGTCTGGTAACTCAGTACTGCAGAACTCTATGAAAACGCAGCTTTAGATCTTTCGCATGGTATCATCAATCAACACGTGTCATAATGTCGAGCGGATACTACGTGTGAGGTCCTATTAACATAATAAATCTTACTTTCAAGTATTTTATTGTTTTGTTCTTTTAATGATGATTGTATTATTATATTATCAGTTCTTTAAGGCGTGCAAACGGCATTTGACATATCATTTTGTGCAAGAGAATAATAATAAGAAATAGATTTATAGATGAGTAGGTATATTTTTATTTAAAATACCACTAATTTTATAACATTATAACAGCGTCATAGCCAGACGTTACCTACCGATTAGGTTTCTAATTTCTCCCAAGACTGTTCATTAGAGCCGGTGCGGCCCATTGGTACTTATGGACTAGACTAGGAGCGGGGGGAATGTTTGGTGAAATCTAGTTACATTCTCTATAAATATGTACAAAAATAGCTTAAATTTTTATTTAAATGTACATTTCGCTCTTCTTAAAAAAAATTGAATCCGATGCAGGTGTGAACGGCTCTTTATTTTAGTGTTAATACAGTTTTATAAAATAGTGCTCATATTATGAATGCAATTAAAATATCCGGCACGGTGTTATTTCGGTGAGCTTCGCATCTAATTAAGTTTCATGGACATGTTTATTCGTGATTGCAGTTCGTCCAGCGAATGATAACACTCGTTAAACCCGATAGTACCGTCCTGATAAAATAAGCTGGATTATATTTATTACACTGCATTTGCATTTTTATTATTACGTTTAAAAAGGATATAAATTTTACATTCTGCAATTCATACTCTTAAGGGATTTGAATAATCTTATCAACGTATTGTGATAGCGTATAGCTTCTTTTTTTCAAATAAAATACCAATAAACCAATTAGTTCAAACAAAAACACTGGCTGAATATTTTATAGTTAAATACCAATATGCACTTTGTTATTATTATTATTAAGTAGATCCAAAAAATTATTATAATTACAAAAAACTATTAATAAGGTATTACTTGCCATTTCATTTGGACAAGTAAATAGTAAACGGAGATCGTAAAATCTATTTCAATCTAGCATCTCAAAACAAAGTCGAAGTTCGAAATGTCAAAGTAAAAATTAAATCATAAAACGCATATGAATTTACACTAATCCGCAATGTTAAGGTAAATTAATCATATTAATGATATTTTAAAATGTTCTTGCGTAAAAATATTTTAATCGTAACGTCATTTGATGCTTTCTGAATACAGTTAAAATCGTAAATGCGACGCTGAAAATTCATGTGATAAATATGAAAATGTTTTTCTACAGTGATGTTCGCTTAGTATTGATGTTCGTTGACCTGTACCGATATTATATTCGGGTTCAGTGAAACGAAGTAGTTGTAATAATCTATATAAAAAATGGAAAAGTGTACCAGAGAATAATGGAAAGAAAATCTATTCTTAAAATTTTACACTTTAAAGTCCTTTATTATTATGTATAAAATGTCTTTGGTTGGTTACCTATATTGTCACAGATAAAAAAAAATCGATTTTATTAAAAAAAAATATGATGGATTATTATATTCTTTATTTAAAACACAATATTAAAAAAAATATTACAATTGGTTTTAAGGAATTACAATTAAGAAGTCCAAATTATAAGTATATTTCATTCAATTTAAGGTTATCACAGATCTACAGTAGCGACATGTTAAATATCTACGAACAGCAATTAAAGCGGCCTTAATCAACACTATCAACTCAATTATTACTAAATCTATGCAATAAGTGTCTTAAAGAACTCTAGCTAAATCATTTATTGCTGCTGTTGTATACAAATATGTCAAATACTGTTCCTTTCGCAATACTAAGCGAAGGCCTACTCTCATCATAAGAAGGATTGGAGATAATTCCGTCATGCTGCTCAAGTGCAGGTCGTATGACAAACAACTGAAGTTAAATCCGATAAATACAGATTCTGTCGGGATATAATTCTTCAACAAGCACGATATGATATATAAGTGTTTGTTGCCTGCTCGGATTTGAATCTGATATCTTCTATTTCAGTATGTGTGGTTCAAATCTCGCAACAGAATATTAAAACAGTTCAACTTATCAGATTCAGCTGAGCTAAATTATTATTCCTTTCTTACTAAATATTATATCAATAGTTTAGATGCAAAATTAGGTTCGTTGGTTTGTCAACACAGCGTTTTTGCAAAGATATTCGTAGATTACTGGCCGGAGATTGACTTTTTCTATCGGAAAAATGTACGGAAGCGAACCTTCCGGTATCAGATAATAGTGATACATTATTATTCTCCACACATCATACGTCTAATCACATCATGTCTGATCAGGTGCGACGCGGCATTAAGCTTGACGGTAAACAAATAGCGAGATTTCCGGAGAAAACGTGCGCGGCTCAACTACAAAATTGAAAGAGGAATACTAATCAGCTTCATGGAACTAGGACTTAATCTGTTCACACGACTTCGGAACAAATGGCATTATGTGCGAGACCGAGATATGTATTATTCAAAATTTACATAACATTATTTATTCATTACCTATTTTATTACTGTCGATATATAACTGATTGAGAAAAAATTACCTTATTTCGTGTAATTAAATACATCGTAATTCAATTTATCTCACGACTTTTTCTTTTAACGTCGAATACAGGGCTAATTGTAAACACAAATTAAGCAACATGAAGAGTGGTTCCGGATTTGGACCTACTATATTTAGTTAAGATTCACGAATGTCCACTGAGCCATCTTGATCATAATATAAATAACAAAGCTATTATGAAAGAAATACAGCGTAATCTGTTCACATATCCATTTCCAATAATAAAATACCTATTTCAACCATATTATAAAATCTCCGAGGAATATCTCGGAACGCGTGAACAAAAATAAAATGAACCGCAATAAAAACCGTTTCGTATCATTCCTATATAATGACAGGATTATTCAGCTGAATGGTTCTGTCGTTAAAAGGACATTAAATTTCAACCCGTAAATCTAATTCACGCTTTTTAATTCTAAAAAACTTGAGTTATATTACGCTCTATATTAATAAACCAAGAAATGAAACGGCGCTTCTTGCTGTTTTTAAAAACTTTTAAATATGATACTAGCACTGCTATAGATATTAATTTATCAATTCATAAATTGCCTTAATTCTGCAAATAAAAGTATAAAAAATGTATAAGGATCATTGACATAAACATTACGAGAAATAAATAAAGCAAAACATTCTTTTTTCGTAGCTTAGGCCGCAATTATCCGTAATACGATTTTAATCATACGTCGTTTTAATCCTTGAAAGCTTTATATAATGCGTGTTTAACTATTAACGTGCGTTATACTCATGTGATTTTTTATTCAACGCATATTTTATCTCTTTCCGGTTGAATGAATCATTTGTTTCAGATGTGATTCGGTCACTTGTCATACATATGTTTTGAAAGATTGAGTGAGCTACTTATATAACGTTAGTCATAGAGTATACGTAGGTATATATAATTTATAATGATATAATAAATACGAAAGTAACTATGTCTGTCTGTCTGTTGCTCTTTCACTGCCAAACCAGTAAACCGAATTTGATAAAATATGATATGGAGCAAACTCGAACTTCAAGGAAGGACAAAGGCTACTTTTTTATGCCTAACACCAGACAAATAATTAGCTGCCCAGAATGATTTTATAAAACTAAAATAAAGATGCAGTAAAATTAATATATATATATATGTGTGTGTTTTTTTAATATATATTGGACAACATCACATACATTACTCTGATCCCAATGTAAGTAGCTAAAGCACTTGTGTTATCGAAAATCAGAAGTAACGACGGTACCACATACACCCAGACCCAAGACAATGTAATGTATAGAAAACTAATGAACTTTTTCTACATCGACTCGGCCGGGAATCGAACCGGCTGAGTCGAGGCCGGGGCGTACCATGAAATCCGGTGTACACACTACTCAACCACGGAGGTCGTCAAACAATATATATATATATCTCCATTGCACGCCCACATAGTCTTCCAAATGTCGGATCAATTCCCGAACCCAACTGCTCGGCATCCTGCTTCTCCGACATATATATATTTTTTTATATTCATAAAAAGTAACCCCTCATACAGCTTAAAATTCAAAAATGTTTTTTTTAACGGATGCTTACGTTATGAAACAAACCTATGTTCCAAATTTAAGACTCTATCAGTTGTTTTTTTACAGGACAAACGATTTTATAAGATTAATGCTTGTTTTTGTTAATAATCCATGCTTCATGGATCGGTTATCTGATAGATTTTAGACTAATGATTTTGTCACTTGATGAAAGTTTGTGGTATAGAACAAGCCACCTACACCTACATTAGCAGTGCTTAAAAAAAATATTTAATAGTAATTGCAATACATGCCGAGTGCTAGTTAATTCTTTATAAACAAAATAATTAACTTTTAAAATTAATAATTAAATCTACATTTTGTAAAGATTTATATATTTTATAAATTATAAAATTCACATACCCATAAATTTCGAAATTTCAACGTTCGTTACGAGTAGAACATCTAATTATATCCCAAGTATAAATTTTAAATAGTCCAACGTAATATTCGTGTTGGAGAAAAATATAAATGGTAGAAATCTGGGTTAAGCTGCACATCGTCCTGTATGAGTTAATTTTACATACAGAACGAAGTACGAAGTTAAATTTATTATATCATAACTAGTTTAGTCGGCGGCTTTGAGTAGATCTAGGAAGGGATCACCCATTCATCAGTTACCAATTTTAGTTTTATTGCTGTATGCTTAAATGGCGAATGAAGCAGTCATTACTGGCACAAAAGATCTCGAGGTTCGTAGAACATTTATGGTGTCAGAAATGTTTTACATTTCTTGTAGTGCCAGTGTCTAAAGGCGCTGCCCATTTACCATTAGGTAACCCATTCACTTGCCTGCTATCTTAATTCCAACTTAATTTTATAAATAAAGATATACCAGATGAAAAAGTAGTGCTGTATAAAAGTTTGATTTTACAAAAAATAAATCGCAAAGTAAGTTGTTTTCAATCTCACAAATGTAGTAATTATATACATTTAAATATATCCTGTATGAACATCAACGTATACTATCTCCAAAGTCTTTTTTTAAATATATTTTAGTCAATGTCAATATGTATATTCAAGCCTTATTTCATTTTCATCATTATCTCTTCTAGGTATACATCTATCTTTGAATTTAATCCCATGTCTTTCAAAGTGTATTATTAACTTAAGCGACCCGTATAGTGACCGTTGGTGGTTTATCTGACCCGAGAGAAAGCCCAGATCAACACGACCCGTCAAACGGGTGCCGCTGGCATACATATGTCCTGAGTCGCCGCTCTATTTATATGGAACAAGATTTTACACTCCACGTGCTAGTGGTGCCTTATACGTCAAATTGGGTATAACCGCTTTGCGACAAGGGACCGAACTAACCCTATTTTGTATAACATTAATCTTAAGTTTGCGAAATTATTTCCTAATCGACATATTAATAGGACTTAAGTAATAGCAGAGTCAATTTGTGAACTTACAAATGCGATAAAACTTGCCTGCTATGGGAATTAGCACAAATATGTATTTAACATTCATGAATTCTATGAACATCAAACTTACTTACGGTAATAATGTATACATATAAAGATAACATGTTTTTAATGTAAATTAAATAATATAATCAAATTATACATGTAAATATAATAAGTTGATATGTTGTATAACAGGATATAATAGGTATCTATTAAAGTATTTTTAGTCAAAGGTTAAAGACGAAATGGCTATTCAAGATATAAAGGTACGACTTATTATTAATACTTAAAACTTTTTACTGTTATGGCTGAAACAGTTATGCCTTTTTTGGTTTAACTTTTTTAATAAATAACAGATAGTATATGGTGATCATTAGCCAATTAATCTATGCTACATTATCTAAACTGTAGCTTCAGACCAGGGTTGGTTTAACCACAACATATTGATAGATAAACGGCTAATACTACAAGACCATTGTAATTGACGTCAGACTCTTCAGGATCTGTGCTTAAAGCACAAAAAGCGTGTACAACGACGATAATAATAGCCAAATAAAAGTTAATAGAAAATATTGAGTGAAAACATTCGTTTAGCCAAAATACCTAAACCTAAGATAACCAATGATACCTAGACATAAGAGACAACATTAATTAGCGAGCGACAAGCGGAGACTAACGAAACTCAAGAGATTGACCAATCGCGTGAGATCGTTGATCAACCTAGCGCCAATCATTAAAGCTCCACGATTTAAATCACATAAAATTGTAATCAACAAGTCTAACAATATATATATATATTTCCAAATGCTGATTGCATTTGGAAATATTTATTAGGCACTGCACATAAAATACACAGAGAGAGAGAGTGACTATTGTAAGTTTTAAATGACGATAAACATTAAAATTGTAGTGACAAAGTAAACTTTCAAGCACACGTTAAATTACGTAGTAATTTTCTATTAAGGAATTACTTATTTGTAGTTTTCGGTATTGCATTTTTATTTAAAACTATACCGAATTGATATGTGACATCTTTTCTCTCGGTTTCCTACAATCTATGAGCGTGATTTCGTGAAAAGGGACGGAAGTGTGTAACTGTGTGAAAACTATGTCGAACTCCAGTTTCTAGTGTTAGAGGCACCTGATTTAGAAATTTAATAAAAATAATTTGAATGATAATTATATCATATTGTAATACATATATTTATATAATATCCAATATAAAAACCTAGAATTGTTTTCATTTTACAAGTCATATCGCTTTAAAATATGATTTAAAATAATCTTACCATTGTGATAGATCCTTGTCATCCAGTCCGGAAGGCGTTGCGAGCGTATCCGCATCTCCCTCCGTCCTCCCACCCGGATGCTCAGGTATTATCCGTTCAATCGTCGTCACCTCTTCTATGTCAGAGTCGATTCCTTGAGCGAAGTCCATATAAAACGACTCCCTCGAATCGCTGGATCCTCGTCGCAGTTTCAACGATAGATCTGGTGAGCTGTCGTCCATCTTTCTGTCACTCTTTATTTTACCTCCATTCGATACACTATTCGTTAATTACAAAGTCCCATTTCCTCACTTCTTTGTAATCCATTTTCGGCGTGACCAGTCTTTGTTAAGCAGTTACGACTAACCCATCTTCAAAGCTTTGTCTAAAATAAAATCGTTTCGGAATAGGTTCGTTTTATTTATACTTTAAGGAATATCTCAAGAATTTATATATAATCTTTATTATACAAAAAATATCTAACTATACAAATAGACATAAGTTCAAAACGAAAAGAAACCTAAACATGTGCCTCAACAATTAATGTAAGACAATAACAATTTATCTTCGTGATACGGAAAGAAAAGTTCTGAGTAAAAAAGAACAATGACCCGAGAACCATTCCTAGTGTAACATTCCCTAAAATCGACACCGCTTCCTGTCGCTCTAATAGCTATCAGGCCATAGAACACGCACATGCCTGCAGTCAAATTTTACTCTAATAAAATATTTAGGTTGGAATTTACTAGGTACTAATAAAAAAAAAACATGTTTGTGAGTTTGAGTTTTTTTTTTTTGCATAAATGAGCACTCGAAGCCCATTCGCCACTGGCAAAATAATATGCAATGCCATAAATCACAACGGCTCCGTTAAACGCTACCTCTAATAAATATTTATAGCATATAATCTATCTTACTCGATGTTATAGTGAATCCACCCTGAGTGTTCGTTTTTTTATTAATAATTCAATATGTTAATACCAATTGACGGCCGGCCTGTATATTATAACTGATCATTATTAAATCAAACATAACTAGTTTTATTTTTTATTAAATTCCTACAAATGTGAATAATTAATTCCTAATTATACTGCTTCATTTAATTAATAAAACATTCGTAAACAATACACGAATACGATCCCAAGACCGAACAATAATACCCGCGTTTACATACACGCCGGCGGATTCCTATTCTGAACACGCATCGCTCCGTACGTCGAATTAAAAACACGGAACTCACTCACACACCGATATCGTAGACCTGTAGTACTACCACGTGGTAGAGCGCGGCGCGACTGAGGTGCCCTCCCGCGGCAAAGGATAGCGCGCGATTGCCGCGAAGCGGGACTACGCGGCGAGGTATGGAGGGGGACCCACCCTCGATGGCGCGGGATCAATCTGCCGCTCCCGAATTTGGAACGACCTCACATTTGTGAGGGTAGCGAGGAACTTGTGAATCGGTATTATTTCCTTCACTCCGATGAATATAGCTCCTAACTTTATTATCAACTTTTTTATTCGACTAATTCTTTAGGCGGTTATTTGGATTGTTTGTAAATGAGAAATGAAACGCGTTTATAATAATCTACAAATTTATAACATGGTTCCACATGGTTATTAAACAAATTCGTATTATACTTACAATATAAAGATATCACAATACTTTAAAAGTCTTTATAATACATAAAACAATTCAATGGTAATTACAAAATACATATATTTTCTTTAATAATTGTTATTAATATTATGGAAGATAATTTAAGAATATAATTTATGAAAAAACGTCATGTTAGGGTCTGGATTTTGGGATTATGGTGTTTTAAAAGTATATTCCACAATTCCAGAATCATCACGCTAGAACATTATACTTGAATTAATTTCCATAATATACAATAATACTACAAACAAATTAGGTATGTGGACTAATAACGAACAAAAAATTTAAGTAAACATTATAATTTGACGAAATAAAAAAATAATCCTATAAATAAGTCCCTATAATAAATCCAATTTTATGACATTTAAGTATATATTTGAAATTCACAGTTAACAATTGCATTCTTTATTTTGGTTACTTTTAGGGGAAAAACATTCTTGGTATTAAATTAATTTATACAATAGGTATATACTAACTATAAGATATACTTTAAAGTTACAAATTAAACATTTTTTTATATATGTGTTAAACTGTTAATTTAATCATCAGCTGTAAATTTAGAATAATTACATTAGAAACAACTAGATATTGCTACGTTCTGCATCTCTTTTTAATTTATAAACACTGTTTTATATTTCTGTTGTTTACATTTGAATTTTGGTACAATGTAACAATGTTAAGTAATTACCCCACAACTGGGCAAAAGTCACCTCTCCACTTGAGTTTTGGATCCGATGTGGATTAAACTTTATGCTCATGAATTCCTTTCATAAAATAATCTAGAATAATTAGTGTTCGAATAGTGTTGAATAAAGTTAAAATTATTCCAAATTTTCAATAGATGTAAATACTTTCGCTTCTTCTTTTAACATTTATAGTTAACCGACTTCAATGCAACAGGACATACCTAATAAAAATAATAACGCCAATTCTGTTACACACCATCCGTGAACTAATTTGAAAAATATAATAACTTTTATATTTTATGTTCCATATATGAGAAGTATGTATAAATATTTTAAGTCAAATAGTCAAGATTGTGAAAATGAGAAAATCAGAACTGCTGCGACTATATCTCTACATACTATAAAACTAAAGTCACTTCCCGCCATCTCTACGCTAAGATTTTTTTAACTACATAACGAATTTTATTGCGGTTATCATCAAAAAACATAGCAATTCAAGGGGAAGGTGTATACTACGTGTTTATAAAAGTACAGAAAAGCCGAGAATTTCAACTTTCCTAGTCCGAAAAAACGAGATTTTTTCTTTTTATGTTTGTTCTTCAATCTAAACGTTGTATATAGAACCTTAGTGTATCCGTGTGATGCCGGGACGGGTAACTTTCTAGTTACACGTCCTGGCATCACACGGGTACAATAATGCTAAGGTTCTATTTAATTAAGTGTTGCTAATTAAAAAAAAAGTAAAATATTAAATAATTGGGTTTGTGATTGGAATGTGACTGGGGCTTAACATTTATATTTTAAGAAGATATTTGTAAATAGAAGTGATTATATTTAGTATTTTTATAACGATTATTCTATTCGAACTGGGTGAAAATGAACTAGTGAAAGCGAGACGACACATATTTTTTGTTTATTTTCGTGCTATTAATCAAATAATACTAACGACCGCTACGTCTACAACAGATTTTTAAACTATTTATTTTTAATATTTAGTCTCAATAATAAGATAAATATTTGGATACGTATAATTACTAATTAACTGAATTTATTATCTGATATAATAATATGATGTTGTATACTATGAAATATGATATAGGAACAATATCAGTTTAGCCGACACAGGATCTCCAAGCGAGGCCGCCACATGCCATCGCCCCGATCAGATAAATTGCTAATGCAGCTATTAGAGTCAGAATGACGTACATTTTTATATTTTTCCAAAACAGCGAACGTTGCAGAGTCCTCGCAGAAGTGCGGTACGAAACGGACTGAAAAAGATAAATTTATTTAAATTTACACATATTTTAAATAACTTGATTTACCTGTTTGTCGTATTAAATTGTCACTATAAGTACACATTATTAAAAAAATTTAAATACCTAATTTTATTACAATATTAAAACATCGGTAAAATATTTGGCAAGTGAATAGTAAAAAATTAACTACTCAAGAAACATCGACAAACAATCGCCTCAAGAAATAAAAATTAGCAAGCATACAACCAATTCGATAAACAAATCTTCACTATGGCTTCTTCTTAAAAATAGCCGGTCTAAATCTCTTGTACTGTAAAAGTTGCTTTAATACTTCTTCATTTTCTTATTCAAATCAAAAACAATGCGGGTATAAAAACGTTAAAATGATATAATGAAGTCATACAAATTAGAGAAAATGTTCTACTCAAAAAAGACAGTAACAACATTAATTCCATTTGGCATTAAATTTCCGCATTTTTATAATAGCATAAAAGGCCCTAATTCAGTTAATTTAATGACATTGAATGCATTAACAGAACTATTACATATTAACGATGCATAATTTCAAATACCAACAATAAAGAATCATAGATCAAATTATCTAAATCTATCTTCAAACGTCAATCTCGTTCTTGCTTCAGTGGTGTAATGGGCACGAATCCTGGATAAACTCCTATTTGTGACAGCAAAAATAAGGTTAGGTTTTTTCGTCAAGAAATTTTGGCCACCCCATTGAATGTAATCAGAATCAGAATCAGAGTAAAAGGATAGTTTTCTAGACATTTGTGCTAAAATATTTTCTACATAGATACTATCCTTTAGGAATAACCACACAGGCTGAAATTGATCAAGTTGACATTATCAATTGTAAACAAAGTCATGAGTACTTACACTTGTGGCTAGATTATCTGCCTTATTTACAAGCAGCTCCAATTTTTCTCCACGCATCGCCATATTATCTGTAATAACACAGACATTTAATATTTTAACACACATAACACTAAAGATTATGAGTAAATTTAATGTTACCTATTTACATATTAAAAATTAATTTGATAAGATATAAAAGCATTTGCATTAGCTAACATATCCATAAAAAAATAACTATATTGTAATATCACCAGCATTGATAGCGTGTGGAAAAATTCAGCTCAATCAATTAGGTAGAATCGGTTTAAAATTATAGTTAATTTCGTAAATTTCTATTTATCTAGGTTACTAGGTCAGCTTGGTATTGGAAAGACTTATATGTACAGCATTACATTCAAAAAAGGACTATGATATAAATTTATCCACAATTGTGAATATACTTTTGCATTATTTGTAGTCATATTAATATATATATATATATATATATATATATATATATATATACAATATACAAACAATTATTCCAAGTATTTAACATCAACATCAATAATAAAACTAATTGGTTGATACCATTAAAATACTTTTTTAAATTTCTATTCAAATGTATTTTATACAAGTTGAGTCAGCCTTGAATTCAAGGTTTACAGTACATGGCGGCTAAACTTTTCACAACATAATTGTGTACTTGATAACATATATAATTGATTTATCGATAATAGTGATTTTAATTTCATTTTCCTTACATGAAATGTAAGGTATAATATATTGGTATAATTTGTATATAAGGACGTAATACATAGATTGTAATCTTATTATTTACTAATATTTTTAATATATTCCTTTGATAGATAAATTGAGTTTTGTTCAATGTACTGCCAAATTATTTGACTTTTTATCATAATAATATTAAGGTTTTAATCATATTAATTTAAGATTTCAATCAACTAAGATAGACATAGTACCAATAATTACATGACATCACAAAAAAGAAACGAAAAACAATAAATTTTATAGATGAGATTATTGCATTTCAAAATATTTGTATACAACATTGTGTGCACTGCGAGGGATAACGAAAGTGATAATGACTTGTTTACTATATTTCCTCTTATCAATAAGAAATGAAACATTAAATGTAAATACTGTTTTCTTCCTCAATAGGTCAGAAAGTTGAATTGAGGGCAATATAATTTTTTACCTCTTAATAATGACCTGCATTTGTTTTCTTCTATTATCAGCAGCATCATTGACCTTATGTAGATGCACTAAAATCTGTATATATTAATTACTACTATACTTGAAATTCATAAAGAAAATTCTATGGCATATATTTTCACAATATTATTAATTTTTTTGCACCCCACTAAACATACAAGTGTATAGGTGTGATCTACTCCCATCCACTGACAACAGTTTAGTAGAATAAAATCTTGCATATATTTTGTACCTTGGCTGTGCAACCTAACCACATGAAACTTCCACAAATAAAGGTGAATATTAAAGAAGGAGAGACATTATAACTGATAGAGCTACTTACCAATGTTTTTGACCATGATATTTTTCAGTTCATCCAACTCTCCATGGACCCTGGAGATAGTTTCTAGATCTTTTGACTCGCTATAGTGTTTCATTTCAGTGGCCAGAACTCTTGCAAATTCACTGTTCATGGCATATGGTATAGCAGTTTGGGCAGTATCACCAAATAATGATGTAAACCTTCTTTTAATTTCATTTAAAAAGAGGAATGCTCTCGAACGTTGAAATTTCTAGAATTAAATAAGAAAAAATGTGAATATGAATACACATGATTATTTCGAATTCAATAGGATTTTTATCATTAAACTTACGTCGTCAGTGATGCAAAAATACACCAATTTATTTTCTGCGATGTAATGGAATAGATAATTTCCATGGGAATACGTAAGTTTGTCATCGTGAGGTGGTATTTTAGATAAAATTTGTTCTGTTACTTCTGTAAAGTTACCGGCACATGTCGCATATTTCGCCAAAACAATAGTACCGCGGGCAACAACACTAAATAGGATAGGCATTTTTGATAACTTCAGCAATAGATATACAATGAAAACACAATGGAGAAAACAATGACAAATTACATTAGACACCTACAAACTTCAAACTAATTAAAGTATTAACAATATTAATCCACGTCACTATTATAATTTCAACTTTAGCCGATAAATTAAAAAATTACGAGTATCTTCTATTTTTACTATAAGTTTAACAATGCGATTAATTATCAAATTTACAGTCGACAGTAGCATAAAGTGTAATATCAACTATGAGTACGGATAAGGTAAGTGTAATAATTAGTGACAGTGACACATGAAAATATTGCCATTTACAGCATCTAATATGGAATAATTGGGAATGCCTAAAATATAACGATTTTATCGTTATTATTTATATTTTGGAGGTATACGCATAAAATGTATAAAAGAAATTATGGCGTTTTAAAACATTAAAAAATACATTAATTTACTTTTTTTTTCTACAATTAATATTTTAAATAACAATGAAAAAATAATAGAGTAAACTTAGAACGTTATCTCTAGTTGGCTTAATGAAGCAAGATTAAATTTCTTTATATGTACACAAAATATTATTTTATAAAATAATGACACTCAGGCAATATCTTGACGCCAAACAACTTTTATAGGCATAGGCAATTTATACTGGGTTTTTATATGCTATGTTGAATATTTAAAAAGTTATTATTTACGGTAATTGTGCAATAATACTACTGAAACTGTCAATTTATAATGTTTTTTTTTATTTTATAATTGACCTGAATTTTAAGGTAGAAGAAATATTTATGACAAATATTATAGAAATATAAAAGACAAATTAGTAGATTGGTATTTGGTACTATATAGTGTACAAGTAGAACAGATTAATGTCTAATATGTAAAATTATATAATTGAAATAAAAATTAATATGTTAATAATATTATAATTGCAATAATTTATTATTTCAGTAACAACTTATACTTTGGTACATTTGTTCAATCATTTAGTTTTATTTAGACTTAATCAAAATAGTCATCAATGTCTATGTCTGGATTTAATATATCATCACCAAAAGGTGTAAGATCTATTTGATCAAGTATTAAATTTTCACACATTTCTTCTAGATCAGTTTCACCGATTAATATGGCACCTTGCAACCTTCCATTTTGCAACACAAATTTTATGTATTCATGACGAGGAGTTGTTCTCAATAGTATTTCATAATCATTCCCTAGACCTTGACCATTGTATTTACCTAATAATACAACTCTATATCCAAAAAGAGTTGTGCAATGTGTGAATAATTCAAAGCAAAAGTCTTGCAAGACTGTTTCATTTGTTATTCTAGCATGCATAGCTTTAGCTGCCATTCCAGCCATTTGACGAGCTTGGGTCCATAGTCTTAACTGAAACCAGTGAGGAGCATGTTGCCAAGTTGCACTTGCTACATCGCCAGCAGCAAAAACATCTTTTATTGAAGTTTCTTGAAATTCATCTACAGCTAAACCACCATCAGGACCTCTTTTTAATGATTCATCACATGAAAAATTTACAGCAGGTTCAACTCCAGTGGCAGATATAACAAAATCACACTGTATGGTTCTTCCATTAGTCAACTTTATATTTAAAGCAAATTCTTGTCCATTAACTTCTTCCACTGATTCAACTTCGACTTTATAAATTATTTCTAGTTCTTGTTCACCACTTGCATTCTTAACATTTTCAAGTTTTCTGTACCAATCAGGCCCTAAAGCTGCAGACTTCAAATTCTTATTAATTGATACTACTGTATCCTCTTCAGAAAATATGTGCCTTTTTAAAATAGTGGTATCTTTATTATCTTCAGATTTATTTCGGAATGTATCTTGAAAGAATTCGGCTGCTCCAGGATCAACAAATGTGGCTGATATATAGTCATCTCTTATCACCCATACCTTCTGAATGCCTCGGGTAGCATGAACAATTTCTGATGCAATACCTCCATTACCTACAATGACCATGCGACGGCCATCTTTAAGTTTTTCCTGAAAATCTTTAACTGAGTCTGTATCTCTAATACCAAGTATCCTGTTAAATTTATTTGAGTCTGATATTAATCTTGGTATTCCACCTGTACAAATGCATACCACATCATATTGGATTGAAACATTGTCGTCAGTAACAGCTATTTTATTTTTTGTATCCAGATATTTCACTGAATCATAAACTATTTTCAAATTTGGATGTATTTTTAACAATGAACTTGCTTCAGTATCTTTAACATCAAACTTTACCACAGTTTTAGCATAAAAACTTACATTGCTTACATTTTTAACAAGTGAAGATGCAGTAATTATTACAAGTTTTTCTTCGGGATGTAAAATTGCTAATGTCTCAACACAAGTAACGCCAGCTATGCCGCCACCAATAACTAAATATCTAGTTTTTATTGTAGACATTTTTACATTCAATACAAGTACCCTAAATAAAAAATATTTACATTATGAAATGTTACGTTATCCTTGTTTAAAAACGTTTTATTAAATACACTGTTACTGTTGCTAGTTAGCAAGCTTTACTTTATTGAGTTTATTCAATTGTAAATTTACTATGTACAACATTAATATTTTCATAAAATTACATTTATATATCCTTCGGTTTCCAGGGGACGTGTACGTGTAGTAAATATTAATAGGAAAATAAATTTGACATATCTGTCACTTAATAGTTTCATGCAGAATATAACCAAGTGCATTGAGTTGATATAGTAAATAGTAGGTAAAACAAATGGAAGAATTCGAAGTGGGTCTGTTTCTACTTCTAGTTCTGATATTTCTGTTTCCAGTTTCCACTGAAATTAAGTGAAGCTACACCAGCCATAGAAAAACTAGCGATGGACTAGAACTGACTTTAATAAAATATAAAAGTATTTTTGTTGCTCTATTATTAATTCTCCTTACATTTAAATAACATATGGTATTATCATACTTATAATTTTTATATTATTTTTATGAAATAAGTAGGCGCCAGCCGGATGGGCGAATAGACCACCTGATGGTTCACTAACCATCAGGTGGTCTATTCGCCCGTCACCACCGCTCATAGACATCGGCGCTGTAAAAAATAGTAACCATTACCTACACTAAACTAATGCGCCACCAACCATAAAATAAAATCTTATGTCCCTTGTACCTATGCCAGTAGTTACCTGGCTCACTCATTCTTCAAACCGGAACACAACAATACTAAGTATTGCTGTTTGGCGGTAGAATATCTAATGAGTCGGTGGTACTTACCCAGACGGGCTTGCACAAAACCCTGTCACCAAGTAAATTAATAATAGTAATTGTATTACGTTATTCTAATATAAGCATGCTATTTAGGTCAAACATTATGATATTATAAACCAGCTATTGATAACTCTCAGCGTAACTGTACTTTATTTTGGATATGTGTGTTAGTCATTAAATTTAAGAAAAATCATATTTTATTTTCAAATATAATTAATTATCTTAGAACTTTGAATTACTGAATTCGATATATTCATAAAAGTAAACAATATATTTTATCTATATCGACAATTATTGTCATAATGACAATGAATCAAAACTTGAAAAAACCAAAATATCAATACTGAAACAAAAAACAGACTTCAGTAAATAGAACCTAATGTTTTAAAATAATATGAATTGATGTTGTAAAAGAATGTATTAAAGTGAAGTTCATTTTTGTGCGAACATTTAAAATGTGAAATTTCATCATAACGTAACTGGAGACGAGTTAAAATATTTCATAACTTATTTGTTTACGTATATTTTATCGCTTTAAAATAATCATGTTAAAATGTCTTATATATATTTTTGCTCCAATTTGTTTATCTCTGATATATTACTTCCCTTTTATATTAAGTCTGACGTATATAGCGCTTCTTAGTGCGTGTTGTATATCGGGTGTATTTGTTTTAACTCTTTGGGGTCATCTTGCGCTCTCTTCACCACACCAAACTTCTCTGTTTTTACTGGACAACATTGAAAAGGAAGCTCGAATATTGGAAACTGCTATACGGGTGGGTATAAAATGTTATTAGCTGGAAGATAATAGTTTTAAATTAGCAATAAAGATAACACTACCGTAGGCGTACTTTTAGACCGTAGGTGAAATTCTCTGTAACATCAGACGGTAAAAATAATGAAACATTCGTCCTGAATTAGTTTAGAAGATGAAATGATATTCTTGAAAGTTTAATGTTGCCCAAAACACAATTTTTGTTTAATTTTCTTCTTAATTTTGCTATCAGTATCTTTGCTAAGAGTTATTCTTCATCTATCACTTTTTTATGGTCACAAATAATATGTTACCCAATTTAGTTCCCTAAATAGTATACTCTTGTTGTTTTGACTATTACAGTTTTTAAAGTGTCTTTAGTATATTTTAAAAATATTAACTTCTAAATTTGTTTGTAGGAGGAGCAAAGTAACTGGATTTATTTAGCTAAAAAACCTCACTTACCTGTCATCTTTGGGCGAACTGTGGATAGTCAATTACAATTATTAATTGACTATTTTCTTAGAGATTTTGTAACACGTTGGCTGAAAGAACTCTCTTATAAACCAGAACCAGTAATTGATAAGTTTAAAGAACATATTTGGAATGCGATACAGACTCTGTATGAACGTCTTTTAAAAGTTGATGCTGAAAAACTACTGGCTAATGATATAGTCACAAAAATAACACAGCATTTTGAACGAATTCGGATAGCCAGAAGTTGCGCGTAAGTTTTTAATTTAATAAATTTAATCAGAAAAGAATTATTTAATTACATATTTGTAAAACTGATAAATATTTGTTTTGATGAAAATGTAAATATTTTTACAGGTTGGAATTAAATCAAGCTCCTGTTTTTGCATTAGCTTCACACTTGATGTCTAGTGATACTGAATTGCACTACTTGCGTCAGATCAGCGATCTGATTGTTATGTTTCTAATGCCACGTTGCTATTCATTGTCTCCTGTCTCATACCTTGTTAGAGAGATATTAGCATGTAAAAGTATGTATAACTGTTACATTATTTTATTCTGCATTTATTTTAAATTTATAAATAAAAATCTATAATTTACAAATGAATTACAACTATATAGCTATTGAGAAAACTATGGCTTTAATTTATATAAAATATCATACTTGGCTTTTAAAGAAAACATTGTGATCCTATCATATATTGCAACAAAATTCACATATGTATCCATCAACAGGCATTGGAGTATTATGGTAAGACAATGTTTTATTTATAACCATTCTAATAGGATTAATACATTGTAGTACTTCAGCCTGCAATTGATCTTATCACCGAACCTGATTATATAAATCAAAAGATAATGCAATATCTCGAAGCACAAAAAGAAGTAGATGCCATGCATATAAGAACACATGAATATGCCAAGACGTTTGAAGATTACATCAGACTTATTAACAATTGCAATAATGTGGACACACTAAAACGTTTAAGGTAACACATACATAATTAGTATTATTAGAGCTTGAAATTATTCATTATGAGTTATCATAACTGGTATTGCATTATGTAACAATGATTTTAATGTATACTAGCTTGTTGTCTGTAACTATGTTTGGTTAAAAATATGTTATCACAATTCAAGATTTTTCACAAAATAATCTCATAACAAATTTCACACACTGGCCATTTTACTACACAACCTTCTTCAATAAAATTTTTCCCCCTTTATTAATATTCTGAAATGATAAATTATATTTAATTCAAATAATAACACAAATTATATAATATTATTGAATACATAAAATTATTGTACTCATTTGATTTTAAAAAATTGGGTAGAATTTATTTAAGTTAGTGCTTAGTCGGTTATGCCAGGGAATTTGAGGGATATGCCTTCAATACCCGGAATGTGTCGCCTCACATGTGGTTAAAATATCTCTGTAGTTGTATGCTTGCAAATAAGTCACATATAATTGCTAAATATTAAAAATGCCGCATTGTTCTGATGTTATTTAATATTTGTTAAAAAAGTCCAATTACTATAAATATTAAGGCAAATGTTGTTTATTACAACCGGCTTATAAGAAATTACATTAGAGTGTATGTTTTTAATAAATATTTATTGTTATTTTTGGCGTGCGATATAACGGTGCGCTGCTCTCAATGTAATATGTAATGGAATAATTTTATTGATACATATATATTATGATTCCGATATTAAGAATATACTTTTCTTAAAGTCATTAATTATTTCCCGTAGTATGTATTAGTAGTCATTAAAATTTAAAATACATTGATTCTCATTAATTTACTAATATGTTATTTTATAAAAAAATATATAACAATTTGAATTTCACATGAAATTGACATGCAAAAAAAATCATGTTTCTGATTTTGTTTATATTTGATTGCAATTGTTTTTATCATGGGTTATGCTTCAAGATCTTGGCATGCTACGTTCTAGTTCATCATTGATATCTTCGTATCAGTCAACATATATTTTACATATTTTTGTACCAAATGATTAGCAATTGTAGATATGTGGCTTTAACTTATAAAAAAATATAAGATACCACTCGTGCGTTATATATAGCACGTACTATGTCAGACGCCTTAAAGAGTTCAAATGAACGATACGCGAACGCTTATACAAGCTAGTACGAACACAATAAGCATTTTTATATATAAGAAAAAAGGTTTTTTTGTAAAATACAGGTATGATATTGTTACACAAATAATGCAAGCGACAACATTACAAAATATAAAAAGAGCGAAGGGTGTAGACGTTGATGTGATTGAAAAAACGGGAAACCAGCACAACGTTAGCAGACAACAAGTGACTGATGCTAAGAAATTGAAGAGATACATCGACCAACTGACTATAGCTAAGGCTGAGTGTGAGGAGGCACTACGAAAATTAGGCTGGGATGGGGCTTTTCCAGCTGTGGAGTCGGATAGCAAGGTTAACATTTTGTCATATATAACAGCTCAATCATACTCACTTAATTTTATCAATTATAAGTTCAGCCAGTTTGATAATTCTAGATTAATTAGGCTTTTTTCCTAAAATGCCCAGTGATTGATCTATCTCACTAAGTTTATGAGCAGACATAGCTATGTACAAAATTGCGGTTGAGATGGGACCTTGAAAATTGCGTTATGCTGTTTTTCTACCGTAATATATAGCAATTTCTACATTTAAAGCTATTTACAAGACAATTACATTGTCAAAAAATACTGAATACATTGTCAACAAATACTGAATACTTTAACTTTTTTCATCGATATTCTTTGACAACGCAACATGGCAATTTTCCTTTCACGGAGAAGAAGCCTTACGCAGCAGTGACTACGTGTAAAATTACATAAAATAAACAAAAATCTTAAAAACTTAGACGTACCTAGAGTACCTCATAAGGATATCCCGGGCACGATGTTTAAAAGGTATTCATTTAGCATTTACTGTTAATTGTGGCAGAAATATCTTCTTCTCTCTCAAGAGGAAGTTTAAAAAAGTTGGTACACGACACACAGTGACGAAGCAAGACCAAAATTGTATGTGGGCCGTTGCCATTCCGGGGCCCTATACCGTGTTTCTTTTTTTTTTATTGCCATTTTGATATTCTTACTAGCGACCCGCTCTGGCTTCGCACGGGTGCGATGCTGATACTAAATATACATGTCTTACAACGTTCACAGCTTTTTTTGTCATTAGACAATACAAACCGCTATGTGCATTTTAAATCTGTAATTTCTTCGAAAATATTCATTTAAATTACATGCTGTAAAGGGCCATATTGAGCTATATTAAATGCACAATGTATTTAAGGATATTAATACATAATATAAGATAAGGATACTCAATTGGAGAAGGATTAATCCTGTATTACTTAAATCACTTCGAAAATAAGCCATTATTTCTCGTAAAAAGTAAAGGATAAAAAATGGTTATTGTGGGTTATCCCTAAGAGATAGACATATAACATCCTGGAATTTTTTGAAGACCTTTTTAAGGTGTACAATACTATAGTACATTATATTAATCTACCTCGTAGGGTTTAGTCTTCGTTTCCATGATTCACTAGTAGTATGTATAGCGAAAATCGCAAACAGTTAATAAGCACAATAAACCTTATTTCAAAACTAAAATTTTATTTATAACATTAAAATAACTTTCAGGCAATGCCTCTAGATCAAGTAATGGAAAGCGTAACTGGTCGACGATATCTCTCAATGTTCCTAGAGACACTGTGTTCACAAGGATTGGTTGGTTTCTGGACAGCGGTGGAAGAACTACGTCACAGCGCTAGAAGCAGCTGGCATCAGCTCGGAGCTGAAATATTTTACACTTACATAAGATCGCCTAGTGCAGAAATTGAAGTAGACAAAGTATGAATATATTTTTTTATTCACGAATATTTTACAATGAGAATATAAAAAGTTAAGTATGGAGTGTTTTTTTTAGGATACTAGAAAAAGAATGGAAGCATTTCTACTGGGTGATAAAGGGCCAGAAGTATTTTATGAAGTGCAAGACTCAGTAGTAGACACAATTCAAGAGAAGTATTATCATTCGTTTTTACTAAGTGACCAGTATAAAGCTCTTATCGCAGAACTCGCAACTGAAGAGGCTAATCAAGGTGACTCACTTAACACGTATTAATGCTTTTAAACGAATACATCAGTTTGTCTTGTTTTAAAAATATAAGTTATTCTAATGTATATGAATAAATATTTATAACACTTTAATAAAAATTATCACAGAACTGTGTTCAGAAAGGTCTCCGATCGAAGACCGTCAGTTGTCGAACGAATCGGTCTCGTCAGCGGAGAGCGCGGGGACCGTGCACCTCACCGAACATTCCACGTATGCGAGGCGGAAGTTAGACCAGCTGCAAGAGAGACACAATAATAAGACGCAGGTGAGGCACACCACCGCACCGCACGTGGTCATTTGCGCTGTAAGCATTTCTCGCCAGTGCGCCACCAATACTGGGAACTTAGCTGCTACGTCCTTTGTGCTACTGGCTCAGTGCCCTTGAAACCACAAAATACCATTATAAGTATATGTAATAAGCGGATGGTATTTACTCATACAGGCTTGTATTAAGCGCTACCATCAAGTAGCTCTTATTAAAAATTTAATTAAAGGTATCTTTTAATTCAAAACATTCGTGGACTTAAAATAATGGCAAAAGGAATTCAATGGATGTTTTCCCGAATCGTCCCACTATTTATCATTTATTCCCATGGTGCTTAATCTTTTCAAAATAACTTTTTATTTAAATCCCGTAGTATCCAGTGACCCGCACTATCCAGAGCGGGTTCAGTGTCTATATACCAGACTCTTGCGATACAATGACTGTTTATTTAGGTTGACCCCTTTGAGGAGAATAATTCGAAGTGCCCTAAAACCGTTAGACAAATATATATAAATATATATATATATATATATATATATATAAATTTTACTGTCATCCGCGTCCAAAAAGTTTATTTACAAAATATTCTTTTTCTTCTTTAAATCGGTTTAGGCATTAGCGGCTCTACGAGCCTCGCTAAAACCAGAATCTCCCGCACTTGCGATGCTGGCGAACGAAGTGGAGAGGTTAGCGGGAGAGCAAATGCGGCTGGAAGCTCATTTGGCGAGAACTGACACCTGGGCTGAACACCTGGGCAGGTGGCGCGCCACGGTTCATAGTGCTGAGGTAAGTCACCGAAGTCAATCTAAATAATGTAACTGATTGGTCACGTTTGTTTTGTTATTGAATGACACAAACTTTATGATATTGCATACATGTATTTTATTAACAAAATTAATTGTAAAAAATGTACCTTAACAAGTAAAAAAAAATTGGCAAAAACAATTAACAAGATAAAAACATCCAGAAATAGTTTGATGAAAAAAAAATCTTACGAATTTACAGAAAAATCGTTTTAAACGTATTTAAATCATAAATATTGTATATATCGTAGACAAAGTTGTTGAGCTTGTGTATTCTGCTGTTTAGATAATGGATACAAAAATAAAAAATAAATCGTATTTCATATAAATTCTTACAATAAAGAAAAAATTTATTTCTTAAAACCCGATGAATCAATATCATATATTATATTTAAAATTTCTACACATTCTTCTTAACAGATTAAAAATATTATATTTTGATTTTGGGTATAGGTTATAGACGAGTCGAAGCCCCCGCAGTTCGTAATAGTAGTTCATATGGCGGAGCAGGAGCCTACGAATGCGGACGAGAAACCAGAGCAGATCTCGACTGGCTGGGTATTGCTCAGGACTCTCAATGAATTTCAGGTGACAATCTTTTCATCAGAACGATCAACAAAAGATAAATAGTGATGTTGAATGCTACTATCAACTTTTTTCTTTGTTATCGAGGAAGTTATCAACTGAGACAGTTTTGTCAATAATAACTGGTTTGGTTAAATAATAAATTTATCGTTGATTTGAAAAAGCAAATTTTGTTTTTCTTTTGTTTTGTTTTTGTAGATTACGTAATTAACATTTCTTATTTAATAATTTTTACTTCCAGGAATTACATAGAAAGTTAAGACCTATGTGTTCAGAACTAAAAAATTTAGAACTGCCATCGAATTCTTTCAAATTTATATTTGGAAAGAACGATAAAAACTCCCTAGATAAGGCCAAGACTCTTATTCAAAAGTATTTAGAAGTAAGTAACTTGCTAAAATGTTCAAACTTTCAACGTGTCCTTGATGAATTATCGTTTAACTAAATTGTTTTTTCATTTTTCAGTTCGTCTTAGAGGACGATAGGTTAAACCAAAGTGAAGCTTTATATACATTCCTTAATCCTAGTTCAGAGTACCTGAAACAAGGTGATCTACCAAAGAAGAATAAATTTTCCTTCTCTACATTATTTAAAAGGTAAAATAACTTCCAAAATGTAAAATATAATTTACTTGTGACCAAATGCCTCATAGCGTAATGGTATATAGGCCAACTCGCCATGTTATAGTCGCAAGTACAATAACGCCTTGTGTAGTTTTCTTGGCGGTTAGGCTTTGTGCAGACCCGTCTTGGTAGGTATGGTACCACCCACTTATCGAATATGCTCCAGTCAAACAGGAATACTTAGTGACTAATTGAACCTTGTTTAACACGTATCCAGAGCTGAGATGGCCCAGTGGTTAGAACGCGTGCATCTTAACCGATGATTTCGGGATCAGTGGTGCCTGCCCAGGCAGAATTTTCATGTGCTTAATTTGTGTTTATATTTCATCTCGTGCTCGGTGAAGGAAAACATCGTGAAGAAACCTGCATGTGTCTAATTTCAACGAAATTCTGCCACATGTGTATTCCGCCAACCCGCATTGGAGCAGCGTGGTGGAATATGCTCGAAACCTTCTCCTCAAAGGGAGAGGAGGCCTTTAGCCCAGCAGTGGGAAAATTTACAGGCTGCTAATGCTAACACGTATCTGAATCAGCAAAAAGCTGAAAAAGTGATATTGAAAATCATTATATTCTATACCCTTTTTTTATATACAAATGGTTAAATGTCAACTAATTTTTATACTTGTGTTTTTTTTTTGTAGTACAAGTAGTGATGCGACAACTAGATCGTCACAGGATAAAGAAGCGTTTACACATCTGTCTGCCGACGAAGATGAAATATCCCAGTATTTAGACGGAAATGGCGGAGACGCGGCGAATAAGAATATGAATAATTCAATGCGTGGTACGTATTCCATACATCTTTATTAATAAAAATATTTTATATATCTGTAGTACATAAATATTGTTTAGTAAGCTGGTTACCGCTTATGTAGAGGATATAATATAATGGTTGGGTTGGTAAAAATCTATAAGCTATATTGTTTTTTATAATATTTATATTTTAAAATTTAATATTGATGTTACTATTGATATTAAATGTGCCTTTGAAACATTTTTTTATGAATAAGTTTAAATTGTACTACATATTTTAATGTTTTTATCGGTTTCGAATTTTATTTGTTTTTTTCTTTACTAATATACTGGTAACGTTTATTTAGTTTTTAATAAAGTTGTATAATTGTGGAAACGCTGCACAGGGACCGGCCCCATCGGCGAAGAGCGGGACAGCATCGCGGAGCCGCTGTACGCGCTGCTCAGCGAGGTGTTCGACATGCGCGGGGTGTTCCGCTGGCTGCGGAAGACGCTCGTCACCTTCGTGCAGATCACGTACGGCCGGACCATCAACCGGTACGCAATAACACTTACCGAAAGGGATAATACAATTATTAGGATAAAGAAATATTAAAATGTTAGATACAAAAATTATAGTCATGATGTTAGCCCGTAAAAAAAAAAAATTTGGCTTTTGGCTTAAATTTTTTTAATGTTAAATTAAATTTTTCAAGAAAAGATCAAAGCGCTTTCTTTCGGACTGTGTATATCAGTGCCATGACTTCAAACAATTTGTAATCAGTACTGAGCGCGATCAGAACTGAGACACGCGCGCACGCGCTGCACTTGAGAGGCGTTGGTTCGTAGTGTTCGATAGTGTGGCTTTTTGGTCGACGCTGAAGCGATATTTATACTTGTTCAATTATTTTGTAACAATAAGACGAAATATACGTACAATTTTTAAAGTTATTTACACGAAACAAATCCTGCAGTTGATGCATACTAACACCTATGTGTAGTCTCTTCGACCACAAGAGGGCAAAAGCCAAAAAAACAACATTTGACATTGTATTGGCGCGTTTTATTTGGACGAGAACTTAATATACAATATAGATTTTTGGAAACATTTCATTTTAAACGTCGATGAAGCTGTTACCGGAACTATGGAAAGAAAATTAAATTTGATATAAGACGTGAAGTAGAGTGCTGTTTTATAATGTAGACATATTAATCAAGAACTGTTAGTGCACATTGCTATTAGCAAGTCGTATGAAATACGTAAATCTAAGGTTTGTTTATCTTTATTCCTTTTTTGGAACTCGACAAAGGCAATCTATTAAAATTGATAATTATTGTCCAGAAATTATTTGCTAATACGTGTCAAATTTGTGGCTCATTCTCATACCGAACGGTCGATATTAGTTTATTAATCAATCTCACTGCCGAAATTTGTTGTGATCATTTGTATCTCGCTGAGGTGCTAGGACTATAATATGTAGTTTAGTTACAGACATGATTTTTTTTTTTTTGGTGGTCTCGTATCGGCACGCGTGCGAGTCGGTCGTCTTAATTAACTGCGTGTTTACTTAGCAACTGCGATAATACGGCTAGGATTCGCGCGTTGTTCGGTGCATCGGTACCGGCTATGCTCACACGCCGGTGTGCGTTATCAATGCGGTCGGTTGTAATCTATTCATATGAGTAATAACAACACCGCGATGGGCGATTTATCGCCTATATTGTGTAATAATAGAAACAGCAACATAATAAATGATTATAAGGAAGCTTTGAATGTTGAAATGGATCAAGTTATGGTAGTTGAAGAGAGTAATAACATAATAAGAGAGTCGAAAAGACAACATAATAGCAGTGAATCAAGTGAGATAGGGGAGATGGAGGAAGGATGGACAAAAATACGTGGCAAAGGAAAAAAAAAGTCTTGCATCCGCAATAATGATATTACGATAGATGAAAATAAAACAAATAATTTTGAAGTATATATTTCCTGTAAAGATAAACTTCCTAAACATTTTGCGTTAGCACGAACATTGATTGAAAATAATATTAAAAATATTATTCAAGTAAAATACTTATCTCCGTACAAAATAAGGTTACAATTTGAAAATGAGTCTGCCATGAATACTCTTTTTAATTGTGAAGCTTTATTGGATAAAGGATGGAGAATATTCAAGGCTATGGAAGTATCATATTGCTATGGAGTTATCAAAGATGTTGATCTCGATTTATCTGATGAGGATATCTTAAAAAATATTTCTTGCTCTTCTTCCGTGGAATTGTTGTCACTAAAACGTCTAAACCGCCGGGATAGGGATAAAGGAGGATGGTGTCCTAGTGAATCGATCCGCCTATGTTTCAAAGGTGCTTCGGTACCATCTTTTGTATACATTTATGATCTTAAGATAAGAGTGGAGCCTTTTATTTATCAAGTTTCACAATGTTCTCAATGTTGGAGGTTTGGTCACACTCGTAAAATGTGTTCGTTTAAGAAAACTGTTTGCCCTAAGTGCGGCAATAATCATGAAAACTGCGAGACTCAAGTTTTTAAATGTGTAAATTGTAGTGGAAACCACATGGCTCTTTCCCGTCTTTGTCCTGTTTTTTTGAAAGAAAGAAGAATCAGAGAACTCATGGCGGAGTTTGAATGTACGTATAGGAAGGCACTAACTCTTTATGTCCCGCCGACTTCTCCTTGTCATGCTAACGAACAAATTATTGAAACAACCCCAGTGGTACATTCCGAAAATATTGAAAATACAAGGGGAAGTAGAAATCTTACATTTGCAGAGGTAGTTACAGCGTCGTGCGAAAATCAAACCCCTGTTAAAAGCTTAAATAATAAGAATACAGGTAATAATAAAGGTGCTCAGCGCGTAAAGAAAAGAAGAACATATGGTACTAACAATGACTTTGAAAATAATATAGAACAAGAACAAGAAAGTAAAGAAGATAATATTCAAGAGGTGTCGGAAGAGAAAAATAGGTCATCTTTTCATGAATTGCTTGTGCGATTAAGGGAAGTCATATTTTTAAAAGGAATAACTTTTGGAGATAAGGTGCATCGTGCTATTAAGTTGTGTGTTGAATGGATGATTTTGTTCGTTGTAGAGTATATATCTGATTGGCCTTACCTAAAAAATATTGTAGACTTACTAGTTTTTCATACAAAATGAATTCTAAAGTAATTAATAAATTAAACATTATTCAGTGGAATGCCCAGAGCATTAGACCGAAATTATTATCATTTACAGAACTTTTAAACCAAGAAAAAATTCACGTTGCCGCTATCAGCGAGACTTGGCTTGAACCTGGTAGTGATTTAAAAATTAACAATTATAATATTTATAGACAGGACAGACATGACTCTTATGGGGGAGTAGCAGTATTGGTTCACAAAACTGTTAAATCCTTTGCTCAACGTATACACATAGAAAATACTAATATTGAAGTTGTATGTGTCAAGTTGATTAACTTTTCACCAGTAGAAAATATTATATCAATTTATTGTCCTCCACGTATTACTATTTCCTCATTTGACTGGGATAGAATCTTTTCGTTGTTTATGTCAAAAACATTGATTTTAGGTGATCTTAATGCTCATCACTCCACTTGGTCTTCGAAAACAGATACAAGAGGATCTCTAATATTTGATTCATTAATAGATAGTCAATATGTAGTTCTTAATGATGGACAGGCGACCAGAATGAGGCTAGTTGAGGGTATACTTCAGCAGTCAGCCCCAGATGTTACATTAGGGTCTTTAGATGTATCTCTAAAGTTTGATTGGAAAGTTTTAAATGAATCTTTAGGTAGTGACCATTTAATAATTAAATTATCCACTCATAACACTCAATCCTATCCTCCTTTATTACGTAGAAATTTTCGAAAATCCAATTGGGACATATATAAAATGGTTTCGGTTGAAAAGTTTGCTAACTATTCGTTAACTTCAGATCTGCAGAAGGGATATGATGAATTTGTTTCAATTATTAATGACGCTACTGATAAATCTATACCGATAATAAAGTATAGCCAGAATCCAGAATCGAATTTTGCTCCACGTCCTTTTTGGTCTCCAAATTTATCTCTTTCAGTTGCTCAACGTAGATTGGCACTGGCAGAGTTTAGACGAAATCCGATCCCACAAAATTTTAATAAATTAAAAGATTATATTGGTTTAGCTCAAAGGGCTATTCGACGTGCTAAAGACAATAACTTCCAGAATACTTGGACTTCAGTGGATGAAAATGTAAGTAGTAATGAAATGTGGCGTAAAATGGCTTGGTTAAAAGGATATAGGACTATAAAACGTAATGTTGATCCTACATGTGCTAAATTACTCCTTCGTTCGTTAACCCCTGACTTTGTGTCATCGCCATGTCCTGATTTTTTGAGTTTCAACCCTAAAATAGAATGTTCTATCTCGTTGCAGGAGCTAGAATCGTGTATTAAATCAAAGGATACATCTCCTGGATTAGACGGTATAACTTATTCTATGGTTAAAAATTTACATAAGTCAGGAAAATTGGCCCTTTTGACATTATATAATAGCTTTTTAGCTAACAATTATGTTCCAAAACAATGGAGAGAAATTAAGGTTGTACCTATTCCCAAACCCGGTCGAGATCATGACAATAACATGACGTTCCGTCCTATTTCTTTATTGTCATGTTTGTGTAAAATTTTTCACTATATTTTATACAGAAGACTTGAATGGTACCTAGAAAGAAAAAATGTCTTCTCTGCTAATACTGTGGGATTTAGAAAAGGTAAATCATGTTTAGATAGTTTAAGTAGCCTTACAACTAGAATTCAAATAGGTTTTTCGAAAGGTTATTCTACAATAGGATGTTTCATAGATATTGAGGATGCATATAATAACGTTGACAATGTTTCATTAATTAATATTTTAGATAGATTAAATGTGGGTTCAAAAATTTGTAGATATTTGTTCAGTTTTTTACAAGAAAGAATTTTACATATTGAAGTTGATAATAAATCAATAAGTAGATTTACGGCTCGCGGACTCGCTCAGGGAGATCCTTTATCCCCTTTGTTATTTAACGTAGCAACAATAGATATATGTAGTAATATTGAAAAAATCCTATTTATATCTCAATATGCTGATGATTTTGTTATTTATACTCATTGTCAATCGAGTTATGAGGGTCAAATTAAAATTCAAACTGCTCTAGACTCTATTCACAGCATGTTATCAAGAATTGGCTTAGATATTTCATATATGAAGAGCAAAATATGTGTTTTTAAAAGAGGTTATCATACAGAATCTATTGACGTTAGACTTAAGGGACACCAAATAGAATTAGTCAATAGCGTGAAGTATTTGGGTCTTTGGTTAGATCGAAATCTAAGGTGGGGTAAACATATTAATGAAGTCCGTGAAAAAGTGCTTAATTACATCAAAATTTTTAAAGTATTAGTTGGTACAGATTGGGGTGTACATCCAACACATTTAAGACATTTATACTTAGCGCTTATTCGTAGTCGAATTGACTATGGGAGTTTTTTATATGATAATAGTTGCGCGAGTAATTTAAAGAAATTAGATCGAATTCAAAATATTTGTTTGCGTCTAATAGGGGGCTTTATAAAAAGCACGCCTATACACGTAATGGAATCCGAGTTATGTTTGTGTCCTTTATTTTTCCGAAGACATTTTCTGGCCGGTAAGTTCTGGTTAAAGTGTAAGTCATTTAAAAATAATGATATTATATATCTATTAGAGACCCTTTCTAACTTCGTGAATAATTTTTATTGGCGACGTAAAAAGAAACCATTGTTATATATTTTACATAATAATTTGAAAGTAAAAGAAATGTCTAGTAGTGATTCAAACGAAATGTTTTCTTTGGATATGTGGTTAAACAACTTTAATTTATCTAATATCGTAAAGCCTGTTATTGAATGTATTAGCAAACCGAAACATTGTTTTGATTCCGATTATTTAAAAGCTCTTTGTTATCAGAAACTGAGTCAAGAGTATTCTGGATTTTATAAAATATACACAGATGGTTCCAAAGACATTAGCTGCAGTGGCGCTGCTTTTTTAGATTATAATACGGGAATCTATTCAAAATTTCAAATTAAAGCAAGAGTCTCGATTATGTTTGTTGAGCTTGTGGCAATCGCTGAAGCCTTGTCCTACATTGAATCGATTGATTTTCATAAATTTGTTATATTTACCGACTCGAAAAGTGCTCTTTTACATATCTTAAAATGTACAGCACCCCACAGAGGTCTTCCTATTGCTTTCACAATTTTAAAATGTTTATTAAAATTTAAATCTAATAATAAAACAATAATCTTGCAATGGATACCATCTCATGTCGGGTTAGTGGGAAATGAGGAAGTTGATCGACTAGCTAAAGAAGCTATATCCGATGGTATTGAATTTAAGTGTTTACCTAGTCCCACCGATCTTTTAGGGGATATTAAACGAATATGTCGTGAGATGTGGTCTGAATATTTTAATGAAAGATCGCTTACCAAAGGAATCTGGTATAAAACTATACAACCTAGACTTTTTGGATCTCTCTGGTTCCTAAATTCCAAATTAAAGCGCAAAGATATTACAACTGCCTTAAGACTGCGCTCTGGTCACATTCCACTGAATAGTTTCGGATATATGATGAGAAAAGTGAATTCTCCTAATTGTACTGTGTGCGGTGTGGTAGAGGATGTCTATCACATTTTAGAAGAATGTGTTCGTGTTAGGGCGCTAAAGGGAGCTGTTATCGCTAGTCGTGGTTATAATATTGGTGTTTATAATAGCATTTTAGCTTCTCCATTGTCTAACGAAGCTAAATCTGTATATAAATTTGTAAATTTAGCTCTCAAAAATAGAAATTAGAAAGCCTTATCTATGACTGTATTGTACTAATATGTGATATGAGAAATGTATTTAACTGTATATAATGACGAGGGTGACATATTCACTTAATGAAAAAACCCTCTATAATAAATAAAGATAAAAAAAAAAAAAAAAAAAAAAAAAAAAAATGATTTTTTTTTCAGGCAAATCAAGGAGACAATATCGTGGTTGTTCTCGGAACAAATGCTGCATTACTACACTAGTATCGTGCTGAAGTCCTGGTGGCCAGGTGGAGTTCTGAGTGAAACGACATCCAACAGAAACATAAGAGATAAAGGTAAGGAGGCGGAGAATTTTGCGATACTGTTATGTATGAGCAGCAAAACGTGCTATTAAAAGAAGATTCATAATAATGACCGACTCTCGTATTCCTCCTCTATATATTTTTTTAATCGGTAGAGCTCTGTGGGGTCCGTCTGGGGAGTGAGCATCAACTGACCATATATTCTACAATCGGGCAGTAGTACTTAGTATTGTCGCGTTCCGGTGAGAAGAGTGAGCGAGCCAGTGGAACTCCAGGCACGAGGGGCATAACATCTCAGTTGCCAGGGTCGGTGGCGCGTGGTGAGGTTAGGTTAGGTTAGGTGGGGTTAGGTACGGCGACAACGCCTTGAGAGCAGTCCCGCGCGCAGAGCACACGCGCACGCTGGCGCAGGCGGCGCTGAGCGAGGGCGTGGGCGGCGCGCTGGCGTCGCTGGTGGGCGCGCACGCGGCGGCGCGCGGCGCGCACAAGCTGTTCCACACGCTGCAGGACCCCACGCACAACAAGCAGCTCTTCTACGTGAGTAACCGCGCGCGCGTGTCGGAGCGGTATTTGAACGATATTGTTATTAAACGCATAAAAAACAATCATTACAATTACTATAAGTATTTAAAACGGGATATTTACCATGCTTTTTACTTATTTCATACGAGATTCCTCTCTCGTGAACGAGACATTCGTAGATAATGTCGAAATATCGAGCTCCATCAAATAAAATTAAAAAACAAGGTGTATGTCTCCTTTTAAATACTTGTAGTAATAAAAATAACCATGTTAATTTAAAATCATTATAATGTCATATCGCTAGTACCGTATCCATATTTTTGTTTATTTAGTGTGACGTCATAATGTTAAAACTATCTCTCCGACGACCAGTAACAGTCTGATTTACTAATGCGTAATGTTGATTTGCACATTATATTTATTGCATATTATATTTACGATGATAATTTACATAAAAATTATATTTTATTTTATTCAAATAACCAATTATTCAACAATAACTACGGACGTTTTAATTGATTGAAAATTGATTAGACGCGATCTTTTTACGATTATGTATTATTATTTTAAGATTACAATTCGAAGCGGCATCGAGCTTTTTTTATACATGTCTGTTTAAAAACACACTTCGTATCTGACTTTAAAAAATTTTTAATTGAATTTATAAATAGGTATAAATTTTTTGGCAACACTCACTTTTCACTAAAGCGAAAACCACAAGTTAAAGAAAAACTTCTATAGACTTATATATTTATTTAGTAAATAAAAAATAACTAGTAATATAACCTATTTTTTGCTATTTACTAAATATAAATTATTTATATAAATTCTTTCTTATAATAGGATACAATATCAGTACAACTATAACGAATGCAAATGACGGTGGATTGAAAACGAACATCAAAGATATTGCTGCAATTATGAATATTGTTAAAATAATTATTTTTAAATTTGAATCTTTGAAAGAGATCGCAATTTGTTCTGGTTCTTTTTCTATGTTGGAGATCGTCTGTAAAGGAAATAAATATAAATAAATAAATAATAAATAAATAAATATTGGACAACATCATATACATTACTCTGATCCCAATGTAAGTAGCTAAAGCACTTGTGTTATGGAAATCAGAAGTAACGAAGGTACCACAAACACCCAGACCCAAGACAACATAGAAAACTAATGATTTTTTTCTACATCGACTCGGCCGGGAATCGAACCCGGGACCTCGGAGTGGCGTACCCATGAAAACCGGTGTACACACTACTCGACCTCGGAGGTCGTCAAAATATGTTATTAAATAATTCAAAGCGCGCGTAACTTGCAACGCATCACAGATGTAAAACTATTATTTGCAGCTGAAACGATTCAATTTGAAAGTAATTAGACATAGACAATAATAAGATTATCTTAAATGCGTGCAACTCACGACTCTATTTTGGCTTCAGAGAAGTTTCAATTTTCAAACGTTACAACAAATATATTGGGAATATAATTTCAAGCATGAAATTTAAAACACTTCCTAGAAGTTAAAACCGTTTTTGCGCCAGAAGCGTTTCAATTTGAAACCTTGTAAACACGCAACTCTATATGATTAACAGACTACTTCTACCTTGGGAATGTTGCAATTTGAAACGTCACATAAGAAAACCTTGAAAATTTCATGGCCATGCACCATGAAATTTTACTCTCACGTGCCTTTTTTTGGCACGTAGGAGTAAACTGAAACTGGTATATACCAAGCAAAATATTTTACCATTTAAAAATGTTATGTATTTACCGTATATCTTAAATTGTTGTCGTTGCTGACAAAGAGTATTTTTTCCCCAAGAATGCTTTCTGTAATTTAAAATAATAGATTAATGTTAAGTTACGCTACGAATTAAACAATATTGATCATAACCGGATTAACCGGGTTCAAAATGTTTATAAATAAAGTTGAGTTGTTAAATAAATAACGAATTAGTTTATCCATACATTTGCAAGACAATCTGGTACCAACATTACAAATTTTTATAAAAAAAAAAAAATTGCGACTGTCATTTTTTATTGATAAAAGTCAACTTCGTCATCGTCACTTTAATAGAGCCGAAAAATCGGTTTTGAGTGGTATACCATTTATAGATATATACATGCTATATATGCATGCATGCATGCATAGCTTTATATTTATTTATAGAAAAAATAGTGACATTATTGTCTGAAATTGTAAATGAAATACAACAGGAATACCTTTGATTCTTTTTTTCGAACTTTACAAGATATTTTATTTAAATTGTCAAGCCTGAAGTCCAGAACTAAGGCTACCATAGTTAAAACCAGTTCTACAATCAATATGGAGAAGGCGGTTGAAGGATCAATTGCGAAGGCTGTTTGAGATAACTCACCACTACTGTCCACTCCTATCGTATTTAATTCGTCTATTTCCCCTTTCCTTATAGTTACTGTGTTGTAATCTTCATTGTAACGATACATCTGTTCAGCTAAAATACACGTAAAATCGGCCTGTCTGAATGGAAAACTTCGTTTTATTTCGTTTAAAAATAAAAATGCTCTTGATCGTTGACAAAGCTGAAATATTAAAAATGTATTTTTCTTAAAAAAAGTAGGGATAAACGTACCCATAGGGATAGCCCATACCTCCATTTGGTTGGTTTTGGTATACATATTGATTTCGATGCGCTGATAACAAATTTGACATTCAAAATCGGGTATATTGAATTTTATTTTTAACGTCAAATCAAAGAATAATCGTATTTTTTTTTGTCGATTCGCGGTTATTCCGTTAAATATACAAGTTTCCAATTGGCGATGCATAATGTGACCACTTACCATCAGACCTGTCCGTGAAACGGTAATAACAAAAAAAATCTTTATAGGTATTTTGTACCATAAACGTAATAACTAAAAATAAATTCTTCCGCAAGTTATTTTTCTTTTAGAGTAGAGCTCTTGCTTGTTTGCCATTTTATAAATATAAAACAAACTAAGAAAACGTTAAAAACATACGAACCTTGTCAGTAATACAGAAATAAAAATATTCGTCCTCCAAGATGAAATGGAATAAGTAACGTCCGTGGTAGTAAGTCATTTTATTATTTCTTTCCGAAATTTTAACGAGCACCTCATCCAATATTTCTTCGAAATTTCCATCACAGGACGCATATTTATTAAAAACTTTCTTTTTGTATGCAACGGCACTAAATAAAATCGACATCACAGCACTTTAAATTAAATTAAATATTTTTGTTTATATTACTTAATTAATTTTTATAATACATAGTTCACATGTTAACACTTTAAGTGATGAGGGACACGTATCACGACTTGGTCGTGTAGCTATAAAACTGAGTGTGAAACGTTCAACGATCTCACGGTCGTCGCATTCTTCCGCAAATTTACAGTCGCACCGATATCATATAGATATCATTGGATTCTAAAATTAGGTATAATGTGGGCACGCTCTTAAAATATGTTCCGCTAGAACTGTCACTTCCTATATGTGATCAATACCGATACGAAGTGACAACTATACGGTGCATGACCGTTTTGATTGACATTTTGGAAATTAACTTCGGAAAAATATACTATCTAGTAATAGAATATACTTTAAAAGCGTCTTTGCATTCGTTGATTTCAAATAAATGTATGTTCTTTATAATAATAATAATGTGTTTAAATGCGTTAACTACGATTGTATTTTATATTTAATGATTTTTTCTTTAATGTTCTGTTCCAGGAAATCTTCGAGCTTGTTCTTCTAGAAGTTTTTCCGGAACTTAAACGCTATCAATAAACGTAGGACGAAATTAAAAGGGTACAGTGAGACAGATGATATACGTACAGGGAAGTTCGATAAACAAATCTTTTTATTTTTATTTTTAAAATATTTTTCTATATTTTTTAAAACCAGTTACATGACCAGTGTTACAAATATTTTTATTTAGCTTTCTAAATGTGGCATAATGTAAAACGTTGATCTCAACCTGGCTATTACGTATAGCATAATACTTAGATATATGAGTTCTGTGATCGTTTTAGCTGGAATAGCTATATGTGCCAAGACTCCGCTCTCTACTTATTTTATGACTGGGTAATGTTTAATTACGTACTTTGATAGTTTGACGTATGACGTATCCAACGATATTTTGTTATGTGTACCTGAGATTTAAACCAACAAATTTGAATGTCACTAATGATATTTTTTATCTATAACTGCAGACATACCCTCATGAAATAGAATTTTATATTTGTTTGAAGCATGTGTAGTTTAAATTCGTAATATAACATTACAAATTTAGGCAAACTCGGCTATTGTTAGAAATTAATTTAGATTATATTTTGTACATCTGTACGGTTAAAGTTATATTTTCTATATAATATATTATTATTTTTACAATTCAGTATTAATAAGCAAATGACAAAATAAACGACTCATTCCATGTAATCTTTATATTATTTACAATGCATTTTATAATTGTGACGCGCAAATGAAAAGCTTAAACTTTATTAAGCAAAATATTAAAAAAAAACCTCAATCCAATAATAATAATAGCTTTATTTACCTTATGTTAGTAAACTTAATTTTATAATTTAATATATAAAGATTTCCATTATTTTTCATAATATTTTTTTGTTAAATAGCTTAGTCGTGCTGGCACGCTGGTCACGTCCATGTTTATGGTTTAAAAGTTGCCATTTTACAAACTTTTTAAATGTTATGTGTACGAATTTTAAAATTTTCTAGATCTGATTCAATTGTCTCATTGATATTATGTACGTGTTATGTATACATGACGTTTCATTCCTTTCTTATACAGCCATAGAGAGGTTTAAATAAAACTTCTTATATTACCATATAATAATGCGTATGTTGGAGTTGGCTTTTTAAAATAAGTAAATGTTCAGTGTTTACTATAGGAGTGTATTGTTCTCGAATAAATAAGATCTCTTGTATGTTATCTATCTTTTGTAATACGATGATCTGGAACTATCAGAATCATTCCAATTTATTAACGTGCAAATGTTGTTACATATAAAATCAACTGTATATTTTAACATCATATACTTACGTAATATTTACAAATCACACGTCATTAATATAAAAAAAATACTAATTGGGAACATGCATTATTTTATTTCAATATCGATTATGACTTTGCGAGCCTAATAATATTTTTAGATATATGTATGTAGTGTATCCCAGGAGTCGAACTCCTAGCGAAAAAAAAAATCTTACCTAGCTGGTCTATGAAATTAATAGCCTTTAAAGGTCACGCTCATTAACACTTTTCTTTGAAAGCTGGTTTCTTGAAATTAAATTTAGGTTAGTTCTATATAAAATTTTCACAGCATTAAATGCAATTGATGTCTAACAATATATTAGAATGTTAGTTATTTAATACATTTTGACGTCATTGTAACTGAAATACTTAATATTTTTTTTTTCTAAAAACGTTTTTACTCTGATTGTAATGATTTTTTGCTCGGAAATCGATTATGTCGTGAAATAGTATAACAGTTTCATCGTTAACGGACGGTTAACAGCCATTAGATTTTTAAATATTAAATATATTTAACAAATAAACATGTTTCTGTAAAACTCATGCATATTCCCTATTAATATTATATTTTTATCTTTTATACAATTTCCAAAAATTTTTAGTCCGTTTTTAGTAACATTGTGTTACTCTAAATAAGTATATAATATTTTATAATTAATATCGTGTAATGTATATTATATTAATCTTTATACGCTGGGGCGGATTTACCTTAAGCCGAAAAGAATGGCCGACCTTTCTCAACAACAATTAGGCAAAACTTGGTTGGTGAGCTTTTATTAAATACAAACGTGTAAATCTGTCAATGGAAAAAAATCTATCTGGAAAAAGTATATCATTAAATTTTTCGTGATTAAGTATGTATTAAATCCGCCCCTATAAATATTTGTCATTGTTCAAATAAAACCAAAGATAAGTTGCCTTCGTAACTTCGACTGTCTTCTATTGCACAATATGTATCTAGCGTAAGTTTCAATGATGTATTAATTTTCTGATTAATCTTTTGCTAAATAAAATTGTAGGTACTAATAATAATGAAATAAATTTTGGAACTTATCTTTGAAAAAATACTTATTAAGTGTTATACTATATTTCGAGCGTTGACTAGGTTTAAATGTAAACTATTGTATATCTAATATATATGCATAGAATATATTAAAAACTGATATGTTTTATACTGTTTTTTCTTGACATAGTTTTTTTTGTTCCTTATTTTAGTGGTATGGTAAAAAATAGATTTAAGTCGTGACTAAAATTTAGTCGCTTTAGTTTAAGCAAATTAAATAAGGGAGGCATAGACTCGTATGGCTTGATAGAGTATGATTTTACAAGTAAATTTCTTATTCTAGCATTTTACTTGATGTCTTTGTGCAAACCCGTCTAGCTTGGGACCCACTCATCAGATATTATAATGACTCAACAATTGTCAAATGTCTTTAAAGAATGGTCAAAATTATGTTTAATATCGCTTTGATGTCAATATGACGGACTTTTTAGATAATAGATAGATAGAAGAAGAAACAAAAAAACACAAAAAAGAATAAGAAAATACGAAAAAGATGTAAAATAGAGAGAAGAGTAGTTAAAATAAAAATACGGCTAATATTTACAAATATTATAATTTGGCACAGTATTTTTTCTTTTAGATAGAGAAGAAATGATAAGAGCGTTACCTAAAAAAGTCAATTTATCCAATTTTCGTTGCCGTAAATTAAAAAATATCGATAATCCCTATTAACAAAACCAATATACTTAGAGATAATAGGTAAGTAATGATTTCCTGACAATAACGTGTTCAAGCGTTATGTGAAGAAAATTTTCAATTAAAATTTACGTAATTCGATGTCGCGTCCTGTCCAATTCCGATACTCCGAAATAGGACGAAATTTGACACACAAATTTTATTTAAACAAATTTTTATTTATATCAAATACTGACATGGTCATCAAAAATTGTTACTCTTAAGCTATCAGTTCTTAGTCTTCGCAAAGGAGTAGAGAAATTAAGTTTTTCGTGTAGTTTACTCTAAAGTCTCCACAAAACTCCAAAAGTTTCTTTAAAAAGAAATAAATAGCCAACAATGGCTCTGTTATCTCTCTATAGATTCTAATTATGTCCGTCAATATGTACTAAAGATGCATCGCTATTCGGTTTTATAGATTTAAATGATTATGTTGAAACGGATAGAAACAAAATATTATCTATTTTGTGTGTTAAAGTGTGTGTAGATAGAAACATCTGTAAAAACCACGAATCGTATAATAGTGTATAATGTTAAGTCACGCGAGCTGCAATATTGTATAAATTCGGTTGCGGGTGCATAATAAAACATCAATTTATTCGAATAATTTCTATTTTAATATTCAGTACAATAATAAATTAGATAACAGTTTAAACACCTCGTTTAAAGGAGGCATCAGGTGTAAAAACTGTTTTTATTATCTTAGCCTTATTAATATAATTTAAAATTATACTTATATAAAATAATTAAAACATTTTTCAAATTTGGCATGTACGTGTTAACGTACGAATTTCATTTTTAATATGAAAAATAAAAAAATGTGCGCATTAAGCACCTTAACTGGCAACATTCATACTAATTATAAAGAAATTAATTATAAAATTATTTTATTGAAAAAAATAATTCACAGGTAATAATTTTTTGCTCAATAGCTTCAAAGCATCTGTATCACAGCACTCAACGTTCTTTCCCTTATTAACTACGCTTGCAAAGAAAATGAGGACATCCATAAAAAAGGATATATTTAATTAAGGATTTAAAAACATAAATATATTTGTATTAAACCATATCGATATAAAATTAGTTACCCATAAATTATCGCGCCATTTGCTCAAGGGTGCGAATATAATCCATACCCCCATGTCCCAAAAAAGTGTTATCCGTCTAAATATAAAACTTAATTGAAATGCTTAATACTCAAGATAAACGACGAAGTTCCTTCTTACGCCACCTACCCACAGCTGTTAATTTCGTGAAAATCATTCTAATTGGTATACTACATATATGTTATAATATAAGAACAATTTTATTGCAATTTGCGAATTATAGAGCATAAGGAATGTAGTCGTTGTGTTATAGGCTTTGTGAGGTCTGCAGATTTAAATCAACATGTCCTTCTGCAACATTCACACTTGAGGCAGTTGGCTAATAAAATTATGTATTTCATAACATAATTAATGGCTACCTGACACACGCTGAGCTGATCATCGTCATTTTTTAATTAACTGATATATACATATGTATACATTTTTGTATATTTAGATATGTATACATATGTAAGTACCAAGAACTCATAAAAAAACTAGAGCATTTCCGAAATCATCAGTAAATCAATGACACACATCACATTTATAAACTTTGAATAAATAACAAAATATATAACAGAGTAAATAGGATGAAGTTTTTTTTTGTTTCAGTTTTAGTCATACTAATGATAGTTACATTTGCTTCCAGTCAAGTAATACCATTTTTAAATGAACTACTTAGAAGAGAATTTAATTCTCACATAATTATACATATATATATATACGTATCCTTATATAAAATATTATTATTAAGAACATTCTGTTGAAGTACAAAAAACAATATTTCTATTTTTAATCTTCCAACGTTTCTGTTCATTTTTAACTAAATAATTATAATTTATATCTATTTCTTATATCTAAAGTATCCCTGGCAAATTAAATGGCTTAATTAAAAAAAATTAAAAAACAATATCACAAAAAGAGTAAGGAAATAATATAAGGTTTCCGCAGATTTCAAATAATTGGTATAGTTTGTAATCTGTACCCCGAGTGTAAGTATACGCTGAAAATCAAAAATTTATGTAACTTTAAAATAAATAGTGACTATTCACGTTGACGCGGCATTTCTTTTAGGGAATAGTACTTGATATATAAAAAGTTTGGTTTTCGGGTTGCCTACTACCAAAATTAATTTCAAAGGTCAATTATTATTAGTCTTCGATCAAACGTAGCATAATTCCTAGATAAGTGACAATCTCCCTATGTTTTTGTGAACCAACAATTGTTCATTCGTTAAAATTAAAATTACATTAAATGTGCGTAAATCATACACTCGGACCACTGTACCTGTTGACTCCCGTCCTAACTCTACCTTAGATTAAAACACCCTGTGTAATGAGCGCCGCGTAATAACGACAATGATTATTGTGAAATTCAAAAAGTATTCCTTAAAACAAATATAATATATTTTTGCTGGCATCTGATTTTTATATCAATATTAAAGCAATCACATTTAGTAACGTCAAATGATTTCATATACAATTCTAATTATTCTAATAAAGAAAACGTGTTGATATGAGATGTATAATCCTTTTCAATAGAATTTGTACAAAGGTAATTAAATACAAAATAAGATTTTAAGCCGCATTTTCACATGAAATAATAATCACCGAGATGCAATTATTAAAAGTAGAAAATACTTCAATTATATAAAATACTATATGGCACAACTTTTTTTATTTGTACAAATTAATTCGAAACGGATTATACAAATTAGTGGCAGCCCTCCAGCTTACCATTTTAAGTCGAAATAAAGTAATATTCACTTTAACGTGATAAAAATAAACTATTATTTACAAACCGGTTAGACAAAAAGTCATGATTAGAACTAATTATTTACATTGTAATCTTATTGTCACCATATTATCGTGGTGAATTAAATCTAATATATAATTCTTTTTATATATAAAATATGGAACTAAACCATGTCATTTGAATATGAAAAGTGACCATTTATTGACAGGAGGAAAGTTGTGGGGGACACCGTACATGCGAAACCTGACGTAAAACAATTGTCGGTCATCCCAAACCCCTTAAACCTACATCCCTAATTGTTATATATATAGAGATTATAACACGGTGTTCTAACAACTGTCGTCTTCGATCCTTTCCCGTGAGCCAGGGGAAGCGAATTAAAGTCGACATATACAAAAATAATACGAAGATTTCCTTATATCTATTTTAATTTTATCTTTGACAGTTTACTATCGTGAATGAGTACTGTATTATTTTTAGTTATATTTATCATTTTAAACATTGAAAGCGGAATCTAGCAGTCCATATCTGCTTAGGTGGATTAGGAGACACATAATGCTATGTCTAACTGATTTCTTCAGCAGCATGTTTCGATATATATCTATATACACATGGGCGGTAGTCTTAACTACACTATGATCGTAATAATTACGTGGGTATAACAAACTTATGCACTGATACGCTTAATTGTTGTCATAATATAAATGCAATTCATCACATTATAATTTATTCTGGTAATATTTAGTTGCTAAATCAGATGAAGTATAAATCGCATATTGTATTGCAAGATATTTTACTTCTGTGAATTGACTTAATAATGACTTTATTTATATATATTCCAAAATATTAAAAGTTGTTATTCCGTATCATTACCATTTTAGCTATTATTAATGATATATCTTATAATTTATTAAAAATCTATTCATATAATTATCTTTTCGCACGATTGCATCCCAAAGATGATTATATGAAAAAATATTTATATGCCTATATTTGTAGGCATATTAACCCCCAGTTTTTGAAAAGCTGACCAAAGTTAGTTTACTAATTTGACTCTAAACTGAATGTTGATTGGTCAGTGTCAGTCGATGACGTAATAGACGACCAATGAGCGTTCAGTATTCAATCAAATTGGCGAATCAAAACTTCTACACGATTTCAGAATCTGGCGGTAAGAGTGTCAAAATCTAAACAATTAATGTTTTTATCACTCTTTCATGATATAAGAAGTGGTAATATTGATATACCTTAATATTCTTAGCTAGTTGTTGTAGCATATTCGATGGTTGTATTGTAACGGAGCTTAATGTCATCTAACAGTGTTGTTTGTATTTTAACAATCGTAGACGGTACATCTACTCTACAAAGGTATGCTGACGTCTACCGCTAGCTACCAGTACTAATTCGATTAATATTTGAAAACGTGATTCAATTATGAAATAGAGTAGCGAAGTTAATAACGCGAGGCGAGACTCGTATTTAACAACTTTTGACAGTTTCACGTTTTCTAATGAAATCGTATTACAGGTAATTAGTTAATTGTCATGTCATATTGGTATTTAAGTGAAAGGATGTAAAGTGACGGGTTCAAAGTCGTCGCTCGCTGGTCTGGGGGGCAAACGGTGCGGGGGCGGAGGGGGCGGTGGTAGTAAGCTTGTCCCCTCTGGCATGTAAACATTGGTTACGCGACCCTGGTAACAATTAAATCCTTTAAAAATAATATTCATTAATTTAAGCTTAAAAAGGTTAAGCGTTTCACAATTTAGCACTGTGATTTATCTTCTGCACTTAATACTAATAGATATAGAGCGCTCATAGTAATATTATTTTGTCTTATAACAATATTATCTATATTGGATGGCCGTCTACATATATAAAATGGTCTATCAATACATTTGAAGTCGATTAAAATTCTGGTAGAGATATGTTCTGATATAGATTATAATTTACAAAGCCTGGACATATTATTTGATAATATTGTAGGATAAATATATTATTAAAGTATACAATACCTAAATCTCTCATGTTCATTAGAGTGAACAATAAATAATGTCAAAAATGCTTAAAACAAAATAATGACGTAAACAATATCATTTCATGAAACCCTTTACCTGGCTTTTGTCGTATTTGAATATTCCCTGAAAGCGGTTCTGCCTCCGCTCTACGGGTTCCCCTGTGGTTGAGCAGCTATAGTTGGGATTGTGGAAGGAGATATGACCGCTCGATTCCCTGTAGTTTTCTTTCAGCTCACCTCCACGATCCTTACGCATTTTAACTATAGGAAACATAAATGTATTTTACTCCTTCACTCTTTAAAAGGTTGATGATTTTTTTCGAACTTTCAGGACAAATAATACCAAAGAGATACGCAGCTACTTAAGTTTATCGTTTAATTACTTACCGCAGACAATAGCAGCGACCGCTATGAGAATTATAATAAAAGCAGTTGTTGCCAGTCCGATGATAATAGCTCCGATATTGGTTTTAGGAGCGGCGGTAGGAGTCGGCGCCAAATTGTTGTTGACCTCAACATCAGCATAGTCGTAGAATGCTGGATAATGAGATGGCATTCGCAAACCTACGCGAAGTTTTGGTGCTAAAATTTAAAACAAGATTATATAAAGTCTTAAGTGCATTATTATTAAGGGCAAGAGAGAAAGCTTAAGGGGGGTATGGAGTGTGAAAGTATTTTCGTACCATTAACAATGTCTAACATAAAGTACCTTTGAACATCTTTGCTCTTAAAAGTTTTTATATCTATATGAAATTTTTGATTTTCTTGCTTTTAAATATTACTTAAAAATTTTGTAATACGTTAGATATTATTTCGTAAAATTATATGATAGCACTTACCAGTTGAGCAAGTTTTTTCTCCAAATGCATCTGGACAAGCACATACATAGTCGTGACCTCTAAACAAGCAAAGATGTGAACATCCGCCATTGTCTTCCTTGCAGGGATTCCAACCGTGTTGTTTTTCCGACGACACCGCTTTAATTTCCATTACCATTTCCAAATCAGTTCGTATCGAAGTCACGTTCTTACCTGTTCGCTTGTCAGCTCTCATAATTGACTTCTTATACCAATCAGTCCAGTAAATGTATTCATTAAACTGTAAGACAATTGTATTTGTAGGTATTTCAGAAATCATGTGAAATGAATAAGTAAAGTTTATTATGTTTGAATTTTATTTTTATTTTTTATAACTGTATTGAAAATTATGCATCGAATCTTTGTAATCTTACTTGAGTCATTCCAAACGGATTTTTAGCTTCTGGAACTAACTGCACCCTATGTTGACCATTCAAATCGGATGTATCAATTCTATCTTTTAAAGCATCAGTCCAATACAACCTTCTTTCTTTATAGTCTATAGTAATGCCATTTGGGAAGCCCAGATCGTGATCCACAAGCACTTTTCTTTGGCTGCCGTCCAAAACCGATCTTTCAATGTTAGGACTTTCACCCCAATCACTCCAATACAAATACCTTAAAATGTATAATATTTTTATGAATTTTATCAATCAATTATTGTATGTAAGTGGTTTTAGTTTTTATTTATACCCCTTTGCTGGAAATACCGCGATTGCTCTAGGCTCAGTTAATCCAGGTATCAACGTTTTCCTCGAGGAACCATCAATCCTTGCAACTTCAATAACCTACACAAAAATTTATATATTTTTAAGCAATTAAAAAATGTATAAAATATATTTTACCAAAATATTTTTATACATAGCACCTTATATTCATTATCCGACCAGTAAATATTATTAGCAATCCAGTCCACGGCAAGACCATTTGGAGTATCGATTCCTGTATCTATAACTTCCTTAGACTCTCTCATATCTTCCATACTGATAGACCTACAAGTATTTATTTCGTCATTAAAACACACATTTATTTCTTATATCACACAAAGATAATATAAAAAAAAATACAAACCTGATAACATTTTTATTTACATCAGTAAAGAATACAATTTTTTTCTCCCAATGATAGTCGACTGCAACTGAGTTCTGGATGTGTTTCACTGGAAGTGTAACGTCCCATTGCTCTGGGGTGTCTAAAGAAATCATTGCAATGCTTCCTCTAGCAGCGAAAACTAAGAAATTTTCTGGGTGTTTTTTACAGATTTTCGGATTATACTCTGTTTCATTTTCAAATGATAGGCCTGTAGGACAAGCGCAAGTAAATCCTTGTGGTGATCGTAAGCAGAGATGGGAACACCCACCATTGTTTGTTCCACAAGCGTTTTCTAAAATATGATCTCCCTGTAAATACATAAATGTATGTCAGAAATTGAAATATTATTAATAAATTCAATTTAAACAAAAATAATTATGATACATTTACAAATTTTATTTTACCTGAATAGCTCGTATGTCCATAAGCCCTTCGAGGTTTTCCCGTATAGTCAACTGCTCCTGACCATTTGACTTATCTGCTCTATGAAGAGATTTGGTTTTCCAATCAGTCCAATATATATGTTGACCAACTATCACAATACCATAGGGATAAGGAACTTGACTGAGAAGCGTACGACGATCATGACCATTAAAGTCAGAACTTTCAATGGTTAAGACTTTTGCATCATTCCAGTAAAGGCGACCTTCAATCCTGTCAATTGCGAGTCCATTTGGCCATTTAATGTCAGTATCCACGATGATTTTCCTATAATAATTTATTATTCATTAAAATTATTTCGATAACATATTCGATACAATCGATCATAAAATAATAATAACCTATTTTTGCCATCCATGTCAGCTCTCTCAATTTTCGCTGATGTTCCCCAATCAGACCAAAACATATAACCATATTCATAATGCAACGCTATTGCTCTAGGGGAATCTGAAATTTTATATAACAATATATTTACTGCAGATACAGAAATGGAAATTAAAGTGACGCTTAGTATTTGTTTACCTAGTCCAGTCCAGACCAGAACTTTTCTATTCATTCCATCAAGTTCTGCTACTTCTATGCTATTGCGTCCACCGTCAGTCCAATAAATCTAGAAAGTATTTATTACATAAAATATAATATTTTCATGTTAGTCATATACACTCATTAATTCCAAAACAAGATACAAACCTTTCTTCCTGCAGAGTCAATAGCAATACCATCAGCAGTATGAAGACCTCTTTCTATTATCGTTTCATTTTCCATACCATCTTTGTTAGCACACTTTATTTTCCGCTCCCCAGTATCAGTCCAATAAATGAGACCTATGTATAATAATAATAATATACATTTATCTCCTGAAGTACTAAATGTTACACATTACTAAATATACTCTGATTACCCGTTCTTTGATCCACATCCACACCAAGTGCATTCTTTAGTGGTGGTAATGGAAGAACAACATCAACAAGATATGGCACGTCCAATGATACAATTCTTATGTCTACGCGATGAGCAAATATCAAAAAGTTGATCGGTCCGTTGGTGCATGTTCTTCCGTCCTTCTACAAATAAGACAGTAACTTAAAATAGTTTATTATTAATCGTTTTTTTTTGAAGGACAAAATTATACTTTCATTATACTCGTATATTGTGTTAAACAAAAACATACACTTAATCTTATTCCAATGGGGCATGCGCATGATCGTCCTTCCGGCTTTAGAAGACACAGATGAGAGCATCCACCGTTGTTTTTGCTGCACCTGTCAAATTAAAATAGTTACTTTATCCTTCTATCTTTACTTTCTATTTTAAAACACTAAAGGTATTGTTTTACCTATTTACTCCCCCTCGTCTTTCCTTGTGAAATACCCTCACATCCATAAGTCCCTCAACTCCAGCGCCGAGTGTACGTCGATTTTTTCCAGTAAATTTGTTTGCCGCTTGAATAGATTGCGTATCCCAATCGGTCCAAAAAACTTCATCGCCATATAAATCTAGTCCAAATGGATGCGGTAGATGTTGCCCTGATAAACAAAACATTGTTTAGCAACATTTCAACATTGCTTGACTCTTATGTTATGTTGTATGTATATGTAGTGCTCAATGTTAAGCCTTATTCTTTCTGTGCGATAAAAAGAAAATAGCTTGCTGCAGTTTAGAATAGTTATTTTCACGTTAATCACAGTGACTTTTAGTAACTCTACTATATGACGGTAATATTAAACTTCATACCAATCAAAACAGTTCGACCAGTTCCGTCAAGATTGGCGTACTCAATAGTCCGGTTGCCACCGTCTGTCCAATAGATGCGATTGTTGGTTAAATCCAATGCCAGGCCGTTCGGCCAAGTCATATTACCGAAGATAAGCTTCCTTCTGTTTCCTCCATCCATGTCAGCGCGTTCAATACACGGTTCGGAACCCCAGTCTGACCAGTACATTATACCCCCTATAAGTGATCAAGTGTATTTTTAGATAAAAATCTAACGGAGCCATAAAAGAGAAAACAACTTAAAAAAATAAAAACTCACAAAAGTACTGATCTTAAATTTAGTTGAGAAATAAAAAAAGGGAAAAATAATGGGTTTTTAATAAAATTCAAAATTTTAAACGACAATATTTATATATAGATAAGATAATCATTTAAATTTTATTCCATGTTTTGCTTCTACTCGTACCTCAAACGCATGTGACTGAACATTACCTTTAGGGTCTAGTACAATGTCTCTGGGCTTATCAATATTTTCCCAAGCCAATAAAGTCCTCATTGTGCCATTAGTATTAGCTACCTCGATCCTGTTAGTACCAGCATCAGTCCAGTACAGTTTGTTGGTTAACCAATCGTAAGCAAGTCCGGCAGGCGAAACTAAGATAAAAAATAAAAGTACCTATGTAGCAAATAGGATATATTAAGTTCAACATAATTTTAAGTTTATCCAAAAACTGTATTAATAATACAAAAAAATATCATACTTACTTAAAATATGTATTAAAAAAATTAAATACTGTGAAAATATATAGGAGGTTATCGATCTATTTCAATAAAAACTTACTCAAATTAGAACCAATAACAATAATTTGTTGAGATCCGTTCAAGTATGCTCTATTAATCGTATCTTTTTCGACATCCGTCCAAAATATCGAATTGCTATTGTGATCCCAATCGAGTGCGACGGCCGATTTAATATTTTGCACAGGAATAACCTGAATGTTAAAAATGACATTAGTTACATGTATAACTTACGAATTGCACTTTATGTATTTGTAAATATCTACCATGTCCAAAGAATCCATTTGTTTTCGAGGATGCAATTGCTTTAATCTTATGTCCTTACGTCGCGCGTAGAGTAGCAGCTTTTCTGGTGTTTCTTCACATGTCCGTCTGTATTGCAATATAATATATACATAAATGAATAATAAAATATGTAATGCCAATTTTTGATATTATAGAGACGATCAACTGACATCACATACTTGAGGATAAATAAAAAAAAACAATTGCTTTGAAAATCCCGTCTCATAAATTGAGATATATTAATTGCTCATTCAAAAAAAAAAATAACCCTTTATTATGAAATATTTTATAAAAATATTTTGAAGCTTACCCGTCAATGTTCAAGTTGAACCCAATATGACATCGGCAAGTGTACCCGTTGGAATTGGGAAGGCATAGATGTGTGCACCCGCCATTGTTAGATCCACATCGATTCTTGTAAGTTTGAATTTGGCGTAATGGATGATAGCTATATTAATATCAAAATTAATAATCAAATTTGGTAAAACGGTATAAAATTTTGATGCACATTTTTTTTTTGTTTTTTTTGCTTAACAGTTTTTTATGATTAATTATCATTAAAATTATTATTTACCTTTTTATATCCATTGGCATATGCAAACTTGCATGGACAGATTGCATTGCCATACCAGTTTTCTTGTTCACGGTTGATATACTCTTCGTATGCCAGTCAGTCCAATAAATCGCGTCTTCGAATAGTGTTAGGGCAAAAGGGTGTGGTAATCCTTTGCTCGCAACCTTTAAACAGGATCGCAAATTAACAAAGAAAACATTGAAGGAATATGAAATAAAATTATGTTGTCTAACGATGCCGTTACGTCGCTTCTAGTCACTAGACCAAAGAGGCAGACAAGAATATTATAAATATGTTAAAAATACGTTTAATATCAATATACCTGGTTATAGTATTAAATTATTATACCAATGTTTTAGATTATAAAGTTTAAAAAAAAAAACATTTTAAGTCCTAGTTTATTTATCAATAAATAAACTAGGACTATAAATGTTTTTTTTTCCAATGGGTATATTATAGTATATTTTATCCAATGGCTTTATTTATCAAACATCATAATATATTTAAAGTATATCAAGAATTACAGTACTATATAGTACTATTTAATGTTGATCTTTTTTTTTTTAAATGATTAATTGTGCATAATACTTACTCTTTTCCTTTCTCGACCGTCGAACGTAGCTCTCTCGATAATATGATGCTTAGCATCAGCCCAGTATATCTTAGAATCCATGTAATCAATGGTCAAGCCGTTGGGCCAAAATATTTCATTTACTATAACTGTTTTTCTGTTGCTTCCGTCCATATCGGAACGTTCTATCTTCGGATTTGGACCTAAAATATTTATTTAATGCATTTAATTATAGCTTAAGCCATATTCGTATTAAATTATGTAAATATATAAAGGGACATTTCAATTAAGTTAAAGTTGTTTAGTGTTAGTAAGCTATATTGTTAAGTCAGTTTTCACTAATATAATACCTCATAAACCAATTTTGCGAGATTCATATTCTACTTACCCCAATCGGTCCAAAATATAATCGCATCTCCTGGATGAACAACAATAGCTCTTGGCTTGTCAACATCGCTAGCAGCTAACACAGCTCTTTGTGATCCGTCTAAGGTTGCCACTTCCACTCTTCTCGTTCCAGAGTCCGTCCAGAATAAGAGATCGTGAATCCAGTCCACAGCTACGCCTCCTGGTGCTTCCAATCCCCAACGAATTACATCTGTATATATCGATATGGGATTTGAATTTTTTTAAATTATGAAATAAATCAATATTAATTCCGCTTTTTTTTCTATTAAATTCGATAATAATAGTAAGAATAGGATTAAATTTGTTTATGCAACTTTTCTTTACCTGACATGTTGTTACTATTCATATGAGCCACACGTATGACCTTCATATTATTTTCAGACCAGAACACTAATTTCTTTTCATAATGATAGTCTAAAGCCACTGCATTATGCAGTCCCTTGAAAATTGACATGTAGTTATCTCCAGTAAGCCAGACCTAAAATAAATGATGTAATAAATAAATAAATAAAACTATTTTAAATAGAAGAAAGAAAAATAAGAAAGTCTTAATAAATATATTTTTGTACCTGCCGAATTCCAACTCGGTTAGAAAACAAAAGCGTGGGTGACTGCCCAGTAGCTTTACAGGATCTTTTGTCTGGCCTAAGGACGTACCCCGTCATGCAACCACAATGAAAACTCCCCGGAACGTTGGAACATGTCTGCGAGCAGACTGGGTCTTGTTCGTACATACATTCGTCCACATCTCGACAGCTGAAACCATGCTCCGCAATTATAATTTAGACTATTGAAATATTTTATTTTGTTTTTTTTCCTTCTAAAAGATGTCATAAGTTAAATTAAGGTATATTATTTGAACCATATTTAGTATCATAAACATGGGTAAAGTCTATTTAAAAATAATTATTAAAACGACTTAGGGCCAATATGGTACAAAAATTCGTCAATAAGATAGTTTAGTAAGAAGAAACGGTAAATTCCACATACCTGATACCATCTTGTTCCAATACGTATCCTATAGGGCAAGCGCAGCTCGGAGACCCATCAAACGTGGTGATACATTGTTTCTCACACAAGTCTTCAGGACCACATTGCCTCTTCGTTGGGCATTTCTGTTCATCATCACCTTGAGGGCAATCATTCATACCGTCGCAAACATGTTTTCTATTAACGCAGTTTCTGAACGCATCGCTGAATATAGATTTACACATGTATTGGTCCTCTTCACAGAACACTTGACAATCTTTTTCGTCTTCACCGTTAGAACAATCACGAACGCCGTCACAGAGCCAGGTTTTCTGATACAGCATTCAAACGATATATATGATTTGTTTCAAAAGGAACATGTTAAATAAAATATTAATTTAGAAAATATTCATTTAAATTATTTTTAAAGAAATAATGAAAATATAGTAAAAGCATCTCTGATAATATTATAAGATTTTTCTTAATTTAGTAAGCTGTTAATACGAGTGAATGTGCATTTGTGATCATGTGACCGCGTGACGCAGTGTATTTTGACATATTACGGTGTAACATAAAACGTACTGATATGCAGCGTCGGTCTACACAGGCGTGCTCATCGGTGGTGCAATTACGTATTCCGTGCGGCTCACAGTTGATCTCGTCATCACCCTCTGGACAGTCTCGCTCCAAGTCACAGCGCCAGCGGTCTGGGATGCACTTGCCATCATTGCATCTAAACGAGAATAAGATTTTTATCATGTTAATACGCGTTCTTAGTGAAAAGCAAACAAAATAAATCTTGTTGTTTAAAATTTAATGTAGATAAGACTTTTGAACAATCTTATGAATTACCAGACAAATCAAGAATAGCCATTCGGTTGACGTATCTGTTACTCCGATTATTTGAATTTAAAATGTTGTCTGGAATATCCGATAAGACGCGAACGTCACTTGTCATTCAGTGATGCCAGAATTAATATATATTTATTGTTATCTCGTATATCTTGTTCTTGATTGACTTACCTAAATTCAGCTGAACTGCAACTTCCAGGTACAATGGGACAGGAGTCCTCGTCAGTCCAATCACCGCAGTCATTGTCTCCATCACATTGGAAATCTTTACGCACGCAGTTCTTGTTATTGCATTGTATTTCATTTTCACCACATTGGAGGAGATCCATTGCTGTATGAAATTTCAAGAAGTTTTAACTTTTTGGTGTCAAAAATATATAATCCTTTAACTGAATATTTTTGATATTTTTTATGGGTTGATTGATTAATATTCAGAAATTTAATGTGTAAATTAAGATTATGGAACTATTAAAATTAAATGTATATTTATTTTAGCAGTACTATATGTTAGTTAATATATCTTACGACAATCGGCTTCATCTGAATTATCAGGACAGTCTGCCTCTTTGTCGCATCGCCAATGAATCGCTAGACATTCACCGGATGCACACGTGAACTGATTAGCTCGACATCTACAAAATTAAATTCGAATCAATTGCCTTAAAAATACTCCTTATTAAGGAATACATAGGAACAATTGCATTTAGGTAATCGCCGAGATGGTCCATTTTTTTAATACTGCAATAATTCGGCTATTTATGACCGAAACTGAAATTGAAGTTTAAAAGCACAATTGATATTTGATTACGTTTTATTTTTTGTATATAATTCCGTGGAATCGTGATGAAAACTGAACGGATAAATATCTGCCACGTGTACGTATATCAACTAAACACTAACATTTCCTTTCGAAGAAGACGCTTTATTTGAGCAATGAGTGATTAAAAAACTTACAATTGAACTAACCACTATTATACTGAGAATTGTATTAACAGCTTATCGAACCGAGCAATAAAAAATATACTTTACCGACCAAGTAAAAAAGTACTGTATTAACATAATTAAAATCACAGAAAACTAAAATCGATACTAAATAATATTTTTGTTCAAGTAAATTTATTTTAGTAAATTATCTGCGCCATTTCACGTTTATAAAAATGATTAATACTTGTAGCATTAATCATTAAAAATAATGTTTACGTATGACATTAAATTTTAATTTAAAAAACAAAACCTCATGTGTTTCATTAATAAATTTAAACATTTAGTAAAAAAGTTAAAATATAACAAAAAACACAGTGCTACAATTTTTACTGTTCAACATCTATGTATAATCACACTTCCCTGTCTAAAATTACTGTATCGAAAATATGAAGTTAGATCTGAATGAAGGAAGACTTGCATATAGATTTGATCAATTTATCACCCTTGGAAATACAAGGTACCTTAGTAGAGTTTAATAGAAAAGTCATTTTCGTATTAAAATCAATAAAATAAATTGGTTCTATTTAGATCTTTAAAAGATGTTTCACGTGAAACGTTTATTCAATAAAATCGTTAGGTTACTTAATAAAATGTGCCTTTAGGTACAGTAGTATTGATGGCGATAAAGTAATCTCCTGGATATTTTTATGATATAATCATTCAATAATGTAATTAAGTTATTAGCATAAAAACATTTTAGTTCTATTATAGAGTCGCCCACAAAAGTCAGATATATCGGGTCTCCTTTACAAGACGCGAGCTTGCGCGTGGGCGCGTCGTCATGGAACCCGAACACCCCTTCCCTTCCCGTCTCAGTTCAACCCCGCCCGAGCGCCTGAGCTCCCCCGCTCGTTCCTTTACACCCCGCTTATTGATCTCTTGGCCGGTACCAGCCCGAAACGCGTTAGTGACACAACAAAAAAGCGGACTAACTGGCGTAAACTGCGATTATTTAATGTTGTTATTAATTGATTTTTATCTTGTTAAATTTTTTGAAGGCCAACTCTTTATCCAAGAAGACAAATTCATATATGTATGATGTTTAAAATTCCGACATATTTCGATGAAGGCCCGAAGATTTTTTTTTTGTCGCAGAAAAATATTTGAAATATATAATCTTATCGTAGTAAATGCTTTTTCTCTTGAATAGTTAACAAAAAAACTAATTCTGTTTAAACTCAGCTAAGTGATACTATTTTTCAAAAGAACGGATAAAATTAATTTACAAAATATGACGTCATGATTTCAAGCAAGTACCATATTCAATTAAACGAATTGTAAACTTGCGTCATCCCCTTGTATTATTTCGACATCGCATTAATGGTGATGTTTTCGTCACCATAACGTCACGAACAACTTTAGAATACAGAACGAGTAGGGTTACCATCGGTTATGATTTAAAAATAAGTGTATTATGTTTAATATATGTTTAATTTATTATATAAAGTATATTTTTACTAAAAGTCATGTCGCTTCTCTGCTGTATAAGACAAAGAAAGACAAACATGTTTACTTTTAAAATAATAGACATATAGTAGTTTATATTTAGAGAAAATATCTAATTCGACTTATTCAATTTCGTTCATAAAATAAGTGACAGAAGCAATTGATATGGAGCCGATAAAGTCATTCGTTTTGAAATATGTAAGGGGGGCTGTATAAACTTTAACGATCTAGGACACAAGCCAACTGCGTCGGAGAAATTATAATTCACAAGTTTCTGGTGCAAAAACAGGTGCACTCTCTACTTCTTCACTCTTAAAGTTCAATGGAATTTAAATAAATTACAATTGCGCCGAGTTCAAGTGAAAGAGCGTACAGTAAGCAGCTTTTCGGTTTGCTACTAAAAATATATTAACAGAATAATCCCAACCCGATCTGGAAATTAACCTCGAGGCAATCAATCAAGCACAATAAACATAACATCTTAGCTTCCAATGGAAAGGAAAACTAAGGAATTGTTAATATTTCTTACAGCGCCGATGTCTATGGGCGGTGGTAATACTAAATGTATTATCACCGCCCATCAAATCGGTCATTTGTCCGTCCGCCTACCTACATTGTATAAAATAAAGATTCGTTAATTTTAAATGATTTTAAAATGATGATCGTAACTTCTCAATATATGTATTTACGGAAAAATATTAATGATTTAATGAGAAAATATGATACTTATAGCATTGGTACAAGGAACAAACACAAACTTGTTACTCCTTTTAATAAACTGCATAGTCAGTAACTCCTTTGTGGGGCAATGTATACGGTTCTACAACAGGATCCCAGATGGCGTTCAAAATGCCTCTGTTGCCAAATTAAAAAAAAATGTTAAGGAACGCTTATGTGCGAAAGGCTATTATACAATTACTGAATTTATGATTGATACCACGCCTTGGGAATGAAACGATCGCCTTCTGGCTATTTCTATTCATATTCAATTGTGTAAATAATAAAATAGACAAAAAAAAGACCCGCTGAGTTTTTTTCGCCGTTTCTTCTCAGGTCAGGGTGTTTTCTATTCCGAAGCGGTGGTAGTGTTTCATTTGACTATTAATAAGTAAGTGTAATGCATCTATATTGAATGAAGGAATTTGAGCTTGAGTTTGAGTGGAGAAGTGGAGCACTAAATCTTTACTACACAAAGTGTGTAGGTATAGTTAGTGTGAAAAAAATCTAATGGTATCCCTAGTCAGGAGGGGATTCGAGGAAGCAAGGGGAAACTCTATTATGTGCAATATATACGAGAGTACTCAGCACTTAATACGTTTTGTTTGTTCAATTAAATGATGTTTTTAGGGCAATGATGACGGGGTGCGCTTTAGAATAGTGTTTATTATTATTAATTATTAAATAAATGTACCCAATGACGTAGTCACATTAAACAATGTTGTGTTAGACATCATAATGCAGTCGTCTTGATATTACAAAATCGTATATATACAAATAAATAATAGTATCATTATATAGGTAATAGTTTCTACTTACTTGGCCTTAGGACAGTTAGTTTCGTCAGAGTTATCTCGACAGTCGTTATCACCGTCGCAGAGCCAGTCCGAGTGGATACAAAGTCCATTGGCGCACTGGAACTGTTTCGATGAACAATTGTCTCCTCCTGTTCATTGAATTATATATTAAATATTTTGAATCCTCGTGGATAGGATAATAGAACAGGATGTTTTAAATCGAAATATACATCTACAGCTACTTACTATAAATACTCATCTCTTATATTTATAAAAAGCACTGTATACAGCAGATCTTGCTCACTTGATTTTAAAAATAGTTTAACAGTTAAGATAACGCTATATTTTCGACATGATGATATTATATTACCAAAAATAGTTACTATTTAGATATGAATATAACTGATTCCACATTACAGAGCAATAGATTTAAAATTTTACAATCGATAGTTTTTCGGTAAAAATCTCAATGTAAATCCTTCTCACCACATTGAGATTCATCAGAGAAGTCTCCACAGTCGTTGTCTCCATCGCAGATCCATTCAAGAGCGATACACACGCTAGTCGTGTGGCAGATCGTACGGTTTTCGTGTTCGTCGCAAGATGGTGTGCATCCTACTTCATCTTCTGATCCCTCGCAATCTACTTTGCCATCGCAGCGTTTTTCCATAGGTATGCATTTGCATGTTTCCTGTTAGATGATAGAGTTACTTCAAAATGCTTAAAATAAAAAGATATACGGTGAAACAACTATTATTCTTTTATGTATTACCTGGCACGTGAAAAATTCTTTAGAACAAGGTATAAGACATCCGCCATCATCTGCGTCGTCATCTATATCATCAGCGACGACATACGATCCTTTTGGATTGACGTGTATACGACCATTAGCTATAAATAAAAAACATGATTTAGTTTTATAACAAAAATGAAAACGTGATTCATTGAATTGAATTTTAATAACAAATTTTAACAGCATATTAAAAAAATTATAAATTTTTTTATTAAAAAAATCTGACATTAACATGGAATTTTAAATGAAACTTGTATGAGACCAGCAAAATTATTGCAGATTATTATTGATATTAAAAACTAACGATGCCAGGCGTCGACTCGTGTGTAAGGGCTGTGTGGTCGGAAGCCGGGAACTTGCATCCCGGCCATGCCTATAGCTGGTGGCTGGTAAGGTGGAACTCTGCCAATGGCGGAGCGAGTGTCCGGCGGCTCCACCGTCCCATTGCTAGGCCGGGTCGCAGCTGGTACCGTGTCATCAGCGCTCGCTGCAAAACAATCTTCATAAGTTACTGCATTCAAATAACACTTGAATTTATGGTTTTAAACAAGTTACTATAACAATTTACTCTTAAAAGTCTAGAACTTTATAATTATTGACTAATTATAAGTATTATGATATTACAAATACTCACTGCATAGCCAGAGAATTGCGAAAAAGATTAAGTGGACGGCAAGCGGAGCCGGCATGGTGACGGCGTCAGCCAGAGCGCGAGAGGATCGCATTTAGGTGACCTGCGCGGAGTCCGCGCGAGCTATGACTCTCAGACGCTGCAGCATGGCTCGCCTACACTTCGAAGCGGGCACCCTTCTGAAAGCAAATACTACGTTACAATATTTTTTAACTAAGAGTTTTTTTCTCATTTTAGGATTTTTTTCATGCTGAAATAAAGATAAACCAAATTATATACTAAGGTAATTGCTAATAGTAATAGTAGTACGTAAACGTTATTATAGCTATTAGCTGTCCATCCCGATTTCAATCAACTAATATTCAACCAAAAATACTTTAAGGGGAGGAAATGGATCAAATCAAATCTAAAAAGTTTCAGCAGTTCTGGCTGTGCCTGTAAATTATACATGCTTTAAATTATATATTGGCACAGAAAATATGTGTGCTATCTTTGCAAAGATAATTTTCTTTGTTTTATTTGATAATTTTTTAAGGTGTAAAATCATTAATTGGTTTATGTCTTCAGGTTTTCGATGAAAGAGTGGCTTTCAATATAAATTTATCCAATACCAGTGTGAATGGAGTAATCTATCAGATTACAAGTTATTCATATAGATCACATCATAAATTCAAATCAAATACCGTAGTAAGTTCAAAAATAACTTTACCTTGATCAAAAAGAAAAATATTATTTTTGTATATGTTCAACGGTTAAAAAATAAAATATAATTGTCAGTGGTATATTCAAGCAAAAGGAAGGAATTAATTTTTAGTTCATTTAATTTTTTTTTATTCTTTGAACAATCTTACGAGTCACCTTAATTAGAACAATATTATCTAAAAATATATATTTCGCGCGTTGTCCTGAAATGATTGGTAAGATTATTTTTATGTTATGTACATTTAACATGACCTCTTGTTAAAATAACATTTTTTTTAATATAATACAGTAATGATACTGCCTATTTATGTCCCACTGTTGGGACTGGTCTCACATCCTTGAGAATATATTGGAGCTTATTCTACCGCTTTGCTTCAACAGCCAATACTCATATGGTAAATTTTTATCCTACACATGCAGGTTTCCTCACAAAGATAATTACATAAATATATAATTTAGTACTCCAAATTTTTAGATATTTTTTATTTATTTTTACAAATTTATTATATATGTGTATTTAGGCAAGTACTCAATAACGTGATTACTGATGGTTAAAAAATAGCTATTCTATCATGTACGAAGGTATTATACAAATATATATATACACATGTTTGAGTAATGTTAGAATGCTGTCACCTTTAAATATCTAAGGTCATCTGTAATATATAAGGTATGTACATGTTGAGTAACTTGGATTCGATTGGATAGCAAGTTAATTAGTTGAATCTAGTTCCGCTTTTTTGTTCTAAAAAACTGAAAGGCTTTGTTTGTAATGCTTCAATGATACAGCATATAAATACATGAGTCCTAAAACACCAGTTTATTTTACAAAGACTTTTACATCAATGTGAACTATCTTTTTGAAAATTGTATGGGATCTATAACATTTATTCTATTTTCTATTTTGACTATGACAACTATTTATAAGGTCCTGATATAAATAGATCTTAGTTGAAACATACTTTATTCCAGTCTTTTACTACTAATTTTAGCACTTTTTCGTGAAAATTGAACATTAAGCATATTCGAAATCGGTGTTCTGTCATTAGGAAATGAAAAGCCGACTCATATCTGGGGAAGTTTAGTTTAAATTATTATTGTTGCCACTAAATTTACAACATATGAAATGAAATAATTAAAAGCTAAAATAAATAAATCAAACGAATGGTCCTCGAAAGCGTCAAAGCATACTGAGGCGTAAAAGTAACGCTGTGGGACGCGAATGCGAAAGCGTACGCGCTACTTTATAGCGACGGCGCGGATCGCGGATAAATCAATGTGCAACGTCACACGCAACTGCGCGCTTGCTCGAGCCCGAATCTGCCTAGCAGAATCGCCATGTGACTGTGGGCTTTCGAGGAAACTCATTCATACTTACCTCTCACGTCCTCATATTACTTGATAAAATATTACTCATATTATCAATTAATACGAGCTAAGTTATCGTAACTTAGTAGCAAAATCTTGCGATAATAATTCCGTAGTTATTTTTTTCTCTAGCTATATGTTGACTCTATGTTAACAATTATTTCAGTTAATAAAGAAGGGTTTAATACAATCATAATTTTTGACCAATTTCATAAATACACATTAAAATATATTGAAGTGCATTGCCCATGTAGCCAAATGTCAGGTATCAAATTAATAAAGTATCATTCAATAATATCTATTCATGACCTGTTGGTTATCGAGTAGGTCACGTTTGAGGCAGTGGTTTAAATTATAAGGCCTAATAACGTTAATAATAATGTTTAGTTACTATTTATTTATACATGTATTCATTTTTTTATTAAGTAACGTTTATCTATGGTGTCGACTCTACAGTGAATTTGCTTTTTAATTTGAACACGAAAGCAAATTATCAATTTGTCTACATCTAAGAAGTGTCTTGGTAAGAAACCACCCATTCTATAAATAGATATTGACAATGAACTAAGTAACTATTTATATAAAGGTATATGTTATCTATATATTAAAATTTGATTATAAGTTATGGCAATAAAAACTCACCGATGATAAGCACTAAAGAGTTAAAATAAACAAATATCACTTTAATTTTTAAAAACCACTAATTTTAAATACAAAATTGATGTTATGATAACAGTTTCATATAAATGAGAAACACTGACACACAACTGAATCGGTCTCCTAAAGATTTCAATAATCCTTCAGATCGATGTACAGTCCTATACTATATTCGGTTTGAATAACTTTATAATCGCAAATTTAGACGTGATCTTTTTATAGATGCAGCCATATTGAAAATTGTCAACTGTATTGGATTATGTAAAGGCATGCGCGTGTCACGAGCTACTTGTTGAGTCCGATCCATTCACTACGCACCGCGTCGCGCATCACACCTCGCCATCTTTTGATCTACCCTCATACACCTGCCAGTTGCCACATAAAGACTTCACTATCACATTCTCCAACATAATTTATAAATACTATTCTCCTATTCGATTTTCTACACACTTATCCCAACTCATGTTTTAACAATATATTAAACTGATTGTCCTAAAAATAAAGCTTCGTAATCTACAATAACGCGATATTTAAATATATGTATAAAATATATATTTTAAAGCAATCACTTAAAACATGATTACAACATGTTAGTTATAATTTATATATCTCACAACAGATTAATATTTATGTTAAGTAAAAAACTTCTTTTAATTGCGTCTCACGCTTCCGCAGAAAACATTTCATCGACTCTAGGAAAACTGCGCAAAAAATATTTTAATTGTATTAATGTATATTACAGTATCGATGCAGTTATATTGAGATACATATTAAATTAAAAACAAGAATTATAAAACAAATCCATAATAAAACTATCATTATATTCTCTATAAGAAAATATCAGTCTATAAATAGTTAATTACAATTACCTTGAATAGACCTATGAACAATAATAATTAGTAAAACTGAGCTGAATAATGAAGTCTAAAAATAACAATAATGATGTACTTAAAATAACTTTATTATGACAATATTTACCGTGTAGCTAGGAAAGCGCGATCAATACGGGATGGGTGCGCAAGTGCGCCCACGCCCGCCCGCGCCTCGACCCTACCGCTACCCTCGCTGAAACTGAACCTGCCGCCCACTCAGATGACCATGAAATATTTTATACCACGTCAGCCCCGATAAATCGTTAAATAACTCTATTAATTTTTACACTTTCGACTTATTGTAACTTATGGCTAAGAATTAATTCCATATATTTTTTTATTATTTTTAGTATATTAAATCAGACAAAGATTATTATTATATAACAATCTCATATTCCTAAAATCTCTTAAAATTTTAAACACTAACAAAATAAATATGACATACCTTACTTAATGGTGGATACGACGCAATATCATTCGAAGTAACCGATCACAACACTAAAACAGATCAATGTCCACTATAATTTAAACGTGTCACTATGTCCGTTAACGCTAAGGGGAGTTGCAATAAATGTTTTATAGTTAATTAGCGTTTAGAGCATGAATAATATTCTCGTGTCGCGACCGCGGAGGTACTAGGCGATCTGAAACCTGGGACCACCCCCCCCGCACCGCAATCGTCCCGCGCAGTCTGCGCTTCGTCGATGAATGGAGCCGCTCGCTAGTACCTAGCTACTATTTAAAGTCCTTTTTAGCACTCACCTACATTTGTATTGTATCGGCTTCTGAATAACTGTCGACGAAAATAGCTTATAGACTTATAAATATAGTCAAATAAGTGTTTGTCACTTGAAATTTACTGCCTTAGCAGCCTTAATTTGTGTATGGCTTAATTTTATTTTTAACTATATTAAAAAAATCTGTACTATAGATATATCATTTAACTGTTTAAACCCGTCTTGATTATTAACAGTTGTTTAATAATTAATTTAACTTGAACGTCAATAGAGGTACATTCGTCATTTAAAAGTATATTTTAAGAACAAGAGTCCTCTATGAAATAGAGAATTCCTTGTTTTTAATTTTGATACCCTTAGCGAAAGTCTAGGATGTTCCGTAACTTTATTATCTCAACGAAAACGTTCACCCCCCAACAGATGGCAGTACAATGAAGACAGACTGTCTACTATCGATTGAATTGTATAAGTAATATAATATTTATTATATAAATTCAAAATTTTTCATGTACAATTAAGTTAATTTTAAGTAAGTTTGTCAAGTCTGCAAAATAAAAAAAATAACTATCAGTACTTGTTTTAAAAATGTTAAACAATGTTAAAGAACATTTTTAATAACTTAATTGTCTTCTTAAAATGACTTAGGTTTTTTTTATACTGAATTTTATAAATCATATGTAAAAATGACAGTAAAAAGTCCTAAAATAATGTTAAATCTTAACATTAAAAAAACTCTACATTATCTATGCGCATTCTTAAGAGGAAAACGGTAAAAAAGTATTATACAGTGAATTTAAACGTGCATCAGATCAGATACCCCGGAAGTTAAATGTCATTGTTTTTTAATCTGAATTTCAATTGTTATTTAAACGTGTTAACACTGAAAAGCTTTCCTTCTATAACGACATCATTATTTTCTCATATTCAACCAACGACATCTATGGTATTTCTCTAGAACTATTTTACAGACCATTATAGTAAATACGGCTTGATAGAAGGGAAACCTTATTTGAGTAAAACAAAAAATAGAATGCGCTCAACACTCCAACGAATCTCGGTATTTCTGAGATGCTGCTGAAAATTTACCAAGTATGGTGTCTAAGAAGTCAACAGATGCCACTACAATAGCGCCTAGATTTCCAAAATCAATACAAGACAATTTAACGTAAAAAATATATAGTTGACGTTAATTATTAATATTTTTTATATTATTATTATGTAAACGCAAGAGGTTTTCATAATACGATAACTTTGTGTCATGTGTTGATGACAGCTTTATTACAGAAACTCAATGTAATTTAAAATTTAAAACGATTTATAATAGAAATGGTGCACCAGTGTTGTTATTCATTCACCATAAGCCCAAGCATATGATGGCTGCTCTGCAACTATAAATGCGACACTCTTCTGAGATAACTGACGATGCTTGGTCATACTTTTATCAATGACCAGCGACCCACACCGACATTGCACGGGTGCAATGCTGATACTAAAAATACTACAGATTTTTTTATATACACATCCGTATATCAAAATCCTTTGCAGAGTTTTAGAGATCTAAGCATACATAGGGACAGACAGACAGCGGGAAATAACTTTGATTTTTTATGTAGTGATATTACAAGGTGTGTGACGTTCTGAATCTCAAAAATCACATTTCAATAACTTAATAGTTCGCTTGTATAGCTTGACTACACCAGCAATATTATTATCATTAGTACAGTATCATTAATTGACAATATAATTAGTTGGACTAGACGATAGTATGCCTATAAATTAGATATCAGGTCTGGCCCGAAAGACCCTTTCACCCGTTACCGATACCGATACCGATAGCAATAAAATAATAATGCATTTTTCTTTTGATGCAAAATTCTCAACATAGCTTATTCCACCACGCTGGTCTAACACGGATTCGTCGATGCGCATCTATGTGGCAGAATTTCATTGACATAAGTCACATGAAGGTGTCACGAGATAAATTATAAAAACAATTTAGGCACATTGAAATTAAGTTGGGCTTGCCAAGGCTTGAATGCTCGGTTGAATGAATCATCGGTTAAGTTGCATTCGTTCTAATCCATCTCAGATTGACCTTATGTAGAAAAGGCCTTAAAAAACATTTGTTAGATTTTAGGCGATTAATAAAGATACAGCTTATTTCATGAAGTTATTGTAATGTTAGCATTATTGACGGCGAATTCCCGTAAACACGCGTAATAAAAGCATTTATAATCACAAAGCAAGCTTCTCTTGTTCTTCCCCTTTTTTATTTCTAAAAAGGACACACTGTTTAAACGCTGTTAATCTTAACGAATGTCAATAATATAGGTAACTTAAAACTTATGAAACAAACTTATTGTTAAAGGAGTTTTGTGGACTTGATAATATTAATTTCGCATAACGAAGTTTAAAACTGGACGGATTGGAAAATCTGGCAAAACCCGGATGACAAGTCTAGAGGAAGAAAAGACATCGGATTCTTATTACTTGGTTGGACTTGGGTAATCTGGTATTTGTCTCTTATACGTCTTACCTCTTTATGTGGTAAGGTGTTATGTTCGTATGGAGTATTGGAATTTAATTCTCTCAAAATCTATACACGTTTCAAGTGTTCGTATTTCCTCCCTTTGTACAAGCATTGTTTGTTTTGCAAAAGGATATGATTTTTTAAATAATTCGAGGTCACAACTTATGGTATCTTATTGAAAATTAGCATAAAAGTAACCTGGAACTTAGATTAAGATTATATGCATATAAATTATGAGATGCTAGTTTAATTTAACACTTACCATAACTTATACTTAAAAATTAACTATACTGAAATTTACAGTTGACCTCGGAACACATGGACCTCGGGGTAATCATGCAAAAACCTTTCTTAAAAGTATAACATAGGATGACAGCTAGTTCATTTTTTGCCCAAAGGATCAGAATTGCGTGTTGACGGGATATGGCGCTAGAATTCTTGCCACCGTTCCAAGCGGTAATGATTTGTAAGTAATTATTTTTGTTTATAGGTACTTAAGGCGTTTTAATGTTTATAAATGTAATACTACTAAAAGAAAACACTTATCACATCCATTATAGATTTGAAAAGAAATTAGAAAAAACTAAATTATAAAATAAGATGTCATGTTTGTTTTAACCTTTCGACTTACACGTTTCTTCGAATTAAAACTTTAGTACTTTGAATGTCGTATCCTTGTTTTAACAGAAAACAAATTTTTTATTCAATCATTTATAAGGTGTACGTAACGTTGTTAAAAATATAACGAAATATAAATAACGTATAGTAAAAGTAACTTAAAAAAAAAAACTAAAATTTAAAATAACATGTCATGTGTGTTTTTAGCTTTTCTTTACTAACACGTTTCTTCGAATTAAAACTTTAGTACTTTGAATGTCCTATTCTTGTTTTAACAGGAAACAAATATATTAATCAATCATTTATAAGGTGTTATGTAGCGTTGTTAAAAATAAAACGAAATGTGCCTGACATTTTATTTTTATTTTACAATATATTTAGTAAATTTCATTGATTTACATTCACTAATAGAAACATCGACAGCTACTGTTTTGTTACAGATTTTCTTAAACCGATTAAAATATTTACATTTAGAGATAATGTTCTACATCATTTAATTGGCATAATACAATTATTTTATTTAATGTAAATGAACGAGATACTGATATAATGTTATCCGAAATAGAATATTATAACTATTTCAATTATTTTACTTTTAGTAGTAACATCATTGTTAAATAAGTATTTAATACATTTAAACTAGATTTATATATGTTTTATTAAACGTAAATATATACTTATCTAATGAAAATCTAATTCTAATAATATATATTTATAATTTGTCATACTATACTATGCGGTTTACTTAAAAATAAATAGCAGACAGGCGAAGTATAGTTCTAAGTCAAACTTATTTTCTTTTTATAATCGTAATACTTAAAGTAACGTTTATTTTTAAAATGAGGTTTATAATATGTTATTAATACATTATAAATGGCAGTTTCCGTGTATTGTACATTTATTAAATAAACAAATAAGAATTTTAAATTAGAAGCAACGTAAATTTCTTCAATAAAAAAACATCGTCAACAATATACAGTTAGTGCTATAAAGTGAGCCCACATTTAGCTACATTCATATCTTTTAATTCCACATAAAAGATAGAGATAGCGATGATTTTAGTGTAGTATGTCAGATTCATAGTTTAGTGTAGAAATTTTGTACAACAGAATCGATATCGGTTCCAATACAATGTTTTATCAATATGAACGAAATAATTACAAGATTTTTATTTTTATTTTATTTTATTTGAATGGCACATCAACATTACATACATTAAACACTTAACACTAAACATTTAAAACTGATACTTATCTGATGTATGTACCAATTACAGACGTACACAGCACTGCTGAAGATTACTGTCTAGCTGCTTAATAATAATATTTATCTTTTGAGATTACAAAAATATTACAAAAAAAATAAAATAAAGATAACAAAAGAATTTTCAATTACAAAAATATTACGAAAAAAATACAGATAACAAAAGAAGAAAGAATATCACATAATATAAACTACCAAAGCTAAGTTTTGCCAACACCAAGGAAACTCTTTCTATTGTAAGGATATACGAACGTATTCGAAACTTAAATATAGTTTATAGACAATGCTAAAGCTAGTGTTAAATATTTTTTTCAAAGCGAAACTTCTTTTGGCGCGCTGGGAATACATCTTCAAAATGCAGTTTGAGTAGAATGTTTCGTAGTATTTGTTACGTTTGAGTGATGTAAATCTTCAGATTTAACTTGTACTGATTTTTTATCTTTAAATTATTGTTACATAATCTAAATCCCTAATCAAATATATAGAAAACCCAATAGACACCGTTAAAAATAAGAAAGCATATCGGGAAAATGACGCGTGAATACGTGTCTATGACGTTAACGTCACGTATTTTGGGCATCGAAGCTTTTATGACGGTAGCGCCTCGTTTCAGAGCGTGTATCATCTTTGGCTTGTTGGCATTATCTGTAACAATAATAATAATAAATATAAGACAATTTACTACTAATATAAATATAATAATAAAAAAAAATATTACTAGTATCACATAAAACTAAGCAACCAAAACCTTTAGATATATAAATTTTAATTTAAAAAACAGGTTTCTGAAAATAAAACAATAAACACTAATAATCATTAATAAATAATAAATTGAACTGGTAAAATTATACATATGTATTTTATTTGAATCGAAGGTTAATTGTCAATTAAAGTATCTTAAATATAATCGTTTAAAAAAGTCTAAAATAACCCATTTCTAAATGTTATAATTTATAATTAAAAATAATATATTTAATATATTATGTAAAGCAGAAATGTCCCACAGAGTTTACAACTATGTAATAGCCCTAGATTACATAATTGTTTATATAAATGTAAATAATTAGTAAAGCAAAACAGACAACTCTTAACGCAATAAAACAGCACGTTAAAACGATATGTAACATCTGCCACACCAACGAAGTAGTGCAGCGTTGTGAAATAAGCTTCCAAGTGTTCTCCATGAGAAGACAATTGGTCTCCTCCGTGTTAAAACACGCTTTTTTAATAATCCAAATAAAAGGTTAAAGGTAGGTAGGTGGCGCATTGGAGATGTAAGGAAATTTGATCACTTACCATCAGGTACCTATTCCACAAGCAAAAAAAAACAATACTTTGCATTGCTGTTTAACGGTAGAATATAATATGTCACAAGCTATACAATGGTTTTTTGCCAGACGGGTTTGCACAAAGCATAGGGGCCGAATGAAAGCTAAATAAAATATAAATGAAAATAAAATATGTAATATATCATATACTTCTCGAGTTCTTCGAATGAGGCCGTGTCCTGTAGCGCAGGTTCGTATAATCTCTCTGGAGTCGCAGCGACGGTGGTGCGCCAGTGGTAGGTGGCAGCGGTCGCGACCGCAGACTTGGCAATGGAGACACTCGTCCAGTGGTAGTTGTGTACTCACGGAGAGCTATGATTTCTTCTGGAGAGTGGGAACCTTCTTTGAAAGAAACATAATTTAAAATCTCTGTAATGTAGAGACATAATATGGATGATTTTGTTTTTTTGTTACAAAAGAAACCGTAAATAAGTTGGCATGGGTGAAGTAGTTAGGTATAAATATTTAGGTAAAATATTTTCTTTAAAAAACAAATCAATTGTGGTGTCAATTACTAAATTCAATATAAAAATACTAAATTGTGATTTAATTGACATACATAAGATATACCTAATACAAAAAAATCTTTTTTAAGGTAGACTCTAATTAAATATCCTTTTATAATTATTATAATTCTTAATTTACATATTATGATGATGATTGGATGAATATTCAATCAAAGTTCATAAAGACCTACCGCCAGATTTTAGTTCCTTATCCATACTAGTGCTAGTGGAGATTTGGTCGCGGTTTTTTAACTTGGCACGCTTTCTTGCCCTTGCGCCCCAGTAGGTATAGTTTACTGCGGCATATTCCAGGAGTGCCGCGAATACGAACACGAAGCACATGACAAGGTAAATGTCAATTGCTTTCACATAAGATATGCGGGGCAAACTGCTCCTAACACCTGTGCTAATGGTAGTCATCGTAAGCACAGTGGTAATTCCTATAAAAAAAAACTTTGATTATTTGGCTCAACATATCTTATCTATATATTATTATTATTATTTTACCTAATGCAACTCTAGCCGAAGTAGCCTCGTGATTGATCCAGAATGAGACCCAAGATAGCATTACAATCAAAATGCTCGGCAGGTAGGTTTGAAACACAAAATATCCAATGTTCCTTCGAAGTTTGAAACTGAGAGATAACCGTTGATAGATGCCAGTAGCTAACTTCTCCTGAAACGACACACGACTTTAATAGGTGCGCTTTCTCTGTCGTGATTTATGGCCCAAGTTAAGGAATTTGTATTAGGCGTAGAGTGCCAGTATCTAATGTGTATTAACATAGTACAATTTACTAAACAAAGTATTTATGGGAAAGGTGTTAATATTATATACATGTAAATATAAATATCCGTATAAAGTATAGATTTGTTCTTTTAGGATGGCGTGCACCTTTACGGTAAATTAATTGTTAAAACAAAAAAAACTTATAATAATATGTATACTTTTTGTCGACTTTACTCTTAGTCACCTCACGCACACTAAGACATTGTAAGTACGAGCGTCACTCATACTAATGCACGCTGATAATAATTTAACGTGGTGAATCGATCACCATACTAATCAAACTAATTAAATAGAACATGTTATATAATAAATATCAAATATGAAAATTGGTCGCCACACCTTTCTGTCGTTAGTTTCGTGTCCGAGAATAGTAAACTGAGGAAGTTCTGCATCTTCGACTCCACGTACAGGTGTTTCTTTCCAGTACATGACCACGTCCGACACCGTGTAGCCATCTATATGATAAAGTTGTACGTTAGTATACCGTTATAAATGTTAATTATACGAATACAACAGTTAATGTATTTCGTACAAGAAGCTATTTAGCTCTTGAATGAAATTATGAAAAGATGTGTCGGAAAATTGTCGGTCAATATTTGAAATTCCATATCATTCAATGGAGTATAAAATAAGCATAAATAAAAAAAACATTACGGCTCAACCACAAAAAATTAACGCTTGCTCTAACAAAACTTTAAACTCAACAGACGAAGCAAGCGAATAATGGTGAGCTGGATTGAGAATATAGAGTCACACAGCTTTCAATCTCGACGGTGCAGTTCTGGCTGTCAAGAGGGTAGTAGTGCAAGTCCATCATGCAGGCGAGTGTGGCCGTGAAACGCATGCCGTAGGTCACGCTACCGTCCCCGCCGAGGCGAACCAGCTTGTTGCGTTCCGTCACATCGTGGAGAAAACTAAAATACGAACAAATCGATAAACAAATTAATAAGATATATAACATATTTTCATAAAAAATATTATTTTACATTATATAATGTTTTACAGGTAGATCACCAGTGAAGATATTTATTTATTCTTAATTTTACATCTTATTTTTGTCAAGAATCTTACCTATTTTTGTCGTTTGCAAAGAAGGTGTCCGGTACCCAAATTTTATCAGCGAAATCTCCAGATAAGGTTAGGACCTCGTCTTGTAAACCGAAAGCGAGCCTTTCATCTTTCCAATATTGATTTAAATAAAGGGTTATTGTGTAGTCCTAAAAGTACATTTAAATGAAATTAATCCACGAATGTAAGGGAGTTTTGTTTACGGTAAGCATGGGGTATCTTAACAATAAAAAGTGGTTGAAGATTCCATCGATTTGCTGACTCAACTTTGCTCCTCGGTCACCGACGGCAGATATGTGTCAAGTGATCACGGCCTTGCTCTCTTTTCGCTATTAAAAGCTTAATGAATTACAACGAGCAATCGAGTACACCCCTGTTTTGTCAGTAAAGCAATCTCGACGTCGAGTTGTTGACGTGTCACGTTCAACTAACTTCCGAAACTCAAGATAATGGCTTCGTTTATTATTATTATTTTTTATGAATATTATGTTCAATTACAAATGATTTTAATATAATTAAAAATTATGCGTGAATTGACGTTTAAAGCAGTATTCGTAATGAGTATCCTATGACACATGGCTAACATTTAGATAAATTACTCCTATAGATATATTTTGAAGTGTAAACTTCTATAGCCGCGTTGGGCACTTTTTGGTAGAGAAAAATCTTATAGGTTAGCGTCACCGACATGCTCATGACAGGCACATGCGCAACGGTCGTCTGCTGTGCGCGTTAGACGCTTTTTGGATGGGTGAAATATCGTGTGGTCGCGTCACCGACATATTTATTTATTATTATTTCATTACCTTATATTATTAAAATCTTTAATTTAAAATGATGAAAAACGACCATTCCATTACAAAAAAATATTTAAAATATAATAATTCGAAATAATTAGTTACTAATTTAAATTATAAAAAATAAAATACGCACTTTGCTATTTTTTAAAATAATTATAAATATAATTTTATCATTTATCATTCGATTTTAATAGTGGATTTTTTTTAAAAAAAATATTGTTATGGAATTAGGTTTATTTTAAAATCAAAATATACTTTAGTCATGTAGGCTTTTATAAGCACTTTTGAATCGTCATTTTACAAATTTGTTTAGATCCTTGATTCTAAAGATGTCTTCAGACGGTGGTAAAAGAAATAATTGAATTTCTAAGTGAAACAATTTAAATATGTCCAATAATCGTACTAAAAATCTGTACTAAAAATTTAAAACAACAATCGGTGCGTTTTTTCTGCGATACTTAGACAGTTTTGAATCAAATATATTCATTTCTTACTGTAGTTTACCATAAGCCAATTGTATCTTTTTTAGAAGACAATGACATAATTGAAAGTACAAAAAGTCTTAAGTATTGTTGAAATTAATGATGACAATGACGCAAACAATGAAAATAATGGTAAAAATAAGTACATTGACATTTATATAAATACAAATACTATCCAAAATAATGGGATTGTATTTTAATCGTAAATTTAATTAAATTGTATTCATATTTTGTAATGATCTTGTACTGTAAATGATGCAACAGATTTGAAAACCAGAGTGATTTTAATTAAAAAATTAGGAAATTTAAAATTTTAATACTAAACGTTCTAAGTTTTCACTTCTATCGGCAGTCCCTATTGCTGCCAATATTTTTTTAATCATACTGTATACACAATGCAATACACATGCGCTTTTAATGTGTTCACTAAAAAATATCAACATAATGTCACTAAAATAACTAAATAGGCAAAATTAATTATAGAAAATATAGACTCTTTATAAAAATTTAATCATATCACACACTTCTCTGTAAAAAAATTTCATATATCCTTTTTACTTATAGTAGGTAAAAAAAAAAACACAAATAAATATGAAAAAAAAAATGTTCCTTCGTATTTTTGTTTGTCCTCAAACATAATGCTAATATAAAAAAATAATCATAACATATATATATAAAAAAAACAAACATTTTAATCGGATTAACAGTTTTTATGAGCCTACAAAATCAAACCAAAGAGGTTTAATTCGAGGCATTTCAAGACATAAAGTGTACATTTCGATGGAATACATAAACATTAAAAAAACAACAAATTGACCTTGAGTATGAAAATGCTTTGAAAACAATAATTTTCACTCACCATATTAACTTCGGATATTGCGTCGAAACTAGCAATGGTTAAATCCATGCCGACGTAAAGCGGGTCGCCTGTGGAGTAATAACATTTGTGCAAGGAAGCAGGTCCTCGATGCGAGTTAAATGGACTGCTGACGAATGGCAGCGTGTTTACTGAATTCAATATATTGAATCTACATGCCTCGGAAAATGCAATAAATAATGTGCATCCTAAAGGTTACGTGTAATATGAAACAAAGTTTAAGTTGCAGAATTGTAGCTATATTTATTTAGGAATTCTCTATCTACGAGGGAAACTTCATAAGCATTAATTACTATGAGTGAGTGTAAGTTATACCTTCATCGAGATATTAAAGTCAGTACTATTTACTTACACAACATTATTAATGTGCGAATCTTATATATACTATATATACGACCTACTTACAATCTAGAATATTATTATTTTTCATTGAGCCATGATTTAACTAGATAAATAGCTATTTTGACTATATCCAAAACATAGTGGGAAGATAGGAAAAGGCAGGAGCTATGATAAAACTACTTTTTTAATTATACATATTAAAAACAAGTTTAACAAGACTGTAACAGTGTTTTAGGGATATTTATTGTTCTTATAACAATTTAAGTGTTCATGAAATATACTTACAACGGTTGCTTTTTATCAATATTTTTTTTCTTTCTATAATTACCTATATGACGAATAGGCATAATCCACAAATAAAAATTAACTGTAATAATCAATTCACATAGCAGTTAGTTTTGTTTTAAGTTCTAAATTGTTTAGTTTACGTACCGCCAAAGTTAGGACGTAGACGAATGTCGTAGCCGTCGAGAATCCGAGTAACCGTGTGAGTGACGTTCTCCAAACGATCAACCGCTACAGTGCGCTCCGGTCTACAAAAAAACATCATAACCAAACGTCAACATTTTCACTTCATTTTCATTTTAGCAGTCGCTCCGGGTGATTTTACCCATATCAAGCATTACTGCTCCACACCGTTGAGTAGCGTGATATTTAAAGTTTGACATTTAAAGTTTTACCAATCTCAATAGATGAGCTGCCTGACGCAAACAGATAGTTACAAATCATCTATTCAGATTAAACTAACAAGTAACTGCCTGTTAATATTCCACTGCTTGGCAAAAGCCTCCCTTTTGAGGAGAAGGTTTGGAGCTTACTCTACCACTCTTTTTTAATGCGGGTTGGTGGATACACAATGCAGATTCCCTTCTCTCACGTGCAGGTATCCTCGCGATGTTTTTTTTGGCCATTATTAAATTTATTATAATAAAATATATTCCCAGATAACAATTAAACAGTATTTGATGATCAAAGTCACGAGTCGAAGTCGAAGATAAGGTGACCCGTAGATCCTCAAAGACATACCAAGGTTTTGCATCGAAATATCACCGACCTGTGATGAAAGACACTCAGTGGGATTTTGGTATTTTATTCCAATAATTTAGGTTATAATCATATTGAAAGTAATGTAATTTTAAACTAAATTTATATATAATATATAAACCAGTATCAATCTGATTAGAATTTCTTGAGTAAGATTACTGTAATACAACTATACCCTAGGGGAAAAGTAAGGCTTATAATGGATAGGTATAATCGAAATGCATTAATTTGAAGCAAGAAAACCAAATGTTTATGTTTCAACAAATGAGCTGAAGGATTAATTTAATTTCATATATATATATATTTTTACAATTTTATTACGCAGCGCAACCGTGGTGCAGATGCTGTCCTTAATATTGGTTGTGGTCAATTAATAATAATATCTACCACGTGAGCAAATCATTCCTTGATTTTTTTTTTAAATTTTGTAACGGCAGTACTTTTCGGTAAGAATTAATTTTGTATCTCACCCGTGACATGCTGACAGCCGACTTACGATGAACCGCCATTTTGATGTGGGATAAATTTCATAACTACTAATAAATGTCGCATATCACATTCCGTCATTTCACGCTCGTGTTCCGCGGTGTGTTTCGAGTTTTTGTTACAGAATATTTTCTGGTATTCCGCTGTAAAAGCAGGGGATTGCAAAGTAGGCGACAAAATATATATTTTGACGAATAATTTGAAAAACCTAGCTAGGTGTTTCAAATTAATTATTCGTCTCCTTTTACAATAAAGAACACGGTAGAATAAGCTCCAAACTTTAGTCTTTCTTCAGTTACATTTATAGGCTCATATTTTTTTATTTGTTGGAAATGATTGCATCTGTCACGCACAATACATCCAACTGGCTGTATATAACATATGTACCTTTTCTTTTCTTATAATATATGTAACTTAATAACCTAATATTCACCTAATCAAATGTTGTAGTTTTCGTGACTCGTAGTTCCGAAAGCACAGCCTTACTTAGCTACAATGTGATTCATAGTTTCATAATATATTCCTTATAATGACATTAGCATTTATACAAACAACAAAAAATATATAGGCTTTAAATTGATTTTACGTCAAAAAACACAGGCAAAGTTACACTTTATTAAATCAGCGCGTACTGCCAATCAATTACAATTAACAAAAATTAATAGAAACGTAAATATTTTCGCTTATTTTACACTAGAAGTTTTTATTAGAAAAATAAAATTGTCATTTTATAAAAGAAATCTATTCATAAACCATCAAAATATCTATTAACAATCAGTCCTCAGGCGAATAAATCCCTTTCAAATAACATCTGTATATATGCATCTAAATACTTAGAAGAGGTATTTAAATGAGTTTCCCTCTGGCTTAGATAGAATTGCCATTTAGCGAGAGGATTCCCTAAATCCAATATGAAATTAACCTAACGTCGGTGACGGTCGGAAAACCTATTACAACAACGAGATAGATTTGTGCTTAGTTCAACATGACTGGTCTAATATGACCAACTACTATATCTATTATCTCCGTACTCATTGTTACGAATTATATATTTTTAATATTTATAAAAATTATCATCTTTATAAAAAACAATCTTAATTTAAAATAAGCAGCAATTTAAATTTACCTTACACTTTTACATTTAATTTTAAAATGTGTTTAAATATACGCACTTTCAAAACGGTTTCACGATACCGTCGGCCGTCGGAACTTTAAAAAATGTAAACCAATCATTTCTACTTAATTTTTTTTTTTTTTATTATTATTGTCATTCGTAAAATAATAGTTGAAATATATTCACAGATTTTATTTTTCTTTGTGTGTCAATCACCTGAAAACTACTAAATGGATCATGAGACTATCATATGACTAATCAACTGCGAATCATTCAAAGGTGGTTAAAGCTACATATTATTATTTTTTTGAATCTCATTGTTTCCCTTGCCCTTTTATATTTAGTGCTCAGCGAAGTGGGCGGGTAACAGCTAGTTTAAAAAAAATATATACTTTATATACATGCCACGCAATAAATGGTAAACTTAACAAATATCATAATATTTATTTCTAGCTGAAATCTTTCAGACAAAATTAATAAATTTGCAATGTAAAATACAATTTTTTGGACGAAGTCTTGTGTTATAGCAATACTTACTGTGCTTTTACTAAAGCAAAAAATAGCAGGAGAATGAACATAAGCAGAAGTGTCTGGCGCGCGTGCAGGCGAGCTGAACGCGCAGGAGGTTGGCGACTCACGCTCATCGCGCGGTCGAGGCGCGCGACTGTCGCCGCATCGCGCGATCACCGACACCACATGTTTCCCAATACTACGTTCTTTGAACCGCACATTACAACTTTTAAACTTTTGAAGCAAGTCTCATTACCGGTAAAGCAAAGAGTTGCGTTGCGCGAGACGCAATGCAAGTTATCGCAGTGTGCGATCACGGTAAGGCGTGAGCGGTCGCGGCGGCAGCGGCGCGCGGAGTGTCGTCGCGCGTGCGCCACGCCTCCACAATGGACACTTATAACTTTGTAACTCCCTTACTTTTAACTTAGGGAAACCCGCCCAAAATATTTACAACAGATCACACTATATACTATTAAAAGTAAATTCAGGAGAAATTACAAACACTGTAGTACAACTTACATCTATACGTACATCTAAAATCCTTTTATTAATAATGGATTAAAAGAAATCCGATAGAACTTTTAATTATTTGAGAAATGATTAAAGTTCTTTAATATTGTAAACACTACGACTTGCTTCCATCTTGCTTATGGAAGTGAACCTGAAGTATATAGCCGTCGAGTATCTGAATGCATGTTGGTGGAATGTGATGCAATGCTGCGCGCAACCGGCAGGTGCGGAAGTTATTTGCAAGGCGCGACGCGTCCGCCCGTAGATTAGACTCGTCAACGATGATAAAATGTTATATTTGTGTATGCTAAACAATTGAACAATTTATCGGTTTATGAAATCTCTTACAAGACTTATAGATTTTCTTATTCGACACATTAATGTTTTGTAAAGAGAGAAAGCAAATGTAAACTGTAATCTATAGTAGAGTAGATACTAGATGTATGTAGCCTTTATCGGATAATAAGTTAAAAAAAATCTAATCAAAACCAAAAGTCTTTAATATTAATGTTTTTAAGGTTTAAAAAAAGAAATTTAAATATCCTGCATCATCAAGCACTCATGCCGAAAGACAAAAATATTTTTAATAAAATGGCACTCATGATGTTTTCACAAGTTCAATTGATTCCATATAATATTATTTCCAAACCAATAAGTTGAATGAAAAGATCTTATCGTATTACAAATAGCAATTCTCATGATACCCAGCGCCATCGGCGCGTAAAAAATAAAAGGGGCAAAAAAATAAGTGCGAATATATTCGCATTTCGTATATAATATCGAAATATTTCTCCAAAAAAAGTACTAGTTGTAAAATATTAGGAAAAACAAATATTATTTTGTAAAGCTCTCTGCATAGCTGGTTTGTATTTCTTAAAGCGTGTGTGAGTACATTGACCATTCACAAGCATTTTACAGCAAGGGACATGTACCCGTCTACCTTCTTGAAAATAATAATACAATATTGTTTTGCACACGACCAAACATTATTCTTATAATTATTAAACAATATCCCAATTAGTCCTTAGTGGTATATTATTTTTTTATACCTTCGAATCAGAAATAATATTTCGGTGAAACTGGATAAGTTCCCTAGATTTTTATCGTAAGTTTAAATCCACGAAACGGATATATATTTTCCAAAATAGTCCATGGACCGTAATATAAGCGTAACTGCGACATACCTCGCAGGAGTAAAATGCCTACTTGAAATAATGTTGTCGTTTACGTTTGCCAGTGTTTTCACTCAAAGTACCGTCGTCCTTTCAGAGTGGTTCACCCGCTAACTATGTAGGTAAATAACATTACTGAGCTTGCTAAGACGTTCATTCGAGCGAATTCAATATACCTGTATTCAAAAAGTAATGTAGTTTCTAAGTGACACAATATAAATTGAAAAAAATAATAATAGTCAATTATGATATTTTACTATTATAAAACTCAATAATAACATTGAAATGTAACGTTATACTTACGTGAAATTAATTTATAATATGTCTCAGTAACATACGACATTTCACCTGAATTTGCTATTTAATTTTCAAATCTAGTTTTGTAAAAACATCGTATTATACATGATAATAAATAATTATTATCATGTATAATACGTAGAAAAAATATATTTTCAAAACACGTCAAACATAACATTGCTTTATGTATACGAAACTTAATTTACTTATAATTTCAACTTATTTATTATTATTTTTTTTAAAAACTTAATAGAAAAATTATCGAAATGTAAGCTTTTATGAATATGTATCTCATATAATTAATTTTAAAATTTTATAAACAACGAGTGATTGATTTGTTTTTTAATGATAAAACATACCAGGCCTTAATTTGGTTTGAATTTCGAATTCCTGTCGAGTCACATTTAATTATACATTTAAAGTAATTTAAACTTTTATTAACAGTAGTGTGTGTCGAACAAAGTTGCGGTTTAAGCCGATTGGCTTTCAGGCATCAGAAAAGATCAGCGCATGCGTGGTTAGCAGAATTTCAAGTAGAGTCGCGGCGGACTCGGAGCGCGCGAACCACCAAGACGGGAATCATCTTAGCTACTGATTAGGGCGCCACAGAAGTGCAACTTATTTAAAATTAACCTAACAAAAACGCATAACTATTTAAACCAAAGTGCACGAACGAAATTTTTAAGATGGTCTACGAAAATTTACTAATAACTTGCATCGTACTTCTTTTGGGGTAAGTAATAATTTTATTATTATAAGATATTTAAAAGTTATAAGTGATTATTGTTTATATAACAATTTTTTTTTAAATTTTAAATAACAATAAGAAGTTAAACACACACGATATCTGCTCATAGCCTCATAAATAATAGTTATTTATTCAAAGTATAATTAAATTATCTCATAAACGTGTATAGAAAAAATTAAAGTAATAGCTCAGTAATAACTTCATGTAGAGGCAGTCCAGGCTTGTCCCTTAACCTAGATTATTTTTTCGCCATTATTTTTAAAAAGTTAATAAGAATAAAAGCGAAATGAAGTCATTAGAGTTGGAATGTACAAAGGTGATAGCGATAAGCGATAGAAGATAAATATCATTAAGAAATCGGGATAGTGTAAATAATTTCTTCAAAAGTGGTTAAATTCAAAATTTATAACGTTCGAACACAACACAATATTATATGTACTTACAAAAAACAACCACTTTTTATTGACCTTTCACGCTTGAAATCGTTAGGCAAAATAAAACCTTAAACTCATAATATTAGTAAATAGCCCTTACTATGTTGATACTTTATGAAAATAAAATTGTTTCATTTCATTCTCACTTCCAAACAAATACACTCAGTTAGTTTATAAAACAGATTTTAAGTTGAAAAATCTCTCTAACTATTCATCCCGCCTAAGTTATATTACTAATTTTCATGACGATGAAAGTTTACGGATATTAATATTTTAGTAAGTGCGCTGAAACTTAAAATTTACCTTTTTCGCTATTAAACCGCAGCTCTCGTAAAATTTTAGTTCAAACGGAAACCTTTTTCAAATACCTTACGTGTTCGGAGCATCTCACTTCTGAAGTATGCGGCTTAATGCTTTCCAATCAACAATCAATTTTTTTTAAGGTTTTTGCTTTTAGTGTTCTAATAGAGGCAAAGAAAAACAAACTAAACAATAGTTTCAATAAAAGTTAAGCAAAATTTAGGCACAATCGGTATGTTGAAACTTATTTAAAACTCAATTGTAAGAGTTGAGCCACACACATACTCACAGAGGAAGTGGGGATTAATTTAAAAAAATATGTGAAATGTACTACAAGTTAAGGTTATAGTTCTTGCTTTTTTTGAACACAGCTTATGACAAACGATTTATCCCTAGAACTAATTATTTCATTTTTGTACATGTAAAAAAAAGAGTCCGATTTACTGAATATCTTATTAGCATTGCACTAGAACTTGAAAACTAGTCCTTAAAGAATGTCCTTCTGAGTGATGATTAAGATGGACTGTTAGTCCAAGCAAAATAGCCTACAAATTCTCTTACCTACCCTCCTTTTATAGTTTTAGGTTTCGAATAAGCAGATTCTTTATGATTTATCAAATTCCTTTCGGTATAGTAGTCGTTTATATAATAAAATTCTACAGTTATTTTTAACTTTGCCTATTAATAAATATATATCGTAAAAATATTGATTATTGCTTAATAAAAGACGTGGAGTTTACTTGGTGGTAGAGTTTTGTGCAAGCCCGCCTGGGAAAAAATCACCCAATCATTATATATTCTACTACCAAACAGCAATGCCTAGAATTGTTGTGTTCCGGTTTGAAGGGTGAGTGAACCAGTGTATCTACAGGTACAAGGGACATAGCATCCTAGCATTTTTATACGATGTAAGGAATATTACCCATCCAAGAGGTCATAGACTAAAGTCACTTACCATCAGTCGCCTCATTTATATAATAAAAAAGTGGACTCTATTTGTTAATTTTCATATAACAAATATTGACTCATACATTGTAAATCGGAGTAACTACTGAGTTTCTTGTCGGTTTTTCTCAGTAGAATCTACATTTCAAACCACATAATATTTCAATGGTGCTTTTATAACCAATGCAGGGTCGCAAAAGCTAAATAAAGAATATTTTGATTTTAAACAGACTTAGTGCGAGTACATACCTGTATATATATATATATATTATTATTGTGTGGTGATTATGCGGAGCTGAAAGTATTTAATTATAGTCGTAGCTCATTATATGTATATACGAACACAGTTAGGCGTAATATTGTATCACTTGCTTTGTTAGGATTTATTACATAAAAAGTTAAAACTAATTTCGAAAAATATTTATTGATGATGAATAATTTTATGTCCTCATATCTAGAGATACTGGAACACAGCCTCTTTCTGTTTCTATTTATGTCTTTGCTTTCTTTTTCGAAACCACTTTAGAGATTTTTATACAATTGTCACTAAGAACGATACACGAAGAAAGACTGCATATATGATTTAATTTATATTGTTTTTATGAATATGTTAGTTACCTTGGGCATTACATATATTATGTAGATTAAGATTGTCTTTTACTATAACCTTCGAATGAATATTTTAAAAGATATTAACGTTTCCAAATGGTGTGCAAAATTATATGATTCGCTGCGAAACGAGTGGTCGGGTAACAGACTAACAAATACAATTTTGACATTAACAGGTACAACTATCCAAATTTTAATGTATGATAAGTCGTGGACACATTTCGATCTATTTCATAATAAGCTTATAATCTACAACCACAAGTCAAAATAAATTAATGTTATAAAACAAAAATACCTATTACTTATTGTTTTGCTAAGCTCACTTCTCATTTTTCGCAATTGCATTGATCAATAAGAAGCCAGATCTAACTTAAATTTCATTTTCTTTATTGCACGCACTATTAAATGATTAAGGACTCTATATAATGCTAAGCTTTTTATTAATTTGACTCAAAATAAGCTCAGAAATCCAAACAAAAGCGTTCAATGTTTTGCCATCAAGTACAGTCGGATCTTGACAAATGGGTATAATTTTAAGGTAGATAAAACCTTAACAAAATGCCCACATTACTGTAACTGGATTTACCAGTGATTGCGAGCAATCTACGCCTTGCGTTACTTTACATTTACGCGTAGCTTTTATTGAATTTATATTTTTCCATCGCGTTAGAGTTTCATTACGTTGTAAATGTGGTACATTATTCGGTCATAACGAATTTTATGATTAAGACATCAGCTTACTTCAAATCGTTTTCAATGGATTCGCTAAATTTTGACTACAAAAGTAATTTTATAACATAAATATATTCTTAATTACGAAGAAGTCAGAAGAAAGAGAGAGAAGAGAAGTCATATCACTAAAATTAAGACCTTATCTATATAAAAATTAAAAATAGTTACTGTACAAATCACGGGAAATATTAGCTAGTATTCTTGCCACCAATCCACGAGGTCATAATTTGATGAATTTGTATATATATTTCCAAAAAAATAATGATCAGATGAATTTTTGTATGTGAATCATGTATGCGTTGCGAAGCAATTTATCCGATTTTGATAAAACTTTGGTAAGTTATTCTGTGATCACCAAGAACAAGTTTGTTTTTTAATTAACCCCTAGATAGAATAAAATGGTACATGCAATGCTCTTTCAACAGCAGTGATGGAATTACTCCTCGCGGCCCTAGGGCGGTAAAAGTTGATTGATGAGATTTTATTTAGTAGTAGCGCCCTCTGGGAACTCACACTTAAAAATCCAAAAATCGCTAAATAAATGAACTAATCTAATTCTTAAATCAGCCTCTAAAATTCCCACTGCTGGGCTAAGGCCTCTTCTCCCTTTGAGGAGAAGATTTGGAGCATATTCCACCACGCTGCTCCAATGCGGGTTGGTGGAAAAAACAAGTGGCAGAATTTCGTTGAAATTAGACACATGCAGGTTTCCTCACGATGTTTTCCTTCACCACTGAGCACGAGATGAATTATAAATACTAATTAAGCTCATGTAAATTCAGTGGTGCTTGCCTGCGTTTGAACCCGCAATCATCGGTTAAGATGCACACGTACTCACCACTAGGCTATCTCGGTTCTTAAAATATTCGAGCTTTATTATTTTATTATTTATTATGTTATTAAGATTTCATATAAATTCAGTAGTAATTATAGAGGTATATATATTTAAGTAATATGGCTGTACTATATGTAAAATAGACATGTGTGTGGGTGCGATCTGTGGAGTGTAGAAGTTCGAAACTCCTCGCAGAACATAATCGCGAAAATTCAGAAACACATTAAACAACATTGATTTCAATATTTATAGTTTATACCGTTTAAATTATACGCTTATCAAATAATATCGTATAATTAATATTTTACAATTGATATACGTAATGAATATTATATATTTGACGACCTCCGTGGTCGAGTGTACTGGTGTACACACTAGTTTTCATGAGTACGCCACTCCGTGGTCTCTGGTTCAATTCCCGGCCGAGTTGATGTAGAAAAAGTTCATTAGTTTTCTATGTTGTCTTGGGTCTGGGCGTTATCATCGTTACTTCTGATTTTCCATAAGACAAGTGCTTTAGCTACTTACATTGGAATCTGAGTAATGTATGTGATGTTGTCCAATATTTATTTATATTTATATGTATAAATATTTATAAAGAATATGTAACAAGTTTCTTAATATTATAGATTACGAATTATTTTATACAAATCGCTAGATTAATTTTCACTAATATTTGCCTAGTTTCTCGTATATCCCCGACCTCGTTCTCATAACTGAGATAGAACTCTAAGCCGAATACCGGATGTAATATAGCAAATACGATATTCCAATCAATGGTTCAAGGCGAAATGAATCGTGTCGGATGTTATAATGTGTTGTTTGCTCAAATACTCATCGCTCAATGTTAATACAAAACAAGAACCAACGCATACTTCGTCCCTCAGCATGTTGATAGATTAGGATTGAGAGCCTTACTGAACATTGAACCAAATACCATGACCTGAAAGTCAATATACTGAAGAGGACAGTGATATCATACATTTTAGTGCGCATAAAAGACTTCTTGTGTATCTGATAACATTTCAAACGCTTTCGAGTAACGAGAGATCGCGGTCATGTCACCTTTACAATGGGTACGAACTACTTTAAACAATATTCAATTTTATTATCTTTATGCACTTATATATATTATAATTTAGATATATTTTAGTGGTTAGTTTCAATCAACCCCTAAAAATGAAACTTTACGTAATCATTAAACTTTTAATAACGAATCGCTCGTTGTGGCCATTCTTTGTTACGTAAATAATTAATTATTTTAAGAGAATTACAGGATATTTACAATACTTGAAGTAGAATTTAAAAATAATATACAAAGAACTTGCTGATATTCATAGTCAAAAAAACCTTAGACGAACGCACAGAGCGTTGCATAGGAATTCAATAAAGAGTCCGCTATCTCTTGTTGTCGCTCGAGGGCCTTAACTGAAAATATCACATCCCGTGCGTGCTTATCGCAGTCACATTGTATGTATAAAGGTCCTTTCAGAGTTTCGACCCTAAACATTTTAAGAATATTGAAATTTACGAGTGTCCTTTGAGTGTTCGCACGGATTCAATGTGACGAATTTTATTTTGAAAATAAAGAAATAAGTCCCAAAACGGGGCGCTGGCTCTCATTTAATTATTATGTTCTTTATCAACTTTCCCTTTGATTCGCTATGATCTGAATAAACTCGATTCAAATTTGAATATACTTTTGTCGTCACAAAATCTTTAACTTAATGTTTGTTATTCAAAGTGTTATAACTACGTTTCTTAACATTTCCTTCCTGACATATGCGATAAACCATTATATATCTATATAAATAAAATTGAATGTTTGTATGTTTGTCCTATATATTTACTTTAACCTTTCATCCGGTAGTGATGAAACTTATGTTCTGCGTAGACTCGAGAAAGTTTCTAACGCTAAAAAAATATGTTTTTATTGAATGTTTGTCCTCTAATATAATTTTTCTGACTTCTATGTAGTACCCTTAATCTACTCTTCAGAAGCTGAGAATGGTAATTAGACACATATAAAACTGACAGAAGTTTCAATTATCTTCGATTGCCTTACATAACCGCTGCAAATCTTTGTTGAATAAAAGATTTGAAATCCCTGTTCAGACATTAAAATTAGGTTTCCAGTTACACGTACCATCACTTGTGCTGCATAAGTAGCATTAACGTAGCAGAAAATTCGAATCTTAGAAAATTTTATAGATAAAAAAGGGTTTTGCTGCGTATGATTAGAAAGAAAGAAATTAGAAAATATCTTATTTTAAATGCATGTAAGAAAATCAAAATGTAAATAAACGTATTATAATGATGATTTTACAAAGTACTTCTAAAATGATGTTTTTCATAAACCTTTTTATGTCCGATTCAGTATAGTTCCAAATATTAAGAAAAAAAAAATTGGCATTAATAATGAATTATAATATATTTTTAATACCTATAAAAATAAAGAATGGTAACATACATAAGAGTCGAGATGGCCCAGTGGTTAGAACGCGTGCATCTTAACCGATGATTGCGGGTTCAAACCCAGGCAGGCACCACTGAAATTTCATGTGCTTAATTTGTGTTTATAATTCATCTCGTGCTCGGCGGTGAAGGAAAACATCGTGAGGAAACCTGCATGTGTCTAATTTCAACGAAATTCTGCCACTTGTTTTTTTCCATCAACCCGCATTGGAGCAGCGTGGTGGAATATGCTCCAAATCTTCCCCTCAAAGGGAGAGGAGGCCTTAGCCCAGCAGTGGGACATTTACGGGCTGCTAATGCTAAAAAAAACATACATAAGTAATAAACCAATATTAATAATTTAAAAAGCGTCAATAGCGCAATGGTTTACCTAGCGATGTAAAAAGTCACAGGATTGATCCTGACCCCTTGGGCTATTGTCGGCCCCACACCTAACACAAGTGATAAGCTTAAAAGGAGGGGTAAATAGGAATATTAATAATTTGGGGCATTGCTAGTATTCATTTAAAAAAAAATTAAGTCGATTCGTCAAATGCGCGTTTAAGTCAAAAGTCAAATAAAATTGCTTACTTGTATATTATATACAATGAGTTGGTTTAGCCGCATTATATTTCATCTTCGCGGATTTAGAGTGTGTTAACAAGAACAGGTCACTTGATAAGGTGCCAATTTTATTAGACGATTAGATGACGCCGTCAATGTCAACCACCACTCAAAAGACATCGATCCTACAGCTTCTAGATTGAAACCTAGTTATCTGAGATGTCAATTTTGCTACGTTATGTAAAATAAAGTTCTAAATATTATTTAAAATATGATTGACTATGCTAAACGATTATAGCTTATCTTATATGTTTTATATTTGGAAGATTTCGTCAATGGGGTACGTCGCATAAAAATATTACAACAGATGATAATTTTTTCGATACAGTCTAATCTTTTTGCCAACATAAATTTGCCAAATGCATATGAAGGCTCCAAAAGAAAATATTATGAGAAAGACTGCACGTGTTGATGATTTTCACATATGTATCCAATTGATTGATTGACAACCTGGGAATGAGACCTGCATTAGAAGAAATTCCAAAACCTTCTCCTCTTTTTATGGAATATGTGACAAACGAGCAGAAGGCTCACCTGATGGAAAGTGACTACCACCGCCAATGGACATTTACAACACCGATGAGCTTACAGGTACATTGCTGGACTTTAAGGAATAGGTAGAAGAGCTTACCCATGCCGTATCGGTTCTAAAACTGGTTCCACAGAGTAGTTATGCGACACAGAAAACGCCTTACAAATCTTACTATACAATCGCGCTGTTGTGGATTTTAGACATCGAAATCCTCAAAATTCGCAAAAGGAGAGAAGGAATTTGCCCAAACGTTGGGCATTTAATGTCTGTTACTTTGTAGCAGGTACAGCCTCCGAATTTTACAAGCTTTAAATGAAATCTAAATACTGGGTAAAACAAAAATGAGCAGACTAGATGAGATTGATATAAAGTTTGTTTTAACCGCCATTAAGATAATACTATGATAGTTTGCTGCAGCTGTCGGAACTTTGCTTTTACTAAGACTAGACTAATTGATATCTGACACTAAAGACACTTGTAAAGTGAAAAGTTTTTTTCTAGGATATAATAATAATACTACGAGTATTTAAAAATTAAAAAAAAATAAAATATATTTTGTTCAAGGCAAATTAAAAAATATCTGTGAAATTCTGTTATAGAAACGAATACCTTGCTCCAAGAAGGATTTATTGACTTTGCGGAGTCGGAAACTTAGCATTATAAGCTTATCCTTACGTCTCATGTTCGTTCAATGATTATCACGGATTATATCAAAGTGATCAATGTTAACTGTGAATATCTATATTCACAGTTAACTTATATTATGTATTTCTACTTCGTTAAAAACGTCTCGATATCTCTAGCTCCAAGATTATAAATAGACCGGACTACTCTCCTTTGTAAAATAAATGCAAATTCAAAAATTGTAGTTTTACCCCAAAGTAATATACCAATGATACAATACTATAAAAATAACCAAAATATACTATATGCTGCGGAGTCTCCCTGTTTGAGGATTCCACTGAAATTTAGAATCTTAATTATGTTATTCCTAAAAACACCGTACTTTCGGTTATATTAAGAAAGTTGCTGTTTATAGTATGTATTTTTTATTAATATTCCTAACTAAATTATTTTTTGTAAATCAATCTGTGATAATGCACTGTTTACATCGTCATAGCATAGTTTCGACAAATAGCATTGATATATAATTGTATTTTTATAAATCATTTTGAAACGAAGTCATGTCTATACTACAATAATAAAAAAAATAAAAAACGTTCGATATCAGAATTGAACGACTTTTTATAGATAGATATATATGTATTAATATATATCCTTTATCAATACAATTTTCTTATAAGCAAGATTAAAAAAAATAAAAATTTTAAATTTAGTAACATAGTTAATAGTGTAACATAAAATAATTGTTATTGATGTTCAGACCACATGTGTTCTTCTTCACTGAAAGCGACAAACTTTTATGCTTTGTGATCTGATCGATGAGTTTATAATAAAAAAAAAAATTCTCCTTCATTATAAACAGAAATAATAACATATTATATGTAAGAAAAAAGTAATTCATAGAAAATATTGTACTCCGTATTTCCACTAAAACCAAAAAGTATTTTGTAATACTTTTATATTGGTGTGCAGGTGTATCAATGATAATTATGTGTAAAATTTCATCAAAGTCAGTGGGGTAAACTTATTTAAAATTCAGTTGCTACTTTTGACACACAAATAAATAAGTGAAGATAGATAAAACAAAATGCTTAAATGAGTATAATTATTTATAAAAAATAAATCTCAATCTGTCGGATAAGAAGATGTCTACAATTCCTACTAGTAATCCGTATATTTTATTTCATGTACACCTGGGAGTATAATTTTGCCTAAAGTTAAGCTAGTACCCAAAATAAATGCTTACTCAGGGCCCCTTTTCCATGAAGGAATTTACCTTTCTATTTAAAAACAAATAATGAAGTCAGTTCACCGTACCGCATCTGTGCAATGGCCTAATTTAATTTAACAATGACTACAGAGTTTCTTAAGATGGAGTAGTCTCTTCATCCTCCGTCGTATAACATTCAAGAAGTTATGATTTTATTGTTACTTCTCATGGCATTTGAGGAACTTTAATTTTATTTTTACCTAAAGGCTAAAACCATTCATTTTATATTAAAAAAATAACATCTCAACGACCTAGCACAAGAAAGAATACAGAATACAATAATACCAAAATTTATGAAAAAATTATTGAGTTTGTCAATAACGTTGACAAATTAAAAAATGACAGAACGTACGAGTCGAAGTTTCATAATCATGTCGTAGATAATTCATACTTGAATTTAAAATAACTTCATACTTTGCAATATTCTTTTCCATAATCGAAATATCGTGAAAAATCCAAACATAAAAAACATATTATGTATACAAAGACCCAATAAGTCGTCGAAGATGCTGCCGTTGTCACGAAGAAAGTGGCGGTGAACAATTTCATGACTAATACAGACGTCTATTTAGCGATCGCTGGTAATTGCATGGTCATTCTTGGTTATGTTCTGGAAAAATTCCTTATTCACGATATAAGCAAATATTATATTGGAAGTATTCTCATCATGACCGGACACATCATAGCAAGTATTCCGGACTTACAAAATGTCATCAAAGATTCACCTTATTTCAATGGAAACCAGACAACTCGGAGCTTAAACACAAACTGCTATTTCCTCATCGCAAATATTTTCTCAATAATCGGTGAATATCAAGAGTTGAGGTCAGCGCTCAATAGAAATTCAGAATTCGTGTCAGTATGATCGATTCAAACAAATGTTGGAATTGCAATGTGTTCTAGAGGTATATCTGCCGTATGTCGGCCACGCTTTAATGGCTCTAGGCTACATTCTCGAACAGTTTCAAAGTGTTGGACCTCCGCTGCCGAGCGCCGTAGTTCTAATCGGACATCTCTGTGTACTAACTGATCCTCGGACCTTATCTTCTGAACAACCCAATTTGCAAATAATTAACATTATATTTTTGTTCAGTAACATACTTATGTTTCTTTACGATTTGGTCCGAGCTCTTGATTACGAAGTGCCGCATGTGGCCGAACTTGATCAGTATATGGGATAAATAATTCAAATTTAATATACATTAACATTTTAATAAAACAATGCGTATTTTGTAAATAAAAAATATGAACAACCTTACTGCCTGTTTTCTTAAAAAGTAAATATTAATACTCTTAACGAATGATTTATGGAAGTTTGATGACGTATAAGATAATTTTAATTGGCTACGTGATGATATTGTTGCCACAACGAGACTTTAATTCATTAACCTTATTATTATGTAAACTTTTAACTCAAGCAACAGAGTAAACAGAACTTTAAGCATTTTTCTGACGTGATTATTCAAATCACGAAACGTATGCCCTCATTTCAACTGAATAGAGAGCTCTTTTTCCTAATATTATATTTTTATAAAGAAAATAGAGGTGAAGGTTTTAAAAGTTGGTTTGTCAGAATTGAAACTTGTAACACTTCGGTATTCAGCAAAGAGTGCTTGTATCGATGAGAGCTCTCTGTCACCAATAAGAGCTCACAATCAAGGCTTTTGTAGCTACAAAGAAGATATATATAAATTATAAAAAGAATATAGAATAACATTGATTTGGAAATATTTTTACTATACTTATTTTTATACTATAATACTTATTTATCTATGTTACTAAAATTGGAGCCGGACTGCCCGGTGGTTAGAACTCGTGAATCTTAAACAAAGGTTGCGAGTCCAAGCGCAGGTGGGCATCACATATTCGATTTGCTTAATTTGTGTTTACCTATAATTCATCTCGTACTCGGTAGCGAAAGAAAATAGTGTTAGGAAAAGTGTATTAGGAAGGTCTGCCATTCTTACGTGATTAACGCTGGGTGGAGGTGGTCTCTTTCTGCGAATGTGTTATATCGCGGAAGGAGGCTGCAAAAAGGGAGCGTGAGGAGAATGCCTCTACTGACCCGCTCCGCCGAAGTAGATTTGGCGGGACATCACGGTTGCATGTATAAACGACACCGTAGTATCCCCCGAAGAAACGAAAGTGGTTACCGCTATATTTTTTGTAGATATTCTGGCACAATTATCGCCGGCGAGTCCCACATACCTACACATCTTATCATTAAAAACATATATTGTATAAAAAATCTTGCTAAAGCTAAACTGAAAAAAAATGTAAGTTAAAAGAGATAAAATATACAGATTTCTAAGAAAGAATGACACTAATGAACAAAGTTTCCCAACCGCCATGAAAGATAGAGAGCCAACCCGCTATCAGTGTCAACATAACTTTCATTTACACTTCTGACCGTAACTGCATACACGGTATCAGACTTAACATATTATATAAATAAATGGTTTTGCTCCTCATATTGTGATATAAACACAAAATGATACGATAAACATTCTGTCCGCAAATAGATCGTAATGACATTACTTTTTTATTTAGTAACATAAAATATTACTTAAGCAAAGCTTGTAAATTTATTTATTAATTGGTAATTCTGATTTACCTTCTATAAGTAATACTAGGATTGAGCCTGCTTTATGGGATTTTTATATTGACAAACTTATAAATATGACCACGTTTCACAATTTCGTTCTCGTCTTAATTGGCTACCCATTAGACTTCGCTGGAATATGCATATCCTGTCTATTCTGTACAGTGTGTTGTTTCACAGTGTTACTCCCCCTTACTTAGAGGAAAAAAAATATTTTTAGGGAAACCTGGAGAAGTCCTTCGTTCTATGAAGAGATTGATTTTAAGAGTGCCGGATCATAAGTCAACTTTTTATAAAAAATCATTTACAATTTAAGCTAAAGAACAATCTTACTTTAATTTTTTTTCTATTTCTCTTTATGTTTGAGGACATATAGTATATATTCGTACTTATTGTATATAGAGTGTATTTTGATTATATGCTTGTATTTTATATGTATTGATTTATTTATTGAGTTATAATTTGTGTATTGTATACTTACATTTATTTATTAGTTTTGATTACAGATTAATGTTATTTTATTTATTATTACAGCACCCACCTCATATTCTATGAGCTATCCTAACCTAAACTGTTGGTTGCCTGGAAGAGATCGCTACGTAGCGATTAGGTCGCCAGAATAGTATGCCTCTATAATTTAGGCTGGATCCATGTTGTATTTATTTATTTTCTCTGTGTGGTGTACAATAAAGTATAAAGTAAAGTAAAGTAACTTAACATTTTATTTAAAAATTATATGAAATGTAATTTTTATAATGCGTTTTGAATAGTTAAGAATGCTAACATCACACAACTTCATTTTAAAATATATTATACAATAGGACTTGATTGCCTTACCTTAGTGTGATTTTCGTTTAGTGTAGATTCGAACCCTTAAACGTTGTAATTTTCTAAATCTATTCTATTTTATTTAACTATTATTTTTCTAATTATTAAATTCTACATTAAAATTAAAATTCACATAATTTACGTAGTACAAGTACTTCTGAATCGTCCTTTTGCAAGATTAAGTTGCATTTTAAGTAAACGATTTTGTTATCATTATCATCTATTTTATCCTTTATTTAGTAAAACATATTACATTTGATTTTTTTTTTAACATGAGATTTAAATTAATAATTATCATTACTTTATTATTGCTGAGTTTTATTACAGAAGCGAACACCTTGCTCGGCTGATCAAGTTTTTCTTCACTTACCAAAATTTTACAATGTTTGTCTAATCTATTAAAATAATCAATCTTATTGGTTCTAATTGTAGGTATTCCAAATGTATCTTAAGCTTAATAACATAATGTAATGAATAGTGCTGAAGAAACAAAAACAGAAATTGAAAACTAAAAATTATACAGTTCATGCACAAACGAAACAAGCATCTGGAGCCTGGCGGGGCTCCAAATAAATCGGCTTCTACATCAACTTTTTCGCGGTTTCAGTATACGTATGTTACATTCCCTACTATTCTACCTCTTTTCAGTATAATATATACATTATTTAATTGTACTTAGATAAAAACACAGATAATAATATAATATCTCAATCATTTTGCTAATTCATATATTTAAAATAACTTGTTAAGAAAACATTAATAATATAACATTAAGTGGGTTTTGCCTATCCTTGCCTATTTGATGAAACTATCAGAGCCCTCCTTCCCTTTAGTACGTCATGCCTATGATAGACGGATTAATATTCTCAGCTGATTAATATTGTATATATGTATGTATATATACCGAATTAATCGGTCGTATAAAACTCATTGCGGTTAAAATGAACTAAAATTTAGGATGAGTTGAAGAAGAGCGTGAATTTTGTGTTTTAGTTGTTTTACGGAGAGTAAACTCAGGAACTACGGCACCTATTTGAAGAAAATCAATATTTGAAAGGTACATTTTTGTAGAAATTAATTAGGTTATATAAATAAGTCGTGTATTTTAAAATCTTCAGTGCTGTACGCCGCGTAAATATTAAAGTTACACGAAAATAATGTAAAGAAGAATTGTTTCTCACAATAAGTTCTTAAAAAAAAGGTCGGACTAGCATATATCTGTCTTATAAAGATAACTCACAGTATCCTTTTTTTTTTAAATTTCGGTCAAGAACAAAGGATTATTTTCTAAGTTTTTATAACCAATATAGTGTATAAAAATAAATATGTTTATTATCTTAAGTACTAATTAAGAATAAACTTGTCGTTACATTTATATAATTTTATATAATCTGTTACGAGTTATCGCAAAATTTAAAAAATAATTATCGTAGCGCTTAGCGATACGATGGCGGGACTTACCTTACTTTCATGGGCATTCTCCTTTGCAATTTTTAGTGCGGCTTATGTAAATATATTTGTTGTTGAACACAAATAATGCTTTGGGTACTTACTTTCTTACTCTCTTTCTTGTTGGTACAATCGATTTCAATTCATCAATCAGTTCGAACAGCCGGTAGCTTTATACTTAATCAAATTCTGAAAATTGACGATTCAAAAATGCTTACGTTATTTGTATAAAATTTTACAAGAATGAAATCAATAAATTTTAATAAAATCACTCAATGGAGTTATTCATAGAGGTGTTTTCCATTGTTTAAACAAAAATTTAAAATAACGTAGGCCTTTTTTTTAATTTAAACAGTTCGGACTGTTAAAGTTTCAATTTTACTGGTTTTTTTTATTAATTTTTTTTTTTTAATTTTCATAATATTTTCATTTTTTATAAGTGCTTATCATAAAGAAATTTGTATAAAAATGTAATAATTCAAACATCTAAATTGAGTCTGCAATATTTACAACTTTTCTCATCCATCAGATTACTCCGAAGTGAAGATTTTTTATAACAAAGTTTTCTTTCAGAAACAATGGTTCAAAAGAATTAAATTATGTATCAAATTCTTGCTAATATTACTATGACCGTTTTATACTTAAATTATTTTATAAGCCGTGTTTTAGTGAAAGAAAAATACTATATTTTCTTTATTTAAACATTAATTAGAATCAGATTTTCTGTAAGCCTCTACTAACAAATTATATTATTTATTATTGTACTTTCTGGCACTTAATGCGTATGTAAAATTTCAGCCTAATCTTTTGGATAGAATATATCTTAAATTTATTTGCAAAATTATACCCACACAGAAATAATGAAATTAAAAAGTTACTAAAACAAATATTGTCTACTAAAACAAATATTGTCTCTCTGTTCATCTCTTCTAATAAAGAATAAGGGCACTACAAAAATAATTTTCATCTTATCTCTGTAGTTATTTCTTCTAACTAACTGAATCTGTGATAGATAATGAATCAAGTTTATAAAGTTTGAAATAAGCATAAATCACTGCGTAGTTTTTACTCGCTTCAATGGAAAGGGAGCGAGCTCTTGAGCAATCAATGATATGGAGAAGTCGCAATCATCTCGCGTGGTAATTCAATTACAATAAGTGTTCAGATTGACAATTTCAAACTATGGTCCTTATATAAATTGCTACATTTGACTACATAGACTTATTATTAAGTTGCATCACGTGTTATTAAAATCACGCATATTGTCATCTCACCAAATAAGTATGTTATTCAGTTTAAGTTCAATAAATACCAAAATAAATTCAACAGATTAAAATAATGTGGCTTAAAGTACAGTATTAACATATCTTGCTATCCACGGCATAGTAAGTAAACTTTAAGAATCAGGTTTAAAATAACGTCTATATTTCAATTTGTTTTAAGACTACTTACGTATTTTCCATAATAATAATATAACTCTAAACTATAGCAAAGATAACGTATTTTGGAATATAAGTGAGAAAATGAGGTGCCTTCCTTCTTTAAAGGTTTATGTTGTTTACTGTTCTGCAGTGACTACATCCGATTAGGAAGCGCCTGACGCTTCGAAGCAAAACGACGAAAACGAAAAATAAAATAAATTATATGAAAAAGACTCCGAAAACATTTTGTTTTTAGGGGACACACATAAAGTACTATAGCTCTCGATGAATAATGAAAATAAATGAATAACAAGTACTACATTTTGCAATTTCTCATTGAAATACCATCAGGCAACCCTGTTTTACATAATACAAAATAAAAAGGGCGACGTTTTTGCGGTAAAGGTAGAACATTGGTACGAAATTGCATAACTAGATAGCGGTGTGCTGCTTAAATAATACTCAAATTGAATAAATATTGGTAAAAACATTTTGTTTTTGAGATATTTATCTAGAACTACAAACTATAATTCAAACTCTATATGTATATATATATATATATATATATATATATATATATATATATCTATTAGTTAATATCCATAAAATATTTATTATCTCTTATATTTATAATATATTATTTTTATAATTCAGCAAAGAAGCTTTCGCAAAAGGAGCAATTTATTTGACGACAAAAAATGGAACATTTCCAATAATGCTGACATCCTTCAAGTCCCATGACAGTAGTACATCGGGAGACACTCCGAAGATTTTATCTGCAATTGCTAACAATCTATCAAGAGACAACATAGATGGTCACTGGGACAAAAGCTCTGGCGTATTATTTTCAAGTTTTCTTAACGATACCAACGACAAAAATAACGCTAACTTATGGAAAACAAAGAGAAGCATAAACGACGCTGTGTCGAAAAACATCACATTAGTCTTGGAAAACCTGCTAAAGAACTACGAGAATTCGCAACTACCTACTCACGGTAAAGGTACGTAAGTACATAGCTAAAATCTTAAAATATTGAAAGAGTTCATGGCGTTTGATTAATATTATTACGCATATTTCTTTATTAATACCAGGTTATCCTACGGTTGTACAAACAAACATATTAATTAGGAGTATGGGTCCAGTTTCTGAACTAGATATGGTAGGTAAAATGAAATTGTGTAATTTATTTTTTTAAGTATTTCAGTAATGTAATGTAATGTTGTTTTATGTTTTCGTAACTAGGATTATTCAATGGACTGCTACTTCAGGCAATACTGGAGGGACACTCGACTGTCATTCTTGGGTCCCATTCGCTCCTTATCCCTTTCTATTAAAATGTTAGAAAGAATATGGCGACCAGATACTTACTTTTATAACGGGAAGCATTCATACGTTCACACTATTACCGTACCCAATAAGTTACTGAGGATCAGTCAACACGGTGATATTCTCTACTCTATGCGGTAAGTACCTAGGTGTTATTATGAAAAGTAATATTAAGTATTATTATTATTAAAAAACTCTATTAAATCAAATCTATTTTTATCTAAATTTGTTCGCTTTCAAAATATATAAATAGCCTTTTATATGCAAACGAACTTGAAAATACAGAAACGAAAGGAGAATGGGCAAAAACGTATCTAGGTTGATCTACCTAATCAACCAAAAATACCATTTAGTTACCAATAACAAAAAATGTTATAATTACTTTGATATCAAGGATAATTTTGTTTAGGCTTGAACAAGGCGGAATGAATATATATTCTCATGTTCCAATTGTATGTCGTGCTGTCGAAAACGTTCAGTAAGCGTCATATAAACTAAGTTAAATAAAAAAACAGAAAAAACATCTAAAATGATCTATAATATTTATAAAGCCAAATTTGTATTTTTATTATTAATCTAAATATTTAAATCAATATGTATCAATATGAGCATACAAGGGGCAAACTGCCCATATGTATCGGACCACGAACATCATCAAATATAAGTACATTTAAATCTCCATTAAAAGAGTAAAAAGCAAGTGTTCAAAAGTTCAAGTGTGTGTATGAAGTATCGTAATATTTCTGCCAGCAGAAATATATAAAAATTCGAAGGAGATAGAATCCTCTCCAAATCGGAAAGTTTAAATATGCGTGGAGGTATACTTGTTGACTTTTAGACATGTATCTCAAATGTTAGAAAAGATTAACCGCTGAGTGTCTTCCCGGTTCTTCTCGGTAGATTCTACAATTCGAAACAATGATAGCTATAGATCTGTAAGATCCTTGATTTTAATTTTAAATGTAAATTCAAACCTCTACCTGCTTATTATATTTATTATCCATTTATCTATTATATTTATTAATTAAATCCATATTATCCATATTAATATTATAAATGCGAAAGTAACTCTGTCTGTCTGTCTCGCTTTCACGCCAAAACTACTGGACCGATTTTAATGAAATTTGGTACACAAATAGTCTAGAGCCTGAGAAAGGACATAGGCTACTTTTTATTTGGAAAAAAGGGTTGTAATGGGGTGAAAAAGGGGATGAAAGGTTGTAAGTTGTTGAAAGTATTGTTATTTTTAGAACTAGAAGCATAAAACTTATATGTACACTTATAAACTAACATATCATGACACCCACTAAGGAGCAGATTTTGGAAATTCTACCCCTAAAGGGGTGAAATAGGGGTTGAACGTTTGTATGGAAGTCCGTTATTTTTTAAGTTAGAAACATGAAACTTTATTTTTGAGATACTAATTAAAAGGAGTAGATACTTATTTCAGTGTTTCTGCATATTCTACCCCTACGGGGGTGAAATAAGGGTTGGATGAAGTTTGTATAAAAGTCCGTCATTTTTGAAGAAAGAAACATGAACTTTATTTCTGGGATACTGATAAAAAATGAGTAGATACGTATTTAATTTTTATTTTAGCGTATCTAGATAATCTACCACTGAGGAGGTGAAATAAGGGTTGAAAGATGTTATCGGAGTCAGTCATTTTTTAAGTTAAAAACACGAATATTTATTTTTGGGATACTGATTAAAAGCGAGTAAATACGAATTTTAGTGTTTTTTGATATTGTACCACTAAGTGAATGAAATATTTATTTTTGGGCTACCGATTAAAAATGAGTTGAAACCACACACCAATGTGGTTCACAAAGAGATCTTACATTAACGTAATATTTTAAGTTAATTTGTTAATATATTCATATTCTACGCGAGAGAAGCCGCGGGTAAGAGCTAGTATTATATATACTTTCTGAGTGGGCTTATGCACTATCTATAATTATCAGATAGAACGCATTCAGTATTGCTGCAGCATTGTGAAAGTTTTCAAACATATAATGAACAAATCTCTAAAAATTCTCAACTCGAAGGAGTTTCAAGTCCCGCTTGAATCGTTCGTTCACCACTTCCATTTTGTGATCGTAATTAGGCTCTAACTGTTCCTACCTTCGTTCAGTGGTATATTTGCAACATTGCCACATGTGTCTAAGTTACAGCAATCCTTAACTTTAAACCGATCCAAAATATATATAACAATTATATGTACCTATAAAACAATTATTATTAATTTAATATAAAGAAAAAAATATTTATCGATACAGTACTACTCTAATGAAATATTTGAAGCCAAATCTTTTAATAGACTGATGTTATGACCCTTGTCATAAAGTAAAAACCGTTTGTTCGTTATTATAAATAAAATGGCATTGTGGTAAAAAAAATATTAGAAAATTAGAAAAGGGTAAAGGGACGTGCATTGCCTAAGGTATCGATATGGTCAATTCGGCCCTGGCTGGAATGGGAAATTGCTACTTTTGTGTATCAATACGTAGGTTCCATGACATATTATATATATATCCATTTTAATTTTGAACTTTTTTTTGGAACAAGTGTAGTTGGTATCATCAAATTCTTATTTAGCGCTACCTTTCAATATATACAATGGATCTCAAAGTATAATAGCACAAAGAAATTTAACATTTGATTCAATAAGAGACATTCTCTTGCCATAACGAATTACTGCTAAAAGTTTCAACGCAATATTTTTAAAAGTGACACACGAGTGATAAGAAGACCACCTAAAACCTCAAAAAATAAAAACATTTTCGTCAATACCTACTTCACTCACTCTGCTGTCTGCTTATTCGACTACTGTGACATTGAGATTCTTTCTTAAAGTGGTAAATATTTGTCAACGACGTTTACATCCAAAGGCAATTCGTCAAAGGATGTCGGAATGTAATTTATTAACGATATTACGTATTTTATATTTAAAAAACAAAATATCGAAGTGTACTTGTATTAAGATCCGACTCCTAAATATATTGTCAAAACTCAAATAATAATTAACTTAAAGGTAATTTTTAAACATTCCGATCCACCGAATCTATTATATGTACAAATAGAATCAAGTTCTAAGAACATTTAGGACAATGCAATCGTATACCATAAACAAAATACGACACTATGACAACGTAATGTGTGTAAAGGGAAACATAATAAGCGCACACAGTTTAAATTAACAAAAAAAATAAAAAATGCAAAATAAGTGCCGTGTTCAAAGTGAAGAAGGTCAATAATAGTAACAGATAAAAGCACAGTACACAACGTCAAACGAAAACAATGATACTTCTAATGGTAGAATAAGTATAGATGTTAGAGGTTGCTGATAGATTCAGAAATTTCGCTGCACTTGCGGCGATGTCTACACACCCACCTATATAATAAAAATAAGCTTTTTATTTACATACGTTTCATTAGTATTATGTAGTTAGACAACTCTGCCCATTCTCCATTATAAAAAATATAAATGATGTTCAACGAGAAAAAACATTAATTTTGCCGTCGCTAAAAGCATAGCGTACATTTTAATTGGCAATGTGAAAAATGTTGACGCTCCGGTTACCCGACAACACAATTATGATATCTTGCTGCTTATAAATTACACATTAAATATATGATTGGACAATAAATCTTCTACATCTCATTTTAACTTCAATAGCCTAAAGTATGAATACTCGAAAAAAATATCAAACTTTCGTAATTTACATAACATTTTGTAACACTACAGGTTAACGATTAAAGCGAAATGTCCGATGGAGCTTCGTAATTTCCCGATGGATCGGCAATCGTGTCCGCTCATCCTCGGCAGCTGTGAGTATACATGGATTTCATGATATATTCCAACCAGTGACGATTTAGGAAAAACCTGGCGGCCGTAAGAAGTTATCAGAGCATGCAAAATCGGCTTACAATACCGCCAAACGCTTAAACACCTTTTCGTATATTCGTGTTTTATAGGAAAACAAATCGATATATTTAAATATGACTCAGCCGATAAGTTAAGTGTATAGATAGGTATATTCACTCTATTTAGTAAGTGCTTAGTATACTGTTAATTTACAAAGCGGCAGTAACTTTTAAAGGACTAGGCAAACGAGTAATAGGCATATTGATAGACAATTTAATTTTATATATGTTATAATGTGTGTGTCTCTAACTGTTCCTCCACGTAATTATTATAACAGAGTAATTCGACATAGAATCTCATACATATCCAAATGATCGACAATTTTACAACTTTTTTATGATTTGATATTTTTATAACAATTTGCTCACGTGTTATCCTTCATCGCCAACCATCTTCGGTTGATAATGCTATAGCCAGTTTTTGTTTTGTTTTGTTTTGTTTTTTTTCACGCAGTGGAAACCTTCAGTAAGAACCCCTGGGGGAAAAACGTGTTGTAGCCACCAGACTATCGCGACTCAGACACATGTACTTATTAACCAGAATTAATCCGAAGTCACATTTCGTAATATTTATTTATTTATTTGAAAGCTTTATTGACCACCATAAACTTAATGGGACATAATGCCTGAAGGCATTCTCTGCCAGTCAACCTTTAGGTCAAACAGAAAAACCATGAAGGCGGTAATTAAAAATTAATTAACAATATATAACAATAAGTGCACATACTTTATATTTTTCTTTTTCATGACTGAAATAAGATGCGTACTCAAACCAGCAACTAGTATATCAGTGGCAGAATTCGCAGAGCGTTAATTTCGTGCCTGGCATGACTTTATCTCAGTTCGACCTCATCAGCTTCCCATACAGAAATTTCACCTTTACCAGACGAGAAGGTAAGTAACAAGATATATGTACATTGACCTAAATGACACAAACAAATACACATACATCTATTATCTAGTACACATAATAAAATTGGAGTGTCTGTTTGTAATATTAAAATAACCGCTTTACTAAATAATAAACCATGTTTACACGGTACATATACCAAAATAACTTTATTTAAAATTTTACTCTGCTTGTTCCGGCTATTCTCTGGAACGGCTGGACGGATTTTAACGGGACTTTCGCTGACAGATAGCTGATGTAATATGGAGTAACTATACTTTATAAAATAATTAACTAACTATAAACTATAACACTATAAAATAATAATAAAGTTATTATTTTAAGTTTTTAAGTGTTAATTTCAAACGCGTGCGAAGTAAGCCTAAACCAAAAAAAAATTAAATCATAAATCTAAAAGGAAACACTGAACTATTAAGAACTTCGACACAACCTTTAATATTAATTTCATCACTTTTATAAATGTGATGACGTTGTATCATCGGTTACGTCAGACACTTGAGACATAAAGAGTGTGAAATTAATAAAATCTAGGAAAGCAAAATATGCTAACGCTATCAATATCGTAGGTAGGCAAAAGCACTCGATCCCAGCCTCTCATAACAGCCTTCGTCCCACTAAACGCGACCCTGGCTAGCGAGCGTTATCCGCTTAACGCTTAATGTGATTTCGCACACTTCGATTGAGATATGCAAAACCCGAGCCAAATAAATCCGTTTATATAAAATGATTATGATTATGAAATATTTGGACGTGCGCACAATTCAGTCTCGTTACGCAAGATCTTCCACAATCCACAACAATTTTTTTTCTTATTATGGTTAAGAAGGAATATTACTTTTATGATTTAGTGATATTATATATTCACTATATATATTAATTAAAATAATTGCGGATAGCGGGAGACAAATCCGCAATCGCTAGCACAAAACATATAAAAAATAAACAGAGGGCTCGTTAAAAAAACGGGAATTTATGAAGTGTGAGTAAAAAAATATAAGTATTGAAGAACTTTCTAAAAATATGCTATGTCAAATATTTAACGATCGCAACACATCGAGGCACATTTATCTAAATTGCCTTTTGGAAAGACTTTTCACACACTTTCCTGTACAAATATGATTTCAGATTTCTTTCCTTTAAAAGCCTGTAGTACTTCATGTGTAGCGCCACGAGCGTCGGTCTTATGACGACACAAGTCTGCTTTTACGCTTCAAAAATTTCACCATTTTCCGCACTCACTTCGAATGAATGACGACATGTTTCATTTATTTAATTACTACAATAATGTTAACATTGTACGTTCCTAATTTAATATAATAAGAAATAAATAAATAACACACTTTCTAAAGATAAATTTACAGATTTTAGAGTTTTACATTACATTAGCAGCTTGTAAATTTCCCACTGCTAGGCTAAGTCCTCCTCTCCCTTTGAGGAGAAGGTTTCGAGCATATTCCACCACGCTGCACCAATGCGGGTTGGTGGAATACACATGTGGCAGAATTTCGTTGAAATTAGACACGAAACCAGATGAATTATAAACACAAATTAAGCACATGAAAATTCAGTGGTGCATGCCTGGGCTTGAACCCGAAATCATCGGTTAATATGCACGTGTTCTAGCCACTGGGCCATCTTGGCTCTATTGATATTATAGTGCAGTGGCGGATTTAATAGCAGGCTTAAATAGAGTAGGCTTGAGCCAAGGCATAGATATGTATATTAAAGAATTCATTATTTTAATTACTTTTGTAGCAACAGACAGCAGGAAAGTAATGTCAGCATTTTGAAATAAATATCGTTCAAAGGGAAGAGGGCGACAAAAAATTAACAGCAAGTACTTAAAGGTTTTAAAGAAATTACAGTTAAATACTCATAAGTGCACGAATACTTTAAACATAAATGGAGGACCTGAATTTTTTGACCTAACCATGATCGATTAATTTTACGATTGCCCCACGACCTATTAATAGCTGTATCTTGTGTCATTGGACACAAGATACAGCTACTAATAGGATATGTTAACCAACTCTTAAGCACATCAAAATATTTCAACTAGCCTAGACTTGGAATAAATACATGAGATGGTATTACAATTTTCTCTCGAAAGGACGACAAATGCGAAGAAATTTTATTATAAGACCCAATGCATTAAGCATAGCCGTAAGGCCAATAACTTTAGAATTAAATTACATTAAAACTATATTTATGACATAATTCAGGGGACTTCTCGGTGCTCCAAGTGTCGTTCAATCTTCAGCGGCACACAGGATATTTCCTCATCCAAGTGTACGTGCCCTGTATCTTGATTGTGGTACTCTCTTGGGTGTCTTTTTGGATACATCGTGAGGTTAATATTTAATAACTTATATTATATCTAATAATAGCCTATATCAATTTATCAAATATTCAGTACGTCGCATTTTTATCTGCTGCTGACAATGGTACAAAATCTGTAATTGAATATTAAATTATTTATTTAAATTAACAACATTTCAGTACTATATATTTATAATATAATTTGTTTGCTTTAAGGCAACGTCAGATCGAGTCGGCCTTGGGATAACTACGGTTTTGACTCTATCAACAATAAGTCTTGATTCTCGCACAGACCTCCCTAAAGTGCGGTACGCTACCGCCCTAGATTGGTTCCTGCTTATGAGTTTTTTCTATTGTATCGCTACTCTGCTTGAGTTTGCTGGAGTACATTATTTTACAAAGGTAAACTGAAAATTGTATGAAAGATTTAATTAAATTACTATAATTATAATGAGGTTTTGTGAATTTTTATCTCTAGGTAGGATCTGGGGAAATTGTGATAGATGACTCTGAGTGGGAGGATTTAATAGAAGAAGTTGGTGGAGACGCATTTGCAGCTCGGCAACTAGCAGTACGTCGACGCAGCTCTGTTAGATCGGGCAACAATTTCGTGAGTAAAAATGTATTAAATAAAATTGTAGCACAAAAAAAACTAAATTAGTTAAAAGATTACCTATGAAAGATGATAATTAATAATATAGTCTGTCAGTTAATGTAGACATACAGAAGTTGTTTTTTGTATCTTTATTAAAGTTCATCACTTCGTAAATTTCTAGAGCTTTTCAACGGCCAATGAAAATCACGACCAGACAGATTTAACACAAAAACCGGAGCAAACCGCCGTCCGCCTGACAATGGAGCGAACTACGCAGACTGAGGTCAGAGTGCCACGCTGGAGACAGCTGCTATACTGCCTCGCGGGTGACGATCAGTACCGCCGTCAAAGACAGAGGGAAGCTGGTTAGTATAATACAGGAATATTTGTGTTCAAATAAATTGCGTGTCATTTTTAACAATATACCATCATAATTTTAACTTATGACATAGGTACGACCTTCTAGCTTGGTTTGTCTTAGCAGAAAATCTATTTGTAACTTAATATTGAGACTTTATTCATTTGAATATTAGGCTTTGTAATTATTCCTCTCTTAAATGTTTCAGAAAGTATAGCGCTTATTAACAGATAAAAAATAAATAATGCCTATACGAAAATAGAATATTAAAAAATTATAATATGTACTTACTAAATGCTTGTCTATATTTAAGACTTGTTTTATAAACCTAATCTTAAGTAAATATACAATAAACGTCATATTATATTGCGCAAAAATAACTAATCAACTATTTTTTTACCGAATGTACAGGTAATCGCGGTCACATCAATAGCGTGTCGCACATAGACAAGGCTGCGCGCGTCTTGTTCCCAGCATCGTTCGCTCTTCTAAACTTTTTCTACTGGATGATTTATGCTTTATCAAACGATACTTTTGCCTGGAGCGACAACCCTATCAATACTCTGTCACATTAAGTGAAAGCAAAGTTAATTTTGGGGACATACAACCAGGAGGTACACTAAGAAGTACTATGCCTAATCCTATCGAAGAAGAAGTAAAGATAAATTAATTACTTGTGAATTGCTAATAGGTCTGTGAATTCTGTTATATTAAGTACAACTTACTTGATTAATAAATCTTTAATTATAACACAATTTGAATAACTACTTATATTCGCTTTCATTTTAGTTCAAATGTTTCGAGATCTTACTCCCCGGCATTTAAAACAATTTTTTCAAAGAAACATTGTAAATAACATAGACAATTCAAGATCTGAATCAATGACATAAAAAAAGAATTCGAATTCGAAGTTGCTTATTTTTATTAACTCCTCCTGTGTAGAATAGGCGGTTTTGACTCATATAGAATAACTTTTTTTACGTGTGAATAATGTTCCACTAGATAACTAATTTTAAGTTAAAATAGCTTGATGATGGTTTCAAAAACAAATTTGCGCACTTGATTTGCAATACACATAAGAGTGATCATCAAAAGCCGTATGACTATGAATATTTAGTAACATGGATTTTTATAGAATTAATGCAATTATTTGTTATAAATTTAAAAATAAAAATAAAGTTTGCAATGTAATGTATGTATGTATGTATGTAATGTATTTTAATAATTCCATACTGTTTACATTCAAGTACCATGTTGCTCCCTCGTAATGTTGCTCTAAAATTGGTCAATTTGTTATTGTTAATTATGTATAATAATTTTTCTATAATCATAATTTATTGCTTTAAATATATTTTGTCATCCTTATACATTAATAATGGCCTGTTTCGTTTCAACTGACTCCATCAATATTAATAGAAAAAAGTTAATAGTTAAAATATTCGAATACTTTTATTTTAGTTACTTTATAACAACGCCCAAACAAAATTTGTCGGTATATGATAGGTAATGTAATTTATTTATAAAATATAGATTTTAATAATAAAATTTAAAAATTAAATAAAGTTAGCAATATTTTTTTTGTCGACTGCTGACATACTTTTCGTAAATAATAAATCTCTTCTTTATTGACACCCAATTTTCTCCTTTGTTTTTATATTATAAATATATATTAAACATTCAGAATTATTACAAAAATTGGGTATCATACCCAATTTTTGTAATAATTGTAAGTTTATAAAAAAATATTGTATATAATTATGTATTATAGCTTGAACTACAAAATGTAGGGATAGCATCCGAAGTTCGCAATATTTTATCCTTACTTTTGTGCTAAATAATGCTTAAGTAAAAATTGGGATAAATGATAAAACAAGTAAATAATATCTTTGTTTATTCACACAAATTATAATTTTAGTGTTTGAAAAATGTAAAGTAGGTTAAAATTTTAAAATAAATATATACAATTAAACAGTCATAGCGGCTCATATTGTAAATAGCACTAAATAGTTGAAATCCAGACTTAAATATCAACTACATTTGTAAGAATTAAATATAGATTGTAAAGAGAGCAAATATCCTTAGTGTATTCCAATTTTGGTCCAACATTTGTTAAATCAGTACAATCGGTAACAATAATGGGATCGACCCACCCAACACATCTCATTGTAAGTCAAACCATACACTGGAGACTATATAATATTTAAAAAAAAAGCATGTTCAAAATACATATGAAATTTAAATAGTATTCTTATTTGAAAATGATAGTATATAATTAAAAATATCTCCAATGTGCGATCTCTACATTGCCACCAAATATAAAATGTTGGAATTATTTCGTTGTAATATTCTGATATAAGATTTTTCAAAGTATTGCTACGTAATACTGTCAATTATGTTGAACACAATTTCTAAGTAAGACAAATAGAGTGCTATCTCTTTCTTACGTATAACAAGTAAAGGATAGCAAGACCTGAGATGGTTTAAATTAGAGATTGTGTATAACAGAATCGATTCCAATATAGAATAATCTGTAGACACTTTAACTGCAAGTGGAATGTATAGTAAGGCTTTTATAAGTTCAAAGATGAACATTGAACATGCATTCGTTATGGAATTGTATGAACATGACATATTTCTTTATAATAAAATTAATTACATTAATTTTGTTAACTGGCAGCAATACTAGTAAATATTATTAGGTACATTATATGTTCAAAATAACAGAAATGCACGGATGAATAATTGGTAATTCTAGTTATATGAACAAGACGATATACATATAAGTAGAACAGGAAATAATTATAAACTACATTATATAAAATGTATTTAGTTTGCTTTTTTATCATTATAGTTTATTTAGCTAAAGTTTTGTGTGCTCACTTATATAAGGATCTGTTATATCGATCAAATTTACTCAATAATAAGAAATATATTGAATTCTGTCATATAAGTAAAAATATTTTTACTATGAATTTTAGTTATATAAATATTTATTCTTAATTCTGCTATCAAGTCTTAGAAAGATTTTTCTAGTCTTATTTTCGTTAGAACTATCGTTCTATAAACTCACAGACTCACTAAAATGAGGGGTCCCGCAACTACGTTTATTGTAATTCATTTTAATATTTATATTAATCGATGTTATATGTAAAATTGGATTTAAATAAATTTTTTTTAGACTGAAAAAAAACTCTTATTATAAACCTTATTCGGGTACTAATAAAGTCGAATACTTTTTTAATGTTGCCATATACACGTCAAAAAACATTATTCGATGTCGGGCCCCTGAATTATTTTATTTACAGATCAATACGAAGATCTAATAGAAAAAGTCTATTTATACGTATGTATGTACATTTGCATTTTTTTTTTAATTTAAACATGACTAAATATTCGTGTCAATGTAATTCAATTAAATATCTTTAGTATTATTTCCACGGCGTTAAATAAAAAATATTACTTTAATTTTTAAATACAAAATTTGTATAAATAGTTCTAGAACGTCATAGAACTGATAACACATTCGTATATACAAATCACTTTACACAGGGATCATTCAATCGTATTAAGTTTAAGCTCATTTCCAAAAAATACTTCTTAAAAATGTTTTTTTTTAACACACGACTGTATCATCCCTAACTATAATCGCAGACTAGAGCACTGGTCACAGTTTCATAAATAGAGGCAAGGAATTTGAAGCACACTTACAGTAATCATTACTATACCATATTCCAACCTAAGAAGTGGTTGGAATATACTATACTTAATTTTACATTCATTAATTAGTCGTAAATTCAAAAATAGTTTACAAGAACGCTGCCTAATAAAGCTCAATTAATTAGAAGGATTTCTATCCCGAGTATTTTTTCAAGCGATTACGCCCATTTAAACACACAATAAATAGTATCACGACGTCTCACCTTCCTCTACAATGTAAATTGTATTGTACAATATATATAGTTAAAATCACAGATTCTACTTTTTTTTCTAATGATCTATCTACACGTCCTTCTTTGAGACGACGAGATAAACATTCATATTATCTTTACCTTTGACATAAACGCTTCCACGCGGTTCGAACTCGTATTTAGCGGATAAAACCGGTATACAAGCTTCGCCCACTTGAATCCGCTTCACGATGCCCGTGGAATCCATCCTTGAAGCGATGTTTACCGCATCACCCCAGATGTCATAGTACAATTTAGTAGTTCCTATCACACCGGCTGTGACGTCACCGAAATTGTATCCGATGCGGAGTATGAAATCGAATTCGAGTAAATCTTGATTAAAATTATCGACAACTTTTTGCATTTCCAGCGCAAAGTCCATTAGCTGATAAAGATGGTCGTACGTGCCACGTGTTGAATGTCTCAAATCGGGATTAAGTCCACTAGCTGCCATGAAAGTACTGCCTATCGTTTTAATTTTTTCAACGTGCTGAAATTCCGGTCTCTCCAATAACTCGTCGAAATCCGCTATCAGCTCGTTAAGAACCCGTAAATATTCTTTACCTTTCAAATACGATTCATCGTACATTTCATTAAAGTTCACAATACTCGCAAATATAATACCGACGTCCTTGTGGTTCTCTGAATATTTCGCCGTGTTTTTTAACTGATCGGCGACGTGCCGCGGTATTATATTATGTAACAACCAATCTGCCTGGTTTCTCATGTTTTGTACTCTTTGTTTGTCGCGATTCGCTACCACATTACTATAGAAACTCAGTCTATAGCTGATTTCAAATTCCCGGTTAAGGAACCATACCAGAATCAGCAACAGCGCTACGTCTAAGTACAACTCCGTCAAGTGCATCTCGTGGAGCAAACCATTAAACATGTGCGTACCGTTCCTTACTAACGAATCATCAAAGGTAACATTAAGCATATTAAATATAGAAATATTTTGAGCAATCACTTGGGGATTTAATCTAATATCACGATCTAGTAATTGAGTATTGGCTTCGTGACAGCCCAGAACAGCAAAGAACAGGAACAGACCGGCGTAAAGTGTGACCAAGGTATTCTTTACCAGCCAACTCATTTGTGTAAAATTACAGAAATGAACTATACTAACGTAAAGAAGATACACGTAAAACGATTGATCCCCCCTTAGAATTGTCATCGTAGTGTTTTGGCAAGAAAAATTCAATAGAATTGCTAGTATTGGCAAACTTATTAATAAACTCCCGGACAGATGCCAGGGATACCAATCAGAGAGTTTCCTAAATATCTTCACTGATCTTCTAACGGCGTCCGTAATATCTTGGGGATTGTGTTTCGTCTTCCACTTCAGATAATGTCTATACACGCAAAACGCCATAGCGACAGCCTCTATAAAAATAAACAAGACAAACCATCCGATCGTAAAACGCCACTGCTTATACAAAATTAATATCGAAGTGGAAACGGCCAGGAAAATAATCGCCGACACGAGAATATCTAGGGCTGTATTGAAGCGAGACGTAGTCAAGGTCGGCGGGAAATCTTCGCAGTCATCGCTTCTATGCGCTTTGTCTCTGTAATGTTGCTCCATTTCCGGTATTTTGAAAAACAATGTAAATCTATTCAAAGGAGGTTGCACAAAGTAGTTTATTCCCGATCTTGCGTTGTCTTGGACGCATCTGATCAACTGGAGATCCGATTGTTTCCTCAGCTTCTGGAGTGATTGGACTTGTTCGTCGTTTAGCGGTGGGGGTAGTCTACTTCTAGAGGGAAGCTCGTTAACAGAAGATTGACTCGAAGTGTAGTATCCCGATACCCGATGCTGCATCATATCAGCTTGGGATGTGGCCAGTGAGGCGTGATTGAGAGCGAATATCTGAAAAGTAAACAAAAATTACGTAAATAAACGATAACTGACTACACAATTCGTGTTTACGTATCTAAATATAAAACGGTAAGTTTATGACAGAAACGTTTATGATGCATGATTGTTTATTTTTCTTAGCTCAAAATTATATTTTACTAGCTGTGCCCGCGACTTCGTGCCCGTTTGAATTTAACAAAAAAGTTATTGTTGTAGCCTATGTTACTCCTTTTTATATCAGCTATCTGCAGTGAAAGTGCCGTCAAAATCGGTCCAGGCGTTCCACAGCAGACACTGTACTGTGTATACACACATATGCATTTAGTAAAAAGCGGTAACAGATTGAAATAAAACTAGTTTTTTAACGGATTTAATCGCGTATATTAATTATTTTATTTTAACATCCCGACGTTTCGAGCACTTTGCAGTGTTCGTGGTCACGGGCAGACTAAGGTGACATTTGTCTGTTCGAATTAAAAAGAAATATTATTTACAACTACCGCCAACGATTTCTTAATTGGTATCTTGAGTAGCGTTCCGGTTGCACGCAGAAGGCACTAACTGTATCTTTAGGTCTTGCAGTCTGTTGGATTTGGGATTTTAAATTTTTAATAAGTGGATCCCAAGTGTTAGAAAGTCTCCAACCATCTTCTCTATTGAAGTTCGGATGTTTTTGAATTTCAATAGCCTCACGTATCATTCTAGGAATGAATCTGTGTTCTCTAGTGAGGATCTGTGGTTTATCAAATCGAATAAAATGGTTGGGTTTATCCAGAGCATGTTCACAGACTGCAGACTTTGAAGAACGCCTATTTTTGACATCTCCTATATGTTCCTTGACCCTAGTACCGATGCTTCTCTTTGTTTGACCTATGTAAGATAAACCACACTCACATTCGAGTTTATATCCTATCGCAGTTTGTAAAGGGATATTACTCTTGATAGGTCTCAAGACAACATTAAGCGGTAACAGACACTAATTTTATCATATGTATAGATTTTCAAGAGCAAAGAGAAAACATGAGACCTTAACACATTTTTTATAAAATAATCACCTTCACTGTCAATACATTTAAGAGGCTGAAAAATGAACTCCGACAAATGACAAGATTAAAATGGTTATTAAGTAATTTATTTAGAGGTTTTTCAGTTTAAATTCGATTTATTTAAAATTTCTCGGTATCGTAAAAAAAAAGAGTTCCTCGTGATATCAGATTAGAACCGAGTCTATATTTGCGCATTCCTTATGTAAATAAAGTAAAGCAATAGCAAATAAAATCATGATTTACTAATCAAGTTCTTTATATTCAACAGTAGCCTCTGGTGTTAACTTCACTTGAGTCCAAAAAAATTGTACCCGACATTCATATTTATTATCTTTCGTTACGCAATAAAATATAGTAAGTAATACATATACTTTAATTTATGTATTCGTGAAAACTTAAAAGGAAACTATAACATATATAAAAGATATAATTATTATATTGTGGAACTTTACTGTAAACGTATAAAGAACTTTTATATATTTCGCTATGAAAGATCATAACTAGAGATTTTCTGTAAGTACATGTTCCACGACTGGACAAAAGTATCCTTAACTGCTTGAAAAATAATGATAGCCTATATAATAATATCTACATATACTGTTTTAGGTTGTATAAATATACCCATTATATTAAACCAAACATATCTAAAGCTATCGTTACGTAAAAAATATCTTTTTATACAATTAGTAGGGAGTTTAACCGAATCATATACATCTTTTTCTCTCTATATCCTTCTTCTATATTCGGGAAGGTAACCGGGGCATCTGCCTTCGGGCCTCCACAAGAGTGGGACCATTAGAGATTCCGACGAGTTAATAATTTTAAATATACGTTTAGATATACATATAGGTATATAGGAATTATAATAATATTACTAATTACTGTTTTAAAAGTTACTGATACAAAGAGTAAACATATTATTGACAAACCTGACTGACAGAAATAAAAATGTTCAAATTAATTCGCACCTTAATAATTAGGGACCTCCACTGCTTTGTGGCCCCAGGGCCGACAGGACTTTAAATCCGGCTCTGTCTATATTAGTACAATAGAGAAAATTAGTACGTAAAATTTACCTGCTGTTGAATACTAGATCTCCTGCTAGTACTTCGAATGCCGGAGTCCTTGCGGCTGTTGACGGACGGGCAGAGGCTTACGGCGTCGTCGTGCGGACGAGGCACGTGCAAGGGGAGGTTCAGTTTGCGACTCTTGGGCCGAACTATATCGCCCTGAGTCGCGAGAGTAGAACTGCGAGCACGACTAACTGGTATCTGAAGAGTCGGGGTCAGATATGAGTCAGGCTTCTTAATTTAAAGAATATCCCACTGCTGGGACGAGACCTTTACTTTTGACGAAAAGGTTTTCCTTCACCGTCGAGCTGGAGATATATTACGAACATAAATAAAGCATAAAGAAATTCAATTGTTACTCAAATTTGAACCCGCATTTATGTGTCAAGGTTTACGTGTCTTAACCACTGGCTCATCAGAACTCATTTTCCTCTCATATACTCTCTAAATTACTTATTGAAAATTGAAGGTAAATTCAAGGACAAACTACATACATACTTGTTAAATCGAATAAATAAATAAAAAATAATAATAGATTCCATACAAAAACAATACTATTGATTATAATTCATATAACTTACTAACCTCTAAATTAACTCTTCCGTACTGAGATCTATAGCTGCTACTTCTAGCAAAGGGCGACATATTACTTCTAGACTGGCTTAAATACGATCGAATGTCTATAATTTCTTTTTCAAAGGATGCTACTTCATGATTATGGGGTATGTTAAGCTTACTGCTACTCTGCAGCGGTCTGAACTTGTCCTGAGATTCTATCACTATCGGTACTTGTTGGTAACCATTGTTTAGTTGCAAGTCGTCTCCACGCTCAATCATTTGTATTGTCTTTTCGTTGAATTCGCGTTTTTTCATTTCATGTAAAGGCGTGTCCGAATGCTTCCTCAAAAACCTTGGCACTTTCCAGTTTTTTATTTTATTCGTATATTTACCGTAACTTCCTGGAACATAAATCATTCACTTAAAGTAAAAAAAGTAATATAGCCTATAAATACTGCTGAGCTAAGGCTCCCTGCTTTTTTGGGGATAAGATGGAGCTTATTCCACCACGCTACTCCAAAGTGGGTCGTTGGAGGTAAATGTAGCAGAATTTTTTTGATTCAGAATGCTTTCCTTCACCGCCAATCACAAGATGTATACTAATAACAAATCAAGCACATGAAAATTAGAAGCACTTGTCCGAGTTTGAACCCGCAATCTTCGATTAAGATACACGTGTGTTAACTACTGGCCTATGTCGACTAATCAATAAGCTGTTTCCGTTTACTTTAAAACGGTTAAGAGAATATGGAACAGTTCCTAGGAACTTCCATAATTTATCTTTTAGTTTATACACGAATAGCCTAGTTTGAAAATGTTTCAAACAAATTAGTTCATCATTTTTAATATAAACAAACGCTATTTACATCGTTATACCACGTGAAGTTCACGCGATTGCCACACCGTGAGCGGGTCATTATTTTTTATAGTTTCTTGTGTATTATTAACTTATTAATTATGCCTTTTTATATAATATTTCATGAATTTAATAAGGGATAATGTATTTTTTCGTGTAAAGTAATAATTATATGTTATGAATAATTTGATTTTAATTTGAAATTATCATTTGAAATTAACTTTTTTATATCGAATGACAATTTCTATTTTCTAGCTCGTCGGTCTATCGGTCATCAAGCAATGGTAAGGTCGCAGGTTTGATGAAACCCTTAAGCTACTATCGTCCTTATTTAAGTATGCATTACGCTTAGCTAGAGCCCTGAAGTAATTTTACTTTATCTTGAGAGTATTGAAAATATCTTTAAAAGAAAAAAGTATTGAATCATCATCTATTATTAGACGTATATTATTGAATGAATAAACTATTTATTGAACAATCACTTAGCGTATGAGTCTTACTGATCTATAAGCATATGATTGCTATGATTATGACTGAGACTAAGCGATCGCGAAAGTGGTACATAAGATAAACAAAACATGTTAAATAGATTTTATTAAAATTGATTTCAATCTAAACGGTACTGTGAGAGATTGATCGTCAGCAAATAGCTGTTGAGTATTAGCGATGTTTGCTGAACTAAAATCTGACGTATAACTTTTATATCACATCTTGCAATAAATAATTTATTATTGTACAATTCATAATTTCATTTTCCAAAATTAATTCTTATATAATATAACTTTACTTCGTGGTAGGGTTTTGTGGAAGCCCGTCTGGATAGCTAGCTACCACCCACTTATCAGGGTCTCTTCAGCACAATGCTTGGTTTTGTTGTTTCGGTTGGAAGGATGAGCAGTGTAAATAAAGGGCCAAAGGACATAGCATCTTAGTTACCAAGGTTGGTAGTGCATTGGTGATGTAAGGAATGCTTAATATTTCTTACAGCGCCAAGGTCTAAGAGCGATGGTGACCACTTAACATCAGGTGACCTATTTGCCCGTAAGTTGCATTAACCTGTCTCACGTAGTAACATTTGGACATAATCTACGGACATTCATATTTAATCTATTAAAATGTTAGCACTTGGTTGACCTTTTTAGTACAAAGTTAGACGCCTCTCACAAACCGAACTCGATAACACATGAACTCTAGTTTTCTATCGAAAAACAAGACATCGAATCTTGTCTTTTAACCAGATCTTGATCTTAGTGTTCGGGTAGGACAAGGAAGACTTTACGTTAAATAAAATCAACATTTACAGTAATTGCAAACCTGTTTCAGAACTCAGTAGTTCAGGGTTATCATTTAATGATAATCTGCACTTATAGATAATTAATTTCAATCGTTACTTTCCGCAAATTATGCGTTTTATTAATTCATGACAAACTTATACGAAATTGTAAATTTTCAATTTTTTTTATGAAAATTTTCACCATTTTAAATATATATTACTTTATATGTACATGTACTGTCCCGTGGATAGAAGATGAACGTTTTTTTTTAATATCACGCTTTATAAAAACCTTAAGAGACTAGAGAAAATATGTTCCTATTAATTCGTCAGATCTAAAAATCAGCAAATGTGCACGAAAGCGCTTCAAAGTTTCAATTGTTTATATTATTTGGAACATAACATGTATTATGTCCGTCATTAAGATTGATAATGCTCTGTAAGCGAATGAATTAACTTAGTGATGCAGATACCAAAATAAATATTTTTTAAACGATTAGTGAATAAAAACGATGGCACCGATGAATATGTTTTGTTTACGACTAATTATAAATCAGTCTTGATATTACCAAGATAAAAGTATTGAAAGGTCAAAAAATTGGATGGGTTTGGTCCATTCAAATTTAAATGAATTCTCCCAAATATAATCTTAATTTACATTAAAGTCTTAAATCATATTAATTATTATTATATAATTTTTCTTAATCGATATACAAATACATAAAATACGTAAACTAATTCATCTTTGAAACTCGTTTAACAAGTTTTTTAAAACTAAAATATAGAAGAGAAATTAGAATATCAAGAAAAAGATAATTATTGCAAAATATGTCATATTTTAAAAGCAATAATAGTGGCGTGATGCGCAGAGAGCATCACCTTCAAGCAATTAAGAGTCGCTCTATATCTTATCTGTGAGCTGTGCCTTGTGCCACTGATAACTAAGACTTTTAATAAATAAAACTGCGGCTTAGTTCACATTAGGTACAAATAATATATGACCGCAAAAACCAGTAGCGTTATCCGGAGTAACATTTTTCTCAGCTATTTTCGACTAGCATTTCCTTTCAACAGAAAATACTAATGTTATTATGATATGATATTATGATTTTGTCATTTCGAATGAAAAAAATATATTTAATATAAGAAATGCGTAAAGTTATTATGTCTTTAGTAATTGAATAAATAATAACTGTGGGTCATAGATCATCTGCGTTCTTGTTTTGCGTTAGTTATTACAATGAAAACTTAAAAGTAACTGGTAAATAAAATAATTATGATGCATTCCGTTAGTTACGTCACATAAAACAAATATAGCATAATGTGAACTCACCGACAGACGTTGGACTTTTTGATGAGTTGTCCGTGCCTTCGGGGAAACTCTTCTTTTCGTCCATCTCGGTATCGGAATCCAGAATGCTCGGAAGTGAACTAGCTTTGTTACGAAAATTAAAGGGGCTAGGTGATAGGTAATTACAGGATTTTTTGGCATCATCTTTGTTTTCCCTTGCGTCCGTTGATGATTCACTAGTTTTACCCGATCCCGGAAGAGGTGAATGATTAAAGGATAAAATGGACTGCGGAGAAATAGCGGGAGATATAATGAGGCGGAGATTGACAGGGTTCGAGGGAGTGAGGCAGTGGTCGTGATCGTACGGAGAGCTTATCTGACGGCTTTCAATGAAGTAAGTTTTATGACCTGGATACATTTAAGGTATTTAAATAATGCAAAGGTAAAATAAAAATAATTACATGCTCTATAATCTGTGGTGAAATACTGACCGAAAACATCATCGCCCTCTTCTAAAACGTATGAACCACCGAGGAATTTGCTAGTTTCTTCAGAAATATGTACACGGCCCGGTTTTCCTGATGATTCCATCTTATTAGCAAAAGTTACATCATTGCTCCACACGTCAAATTTGAATCTACGTGTGCCAACAATACCACAGAGAACCGTTCCCGTATGAACCCCCACTCTCATGTTCACACCCTCGCCGCGCTCTCTATCAAAATCTTGAATCGCATCTATCATACCTAGAAGTTTACAGACCTCATTGTAAAATCTTATAATATTTACTTCTGGTCAAATAAAAGGTAACTTACACAGGTGATTGCTGACATAATATAATATATAAAAAGCTTTATACATTTGACAAAAAATATATTATTAAACAAGTCATTAAAATTGACGAACAGACATCCTGATCGATCGGACTGACTAATGTTACAAGTTGCAGTCTACAATCATTTTTATATTATAACCGGTATCGATCAATAAAGATGTTTTAAAAAAGCGTGTGCATGTGACGAGAAATTTAGGTCACAGTCATTATATTACGTTCTTAAGTAATACGAACGAGTGGAATGTAAGATTTTAAGATTTATATTAAACTCATCGCCACTTTTTATAATACATACCCAGTCCCATTTCTACACAGCAAGTTGCGTGATCGGGTCTCGGTTCAGGACAACCGGATACGCAGTAATAACAGTCTCCTAATGTGGAAATTTTTTCGCAACCATGAATCAAACATAATTCATCGAACTTTTCAAACAGATCATTCAGTATATTTACTAACTCCTCCGCTCCTTTATTACTCGACATTCTTGTAAAACCAACAATATCAGCAAATAAAATGCTAACATTATCCATTGAGCTCATGTTAAAAGGTCTAAATAATGATTTGATATCCGACGCGCCAGGGTTCGATGCACGTGGATTTAGAGGATCGTGAGTTTTCAAATTTGTTTCAGATTCCAAAACTTGCTCTTCCATTAGCCAGCTAGCAAGTTTCGGTGGCATTACAGAATGTATCATTTTCTCTTTTAATTGTTTTTCCATTTCCAACTGTCTTCTCACAAGTAAACTCTGACCTACTTTCATAAAAGTGCCACGCATTCTCACAAATGTCATTAGATAAATATGTACACCAATAATGTGGACACACACTTGGAGCAAAACTCTCACAAACATTCCAGGAAATTGCCATTCTTGTTCAGATAAGTGCAAAACTATGTTTAGGGTTTCAAATACTGTAGAGTATAGGAGTCCAATTATGACACAAGCAAAAAGAGGTAAAGGTGTCAAAGTGTATATGATCAAGAGTATTTCTATACACATAGTAAAATGTCCTGATTGACTAATATCAGCTGCTTGGGAATAATCACCATCAATTTGTGTGGTCAGTGTTACTAAAGAAAGACTTAGTGTACACAGGGCGAGTGCCATAATTAGAGACAGCTTGGATGTATACACTTTGTAAACATTTGTAAAGGTAACAAATAGCATTATAGATGTTATAAGAAGGACACCAGCAAATATAGAACACAGAAACGGCCATTTCACAGTTACACCATTCAAGCCAAGGACGACAAAGTAGATAAACCATGATATAGAAAATATCAAAATATACAAAAGTGCAAATCTGAAAAAAGAAACAACAACACTTATTATAATACACTTAAATTTTAAAATATATATATAAAAATGGTGAATGGCAGCTGTTTAACTTAGGAGCAAGCAAATGAACATCAAATAAATACAATCAAACATTTTATCACAAACCTAAATCGTAATCTTATCTGCCTGAAGGAACTACTCCTATATTGTCCTTCGAGTATCTCTGAATCAAATCGCGGGTTCCACCAAGTGCCTGCAGCAGCTCTTTCAAAAGCAATTGGTATAGCAAAACCACAGCAGTTAGTAGTAGGATTGTTATGGGCCAAATATGCCTGCACATGAGGTGCAAGGCGGATCTGGGCATCTTCTCCTTCAGAGTAATCACCGTCATGCTTGCCATCAAAATGTTCAGACTCATCATTACAAGTAACACACCCACTCTGGGCACTCATTGTTCATGTATTAATCTATTCACATTATGTTCCATTTTTATTTTAGCACATATGAAGTATCCTTTCTTTGGATTTATTCTACAACAAGGTAAATTAATACTTGGTTCTGTTACTACAATTCAAATAAAACTTATTTTTTATTTATAAAATATTAATAACTAGACCTGTAATTTATACATTACAATTAAAAATAATTAAATATTTTTTTAAGAAATTAAAAATATGTTTCTTATAAAAAAAAGTGACACACCTATTTATGGCATTGTATTAGTTTTTAACTTAAAGATGTTCCTATGTAAAAATATACAGTGTGTGAAAGTTTAAATCTTACATTTAAATAATTTAATAAATATGATATGGTAAACAAATTTGATTACAAAATTATTACTATAAATGACTATAAATCCAACTATTTATATTGTACAATACAAAGAAAATATGATCGCTAGATATGATACAAAATAAATATATACTATATTTATTAGAACATAGTATTACTTACCATTTTCAGACCAAGGTTATATTTTCTTAACTGAGAGCACTAATACTGTTAAAAAATTATAAAATTACACTTCACACAGGCAAAATCTAAACTGTTTTTCTAACATTTCCTTGCTTTCATTATCAATTTACGCATAGAAATTGTTTATCACTCACAAAACTTACGTATATAATCTGCTACCTATCCAGATTTGACAGTAAAACAGAGTGCAGGCAATTCAGAGTTGCCCAATGTTTTCAATAATTCCTTACGCACAGTTTTTTCCATATACTTTAATTTAATTTTTCAGAAAAATAAATATGTTAAATGTTAGCATCATATAAAAATAATCTAATTATTTATGTAATAACTGAAAAAACATGATTGTAAAAATTGAGTAGCACTTTAATTTTAAACTCAAAGGTATTAATTATAACACATAACTTTTAAAACATGCTATAACTAATAAAAGAAATATTACTGAACAGTAATTTTTATAGATTAATATAAAATAAAAATGTTCGTAAATACAAGTGATAAGTTACGTTTAATTGAGTAAAAAATGTTGAGAATTTTTTCGATCCTTAATAGACATCATAGATTATTCAAGCTCTCAACTCATGATATCGCGTCAATTCGTTGTCAAATATTGTTTATTTGGCTTTTGTCGTCTTGTGATAGGCTATAGAATGTTTCCCAACATACGTCTAAAATTATAGACATTATTAATGTTAACATATTTTGCAAAAAATAAGAACGAGCATAGGCATTTGGACATATTCTGTTTCTCGAAATTTTTTACAGTTATAGAATTAAAAGTAAAAGAAAAGTAATTTATTTCTCTTTTAATTGTTAATAGTTATTGTTTACAACTACTCATTTTTATAAACATCCATTTATAATTAGTGTACACACTGTTTTTATACAATGTTTTATTGTTCTCGAACAACAATCGAAACAAACTTTTGTGACATACTTAAATATAGCTTGAATAAGATTTGACGCCAAATAGAAATTTTGTATTGTATTAAAAACCTAATACATATCGCACTAATTTATATATAGATATCATAAATTAATTAGATGTAACTATCATTTCAAGAAACATTTTACGTCTCTCGAGTATTCGCTAATATCAAATTACATCAGGGCAGGTTAAAAATTTATTATTAAATTAACTGCTTAAAAATCCCCAATCTTAGGCAAAAATCATGATTCTGGCAATGTCTAAATGGATAAGGGATATATTTCAAATAAGTTAATTGGAGACAATTAATTTATGGTATGTCGTCGATTGTCAACTAAATTCACCGTATATGTAATAGTACCCGTCTTTCATTCGATTTTATTTTTTATTTCTCATACAATATATAGTTGTAGTAGCTAAATGTGCATAAACCTTTTATACGGTTTGCATTTAATGCATTTATTTAACGATGCCAACTCACATACATTTTTCTCATCGACTAGAAGCCGATTTTACTTTGCTCGCTCTTACCTTTTGATGTCATTCACAAAAATCAACGCTATTGAGCCTCTGTTCCACGCCCTGGTTCTCACCTAAGTTCAACCACGTTATCCTACCAGTACTCAAGGAGATCGCTTTCCGTCAGCAATCGGGTTTCTGTTAGGGTCCAGGTGTCGTTTTATGAGGAGTAGTATGTGATTTTTCAGAGCGCCTTGATTTATCTTTACTCCAGTGGCATTTAAAATTGCCTTAAAGAAAATCATCTGTTTTCGTATTCATTGTAGATGGTAGCTTCCGAGTCTCATCTTTAGCAGCCCTATTTGTTGATTATTTGAAGCCTTAAGGCTTGCCGAAATTAGATATCTGTGACTTTTGTGGTTTGAAACATTCCAGGTTCATAGGTTTGATTACTTTTTGAAAATTGACTCTTGAACTTGACCATTCTTTTTTTTAGTGGTGGTTGCTTGGGAAATCTGATAAGGCCGGTGTTATTGATCACTTTGATAATAGGTATATTTATCCCTATTAGACGAGGTATCCCTTGCGTGTCTTCATTTTGGGGTTTAGAGCGCTTCTTGATGTTCACTGTCTTCTAGGTTTTGCTTTGTCACCCAAATTAACTTTGAAGTGTTGCTTGGATTATCTGTTTTCTAGGGGCGATGTTTAGTTTATGGGTAGTTTTTGTAGTTAGGAAACTGAGATTTTGATTCCTTACGAAACATTGTTACGTATCTTATCGTATTGGCACTATCCTTCGCTAGCAACGCGACTCTTGGCGATATTGCTACCTTGGCGGCAGTTTGTATCCAATACAACTATAAGCTCGTCACAGATAACTAGTAAATTTATTGTACCTTACACTTACTACTTAAACAAAAGACATTGTATCACATGAACACGACCACAAGCCTCGCTCACCGATTTGCTGAGTTCTGAGGAGCGATTTGTGTTGGGTTTGATTGACATGTTGGATGTCGGTAGCTGCGGTTTCTTGGATCAATGACTTTTATTTTTAAGAAGGGATATTGGTGTTTCATGGGCTATACTTTTTCGCAGCTATTTAGATTTTTTCGTTTTCTAGCAATGGCGATATAGTATTCTCTGACAGACTGATGTTGAGCTGGGTTTCAAGATCTGTACAATATGATAGTAAAAATGCATATCTTGGGAAAAAACATATTGGTGACTGCTCTTGTATTAAATCTAATACAACGTAAGCTGCTGTCTTAGATTAAAAAATAAAATAATCCAATACCTAATGCAAAGTTTTAACTTCTATTCTGAATTAAAACGCATTGATTGTGAGCAGACAAAATTGAGTAATATTGTCATTAGAAATTATTGACATGAAATATAATCATTTTTGAGTAAAGTAAGTTATATATTTTTGTAATATAAATGTCACAAACTAAATATATTTTTTACTTTACAAAATGTGTTTAATTATATTTTATAGACTTAAAAAAAAACAACTTATGCTACATAATTAATAAAAGTCAACAGTTTTATTGGTTTTAAACATTTTATTAATAAAATATAATTGATTATATTTTATTTTACAATATCAACATTTTATTTTAAATTCTGAATATATCACAACAATAAAACTCTTAGGAAGACTATGAAGCTATGTAAAAAGTTACAATATCAAAAATACAAAATATATTTAACTATGATTAGTAAATAATATCAACAAGGCACATGAAAAGCACCTCAATTATTTATTGCTTCATATATATATATATATTGTCAATACTCCTTTGAGCTTTTATATATTTCTCTTACATATATATATATATATATTTTATTAGTCTTAGTTTCATTTTCTACTAATTTAATTTCACTGTCTAATTTATAATTTGAAGCCAGATTATACTGCAATAGCAAAACAACCTTTCTAAATATGATATTTCTTGGATTATAAGAAATACATCATGTACATGAACTATAATATTTTGGTAGCTCTAATGATCTTATTCTAGATATAGGAATATCATTAATGATTTATATGTAAAAACATGAATATCCATAAAGTTAATCATTATACATTCCATCGAGAAGAAAATCCATTCTTTTATAATGTCTGTTTTTCCATGCCTCGCGACCTCTTTTCAGTGCCATGTAACCCACAACAGCAAACATTGGAACAACAAGTATTGTAATAACAATTGGCATTATCATGCCTGGGTGACTTCCCGCTTTCTTAGAATGCACCTTGATATCTGGACCGTTTTCATCAAGGTTTAAGTGGTTTATTTCATCCATTTTTACTAGTGCCTCATGTGACAATATTAAAGGCTTATGGATTTTCGTAATGTTTAACTTTTCGGTAGCAATAACTGTACTGGAATCATTTAACACAGTTTTATTAGGTTGTGACAATTCCACGGGTGAATTAGTAACATTTAAACTGGTTACGGTAACATTTAATGTTTGATTCACTTTATCATGTTCAATAATGTCTTCAGCAGGGTTATACTCTACACCCTTTCTCGGTACGACTGACTTTTCTTTATTGCCACTTAGACTATCTAAGTTTTTAAATAAAGTATGATTTTCGTTATTTAAAGTAAGAGGATTGGTGGATATAATTGAGCCACCTTCACTTATCACTGGGTTTGTTTTGTTTTTATCAGGTGGAGTTAATTTATTGTCAAATGTTGTTTTATCAGGAACCTTAAGCGCAGGAATTGTGTTGACTACAATTAAAGTTATAAACAATATGTTGTAAATTACAAAATATTTATACATTGTTGATAAAACATTAACAAAAAATAAACACAAGAATATAGATCATTTATAAAACAATCTAAAAAACGATAAAAATAAAACTCGGAACTAAATACGTAACTAAAAAACTTAGATGTTCCCTCAAAACGTCAACAAAAATTGTCCCTAACTGCCAAATGCCAATATAGTTGTCATGTGTCAAAGTCATAATATATTTAAATTAATAAGGCCGGGCTGCACGGAGCAAAACTAATAGTTAACAGTTCTAGTTTCTACTAAGCTGACTCAGGTTTTAGACGATTCTAAGTATTTTATAAAAATAAATAATAATGCTATTCTTAAAAGTAAGAAATACTTTAAAAGGTTTATTAAAATTTTTCACATTTTCAAATTTTATGTACCATATAATGATATTGATTAGAGAAGTCTGAACTGTGAACTTTTCTTTTGACAGTACTTAAATAATAAATAGCCAAAACAATTATTTCAAACTAATTCGTAAATCATATTTGTATAATATATTATTTAGTATTTTTAAAACATAAAAAAAAAAAAACTATATAAGTTATAATTACAATTAACAATAATGACATTATGACAATGACAGTCACGACTTTCAAATGACATATCGAAGGAAATAATTAATAACAATATAAAAGTATTTAAAAATGCTTATCCGTCTTTCTTTAGTTCACAAATAGAAAGTGCGTCATTGTATTATCCAAAATGAGAACCCGAAGTAATTCGGGCGTCCGTTTAGATTATTATCAAAGAGTTGTGCATAAGTTAATTTTAGATCATCAGCAACCGGTTACGGGTTTGTTTCCAGCCAGCCCTCATAATGACCATGCGTGGATCAGAGACAACCTTTATTGCATATTGGCAGTTTGGGGACTGTCCATGGCATTCAAAAAGATTGCCGACCAGGATGAAGATCGTGCTAAAACATATGAGCTAGAACAAAGCTGCGTAAAATTGATGAGAGGCTAGTATATTTTACTTTAGGCTAGATGTAATCATAAATCTAATAATGTTATCAAACAATATATTTTTTTGTTAGGTCTTCTTATGGCTATGATGCAGCAAAAAGACAAGGTAGAGAAATTTAAAAGCACTCAGCACCCTCATGATTCTCTGCATGCGAAGTATTCCTCTATAACAGGAAGAATTGTTGTTAAGGACAATGAATGGGGACATTTGCAGATTGATGCAATTTCATTATATCTCCTCATTTTAGCACAAATGACTGCATCTGGTTTGCAAATAGTATTTTCTCTAGATGAAGTTGCATTCATCCAGAACTTAGTTTTTTATATTGAATCAGCCTACTGCACTCCTGATTATGGAATTTGGGAAAGAGGAGATAAAACAAATCATGGGTTACCTGAACTCAATGCTAGCTCAATTGGTATGGCCAAAGCAGCTCTGGAAGCTATGAATGAGCTGGACCTTTTTGGTGCTCGTGGAGGGCCTTCAAGTGTCATACATGTCTTGGCAGATGAGGCTCAAAAATGTCAAGCTGTCTTGCAGTCAATGTTGCCAAGAGAATCTAATAGCAAAGAGTTGGACTCCGGCTTACTATCAATCATAAGCTACCCAGCATTTGCTGTTGATGATCCACAGTTAATAGCTAAAACTAGAGACACAATAGTTTCAAAGCTTCAAGGAAAATATGGTTGCAAAAGATTTTTAAGAGATGGTCACAAAACACCAAGAGAGGACCCCAGCAGACTTTATTATGAACCATGGGAATTGCGAATGTTTGAAAATATAGAATGTGAATGGCCATTATTCTTTTGTTACCTTATATTAGATTATTGCTTTCAAGGAGATAAGGTCAATCTTACTGAATACATGCAAAAGTTAGAGAAAATAATGATAAGAAAAGATGATGGAATAAAATTAGTCCCTGAATTGTATTCTGTGCCAGGAGATAAAGCACATTTGGAGCAAATAGAACCCGGCAGTCAAGAAAGAATACCACTAGGAAGATGTCCATTTATATGGGCTCAATCATTATATATACTAGGAAAATTGTTACAAGAGGTATACATGCTTATTTCTATTTGAAATTATTCTATAATACCTAACTTATAATTACTATTTTGTTTGTTAAATATATAATATAAGTATATGCTTGTGATGACAAAGTTCTGAATCAAAGGATTTTTATTATAATCATTTCTTTAAAAGGGATTTTTTTATTAATAATATTAAAGCCTTTTTGGATATTTTAAAAAGACACACAAATTTATTATATTAATTTATTTAAATAATTTACATAATTTCAGGGATTTTTAGCAGTTGGAGAATTAGACCCCCTAAACAGAAGACTCTGTTCAGAAAAAAAACCAGATGTTGTGGTTCAAATTGTGATATTGGCTGAGGATAATGAAATAAGGGATAAACTGCTTGAATATGACTTGCATGTTCAAACAATCAGTGAGGTGGCTCCCATTGAAGTACAACCAGCCAGAGTTCTCAGCCATTTATATACATATTTAGGTAGAAATATTTAATTCAGAAAGATTATTTAAACAAATATTTTTATCAAAAATTACTTTTATTATTCTTCAATTTAAAGGTCGTAATAAAAAACTAGGACTATCTGGAAGAAAGTCACGGGATGTGGGCATTCTTAGCACAAGCAAATTGTATTCATTAAATGAACGTATATTTGCTTTTACACCTCAAGTAAGTAAACAACGAAAAACTAATTTACATAATTTCTAAATTTAAGTCATAATATATTCAATGTGTAGAACATTTGTTTTTTAATTATTACAATTTGAAATAACTGTGTCCATGGTCTATAGGCTGCAGATATCGGAGGTACTGGGTTAAATCCCCAGATTAGACCAATAAAATATTTATCAACCAATTAACAGTAAAAGATCAAATTTTGAAAATTGGGAGTTTAACTCCTGACCCCTCGGAAAGTGTACCTCCGAGGGTGCACTTGTTTGTCATCTATAATATTTTCTACATACTTATTAATTTCACATGGGGTTGGTTGCTGTTATCAAAGTTTACCAATTGCCATTGTGATAAATTGAAATTAATTACAAACATATTAAAAAATTTGAATGTTCCTTTTTCAAACTATTTTATTTCTACTTTATTCTATCTTTTATTTGTGGCTTGCGTTATAAAAAGCAAAAGACACTAACAAGTAAAAGACAAATTAAATCTATACAATTTTTATAATATTCTGTTTATTATCGAAATAGTAAAGATTTAACCAGCAAAAAATGGAAAACTTCTAAAAATGAGTCTTCATTTTAAATTTATAATCTTTCAATTCAAAGTCTTATGTTTAGTGCTCGTGTAATAAGTTTATTTCAAATATAAGTTAAATCAATCATAGCAATATGTTCAAGGCCACTATTTAATGAATAAGTTTATTCCTTTTTTTGCTTTAAAAAATTTAATTTACACTTTGTCTGATTTAATAGTTTTCTGACATGCAACGATTCTTCATAGCTTCTGACTATGAATTGATGGTTGACATGCTAAAAGCTGAAATTGCTTTCTTGAAGTCTTCATGGCAAAATCTTCTCGGGAGACCGCTTGTGGTTTTGACTTTGAATGACATGAATTTAGGTATTTTTGTGTCTTATGCTCTTAAATTTTTGCTTGCTACTCCTTGTGTTTACTACTTATATATTTGGTGATAACAAAGTCTATCATAGTTTTGCTGTCCATCTAATATTATATTAACATTTTTCATTCACCATTTGTTGTGGTAGGCGTAATGTATATATTAACCTTGAAAATATCATATATAAGAATTTTCCCGCATGGCTTTATAGAATTTTGACTACGAAGAGTACTACATGACGCGAGACCCAGCGTTGCTTGCGAGCACATTTACAGCGAACGTCGCATTTCTTGGTATGAGCTGGAAACAAATGCTTGGAAGACCGACCATCACATTACTTGCTACACAGTACCTGTTAGGTAAACATTACATCACTCTTTTAATATATGTATGTGTAATGTGTGTAATTATTAAGTTTCTCATTTATTCAATTAGATCTTTTATCCATTTTATTTTAGTTTATGTCATTCGAACTTTGTTATATTGTTTATGGAAATATTTTATCATTCATATTACACGAAAAAAAATACACTTACTGTACGATGTATAATTATATTTGGGGAACTGTAATATTTTATCTTATGTTCTAAGAACAAGGTTTGTTACAATATAATTCACAACATTTGTATATATATTTTTAAATGCATGTTTTTAATTATCTCATTTAGTTTACATAAACATTTTGTGTATGTGTTGTCTTATGCGATCCCAGCTTTTTATTTGTTTTACGTTTGCTTCGCTTTCTAAATTATTTTGTAGGTACTTTCTATTATGTTATATTTTTAGATCAAGGTAAAATTCCCATGGCAATGATAACAACAATGAAAAAATTGAAGTCCGGTTACATTAATGGTACCAGAGTGACTCTTGGAAACCTCGGCGACTTCTTAAGTACATCTGCCATAACTAATTTAAGCTTCTTAGGAAGTCAGGAGGAAGGGTATCCAGATAGTAAGTTATATTTACCTCTTTTATGATTGATATAGAGATGATTTAGCTTCTTACCGTTAGATTTGGTTTACTTAGAGTTACCAGTCCATTACTGAGTAAATCTTTTATAACTGTATTGTAGAATTATGTAGCGTCAGCATCCGCCCTTTGTAATTTTAAAAGTTTTTAATGTACTAGTTAAAGAGTCATACTTTTTTGTCTTTTGTAACACAAACATAATATTAATAATAACAATAATTGTGGCAACATTTATCATACTCGTAAGCAATCCCGGGAAAGATATAGGAAATAATCTCTGCATTTTTTATTCGTAAATACTTCGGTGTATCCTAACGAATCGTGCGGAGCGTGTCCGTCGCACGCCAGTTCGTGGAGTGAGCCGGCGCCCGTTTCAGAGCTGAACCCGCAAGTTCAGAGCTACCTGGAGGAGCACCTGCTGCGCTCGTTCAGCAGCCGCCTGAGCGTGCTGTCGCGCCCGTCGGGCGTGCGCCACGCGCGCGCGCTGCGCCGCCGCATGTCCGTGCGCGGCGCCATCAAGAAGACTCGCTCCATCAACGTCGACTGTGAGTTCCTGTGTGCCATCGAATCGACGACTTACCGTGACCGCCTCTCGTTAGGCGATTTCATTTCATTAGCTATTAGCTATACTTACATTATAAAGCTGCTGAAGAGTTTGTTTGGTTGAACTCGCTGATCTCGGGAAGGCTATATCATATCATACAGACAGAATCTGTAACATAACCGAGGGAAGTCGGGACTAAAAATAATGATTTTTTTTCTTTCTATTTGAATTTATCTCAACAAATTAGTTTGTCTGTTTGGTTATATCTGTACGAGTGTTTTTTTTTAAAGCCGATACTCTAGGAATGGAAGGAGAATACGTCGGATCCCACTTACTTGAAAGAAAACCATCTTGGCTAGAGGTGGAACCGGGACGTAGTCCGTCGCCGGAAGATGCAAAGAAACGCGCCTTTACCAAGTTAGTAGAATTTCATGTATTATTTTTGGTACTCGTATTTTTTTCTTTTTGAATTTGAGACTTCCACGCGTTGGAGCCCTTTTATAATAAATATTTACTATTAGGTAAATTCTATTTCTAGTTAATTTGTCATCAAATTACAAGGGAATTATCAATGAGAATTAAATATTGATGCTTTTGATTATACTCGAACTAAATATTTTTAGCTTTGTCTATTAATGAATTTAAATAGTTTATTAACAAAATATCAACAATACATAAGGCACACCAAACAGAAGATTATACAGATGTAATTGTATTTGAAATGTCAGAAAAGAGTATCTACTGAGTATCATCTCGTCTTAGAAACTAGAGTACAACTAGAACTGGTAGCATTAACTTTGACGTAATTAAGTAAAATGGTGGTTCAGAAGATGGAGTCCACTTGAAAAAGTTAGTTTGATTTGATTTTATATTCATTATAATTCAGGGGTACGTCGACTACAAGTTTGGGAATAACGACACCTACAATTGAAATCAGCAAAGAATCGACACCTCCGCCGCCGAAAGAAGAAGGTTAGTCCTTAGTAGCTTTTAAATGTACCATTCTATAATAATTATTAAATATCTGTATAACGCTATACAAGAATAGGAATATAAATATTTTCTATTATATTTTTTAGTATGTTTCATGAGGAAGTACATGACGAGTAGAAAAACTAAATAAACCTCAAATTGACATATGCCACGTGATTTTCTAAATATTATTTATATACCACAAACCAGCGTTGCAGAACTATCGATAGTTTGACTATCCATAGTTGACCTCGAAAACTATTCAGGATATCGATAGTACTATCAATAGTATCGTTTTGACCAATACTATCGATACCATCGATAGCTCTCCGTGAACAATACTATTGATTACGGCAATACTATCGATAGTATCGCTAGATCTCTGTAAGCAATACTATTGGCAACAGCGATACTATTGATACTATCGATAGGCTATCAATACTATCACTAACACCATAACTATCGATAGTCTGCAACACTACCACAAACAGTTATTGATTAATATATATTTATGTATAATGTGACTCTATTTTCCCTTATTACTTTAATCCACTTTAATCTTACTTCCAAACATTCGATATAAATTTCGTCAGAAAACGATGACGACCTCCGTGGTCGAGTAGTGTGTACACCGGTTTTCATGGGTACGCCACTCCGAGGTCCCGGGTTCGATTCCCGGCCGAGTCGATGTAGAAAAAGTTTATTAGTTTTCTATGTTGTTTTGGGTCTGGGTGTTTGTGGTACCGTCGCTACTTCTGATTTTCCATAACACAACTGCTTTACCTACTTACATAACAAATTGTCCGTATGTATATATATATTGGATTAAGAGTTAGAAATATACTTTTCAGGAACAGTGAAAAACGTGCTTCTACGAAATCGAACGACATCGGAATCTCAAAATATTTATGCTGAACAAGAAACAGACGAACTGATCGCGATGTTACGAGAGACGGAGAGCCTCGACGAGCAAGGAGACATCTTGCAGTACTTGGTTGACACGCATGGACTCGAATTTAATACAGGTAAATTTTCCTCATTATTTTACTTTTAAAAAATGCCAATTTTAAATTAATTACAAAGATTTACTATCCATATTATAAGCTTTTAAATGAACGTCAACGAGTAAACTATTTAATTCGTTTTAAAGGTTTGGAAAAATTACAGCGTGTGTAAATCACACATACATACATTAATAACACCTACAAACTTGAAATTTCGCAGGTAAGTTGCTTATAGGGTGTAGACATCCGCTAAGAACGAATTTTACGAAACTCCAGCTCTCTCTCCTCTCAACTCCTCCCTGAAGAGGTAAAACGGGAGCTAGAAGTTTGTGTTTTATAAATGTCGCGCGGATAAAGGCGCAGGTTTAGCTAGTATATAATATAATTAATTTTGGCAACGGATACCAGGGTGTTTATATGATGGAGCGGTAAGTGGCCACAGTAACTCCTCATCACTTAAACGTAACTTCGTATTTTATCTCATCATCGTTTTAGTTTTGTAGCAACCATCTTGTATTCCATGTAGTGCTCAGTTAATGGGAATGAATATATTTTGAAACTTGATCACATTTATTTATTCATATTTTTAGGCATGCAAGAAAACGGTAAACACGTGACTGTGAAAGACTTACTCAAGGTGCTCTACGAGAAAGCATGCAGTCAGAAGTTGTGGGGCCTCGTGAGACACACTGCTGGCATGCTCGGGAAGAGAGTGGAAGATCTAGCCAAGGCCGTGACCGACTTGCTCGTGAGGCAGAAACAGATCACCGTTGGCATGCCGCCGAACAACGAACATACGATCATTGCTCCTCTACCGGAGAATGAACTAAGACAGCTCATACATGTGGTTTGTAGCTGATCATATAATAATACACTTCATTCCACAACAAATCAAAACAATTCATTACTGTGAAGAGTTTTGCTCTTAAGGGAATATATAAAAGTTACCGTAGAGGGTTTTGGAGTATTTTTTATGATACTAAACTTTACATGGAATTAGTTCGTCAGTTTTAGTCTGAATAACAAACATGTCAACATAATAAAAAAAGTAAATCTAATATTAATAGTCTATTACGATTTTATTAGCTTCGCCTGTCTATGTAAGGGAATATTTTATCGTGATTTCCACCCGCTTAAAACATCTAAAGAAATTGAAACTTAGCAAATTTATCAAAGATTATCTGATGTCTGAAATCGAAGGTGGGAGACAAATCTATCGATTTTGAGCTCTTTAATTCATAGCACAAATCTCATTTTTTATTAATATATCTTTTTGTGTATGTGTTAATGTTGTATATGTATATAAATACAGGGTTCATTTCATTTGATAAAGTATTCACATTGGATAATAATGCATGAACTTAATAAGTTTATATAATACTATGTTAAGCTAATATCATTGATCGGAATGTATTGAAATTTATCTAAATTATCAAACATGAACACTTTTTCATTAATGGTAGGGCTTTGTGCAGGCCCATCTTGGTAGGTACCATCAAATCATCATATATTCTATCGCCTAACCTCAATACTTATTTTTATAGTATAGTTGTGTTCCAGTTTAAAGGATGAGTGAGCCAGTGTTACTACTGTAAGGCACTAGGGACATATCATCTTAGTTCCAAAAGTTGGGGCGCATTGGTGACGTAGGCGAAGGTTGAAATTTCTTACAGCACCAATATATGTAGCCGTTGTCAGTCGGCCTACCTATTCTCATTAAAATTAAATCATTTATAATAAAAATAATAATCACATATAACATTTTATTGCATGCAGTCATTACGTCGTGAAAAACATGGAAATGATGATAAAAAGGTAATTATTCAATAGATTCACCATTTTCATTTATTATAAAATGTTTTTAATTATATTCACTGCATGTATTAATAAAATATCATAATTAAATCATATCTGGGTCATTCTATCTTAGTTCACTTCAAATATATTATATTATTATGTTGTAGGCATATGGTGATGACGAAAGTACAGCCATGTTAACCCAAGAGCTGTTGGTGTACCTCGCTATGTTCATACGAACTGAACCCCAGCTGTTCCTGGAGATGTTGCGTCTGAGAGTTGGACTCATAATACAAGTAAGCTTAACTTCCCACTAATTCCGTAACATTATTAATAATCTGTACTTATAGTCCTTCCTTACCTTATTAAGAATTCCAATATTCCAAAATTGAGAGGCGCATTGGAAATCCCATTTCCAGCCGTCGTCACTTTGTATGATTTTTTTTACGAAGCCAGACAGTGTAATCGAATCAACGGGCAAAACCTGAACTAAAAGCTAGTACTGCAAAAATGAAAACTATATAACGAAGATATATATGATTCATAACAATATAGTAAAAATACTATATAAGGATATTATTTTGCAACAGGTAATGGCAACGGAGCTCTCACGCACGCTTTCCTGCGACGGAGAGGAAGCTTCAGAACATTTACTTAATTTGTCGCCTTTCGAAATGAAGAATCTCCTACACCACATACTCAGCGGCAAAGAATTTGCAATAAACAGCGGTAGGAATTCATTTGTATACAATAAATCTTTAATTATTGTCGTAATCGTAAATTTTATGAAAAAAAAACTATTTAATTACAGTCTACGCCATATTATTTAGTGTATTATATGTTATATATACTTAATTTGCATTCGTCATTCTCGGTATAATGTAGGACATCTTAAAATAAATATATTTATGCATTATGTCATTACGCCTTTGCAAATTTAATACAGTTAAATAAAAAAATCGGATTATATATGTTCCTAGTAAAAGTATGGCGATAGAGCAATAACTTTTATCGATATATCTTATGTAATATTTTGTATATAATTATATTTATACATAATTCAATATGCCAATATCTTTTACAGCCAACTCGCTTATTGACATTAAGGAAAAGTTCGCTAAAAATAAAGGCGAGTTACTCGTTTAGTGTGGACAATGCTTATGTTTTGTTTACCCCGCGTACGCCCCTTGATCTTTATATTGTTGCAATTTTTATAATAACCAATTATTTTAGTAAAAATATAAATTCCTTTAAAATGTCACTAACACAGTAGTTAATGAAATATATGTTAGGCTTAAAGCATAAAGTCAGCATTTTGGTTACTTAAAAATACTTTAAAAGATATATTTTCTGCTGGCAATAAAAAAAATATATAGTTAAGTCAGATTATAAGACTATAATTTAAAAAATAGTTTTAATTGCCGCTTAACACTTAAGCCTAAAATAGTTTTTACATTTTAAAGATAATGTAATTTGTTTAATACCGTAAAGAATCCTTTATGCGTTAGCTTTACTTGCACCGATGTGGCGGGTTTTTGTTTTATTTTTAGTAGTAATATTATATTTAATTAATTAATTGAGGTTTAAATTGTTCCATTTTGCACGATCCAATTAAATAATTTACACTTTTCATATCCAATTCATTTTATTTTTAACATCATTTGCAAGATTTTTTGGCCACTCCTTTATTATTATCAAATGTTATAATTGTTTCTTTATTACATAGGATTTTTTTTACAGTAAGTGAATTACCAGTAACGAGGAAGCAATTAAAAGAAAAAATAAAGTAAATAACATTATTTTAATTACATAAATCAAATATATGTTCACAGTTGGTCGAGGCAATTTTTCGATTGTGAGCAACAAGTCAAATCGTTACACAAAGAAATCTCAAATTCTATTGGAAGGTCAAGGACTCCAGGGTACCATAGATGAAGGTAAATATGTATATAAATGATATAAGTGAAGTAAAAAATACTTTATGTATATTGCACGAAAAATAGGTTGTTTTTTTCGAATGAATTTTATAAATTTGTTTTTTTTTGTTTGTTGAAGCTGAAGTTGAGTTGAAGCAACCGATTTTTTTTTATTATAGTTAAAAATTCATATTCAACTGTAGGATGATTTATTTGTTTCATATTTTTAGCACCAATAACGGAACCAGACCGTCAAGGGCAGTGGTTAAGACGCCGACGTCTCGATGGAGCACTAAATCGCGTCCCGAGAGATTTCTATCAACGTGTGTGGGCCGTTTTGGAAAAGGTACCTTTGCTTTGATGTTTCTTCATATTAATTATTATTATGTGTACTTTCTTTGATGACAAATTTCCTTAATCATGCGTCCATTTTTTTATTTTAGTGTCAAGGCCTAATAATACAAGGCAAGGTTCTACAGCCAAACTTGACCCAGGAGATGACATCCGGCGAGCTGAAATTCGCTCTAGCAGTGGAAACCGTACTGAACTCGATCCCGCAACCAGAATACCGTCAGCTGGTCGTCGAGGCCCTCATGGTACTGACATTGGTCGTAGAGTACAAAGCGGTCAACCATCTCGGCGGGACTATAACAGTCGAACATCTAGTGCACAAAGCTAACCAAATATTTCTAGAGGACCAGGTCAGTCTGGAGAACGTCGATAAATAACTGTGTAAATATTGGAAGATAATAATATAACGGTAACGTGGACGCAGACGCGCTGCTCCGGCGACGCGACGCTGTGCTGCGCCAAGGAGGGCGCGGGGGCGGGCACGGGCGGCGCGGGGGCGGCGGGCGCGGCGGGCGCGCTGGTGTGCGGCGGCGCGGCGGGCGTGTGCCAGCTGCTGTACGACAGCGCGCCCAGCGGCCGCTTCGGCACCATGACGTACCTGGCGCGCGCCGTGGCCGCGCTGCTGGCCGACCGCCTGCCCGCGCACGAGCCCGTGGAGTGCGCCATCACATAGCTCTGATCGGTCAGAGAACTGTTTGTAGCGCATTATATAACAAATCGCATTCAATGTGTCATGTAAAATCTTAGGTTCGTTTGTTTTGTATCTTCATTCCTTCAATTGGATTGGAGTATGTAATAATTGTTTCGTACTACAAATATCACTTGTGGTCGATATTAGATTTTTTTTCCACTATCAAGTGATACAAGACATTATTGTGCACAAACACAGATGTGCTCTATTTCCTCAATCTCAGGACGGAGAGCAAAAACAACGGCATTACTTGATTTTCGAGGCATGGGAGGGTAAACACTGCCACCTTACAGATTCCGTGCTTCGACTGAGAATTTCTCGACTGAAAAACTCAATAGCTTTTTATTGGTCCAACCACGGATTCGAACCCAAGTCCTCGGGATCTGCAGCCTTACAAGCTAGATTAGATTAGACCCACGAGGCAGTTTAAAATATTACGAAGGTCGAATTTATTGGATCGTCATACTGATTGATATTTACCCAGTAACTTACTGTATATATACAGTAAGTTACTGGGTAAACAACTACTGACTATTGTTCAAATGACGCATTTACACGTGTAGAAGATTATGCGTCAAGCCAAGTGTCATAGTTATTTATTATGCAGCTACATATTTATTTTTAATCTATCTATTTTCATTTTTATAGAACAATCAACAACACTTCTGTGAAATTTCACCATTATGAATTGGACGTGCCCTCGTGGACAACTACAGTAGTCATTATTATGTACTTTTTATAGAAATTGTTAATTTTTATAGTCAGTCAGTCTAATATTTGAAATATGGTAAAAACAAAAAGTAATCAATTTATCAGAGAGATTTAGCCATAATAAAATAAAATTATTATAAAATAACTCACTCCAAACAACTACTAATTTTAAAATCTGTCTTTAATACAAGTATAAAATATACACAGCTATATAAGAACTGGTGACGGCAAAATCAAATAACTACCATAACTACAACAAAGTTATTTTAACGAAGATTCTTTACTTGACTTATTTATAATAAAGATTCATATACATTGTGATAAAATATAAAAATAAAAAATATTTTTAAGACTAGAAAGGTAAAAAAATTAAAGTAAAACTATTAAATAAAAATTCAAGATTTGAGATAAGCCAGTGCGACCAATGTGTTAAAGTTTCTGAAAATGATTCTAGAAGACTCCATATATTTAGGACATTATGATTCAAGATTCATAGTAATTATAACAAAATATAATAAAGAATTACTCTTATACTAATACCTGACCTAATTATCTCCAACATGGATCAAGACTAACTTTGCTACCAAATTGATGCCACATCTTAAATTACCGCAAGGAATATTTTATCTTGTGTACGATTTTTTTTTCAGTATTGGCTATTTATTTAATTCAAATATATTATATGTTAAATTTTTTATTTCTTAAAGTTTATCAATGTAATGAGATAACTTTTGAATAAATGTTATTAAAATTTATAATTTGTATAGATATATTATTATAATTAGTATTGTTTATTTAAGTATTATTCTTGCATGACTATCATTTTGAAATAGATGAGAATTTTAATATACCTTTGGGTTTTATTTTGTTTCATTAACAATGTATCTGGCTATTCCTTTGATTAACAAATCATGAATATAATATTTTAATTAAAATAATCAATTATGTATTAATATTTATTGGAAAACTTTGTTTGTTTTCTTTTGATAAAACATTATTTCACTAGACAAAATAATTGTGTCTCATTGTTGTACAGCTGGCATTGGTATCACTTATAATTGTAACTACAACAATACAGTTGCTAAAACACATATAGGTATTTAATATATAACATATTGTATACATAATTTTACTAACATTAATTTAATAAAATAGATTTACATATATTTTGCAGAATAAAAGAAAACTTGGGCAGTAGTCTATCTATTTATTTTCAAGGATACATTCTTTTCTATAACACAACAATTTAATATTATATAACATTCTACATAATTCACTAAGCTTCATCTTTCTTACCAAATGGATTCATTTTTGACAGCCAAGATGTTGTAGTCCTGTAATAACAAATATTTTAAATCAATAACATTCAAGTCATATTTGCAGCTTCACAAATCAAATCAAATCAAAATATACTTTATTCAAGTAGGTTTTTACAAGCACTTTTGAATCATCATTTAACAAACTATATTAAGTGAAGCTATGACTGGTTAGGAATGTAGATTCCACCGAGAAGAACCAGCAAAAAACTCAGTAGTTACTTTTTTTTAACATCTAAAAATACAGTCATGTTAGTTAAATGCAATTATATATGTATGTAATATATCCTGGAAGTCAACAAGCATTCAACAGCTTTTTCATCATCAATATAATCTTGTATCGAATAATATGCCTTCTTTACCAATGTATTTTTTTATAAATGATTTGAATTTAGGAAATGGCAAAGTTAAAAATGTCACTAAAACTAATATTAAAAAAGAAGAAGAGAGTTTATTTGTTTGTTACACTTTCACAACTTAACTATTCAATTACCACAAAATTTTCATGTAACATAGTGAAATCAAAATATACTTTATTCAAGTAGGCTTTTACAAGCACTTTTGAATCGTCATAGTAGTATCGTCATATTAGGAGTAAAGAAATGGACATAAATCCTACCCCTTGCAAATTCAAGTGGAAACTAGTACATGATAAATTACAAAGCACAATTACTCACGATATGTCCTCAGCTGGACTATTATCACTTTCTTTATTAGCGGCTCTCAATTTTTCAACTAAATTTTTTCTGTAAATACTCTTTAATGGTACCGGTTTGTTAGCAGCTTCCTTCATTTTAGCAACTTTGCTAAGAGCTTCGTACCAGGTTAACCCATACCATTCAATTTCTTCAGGCGTGTACTAAAATTAAATTATTTTTATTTTAAATACACAGTATAATGACAACAATATATAAAGGTTCCAAATGTTTATTTACACTTACAGATGACAAATAGGTCTTATATTCATTGTAAATATCTTTTTGTTTTGCTGGGTCATGTTCATATCGTGGGCAACCATTCATCAGTTCAATGAGTATTTGTTTTTTCAACTTTAAGGCTAGCATAGACACCAAATCACAGGCTGGTGTTTTAAGCAAGTAATGATCAAATCCATAGTGATCATTAATAAGTTTAATAGTTCTATCAGTTACAGTTACTGATAAATTTGTATTTAATATTTCTGATTTTACAACAGTTCTCTTGAGAACAGGCACCCAATAATGTGGAACTCTACGACGACGGGGATCGCGCTTTTGAAAACCTAAAGAGGAATAAATTATGTAATATGTGTGTTAAAATAAATAAATGTGAATCAACAATTTTGTTAAATACACAAAAGAATTTTATAGGTAAATTTAAATTGATATGATATTAATAGAAAACATAAGTTTTTTATATTTTAAGCACATTTGATTATCATTAAAATCGAGTTAATTTATAATAACCTTTAATTACGGCCTCCCCACCCCAAATACCCTCATGAATTTCAGAAGGGTATTTCAAAGGTATGGGGATATTTTGTACGGGCAATGTCTCTCCCGTTAACTCATCACGTTTCCATTTACTCTCTTGAGGGACATAATGAACTGCAGCAGGTTTTAATACTTTCCATTCTCGCCAGAACTTCTTATAGGCAGGTGGAAGGTCAGTGGCTATGCCAATTTCAAATCTTGTCTTTTTCTTGAACGTTTTAGACAACTGGCGAGCGGTTGCCTAAAATAAAAAACAATAACATTGTTGTCTTTTTTAACTTTACATCCGATAAGGTGATCATTATGTTCAACAGTGACAATAAATTGTCATGATGCAATAAATATTGTAAGTTTAATGTTATTTTATATTGGAAATACCTGGATACGAGATGAAGCCATCTAATTAATTTACTTATAGCAACATAAACGGGAATATTTATAAATGAATAAAATCTTTGGCGTATTTTATTTTATTACTTTAATTCTGTCAAATATAAAAGTATTGACAATTAAAGGTTACTAGTGAAGTACTTTCACAGATATCATGATGCGATTCGTGTCGATTAATTTAAATGATTTTACCGGTTAAACATGCATGTTTTGAATACTAATTAATTATAAATGTATTTCAAATAAATAATAGTTATCAATTTATATTCTTATTCCTAATATAATCATCAAAATGTAACATATACATTTACAATACATATACATGATATAATATGTTGTTTACCTCATACATATTCTTTACTTTAATTTTATTATCATAGTTAATTTTTCTCTCTTAAAACCAAAAAAAAATCAATAACATTTCAATACAATTTAGTCTGTGATATTTCTAATCTGTGCTGACGTGGTTCAAATAATGAAATTCTGTACGTGAAAAATGGCAAGCAATAACAAGTGCCAAGTGGTGGCAAATTATTAAGTATTTAGTTGGTAATTTGCTTTGTGTTGTATTTTCTCGATTTAATCCAGTTGTGATATTGTTCTTTATTACTGAGTCATCGCATTAGTATTCATCGTTTTAATGTTTGCAAAAGAAAACATACAATGTCCGAAAGTACAAACATCAATAAAAATCCTGGGCAGGATAAAAAAATTGACGTCTCTGACTCTGATTTAGCAGCGCCAAGTGAAGTGTCCAGTATTGCAGGAAGTGTAACCCAAAACAAGGTAAATAATAAATAATACTATGATGTATTTAAGTGACGTCGAAATGAAGTAATGCTTGGATCAATTTGGTCCATATTGCTCCATGTTAGGCAAGGTCCTTTATCTTCGGTTTTTAGGAAATATTTATATGATTAAATATTATATAATAAATTTCTTAATAAATAATTCTAATAAAAACATTTTTACTTAATACTCGGTGTATTGATATTATGTTCATGAATCATTATAATATGTCTCTGTTTACATGAAATAACTTTGCTTTCACTAGTAAGTATATAATAGCTGTGTAACAGTGATAATAATGACTTTCATTATAATAAGTGGAATTACAAAATAACATTTATTACAATCATACACAAAAGTTATGAATACGTTTTAATTACTATATTTTTGTAAGTTAAAAATTATAAGTCATAATTTATTTTTCATAATAATATTCATACTGTAATGATAACAGACAGTCTGCCCGTGACCACGAACACTGCAAAGTGCTCGAAACGTTGGCATGTTAAAATAATTAATATACGCGATTAAATCCGTTTAAAACTAGTTTTATTTCAATGTGTAATAATCGCGAAAATCTAAGACAACATTATTTATATTTTTGTTTGCAGCATTCAATCTCTTCAGAGAGGCAGATTAAATTTGAAAGAGCTCAGAAATGCTTAGAAAATGCTGCCCTTGTATCAAAAAGGATTAAAGAACACCGCAAAGCTACTGCTGAACTCTTGGGTCGGCCATTTGGTGAGGAATGGCTCACAACTGTGCAGTCTTTTTCCGCAGTCACAAAAACCAAACAACTAATGTAAAAAAAATAAGCTGGTTAATTAATTTCATTGTGACTAACACTAATTCGAACATAAATAGACACCAAACTTATTTATGTCCAGTATCTATTGATCTATTGATCCAGATGAATAAATTTAATATGAGAAAATATTTTTATTATAAAAAAAATAATGTTATCTATTATTTTATGTATTTCTAGAAGAAGATGCTGGAGACACTGCATCTGAGGTGGCAACCACCATAAGTGAAAAAACTAGCTATTCTGTTGCAACTGATACATCTACTGCCATGTCTGTACAAGATGCACTAAACAGTAAGGAACACTGCTTATTTTATTTATTTTTACAATTTTCCTGTTCAAATAGCCAACACAGCAGTTAAACAATAACCATATATCATATGTTACACATAGGACAGGGTAAGGATTAATACTGATTATAAAACAATGATAAAAAAATGTATAATGGCAATATATTTATGAATATTCTATATATACAGTAGTAAATACATTTTTTATATATTTTATAGACACTTTATTGTGCCATCCTTTTTCATTTCAGTTCCTGGAATTAGTGAAAGTCTGGCAAATACTTTAAAACAAAAGGAAATATTAATGGAAAGAATTAAACAGTATAAGGAAATAAGTAAAAGGCCAATGAAAAAAGTAGTCCCAACTAGCAGAAGAGATTCAATAACTGATACATTAGATGTCAAAAAGGTGGGTTCACTTTTCAGTATGAAGACATATGGCATTAACATGTATTAATAATTTCTAATTATGTGTTTTATATTCTATATATAAAAATACAATTAAAAATTAGTAAGAATTATATTACAGTACATTACAGAAAACCACTATAAGTTTGCTTGGACAAACCTATAAGTAATAAGAGCTGATAACAGTACTTATGGCTCACATTTTCTATTACATATAAATTATCTATCATTGTATTATTGTTAATATTCAGTTTTATAAATATACAGGATTCTAACACAACTGACATCACAAAACTTTCAAATTTAATAAAAGAAAAAGATAACAGTCTAAGTATAATGCAAGTAAAAATCAAAGCAATGGAAACTACAATTTTAGATTTGCAAGAAAAAATCACAGAGAAAGATCAAATAATAGAAGCAAAAAATAAAGCTACAACATTAATGTCAGATAGTTTGAGCAAAAAAGGTTAGTGAAAAAAATTATGAATGTAGAATTTTATTAGTGTGTTTTTATTATTGCAAAATTATGATGTTTTAACAAATACATTTGTGCGATATTCTATTGATTATATTAATAGTTCTTAAATAATTCAATACTAAACTGATAAAAAACATTCTTAATAGAAAATTAGTCTCATACATTTCACATTATTATAAATAATTTTCAGAAAAAGATACCACTAATTTACTAGAAGATACCAAACAGCAGATGATAAAGATGCAAAATAATTTTATAGCAATGGAAACTGAATGGAAAGAAGAAAAATTAAAATTAATGAATGAAATTGATGAAAAAAATGATAAAATAAAAAATCTTGAGGAAGCTAATACAATATTGGAAAATTCAAGATTTGATATCAGTGTTGCTCATTCTAAATTAGCAGAAGAGTTGGACTCCAAAATTAAAGAGATTAATGAATTACAGGATAAAATTAAGCAGCTTGAAGACTTCTCTACAACTGAAGTTAAAGAAGATCAAAAAGATTCTCAAGAAGAAAAAGGAGCCCTTGAAATAAGTAATATGGAAGAATTAACAAAGAAAATTGAGTTGTTGGAACAGATTAATTGTGAATTAAGACATGCAAATAAAGAATTTGAAAGTCAACTTGCTTTAATAAATCAAGAAACAAAAACTAACATTTCACCAAGTAAAAAAGGTAGTCCTCTTCCTGTGCGCAAAGGTGGCAGAAATGCCGCTTCAAAAATGAAGTCACCTTGGAGTCATTTGTCAGCTGAACCTATGCAACAAGAACAAGACAAAAAAGGTAAATCTGACAAACCAAAATTGGATATGATACTTCAATCTCTTAATAAAGATATTTTACAAAAAGAATATTTAATATCTGAAAAAGACGCATTAATTACTGAGCTTCAATTTGAAAATAATAAAAAAGGAGAAATGATAAGTGAATTGCAATCATTAATTGACAAACAAAAAGAAAAAGAAATGATTGATATTGGCATTTTTGTTGATTTACAACAACCAATAAAAAAAGATGGTGATGGTGATACAGAAACAATGTCGACAAACGTAAAAGATTTAGAAAATAAATTAACAGACGCCCAAAATCAAATAGCCACACTTAATGATGAAATTGATGTGGCAAATAAAAATATGATTAAAGTAAAGTCTAATTTCAAATTAAAACTTAAGCAAATGCAAAAGACGATTGAAAACTTTAGTAAAGTATCTGACGCTAACGGTGAAATAGTAAAGTTAAATGAGGAGATACACCAACTCACACAAAAGGTAGCAGAATTGGAAGAAGAAAAAGGTAACCTTCAACTACATTTGGTCGATTATGATAGTGGAAGATGTAAGTATAGCTTTACTTCTCTGAATTAAAAACACTTTAAAAATTCATTGTTTGTATTCACATATCTTTTTTTACAGTGACTGAATCAGATGTTTATAAGAAATTAGTGGAAACAGAAAATCTAGCTGAGGCAAGACTTAAATCTATAAGTTTACTTGAAACCCAGAAATTTGATTTGGTTCAAGGTACAAATGTTATAATTTATATGAAATTGGTATTGATAATTTTATTAATTTCAAAATATTTTTTATGCATGTCTATTGCACTGTTGTAACTTTCAATTCGTATGAGTTTCATTCTCTTGATGTTATACTAAAAAATAAAAATAAAATACCAAAAGTTTCGATTGCACATCGAATGATGAATTAAAATATTAAGTTTCTAGACTGACATTTTAATCATGTTTCAGAGCTTCATAGTTTACAACAGAAGAATTTAGAAATGGAAGATAAACTGGCAGATATATCCTTTATTCAAAATGAGCAAGTATGTTCAGAAATGAAGTCTGTTCAATTAGAAGAGCAAATTGATCAGTTGCAAGCATCTAAAAAAGAGCTAGATCTGATAATAGATAACTTAAAATTGGATAAAGAGCAATTAAATGGAAGTATAAAAATTCTGCAAGAAGAAAAAGAAGAGTTAATTCAAAAGTTGGAAAATTATATTCAAGAAAATATTGAGCTTAGTGACAAATTAGAAAAATTAAGTGCTGAAAAAGTAAGTTCAGCTGAATCGATAGAGATTGTAGAGTCATTAACAACACAAGAGAAACTAGAACTTGAGGAATATAATAAATCTCTTCAAACAGAAAAGAAAATTGAAGATGGTAATTCAGAAAACTACATTTCTCAAAGCCACGAGCAAAAAGAAAAATTAATGGAAGAAAGTATTGAACTAAAAAATAAAATAGAATTGTTTACAAGTGAAAGACAAGAAGTGATGGAAAAAATGAATAATTTATCGTTAGAAAATGAATCTTTAAACAAAGATATAAGAGAGTTAAAAGATCAATGTGATAGCTTAAGAAATAGTGTTCATAAACTAGATGACGAAAAGAATAAACTTATTTCTCTAAATGACGAACTAAATCAGCAGATAGATGAGCTTAAACACGAGAAGAGTGAAATATTAAGAGAAACTGCAGAAGCAGTCAAACCATTAAGTGTTGAGGATGTAATAGACGGGTCAGTAGGAGAAACAATACATCAAGATGACAAAATAATTGGAGATAAAGGAGCTAGTAGAATGAAGTCTGTAAAACAGTTAACAAAAGAAATTCTTAAACTAAAAAATACCATAAAAGAAAGAGAAGACGAAATTGGTGATTGTCAAATGAAAATACTATCATTGGAAGAACAGCAAGAAAAACACAACGAGATATTACAAAACATTGCATCGAAGGAGAAAGCTATCAATAAGCTAACTGATGAGAATAATCAATTAAAGAAAGAAATAGAAAATCTAAGTAATGAGAACAAAGCAGAACATAATTTACACCTTACACAAACACATGAACTATTGCAAAGTGAGATACAAAAAGTCCATCAAGAATATAATGCAGCTTTAAATGCTCGTGACTCAAGAATTCATGAGTTGGAAAACATTTTGTTAGAATATGAAAAACAAGTTATTAACTATAGTAATACTTTGCAACAGAAAGATAAAGAAATATCAGAATATATAAACCAAATAACTAAGTTAAATGACCTATCACAAAAACTTAAATCTACCGTTGATTTACTTGAAGACGAAAAGGCAAAAGATCAGAACTCGGAACATATAAAATCTTTAAATAAACAAATTTCGCTTTATCAAAAAACTTTGTCTGACTATGAGGAAAAATTGAGAACACTTGAAGAAGAAAAAGTACAATTACTGTCATTAAAATCCAAACTAGAAAATAAAAGTAGCAACCTCGAATTAGAAATACAAAAATTGCAAGAATTGTTAAAAGAAAAACAAAACCTTATTAAAGATACCCAGTTACAACAACAAAAACAAGTTGATGAATTATCAACTGTTTTATTACAAGCTAAAGAACGTGATGAAGAAATACATGAAATAAAGTTACAGTTAAGAAAAGAATCAATAGAAAATGAAAAATTGCATAATATTGTTGTGCAAAAGAGCAATGAAATCAACGAACTCACAAAGTTGTATGATAACGCTAAAGATAAATTGAATTCTGTTTCGCTTGATAAAAATGAACAATTATCTGCCGTTGAAGTTAAAAATAAAGAATTGATGGAGAAGTTGAAAAAATTTGCTGTTAATATAAAGAAAAAATCCGCAATGTACTCTGAATTGGAAAATCAATATCACGAAACCCAAAAACAACTTCAAAATAAAACTGAACATTATGAGCAGCTTTTGATTCAAGTAGAAACCATACCTGCATTACAAGAAAAATTGAAGCATGCAGAAGAAGAATTCAACCGTTTGCAAACTCAAAAAATTTTACTCGAGCAGAAGTCACAAGAAATTTTACATTTACAATCACAGATCGAAAATTTACGTAAAAACCATGCTAACGATGTAGAAACGATTACAAAATTAAATGAATCATTGGATTTAATAAACAAAGATTTATATTTTGCTCGTGACGAAAATAATAAACTTACGGTGCAAATTGAGAGTTTGAATAATAAAATAGTGGAATTTGAAATTGACCAAAAAAATAATGCCAACTTATTAACTAAATTATCATGTTTGGAAGCTGATATAAATCAAAAACTAGAGCAAATTACTGCTTTATCTAGTCAAGTTGAAAATTTGAATGAAAAGTTAACGCAAGTGCAATTTGGTCATGATGCAAAGGTACAGGAACGTGATATGTATATCGAAAGCTTACAGTCAGAAATCGATAAATACAAAAACAGAATATACCGGCTAGAAGAAAGCATTTCAACTATGGAGAACGGGCGCCAATCTTTAGAACGGAAAGCTGATAATCTGGATATTCAACTACATGAAAAACAGAAAGCTTATAGTGAGTACAGAAATCAAGAAGACGAATTAGTAACTAGATTGGCAGTACTTATCGATAATGATAGAGTTGTTGAAAAACAATTAAAGGAAATCGAAAGTGAAAATAAAGAATTGCACTTCAAAATGCAAAATCTTAATGATGAATACCAAAACATACAAAAATTGTATACGGATTTGCAAAACAGGTATAGTATATTAGAAATGAAGGCATCCAAAGTCGATACTATAGAAACTGATATATCAACATATCAATCGAATATTCGAGAACTAGAATCAAATATTAAAAGAATTACAAACGAGCATAATACTTTGCTAGGACAAAAGAAACGGGATATAGAAGAGTTAGAATCAGAATTTAATACACAAATTGAAAATGCTATTAAAGAAAAAAAGCAATTAAGTGAAAAGTATGAAAAAATCAATGATCATGTGTGTAAGCTGGAATCAAAACTAAATGAGTATAAATCTACTATTGAGCGCCAAAACATAAATCTTAATGAGATGGCTCTTGAAAATCAGATGTTAGTTGAAAAATCGACTCACAAAGATAAAGAAATATCACCTGATTATACAGAACAGTACATAAGCGAAATTAATAAGATAAATTCAATGCTCAATTCTAAAAATCAAGAAATTATAGAACTTAGTAATAAAGTACAACATTTACAAGCTCAATATTTGTCCCAAATATCAGAGTTAGAAAATAAAAATACCGAATTGGTTAAAAAAATCGAAGACTCAAATTCACAAATAAATAATTTAATCAAAGATATCAACCTTTTGAAAGAAAATAACGATCACCTTAATAATTTACTAACACAGAAAGATGAACAAATTAAACAGATAATGGATAACAAAAAACTATTTTTCGAAATGAACATACCAAAAACTGAAGGAATGACTATTTCATCTACTATAGAAGCTATGGACAATGAATCAAAACCGGTTGATATTTTATCACTTCAATCACAGATAATATCGGACGCTGAACTGCTTCAACCTGACATGCAACTTGTAGTTAAAAACGTATCTGAAAATATCCAGACAAATCCAAGAAAGACGCGTTCAATCTCGGAAGGTGTAACAGAGGAAGTGATTGTACCGAAAAAAACATACCTTTGCTACAAAGAAGATGACGTTAAAGAAGAAAGTGATCCTTTTAATTCTGAGGAAGGTTGGGGGCTTGAAAGTACCGAAGAATCAGAGGTTATAACACCAGGTTCTTCACAGTTGTATCAACAAATTCAACAGCTTAACGAAACAAATAACAAACTGAAACAGGAAGTAGAAACCTCGAACACTAAGCTATTGAAAGCTTTAAAGAAATTAAAAGAGTTAAAAGTTACAAATGATATGCTATCAAAGGAGTTACAATTAACAAAAAAAATTTCTCAATCATCTATGCTTGATATGACTATAGAAAATGAATTATCAAACAATGTTGAAGAATTAGAGAAGAAAGTTCAGGAGCTTAATACAGACCTTAATAAAGAAAAACTTGAAAAAGAAGCCCTAAAGAAACAAAACGAAGTGTTCAAAAATGCTAATGACAGATTATTGGAAATGAAAGAGAAAATGGATAACGAGTTAGAAATGTGGAAGTTTCATTTTAAGCAAGTAAATGATAAATTTTCTTCCTTACAATGGGAAGGTGATGGTAAGGATTCCAGCCCAAATCCGCAGTCTATATCAAACCAGCGAATCTTTAAAGAAACGAAAGTAAACGACGAGTTATTAAAATTAGAGAAAGAAAATGATGAATTACAATTGATAATTGATAATATAAATTCCCAAAATAAGGAATTATCCATGCAACAAGAACAATTAAAGGGTGAAATAAATATACTTACTCAGAAATTACATCAACAATCAACTTTAACCTGCGATAACTGCCACAATGTTAATGAGTATAACAAAGAATTAACAGCGCAAAAAGAACTGTTGGAAAGCGAACTAAACTATCATAAACAACAATTAGAAGAAAGAAAATTATGTACTGATTGTGAAAAATTAAAACTGCACATTGACGAACTTAATGATAAATGTAAGAAATTAGAAGAAAATAAGGCGACGCTTAATGAAAATTTACAAAAAATAGAAAATCAATACGGTGAATTATTGACTGAAAATGACCATTTAAAAGAAATTGTTGAAGAAAATCAGTTTACATATAAAATGTGTGAGAATGAACTCTTAGACAAAAATCGTTTACTTATAGAAGAAGTTCAATCTCTAAAACTTTTAGAAAACGAAGCCACTTCAAAGATAACTGCATTAAATGCTGAACTTGATAATATAAAGCTTCAAAAGACCCAGTCTCCTGAAAAACTCCATGTACAGAACAAACACGAAGTTAATGCTTTCGAACTAGCAGAAAAGTATAGCACTTTGGAAGAGCATTGTTTAAATTTAAAGCAAAATCTCGATGAAGCAGCTAAAAAGAATTGTGACCTTGAACAGGAAAACAAATGTCTGTCGGAAAAAATTATTGATTGTGAAAAACAATTAAGCGATCTTAATGCAAAATTACAAAACCTTAATTCAGAAAACGACCAACTTTTATCAACTGTTACTGAGCTACGTTCGTCAATATCAAGCGCTATGGACCAAAGAGGATTTGAAATTGCTGAGTTATGGAAGCAACACTTAGGACAGAGGGAATCTGAGTTTCAACAAATAGAATGTGATCTTAGAACACAATTAACTGCAGCAGAGGCTAAGTATGAACAACTTCTTGAAAATGTTCAGTCATCCAGTCAAGAAGAAACAAATAAAATTGTTTTGTCAGAACAAATTAGTTCTTTGCAAAATAAGTTACAAGAAAAAGAGGAACAACTAAGAAGTCTTCAACTTAAATATGCTGAAATAATAAACGAACTTGAAATGCTTCGTTCAGAAATGGAAGATGAGAAACTAATACATGAAAATAAAATTCTTGTCCAACAAGAAGAATATGAAAAAATGCTCCAAGAATTAAATAACAAAAATCAATTACGCTGCGACGATTATGAAAGTACACTGAAAAATCTCCGAACGGAATTAGAAGCAACCGCGTCTGTTAATGTTAACTTAAATCAACAAATTGAGGAAATACGAAATGTTTATGAAAATAAATTAGTAGACTTGTCTAAGCAGCTTCAGGTTAAAGAAAGTGAGATATTTCAAAAAACAAGAGACTTTACAATAACCTTAACGCAAAGAAATGAAGAATTTGAAAATGTAAGAAAGCAGTTGATTGAATACGAAAAGAAAGTTGAGGACTTAACCTATGAAAAGGAATCCGAATTAGCAATTTTAAGATTAAAAATGCATGAAAATACTGACCGCTTTGATAAGATCCATAAAGATATTGAAGATGAAAAGAACAGTATCTCTGAATCACTAAAAGAAAAAATTATCGAGTGTACAAATCTTAACAAACAAATAAGTGATTTAAATAAAGTTTTGGAGGAATATGCAAATAGAGCTGCTGAAACGCAAACAGTTTTAGAAAGTCAAGAATTGGAAATAGTAACGCTAAAGGATGAAATATCTAGTTTAGAGGATACATTGAGGGCAGCGAGTAAAATAGAGAAACATGTAACATTTTCATCTGATACAAAGCAGGCTCAAGAAAGTGGAATATCAGCAGCTAGTCTGGATAAAGATCTTTTGGATGCTGTACCGAGAGCCGAGTTAGATTTGGCGTTGTATATGTTGCATCAAAGAGACGTACGGTGTGAAGAACTTACCATGGAATTGACTCAGTTACTGGAAGAAAGAGATACGCTACAGTTACGTCTCTCTGATAGTTTACGGTCTTACGAAGAATTGAAGTCGCGTTGTAATTCCGCAGGATTAGATATTTCTATAAGCTCGAGTCACGAAGGAATATCAGATTTGCCCACTTTTAATATTGAAAAAGAGCGTCAGTTTGTCGATACGCATAAAGGGCAAACGTCACGCAGCAGTAGTATAAGTGATCCTGATGGAGATAGACCAAAGCTACAAGCCAAGTAAGTAATTTTACTCACATACTGTATGGATTATTTTATTTTATATAAAGAAAAACTAACTTTGAACTGAGATTTTTGTCTGTCTTTATAACGAATCTGTCTTATTTTTTACCGCAAAGGTTTCTGTTAATTATAAAGTATTCTGTTATTTCTAAATATCTAATTTAATTTTCTGTAATGTTTCTCTATTTATTTATTTTTATATATCTATTTTTAGAGTAGTCTATTTATTTTTAGAGTAGTGACACAAACTAAAAAGTAAACTGGCTTTAAAATACATAGTTATGTTTTTATTTAAGTCAGTCGCTTTATTTTATCAAAATTCACTTGCAAATATTTTATCTAATTCAAAAACTTAGAAAGTATAAAAAAAAAAAACAGTAGTGGCCTAAAAATTAATATCTATTTAAAGCTAACGTTGATTGGAACGCCAAATATAGTAAGATATAACCTGCAATAAATTATTTCTCATTATTTTGGGGAAAAAATTTTAACCACAAAAATTTAAAGGACCTGAATTATGACACTGAACTTATGAAATATCCAGTAATAGATTTTGTGGCCTTTTTGAATTAATCATTTATTGTTAGATAAATGTGTAATTAATCTCAAAGTTACTTTCGCTGCTCAATATATTTGATTCCCTTACTTAATTATTGTTACAGGTTGACTGAATTGCGTAGTGTGAAACACAGTCGAGATGTGCGCTTCCGACACGAGAGTGAACAGCGGCAGCTAGGCATGCGTCTATTGCAACGAGATGTCGCCAACTTACCAGCGGAGGCGGTTGAACAACTGACTCAAGCTCATCATACACTTTGTGAGTCTTAAGCCATTTAATAAAAGTGTGCACATCTGCCGTGTATGTGATTGTGTGTAATGTGCATGTATTTTGCAAATTATTGTCAATTGTGTACACACAGCACATATGTTGCCCTACCGATCGAGCATTCCACTGAGGACGCCCTACCGATCAATTTCGACCACGGTTTTCAGTGGGCTGCGTACGATAGTAGTACGTATAATAGACAAACTCCCTATATCCCTCACTCCCATAACCATAACTCACAAGTTTAGGTCAAGCCTAGTAAGTTTGTCCATTCGAATCTATGGTAGCTTTATAAATACTATCGTCAAACATGTCGATTCAAAAGTGCTTTGTTGAGCATACTTGTACAAATATTTTTTTAATAATAATTTTAATAATTAATGTTTACTCAATCTTTCCTTATTTATTTATAGCACGAGACACCCAAAGTACTCCAACAGTTCTTCTCAACTGGCTGCGAGGAAAGAGCACGCCTAAAGTAGTACACATGTGAACACAAATATGATAAAACATACTTTAGGAAGGTTAAGCTCTAAATGAAAGTGCATCTATTGCCCTTCACGTTGTCACCACGGCACTGCACAATTGAATAATGTTTAAAAATAAAACATAAAGTTACAAATTGTGCATTTATCAAGCTTGTTATCGAGAAACGAATAACGCCAGTATCAGTATAATTAGTTGATGTTCTTGGTAATATTATTTCTTTTAAGAATCTATACCATATCTTATCAATGGATCTTGCAAATGCATTTCTTAATCAATCCTTTGAATCTTTCTTTTTTACTTACCTCTGCTTATTACATAAGCAACTCTTTGATGAAATTTTATCATGAAAAAGGTATATAAGCAAAGATGCAAATAGCTAATTGCTTAATTTACCTCAGAATGTCACTACACTGTTACTGGCAACGATGAATCGAGTCGGTTTTAATACAAAAGGTGCTAAAATTTTTCATTCCAATATATAATTATGTAAAAAGATAAATTGAAGATATTTTCGTTTGGAAAAATAAAGAAAATAACAATAACGTATTTCGTCAAAGACTGCTTAACCAGAGAAAGTTCTTCAAATTGATTTGGTTTTTAATTTAATTCATTATTCTTTAATAAAATATATATATATTTATTATAACACATCAACGCGCTGTTATGTTATTTGATAAGAAACATTCATTTTAAGATATCAAAAAACAGTTGTGTGCGAACGAACGAAAAACTTATTGTTGACATTTTAGTTCAGAACTATGTCTTTCCTTAATGTAAGTCCCAATAATACTTCCAATTTTAGTTCTACCTATTATATTTCTTACATCAACAATTTACAACTGGATTTAATACTAAAATTTTTAGGAATAAAATAACATCCCAAATATTATTTAGTAATAATTTCAATTTATCATAAAATAGGAATCGTTGAATGCTTTTAAACTTTTACTTTTAAAACAGCCATATATTATGTTTTAATTATGATATTTGTTAAATAATGAATTTATTTGATTTTACGGATTGTAAATTTAATGTCTAAAGTAATAGGCAATGATAATATATTGTGCCTTTTTTAATTACAGTCTTCTTAACTGTTCATTGTATTATTTGTAATGTTATGGGTATATAAAATTATAGTATATATTATTCATTGTAAATAAATAATTAATCAACACATTTCAAAGTGATTAATGCGATAATTGTATATGAAAGTGTAAATTTGTTTTCCCATTAAATGGTAATTATTTTAAAATGCAGTTTTATTTAATTTTATATTTTAATTAGCGACCCACCCAGGCTTCTCTGCAACGCTGCCCCTAAATATACTACAGAATGTCTTATACCGTTCACTTTTTCAGTCGTTAGACAATGCAAACCACTATATCCCTGCGTTTTAAATCCTTAATATCTTCGAAAATAATCATTTAAATTTCTGTAAAGGGCCATATTGATCTATGTATATTCATTTAACGCACAATGTAATTAAGGTACTTAATTGGTTACCATTTAATGCTAAAATTTTTGTTTAAAATCGCTTCGAAAATAAGCCATTATTTCTCGAAAAAAATAAAGGATAAAAAATGGTTGTTGTGGGCTATCCCTCAGAAATAGACATATATCATCGTGGACTTTTTTGAAGACCTTTTTAAGATGTATAATACTGTAGTACAATATTTTGATCTATCTCGTAGGGTAATGTGTTTATTTACATCACTTCAGATACCTCTAAATTATCAGTATTTCACTATATTTTGCATGTATTATACATATAAACCTTCCTCTGGAATCAATCTATCTATTAAAAAAAGCGCAACAAATTGTTGTGTAATTTTAAAAATCTAACCATATATAGGGACAGAATGCGGTAAGCGACTTTGTTTTTACTATGTAATGATGATATTGCTAAGTTGTTAAACTTTCGGATTTTCGGGTTACTATAGATTGTGTACAACAACACCCTTACGGTATTTTTTTGGTTGATTATTTGTCAACCATGTGTTTAATGAAAAGATACTATAATTTTGTAATTTTTTATTGTCGTATTGTTTTAAATATCTACATCTCAATTCGCAACAACCATACAATACAGATACTCAACTTAAAACGTAATGATCACATAAAAAAATCAAATTTTCGCAACTTCGCGTGTCATACAACTTTAAAATTTAATTAATAGAATACAATAGAAAAGATCACTTCTATTAAGAGTTTTACAGCTCTATATACTATGTACAACATTAGGAAAATCTTAATTTTCCACTACATACTTTTACTCTATTTCATAACAATCATATTTCTTAAATCTATTTAAAAAGCCAAAAATAAGCATTAAATTTACTATTTTTAATGCGTATATTTTCCCACATACATATAAACAATTATATAATATAGTATATTATTTCTATTTATAGTCAAATTTGAAGAGTCTACGTATTTAGGTAGTAGTACCACAACCATGCTAACTATTAGTATTTATCTGTTTTACTGTTCTCGACGATAACAAATAAAACAGTATTTTAATTTTATTTTCATTTAACATAGTCAATATAATTTTACAAATACTTTAAAGTAGTATTACTTATGGCACCACATGCTTACAGCATAATAGTATATATTTACATTTATTTCTAGAAAAAATATATTTATACAGCATAATGGCTAATATAATAAATTTATTTGAGTGGTATTAGAAAGATATAAATTGTCTAGTGAATAATGAACATAAACTTTAATGGCAGTAATTAGATTTATAAATGCCATTACTTATGTATATATGATACATACTTTATCTTAGAAATGGAAGACATTGGACTATTATTATTCAATAACATATTTTCAACTTTATATAAATGCAGAATAAACAATTAAAAATAATGTAGATCTTAGATATAATATACGATTAGCTTTCTATCTTTAACACTTACTATTATTATAAACAAACTATTTGCATTCTCCACCCGTACTTAAGCTCTACAAAATATTAATTATCTGTGGAAATTATATCACAATATTTTAATGTAGGTAGATAGTGTTTAACTTTCCTCTTCGTTCAAGTTTAGAATCATTAAGTACAAAAACTATTAAACTTGACTATTGCATAATTTTATTTTCAGTAGTTGTAGGAACAATAAAGTAAACTTTTAAAACTAAATGTAAACCTAGCTTACCAATGTTACGAAAATCACATTTTTTTCTATAATTAATCCAATGACATAGTACCCCTAAGTTAACATATTATGACTGGAAGTGACTATGATTTGAAATTAAATCAACTTTCTAACACTATCACATTAAATGTTAGGTACTTAAACGCTAAAGATAATAGTTGGTACAACATTCGTCAAAAAGGAACAAAAAGAGAATCTTCAAAACAAAACATTTAGCCCTTCGTCTACTTTATATTTAAATTAATAATAATAATATAATATAATTTAATGTGTATATCAGAAGAATTGTGTTGGTTATGTCATTTATTTATTTGTCTGTGTTAAAGATTGACATACTATACATATTATATTAAAGTTTTTACAAAATAAAAGCGTAATTTATTGCCTTCCCCCGATATACAAAGAACTATTCTTGAATGTGAATAAAACTGATATATTGAAACCGTTTAAGTAATTTTGGTCACTCTTACTGTTTTTGCTTAAAAAAAAATATATTTTCATTTGCATTATAGAGAATATATATTTTAATTGAAATGTTTGCCAAATTCGTTAATTATGATATAAATCAAATCTCCAAATGATACTTTTTTAATAAAATTTGCTTTGGTCCCAGAAAACAATTTTGCTACGACCGACTTTTGAAGAATTTGAATTTTTTTGTTGTCAAGCAAAATTGAAATTTTATCTTAAAAATAAAGAGGTAGATTTTAATTTCAAGATAACAACTAGAGCTGGAAAAATATAATCATATTTCTTAAGATAAATCAAATTTTGTATATTTCAGTGCAATGCCTCTGCCTATATTGATTGCTAATTTTTAGACTAGAGGCAAAAAAGTAGCACGCAGGGCTTACTATTAATGAAAACTATGTACACATAAATCCTTAGACTACACGCGCAGTGAGTAATACCTACGTTGAACACGTGCATTTGTCAGTCTTAGTATCAGTCCTCAACCACGGATGCACCGTCTTATTCTTTTAGTTTATAGTATTTTCGTACTAATGCACCGTAATTAAAACAATTTTTCCTTGCCGAACTGCTGGCCAGGATACACGCTACTACGGATTATTTAAAAATGCACGTCTCGGACGTCAGTTGGGGTGGCGGCATTACTGTGAGCCTTGTCCTGGGTCGGAGGTGGCGTCCACCCCCCCGCCTCCCGGCCTTGTCCGTTTGGGGCAGTAACGACGCGTTCTTCAATTAGTTTTTGCACCATCTCTTCGATTTGTTCCAGGCATGTTTGCAGACAATCCTATGATAAAAATACGTTACTTATTGAATATAATTTTTCAATGAATAATGATAAAGAGCTTATAGTTTTTTGTATCAATATGAAATAACGTTAAATAGTTATTTACCGGGTCAATGCCAGTTAGCTCATGTAAACGCGGAAGATGTCCGTCTAATTCTAGGCCACGTAGTGCAGCAGCGATGCTGCAGGAAGCCAGAGTGCTAGCGGGGTACAAGGTGAACTCATAATCTGTAACAAGAGAAAAAAAATTCAACGACTTATAAGTAAACATAATATAAATATTATAACTGAAAATTGAAATGTTAATTCATATTTCCTGTTGCAATCTACTATGTATTAGCATTGTTAACTACGCTACAAATACGATTGAAATAACAAATGAGCGCTTTGCCTGCATATCAGTCTAAAAGCAGGTCACGCACGCTTTGACAATGTACTAGTGTATATGGAGCGGATGTGAATATTACATAAAAAATCCGTGATTACTTCAGTGTTAATGTAGAAGACAAATTTCTGTGACAGCGACTTGCGGCTACAAAGCTCGAGTGCGAATACATTAGCGCGTAGAGGCTACACACGTATCCGATAATGAAATGCTCTTTTCTCCTTCCCGCAGGTTGTTGGTCCCTTTCTGGAGAGTGTAGCCTCAAAGGAGCCGGCATCCGCCCTCGCGCCCGCATTCCATAGCCCGCGCCCGTTTTACTGGAATATTTCTCACGGACTTGCTTTGGCAAAACCATTATACGTATACAGATACCTCTTAAAAAGGCTCTACTGTGGACCGATTTGGGCCTGAACAGCTCGAGTTGTATTGAACAACCTGTATTTGTACCGTAAAATAATTGGCATGTAATTAAATGTGGGGAGAAATTTCTAGACGTGAATATAATTTAAAAATACTACCATCGATTCGACAATTAATAATACGTTAAAATTTAGTTTTTAAGGGACTGTGAGAAATTACCGAAATAAAGTCACTTCATACATTTTAAATACTTAATTTATATTCAAGTACGTATATTTTATCATTTTGTATGGCGCAATGCTTATTTTTATTTGAAACGATAACACAACAGGAAAATCAGCAGAATGACCTTGGAGGGCGAATGCGTTTAAATTGGATATCTATACTATTTACATACTTTACTAGCAAATCTTTATTAATATATATGAGACATTAAAAAGTTCAATTTGTTCAACCGTATTATGTATAATTTCTTTATATTTAAATTATTAAGAATTACAGATAATACAAGTCTTTAAGAGCTCAATTCATCATTAAGTAGGTATATTCCATTATACTGCGGCAGTGTATGGATACCGAATACTCTTTCAGCATCATTTAAGATTTTTTGTGGCGGCGTACTCGAGATAAAAGGTACGAGTAGGGTAGGAACAAAACGAATGAGATGAAACAACGAGAGCGGCCGCTCATTGGAAGCATTTGCATAATCTGATGTTAATCAAACATCGAAGCCCTACCGCTTTTACCGCGCGACGACCGGTTCGGCTATTGCAACGGACAATGTGTCAGACTAACAAATAAAAATACCCCATTTTTGCTTTCGACTCCGTCCTCGATTATGAAACTTTGGGAAAAATGTCATACCTATACAAATGCAGGTAAAACAATATAATATTTTTAGATAAATCCCTATAAAAATAAAAGAAAAAAGAGCGCAATAACGTTAATTACAGTTGTTAAAATACAATTAATGTGTATTACAGGATACGAAATATAAAATTCATACAAAGCTATAAGCGTGAGCCTAACAACGATGACATAATCGTCTTATTATCCTTGAACGTGAAGTGTAGGTACCAATAGATGTGGAAACGGTGCGGGCGGGCGCCACGACGTTCTGACTCTATTCGCAAGGTGAACGCTCTCGCGAGGCCGCGCCGGTAGTACATGTATCTACGTAATGCTCACCGGAACAAATAGGTGTTCTCCGCACCTATGTTTCTACGTTCCCTGTCTGTCTAACCGCTCAAATCTACCTTAATGTGAGACCGCCCGACATACTCGTACCTGTCCGATAAGATACCTGTCTTCATGTAATCGAAGCCGCCAGTCGTTTCTTCAACTATGTCTGAATATATTCTTTATAACGGTCGTTTCGTTAATCAGGCATACTTGAAACGTTTAGGTCTTATCTTAAAATGCTTAAGACAAATTGTATTATGTATTTGTTCAGAAAATTCTTCAGAGTAATAGTAAATTTCATAATAGAACATTACTATAATACCTTTAGTAAGTTATTATACATTTTCAAAATAGTATAATTTGGACTATTTATATAATGAATACATAATGTAGCCTGGGCGGTATAACGAATGCTACTAGAGAGTGCTACGAGATCAAAGAGCACTTATGTATTATATTTTATTTTTGCAATCTATCACGAGGAATATATGATCGTTGCATCACATTCCAGGCAGCATACGAGTCAAATGGCACTCTATAATTTCTATCGTATATTTTTTTGAAAAAGGATAAGCAATTTACATTCAGCATAAGTGACTTTAAACGAGGAATATAATATGTTGAATTAGCCACTGCGTGACATGTAAGAGATGATATCTGAGGAGTGAGTGAAATAAAAGAACTGTAGCGTGAACTTCACCGACAAAAAAACAACACGACAGCGGCGGCGAACAACAAAAACCGTTGCACAAAAACATATGATCCCAGAGGGATACGGGGGGTCTGAAGGGTGCGGGGAGAAGTCCTGAGGCGTGCTGGAATGCGCTCGGGCGAGCGGCGTGGGAGGCGCCGCCGCCGGCGCGAGCGCACCACACACACGCGCCCTCGCCCTCACTCTACCCTCACTGTAAACAAACCTATTCACATCTCACCGCCTCTCCGGTCCTTGCGCCCACTTTTCTTATCTTCTCTACAAGAAACGAACGTATGTGCAATTTGTCCGAAATTGCTAAAAAATATCTATAAATTGACATATTTTATGCAGTTGTGTTTTTCAAATAGAAGTAAGACTTTCTTATAGTTTCAAGTCATAATCTGAGACTGTGTGTTAAGCACATATTGTAGAATATTGACAATACTTCGAAAAACACAAAATACGTGGTAATAAACGCTTTAAGGAATAAAGTGATATAAAGGTCAACATGTTTGAATTTAGATGAATAGAACAACCATAATATTCATCCTATCCATCTCCTAGATGTATAGAGGTTCAGTGACACATGATATTATACACATGCCGACCTAAGCGGGCCCAGTGCGACATTGTCGTGACATGACGTGGTATCGAGATGCTAATTACTGTCTACCACCGCAAACAAAAGGTTTCGAAGTTAGTTGTGACGATCGTAAGTTAAGCATGTAGTTTATGTACCTATACTTCAATTGTTAGCTGATGTTGCTCGCAAGACTACTCGTAAAACCATTTTATGACTCATCATCTAAATCTATAATATTAAATTTACTAAAAAAATTAAAACATACCTCTGGCTGCAAGCGCAATGAAAGTTTGAGCGTGCCTCTGGACCATTTCCGTGTTGACATGTCCTCGTAGAGGCAACCGTGACAACAGCAGCGGCAAGAAATCGTGCGCTGTCACGCCAGCAACGTCCCATTTCAACTTAGAAAGCACCAACAACTCCCAGCTCTGTTGACAATACAAAGGTATTCTTTAAATACTAAAATTCTTAAAAATAACGATTTCAATTATTAAATAGGTAAATTATAAAAAATGTATGTATGATAAACGTAACTCTTTGCTTTAGTATTTTAGTAAAACTCGTGTGATACGCTTATTTGAGTTTATATAATTAATTAGTGAAAGAAAGCGTTGATCGTTTGGGACAATAATGTTGCATTCCAGCCACGACATCCGTTGTAATCGTAAACATGCCGTTTTGCTCGACTTCCCGGAACAACGCGTAGGTAGTCCCCGAGTCCCTAGATATCGTTATGTGATCAAGCTACTTATCCATGTCTTTTTATTCATAAAATAAACCCGCTTAATACCTATAGAATGAGTGTACAACAATTTAATACTGTACAACATTTAAATAAAACGATATTAGAATTATTTACATAATTGTTTTCATGTAGTTTAATAGATTTATACTTATTTTCTAGATATCGTTTTGAGAGTAATTTAAAAACAACTACTAATTAAAATAATTCGACATTACAACCAAAATAAAAAATTGCAATATTTAAATAAAGATGTTATTATCAACTCTATTACAACATCAAAATATTCTTAGCATGTCTGATCTTGATTAAATAATTAGCAATTGTAATATTTCAACCCCTATACGCAAATAAAAGTAGTGATATGAATGACTAATTTTATGAATAACTTTATTATTTTGTATTCACACAAACGCATACAAGTAAAGGCAATGCATGGCCGTTGACAGATAATACTCGATGTTTACTTAACTCAAAGGCGGGGTCGGACGCAGCAGCAAAAGTTAACTATTTTATGATTAACGATTTTATCTTCTACTCTCACTACTTTAAAGCTCAAACTCACGTAACAAAAAAAAAACCTTAGAACCTATCGGTTATTGATAAGAATTGCTTGTGAATGAATGAAGTCTCATCACTGGGACTCGCACGATATAGTATCGTGTAACAGACGGTCGCTTCATGACATTTAAGCATCAACCTACGAAGTTAAATGGATAAATATAATTTATAATAATAATACGTTCCGAAGATATAAAGAAAAGGTGTTCGAAAGTATAATAGTTACCATGACAGTGGTATGCGGGTCGACCGCGAACTGAAAAGATTCCGTATCTCTTTTGGATTGGGGTCTTTGAAAAGCTTCGGAAACAATGAGCTCATAAACTATTCACCGCAGAATTTGCTGCCACGATGAAAACTGATATGTAGATGATCTAGACTTTTATTTATTTATTTATATTTATATACTCTTTATTGCACACCAATATAGACAAAAATAATAGGAGTACAACAAAAACAAAGAAAAGAAAAATGTACAATAGGCGGCCTTATCGCTAAAACAGCGATCTCTTCCAGGCAACCTTTGGTAGAGGAGAGAGATAGGATGGTAGGGGTGTACAACAATCAACAATGACATATGAGAATACTTTATTATAATTTGTTCAACTTTATTTCCTTGAACTCGTGCAGAATGTGAGAAACCGGCAGAGAACTCGCGACGTGCGGAATGCCATAACGTAAATTTATGGATGGTGTTCATTAGAGAAGCTTGCAAGGCGGCCTGGCTATGGCGGCAGCAGTTATCGAACCGCGTTACAGCCAATAAAGTGAGCTATGCAAACAGTCCTCGCCCGCGACACAGTCTGAATTCCACGGTTGGTTCCCATGCTTTATCCAATTTCATTAAGCAGTGTGACTACACTATATAACAGTCGAGCTATAAATACGGTATCATAACGCCCCGTACCAAAAATGTTTAAAATAAAGTAAAATCTTATAACTAATTTCGGTTAAATTAGTTACAAGATATAAGTTAATTTTTTTTTAATCCTTTTTCTCCCTCCCTCTTTACGCATTGATATGACTAGCTCTATCCCATCAATCGGAAGAGTATCGAGCAGGCATGAATGCTTAAGTTACCTTGGGTATATTATTTACAACGTGATATGCATACTACTATAGTAAGTCTGACGTAATATATTATAGCGGCAAATTCCTGTAAATTGATATAGTTGCTGAATTGACTTGTAAAGACTAACTGACATTTAAATTAGTCGAGTAGTAGTACTGTATAATAAGACTGTTTTCAACGTTTACATTGATTATAATACTCGTATTTTATGTTCATTTCATTTATATTTTGTACGAAGCTTGCAACGTAATCTATAGCTTTGAGGTTACATGTCGCGCATTTTTAACCACAAAAATTTAACTTTTACAACTACATGGCAAACGCCCGCATATAAAGGGAACTATTGAAAGGGTAAATTTAAATTTTATTACCTTCTAAAGAATTAATATCAATATTTTCAATTATAGTAATGGGGAGGAGTAAATTCATTTTATTTTTCTTTATAACGTTATAGTTCGTCAAGATTCAATTCATATTAAAATGTTTAAGCGTATTATTTAAATTTTTTTTGCTAAAAAACTGGTGTAACGTACACGACGATGTGATTATCGTGAGCCCCGGTGATGATTATAATGAATTGTAATGGCTACAGTCGGCGAAGTCTTTGGCAAACATCAGTGTAGACGAGGCCACATCTTGATTGGAATGCGACTGGTTCTCGTCACCCCTTCCCCTCTACTCTTCCCAATACTCCGGCGACTGTACTCGTGGGAAATAATAAGAAGAAAGTATAATGGAAATGGAATAACCAAACAGAACAAAGACCTTTTTATTGTAACATTCTCTTACGTGTTTATTTTGAAAATACAAAGGGCACGAGGTTGAATCCCTAGAGATAGGTTTTTGTTTAAGCTAGCGGGAGATATTTTATTTGCACCGGAAACAAAGGTATCGCAGCCGTGAGATTGACAAACATACATTCGCCATTTAGCTGAGAAATTCTTTGTATGCTTTGATGTGTAAATAATTCTATTTGTAATTTGCAAAATGTGCGAGAGCCATGTTTGTTGTTTAATATAATCAATTCGTAATTAATTTTAAAGACGACAAGTAGAATATCCTTATTCGCGAATAAGGAAACCGGAATACTACTATAATTAAATATTACCTACATTACCATAACCACGCGATTACGTGTATGCAAGTATTTATATTTATCCAAAAAGAATATGTTACTAACCTATCTTAACAATAATAAAAAATGTTAATTCTCAATTTTTTATTGTTATGACTTTATATTTTTAGGTTTTGTTTTTTTTTTTAAATAAATATGGACGCATTATTTTGTTTTTATTTTATGTATGAACGATAGAATCCAGTAACCTTTGACTCTTTATTTCTTTATCATGAACCGCGTAAGATAAAATTGCTATGAGCAATATTTGTGCCGTTCTCTAATAACGTTTTAATTCGAGTAAAAGAGGACGTAACAACAACTACATCTTTTTTTATATTTATCAATGAACGGTTTCGACGAATACAGGCGGCAATCTTAAGTAGTTCTCATTAAAGAAACACGAGTTGTGTTATTGAATTTTCTTTTGACAAAGCTGTACGACGGCTCATAAAATAATGCTTCAATTATAATAATCGTACTGTGAATGTGAGAATGCACAGGTTTTATGATCGGGCAAAGAGCGCGGGAACCCAGTATTAAGACTGGCACGGATGCCGGAGCGTGCATAGTCTTTTTGCTTATTTCTACCTCGGTTTGCTTTGAGCTTCACATTCAACGTTATAACTCTGGCTCAGGCAAGTAAAGCATACGTTGTGGTTATATCGAAATCATTTGAAGCTAGCTATTTTTAATATGCGCCATTAGCATAAAATATTGGTTGGTATGTAGGGGGTTACGGTTGTAGCCTCCTATCCGACACACTTGGATGAACTCCCATAAGATGAGCATAATTTTATATGCATTGAGTGTGACGGCGCCGTTATTACAGGTTAAGCTTATTATTTTTTTTAATATTCCCATGCAGACAGTACACCGTATAACCAATATAAATTATTTTTTATAGTAAATATACTTTCTGCTCGGTGTACTTATACTATCTGCTCAATACTACCTGTCTACGAATAAACGTAGAGGCGCTACGACATTGCTACGAAACGTATAGCGAATTGTAATTTTATGAAAGCAAGCTTAAAATATTTTATAAACTGTAATTTTAGCTTTATATTCTTAATTAAAACTCATATTATTATTTGATGATTACAAAACAGGATTAAAATGGAAGAAATTGAAAAATTTAAATTAAAAGTTTGAATAATGTTGATATTATTTACGCATTACAGACCGAAGATACTAACAATACTACAAACAATAGTCATAGTTTTATATAGCAAAAGAGCTGTTAATGATTAGTCAGCGCTAGATCTTGATTTATCATCGCGCTCGCTCCCTCTTCTTGAGGTCGAACGAGTGATAGCTCACAACGTTAAGAAGCGTATCATTTAAAAATAGTCAATTGGTTTTGCCATTTAATGTGTCTTATATTATCAGATAGTTCGCACTAGTGATGTGACAAACATGCAAGGTTAGCGGTGGTCGCGGGCGTGTGAAAAAATAAACAGCGTACTTCGCCTGTAATTGGCCTGATTGAAACGCGCTTCTCGTTCGGCGGTGTTTCCGAGAAGGCTGTCGGCTCGTTAGGGGACACTGTCCGCAGGGCAGCACTCCTCCCAGACCGCTCCCTACCGCATTCTTCGTCAACCAGAACGATCTCGCTCTAAACGTTTTTTCATTACCACAAAATAAAATGAGGTGGTAATCTTTTGACGAAGTTTCGTTTTAGACACATTGATCATATCTTAAATATATTTGGTATAAAATTTTAAATATTAAGTTAGTTGAATGAGACGGTTCGGGAAATATTTTATTTTATGTGTCTTTGTAATTTGATGAGTTGCAAATTAAGGGAAAAGAACAAGTGTCATTGAAAGCATTTAAAAAATAAAACAGGTCGAGTAAATGTGACGCACAAAGATGTGCGGTGCACTTATTATCTACTGAACGATTGGCGCTTGGGGCCCCGTCGGGTGGCCGCGACGCGCCCGAAATGCAACAGACATTGACTCAGTGTAATATAAATGTAAATAGCAAAACATTTTCCCTCTGTTCTCGTATTTCAATCAGGCTATTAATATTTTGAAAGTGTTATACACTTATAATCATATTTTTTAGTATTAATTACCTAACAATTATTAAAACTGTGTACCCTTTAAAGATAAAACTGTAGGTTTAAATTACATAATTGAAACTAATGACAATGATAACGAAAACATACTGCCAATTCGCGCTAACACGCTGATACAAAGTGAGCTATTTCGAAAGTAAACGGATGCCAACGCCCTTAGGAATTAAGAACCATACACGGTACTACACTACATTCACCAAATGTGGCAACCACACATTGCAACTTAGGGCTCAAAAATATAACGAAGATGTATATCACAAATTGATTTATATATTGCTAAATCTTTAAAATGTATAAATTGCAATCACATCGTATAGTTACTATTGCCCTCTAGACCATAGAACGAATTGCGCTCAACTGTGACATTGTCCTACGCCTTAAGACAAAATATTTTGAGATTACTAATTTTAAACGTTTATTTATAAATGTCTTCTACCTCTTCTGAATCATATGTGACACATACTTATTTTTGGATAAATATTTTTTAAAGTATTCATAGTCGTAACTTTCGTAAGATATTAGAATTTGGGAATACTAAAGGTCAATATGCTTAAAACGTATTTTAAAATGTACGTAAAACCGTTATTGGTGGAATTGAACCGTCATAAATCTGGAATTCCAATCTCTCACGCTCGTTGAGAGGCGAGGTTGTTAGAAATCAGCGTAGTAAAGCGACACGAAAGCGTCTGGCAGCTTCTTGAGCGCGCCACGATCGCATCACCATGCAACGTGCTTACAGAATAACGTAATAAATTAACGATATTTAAAATTTTCGTTTCTTATTATTAGACTACAGTTAATGTCAATTTTATAATTTCGTATTGCATAAAACAAAAAATCTATATTCTTTTGTTAACCAACCTAAGCGGTTAGCTACCTAACGAGAAATAAATGAGCTAAAGACCGATTTTAATATGTACTTATATCATTTGTAAAAGTTATGTCGTGATCTACGTTTCAATCATTACTTTACGGTTCCTTTTATATCCATCGCAATATAGTTTAATTACAACAGAAAGTGTGCATGCATTATTACAATATATTGTCTGAAATATACAGTAGTACATATTGGGTAACTTACACAGAGGTCTGTGAGCGTGATGCTGTTGGCAGTGTAGAACACTAGCAGTTCAGCAGGCAGGCCGCGAGAACTTGGTTCTCGTAGCTTTGACGCGAGCAGCAAACAGGCGGTTCCCAAAAGTTGTAATTGGCTCTTCCCCACCATACAAGTACTCAGAAATCTATCCAAGTACGAAATCGCCAAAGGGAAGACTTCTTCTTGACAACTTTGGTCTTCACACACCTGGAAAGGTATCAGTAGTCAGTCTATTTTATTAAGTGTCGTGTATTCTTAGAAATATCAAAACCGCGGCACACCCAGTACTGAGTTTATCATCCGGAGTTCCTGATAACCTATATATTTCATAAATTGTAATACATACATATTGCGATAATACAAAGCGCATTACTTTCCTACTTGTTGAGTTTCTTATCGACAACGGTTATTGAACGTTATTCGGTAAACAGTTTTCAACTTATAACAAAACCTAAGTATTTGTAATAAGTAACAGGTACTTATAACGTACAATTTGCAGTAAAAGATGGACAGAGTATTAGTTTCTGAAAGTTGTTGTTACGAAACTAAGTAAATACAGGAATTTATTGAAAGGTACTGGAAGTGAAAGCAGATGACACTAATGAACTAGTTATTCAGTAAGCGGAGAATGTCACGAGAGCCGTAATTTATCCTCGCATAGTTTCGCACGGTGTAATTCGAGAGTCCGGATTCTGATTCTATTGTAGCCTTAAGAAAACACGCGCATCCCATGGCTGTCTCAGCTGAGTGTCTCACGCTCATGGACCTGTCAGCTGATTAACGTATGTAACAACGAAACAGGCCATTGTTCTGTTACGAACTTCCTACTTAGCGCTAACGCACATGCAACGCTCTATAAAGTATGTGACAAAATGAATGCGATATCGTTGTAATGTTAGAAAATCCCGTGACTTCTGATATACATAGTAACAAAAGAAAATAATTTCAAATTTAGTTTTCAGCAGGATATATGTATGCTACTTTATTGTTTCGGTTTTCAATCGTTTACTGGCAAAATTAGAAATGTTTTTAATAACATTATGTATTATGCATACATATAAATCGATGATAAAAAATAATTAAACAAGTTTAACAGTGGCTGGGGATATCGGTTGTACTTTGAGACTGAACTTGAATGTTAATAATTGTAGTAACGATGTCAGTGACCTCACATCCACGGGAGTTGTTTCGGTCTGCTTGTGCTGAAATTTGGTAGGTATGCAACTGGTTTAGACGGTACGTAACCACGAGGTGTCGGTAAACTCTGTAAAGTAGGAGGCACATGCGCAGTGCGCCGCCATTGCGCTGAATGACGTCAGCAACCGTCGCGCTCACTGCCCGAACCCCACGTGGCCGAGCTCGATTTTTCAGCTGATTGGTTACGTCCTCAAATTTCTAATCTATTTCTTCAGTTTACTAATTTATTTTTAAAGTTAATAATATATACCCGGTCAAAAAGGTTTGTAACTTTACCTACAAAATTAATTAACATAAACATATAACAAATAATATTCATATAAACTAAAGCTATATCTAATAATTTTTATAAAACGTTAATTTTGTACAATCGTATGTTTATGTGATATTAACGAAAGATAGTGCGCGTCCGGCGTCAGCTGTGTGCGTGTCAAAATCAGCTGATTATTCAAATAGAACGAGCGAGTCGCATCGGTCGGCGACCGCCTGCGCGTTCCGGCCGGGGGCCCCTCGCGCGCCTCTCTACCCGACTCCCGAGCAAGCGCTATGTACCACTACTTTCCAATGATTAAAATACAATACTTTTAGCGATTTATTCTTGTAAATTTAACATACGAGTTAATTGCACCATATTTTAAAACAAAACAATGATATCAAAATTAAAAATATCATAGACATACCCTTTTTAATTATTTGCAATGTTCGTATTATAACCAAGTTTTATACGAAGAAAACAAATCCTTCATTTTATTGATTCCAATAGGAATCACATTAAAAGATAACGAAAACTTAATCAGCTGATCGTGTAAACAAAGAAAGAATGTGACACTGTTATTCTGGTACCGCTTCAAAATAACGAACAAATTTAAAGTTTACATATAAATCGTAAATACTTTTAAGATTTAGATTTTTTTATGATAAGTTGGGTGAGCGATTGGCGAAAGAGCATACATAAGCCATGGTTGCAGCCGCTGGTTAAGAGACCCTACACGTGGTTGAGTGGTGAGTAACAAAATGGCGAACGGTCGACGAGGCGGCGAATGAGTGGTGGCCGACCGGGCGGTGTGGGCGCGGCATGCGCGTGCGACGCATCACACGGGTGCGCTCACCTCTAGCATCCACTCGGCGACGAGCCGGCGCATGTGGGGAGTGATCTCGGTCTGCACGGTGCCGAAGTAGTTAGCAGTTATGGCGTAACGCTCCTCGGTGCGCAACAAGTTGTCGAGCACGCGGCGGCGCAGCAGCACCGGGTCGGAGGCAGCAGCGGCCGGCACCGGCGCCGGCCCGACCCGTGCGCTCTCAGCGCTCCCGGGGCTTACGCGCTCCGCACACAGCAGCTCCATGGCACACCGCACAGCGGCTTATGTATGGCTCGCTTGCGTCGCGTGTCGCGTTGTAATGTTGTCGCTTACAGCTGATCGAGCGCACCGAGCGGAAGCCGAGCGAATACGTTGTGATGCTTCGGCGGCGAGAGCCTGAGTCACAGTGATCGGCGGTCGCCCGTACCCGTACCGACCGGCGAACATATGATCGGCGGGGCGCGGGGCGCGGGGCCACGAGCCGCCTGTGAGGCCCGCACGCAGGTTTCTCCCGATTCGACGTTCGAATAATAATACATAACACGTTTTCTTGCTCGCTCACACTCTTTCGTGATTCTTGCCTCTCGTTCTAGTATTTACAAAATGAGATGGATTCCACGGACTGATTATAAAAGTGACCATACGACCACAATACCTATCTGTCGATAGATACCTATTTTAATTATAGATTGGTTACTTATCCTTTTAAATTACCCACAAAGAAATTACTAGATGCACATAATAGCTATAATACTATGAAGTTTGAGAAATATATAGCAGTTGGTACGGCAGCGCATGCTTCATATTAATGTCGATCTTGGCAGATTAAATTATAGTATATGTATGTATATAACTTATTCAAACCTATTTTAGTGCCTCATTATTTAGTAAAATGATGGATTATTTGTAGGTGCTTATTGCACATTGCACATTTTAAAAGGTTTATTTCAATACTTAAACTAATTAGTGAACATTATCGTTGCGAGTAGGTATATCACCGTCTGAATGGCAGTTGATATGGCTGTTATTTAAAATCCAACTAAAGATTAAGGTTATTGAACCATATCTATCTAGTTTTGTATATTTTAAAGGTTGCACTTTACGGTACCTTCAATAAGATTATAGACGACCTAGTTCGAGTAAATTATTACTAAGCTGTGTATTTTGCTGTGGAACGTATTTATATTTAAATAGCATTATGATAAAGACTAAGTACGTTAGTTTTTAAACTTTTGATGTTTTAAATTAAATGCTAAAATAAGCAAATACATATTAGAAACGAACATTTTCCTTATTGTTTTAATATTAATTTGATTAGTTTTACGATACGAATGATTGAAAAAAAATAATTATAGACTGAGTAATTTATTTTAAAAAGATTTATTATAATTTCAAACTGTTTATAATCTTTGTTCTCTTTTTGCATACTTTATAAAAAAAAAAATTTAAAAGAAACCCTAATTGGATAACTTTGAAACGAAAATAACTTAATCTAGGTAGTTAATTTATTTTTATAATAAATAAATGGATTGTTTAATCAAAATGAAAATTTTCCGATAGTATCAGTTTTGATAATAATCTTACACAGTATTGGGTTCCTTAATATAAGCGCACACGCAGCGCATAACGATCAGCTGTCTTCGTCAGCTGATTACTGTAGCGAGCTGTGACAGCGCTGTTTTTGCATATCTAATTAGTGACGAACGTATTGTGAAATTTTTACGTGATGTCTTTATCAATAACATTCGTGTTTGACTAGTAAATAATAATATACTATTACTAAAATATTAGGACTGACCTATTTGTGTCAGCAAATATAAAACAAAATAGGTCAATCTTTCAACATAATCGCATAGTACAGTTATACATATATGTTTATTATTTTTATTTCATCCTATATTTTAGTCATTTGGTTAAAAATTGTCTATTTCTTTTAATATTTTTCCGTACATATTGAGATTTTTAATAATAACAAGTGTATTTTATTTATTCCTTCCTTTTTTGACACTTAGTTGATTTAATTGTAACGATCTATGAATTTATAAAAATTGAAATATAACCGAGTGATATTATAATACTTTTAGAACTAAAGCAATTGTTTTTTATTTTAATCACTTTCCATACAGTATAACAATTCTTGGATATACGTAAATATTTAAGCACCCGTAAATATTATGTTCATCATAATTCTTTCATTTTAATAAATGTGAGCTTTCCGATTGCCACGTTGTATTAATAAATAGAAAACCATTTTAAAATTTGTGATTAAAACAAGTCTGTACATTCTGGACAAATATGTAAAGCTATGAGAACATTTATAAGAAAAAAGGTGAGAAAATGTGCGATGTACGATAAGATGTATTTGCTAATAGATGTGCTGGCTGTATAAGGCGAGAGATCATTTAGCGTGATATTTATTATATGTACTAATTTTTATAACCATCACTGCTTAAAAAAATTACGAAGTAATTACATTAGTTAGCACGATAACTATACGATTAGGAACGAGCTTTAAATACGGACGAAGAAATTCTTGCAAAAATAATTATTTATCACTTCGTTGAAAAGCGATTACGAATAATGTTATTTGTAAATAATTTTTCTATTATATATTACATAATATTGTCGCTTTTAAATAGTTATAAATATTTTTTTATTTGTTTAGTTTGTTTTTTTATATTTTATATTTAATAATAATAAAATATCAAAAGTAGGTGTCTAATTTTTTTATGTCAATGTTAGTAAATAGGTACTTAATAATTTTTATCATGATTATATTACAAGTAATCAAATATTTTTCTGATGTCATTAGGTCTTTGCACACTTTCAATATTGTAATATTTAATCTATTCTTAATATATTTTTTCAGTAAACAAGCTGCTATAGGTACATTGAAATAAATAATTTATATAATCAAGCGCTTAGGATGCAATTAGGCTTCGGATAAAATTATTGATTTAAATATTAGCTTACAATGTCGTTTGTAATCATGAAATGCTTATTGTTATATTTAATCAGTACAGACAACTCTTCTAAAACATTGTACGTAAAAAATATATTTTAATGATATGGAAATACACACTTCACACTACCCAAATGATATAATCGGAATGCTTGCAAATATAATTTTTGAGTTAATTTATTTGAATACAATTAAAACTTATCCATGCGTTTTTATAGGTGTTAGACCAAATTATATTGACAATAAAACACATAAATATGACATATGTATTGTTAGATGTCTGAAAACTTCACTTGTTATAAAAAAATAATTGAATGAATAATTCATTATTAAAGACAGAAGTATTCTATAGACTACGTATCTTATGACATAATCTACCTCTACGTCAAATAGGAATCCAGCCGTTTGAAGTTGATAAACAAAAATAAAATATTATTACAACATAGGAGCTTTAGTGAAATTTATTCAGCGATTTAAAAGAATATATCATTTATTCGATCTGCATAGGTATTTTGGTACCCACAGTAATTGTCATTTGTATTTTGTATCTACTCAATCAAGGCGAACCAAAGCGTTCCACGAACGTATTGAAAAGCAGCTTTATTCTACGCTTAACGGTCATTTATGTTATTAACTTGATGGAGCTGTATCTATTCAATTTTGAGTGCTACAAGTCAATGACCACGTTAAGCAATCAGTGTGACAATATGAGCTGTGTTATGGTGGGGGTTTTTTGCTAATTTAATCGCAAGAAGGCGCGTAGGGCGCGCTCAGGAAGTGCGCTATAACCGCAACTCATTAATCACAAGCCGGCTTTGTCCAAACCGCTAAATATTAAGGTTGCTATTACGGTGAAGAATTTTTTTCTAACTTACAGATTTTTTTGTAAAAAAATTAAGAATTAAATAGAAGAATCATAAATAAGCTTTAAATTGACGTTAAAAGTAAAGCTGTTGCCGTAGCAACATTTAAAAAAAATTATCTAAATACATACTGTATCCATTCACCAATCAAGTAAAAGCATCTTGACCAAAACATAATTATATTAATTTAGATTTTGTATAATTTCCATTCGATCACCTCAGTACCGACTTCTTTCAATTTTCAAGTCGTGTCATTATTGTATAACAACAAATTAACTATTATAATCCCTCTGATGCCCCAGCCGTGTAATTCAAGCGCATTTATGGTTAAAAGACATTTCGCCGCGTTCCGTTCATTACTGAGAAATACAAATTAATGAAACTCGCCAACCTTATGCCGGATATCGCCGAGTTTAAGAGGTGTTTCCTTGGTATAAAAATGAACTTGAACTCAAACAATGAGCAGGATTCCAAAACATAGGCAATAAAGTGGAATGCTTAGTGTGAGCAGGACATCACTCTTTCTCGGAATCACGAGGCTGCGTAATGGAACGCGACGAAATGGAATGTAACCTGCACCGTTCACCGGACGAACAATCGACTATCCACCTAAAAACACAGCAAACATATTACAATATACGATCCATACTTTTACATACGTTATTTGAATATGAAAAGTATTGAAATATTATCATATTAGTAGTATTACTAACGACGGTTAAAGCATAAAGGAGTTTTATTGATTTACGTTATTGTCTTATAGTTAAAGGTACTTTACGTGAAAAAATATTATCTAAAAGAACTAAAACGTGTCGAAGAGAGTAGTAAACGCTTCGCGTTTGCTTTTATGGACGAAAGTATATGAGTTAATAGTATTTGTTGCTCTATTGTTTCATTTCATAGCTAGAGCTACATGCGATTGTGTATTTGAAACAAACGAATTTTTGTTCAATACTAATCGCTCCTTTGCCTTCTCGGAACAGAAATAACTCGGATAATAAAGATAAAATAACCAAGTTACAAACTTAGTTTACCTTACTTTTTACTTATGTAAGCATTATTTTTTCAAAAACTAGATATGAAAATAAAACGTTTTTTTTTTTAATTCTAATTTATTTTAATTCTGTTTTCGTAACTTATTAGCTAATAGATTTCCGTTTTTTATTGGTTAGTATTATATTGCATTATTTAGCCAACTTAAAAAATAATCTTACCATTTCGGCCCTATTTTTATAGATATTTGTCATTAATCATGGGCTATATTCGCTTCATAAGGATTGAATCCTCAAAAGAGGAACAAAAAACTATCTTTACTAAATCTTCTTTATAATATATCAAAATTAATATAGAATCAATCAGTTAATTTTGAAGACTGTTAAGTCATAGTCAGGCAAGTAAAATCTGTAAAGTTTTTAGTTTATGTATAAATATTTATCTGATAATTATTTCTTTAAAACGCTTGTTTTTCCATTTTTAAATTATACTAAGTATAGAAGATTCATAAAATTATAGAAAATAGTTTCGATGTTATTATAACATTATTTTTATATATCTAAGTATATTCATAATAAACTAATTTCATTATAAAAAATATGACCCTATTTTTATTGAATAATTTTATCAAAAGTTTCGATTTCTTAGTGACATCTATTATTCATAGCAATGCCTGTTTACAAAGTGTTAAATAATAATAAAAATGCGTAATTAGGTTTCATTGAAAATATGCAAACATATGGAATTCAAGGAATGTATTGTTGTTTTACTTCTATACAATTACAGTGAGTTGTTTTATAATACTATTCTGAACATAATATTGTGGAGCTCAAATTTATTATGTAGGTATATTAAAAAGTTAATAATAACACAAATCGATGATCATTTTATATTTTTAAATATAAATAAAATAAACTAAAATCACAATATTATTTATAAGACAAATAGGCTCGTAATTTTAAACAAATCGTCATGTTACAGTACATCGGTACCGTGACTATTTACATAAAAATTGTGATATTTTTTGAACTGAGATTAATATCATCCGGTTATTTTTATTCTGAAAGATGTCGGCATATCGGATTGTGGAATATGTTTGTAATAAAAATGCGTGTAACTACCTGTCCGCATGAGAAATAATGTCACCGAATATATAACTGAGATTAAATCAAAGTGCGTCAACGCCACCGGAGCTAGAGGCGAAAATTCGGCGTTGAAGATCTGAAATTAACATATGACTCGATTACAAGTATTATTGTAGTCTCGATTCCGGTCTCATCGACGATTGCCTTGTTGATATATTTATATAGATTTCACTGCATTACTACATGGACTATTAAGAAAGAATAAAATTTCCAACGTTTATTTTATATAAAATATATTTTTTTTTCTTATTTTATCATTTTATTATTTATTATAATTTATTTATCTATTATAAAGCAGAAATTAAATATTAATTAAGCAGACAACTAAATGTACAATTGCTTAATAATTTATTGTAAATAAACGCATAATAAATGATGTACTTAAATAATTCTTATGTTCTTTTCTTATGAATAAAATAATATCTATGTTTCGGCTTCATCATTGTTGTGGTATACAATGTATTCATTATTAGCCTACCGGGGTTGATACCACACGCTCATCAATAATTCAACCGTCAAACAGCAATACTTACTTACAGTGAGCCAGTGTAACTACAGGACAGGGGACAGAAAATCGCAGTTCCCAAGTTTGACGGAGGATTGCTGGTAGCTGGAGTTCTTAATATTTCTTAAAATACGAATATCTAATGACACTGGAAACCAATTGCCAATCTTAAAGGACCAATGGCCATGGGCAATGGTGACCATTTACCGCCAGGTGATCCATTTTTCAGTACGCAAATGATCGCTACCTATTTTAAATAAATTGTAAAAGAATATAGTTTTTAATTTTAGGTAATATCAAACGCCCAACCTCATATTCAATTATGTGTATTCTAATACTATTACTTCTACAGAGTATCCAGGGCTGCACAAAAATACACGAAAGCAAAAAAAAGAAAATTAAAACTTCTGTACTACTCAAAATCTATTTATTGTAATCTTAGTAAATTGTAATCTTAGTACTGATTATTGACGCTAGGTATCCATGTTTGAATTTTGGTTTGAAATTTCCGTTAGTCATGATTTCTTAGAGTTCCTCATCCAAGCTTAACGATTCTATAACTCGATAGATTATGTTAAAATATATTAAAACCACTGCGTGAAATCATCATAAAGAATTTCCAAGTGTTCTCAGTAAGTAGTTATCTTCCGGTTTAACATAGACTGCTGATTATGTGAGAAAAGATAGACTAAGATGTGATTTGAACAGAAGAAGATTCCCGCATAAATCAATTAAAACGTTTTTTTCTTATAATTAAATTCAACTTATCGCCTTAGAATTGTAATTTAACTGATTTATAATTTTAAACATGCCACTCGAATAGCTATGACATTTTTAAAAGTAATTGCGCGTGGTTTTCGCGCAATTTTTGGTCTCTATTATAAAGTCCCGTACTGAATTAAATAGTTTCGTATAATGCCTAATTAGTATTAATAATACTGTTCAAGAACATCGTACATCTAATGAAGCAGCGAGCGATTCTAATCACCATTTTTAATTACAAAGCTTACCAAATAATAATCGGTCATTCAATGAATTCATACTGATTGATATAATGGACCGCCGAATGCACATGTTCGTTATTATTTTTTTTACAACCGATTCCTAATGATAAATAATACAATTTACAACGAGGACACTTGATACTACCTACTTGTTTCAAATGTGTTATGAAACTCATATAACGCCCTGTTTTTGCAATTAGGAGTTTCTTCCTCTTCATAAAACTTTTGCATGCTATTCTTAAATATAGATTCTGCCTTTGTATCAGATTCCAGATTTTTAAATGACTTTTCATAATATTTTCGTGTTTTATCTTATAAGAGCATCGTTTTGGTAGAAGTTAAAAAAAGCTTGATAATTTGCTTCTATGAAGAACATTTGAAAATGACTACCTTGCTATTTGTATGTTTTTCTGCTTCTGCCATTAACAATTATATGAGGCTCGTGGTTAAACACCTCGTGTGAAAGATGGCGGAAGAAGGTTTGAAACATATTGCTATTCCAGTTCTTGAAAATTGGATGAATTCCATTGTTCTCTTTATTAGGATGCATTTAATTTAAATACTCGTAACTTAGAAGGTGAAAAAAGCTAGCCAGTAAATTCAATACTTACATACATAATTTATTTACAGGAGATACCTTAATCCATCTTTAAATAATCAATACCGTAAGAATATTCAAATCTCACAATTTAGAACTGAATACAAACACTTGTATAGCAAAATTCAGAAATGTCGTAATTTTAGTATAACAATATATATCATATTTATCTATTGGTATGAAAGATATATTTGATAATGTATTGGAAAATTGTATTTTATTATTTTGAATTTCATATTAATAATGCCTGAAATCGCAGTTTTAGATCACTCTATTTTTGAGTACATCTGGATGAAAATAGAACGTACTTTAATAATAGATACATATTTCTAGATCCATACTTATCATACGGTCAATGCCTAATGAACAAATTAACAAATTGCCAATTCACCAATGTTTAAACAGTGTACTTACTGTGGCGCCTGCCAAAACTTGTACTCGACGTGTTTTTAATTTGCATGTGTCACGTGGTTGGTTACCAACTTCGAAGGACGTGTCAATGTTTCTAATCAAATTACGTATAAGTGTATGTGTGGTATAGTGATGGTTACTATATTATAATCCTGCACCCTATTACATAGAAATTATATCTCCCACAATTTGTAAAAATGTCCTTTTATTCATATGATTTCTTAATTTCTCAATATGATTTCTTTAATTTTTCCATGCCAGTTTCATTTTATTAGGGATTAAAAATAAAATATGTCATTTTTTTAAAAATCTTTCAACTGTATTTTATTCATTTTTTTTAAATTATACTTATAGCTAATGTGTATTTAATTTAAATAATGAATTATGGAATTTAACCGTGAGTTATGCTGTTTTGATTTCTATAAATAATATGATTATCATAATCAGATTCTACAATATTCATTAATTTATGTTTCCTAATGATGCGTCAGGTGTTCTGCAGTGTGGAGCGGAGTGTGTGACGGTTATGTTAGAGCATTCAACGATATGTTAACACGTCTAACAGGATACAGCCTTAATATTGTTTCCGTTGACATTTGTGGGAGGTCTTCAACGGTTCTTGCTTTAAGAAAACGTATTAAAACGGTCTTATTTCATTTAAAAATTTCTAATATTTTCTTCGAAATATCTAATTCGAAAATGTTCAATATCAACTGTTAATTTAAATAATATAAAAAATAAATTGCAAAGATTGTAAATTTATTTATGTAGATAAATGAAAAAGCATCAGATTAGTTAGTTCGAATCACTGATAAAATACCTATTTGAACTGTACCGTTAAAAACAGAATTAAGAAAAAAAAAGCAAAAAAGCATAGAAGAGTCTTTATATTGTGTTTTGAAGATTACTTCCTTGAAAGTAGACTTGAAAAAACTCGAGGAAGACGTGGTCGGAGTTGCGGTAAGTAACTTCATTTAGCGGGCCTCATTCAACTACGACGTTTTTGGCAGTTCGGTCGTCAGGGCCGAATAAAAAAAACGACTAGAGACGGTAGCGAGCGTTGACCTGATAAATGTTTACTGTCCTTGGATGGCGCGGGCGCGGGCTCGGACGCGTCCGGACTGACGTCACTTTGGAGGTGCCGATGGGTTTCAGCAGAACTTCGCCAGAATCCTACACTTATAATACGGATTGTATATTATAATAATTAAAAAAAAGGATTTCAACTATAATAACTTTAATAAAAAAAAGACTGAATAAAATGTCCTAGAAACATGGATAACTTGTTATCTGCTATTCGGCTAAACTAGCAGTGAAATAAACACGTAACGATAATCTATACATTAGTAATAAATTTGTAGATAAGTAAATACATAGATATAATTAAAATTCCGTAACAGCGCGCATATAATGAGGTCATTGACATGAACCATCCGGCGCTCAATGAGAACGCAAGAATTTAAGCAAATACCATCGAATTGTATAATCTATTTAACATTAATAAGTCAATCAAATTAGTGAGTCTTTAAAAATAACATTATTTTGACATAGCACTTATGATCACAAAATCTCCTTTGACTAGTTTATAAAAGAACTTACTATGAGAGTTTTCTATTTTATCAAGAAAGCTACTTAGAGTTTATTTTTTACGTCTTCTTTATTATCAGGTATCCTGAGAAATGATTCAGTTTATACGCGCTATTACAGGCGACGTCTGGCAATGCACATTTTTTTCATTAATTTATTCATAACCGTTCATTCATCGAGACGATCTGCAAACTTCATATAACATGTGGGACAAAAACTTCGTCAACTTCGAAGTTGGCTATACAATAAGTGAATTAAAGCATGGTTTTATCGCATGGGAGACGCAGTATGGCTTCGAGCATATCGGATTCTGGTACTTCAACATAGTTGTGTGCGAGGCTCGATGGATCACACACTTTTTGCGAGGCAAGTAGCGGCGAAGGTCGGTCGAGGCGATCCACGAGCGATCTAGCATTCCTCGGCCTATGAATGAATAGTTGCTCGACTGGTCGGTTAGCGCATACTAAGTGAATTCAGATTAATTTGACAACAAACATACAAGTTGGCGAAAACCGGAATGACTGCGGGCACCCGCCCCGTGGGAACGGTCCAAAGATTTGTCTCTGTTTATTGTCTGATCAACGTACTCTCATTAAGTTCATGTTTAGTTCGAGAGCTTTTGTTACTTCGAGCCGCTTATAAATAATTTGTCGTTCAGTTTAACGCTGTCGTAATAATTCTGGTTTTTTTTAAAGATTCAAGTGGTAACAATTGTGTCATTGTACGGCAAACTTTAATGTAATATTAGGTAATACAGGGTATTTCTTAGGAATGCGATTTTAAATATAAATTGAGACTTTATTTACTTTACATATTGTAAAGCTTGACCTTTCGGAACTAAAATGATTTTCTAAAAATATTGAAATGTTTATAAAATCATTTATTCGTTACCCTAATCTAAATTCAAAAAACAACGGTCCAATATTCGTGATGCGAACGGTTAAAAAAAAACTTTAATGAATTAGGTACAGATTGCAAATGTATGTTGGTATACCGGTCGCTTTCCAATTAGGCAAATCGCTTCTGTGCCGATGAATCCTTTAAAAACAGCATCCACATTAGCGCTGTGATACAGACTTCTCACGAATGTGTTCATTACTGATATACATACCGTTTTAAATAAATTTATTAGCTTGTTTTTAACATTTAGCATTTTCCTTCCTCACTAAGTATCGAGAGCTCCGGAAATTAATGATCACATATTCAAAGTGTGCTGTCATATAAATGTTAACCTTGAAAATAATAGTGATTATATCATGTTGTATCTTGCATAAATTATTCATAAGTCGTATCGTAATCATAAAATTACAGCATCCTGGGTTTATTCATGTATTCACTCGCTCTGTTTCAAGTGATGCTTTTAACAATACGACGTTGTGAATTAATACTAGAACGCTAATCAGGGTCACTTTTTGTATTATTGCAATAGATTTTTAATTTACAATAGCAGAATAATTTTCAAGTCTTGGATAAAGTTATAAATGAACCTTTCATAAAGTACATATCGACTTCTTTTTTAAATATGGAGTGTCAATTGTATTTTTAACACTATAGTATCGTGTCAATATTTTAAAAATCTAGTATAATTTTAAATATAGAATGTTATTTATTATTTGAAAGCTTATGTCTTAGTTTCAAATATAATAGCAAAGACGTCGTAATATAGAGGGAAGGCATATTAATCAAACGTAACGAAATAAGAGAGATTGAGTAGAACCCTGTCATTCTTAATCGTAATACCTGGTATATATAATTTGCCAGCCAAATTCTATTGTAAAATAACATAAACAAAAATGGACTATTTTAACCGAACTGCTTGAATGTAGACGTTAGATCATCAGTTGCATTCTTATGCAAAACTATAACAATATTACAGTCACGCCATTAAATATGTACCAAGGTACTTGTTTTACATTGTTACATGCTTGTATTAAGAACAGGGGTTTTTCCAGTAATCATATTTTAAAACAATCCATGATAATAAAAAGAGAACGTTTAATATTTTGTTAGATCGAAGCACATTCCTTTAAGTACACTATTTTGTTATGTTGTAATCGCATATATCTACATACATATTTGTAACCATGTCATTTTTGATCATTTTTAATTATAATTATACAATCTTCACTAAAAATAAATAATTTCACAAAATAAATATAATAGGTAATTTGTAATAGATGTAAATGTCTAAGGAACTTGAAATTTTGCTAAAATTTTAGTACAAGCTGTCCGTTCAGAATCAATGTTTTTGGACCCTGTGTCCGTTAAATTTGTCATGTCAGTTTGCAAGACTATATTTAATAAGCTTGATGTATTGAATATATATATTAATAAGGATACATTGATGGAACACAAACATTTAAAAAATATATTGCACGATGCAATGTAATCGTAAGTGTGGATCTCTTGTTAGAGATCGTTAGTATAAAACACTGTTAAAAATGATATTATGGCCAAAGCTCTGAACCACTGGAACATACAATCACTAAGTAATAATAGAACACATGGCTAATTGCAAGCCACGTGATAAAGTTCAATGTTCCAATAGTATATTAAATATTACCAAAACTAGCTCACATGTTACATGCAAAACAAAATTACATGAGCAGATGATGGTTTTATGGATAATTCGCCTCCAGCGATTGACCCTGAACCCGATAGATAATCTGGCATCAAACAACATTTCGGCAGATGCTTACTAAAAGATTTTTTGATAAACGTTACAAATACCTACCTACCTAACTACTATAACGCGTGTAGGACATCAAGAGCACGTAACTAGTTTACGTTATATTATACATTAGTATAAATAGGACACTACTCAGGTTAAATTCATAGAATAAGTCTTGGGTAATATTATACCTACTTTATTATAATAGATGCCTATCAGCATTTTTGTTTGTGTCAGCTTGTAATTTAATTTGGATTGAAAAACAAAGATTAAGTTTATAATTTTTTTTGTTTACGAATTTTAAAAGATGTCGATTTCGATGTCAATGACAATTGAAGCCACTCGAATCCCCATTCATAAAAATTTAGTAAACACTAAGTTAAGATAAGTAAATCCTATAAAATTTGTTTAGGCGTCTGACGGAACGCCTTATTTCGGTTTCGGCGCCTCAGACGTCGATATACTAATAAAACCAGTTCGTATCGGTTCGTCGAATGGCCTCTATTTAAGGAACACCCGCTGTGTTCTTATCGGGCCTCCGAGTCCTGTGCGTAGGGATCCCTGTTGTTCCCCACTAAGCCGTATGCCGATTCGTGTAACTTAAAAAATGGAAATTCACATTCCCGCAATAACTCATAATTTTGTCTTGTCTATTTTAACGAGTTATTTTTTACAACGGTTTTTAGCAAATATTAAGTATTAGTAGTTTAATATAATGCGGCATACCATTTTGTGTTTTCTAGTTGTAAATCACTACTGAAATTGTATTTAAAAAATAATATAAAACAGTCATGCCCGCCACATTGCATTGGCTTGACTCGTGGAAATATATATTTCTCTCTCTTATTTCTTTATAAAATCATTTCCGTTTAATTTAAATCCATTTAATAGTTACAACATGAACAATATTTTTATATAAAAAAATACATATAAAATATAAAATAAACATACACCATAAAATCCTTGAAGTATAGATTTAGTAGAATTAGATAAAACGAATATGTTAATTAATTTTGAGTACCATGGAGATTCTCAAGGTTATCATTTTTATCGATAATGACATCAGGAACGAAGGTACGTTAATGTGATACTTAAATAGGGCAGTAAAATAATTATTAATTTCCGCAATAAATATTTAAAATAATAATGGCAAAATATTGATTAAACTGTGATGAAATGAAGTTATGTGTCTAATATGTACTAAGCCATTTTAATTCTTTTAATACTATATTATAAAATATGATTTTCCAATAATTCATTGTGACTACAAATTTTAAAGTGTTAGCTTAGTTACAATATAGGGTACTTAAGTATTAACGCCACCGCAGCAAAAAAAAAGTGCGCCAAAACCAGTTAGATTAGGTTTTATTTTTTATTTATTATTAAAAAAATATATAATATTTAAATAATTGTAGAATATAATTTTATGTTTTATCCATTTAGGCTGAATTGAATACAATCCGGAAGACAATCTAAAAATATAGAATTCGCAGAGTATTTCGAAAAAGAACATACTTATTTGGTTGGTTTAAAGACGTCGACATTTCGGATCTGGATATAGATCTATCTACACACTGAAAGTCTTCAGAATCTGTTATCAGTTGCACGTATAGATATGAGTATTTTTCTGATATAGCGATAGATTCAAATTATTTCGGTTAGAGATAATCTTAATATTGTTGGTTAAATAAAATAGATTAACGATGATTTTATCTTGTTTTGCTTTTGTTTTTTTAAATAATTTATCGATTCAAATATCGATCCACTATGATTCCACATCTTTATATTCGTAATCGGAAGCAATATTCATGAACGTCATTATTAATACGGTTTTTACACCCATTTGTCTATGTTGTCTGGTAAACAAATTGTGCAAGCATCAATCAATAACATCAATAGGCTCGACTTCACCGGTTGGCTAAAATGCGCCAATGAACAGTAAAAAATCATTTTTACCGAATTTAATTTTGATTCAGCGTTGAAATGCCATTCTTAGCACCATTCGGTACGGTCATCGTGTGATATGTAAATTTTGACTGTAGGTATATTTTATTTACTACAAACGGTTACATTTATTAACTTTTGTCACGATGTGTGTTTACTTTTTATTTAATCAGAATATTATCCTCCCATTGAACGTTGTCTTTTTTCCATTTATTGAATCTATTATTGTAGTAAAAATAACAGATAAGTAATGCATACTAATTACGGCTAAGCGTGGTTCACCCTAGTACAGATTAAAATGAAGCATGGGAAACTTACTTTTTACCTGGAATAATAGTTATCGTACTTTGGTTGTGTAACTACTTATGTATCTAAAAGTCGACTCACTGAATCATTTGCAATACATATTGCAATTTTATGGATTTCCAAATATATTCGAAATTTATATTTAATTAAATAGTTTTCTCAAGATATGTTCATTTAAATCTGTTTATGTATTTTATATTTGCTTACCTAAAGCCATTTTTACATCACAAATTATATGATCTAAGTAATACGCATGTTTACTGTCGCTGTTACTGTTTTTCCTCGTTATCTAGTTACTACTTTATATTTAAAAGTCAGTGTCTCTATCATTTGGTAATCTTAGTATCCAGTAAGTAGCGTCATTTCGTTCGGCGGACGAATTCGCCTTGAGTGAGGGCATGCCAATGACTCGCGGGCCTTGAAGTCGTAGTAGACAGAATTAAGAATTGGGGCCTCACTACGACGTTTCTACGTATTCACTTTCAATAATTCGCTCATTTTCATATATTTGTTTTACATGAATTTAAATAATATAATTCGTTTTTTTTAAACGTGTTATTTTGATTATCTCATTAACTTTCTTCCGTTAAGACTGATATTAGGAGAAATAACCCGAAATATTCCATCGGTGTTTTTAAGAGCGCTAACCTCAAAATCAAATAAAATTAATATTTATGACAATCCTATCACATTTTACTGCCATTTTCGAAGAGGCTTTAATATATTTTTATGGCATATGCTTAATTATATATTTATAATACTTAAGTCAATAATTTCGAAGAGTACAATACGCTATTGACATACCTATTACTGACAAATCTTTTACAGATATACGAAGAATTCGTGTGGTAACATATCAAGGTAATGGACATTATAATAACTAAGCGCTTCTCGTATCCCTTTGTTGGTATTTATTTCGATTAGACAATTTTTTAAAGCCATTTTAGATAATGCACATAAAAAGCGGTCACGGCTTCGACCGTGGAAAATTACAAAATATATTTTGTTGATTTTTCTGCACGACAAGCGTATCTCATACCAAAGAACCTAAACTATATTTGTCTTTATATGCTAAGAAGAATATACACTCTGAATTATGTTTAAGGAAATAGGATTGAATAGTAAGCACTTCTTGTTGCACTTAATACTTTTACAAAACTAAACAAAGAACGGTACGTAAGTATTATCGCCTCCACAACAAAAAAAAAAACTGCGAATGCTTTAATATATATTAGGTTTTATTAATTAATGTATTCTTTATTAAAAAATAAATTAATAAAAAATTTAAACTAAATTGGTGCTTTTTTTCTTGCTGCGGTGGAGATTTCAAGTCTCGGTTATCTTATAGATGTGCAATGTCATACCCATTTAGTAATCAGCTGGCTGATTAGGATTACTATTTAATAAGTATTATATCTTTCGAAAATGATTATACAACTTTGATAATTTTTTCACCATAGAGACATCTTTAGCTTATTTTAGAAGATTCAAGTTTTACGGCCACGCAATATTCTAGGACACTCATTCGACATATCAATTGTGTTTTATCTATAAATTAGGGGGAGGTTATAAAGGCGACAATGCATTAGGTAATAAAGATAAAACAATGCGCTTGCGTCATTAATAATGAAACATTTATAATATATTGATTACATATTAGATTTTGATCGCGAAGCAGAATTATTGCACTGATTAGGTGCAATATGTTGCACAAAATAATACATTCAGCTGTTAATATGGCAACGAATCATGATTATCGAAAATTTATATCATTATTTAATCAAAGATAAAAATCATGTTTTCACCAAATTAATCAATATGCAGTTACTTTATTCTATTTTTATTTGAACATCATTTTATTTTATAATGATTATCTTTTGCTTATGAAACAATACGTTGTATTTAGTAAATTTAAAATAAAAAGGATACCGACATTATTATTTACAGTTTCGTATGCTTTTCATTTGCAATGACGTAATTTGTATCAATAGATATTTAATACATGCACTTATTTCACAGATCTGATAATCACCGAAGTACTAATCAATTAATCTGAGCCAACATAAAATTATGAAATATAAATTAAAATATGACTTGAATCATTTTCTAATCTAATTTTTGCGCTTCTCAAAAAACAATATTTTTTCCAATTCTTCAATATTTATTTAGCTGGCGTTTATACACTTTAAACTGTAGTACTCTTTAGTAAAGTAGATATTATTGATTTATATTTGAAAAAGCGCATGAGTACGAAAGTTTTATTTTAGAAAGAAAAAAGAAAAAGTCTTTTTTTTTTTGTTGGTCGAGTTTGGAGTTTTGGATTTAGGGTGGGAATCCTAAGAATAATTATATTTCGTAATTATTAATTGTCATTGTTAGAAATATATCTAACAAGCTAAACATTACTTATTATCTATGGGAACATCTTAATGTCTTTGATTATATAGTATCTATGTAATTTGACAGAACGCTAGAAGACTATATATAAATAGGTTCTATGGCCGATACTATAGAAGTAACTGATTAGATTAACTCTGATAATAATACAGTCATAACCAATTTAGCAATTTTAAAGCATAAACTGTTATTTAATATAAAACAACATTATAAAATATTAACTCATCACTATTTTAGTAATGTATCTTTATATAGGGGATGGTATGTGATACTGTAACTCATTGAAGTCTTTTTATAAATCGTTCATAGAGATAGCGCAACTGGAACCCGCAAAAACTCAACTGTAATATGTGGAATGTCACAAAGTAATTAATTAAGGTCTATTACGCGTTGTTTCTCCTTAAAGATTCAGCTGTTGGCGCCACTGCTTCGATGGTGATCTTTCCCAAGGATGAGAGTATAAATGAATCATATTAATGTATCTTTTTAAAAAAAATTAACACGCTTTTCAATTTATTTTTTTTATTTAGCGATTTCATATTATTCACTTACGTTCATGTAACACAGCTACAGAATATTTTTTAAATGTAGTTTCAAATGGTACGCCTACACTATGTACATTAAAGATTAATTTATGTTAGTATCTCATTTAACTATAACTTTGGTATTTAAACATGATAACGCTAAAGACCGTGCAAAGTGGAGTAGACTTAGCCGGAAGGCAGACCCTGGCAATAGCTGGGATTAATAAATACCAGCCAGAAGAAAAAGATTGGTATTTGAATAGTTTAGTTTACTTACGTCGAAAAATAAGGCAAGTAAACCGAGGAAGATGATTTTTAGATATGAAGAAAAGTTTAATTTCTAATTCTCGACCAAGATTTGTTATGAGCTTTGGCTTTGATCTTGAAAAGAGGGTTAAAGTTGTTTTTTCGATAACTCGGCTCTAGGCCACGATAATAAAATTGTGCTCATGTACTTTTCTGTTGATTTTTCGCTCTACAATTAACATTAGGTGGGTTTTTAACCTACTGTTGATCGTTGTTGAGCTATCGAGCGCTTGTTTTTATTTGCAGTTTGTTGTTTTTTATTTTGCAGTTTTTCTTCTTTTTTCTTATTTCTGGTGATAGATGTCGAATAAATATTTATAATCAACTTTGCAGGGTATTTTTAATTGTATGTAATGACGGGACTATTAATCAAAATATAACTAACGACTCACTTTACGTCAAAAATATATACAATCTAAAAAACACGATATAATGACAATCTAATATTTAGAATAAAATATAAACGGGCGTGGTAGAGTTGATTGACCGAAAATACGGAGACAACTTAGACAAGCACTATTTCCTGTGGGCAAGGGGACGACGGCGGGCAGGCGGCACGCGGACAGTTCGCACGACCCTGCAATGAGTTTTAATTGAGTCTGACCGCTCGCGCCACAGGAAGCTGAGGCCACGGCCGCTGCCTAGGGCGACCTTTCTACACGCGCAATTCATATGTTACATACTCAACTTTAATATCAAATTGGAACATGGAACCAATTAATTAAATTGTTCATCCATGGTCACGTTCAACTATTATGCTCGTGCTATTTTAAAAATATCACGGTTTTATCAGACATCCTTTAGTGAGCAGAGAAATCTTTATACAATTATTTTTAATTTGATTAAAAGTCTTAATTGTGTTTTATCTATTTAAGTTTAATAATTAGATTTTGTATATTTCAATACAAAAGTTACTTTATAAACGGAACAATATCTTGTTCAAATATTATTAAAAGTATATAAGTCGCTGAGTAGATCGCGCACGTTAGATATTTAAAATTGATTCTATGAAACCACATAACTCTGTACAGTCACAGTACATAAAATATGTTTTGTTACTTACTCGTTAAAAACTTACAGTAAAAAAGTTCTTACTTTTATTATCTTTAATCAGGAAACTATAACAAATACAACCTTTATATAATTTATTATGTAGATGTCTTCGGTGGCTTCGCTCGCGTTTTAGGGGTTAAGCATTAAAAGTATATCATATTAGTATAGATGATCAATTTTTTTTATAAATTAATTGTAATTTAAGATATTTATTTCATGAATTCCAATGTAAATTATATAGTGTGGAAATTTTATTTGGCTTTATATAATATGTCAACTTTAATTTTATTTAATATATGAAGTTTAGTAGACATCGTCATAACTAAGAATTTTTATAGTATGCACATTGTAGGTTTAAATTTGTGAAATTTCCACGTGCTTCCATTGTGAAAATATGTAATGATCACGATTTGATAAAACCATTGTCCCACTTTGTAGTGACAAAAACAAGCACGCATTCCGAGTGTGCAGCGTCGCATCACATATTACTAGCATAATAACTTTTCAATTATGCAGTTGTAATCTCAATCAGCTGATGTGAAAACGGTCTTTGCATCCGGCTTAATTTGTCAAACGTCAGTTTGCTTTATAATTTATTTGCGATCCTGTTTTAATATTTATTAAGTCATGATCGGTAAGATAATAATTTGTATAAAAAATGAGCAAACATGTTCTAGCAGCAATTGATCGAATTTAAGATTCTATAATTATCTAATTAAAATTAATAGTAAAATATTTATACAAGTAATATATTGATTATTCATAAGTAACAAATTAATTACAATTTTGGAAACAATGTACACGTAGAAGATCGTGATTTAATTTTAAAATACTCTTTATCAAGATTTTTAATGAGTTTCGTATACTATTACTAAATAATCAATCAAATATGCGTCGATAAAGGTGATTTGATTCAATAACTGTTATGTTGTATTTCAACACTTGTTAATGTGTTGGCCGGCAATTTAGCGCACGATCCCGCCTCAAGCGCATATTAGCCAAACTAAAATCTCTTACATACTATCTTTTTACCATATATTTTTTAATTTAGACTAATATGTATGAAGAAGTTTAATTCGAATAATTTAGATGTGTAACACTTTAATTACAGGTTCTTGGCTATTGCAGGCTAGGTATATTTATATTGAACACTGATACCTTGTATTATATATCGACACAGTGCAGTTTTAAATTGCAAGGTACTCAAATCGCGTTTAAAGAATAAAAAAAGTGCATTCCAACAACAAGTGTACGCAATTTGTAGTGTACATATATCCTTGTTAGCTATGGCTGTTAACATGAATGTGCGTTTAGTCGCCGCGGGCTCGCCAGCGGCCGAGACCCCAAGTCGTGACAGCCGTTTGTTAAACTAATGGCGAAGAAAAGAATGCCGCCTTCCATTAACTGCTCGAATGCGACTGTTGATTTGAACAATTTGCACGCGCGAACAAAACTTGTCTTAATTACGTCTATTCTATTTTTATTTGATATTCGTACAACTTCTTCACACCGCTTTGCTCGAATTATTTAAAGAAGTTTTTTTTTATGACATTCGCTTCCTTGTCGCGATATTTCGAACAAAAACATACCGATCTAAATCATTTGAAGAATTTATTCAAACATCAATAAAACAGAACGTTCAATAATGATAGCATGAATAGAGATAGATATGAAACGTACAATAAAAATTATAATACCACATAGATAAGTATAATAAAATAAGCGTTTCGTTAGACGATGAAGCAATTAGCGAAGATAGCGCCATATGTGAGGTCGCGCGTCGTGGGGGTGGTGATCCGCAGATGTAGCCCACGCGACACAGCGCCTCGAAAAAATGAAGCAGCGATAAAAAGTGCGTCGAGAACAGCCAAGGCGTGAGAACGTGGACACGTGGCCGACCGAGCTCATTCATGCATTTGATTCATAAATTGTATGCGCGTTAAGGGCATGCTCATTGTTGATTATTCGCTCATGACCCCAGTCCGCCACAATAGATGCGTTTAGATATAACGACCGGTTTTCAAAGCCATAATGAATGATTTTAACATAATTGTGCGTTTTATGTGGTACATATTATTACATCAGGTGGACCATTTGCTGATTTTATTATTTTTGCTTATTTAATAATAATATTTAATGGTAAGTATCTGAGTAATAATGATCTTGAATAAGTAAAAATTTTATGTCAATTTAGTTTTTTCTAATTAATCACCGTCAATGATAAAATTTAATATAACAGAATTTCAACGGACGTGCACTTATTGTTATTTTCTTCGGGAATGCAATCATTTGCAGCGGCTTGGCATGGCGGCTTCGGCGCCCGCTATAAATCAGGGTCGATTGAGGTCGGGCCGGACGCGAGTTGTTATTTTTAAAATTGCGTGTTGAATATTATGTGTTTAGGTGGAATATGATAATTGCAGGAGGCGCCGTAAGCCGACACCGACTATGGGATTACAGAGCGGCCGCGGCGAGCCGCAATGGAGGCCCCGGGCCTCATCACGCCTCGTTACACGCTACGAAATCTACAAAAATGCTCTTAACGACACTCATACGTAAGAGCTAAGTTCACAAAACATTAACCTAAAACAGATCTTATCGTGTTTGGGCAACGTTGTTAACCAATTCGTACCCTACGTCCTGTATGATAAGAATACTACTCAGCTGGCAATATGTATTTATGTAAAATATCAAGGTTATGGATTTTCGTTCAATTGAAACACACCTTAAGTAATAAAAAGTTTGAAACAGAAAATAAGTCGATTAACCAAAAGAATTTTAAGTACGAACTAAGTTGCAAAATGCCGAAGTCGCCATTTTCATTTGCTTTGAACACATTCCAGTTAATGTTACCAAATTACTTCGAAGAAGCTTATAGTCGTCTGTGTTTCGATTATTTGTTATTAAAGTGCTCTCAGTATTTTTTTCTGTAGGTATTTTTTTATTTTTTGTGCAATTTACCAGGTTATTATGATTACAATGGTGAGGATGAAACTTTCTTTTTTTTATAAATAAGTATTGATTAACATTTTAAAAATTGTCGGCGGGAAGTCAAACCGCCGACAATTACAAGGGAATGTTACCCAATAATGATAACAAAGCTATTATAGCAGCTATGAATAATGCTTTGATATTAGAAATTAACATAATATTTTTTTGTTCACTTCTTTAGAGGTGGCCGCGGACAGGTACTCGCTGAGGGTGCAGAATTCTTTGAATGGGCGTTATAAAATGTTGACTGTCATTTGAAAACCGACCTTCTGATTAGGGTATAAGTCTTAAATATACAACAAGAAAAGTTAAAGATATCCGAAAATAGTGCGATAAGGAAAGTGGTGGCTAAATATACCTTGCGACGTAACCTTAAAGCTGATAATCGCTTGCACCGAAAGAGGTGCGAAGGTAGGCTAAGCTACTATCAATCAGCAAGGCGCCATTGAGGGTTGGTCGAGGCTCGTGAGAAACCGTAAACACTTACCCGCTTTATCTGATAGAATTTTTTTTGTTCACGGCGGGTCCGGTCAATTAATGGATTGCGCCGTTACTTGGTTTATTTTTGGTACCTATTGCTGTACCATAGGTATTGGAACTAATTTATGTGAAAAGGCTTGACAGTTGAGGCTTTACGATAACAAAGCTTTAATAATATGTTGTACTTTACAATAGCTATTTAGTTTTGTATGGCACAGATTGCCTGTTTCACCTTTGTAAGGATAAATGTCATACAAACACTACCATTTCCCAATGTTCAAATTTACACGTTTGACAAAGTTTTTGTTTATTAAAATTAATAAAACTAAAACTAAATAAAACTTAAACTTGACGGTGCAGCGGCTTTTGGCGAAGGTTTTAATATATGAATAATAACATTATACGTATAAGTAGCGCTTTTCAGTTATTTCATGTTTTAGTGATTAATTCGAGTTTTACATTTCCAAGTTTTAGCAAATCTTTTAAGATTTCAAGGATATAATATTTTATTTGAAGACGATGAGATCGTTTGAGTGTCTATTTACGAATGATTAAAAACGAAAATATATTTGATGAAAGATACATTCCCGTACCTCTAATCAAGTATATTTTGAGTACTAATTATGCTATTGAAATAATTACCTATTGGATATCGTACCCAGGCCAATTTTAAGTAATTAAATATGTAATTATGAAATAATTACATATTTTTTAGAACCGGACCTGATTAACTCGTTTGAGTATTAAATCAATCTCGCTGGTGTGCTTCTAAGCGTTTTAGAATTGAAGTTAAATATTTGTCGTGAGTTGTGGTCTGGGTATGTCGGCGCACATGTGCGCATAAAAAAACTGTGTGCCGTGTAGTGTCGGGAATGGGGTCGGTGTTGACAGTACGCATAGCTGTGGCAAAGCGGTGCGCCCGCGCCGACCACCCTGCGCCTGCGCCTGTCCCACTCACCATAATTTAAACAACATAAATATTATCATCATCGAGCATCCACAGTACAAACAAGACGAGGGTTAAACTATGTCATAATACAATACAATTGTTACTTACATATATTTTAGCCATAATTATAAATTTCACAATAAGTAGACGCTGGTCTTTTAAATTAGGGGCGAACAGTGCATTTTATTGTAAATAAAACATACCTTCTTAGATAGTATTGCTTGAAAAAGTTCTTTCACCTGACAAACTATGTCAATTGTAACGAACAGGAAATCAAAAGAATGCGTACCCACGCTCGTGAGAAGTCTTCGAGTCTTATCTAAAGGAAGCCCTCCTGTATTTTAATATTTAATTTAGCCGGAAAAAGTAGGAGACATGAGACGCGTACGGGATATCCAGCCACAATCGTCATAACCAGTAAATCTCTGATTAGATATCATCCTTGGGAAACGACAACAAATTAATCGGCGCAATCTAAAGCTCATTTTATAATGTATAAATATCTTACCCCGATGTTAATTGTACTCGTGCGAAACTATTATTGTCTTTTTACAAATATAACTACAAATTAAACGGTACAGACATTGACAGATATGAATCTCTAAATAAAAGGTTTTCTTTATAAGGGATTTTTTAGGGAACATATACACTCGCTTTATTTATATTTGCCTCGAAAACAATTGAATGTGGTTTTCTTGTTCGTCTGAATAAAATGAATTTACCTTTTTTTTTGCAATGTAGACGGTACTTAAAAATAAATAAAGCCTAATATGAATTAGTAATTTTTGTGTAGTAATAATATGTTTGATATTTTGGGGGTAAAACTACCCAGTTTAAGAAAAGAGAAATAAACAAGCCTGTGTAATTCTCGTCAGTTATTGAATATATCTATCCGTGTCATCGGCAAACACGTCAAAATACTGTTTACCTAATGAGTGCGGCTGCACGTGATCCATTCTCACGACCCAAAGTTGGAAAAAACAGGAATCCCAAAATTTTCAAAGCAATTGGTGCATTGTCTACATAAACAGTTGATTCGTAGAAAAACAATACCATCGCTCTGTATTGATTTAAATAATTGTAATTTTTTATATTCTTAAACAATGTACTTGAGGAATTGTTAGTTTCAACATCTGGCATATCACAAATTTGTAAAATATTTTGGGTTAGAATTCTTTCTAAAACTGTTTTTTTTTCTTGTAATATTATATTATAAATAATTAATAATTGCCAGTTCTTTGTTATCATCTCTATAAAATTTTCACCAAAAATTCAAAGTAAAATATACATGTTTAAAAATTGATTTTTCCCATGAAACCCCGGCTTAGATCCGGTAAGCATTACTATCATCGTGTGCACATACCAAGTGTCTATAGTCTATATTTCCGAGCTTAGAGAGCTATGAAAAAAAAAAGAAAACTACCTAACTACAGTATTTTTATATATTATCATATATATTTATTATGGATTATTTATATTTTATTTCAAATTGAAAAAAAAAAACAAATGCCAGCAAAAATATAAAATAACGCCATAATTAATAAAATAAAATGTGAAAAAAGGCACAGACAACTGTGAGCCCGTGAATGTTGTAAAGTAAATAAAAAAAAAAGAGTGCTATGAAAACTTACGAAGGAAACATACAGCATATTTAAATCACTGGAGAAGTATATATATATCATAATATTTGACATTCAATTGATGTGGTATCATTGGTCGGGATCTTGAATAATAATATATGGTATTCATTATGAATTCGTGAGAATATGGCGATTCGTATGTCGGCGAGTTATTACCGGAACTATGGAAATAAAATTAAAGAGTATATAAGCAGTTAAGTGTATTACATGCAAGGCAGGTATATACTTATCTTGTTATTTACTATAACCGTTTATATTTTTTAAATAATTTAATTTGATCAGCGATAACAAATTCAGGCCTCTATTCATTTGTCGCCTCAATGCCATTAAATCCGGCCCTGATTATAAATAAAGATAAATTAATCAAGAACTGTTTGTTGTGTATAATATAACAGAGTTACTAGCAAATCACATAGAGTAAATCTAAGGTAGAATATACATGTCTTGGAAGAAATCAGGTCGCCCTAAAATAAAGTGGTGAAATCATCTCACACATACATTTGATAGGATAGGAATGAATGAAATAAAGTGTCAAGACCGAAGTTTTTTTATAATTTATTTGGAATATATATGACATCAAATATGTTCATGCCTGGAGACTTGACATATGTATAAACAAACGCAAGAAGAAGTTGTTATGTAAGAGGTTCGTATGTAAGATTTTTTTGTTGTTTTGAAGTAAGTCATTTAACTGGCGGAAGACTAGTTTAAGCGGCACTGGTTTTATGACTGGGAGTTTGTATTGTCAATATTTTATATCGATAATTTCAATGGTTTTAATAAAAGTGTTGGGTCACTTTATAATGTGATCGATAAATTGCCTTAATTGTTACCACGAATTCATTGAAATGTAGAAAATAGTGATTTTCTTTCTGTACTTATTTGTCAAAAACTTTATGGATAACACGACCAATTATTGTTTTTCTGTTATAGTAAAGAATAAATAGATTACGAACAAAGAATATTTTTCTTTCACTGTTTTGAGTACCTAATTATTTTATGAAAATTATTTACACAATATAAATTAATGATACAAACACGTTTACAACTATTTTATTGGACCAATAAAATGATAAAAGCTTAACTGTGTTGCATAAAATAAAATATAAAATTACCCATTAAGCATGTCATTTAACAATCTAATAGTAAAAATAGTTAATGTGTAATGACAAAAATATGTAGCAATTAGCGCTAGACTTCCAAGACCGCACAAATAGAATTATATGGAACAGTTGTTGTTATGCTCGAGAAAAGACGGCATAGTTCGACTCTAGTAGCGTCTTCCTGTAAATTTTTCCCAAAAGTAATTACGAACATGCCCTGAATAAGTTGTTTTTATTTGTAATTTGTTTAATCCGGTCAACGGAACCAGTCTTTGGTTTGTAATAAAAAAAAAAAAGACGTGACTTTATAATGTTATCAAATGACTCTACAAACCACAATCATTATATTTTTATCATATTTTTCATGTTTGTTACCGAATGAATGTTGTATCGTACAATATTACAAATTTGAATTCGTCGTTATTTACTCTCTGCGAAACCTAACTGATAATGATCACATTTGTATACTAACAGTCACAACACTATAACGGAACAGGCAAGATCAATAAATAAATCCATTTCTTGTAATTCTCACAGCTCGCCCTTTTGACTGTTCTGAACCTCATTCCATTCAGCAACTCTCTCGTTCAAACTTGTTACGCAACTAATAAACCTGTCCCTGTCGCTAACTTTGAATATAACCGCCCTAAGCGGAGGTTTCCGAGAATTGAGCTCGTGGCATTTTTTAGAACGCATTATAATTTGATCGGGAAATATTTATGGAAAGGGTGGCCGGACGCAAACTAGTCGAACGAGTCAATTATCAGCTCTCTAGTGTCGGTCGCCTGAAAGCGGCGCAATGGGTGGTTATCCGAAGGTACCCGATTTTAAGCTGGAATTTATGGGACAGAGATAGACGTGATACGAGGTGGAATTTCACACGACTTTACTTTATTCCCAACTGTAATGCTTATTGTTTAAAAATCTACTGTCTTTTGAAAAATCTTGGAAACACAATTGAGTTTAAACGAAAGCTTTTTTATCGTTATTTATTAAAAACAAGTTATGAGATATTTTAGGTGCGTCAACGTATTAATTATATAAATGTTATTACAAAATCGCCTAAAAATATCCAATGTAGCAAATGATATAAACTGTTCCTACCTGTAGGCGTGAGATTAAGATTCACAGATAAAATCCGTAGCCTACTGCTACGTTTGCTACGACATTCGTAGCAGTAGGTTACCAAATACAAGTGGTACTCATTTTATTTTACCGTAGAATAGATTAAACAAAAACAGACTATAAATCAAATAGTATTGAAAGACAATTGAATATTTAGTCAATTACTTATATATCTGTACAGTAGTGGAATCTATTCTTCTTACTTTCTACATAAAATATAATTATTTATCTTTAAACAAGTAAGCTTTTATTACATTTTGTATAGAACAAAAAATCTAATCTAAATACAAATATATTTTATCTATTATATTTTATACTAAAATAATTCTATCAGTCATAATTTCATTAAATCATAAGAAAATAAAACCGCTGTTAAAAGAAACGTGTCCGCCATGAGCCATACAGACTTCGTCATAATCGTTTCTGCTAATTTGTCGCAAAGCGAGGAAGGCGGGGCGAGATGCAATATCCGGTGCATGTGCAAGACAATGCTGAATGGACCCATTAATAGCACCGCAATGAATGAATGCGTAAACACATGTGCACCCTCGAACCCGCTACCCCACGGCTCTGGACATATGGCGCAACTTATGCAAAAGGACTTTATGTTTCGGAGAACGGCCTTTACATGAAACAAAAGCTTGCCACGTTTACGCGAACCATGTGATGCGGTTATTGTTACGTAAACTAGACCCCCAGTATAAATACCGTTAAATTCACTTTCTCCCGAAGTTTGTGGCGTGTTTCGCCGAAGATCCTAATAAAAATACGATATGGCTGTCATAGTAATACTTCTTTTTTTTATTTGGTTTTCCTAACTAATGTATTCTTTTTAATGTAATTGGTAGGCGGGCCGGCAAATAGGCCACCTGATGTTATCTTAAATGGTCACCACCGCCCATAGACATCGGCGCTGTTAGAAATATTAACCAACTTCGCCAATGCGCCACCAACCTTGGGAACTAAGGTGTTATGTCCCTTGTGCCTGTAGTTACACTGGCTCACTCACCCTTCTAACATGTATTGCTGGTTGGCGGCAGAATATCTGACGAGTGGGTGATACCTACCCAGACGGGTTTGCGCAAGCAAAAAATATAATGAAACCATTAAATATTAAATCCGCTCATTTGTTTTTTGACCAAATAATAAGTAAAAAAACTAATGTTATTAATTACCGCAGGGATACCCGTTTAACATTAGTCATTTGGTGTGGTTAATATTTCTTGTAGTGCCCATGTCCATGGGCGTTGGTGACCACTTATCATCAGGTGGCTCGTTTTCCCATCCGCCTACCTATATTACAAAAATCCCCATACTTTATGGTAAAAGAAATTTCGAGGCGCACAATAGTTTTAATAACTACAAAAGGTAATTAGGATTTAGACTAAAAAAAGCCTTGACTTTAGACAAAATAAAAAATAAAATAAAATAATACAACAAAGGCAAAGTTTTTATTGTAATTTAAAGTAGCTTTCAAATTGAAAGAAAATATCTAAATACTATCTACTGATATTTTAAATAAATACATTTAACACGGGGAAGTTTTGGAAACCGAAAGTAAACACTTTACACGGTACAGAGTTAGAAGTACAAAGCGCTACGTGAAATAAAGTGTTATTCTGTGGATTACTGTCAAATTTAAGGTATAATATCGCTTCCTGTTCTATTCTCACTCTGTTTGTAATGCAAGCAATAAAAGAAACACTTCGGATAGTAGATACCTGTAATACAAAGAGCAGGTACGCATACAACTTGACGGGAATTCAGTACGACAGGTTAATACGACCGTTAGGCATTTGTAGTGAGTGCGACGCGCTGGCGCCAGATATCCGTATCCTATTGTTAAGACTCTGAGCTCTATTCTCTATTTTTACATCCGTAAAAACCGCTAAGAGTACTTTATTCATAGACAGTTTCCTTGGAATTCCCACTCGGGTGTACTTCTTTCAATTAATTTGTTGTTATGTTAACAATATAAAAATAATAATAATTATATTATATGGCCGTTCCTTATTATTATTAAACAATATCTGCTTGTACTCGTAGAATTGTTACATATAGTTAGTTGAATTGCATACAAATGAAATAATTTATTGAAGGCGTTGTTGCAAAAGCACAATTTGTTACTCATAGCTGATTTATCGAAGCCATGTCATTAATATTTGTTTGCCTAAGTTTATGTGAATAGTTTATCACAACATCGACGACCGGACGTTCCGTCTCGCCGCATTCCCGGCTCTTATCAATGTAGTCTCAATGAAGCATATCCCTTTTAAATTATTGCTGAATTACAAGTTTTCAAAGTCAACCAAATGACATGATTTCGCATGTTCATATCGCAAACTCTAATCAACTAACCCGCATCGTTTATTATGAGATGACTTAATAGAGTTCACGAATGAGCTGAATGCAATAATAAAGGCATATACAGTAACACAAAATAGCGGTCACGTGCCGTGAATTCGCTACAATTGCCTCGTGAAGCGAAATTAGGGGATTCTGATTAGGTGAATAGGGTTACTGTACGATGTGATTATTACGTTGTATTATTTATAACAGCCCGTTTGCTCGTCGGTAAGCGATACGCCGCCCGTATATGGATTGCATAAGTTCAGGAACGTTCTGATTACAAAATTGATGAGCTCATTTCCAAAACTTAGTGTCACCGATCGTTCAATTAGGAAAACCATATATATATATATATAATTATGTATATACATAAATAATTGTAACAAACCGTTTTCATCAATGTACGTTGCATATATACTTTATAATCAATCATCATAACGATATATAAATTCTTTAAATTCAACATACTTATTATTTTGTATATTAAATAAATTTTAATGTTTTTGCTCTCTGTGATTTTTATCACAACTAAATACATGAATTATTATCCAAAAACGTTCAATACTCGTGTCGGGTTTATATTGATTAATATACCTTGTAAGTTCTTAGTTCCCATGGCGCATTTCCCATGCAGTTATCATATGTCTGACGGGACGAAGACTAGACTGCTTGCGAGTGATAAGCGATCGCTTTCGTAGCAAGTACGAGGTATCGTACGAGTATCATATGGACATTTATGTAAACTTATAATGGTCGTTGTAAGGTCAACGAGTGATCGCAACTAATTATGACCGGTCTTATTAAAAACAAGAGCGTCAGTATTTGTTAAAAATCACAGACGTATTACATAATATATGAGATCGGATGTTTTTCCGGTTACTAATGAATATAAAAATGTAATCATTTATGAATACCTATAGATTAGATTAGATTTATTAAATTAATTTTATATTAATCCGACGATTCAAATTACCCATGCTCAATTAGCTGCCGACCGTATCAACTGTTTGGATTTAAATATAAAAATATTAAAGCAGTTGATAATTTTTGTTCGTGCTGTGTTAAGTATAAACGTATGTAATGAATCCGAGTATTTTGAAGTAAAAGTAGAGATGCAAACCAAGACAAAGGATCTGTCCACGGTAACCATTACATGCGTACACGCATACACACACGTAGCAAAATAAAACTTAAAGACAGCATTCCCGGCGACCGAGGCATTTTATATTATACCTATATTTGTGTTATAAATTTTACGGTCTGCGACAAGTGTTTGCATAGTCAGTTGGAATTTTTGAGGCCACCGTTTATACTTGATACGGGCAATAAACATCACATCTTAAATTCTCATACTCACGAATAAAAAGTCAATTATTGTGTGACTGAATTACATATAATATGAGCACTTTAAGAAAACGCTTTAAGTAAAATTCTGAGATCAAGAACTCAATGTTCTCTATAAATGTTTATTTTCTTTAAATCTATGTTTTCGTTATGCATTACACTAAATAATTATGTAGACGAAAGGAACTTGTGGTAAATAAATGTGTTCCCTTGCGGGGGGTCTGATGACGGCGAGGACTTTGTCGAGGTTACAAATACTATGACTAGGACAGAAATTAATGGTTGATGTTTTATTGACATGAATAATGAGATTTGATTGAAAATTCAAATAGTTTGAAAGAATGCATTGGTTATTTAAAAAATACGTCACTTATTTATTTAATAAATTATTTTCAAATAAGTGTATCTAAATTCCTTAAAATTTTAGACGGCCATTTTTCTTATGTAAGATACATAAGAAAAAAATCATTGTTTTTTTAAGCGTGACATACGGCTATTGAAGGTAAATCAACCACCCTGAAGGACAATCGAGCGTGGGAGCTATGCGGGGGTATTCACTAATGGATGTTCAAAATCTTATTACTTTTGTATTGTTGTCAAACGTTTTTATACCAATCCTTACATTGTGACGAACCACATTGCATAATAGATGCTATAAAGGATCTTGGTACCTCATATAATACGATTTACTTTTTTTTTAGGATTGAAATTGTTTTATGAGACGGCCAATATCATATCATATTCTACCTGCTGACCATTGAAGTTGATATAAATATACAAAATTACATACCAATTCAATTGTGTTGAACTCCTTACAAACATGTACTTGAAACGAAAAACTGCAATTACAAGTACATTAAATTAAAGATAAGATTGTCTTTCCTTCCTTTGTAAAAGTATTTTCATGTCAAAAAAGATCTAATATAGTAAAACTGTTTTATTGAACTATTAAAGTGAAACTGTATTCGGTATTTTCATCATTCGTTGTTAGCAAAATTACGTAATAACTAGCTGTAAGTACTCTGCAATTTCTACCGCAGTAAAGTATACGTTGTACATGAATGTTTCGTACCGTTTGCGATATAGGTTGATATTGATGGTTACTGCACCACTCTTCCACTCCTGAGGAACGTGAAGCTATATAGCCTGGGACCTTCAAATAAATGAACTACCTCGCAAAAATAATTATTCAAATCGAATTGTTACTCCTGTACTTAGCGCTTTCACCAATACAAACTCTTCAGCTATACGATAAATAGTGTAAGTAATATATCAATTTTTTTTTTACTTATTTTCGTAAATTTTGTTTTAAATACATATTTATAATTCTATATGATTATTACATGTCTATAAATGATGAAAGGAGTAACTACTGAATTTCTTGCCGATTCGTTTCTGTAGATTCTACATTCCTAAACGGTGGAGTAATTCAATACGGAAAATGCTTATTCAGAATAGCTTATAAGATCCTACGTGAATAAAGTATATTTTAAATAATTTAACTTCTATATGGTATATATAAGTATATATAAGTGTATATATATAATTGACATAGATAATTTAATATAAATTTAAAAGTTACATTTACAATAATTTCTGATAACATATTAACGCTTAAGATAAGATTTATTTAGCCATTCGATAATTACGTGATTGCATTGCATTCTATGTTTATAAGTCTTTTTGTTTATTAGTTTTCGTAAAGGTGGAGCATCGCATATTATATTATGTTATGACGGTAGGAGTGCAGTGGATCTGCATCAGGAATGCAAGTTCGCCAACTCTCACACGCCCAGGATGAGTTGGATATTTTTCAAAAGGGCGCAATTCTTGGAAGTATCCAAGCGGTCGGAGGCTGGCGCTCGCCGGCCATTGTAGCGTGCGGCTAGTTTTGATCTTATTGTTAATGGGACGCCAAGTTTTTTCAAAGGCTTCGGAAAAAAGGTATCATCGGACCCCAGCGGAAACGTTACGGGCCCTTGTGAAATAAAATGTATGTATACGTTCTACGAAGGAGGTGTTATTTTAATCGTAGGTCGGCTTTTGTTGTTCAGGAATGTAGATGGCCTGTCATAATTTTAATGGGCAGTTTCTCAGACATTATATAAATCTAAAAGCGACCTAACTATTCAATGATAGCAAATAACTATTTTTATTCCAACTGATTATACATATCGAAAATGTCATTGTAGCTTCCCTATTGTCACTATTAGTTAAAAATATTTTTTCGTTAACAGTTTTTCGTATACATATACATTATATATATATATATATATATATATATATATATATATATATAAATGTTATCGACTATAAAATATAGATTTCTCTTTTTATACCCATACATGCATTTAATATCTTGCAGCAATTAGTATATTTCATGTGAGTGCGCAGATATAGTGTAGTTTAATTTGACAGAAATTTAAAATTAACGGTCATTCGAAACCATCGTATGTTGGTACAAGCAAGTTATGAATGGAGTCTCTACAAAAGACATCTTAAGTGTAAGGGCTTTTATTGCATGACAGACTTCGGAATTCAGTAGGTACATATGAACGACCTCACAGGGTACTTTCATTCATCAAATCAATGCGGGAAGCTTATACTTCAACACTATCTACAAAGAAATTTGCGTTGGAAAAGAATAAGCTATTAACAAAACGTATACGAACGTATGATACACGTCTGAGGTTTAAGTGAAAGGATCGTTGAACGTTATTTGAATGATACCGGTCTACCCTAACTTGATAGCGGGGAGGGAATCTCTCCTCCCACCAGAAGGATTCGGAGGGCTGTGCGTGTGTGTGCGTTAAAGAATTTTAAGGTCCAATTACTAGCGAGCCGCCTTCCATTAACAACTTTATTTATAATGGGATGAATAAGTTGCGGCTTTTAATCAATCATGTGGGCTATAAGTAGCATCCGGTGTCGACAATTGTTCAATAAATGCTGACCATTTGAATTAAATGTAATGTTTGTTTAATACATCAAGTTTATTTTTTTCGTTAATATTTACAATTACTACAATCTTTAACAATCTATGTTCCTAATGCTTCAATTAACGCAAGGATATCATTATATTACATTTGATGCAATAACATGATATAACAATGATAGTAATCATTTGACTTAATTAAAGATGAGTAAGAAATAATTAAAATGCAAGTAATCATCTGATATATTTTTCGGAAAATATAAAATAATAACATTTATGAAATATATACACTTTATTTTATACGTTTGCTCCAAGCGACTGTCTTATTACACCGGCTCGAGTGGCCAAAACGCCCGACCACAGTGCAAGCATTCACCCAAAAAACACCCCGAGACGTAACATAATATTTCCCAAGCAGCCTTTTATTTATTAGATGAGCAACGAACACAGGCGCAGGGCGGCGCCGCGACAACTCTACTTCTCAGAACTGAACTCCAACGTGTCGGCTCGAAGCCGTTACATTTTGAAAAAAATTATATTTATGTCGACGAAAAAATCGGGATCCAAACCGTATTTATCTAAAAACCGTGAGCTTTTTGTATGAATATCGATTTGTAGGATCGATACTCAATGCCAAACTTAAGAAAACAAAGAGTACGTTACACTTCCTTACAGATTTTATCTAATATACATATATAGAAATTTTCAGAAGTTGCTGTAATGATTAATTAACAAAAATGCTTGTTACTTCATCAGTATGCAACCCCGTTTAATGCTAGGGACATTAACATTATTGTTGGCCGGCTATTTTGAGATCGCGAGTTTACAAAGTCGACGTGTTCGCTTTCATAAAGTCTGACGTTTATTATTTTTAGAATCCTATTTTTCAAATGGTGAGAAAGAACACGTACAACGATAATAATGTAAAAATGAACTCTGTTTATCAGTTTGCACATCTAATTGTAAATCTAAGTCTCAAAGATTTACAATAAGGAGTTAAGTAAGCCGCTTACTGTTTTTACTTAAAGATTGTGAACAATATAATGTTATTAGAGAATAGTAAATGACATATTATGTTATAATGTATGTCATTTATGATTTTCTAATAACATACTAGCGTTTTAGGGCGTTAGGGTAACTCAAAATAACATACTCTAACATTAATCTCCTTTTCACCGTTTACATTGGGCGGCCCCTTCCAATCAATTAATTCCATAAAAGGCCAGGTATCTACGAGATTTACAAAAAATAAGATTAAATTCTTCTCTTAAAATACTTTCGACGTTTTGATGTTTATGTGAAAATTGATGACTATAGCAAGTATTTTATATACAGATATCAGAAACGAGATATTTAAGTATAATAAGAAATAAAGCGCCTCCTTGCAGATAATTTTTATTTCGAGCTTGCAAATTGCAACAATTTAAATTTTTAACTTCAGAATGTTGATGTACGGCTAATTAGAATTTTAATAATTTGCATTCGAGAACTCGTTACTGTGACGAATTACGATGACATGCTTTAAAACTCGCCTGAAAAGGAATTTTGTAATAAATATCTATGTTACGGTTGACATTGGAAATTAAATATAATTTAGGTTGATTTATATAAAAAAAATTACAAAATTACATTATTCACCTGTTTACAAATAGAGGAAGAGCGAGTTTCATAGCATGAATGCACTTGACACCTTTATAAATGGAAGGTCGGGCGGCAAAAAGTGCGGAACGATGGTATTCAGTCGGTTTGACTTCGGTTTAAGCCGATTGTCATCCGTCTGACTATAATCTGTTTTTCTTCTACTATAAACGTGTCGCACGACTGAATTGTGACTTTAACGTTACCAATACGAAATGGTTTGGTCTGTTGTTAAGGGATTTCACTTGTCTAATTGACAAGAGAGGTAAAATTCGTACCCAACAGTTTTATTTGTGAGTTAATCACGTGAGAACAACTGAACGTATCCGTTAGGGACTGACCTAACGCGGAATTGTCCGTAGATGGTAGATTATTAATTTGTTTGAATTTGAAATGATCCGTCTCCCTTTTTTATTTAGTGCCCGGCGATGTGAGCGTGTAACAGTCAGCATACAGACAAAATATACTATATGTATGAATGATGCTTATGGAATACAATTTTATTGAACAAATTGAAACTGCTTGGATATAATAAGAATAAAATTTCAAGGTCAAATTGAACACAACGTTTCACAAAAAACACACAGTTTTTTATAATACCAAAAGAAATTTGTTTCTTTGTCAGCTTACGTTGTAAACGTAACGATTGTGATATATTTCAAAATAAATCGACGAAACTTTAAAATTTTGTACTATTTTTTTTAACTCGATTGATGATTTCAAATCCTGCTTCGAGTCAGCAGTTCAAATAAGCCAAAATCCCGCAAAATGTGTCTGTCGGATTCCAGTCCAATCGGACTAAGAAAAGGAATTAAGAGTGAGAATTTACATATGTGTACTGTAATATCACTTATAAAGACGATTAGTGATAACTTGAGCGCCGTGAGCAAAATTCGATCAGGAGGACATCATTATTATGATGCTAAATGATAGTGTTTAAGTAATTTTAATTTATATACTCGGAATATTACCCTAATAGTAATTGCCGGTGTTATATCATTTTAGATATCTTAGCTATCGTAAAACTATGTACGGGGTGCAGGTACTCACATTGGGATATTATAATATACCCATGTTTTATTTCGTTGCGTATTACGATTCAGAACAAAACATAGGAAAAGTCGTAATATCGATTTCTTAAAACGAGCAATGAAATCACATCTCAACACCACGAGAAAGTCATGACTTATCATATGGGCATAGTTATATAAATGACAATAAACTTTATTGGGTCTTTCGTCATAATCTTATTTTAAAAAAAGGAAATAATGGCGGTATTTCCTTGTATCGCTCTGATATCGATTTGCATTTTTTTAATAATTGATAAATAGATTAATATCGGATATTTACATGCTACTAACTATCGGTCTGCAAAAATACGTACCAAATTAACTTTGTCTCAAATCATGTAGAAAATTTGTTAAGAATATAAATATGAATTTTATAACTATTGACACATTGACATCAAGCATATATTCTAAATTGGTGTTCTGTTGGATTTTTCGTGAACATTGATAAATTATTACTTATAGTAGTAAACTCAAACTCAAACTCAAATTTCTTTATTCAATATAGAAGTATTACACTTTCTTATTGATTGTCAAGTTAAACACTACCACCGGTTCGGAAAAAGAAAACACCCTGACCTGAGAAGAACCGGCGAAAGAAACTCAGCGGGACTTTTTTTTTACGTCAAATTAATTATATACATAATTGTATATGAGTAGAAACAGCCAGGAGGCGATCGTTTCATTCCCAAGGTGTGCTATCAAACATAAACTCACTAATTGTATAGTAACCTTTCGCACACAAGCGTTCCTTAACATTTTTTTTAAATTTCGCAACAGAAGCATTTTGAACGCTTTCTGGGATCCTGTTGTAGAAGCGTATACATTGCCCCACAAAAGAGTTACTGACTCTATGCAGTCGAGTAACAGGAGTAACAAGATTGTGTTTGTTCCTTGTACCAATGTTATGAGAATCACATTTTCTCATAAAAACATTAATATTTTTCCGTACATACAAAACATTACAAAATATATATTGAGAAGCAACAGTCAATATCTTAATTTCTTTAAATTTATACCTCAAAGATTCCTTGGCTCCTAGGTTATAGATTGCGCGAATAGCCCTCTTCTGCAGCACAAATATAGTATGGTTAGCGGCTGCGTTACCCCAAAGCATAATACCGTAGGACATTATACTGTGAAAGTAACTGAAATAAACTAGGCGAGCCGTATCAACATCGGTAAATAATCTAATTTTTTTTGACCGCAAATGCCGCAGAAATCAGTCTACTCGCCAATTCGTTTATATAAGGGAGCCACTGTAATTTGGCATCAAGAGTAAGGCCAAGAAATTCAGTTGTTTCAACTGGATCCATCGATTCCCCATTGATCATCGGGTTTTACATTTTGCACGTTTGGTGTGCTAAATTTTACAATTTTAGTTTTTTTATTATTCAGCCTAAGATTATTTACGCTAAACCAGTGTACTATATCAGACATAGCATTGTTTACATCGTCATACTGTACCTGTTTCCTATTAATTTTAAAAACCAAAGAGGTATCATCAGCAAACAATACTATATCATGTTTATTCCCAACAAGAAAGGGCAAGTCATTTATATATATGAGTAATAATTTATCTTATTGATATATATAAATTAATTTCGGCCCAGAGAAATGGAAAGTCACAACTGTCATTCCAACTTATTTATTCAGATTTATAAGTTATTTGTATTTCATACATATTCATACATATGTGCATTTCAGGTTTACATTAAATAAAACAATTTATAAATCACTCACTGTGAATCACTATCACTGCCAGAATAGTTTGCCAATAACGAAAGTCCTGATGCTGACGGTTCATTTTTTACAGACGTTTTATTATTTGAAGAATTGTCCTGTAGATCTGGAGACTCTGTTGTTTCTTTTTCAACCTTTGCTTCCAATTTCTTCGTCCTTACCAGATTACCTAGCGCTGGTTTTTTTGACAAGACGCCTATACTTCGGTTCCATGATTCACTTTTCTTAGTTTCAACTATCTTTGGTGGTAATGTTTCAACTTTGGGATTTTTTATTTTCGGTTCGTCGGCGTCTTGTACGTCTTCTATAATTTCTTCTGTTACGATTTTATGTTTTGGTGCGTTGGTGAATTTCACTGACCTGAAAGAAATTAAAATTATTTACAGTCTAATCTTGGCATAAGTTAAATATAATAAAAATCTTTCTTTTGCGGGACGGTTTTTTGGCAGAGAAAAAACGATTTTTTCACAAAGATATTTAATATCATTTTTTTATTTATGATTTCTTTAGTCTGTGGTAAATTTTCTTGTCTGAAGTTAAAGCCCAATATATACTTGACACGATTCTAGAACTAAACATCTGTTTTATTTTATGTTCTCGCATATGTCATGTTTTGACGACGAAAACATAAAACTGCTAATGTTTCAATTCCGACGTTAGTAATTTTGGTCTCAAAAAATTCAAATAACCATTTATTTTTATATTTATTATGTTTTTTCCAAAAGTAATGAAATTCAGATGCAAGAAGGCAGATAAATATGTAAAGGAACCTTTACATATTTCTGACAAATAACGCTACTAATGATGACTTTCAGAAATATTTGACTCATCCATTCAAGGAATGGAAGAAATCAAGTATATTTTTTAAAACAAAAATATTTGTTAATTACTTTTAACTTGTGATTAGGGAATGAAATCGCGTGATCCCGAATACATTTTGCGGGGTTAATCTCGGTTGAATATTTTGTGGTATCCTGGATTGGCAAAATTACAGTATGTGTGTAATTATATATATATATATGTGTTACTCTGCGCTCAATGCGGGAGCTGAAGGTATTTCAATTTGCATACCAGGCAATGGAGTTTCTTATGCTAGTGTACATGTGCAAAAATACTTTAAATACATAAAATTTCAATTTTTTTTTTATTCTGGACAACCCATTGTATGCATCAGCCTGATGAGCAAATGTCTTCCTACTTTGATTTTTATTTAGATCTAAGTAATAGCCTCCGTGCATCACAGAGTACATTTCATTTATAATTAAATACTCGGGTCGTTTTATACTGAAAATGTCAATTAAATTGTATTAAGTGTCGAAAGGGCACAGATCAGTAATGAATAGATTAATATTACTACCACAAAACTTTTTAAAAATTAAAAAATGTAACGACGCGCTCTCTTCTCCCAGACGAGGCAGAGGAGCCTAATTACGTGATTATGTCAATTATCAAACATATTAGTTATATTTATATTTAATAGTAATGTATTATTTAATAGAAGTATTTATGTTGTTATATGAATTTATGTCTCTAGTACGATTGATTTTCGAGGTATCCACTTTGCAGGTACCTGGATTAAAATTATCTTTCGGGATTGCATTATCTAGTTGCGAATAATTAATTAAAAAAAAATACATCTAATTAAATATTGTTATTTGCTATATATCTGCAAACAAGCTTATTTACGGTAACGAAGTATATAATAGTTAATTATAATTTTAGAAAACTAAACATATACCCAAAAAAACTTTGCTCCTATCGTATGATTTTTTCCCTGAAATCTTTCTTTACACTTAGTAACACATAAATATCGCTATGGGGCAATTCTGGATAAGATGGGCAAAGAAGTGACATCTATAAGAAGAGCAGCCATTGTAACTTTACTTTTATAAAACGGCGCATTGTTTTGTAAAAGCACGACACCTTTAGTTAGCTTCCGGTTATTGTAGTAACCATCTTCATTATTAATCTTTTCATAATAAATTCATAAAGGGCCTCCACAATTCCAAGAAATCGATTTCGACCGATTTCTACATATTGAATTCCTTGGGAGTGGTATACCCTTTTAGTGCCACTAGATCGACTCGTTTTAATTCAAAGTGATCTGTAAATACTATCGTCTTTGAGAGCACCAAAAAGTGCTGAGACGCGTCGACTGACTTTTACTTCAGATGGCCATCTTCCAATATTAGTTTTTCTATTCTATCGATGATATTTGACTTCGTAGCTTCAACCGGTCGTCGAGGATGAGAGTCACCTTCAATCTCTTGCACACTCTTCCTTTCCTATTTCACTAGGGCATTAATCACAATAAAGATCTTTCATTTCACGCAATATTATTTAAGTGGATTTAGTGAGAAACTTATATAATAGCACGATGATTTTTCTATAGTTGCAGTTTTCTTTCACATTGATTCGTTTGTCTTGAAATTACTCGGTAATTAATGAGGTGACAGGGTTGTAACATAACATATAAACTTAAAATGAGTTCGTAAGTAGTAGTATACTAAACAAGTACTTGTACTCCACTCCTTTATTTCCGCAGCATTTCTTTGGAAACCTTTGATGGATAATAATAAGGAGTAGATCAATACAAAAACACTGAATTATAAGGAATACATTTACCAATATAGCGGATGATGGTGGCTTTATGAATGTAATTTTTGAATAAAACGTAAAATATTTAACCACGAGCACAAGCTGGTTTTTTTAAATCGATTGGCTCAAGCGACTTCCGTCACGTGACATTTATACTTTTATTATGATTGATGATGCGTTAGTACAAATCAATTTCAAATCCCGTCAATATTGACCAGCGGTTAAACTATATACTTTAACTCATTCAAGGACCACCGGTGTGGGCTTAATATTGTCGCATTCGCGACTACTACAATGTACATAGAGGGTTCAAAAGTGCGGTTTTCTTCGCAAACACGCTGTAATGCCATTGAATTTTAGCAGCACTTCTTTGTATAAGCTTTGGTTTTCAGGTTTAGCCATATTTATATTTATATATTTGTTCAACTTCTACCCAGATAAAAACTGTCACCACTGGACCCACGAAATATGTCAGGGATAGAAAACATTTCATTACTATCATCCACCATCTTAAAGCGCGTGAGTGCGCGTTTGTTTTCTATTTTCTTGTGGGATATATAATTTTATGCATTTGATTTTTTTTAAATGTAATATGCCCATTTAAACATGATTTTTCAGTTGTTAAAAATGTTAATTTTCCAATAATTTTTTTGTCGATAATGTCCCCAATCTATCATCAACCTCAATTACTTTAATATTTAGAGCTAGATTTATTTGACTTCTATTATAATATTTCCGAATATTTATTAATCTCTTGATTATAAAAGTAAGTTAATACTTACTACGATATTTTAGCTACCTGATTGTATGACTCTTAGATAAATCGTGTTATCTTATAAAATTAAACAATCAATCATTAGATGATTAGCAAATAAATCTCCAATTAAAAAAAAATAGGTTGTTCACCAATGTTCACAGGATCAGAGAGTAAACAAAGTTTTTATTCTCCTAACTTAGACTTCATTACTTGTAACATACATTTAATGATAATTATTAGACACTAGGTCACCTCCTGGGATACGCCTTCCATATCACGAGAACATATCATATATATCAAAAACCCGTAGGTTTAACGCTATTCATTTATCAAGCCGAGGACCACTTTTGGGTTTATTTGTAAAATGTGTGACGGCATAGTGTATGACAGCATGAAAATTATGGAGGAAGCTATTGTGTTAAGTATTTGATTCTAACCTTGAATATTTCTAAGCACTTTTGAATCGCCATACATTATAATAATTTTAGGATTTGATGCGACTTGCAATCACTATCTTTGTCTATTTAAAATTGTTATTATATAAACATTGTAGAGGAATAATGTTACAAAAATAATATTCAATAGTAATTCCGTTTATCTATTAGATACTAAAAATAAATAGTAAATTAATAAATAATACATTGGACAGAAAACAGTTTTGAAGTTATTTTGTTTTGAGTAAAAGAGAATTATATATAATTTATAAATACCACTCAGTTACTTTTGCTATGAATCAGTTACTTTTGGGGGTTGGTGCCAGTCAAAGTAAGGCTGGGTAAATTTATTTAAATATGAATGCATACATTATAACCAAATAACTTGTTTATTGTAATATTAATAAAGTCAGTATATTTTATTATTTGCATGCATCAGAATGACTGGCCATTTTAATTTATTTTTTTTGTTTTTGAATCAGGTACTATATTTTGTATTTTAATACTGATCTGTTACTTTGTACAGTCATTTTGTTGCACAGTAATAATTTTCATATTTATAAGAAAAAAAAGAAAAATATAAAATACTTATAGTTTATACGGTAATTTTAAGAATAATATGAGGAAAGATTCATAAAATCAACTCCCAAATATGATGATACATATCATCATATACATGACACACATACAAAACATTACTTCCTTTGTAAAAAGAGGGTCTATTGTCTCCTTGTTTTGAGTCGATTAAGATGTTCACACTATAACAGAACATTATTAAATCTCATAGTCTACAAAACTTACTTTATAAACTCATTGTCTTCTTTTTCCTCTCTTGCTTTCCTTTCCTCAACAGATTCAGACTGGAATTGTTTAAGCATACCCTCATAGTCAACGGTGCGCTGCCGTCTATTGAGTTCCTTTAGTTCTTCAAGGCTCTCCAACAATTCAATTTCTTGTCGGGACTGTTCAGTTCGATATTCTGGAATTTGTACATAAAAAGTATTTAATATTGTTTAAGATCTTGAAACATTTAATATCATATAATTACCACATAGTTTTTCCATAAACTTCTTACGAATAATTATAGTTATTATAAAACTAACTAATCTGTATGTTTTAATGCACTGATCTCAGGAACTAAGTTTTCTTTACTACAGTCCAATATAAAAAAAAATGCAACAAATGATCCATTTAATTCAAAATATATAGGTTATATCTTCTTACTAGGATGAGAAGAGGTACCTTAAATATGAGCTCTATACTTAATGAGATGCTTTTAGTTGTGTACTTGTAATTGACATTTTTAATTCTAATTGCATGAAAGCTAAAGCTGTGATATTAATACAAAATACAAACACACCGAGTAATTTCATTGGATTATTAGCTTCCTCTTCTTTTTGTTCTTCTTCTTCTCTCTTTGCTTGTTCCTCGGCAAGTTTCAAAGCCATAAAATTTCTGGTAGCACCAGCTTCTATTTCATAATCTGTATTTTTTGGATCGGTTTTGAAAGAAATTTCTTGAAGGCACCTTGTACACTGAAATAATATACAAATTTGGTGTTGTATGATCAGGTTGCTATATGTAAATAAATTTGATGATCTAATTCATTTCAATTTACAATATCTTATAAATAATAAGAGAGTAAAAAAGCATGTTGTTAATATAAAGCTTTTTTGTTCTATAAATAGGTTAAATAATACATAGTCTCAGAATCCATACATAAAAATATTTTTCCTAAATTTTGTTATTTCCAATTATAACCACAGTAATTTAGTTAGTTAATACCTGTGAAATGCAAATTCAAAATAATGTAACTTCTACAATATCCATAACAGAAATTAGTATTTATTAAATGATAAAATTTATTTATTGGATACAAAGATTTATTTTGCAAAAAAAAATGCACATGACAACTAGCTTATCACAGACTATTGTAATAATATAAGATACAAGGATAATTTTAATACCACTTAGAGACTTGTAATAAATTAATTGCAGTTTTAATTTCTTCTCAATACTTGTGCGGCAAATATTGTAAAGTTGAATTAAAACTTTACTTACTTTTATATAAAATCTATAAATCCTTATTCCAAGATAATCTTCGTTCTCTACATCCTCTTTGCGAGCGTTAAACTTCTTCCCTTTGTAAATGTACTCACCACACGTAGCACATCGCATATTGAATGGAGCCATCAAACGAACAGTATACTGGCGGTTCTTGGCTAATTTCATACGAGGGATCTTCGAAGGATCGAAGTCCGGGGGATAGTATTTCTGAAAACATACAAAACTGTATTAAAATATATTATTTTATACAAGGATCAAATAATGGGATGGAATATAAATAAGTTACTACTTACATTTAAAACTTTTCTTTCCGACATTTTGTAATGTAAAGTTGCACGTTACTCTGTAGTATAAATATATGTAGTTATTTAGTTAATTAAGCTTTTATAAATAATTAAATCCAAACTTAATCCTTTAAGTTTAGTGAGGAGAATTTACTCACAATTCACATATACATCTGTCAAAATCATATCGTTTTTTTTAACTCTTTCTTCTTGAAAAAGGCAAAGGTAATTCACTATACAGGCTTTTAAAAAATTAAAATTTCAGTCGGTCTATTTTTTATAATTTTCGGGTTTTAATACAAAATATTGTATTCATATATCTCGATATCGAAACCTTCCAATAATTTAATTAAATCAAAATACAGTGAATTAAAAAGATGTTGATATGAGGTTTGAATTAGAAATTTTACTCTCGTATAAGTAAAACGAATTCCAAATTAAATAAGTAGTAGTAATAAGTATTTTTTAAAAAAAATAAAATAAGGAGAAAAGCTTACCTTTTTCAATTGATAATCGGCTCTGCTATAGCTACAACAATTTTACGTTTGTATGGCAAAGTAAATTTAAGTATCGAAGGTAAATTATATTGCTAAAAAGTAATTTTAACGGACACAAACCAAACCGCTCAGTATAAAGAAATTTATTTAGCCAATACGGATTTATCTTACTTAACTAACATTGCTAACATTTCGATTATCGTCGTAATGGCCAAATGACGTCATAAACACGGTAGAATTAATAAAGTACCTTTGCTTTACTATGAAATAATTTAAAAAAATTAAAATGTCAGTGTCTGTTAAACCAAAGGCTATAAATGACACCCATTGTCACTGAAACACTGCTATTTCTATATATTCTTTGGTCTTAAACAGCGTTGCAGAACTTTCGATAGTTTGACTATCGATAGTTGACCTCGATAACTATTCAGGATATCGATAGTACTATCGATAGTTTCGATGGTATCGATAGCTTTCCGTGAGCAATACTATTGGTAGCAGCGATACTATTTATACTATCTAGCAGCGATACTATTTATACTATCGATAACATAGATAGTTTTGGATCGATATGTAACGCTTGTCAAAAGTCAAAACAATGTTTATGTACATAGACTACATACATCTTAGTAATACTCTTATGTCTTTTTTGATAGAGAATGACAATCGTACTATTGTTTACAGAATAAATATCATTTTTCTTTTGTTGACTATCTAGAAACTAAAAAATAATATGTGGATATTAGATCTAATCATAGATAAGATGCTCCTTATTAAGGCGTTAATTTAAAGAAATTAATGTTGTCGCTATGGTTTTGAAGTGGGCAGCACTAAAAAAAACGTTGGCGAGACAGTTACAAAACTGTTTTGGCTATGCTTCATCCCGTTTTATTTTTATTCGAACTTACCTCATGTTTTATCAAAATTCGCAAATTCTAATTCATTTACCTATACCTATGCCTATACTGTGGGTATACATCGGACTTACACTTTCTTAAACGTTTATTTACATTTTCGTGATATATTTAAAACTACTAGTTTAAATTACAAGGAGTTAAAATGCGTTATTCAAATGTTATTTTGATAAGAATTCATAATTTTAGTCAATTAAACTCGACTATATACAACATAGAAATGGTTCCTGTGAGTTGTAATTAAGAGAAATGTAAAGCCTTTCCACTTAAAAAATCAATAAATATAAACAAACGTTTGTGTGTTTCCATATAAATAGTTAACTATAAATAGTTCTTGATTAATATATTTGTAATACACCACTATATTAAACTTCTTATAGCTACTTTATTTTACTTTTAAAACAGACAGCTTTTTCGCCATCCAAAACCTATTTTTTTGTGAATCCATAATGAATGTTATAGTTTAATCATTTCAATAAAATAAAATTTTTATCAACTTGAAACGTGGCACTCTAAAATCAGTAACTTTTTATTAGAATTCGTTGGTATCTTAAAATATGCAACATGTTAATATACGATAAATAGTTTACGCCTGCCTTAAAATACAAGACTAAAGTAATATAAAAGTTCCATGTAAAACAAAATAGTAGTTTTTGCGTGAACATATTATATTATTTGTTTTTTAAGTAATCGTATTTTTTTATAAAAAATATATGAAGCAAAAAGCTTTTTAAAAAAGATTTATTGAAGAAAAAAAGGAAACAATCAGCTTAGCACTATTGCACTAGCTATCAGCATAAGTTTATTTCCGTGTCTAAACCATGACCATCCCCATCAACGACCATCTTGAAAAGGATATTCCAAGTTTTAGAAAAATAAAAATTTTCTGAAACAAAGCGTTATTCATACATTAATATTTACAAAGTTTCAATATTTTTTTAAGAAAAACCTAAAATTAGAGTAATCTTACCGCTCACGTCGATTGCCCCCAGCTGCAAGTTCATGCTCGAGAGCTGCGATTTTTTCTTCATGGCGCGTGCGCTGAGCTTGCGCACGCCGTTGCTGTTCCTCTAAAGCTAGTACAATTTTTTCCAATCGGTGGATCTGTTGCTGCTTGTTCTCCAACGTCGAAAACAGCTCTTGAATTTCATCAGCCTTTGCGGCTATTTGTTTGTTTACCTAAAACATTACAGACTTAATAATCTTTTTATTAAATGATCGTTGTTTTTTTAACGCCAGCACGAAAAAACTTCTAAATATTATGACTTAAAATTAACATCATATTCATTCCATTATATGCAGCGTGTTTCAGCGTGTTGCTCAACATTATAATACAATCGGGTCATCCAGTACAATATATTTTTATGTTTTTGAAAAACATTGTAGCCTAGTCAACTTGACTATTTTTAGCAATAAAAATAATCAATTAATGGGTAAAAATACAAATGCTCTTGAAATATTTTATTATTTGTATTAATCAATCACCTAAATTAAAAACTCTTCTGCATAAATATGTATTAAATAAATAATAACACCGCGTATTATATTTTTCAAATTATCTATCCTAACTATCTATCTATCTCACCTTAAAAAGCATAAAAAGTGTTGCCAAAAAAATACAATATCTAAAACAATAAACCGGTCATTTTATTTGAATTTTGAAATGATTAAGATTGGTAGTTATTTATGTTAATTTATATACTCGTATATAGGAATAGTAATAAAAATATTATAAAAAAAATCTCACTTCATCTACAATTTTCATTCGATGCTCAAGATCTTGCTGTAATTCGGTAAGTTCGCGACTTTGTTCAGTTTCTTTATCCTTAAGCATATCTATCAGTTCCTCGCGTACCTAAATATTATTAGGTATTATTATGCTTTTAAAATAATACTAGACAATATTTATCCAAAAAAATAATAAAATAAAGAATGTTAACTATATCTAATCGAACGAGTTTGAACAGGCGAGCAACCTTAATGACCCTTGCCTGGGCACGCGATGTTTTGTCCTGATGTTCAAGTAGCTGATCTTTTTGAATTAGAAGTTCTGATAACTCTTCATTACGATGTACCGCATCTAAGAGACTCATCTTCATGTTCATAATCTGATGAATAAGATATATTTAAAAATAATAGTGTTGAAGAGCGAGTGAGCCAGTATATACATATATGAATAGAAACATATAGTCAACATGGACAACTGCAAGAACGTGATTGTTGTTTTATTTAAAAAAAATACAGACATAAGGGACAAATTAGTTCTCAAGGTTGATGGTGCACTGCCGATGTAAAGAATTATAAAGTTGATGTCATTTATCACAGCGCTAATGTCTATGTATATATGTATGGGTGGGTGTAGGTGACCACTTACCATCAGGTAGCCTATTCGCCAGACCACCTACCTATTTAACATAACTTCTACTAGCTAGTAGATATAATATAATAATAGAGTAATACTAGTATAAGGCCAGGGATCCTGTGTTCAAACCGCAAGTCGGGTCGATTAAAAGTTAATGGGTTTTCTATCGAAATATATATTTGAAGTGTGAACAGTTCCTAGTCTCGGAAAGCACGTAAAGTCTAAGTCTAAGTCTAAGTCTTTCCAGCCGTGTCAAATTTGCCGTCCCATCGGATAATGAGAATGAGGGAATAGAGAGTGCACCTGGGTTTGCACACACACTTCTGCACTATAATAGGTCCTGCGTAATTGGTCTCTCTTAAGATTAGCCGCCGAGGCAGAAATCGGTCAGGACGACATCATCATCATCATATTAACATAAAAAAAAGAAAAGTGACAGTAGTACCTCTTCTTGAAGATCTTGGTAGGTGATACCATTTTCCGTTTCCTGACATTTTGCTGAAGCGCGATTGTGGGCTTGCAAATCGCGGAAATATTGCTCATATTGAATTACTTTTTGTTCACTGAAAAGGCATAAATTTAAAAGACTTATTTGCTTAGTTAAGTTCAAAACATAGATTAAGTTTTAATATAGTTACTTACAACAGTTTGTTATTTTTTGTTAAGTCTCGTATTTGAATTTGCATTTTACCAATTATATCTTCTTTGTTTAAGAGTTCAGCTGTTAACTTTTGCTGCATACCTAATTTATTCTCAGAGTCCTAAAATTAACATCTCGATAAGTATAATTTTCGATGAGGAAATATCACGTAATATAAATAAGTAGTCCGTCAGCTCTAGCTTTATGACACAAAGTTTTTAAATATAATAATTTATGGTTTATAATCACCGCTATTTTAGTAAAAGTCTCTAGAAATCGCACTTTTTCCGATTTACATGTCTTAATTTCTTCTTCCGCGCCTCGTAATATATCCTTTGTAGCTTGAAGTTCAGCCCATAAATCCATTTCTCGTTCTGTTGGTAAATCTACAAAAAATAAGTTAAATATTATGTTTTCCTATTTTACAAAAATAAGTAAGAAAGTAAGTAATTCTAAAACATAGTGCCTCGTTCCATACCGGGATTTTGTTTGTTTTCGAGTTCACTAACTTTAGCTTGTAAATCTTCTATGATCTTTTGACTCTCTTGGAGCGAGCTTTCAAGATTCTGCTTTTGTTCTGTTTCTCTTTGTAATAAATTCTTCTCTTCTTCTAGAGCAGTCATCACTTCTTTTAATTTCTTGTTTAATTCTTGTTCTTCTGTTTTGTGTTGCATAGTCATTAATTTATTTTCTTCTCTGAGATTATTCACTCTAGTAGAAAAATATATACCATTTTTTTATTTTACTTCATTTGTTCTCGATAAATTAATAAAAGGACTTTATAATATTTTTGCTATGTACATCGACTTACTCTATTTGAAGAGAATCGCGCTTTTGGGCTAGATGGTTACTGGCTACTTCACCTGTTTTCAGAGATTCTTTTAATTTTCTTGCCCTTGCTTCTAATTGTACTTCTCGCTGTCGACTCTTAGAAAATTAAAGAAAAAACTGTAGTAATTAGGTTTTATAAACATTGGCTGTGTACACGTTATATACAGTTTGTTAAAATGATAAAATGATTTTATTTATTTGATGCATCAAGGCCTTTGAATAACATTCAATAATATGGCTCCGCTCTTTAGGGCTAAAGTATAGAGATACACTATACAGTTTTATGACATAAATATAAACAAATTGTATACCTGATCTTCTAAAGTTTTAACAGTGCCCGTTAGACTGGCTATGCTCGCTTCTGCCTCTCGGAGCTGACGGTCCATTTTTGAGACACGCAAACGCGTTTGCCGCAGATGTGACTCTGTCATTGCTAATTTATCTTTTAGAGCCAATTTTGCAGCCCGCTCTTCTTCTAATTCCCGACGTGTTTCCTAATTTATTACTTATTTAAAAAATATATCAACTAAACTTAATATTATTATGAACTGTGTTTTTATTTGAGTTACCTATTTATTGTATTATATTTTTATTTATTAATGGTTCCGGTAATTTTTTATTTCAAATCATTTTTTAAATATCAAAATATTTACATACGTACATACTCTTTGCGAATCTCATTTAAAGTTTTTACCTTATGAAAGTCAGATTTATTTGGGATTAATAAAAACAAATAGCAATCACTCATTACCTCTAGATCTTTTGAAATTTCAATATCTGTTTCCCGCAAATCACTTTTTAGAACGTTAGTATCTAAATCTAGGCGTAATTGTGCCACCTCTCGCACTAATGCTTCACCCACCGCAACTAAAGTAGATCGCTCTTTACATACTCGCCTATTAGTAAAAATGGTAATATATTAATTTTATTTTGCTTAATTGCTACTAGTACCTACTACTATAATAACACACAACAGTATTTTATTATAGATTTAAAAAAAAAATTAATTAAAAAACAAGATTATATGCGAAGAAAATTATAATGAAACATACTTCGTTAGTGAGGTAACTATATCTAAAGCGTCATCTGCTTGTGTTTTCAGGTTTCGGAGAGATTCACAAAGTTCAAGCCCCTGAGAGTTATACTGGGCAATTTTATCCAGAGCTTCATTGCCCACAATGTCCTGTTTAATGAGGATAAGCTGTTTAGTGTTAATAAAATTATTAGTAAGAATATGAAAAAAGTAATTTGTCTTTTAAATAAGTAATATTTAAACTATAATAGAATAATATAAATATCTAGTTTACTTTTCTTTTAATGTCCCATAAATTTACATACATCTTTTTCAATTAATTTCTTAATCCAATCTATTAACTCCTGTCGGGCTGAAAATGCTTGAAGGCATAGTTCAGCAAAACATGCTGGAATTTTTACTACCTTCGAATACACTTCTGTCAGGGCACATTCATCTATAATCAACAAAAAGCTTATTTAAAGTCAATAAAAAATGTCTCTCCTCTCAATACATAAATATGTGCTATGGATAGTACAGTAAAAAATGAAACTTGTGTACCGATTGGTGAAGCCGTAGTTAAAAGTTCCTCAGCACCATCGGTAGCAGAGGAAGCAGCTGCATCACGACAAAGCTGCGACACTTCGTTTGGTGCCCAGTCCGACACCTTGAAAACCACTAACTCATTTTGCCCTTCACCACCTGCACTGATACCCTCCCGTAACATTTGTTGTCGCAGATTTTGAAGAATGTCAAAAACTTCCAATACAGCTTGCTTTAAAAAACAAATTTTAAATTAACTTAATACTGTATTTAGCACACATACGTTATGAATTTATTCAGACGAACAAAATATTGGCATTATTTCTTATTACAAATCATAATTTTTTTATTGTACTAGAAAAATACCTGTTTTAGGTCAAGTTCCTTTTTCATCAGATGAAATTGCTTTTGCTTTGCCAAATAAGACGATTTTAGACAGTCTTCATCTTTAATAGATGGTGGAGTATTATGAGAAATTACTGGTGTTACTGGGCGCTGCAGTGAGTTTACAGACATTGACGGTGTTTTGGGTCTTGTTATTGGTGTATGTCGTTTTGGTGTATTTGGGCGACTGACTGGAGTACTATGGCGTTGTGTAGAAAATGAGGGTGTGCCTGATCGACTTGTGATTTTTGGTGTTTGAGGGCGACTAGAAACACTTTTTGGAGTTTGTGGTCGATCTTGTACAGGTGTCTGTGGACGCTTCCTCTGGGCTTGCTCTGTAGGTATTCGAATATTAAATAAATAATAATATACAAAATATTTGAATATTTGATTATAATTGTATTTGATGCAAATGGAAACATTTTTTTTTTGTTTTATAGAAATTTCTACCTGTTTCTGAATCTAATATAGCGCCCATTGAATTTTCTCCCTCGTTTTGTGTATCTACCAAACCTAAAAGAAAATTTCAATCAATCAATCAATCACCAGCCCATATTCGTCCACTGCTGGACATAGGCCTCTCCAAATACAATAAAAAATAAAAGATAATTTACTTTCATGCAATTCGTTTATACGTACTAGAATCAACTTAAATTTTACCGTATGTTGCCCATTACTATTTAAGAGAATAATTTAACTCAAACGCTTTGATTCATTCTGCCATTTAAAATCACTTCCATCAAGTCCGAGAAGATGTCTTACTGTTAAATTATTAACAGAAAGAAAATAAGATTATATTCACAACAAACCAAATGAATCCAAGCTATTATATTGCAAATCATCAGCATTATTATCTGTAACTTGTTGCGTATTATTCTGGTCTACATCTATTTCCTCTTCTGTAAAATTGATTGGTTCTACTTCGTGTTTTACAGGTATCTCCTATAAGATTTAAAACGTTTTATTAAAAATACTTTAAAATAAAAATGTAACGATCGCGCTTAATTTTACACTTACATCAAATACCGGAACGGGCGGTTGAACTTCGCTGTCCCAATTTCTATTAATCTAAAAATATGTTTAATTATATTAAAAATTTTAAAATAAATTAAACAACTATGAACTTCAATAATGTACAAACTTTCATTTCTGTTTTTGAATCAGATCTTGGGCAGTTACGTGAGATAGCAGTTCGAATCTGTAATAATAAATAAAAAATAGATTTTTATTAAAATTAAAAGGTTTTAACGTCTATAAAGCTAGAATGTTCAATTGGGCAGAATCGCAAATTTTTGTAAAACATTGTGCTAATTTAGGACTAATTTGGGCTAATTTAAAGATGTAAAATTAAATTTTATGCTCAAATAACTTGATCAAAAATTCGTAAGGAAGTGAATGATTTTTTATATGGTATTCATAAATAGACATCACTAATTGAGCACTAAATTATTTACAAATACCATTAGCTGAAAATGTATTAAAAAACGCGATTGCATCTGCCTAAGCACAAAAAAATTAACTGGAGATTTTTTATTGGAGGTTGAGAAGAGAAAGAGAGAGGTTGGAAATCCACACAAGATTGAAGAAAGCCCTGAATGAGACGAGTATACTTCTTGTGATTTATAATATTTTAATACTTATTTTATTTATTTTTCCACCTATATACATATATGTATATCTATCATAGAGTAGATTATAGATCTATAGATTATGGAGTAGCATATACTTACTCGTAAGTAGTATAGATAGAATAGTAAGTTAGAACAGACCTTCGAAGAACTCGGAGATGGTGGAGATCGCATAGGCGATTGACGCTGTGTTGGCAGAGCAAGGTTACGGTTCATGGCGTTGCGGGCAGCTCGTGCCGCAGAAGCGGCTGTGGGTCGCGGCGCCAGGCGCGGGCTTAAAGCATCTGTTCCAAACGAATAAATGATAAGTGGAGGTACACCTATCAATATTTTTCACAATCAACAAGTTTATCATTTGTATTTTATTTACGCATTTTTATTAATTATTATTATTAAAGTTCCATAATGTTAACATTATACCGTAGGGTACTGTCGTTCTTGTCTTTATCAAAATATAATAAATTAATGTGTGCATAAAAAAGATAATTATTTACACAAAATTTACAATGGGCATACTTTCTGCGCATCTGTATTTCTAGGTAATTGGTAAGTCAACATTTATGTATTTCATTTTTTGTATTTTATAGAGTAGCACATACGTGGTTTATCTTTCTGTGGTTTTGTAGTCGTCATTATACACATTCACTGAAAAATTAGCAATAAAAATGAATTAAAATGTTTTTATTTGAAAACCTTTGTAATTTTGATATATAACGTTAAATGTCTAATTGATATTCCATTTTTAAAACAAATCTAAATAGTATAACTTTTTAAATCAAACAGTTTCGTTAATATAATTTCCCTTATTTACTATTTCTCCTAAGTGAGTTTCTCAATTAGTTTTTATTTTAAAAAATTGCACTTTAATATATTCCACGTTTCAGTGGTATCTACAACGTTTCGGACTCCCACGCCTGCATTGCATAGGACTCCTACTGCCTTTTCTTTCTTAAAAGTTAGAAAGTAAGATTAATCTGGGGATAGAGTCCTTGTCTTTAGCATCCTTCGCGACGTTTACAACGATCACTAAAATTGGCACGTCATATGAAACTAATTATTATTAGTAGGCCCAAACATAAAAACGCAGTTGTACTGGTGTGAAACGAATATTCCTACTGCAAACAATTACAGAATCATTTTAAGCGTATTCTGTCATAAAAATGGTCTTTTTTACATTTCTGTCTAGCTTAAGAATCCCTTGGTTCGATTCCAATAATAAAACTTTTATATCTTATAATATAACGTTTCGTAATCACATAATAAAATGCTGCAAAAAAGCATACAGAAATTTTGGCTTCATGCTACGTACAATCGTGGTTTCACAAATATGAGTGCTGTAAATGCCTTGTATAATGCGTTGGTTAGGAGCCACTTAGAATGTAATGCGGTCATTTGGGCCCCATATGAAAGGAAATATAGTATAATGTTGGAGCGAGTACAGAATAAATTTGCTAGATAGTTGTATATGAATCATGTACCCAGCATTGTTTGTCGGAGGCATAGTAGGGTGCAATGAGCAAAGGTTAAGGAGAGAGCTAGCGCTTATGTTTATGTTTTTAAGGTATTGAGAGATGTAGTCCATAATGCTAATATATTAAGACAATTGAGTCTGTGCACCTCAGATAGATATGTGTGGCGGAGACATCGACCGTCGTTGATAGCGGTGCCCAACGGACGAACCAAGTTGCTCAAGGAGGCGCCACTGACGCTCACGTTTCGTACTGTCAACGTTATAGCCGACAGGGTGGATTTGTTTTGTTGCAGCTTGAGTGAACTCACTACTATAGCCACTTGGACTATATCACATACATATAACGTAGAGACTTATTTTAAATATTGTTAATAAACGTGCTGTAAAATTGAATTAGGACAATTATGTCCTGTAATAATATGTTTTGCATTATAAATAAATTTTATTTTATATATTTAATAAAAATATCATAGGAAAATATCTATTAATTTACCAAAAAATACAATATAATATTACGTGTCAGCTTTCTTGCTAATCGGTCAAATTGTGGGGGGCTATTAATCTTAAACAAATATATCGATCTATTTACAGACGAAGGTGTGCCCCTCTACGTAAAAATATCTAATATCTATACCGCTATCCATTTTTATGTATATCAGATAAACATAGGTATTGTAGTTTTATATAGTCTATGCTAGCTCGATCACCATCTTATTTTTCGCAGGAAATTTACATACTCTTTGATCATCTTTAACATGTTAAGAAAAATAAACTAGTAGACAAATTTGTCTTTGTATTTTTCTTCATTAGAATTGTCAAAACTCTCTTTTAGTTTGGCTCCCTTAAATGTATTTTAGCATAAAATTTTGAGTAACAAAAGGCTACATAAATAGAAATCTATATTTTTGTAACATATTTAATGTGATGTAATATGTTGCTGGCGATGTCTGGAGATCCGAAAACACAAGGTTTTCTATGCACTATATTTCCTAAAATTATAACAAATTAGTCTAAAAGGTTTTCATGTTGATACATAGTTCTACAATCCCACTGGGACCTCGCCATACCGCAATATATACTTATGTATGAAGCAACCAGATTATTTATATATTAGAAATTCGTAATATTATCAAGAACATCAAACATATTATTTTTCTATGAACTCGTGTGAGATTAATTGGATCATACTGAATAATATTTAAAAGCGTTATATTGTATTCGTTTTTTTTTATTGCTAGAATCAGATGCATTAGTTTGTCACACCAAGTGCCGTATTCCACAACGTTTATCATCCGCACGGCAACGATCTGCGAAGAATAACCCAAACGAACAAATGGTATGTTTTAAAACGACAAAAAATTATGTGATTGTATGCTAGCAACTTGTTGTGAAAATGTTTTTTTTTTTAGAAAAACGAAGGCTCAAAATTGCTAAATAAGGATTTAGTAAGGTCATATGTGGGTGAGGTTAGTCTCGTCTATTTCTTTAATACTTTGTATTTATTTTGTCGTGTTTGAAAGTCCTCAGTAATCAATTTTATTATAAAAATATTAGATTCGTCCAAAATCTGCAAATCGTGTAAGTGACGGATTGGGTGATTCACGATTATCTCGACCTGAGCGAGAAAAGCTTTATCCTGCTCAAAAGGTAAAAAGGCTTCATAATTAAGTTTAAATTGATAAGAAAATTAAAGTAAATAAAAAAGAGAATTTTACAAACAAATATTTTATAGAAATTGAAGCATTACATTTTTCTTATCATCGGTATTGTTACGTACATATATTTTTCTTGAAACTAGTGTTATTATACGAATCTTTAACATATAAATAAAAATCGATGATATTACTGATTGTCAACAAGATAATAATAAAAAGTATACTGTCTAGCTTACGAATACATTTAACATAAATTTTTTTTTTTTTTTTTATTGAAACGTAAAAATATATTAATTGTACTAATGGAAATATAATATTAAAATTAATTTTGTACAAATAACTAGGAAAAATGTACGTAATTTTTCCTATATATACATATAGTACATTTATTAACATGTTACATCTAAAATTTAATGTACATTTACAGAAAATAACATACATTTCTCGCAATTACAACCATCCATTACAGTATGGTTTATATCTTTTTGGAAATTATACAACCGCTATTTTGACTTAATACGAAGCTGAAGTAACTGATGAGCACCCTAAGGGTACAAATTCAACTTCTTATTTGGCGGTATGATACGGTTTTTAGTTTAATGTGTTTCTTTTTACCGTCGATCAAAATGATACTCGACAAAAATATATGATCGATCGATTGAAAAGAGAAATTTGATGTTGCCGATTTTGAAACAAACTTTTTTATTTGGAAATATAATACAATATTGATTTTGTTATAATTTTAACTATTTTAATTTTTTTATTATACCTAATATATTTATGTATACTACAACTTACTTTTCAACACTTCTTAAACAAGCATAAACGTAATTATACGTAAAATGTAAATTCAGATATTTTCAAATAATACAGTATATAATCATAAAGTTTAAAATATGGTCTATGGTACTCTATAATTTAGAATTATTTGTCAACAATATGTATAATTTACATAGACCCTGTTTACGTTTAAGCAGTTAATGAATATATGACGAATCAAATTGAAGTATTTTCAATTTTTCATGGCAAACAAGATGATACTGTATTGTATACTTGACGTACAATATAATTTGTCAAGCTCCGCACTTCTTTTGTATTGATATAATGGTAAAATTCTTTAAAATATAAACACTTATTTACATTACTAATGAAATATGCTATGATTGTCATTTAAAAAATAGTTTTATGATGATCTTATTTCAACAAAAAATATACGCGTCAAATTGCGAACCTTCTCATTTTGTTTTCGTCCGTTAAAACAGACAGGTCAAAACTGACGAGATTTTGATTCCATTCGGTATAAAATTAATGCGACTTAAAATATACACGTATAATGATAATTGCAATTGGAATACACATATATTACAGTTTAATTAAAACATCAAAGTCATATAAAGCCAACAATCGATTAAAATAAAAGTTCTATAGATTTTTTTTTTAATTCAAAAGTTTGATTAAGTTAAATATAGATAGGTTATATAAAAATAAAAATTGTTTTAGAATCCAGTAACATTGAATAAAAAAACCGTGAATGAGAAATTGCACGGCACGTCTACTAACAAAGTTGGAAAGCATGTTATTACTGTGCCACTCAAACAGGTATGTAACATTAAAGGTAAAAGTTGACTTTTTTGTAAAATATTACGACCATGTAAGGTTCATATATTGTTTACTAACTGCACCACGCGGTTTTACCCGCATTTAACATTGATATTTGTTCTTTGTTCTTTTCTGAACCCCTAAAAACAATTATGATATTATTTCCCACTGCTGGGCTAAGGCCTCCTCTCCCTTTATAGGAGAAGGTTTGGAGCATATTCCACCACGCTGCTCCAATGCGGCTTGATGGAATACACATGTGGCAAAATTTTGTTGAAATTAGACACATGCAAGTTTCCTCACGATGTTTTCCTTCACCGCCGAGCACGAGATGAATTATAAACACATATTAAGCACATGAAAATTCAGTGGTGATTGCCTGGTTTTGAACCCGAAATCATCGGTTAAGATGCACGCGTTCTAATCACTGGGCCATCTCGGCTCATTAACTCATATTCGCATTCGCATTTATATTATTATTTAGAATGAATTTATTGTCAAAAATTTATATTTCTTTTACAGAAGTCCATATCAAAATCAAACAACCAAAACAAACTGATAAATCTCCCCGACCAGGTAAAAAATCAACGGAAGTTAAACATTTCTACCAGATATTTATTGTATCCCCTAAATGGTTATAAAAGTCTATCTGCTTACTCGTGTATATTCGCTGAAATAATTCAACGAAAACGTTCCTTCTCAGCTAGCGATTCGTATTTGTATGTGTACTCTATTTTATATCTCTTACTAGCAACCCGCCCCAGCTTCGCACGGGTGCAATGATGATACTAAATATACTACAGAATGTCTTATAACGTTCATAACTTTTTTGTCATTAGACAATACAAACCGCTATGTCCCTGGATTTTAAATCTGTAATATCTTCAAAAATATTCAATTTCACGCTGCAAAGGGCCATATTGATCTATATTAAATGCACAATGTAATTAAGGTATTTAGTTGATTAATGCTGTATTGCTTTCTTGTTTTTATCTTGTTTTTGTCTGTATTGTTTTTATTTCTTGTAAAAACTAAGTAAATAAAAAATGGTTATTGTCGATTATCCCTAAGAGAATATGTTATCCATATTTATAATATTATAAATGCGAAAGTAACTCTGTGTCTGTCTGTCTGTCTCGCTTTCACGCCAAAACTACTGGACCGATTTAGATGATATTTGGTACACAAATAGTCTAGAGCCTGAGAATGGACATAGGCTTTTTATTTGGAAAAAAGTGCTGTAAAGGGTTGAAAAGGAAGGGGGATGAAAGGTTGTTAGTTGTTGAAAGTATTGTCTTTCTTAGAACTAGAAGCATAACACTTATATTTTAGGCTTATAAACTAACATATCATGACACCCACTAAGGAGGGAATTTTGGAAAATCTACGCCTATAGGGGTGTAATAGGGGTTGAACGTTTCCATGGAAATCCGTGATTTTTTAAGTTAGAAACGTGAAACTTTATTTTTTGAGTTACTGATCAAAAATGAATAGATACGTATTTAAGCGTTTCTAGATAATCTACCACGAAGGGGGTTACATAAGGGTTGAAAGTTTTTATGTGCTCAGTCATTTTTTACGTTAAAAACATGAAACTTTATTATTGAATACTGATTAAAAATGAATAAATACTTATTTAAGTGATTTTTGATATTCTACCAATAAGGGTTGAAACTTTTTATGGTAAACGTCATTTTTTTAAGTTAAAAATATGAAACTTTATTATTGGGATACTGATTTAAAATGATTAAATACGTACTTAAGTTTTTCTAGATATTCTACCTCTAAGGGCTTAAGGTAAGTCTGGAAGTCCGTCATTTTTGACGTTAGAAGCATGAAACTTTATTTATAGGCTACTAATTAAAAAATGAGTAGATATTGATTGAGTGTTTCTTGATATTCTATCTCCGAGGGGGTGAAATAATAGATGTAAGTTTTTATGGAAGTCCGTCATTTTTTAAATTCAAAACATGAAACTATTGTTTTGGGACACTAATTAAACATAAGTAGATACGTATTTAAGCCTTTCTTGATATTTTACGCCTACAGGGAAAAAGTAGGGGTTGACATTTCGCATACAGGTTAGGGGCCATTCATTTATTACGTAAGACGATTTAAGGGGGAGGGGCGTCGACCATGTCTTATGTTTTCCTACAAGGGGGTGGTTTCTCCTTTAGATATTATGGGGGGGGGTTAAAAAACTAGCGAAAATAGTCTGGAAGTTCGACATTTTGAAGTTAGAAACATGAAATTTTATTTTCTTTATTCTATTAATGAGTAGATGTAATTTACATTGGGATCAGAGTAATATATGTGATGTTGTCCAATATTTATTATTTATTTATTTATTCTATGCGTGCGAAGACGCGGGTAACAGCTAGTTTCTTATATACACAATATACAGTGCAAATTATGTAACAAACTGTACTAAAACAAAAATAAAACGTATTTTTCGTAGTCTGTTTGTTTGTGTGTATCAATATAGTGTTGTATAAGTATTCCTATTCTTAATAAAATGAATGACTGATATACAGAAAACTCCCTAAACCGATGAATATAACAGGATGAAATTTTGCGAAGACATTTTTAAGGAACGTAAGAGAGCACTAGAGATGAATTTTCCAAAATTCGTCCCCTAAGAAGGTTTAATGGGATGAATTTTATATATAAATTCGTAATTTTTCATGTTGGAAATATATATATACGAAAATGAAATTGGAAATTGAAAGTATGGAGTCCGTCATTTGTTGAAAGTTAAAAATATGGAAATCTGTGTTAAGTCTTTTGTTTATAAGTTAGAGACACCTAAAACAGCGTTTTTGAAAATATATCACTTAAGAGGGGGATATTAGATACTGTTTCTGAATAATAATAAAAAAATCATATCACATTGAATTTATTTTGTTAAAATAACAGGACACTATAAAGAAATACGAAGATTTAGAAATAAAACAAGATTTTTCTGATACAAGCCCCTTGTGCAATGAAATAGAAGACGTTTTCGTGGAGTACGAAGGGGGTAAAAGTATTTAACATATTTGCAATCCTTAAATCGTTTATGGTAAAGTCCTCGTGACCGATTGACAATGTCCAAGTGAAACTAGGCAACATGATACATGACATATTAAATCAAACTGATGTGTAAGAAGTACTTTTTATCGCCCCCCCTCCCTATTACTCACAAAATCCGATGGGTCAGAATCTAAGACGTCCCGAGAAGGTTTAGACACAAGATGATCGAGTATCAATAGACAACTAAAAAAAATTTTCTATTTATTATTTTTTTTAGATTCTGTCGCTTCGAAAAATGATAAAATATTAAAACTTACAAATATATGGCAAAAGAAAATTACAAAATTCGAAGGAATGAAAAATGAATTTAATGATCGAAAGGTATCCACAAAATTAACTACATTAGTTAACTGTTTGATCACTAAAAGGTAACAATATTATGAAACAAAATTTATATTATTTATTATATTTTTATACAGACATTCGTAGAAAAGATCCTTTTTTTCAAGATACATAATACATACGTTTAAATAGTGTAATTAACATATCACATAATAATTTCGATGTATTAATTACTTATTAAAAGAATTAAATTAAAAACAAAAAATCAATTATGAGTCTTCTTGTAAGTAATTCTATAAAATTTTGACAATCAATCATTTTAATCAGTTGGCAAGTATACGGCTCTCATACGTTATCCCAGCAGGAGTTTAATCACATCAAAAATTAAAAAATAAACCTTCACGCCGATTGTAGATATTCTGCGTATTGAAAACGAATATCGCAATCATAATTTTTGAAGATCTTCTTATTATTATCACATATTACATCTTCTTAATGTAGGGTTTTAGCTTAATATTTATTTCTCGAATGAAATAGCTCGCATATTAATTATTTATAAAAATTATTATCAACAACTGCTGTTATATTTCTGTGTTCGGCGTTACTTATTTACTGTATTATATACTTTTCAACCCAACAATGCGTAAATATAAAAAACAAACTTGGTAAACAACCTTGGTGGACAAAAGTTGGTGGTGGTGTTGTTGATCAACAGGTGTTAGGCATACAATATTCGGTTCTGTGGCTAAAGAATAACAGACAGGCAGAATGACATACATAGCCACTTTCGCATTTACTCGTCTAATATAAGTATAGACTAAAATCTTGCTAAAATAATGTTTTAAAAATATTTTCTGATTCTTAATAATAAAACTTTTTGTCTCTTGTGAAATAATATAAAATTAAGGAATTGAACTGCCGTAGTTGTCAGCGTTGGGTCAAAGCGCAAATTTACCGTCTACGGGTGACTTAAATGTTATAAAGGAAACCAACATGACTCCAAGTCAACTGCTTAAGATGTGGGCTGAGACAAAATGTCAAAAAATTGGTAAATACACCGAAATATCCTTTGCACTAACACACTAAAAGTTCTGATACGAGAACTATAATTACAATTTATCACCAATTGGTATTCCATGACAAAATATAATGATTTTAAGTAAGAAATACTCACTTGTTGTTGTACGGGATAGGAATGGTATGGTAAACACAACACTCACTTCCACACACTACTATCCCAGCGGCCTATTTATCCTTTGATTTAATAAAAATTTTATTTTATTTTTAATAAAATGAGAAATTAAATATTGGACTAGGATTAAATTACGAAATACAGTGTAAACTCCATGTAACGTCAATCGATTTAACGATAAACTCCATAAAGCGTCAAAATCACTCGACTTTGGTTGTTTCAGCTTGTCTTCTATTCACTCTCAATAACGACATTAAATAATAAAAAGTTATTTTTTATTTGCCAAAATTAGTAAAAACAAACAGACGTGTACGTTCTTTTGTCGCTTTATTATACTAGTGACGTATTATTTAGTGACGTTATATAGCGTTTACACTGTATTATGAAGTACATATCTATTTTTTTTAATATGTTACAAGCCAAAGACGTAATGTCTTATACTTTTTAAAGAATTTAATGTGTGATTTCTTAATAATATTAAAATTAATTTTAAATAACAACTACATATATATTTTTATTAAATTATCAATATCACAGAAGTTAAAGAAGATACTAAGGACGCTGTAACAATAGATCTAAAGAGGTTACGCGATATGCCTGCAAAGTTAGTAGCTACATGCGAACACGCTTTGGAGGCCAGAAAAAATCTAATAGAATGGCTTGAAAATTTAAAAAATTGTGACAAGGTATTAAATGTATTACTTTATTAAAAATATTTTGTTTATTTTTGGCTATTTTCATTAGAAATACTTTATTTTAAACTTTAGTAACATCTTAAAATCTAATCTATTTCTTTACTTAAAAGATATAATTCATATTTTATATAACAATAGCGCGTGATGTGATGACTTCTTATGGGAGGGTAAACCGTTTCGTTACGTAACGCGTTATGGCGCCACTCTGACTGGCTTCCCTTACACATACGGCAGCGGTAGGCAGGGTCCTCATCTCTCACTTTAATCCATAGCGCTATTATATTTGTAAATTCGTATTTCGGACAATGTAAGTTATCACTTCTGTCGGACATCCCCAGGCGTATCTGTTTTTTTTGTGGTAATTAAGTACAAGACGGTTGGCAAATGGTCAGAGGAATAGGTAGTCTAAAAAAGATTTAATAGTAATGAACTATACATACTACTTTTATTCGAAACATAAAAATGTATTTAGATTTAAAATGCAAATTTATTACTTGTTTCTCCAACTTACAAGCGTTTAAATCTTTTATATTCTGATTAAAGAATAAAATAACTACTACCTACCTACTTTGACATTCCTAAAATTATGTAAACCAAAATAATTTAGCAAAGTAAATGGTATATTTTTATTTCAGGGATGTCCAAAGAGTACTCTTGGAAAAAAGATAAATGAGTTCATTGCAGAAAACGATATGTTAAGTAGTTCTTTGAAAAATCAAGAGAATGAATTTCTCAAGGAAATTAGTGATTTCATAAGGTAATGCTCATTTATAAAACGACGTATCGTCCTTTTTTAGCTTGAGATATTATGCTTTATTTTATTATTTGCAGAACTTGTTGGAATGAGGCAGTATCCGTACAGCTACGCAACGAAGGTCTGATTTATGAATTGTCAGAGTTAAATGCCTTGAATGCAAATCTTAAAAAACAAATTACCAATTTTGAGCACCAGAAAACATACATAAACAAAGCAAAAGCTGAGGTACTTATAACAGTCAGATCCTATATCATTAGAGCTAACTGTAAAACTGATATGATAGTGTCTAATTAATTGATTAAGTCTAAGTCAATTGATTTAAGCAAGTAACCCTGTATAGAACATTTTTTACATTTTCAAGCTAAATTATAAAAACGAAATAAATTATATGCAACTTAAGAATTTTATGACAGGGCTTAGAAACAGAACTAAAACAGGAAAAAATGAAAAGAATGTGCATGAAAGACAGGTTGTCTCGCGCGGAGGGACAAATAAAGATCGGCGAAGAACGGGCGACACTTCTGGAATCCGCTCTCAATGAAGCGCAGGCGCAGACTCGAAGCTTGGAACGCACGAATCAACAGCTACATGAAAAGGTACATCAATTTATCTTATGACGTAGAATAGAACTGAGAATTCTATCAGCTGATTGATTGACCGTCTAATCAAACTGACAAAAGATACTAGCAAACTTAATCTATGCTGGTTTCATTCATACGATTGCGGACATAACAATTATCATCTCTACCCATGCATTGGAATTTCTTACAAGAAGTTATTTCTAACAAATGAGAGAAATTTCTAATAATTGATTTTTTTTTAAATACTTTATTGTACAAAATATAATAACATTATAGTAACAGATTTATATAATAGAATTTCTCATTGTGTAAAACTAGGGACTAGCATGCTATTTCTTCGAGGAAACTTTTGTTTCATGGCAGAATAACTGTATATACCAAAATAAAAGATATACCTATAATTTAATATTTATAAATTATTTAATTTCAATTAAGAGAACATTGACAAAATAGTTTTGTGCATTATATTATAAATTGTTATACTACATATGAGAACTATTTAATATTTAGAATCATCAGTTACAACAAGAGTTTAACACAGAATTGGACAAGTTAAATGAATGTATGAAACAAAATACGATTCACTTAGAAGAAATAGTTCTCGCTAAAGAAAAGTTGCAAGAAGAGTAAGTTTGATTACTTATGTGAATTCATTAGAAAGTACTATGTATAGTTTACTTTTTATGTCTAAGATATTCATGAAGTAGTAAAATTGTCTTTATCTGAATATCATATTATCTTTCAAAAGTTTATTTATAATAAAACATCGTATTTCTCAATATTCTCTATCAGAAAAGAAGAACTGAAAAACAAACTTGAAGAATTATCTAAGCATTATAACGAATCCATGTCAAATATGAAAGAGGAAATAAATAAAAATATCGTTAATCTGGTTAACGTTGAAAAAAAATACAACGACGAAATTGAAATCAAAAAGCATTTGCAAACAACAATTGAATCTCAATGTGCCCATTTAGTTGAATCGGAATTACGTAATAAAGAGATGTTGCAAAAGTTGCAAGAAAAAGACTCTGCATTGGGTAAGAATATAAATTTATTTCATATAATAAATAATATTACAAATATTTTCATTCACAACGTCCATTATTATTATAGAAATCAATCATTTTTGCTATTTACGGACTTGTGAGAATATACCGATAAGGAAATGACACTTTTGGATTTTTAGATGATTGATGACTTTTTGATGTAATTAAGTATTAATTAATTGTAACTTTTAGGTGAACTTGTCATTTATAAAAGTAAATTTGAACAAGTCCAACAGACATTGGATGAAACAAAAATCGAAATGGAAAAATGTAAAAAACGTTTGACAGAATACATGGAAACCATTCAGGAATTAGAGGTCGAATACTAATACATTTTTGTGCTGTAATTTGAATTTCACTTTACTTTGTGTTTATGTTTGATATTACAGCAAAATTTGAAAAAGTCCTATGATTTAGAAAACAAATTAAGTGAAGAAATTCATAACAAAACGGAGTACATAAAAGAACTGGAAATCAAGCAACAACTTTTGGTTGAACAATCACATGAAAAGTATAATTCTACATTAATTTACGAATTTTGCAAAAAATCTAAATACCTTTTATATAATTTTAATTTCTTATATTTCAATTTAATAAAATAATAATACTTCTTGTTTCACAGTGAATCCAAAATGGAAATGTACGAAGATCAATTACTTACATTAAAAAAACATATTACTAAGTTAAAAGAACATTTTGGCGAATTTGAAAATTTAAACAATCTTCATGAAATGGTATATTATAAATATTCATTACGTATCATAAAAAAAAAACAGTTTGTCTTAAATTTTAGGGTTAAAAACTAAAAAACCCTTAATTTCTAACCTCGAAGAAAACTCGGCTCAACTTTATCAAAAATCGCAACTAAGTGTATTATCATGTCAACAGTCCTCATAGTCATTTAAGGTTCTCTGGCTCCTAAGTCGTGATCTCTAAAGTAAAAGACTCCAGTCAAATAAATATAAATTAAATCAACCATCATTATATTATCATGTCTAATATTAGTACGAAAAACGATGGCTCCTCCATCTCCGTGTTGCAGTCTCTCATACGTGTTGCAGAACAGTTGTAGGTTACATGATACTATTCGGAATATGCGTGAATACATACATAGCACTTAATATTAAAATTGATTATATTTGTATTTTTTTTTAATGATTTAAAAATACTGTCTGTACAATAAATGAGGCCTTTAAATTATAGGAAAAAGACTTACTTTTAGCAGTGTTTAAAATACTTTAGGTCCAAGTCCCTTAATAATAAAACTAAAGCTTTTTAAGGACCAAAATCTGAAAAAAAAATAAAATACATTTATTTTCTCAATTTTTTTTTATTTTTATTATTAAGGGACTTGGACCTAAAGTATTTTAAACACTGCTTAAAATATTCGTGTTATTTTTTAGATAAATAAAGAAAATGCTACATTCAATGATACGAAACGCCAAAATAATGAACTGCTTCAAGAAATAGAAAAGAATAAAAATATTTTGAAACAATTAACAGATTCTATAGCTGAACAAGACGAACATATTAAGCAAAAAGGAAATTTATTGCAAATACTTTCTGAAAAACAAGACGAACAAGCAGATATTTCACAATTAAATGCACAAATTTTTGAAAAAAACGCCGAAATTGAAGTACTTTTGAATAGTTTAGAATCCAGAAAAGAACAGATCGATCAATTAGAAAAAATAGTTCTTACTTTAGAAGACCGAAACCGCAAGGCCTGTATTCAAAAGCGAAGAGATCACGATAAAATTTGCGCACTTGAGAAAAAGGTTTTCGAACACGAATATTGTTTAAAGCATCAAATCAAAAATGTACCATCTAACGATTTCGATAATATTATTAAAATACTTGAAGATGAATTAGGAAGTCAACTTACACCAACAATTGAATCGCCAATAATTAACACAGATCATAATTATTTTAATCTTATCAATCATAATGAAAATAATATAGCTGACCGTGGTGAATATAAAGATTACGACAAAAAAAAATCATTTACACAAATAGAAAAAGATAAAGCAGCAACAAAATATGTGAGGGTTACCTGCGAAAATAAAAACATCAATTCTAATAATAATGATGATAAACACAATGCCGAAAATCTTGCACGGAAACAGGCAATAACAAATATCGATGCTCAGAAATGGATACCAAGTGCTGATAGCAAAAGTACTTTTATTCCTATGTCGCATTTCAATAATGACACATTTTTATGCATTAAAGAAAAAAAACCGCTTCTACTTTCGAAAGAGAAATTAAAAAAAATACATTTTATTGAATTGAATCAGGCTCGTGACCAAAAAATATATAAAATGTTTAAAAATTCTAGTCACCAGTTGTAGTAAACATATTTTGTACTTTTTAATATTTGTTTCGTGATTTATATATCTGTTTTTTCTAAATAGTTTAATATTGTTTTTTAATAAAACATCTTGTAAGTTATAAATTCTTTATTGCCTATATTTTACAATCAGTAGAATAAAAAGTTGGTTTCTGAAAAGGAAAAGAATACATTACTGAAAATGTAGAGAAAATATAAAATTTTAGTTAAAAGGGCTTTTTTTGTTTTGTGGTTGATTGGTTGTCTTTTATGATGAAAAATGAATCTTTTATGACTTGGAAAATATTCGTTCGCGGCTCTTAAATGTAATGAGTGTCCCTGTGCTAGCCAGTTCATTACAGTTTTTTTGAAACAGCACAACAAGTTCATCGTTGAGGTACAATACAGATTTTTTATATAATAATGGACAAGTTCACTGTCAAAATAACAACTATTCAAACTTCAATGGATCTAGTTTCTTTTCCATCACGACAACACTTGTCCACCCAAAGGAGAATGGAATATTTCAAATCTACAACAGTTTGGTTGACAAAAATAATTGTCATCCGACATAGTCACTCGCTTAATAAAGTAAGAAATTATAAACAAAAATAAGACTAAATTCTATAGATACATTAGTCTGCAATGAAGAGTCTGGTCCTACCAAAATCATAGTTTTCTTAAACATAATGCTTTTTTATGTTGATTAAATAATGTACATTATTAAAAAGATATACCTATGTACAAATGTGATGATAAATTCAAATATAATTGTTACTTAAACATTAAATTAATTGGGTCAAAATTTTTTACGAACATATTTGATGAAGATTCAAAATTTATGCATTTACATTGTCACTTCAGAAAAACAATGACAACGATAAAATAAATAAAAAATGCCAACGTTGAGATAGTTTATCCTAATAAGTAAAAAAAACGCTTTCAGTTATTAAAAAATATCAAACTTTGATTATGTGTAACTTTATCGGCTGATAAAGAATTTCGAGTGCGAAGTATTTCTCTCTCCAGTACAGCTTTGTGTCGCTCAAGTTGGGTCCGGACTCTTCCTTCCTTTTCAAGTTGAAGACTTTGAGCCAATACTGCACTCTCCAGCCGAAGGACACGAGCACGTTCAACTCGAAGTGCCGTCCAAGTATCTGCTGAGCAGGCGCACACCGACGACAACGATCTGGATACCTGAAAAACATTGGAACTACTTAAAATATGTACGTATGTACTGCAAGGGCGACAAATTGTATGAAAAGGAATCGTGTAATTTTTCAAGTTCCATCACGAGAGCAATTTAGTGTTAGGATAATCGAAAAAACTGTATTTTTATATTAATCTAACAATATAAAATTTGTTCTTAAATAAAAGTTTAGAGAATAGTATCTAGGTCAAATGACTAATGTAACAAAAATGAAAGCGTACCAAAACAACAAAAGTGTAATATTAAACTCTTTTCTAAAAGCTTTTCCCAAGAAATATTATTCTCTTTGAATGGTAATTGATAAGTTGAATGTTTAAGATGCGTAACATCCTTATTTATCGCATACGAGATGTGATGCAATAAAATAATAATATTTTTTATATTTTATTTGATTATACTTTAATTTTATATTCCTTTTATTGAAACTGGCACCCAAAAAATAAAAACACATAGAATTATCTTAATTACAAACAAACAAACGGACAAATAACCAGACAAACCAATTAACAAAAAAGCGGTCAGAGAACGACCCAGAACCACCCAGACAATAATGTCTTCAGACAGATTGACTAGCGTTACAGATATACAAACAAGACAACTGACAAATTGACAGAAAAACATACAAACAGACAAACAACGAACGGACAAGAATATGAATAGAAATATAAACAAAGACTACCTTAATAGTAATATTTTGTGTTCCATAGAGGGCCCTTACATATGCTAACCTTATTTATACTTGGAGCAGCCGTCCCTTCTCTCCCTTAATCAGCCAAATCAACTATTTCTTTAAAGTTTGTGTAAGCCATATAATTTAGCTAGTTGGCTCTCTTTAATCAAGTGTTAGAATTTGTGCCCTCCTAACACATAAGCTACATTCGCTCACGTAAAGCTTTATTAAAATTTATTAAATATTTGTTTATCAAAATACTTCCGCATTGTGACTATACGGCTTATGTCCATTTTTGTTATTTCATTTTTATAACATGAGAAAAAACGTGAAGAATCATAACAAAAATGAATATCTTAAGCCAAACACAAATATCAATAAGTTTCAAACATCTTACATTTCTGTAATCGTCGACAATATTTTATCCTTGTAATAAATTAAATAACAAGTATTTTTACTTACCCGAATGGCTTGGTAAAGCAAATAAAATTGATGAATTAAAATTAGATTGTTTGTCCCCGACAGAAAATCATGGGTCACTCATACAAAGCATGCCTAAGACAAAATGGCTGAGGCGTATCGCTTCTGGCATGAGATAGGCTCGTCGGGGACTGAGTGATGCCATTTGATAATTAACAAATATTGCTTAATTTGATCGTGAGAAAAATAAATAAAATAATGGACATGTATTTGGACAAAAATTTAAAGATGAAAAATAAATTAATTAAAATAAGTAATTATGATATCGGTAGGCGGACGAGCAAATGGGCCACCTGATGATAAGTGGTCACCACCAGCTTTCGCCGGAGGTTTTTCCGAACCGATACGACTTGGGAACCTTCAAAAAAAGAGCGTACTTATTTCTTAAAGGCCGGCAACGCACTTGTAACCCCCCTGGTGTTGCAGATGTCCATGGGCGGTGGTAATCACTTTCCATCAGGTGAGCCTCCTGCTCGTTTGCCCCCTATAACATAAAAAAAGACAATGGCGCTGTAACAAATATTAATCATTCCTTACATCACCTATGCGCCACCAACCTATGGAACTAAGATGTTATGTCCCTTGTGCCTGTAGTTACACTGGCTCACTCAACCTTCAAACCCGAACAACAATACTGAGTACTGCTGTTTGGCGGTAGAATGTCTGATGAGCGGGTGGTACCTACCCAGACGGGCTTGCACAAAGTCCTACCACCAAGTATCAATCTGTTATCAATGTCAAATTGTATTATTTCAATAATAAATACTAAATTAATATATACTATAATAATAAATACATAAATATTTAAATACTGTAATGTAACCAGAATTTTAATTCTGCCATTTTAACTCGAGTGATCATGAGGACAACTTATTTTGTATGGAGATTTTTGTACGGAATCCGTGAAAAAATTAGTGTATTTACTAAAATATTTGCAATTTATAGATTATTAGTATTTATATATTTATATTTAGGTTTAGGTAGAGGGTTCACAATTCTACTTTATGTAAGTATCCATACCATTAGTCAATTAATATTTTTTTAAATATCGTTTCAAATTTTAACGTCAAAAAAGACATTTTACCCATCTATAACATAATACATTGTGATATTTGAGTATAAATATATTTTACTTATCCGGTAGAAAAAAAAACGTATTAAGTTATATAAATACTGACTTATACCTCAACATGGAAACTGTCATCGTTAGATGGAGGATCGGTCTGACCATTGAGATACGCGGCGAGTTCCCGTCGCACTCGAGTCATGCGTGCGAAAAGTTCTGCTGCACGCTCATGCCGCTCTAACATGAGCGCACGGGAAGCAGCGGCCGTTACCAAAGCCGAACGTTCTCGAGTCAGGGTTTCTACTTGCATATGCATTTCCAATAACTGATAAACAAACGTTATACAATAGATAAGGTCATATATTATATATATATTATAGATATATTGAACGCATCCTTCCCCTAATATAAAAAAGAAACATATGCCTTAATAATAATAAGATGTTTCGGAGACTACCTAGCAGTAGTAAGCATCCAAAGCATTACTTAAATTACAATCTTTGCGTAAGTTAGTCAGTCTCCCTTGAGGTTGGCCGCCGCTCCTTGGCCACTGGACAGGAGAACATCATCATCGTACTATTTATAATATAGATGAAGTATGGAAAGATCAAACTAATATTAACCTCTGTCTGTAAATCTTGGTATGGGATTTCCTTAGAATAACAGTCATAATTTCTCAATCTCATAACCTCTAAACGTAACGATGCCATTTGATTTTCGTAACTGGTCATGCTTTGCTCCCTACAATTTTAAATAAGTTATCTGAAATCATTGTTTTAATATAAAAATTAATATAATAAAAATAGCGTACATCATTTTTTCGTTCTCTCGTAATTCCTCAATAATCTGTTGCAACTTCATTATTTTTTGTTCTCTATTTAACAGCTCTCCTGCCATTTTATCTTCCTTATCACCTTCCTCTTGCTAAAATGCATACATTTTCAAATCTAGTACCTTAAATATCTTAGTACGTCAATAGAATAAATGAAATGAAAAATCCTAAGCCTAACCGCAATCTTTGCTAGTGAGTTTAAAAAATTTTCCTTATCAGCACGACTCTGGCGTAGCTCTTCTTCAGTGCGAGACAAAGCCAGACGACTGAGTTGTAATTCTTTCCAAATTTCAGTTTCTTTATCTGAGGGTTCACTCTCTGAAAATATTATCCTACTTTGACCAGTGCATTATAAAATAATTATAATGAGGATTATAAACTACACTATAAAATGTCACTAGCATACAGACTCCATAAATAAAATTAATCTACACCTTTAACAGGGACGTATCCAAGACAACGTTTGCGCTCCAAATCAACTAATCGTAAAGACCGTTCACGTAAAGATTGTAACTGCTCTTCTAACTCTTTAACACGTCCTTCTAACTCTATAATTGTATCTTCAGCCACTTTTCTGCTTATTTCCTACAGAACATTAGAAGCTTAAATTAAAACTACGTAGTTAAAATATTAACCCATCCATGCAGTAAGTGTGGTAATATGGTCACATATTACCTTTATTAACCAGGTGCGGTATAATAATAAGTAGTGTATTAGCATTATTTTTTTTTTTGCATTAGCAGCCCGTAAATGTCCCACTGTTGGGATAAAGGCCTCCTCTCCCCTTTGAGGAGAAGGTTTGGAGCATATTCCACCACGCTGCTCCAATGCGGGTTGGCGGAATACACATGTGGCAGAATTTCGTTGAAATTAGACACATGCAGGTTTTCTCACGATGTTTTCCTTCACCGCCGAGCACGAGATGAATTATAAACACAAATTAAGCACATGAAATTTCAGTGGTGCCTGCCTGGGTTTGAACCCGAAATCATCGGTTAAGATGCACGCGTTCTAGCCACTGGGCTATCTCGGCTTCTTACTTATAGTACGGCCTTTTTTTTGGAGATCAAGATTTTATTATAAACTGTCGGACAGATAAACTACAACTGCAAGGTTCAGGATTACTTGCAAATGAATATTTTTAATGAGTATGCATTTTTTTAGATTTAAATAGATTAAAAAGTGAAGGCTGGCCATTAAACATAATAAAAATATATTTTTAAAAATGCAACTGCAGCAAATGCTTCTAACCGGAAGAATAATCCGCGGGGTCATATTTGTGTGTATTAGGGTAACGTTTTAAACTGACTGTTATTGACTTTTTTCATTTGATAATTGAGTTATTATTACCAATAAAATATTTAGGTATTTTTTTTTAACTCAATAATAGTTTTGGTACAATAATATGGATACTTCGTCCAAACAATTCGCACAAATTATAGCATTCGTACAGCAAAGTTAGAATCAACGAACGACTGGTAGAAATTTAAATCATCCTACAGTTTCCAGAGTGTACAGAAAGTTTATAGAGACAAGTTCTTACAAAAGAAACCGGCACAATTGTAGTAACCACCCGTCGTGATATATAATTCAAGTTCAGTAATTCGTTAGTTCAATTTCAGTTCAGATCAACAGAGCTGAATCAAATTCTTGGAGTTAAATAGAGTTTAAGAACAATAAACGGGGGATTAAGGGAAAGACTATCATCCCTTTTACACCAAAAATAGTCTAAAGTTGCTTTTTAGTGAGCCGCAGACACTCACAAATAATCTCGCATATTATTCACCGATCAATGTAGGATATATTTACATGGCGCAGAAGGGTTTATCGTCGAGGTAAGGAGAGATGAGTATGTTCGAATTTGCAGTGAGGAACGTGTTAATTTAGGAGGTGTTTCGTAATAATAAAAAAAAAATTAAATGATACTATTTTATTTAATGTACACTAAAAACAAATTGTAACAGTTTTATATTATATTCCTTTAAAGTTTGTAAGAAAATAAAGTAGGCTAGGATTGTGGTGGTTAGGAAGGCTCACGCGGTCACAATAAGTCAGGACGGATGACCTTGCTGCTGGACTGACCTTTACAGTCAATGCTCCCGTAGTCATTAATGAGGGACGTGATGCCAACTTATAATTAGTTGAGATGAATGAGGACAAACTTAATAGTCAGAACGGCCGAATGTTAGAAATACTTATTTATACAGTTAAATTAATATTATTTTGATATATACTCTAGTAAATATATATTTTTGTTATTGTGTATAAAAATAAGTGTAATCGATTTAAGAACGTGATTTGTATAGCTTAATAATTAATACAAGATTTTGTTCTCGCGTAAAAAATAGAAATAAAATTACTGCCAAGCAGGTCGGAAAGGGCTTTATCGTCGATAACTCAACCGGTCCAATCTACGTTAATTACGATTAAATAGAAGAAAATGGTTTGGATTGTCCAGTAAACAAACTTTAACTCAAGGATATGATACTAAACTGATTGAAAGTTAATGAAGCAATCTATAGTTGTCAATTTAAATTTGTATGAAAAGTTTGTTAAACTATTTATTTTAAAGTCTTCCTGTACTTTGATGCAGTTTATATGGCCGTCAGTCTAGTTTACGCCGCTTGGTGTAAATTATAATGGAATAGGCATTAATCGAAACTGAACGTGAAAAGAAAATTGATACTCGTAACGCATCACACTTGGTTTGGGTTAATATGCTTATTTTAACGTAATATTCATTACTAATGGACAAGTAAAACATAATTTTGACCAATAAAAGCTTTCTAGTGTAACTATGGTAAGCTTTTATTTCATGGCACCTGTTCTGCTACCTTCTCCTGCAGCGTATCGATGTGAGCTTTTTCTTCTGCTACACGGATCTCTGCTGCACGCTCAGCTGCTTCCGCCTGCTCCCGTAATTCTTTGACTCTAATAATTAAATGTTAAGTAAGAAGCATTAATCAATTTTCAGTACCTACTTTTTTTAAATATTATCTATTTCAACCTTAACTCCAGTAAATCACGTTGACGAGACAAAGTTTCTATTGCCATTTCTCCAGTCTTCGAAACCTCAATTAATTTTCTTGAGCGTACATCATAACTTGTCTCCCGATGACGATACTGAAAATTAAAATTATTTAATTTTAATTATTACATATTTTATGGAAAATACGGAATATTATATTATGTGTATTATATATTCCGGGTTATTGGTAATTTGACATATTCCCGTTAGGAGGTAAAAAAGTGATTTATAGAGCGAACTTTAGTCCGAATTCGTTCATGTTCGAATACGAATTTCCACCAGCGTCCTTTGTAGTCATTTTATTTCGTTTGTTTTGGAATAAGTTTGTAATTGTTATACATTTTTTTAGAGCTAAGAAAACGGTTATGTTTATAAAATAATTAAAAAATAGTTGTTAAGGCATTTTTGTGGAAAAAAATAAATCAAAAAATTATTGAAGTAATATCTTTTGCCGTCTCGAATTTTTAAATTTGGACCGATAATTATTGTTTTATTACTGACAAATAACCAGTGTTTATTCGTTTTTATAAATCAGAAGAAAAAAATAGATTTTAATTGATATTTTTTTTTAATAAATTTTTGACTTATTTTGGAAAAATCTACAAACATGATAACTCAAAAATGGTTTGCTTTTGTAATATGCATATGGGGGTTAAAATTATCGTAAACAATCACCCCTATTACATCCTAACTGGAATACGTCGAATTACCAATAATAACATTTATGCATAGTCTCAAAGTCGTTTGTTATTAGATTAAAGTTTGAATTTAATTCTTGTATTTTTGTTGTCGCTGTAACAACAAATACTAAAATACGGAATAATATAAATATTTAAGGGGGCTCCCATAGAACAAACGGCAATTTTTACCGTTTTCATAGATATACTATTTTACGATACCCTTCGTACGCGAGTCCGACTCGCCGGCATGGCCGGTTTTTTTTATTTGCGATTTACAAATAAACGAACGAACGAGCCATAAATATGGATAGTTCGTCCGGACAAGCCGCTCAAATTGTGGTATTGGTTCGGGAAGGCTTGGAACATGCATCGGTATGAGCAGAACTCGAGCAACCAGTCGTCGTGACGAACGATTTATTGCTTTAACTTCCCTACGAATTAGCTTCCTTACATGAGTAATCATCAGAACAGAGCTAAATGAAGTGCATGGAGTAATAAACGTAAGTGCACGAACAATAAGAGGAGGCTTAAGGAAGCGGCAGTCAGCTCTTTGAGACCATCAAATGCTGTCAGCAGCTCACAGACAAGCTTGTTTAAGATTTACAAGTGAACATCTTACTTGGACTGAAGAGCAATTTAAATTTGTATAAAAAAATATCTCTAAAATTATATTTAAAAAATAATTATTAGTTACTTACAAGTTGCTCCATGTCTTTATGTTTCCGTTGCATCACCTCTAGTTCAGCTTTCGTTTGTTTTAATTCCTTCTCTAATGTAACTATTCGGCCGCGTGCCACGCGTAACATATTCTCCGCCGCTGACACCACCTCCTTCAGAGACCCTCGAGCAGCTCGTTCTCTAGCCAATTCATTGCATATTTCCTGATAAAATCACTGGTATTTAAATTCACTTGTTAGTACAGATATTTAAGATTAATTGGATAATTATGTTGATAAATTTCAATAATATACCGGAAAATTTATCAATTTTCAAAAATGGTATTGTAATGGTCAAATGTGTACGGGTTATTTCTATGTGCGAGTTAAGCTGACTTGTTGAAAATTGTAACTAAATAATTAAATAACCTGATAACTGGTAGTAGAAGTTTCATTATTAGACGGTTCTTTGTTCTCCTCATTTTCTTTTTTACTCATTTCTTCAATTTTATGTTGTAAAAGTGCATTTTCTTTTTGTATTCGCTCATTTTTTTTAATAATAGTTTCACGATCTATCCAAGGTATTCTATAAAATAAATCCACTAATAATCAAGAATTATTAAAGAGGCTAAATTATATTTAACATTACTTTCGTACTGGCTATCGAGTTTTAGTTTCCACATTATGCACGGGTCAATTTAATAAGGCGTATTTGCCCTAACACTGCTGCAGATTAAAGTCAAGTTTTGAATTTTTGGTTCAACAAATTACCATCTTCGAATTATCTATTATTATATATAGAAATATTTAAGTTATAATGGCGGATCTCAACAAAAGTGAAACCTCATGATAAGGCTCATTGGTAGAACGGAATCACACAAGTCAATGATTTTGACTCAATTCTAAACGAAAGAAGAAGGATAAACAAATATAAAGATAAACAAATATTACATACTCAGCTGATTTGTATCTTTTTTTTGCATTCTGAGGGACGAAATATACTCTGCCCTATTCTCTAATATATCTATTCTCTTTATTTAATTAGAAATATAAATTCAAAATAATATTTAGTAATGATCATTATCATTATTAATAGCAATATTCCTATATACATCATGAGATTTACATACTTGGCAAGATCAAGAGAATAGTTTATTTTAGCTTTTAAATTTTCTGCAATTCCAGCTACCATTCTGTGCAGTTGTTCCGTTATGCTATCAAATTCTATATTTTTCGCCTTCCACTCCATATTCTACAATCAATAATTATAATATATATAACTAGCTTCTGAAGTAACTCGATAATTTTTCCAAAAGGTATATTTTTCAGACAACTCTAAATCCCGATATCTCGGGGTTGCGTGCCTTATCACATAACCACATACCACTGTTGCAGTTATCACTAACCTACCATACCACAGTTGCAATGATCACATATTTGTGCCTAACCCCCTTCTGATGTTTCCTTAACGCTTCTTCATTATGGCTAAACTAGTTTTACATGTGGCATAAAATCTTCCGAATCATGGAGGTTTCGTAAAGATCATTACCTCGCTGCCACACACAAAATAAATCATAAACAAAAATACAACACATTAAAAATTAGCGCAACTTAACCGGATTGGAATCTTAATATATGACGTTAAGATTTCCGTGTTCTATTAACTGGTCTATTTCGGATTTTGCAATAGTGAAAGTCCCACATAAACCCGATTACCAGTTTTTGCGTGAATTAAAAACATAAAAACTAACACCTCCGATTATTATTATAATTTATTTAATTTTGGCGTGAAAAAATACTTTTTATAAATGTACATAAAAACTAAATGGGACAGGAAACAAATTAAATTTATCAGAAAAACTTGCGGTTTGGTAGGTAGCGCGGTCACTGCGGTGCTTGTAACGCAGCAGATTCAAGATCTCAATACGCCGCGCCATGATCTCAGCGCCCATACCTAGTACGTCCTCAGGAATAGGATTCAACTGCGCTTGCAACTGCTGTAAGACTTGAGGACCTAATTTATTTAAAATATACTTTAAAACCATTACATAAATAATAGAAATATTTTTGTAAAAATATTCTTAACTTATAAAATATCACGTAGGTATTTTAACTATTATGTATATATTTTATTTTTATGGCTCTACAAAATGTTATCCGCCCCTTTGAGGATTTTATATACATCAAAATGTGTTCCATCTATGTAACAAAAACGCCAGACATACAACACATTGTATAACGTTTATGTAAGACTATAATTCTTTGATTTATATTATTTTAACTGTTTCTTTTAAACGTACTATTGAATTGTGAATATTGAATAATTAAGTTATTTATTTTATGTTTCAGTAACTAAATGGAAATGTTTAACTTATTGTGTATTCATGTACAATTGGTCGATTTATGTTATGATATGTGCTTAAAAGTTGATTTATGTTATATTGGAACAACCTTATGCGTGTTCAATGCGCGTCTGCAATATCACATACATATACGACAGTGCCGGAATCTATAAAAAGATTTTGATAATTTCGAATTACCGATAAAGACAAATAAAGTACGTGCTATTGACAAGATAAAGAACTTAACCAAAAATGCCAGTTATCTCTGAGTTCATTGGCATTTCAAGGTCGTCTCTGACTAGTAGCAACAGGTCATATGCTGGCCAGTCTTTTACTGATAGAATGCGTATATCACCCAAGTCCTTATCAACAATTCCTGCTCTTGTTTCTAAATCTTTTAAGCTAGCGTAATTTTCAAGTAACGAATTCTGTAATCAAAATATTCATATTACTTCAGATGTAAATACAGACTCATATTCTTTACTATAAAGTTAATTCGTAGTTTTAAAGGCTTACTTGTTGAATAATCAAGTTCTTCTTTAATTTAATAAATTCCCTTTTCTTTGTGGCCAACGCTCTCATAGTTTTAGTAATTACACAATGTGGCATTGGTACATCTTTTTCTGGAACTGATTTTAATTATAAGTAACATATTTATTTCTATTTAATTAACAGTAATAATAATATCAAGTACAAATATACCTTGTTCTCGAAACTCGGAGTTTTGCAATTGTTCGGTTGTATCTTTTGGAGCCAACACACATTGCTGTGAATACTCAATATTATCGAATGGCGTTTTTGATTCTTTCTGTCATTAAATAAGCACAGAAAAATTACATATATTCATTATCATAAAAACTAATTTATTGATTATGTATGCAATGAAATAGGTACCTATAAATATAATAAAACATATTATAAGCATGAGAATTTGATACTCTACATACATTGAAATGTAACTTACATCAAGAGGAGGTAGACTCTGACATCTTCGATCTTTCGCCAACATTCTTAGCTGGGAGGGGTTCTAAAATATATTTTAACAGTTAAATATTTAAAGTTCGAAGCGGTAACAAATACGGAGAAACCGAGACAACAACAAATCGACTACAAGCTTAAAAGTTCGTAGAAAAAAAACGTATAAAACTTTAACTTATTATATCAACTCGTTTTTTTATTGGCGGGGCAGGATGGTGGTTCTAGAAATAAATCATCACTACATAATATAAGACAAAGTCGCTTCCCGCTGTCGGTCTGTCCTTGGGTATGATGCTTAGATCTTAAAAATTACGCAACGGATTTTGATTGATCTTTTTTATTAAAATTGCAGACGCAAGTCAAAAATTAGATCATACAGAAACGTCTGACAATATATATATGTCTATCTCTTTGGGATAGCACAATAACATCTTTTTTCCTTTACTGTTTAAGAGAAATAATGGCTTATTTACGAAGAGACTTTAAGCAGCATAGCATTAATCCGTATCCAATTAAATATCTTAAATACATTGTGCATTTAATATAGATCAATATGGCCATTTACAGCATGTAAATTAAATGAATGTTTTCGAAGATATTACAGATTTAAAATACAGAACACAGCAGTTTGTATTGTCTAATGAGAATCAAAAGGCTGTAAACGTTGTGTATACTTAGTATATTCTGTAGTATATTTAGTATCATCATTGCACACGTGCGAAGCCTGGCCGGGTCGCTAGTTGAATATAAATATTTATTTTTATTTAAATTCTACATAAGTCAATCTAATCTAGTAGTATTGAGTATATGATAATTTTTAACTATTTTTTTAATTTCCGTGAAATACGTAATGGTATAACTATATCATAGTTCTTTTTAAAAGATCCGTAAGCAATAAGCGATTTTCAAACATTATGGTATTAAGTCTATCGTTAATTCAAATATAACTAATTTATATTGTTAACGCATTTAATTATATTTGCTTATAATACTAAACCATTAAACTAAAAACTACTATACATTTAATTAATGTCGAACTACAATGATTTAATTTTAATATTTAATAAAAACAATTCTTACGCGTGGACTTCCAGCAATAGGGCTTGCTGATTGCGCCCTTTTATTGAACGGGGTTCGCGTTATCCGTTTTCTTTTAGATGCAACATCATCGCCTAAAGATAATGATTTCAATGTAAGGTCAAATATTGTCATGAGGTGCCAGTTCTTTTTCAAATGGTTCAAGATTCAAAGATCAATAATTTATTTTTACATTTAATATATTTTAATCATCTTTATAGTTATAAAGCCCAAAAACGCGATAGCGATGAACTTAATCTGAATCGTAATGATAAGACCAATCATAAATAACACTAACTACCAAGGTGAAACTGATCAAGGCTCTAATGGAAATATTATAAATATGTATTATAGATCACGGCCCTTTTTTGGCACAGTTATTTTGCAACGGAATTTTTTCGTTGTTTTTATAGTATAATGTTAATTTTATGGCTCTATCTTATATATTTATAAGTATATTCTATATGTACATTTTTCTTCGATTTCTAGAATAATATCTACAGACTGTTGTCTGAGGTTTTGGTGTATCTCTACGGTTATTTGGATTTAGGTTATTTTATGCGCCTACGTGTTGTTATTTGCCGTCAATATTAAATTTAAATTTTAGGATTATCGATTACTACATAGGCCATTTTCTTTCCTTATCAGAGGTTATTTGGTTAGATCGATAATAAACTAACATTTTAGGTTGTACTTTCAGTGCTGGGCGCATATAATATGATACAACTGTATTACATTTTAAATTGAATTTCACGTATAATTATTAACATTATTAACCTGGACTGGAGTTACACTGTCCTTTAATCATAGCAAGATTTTTTTTTTATTTTATACTTTAAAACCTTTAAAATAAAACTGGAATTTTTGACAGTTTTGAATAATTTTTGACAGATATTTCTTTTCTATATTCATCTATAAATATACACATTGTTTATAAAAAGTTTTTATATTTCAATACAATTGTATTTATTCTTACTGCATGTATTTATCTAAATCATAAATATTTTCATTAAAACGCAAGTTCAAAGAAGCTCAAAAGTGTATAACAAATATAATAAATAAATAATCATTCTTATCTAAATATTAAACGATTTTGTGTATCGATAACAAATGCTGCATAAAAAATCAACCATACATTAATATTTTATATATATTAACGCAATATAAATAAGAAACATATATCAATCTGTATGTTTTGCAAAAAAAATTCAACAAAATCGCAATATCAGCGTTATCATTATTTACGTAAAGTTTTATTTTTAGGCTAGTCAAGAACGTCGCGATAACTTCAAAATATTTAATTTAGAGCCATCAAGGGCATCTAAAAAAAATATAACGAACATTTAACTCAGAATCACTAACATCTATTCATGAAAACGATTAAACGAAACGCCCAACTACCAAACTATTACGTTTGCAACATTACACAAAAATAACATTATAAAAAGGTAGGTATCTTGTTGAATTATAATATATTACAGATTACAGTACAGAGTCTAGTCTAGAGTGTGGTTTATATCATCGTTGAACAAAAATCACGAACATGCATAATGATGCATGACGCGTAATGATTACTTGATTAAGTTTTCAATAAATTCGATTCGCAGCAGCAGTTTTTATCGTATAAACTGATTGTCTCTAAGGGAAAATTAGGTAATAGCGTGGACAGAAAAAAAGGATCACAAATGAATTAATAGTATTTCATTTTATCCAATTGTCAGCAATTAATTTACAAATTAACTTAATTTGAGTATGGAGTTTGTTTAAATATTAAACGAACTCTTTATTAAACTAGCGACTCGTTACTATTCACTGATATGATAACTTAGTGTAGTAAATTACATTTCGTAATAGTAACATTTGGTAAATTAAAAAACAAAAAAAAAACATTAAATTTTGGTAATTAATTTATATAACTCAGAAACAAGCAAGACCAAGCAAACGTTGTCTGGTCTTAACACTATATAGAAGTTGAAGAGGTAGAAGTAGAAGAAGAAGTACTGCAACACAATTATGGCTATACGTCAAACTGCGTTAAAATCTTTAAAAGTAAATAAATTGCAACGTCTATTTATACTTATTTAGGTACGGAATTATTTTGTACATGTATATGTCACTGAAGTAATCCGAAACGTCTGGACCAACATTTTTAATCGTAGAATTTTTTGTTCATTTTTGGTTTATGGACCTGGTTGGTAGCGCTGTGAACGGGATTCAAACAAAAAATAAAATACCTATATGGCTCGTATGAAGTCGGGACAGACAACTAGTGTATATATTTTTACAAATAAACACGAATTATAATTTACAAGTTTTATTGCACCTTCATTGTTATCTCATGAATAAGAAACGTATTGCTAAACAAGTAGGCATATTGTTTATCTTAAGTAAACGATAGGCAATACTTGCATTAAAACAATTTGATTACGATTATAATATCGAACCTTATCTATGGCCTAAATTCGAATGGAGTGAAGTAAATATTTGAACAGCATTTATCCCTTATAAATGTTGTCGCTGGCAAGTTGCAGTAAACTTTCCTTCTCGTTTCTAGTTCAGATGTACACATATTTTTTGTTTTGGTTGTCTCGATATTTTCTAACAATCGTCAGATACACATATCTTTTTGATGGAATTGTGTTACTGGTTTGCTTACAAAAGGTGAGCTGATAAGGTGTGCTGATTACTATCACTCTGCGTAAACAGTAGTACCCTTGATAAAAATAATCATCTAATACTATTCAAATAATTACACCCGACACTAGCGACATTTAAATATATCGTGTTTGTAATTATTTCGTAAATTCTCAGAAACTAAATGTGAACAAAAATTGTTGTCAAATTTATTATTTTACCACATTACCTGGCTATTTTTTGTTTCCTTTTTCAAATTAATTTAAAAAATTAAAAAAAAAAAGAAACACACACAACAGTTTTATTTATAAAACATATCTAGTAGGTAGCTTAAGCCTCAAATAACATCTCCAGACAAAATTTTGCCTAATCACAAATATTACATAATATATCTGGTATATTTAATCAAACTATAAATCTTTTCTAATAAAATTCTGGTTATTAAGTAGTAGGTATGTGACAGTATTTTTTTATTAAAATATGCCATACTTATTTTTACCTAAAGCCACTGTTATATATATGTATATTTATACAAGCATTTACATACAGTTGCTTTAAGTTCAAAGAACTATAATTTTTATTTACAAGTATTGTAATTATATATACAAAAACAGTCATTATATTTTAAATTATTATTTATTTCAATAAAATTTAATTTATTTACACTTTACTAAAAATGTTACTTTAGTAACGTTAGAAAAAATCCTAACTTCTTTATGATTAACCCATTACTAATTACTAAATATCCGTAGGAAATTAGACTTACCGCGAACTTACTACATTATGATGAAAAAATGATTTCTATAATAAATCCCAACTAATCTTCTTTAATATGGGTTATATCAAAGTTATCCTAACTAGGTTAACGCTATTTGGGATCTCTAAATTAAACTTTTATTGATAAACTAAACGTTCAAATGTAAAAGATAACACAATTGTGGAATGTTTAACGAAATTTTTTCGCTTCGATTTATTTATTTTCACGCAAAATTGTAGAGAAGATATTTTGAGCCTGCGCCGCTGCGGAAATAACGACGCTCGGCCGTGACCCGAAAGCGTTTCATACATTTTCTAACGAACTCGTCTCGTGAAACGGCACATGTTTACGTTTTTTTTATATCTAGATCATCCGGGCTGAATAAAGCACCAACTACCACTAGTTTAATCTAATATAAAAATATATCTTAAAGTATTAAAATCTACGACACATATTCCCGGTATTATTGTACTTAACGAAAGTAATTGTTATTTATATACGTAAGTTCATTGACATTTTGCAGACTACTCATTGTTTTTATTACTTTATATCTATATTTTTTTTAAATATTTAGAACAATTTGAAAATAATTGCTGTATACTTTATCCCGTCGCTTCATCACGAATAGACTTTAACCTATAAAATTGCTAATATTTGCACATTTACGCCAGTTTCCGAACAATATGCCTCAGTACTTAACAGTTCGACAGTTCGCTTATCGGGTACGCAAGGTTTGACGATAAGGCGGTCTGCGCGCACGCAGTCGTCAGTGCCGTAATAGACGCCGGCGCACTAGCTCACGGTGATCACGGCTCCATTGTCCACTGAAACGATATGACCGCTACACGTTTGAAAATATAAACAATATTACTAAACTGCCGGTCCGTGTTTAGTAAACTTTTGTGTTGTGCCGAACATCGCATTTAACTTTAACTGGTACAGTTTAGTGGAAGAATAACGCTGCAAGTTGACTGGTAAGTTCAAATATTCACTTCTAGGTTTTTATCTCGTGTGAAAGTGTTACTTTAAGTTAAGCAAGCAGATTAGAGCAGATCACGTCGATAGTGAAAAAAAAATGATGCTGACATCACACGTTGACCGTGGAGTTTATTTGCTATGGCGATGCGGAAAGTAACTGCTAACTGCCTGTAATTGACATCAACTAGCCTAGCAGCGAGAGTGTCGTCCGACAGCGCACCCGACCGTAGCCGGCAACTTGGATCTATTTTCACTCACTATAGATACCTCTCATGTTTAAACTTTCTTAAGTTACTTTAATAAAACTAAACATTTTCCATCTCACGTTTAAACTGTCGCTACATACAGTATAGAAACACGCTCACTCTCTTTAAAACAAGAACGTTTAGTACCATGTAAATTGATTGTATAAATAAAAGTATACAAGGCTAAATAATTAGTTTACTTAGTCAGCTTAATTTGTATATATATTGTATATTGTTTTTGTTTAAATTGTAAAACATCTAATAAATCTTATCAATAACTATGCTTTTAAAGTAACAAAAGATTTAAGTACTTTTTTCTTCTTCTTATTTCAATGGTAATTAGGTAAATAGAGCGATACCGAAGAAATAGATGTTAAGCATTTTTATTTATTTGTGAAATAATACAATGACAATTTACGTTACGGCTCTTACCTTGGGGTATCGTTAAAAAACATCTGTTCGATTGACATGAAATAAGCTGTAAATTTATGAAATATTTATATTGTAACAAGTCGGGTGGAGTTTAGGAAGAAAACCAAAGGTACCTCTACCCTAAATTTTGCAAGACGAATTAAATTTACCATTTTTTTATTATTTAATCGGCTTCAATACTGACAAAACAAATTATTATTTTACAATAAATAAAGGAAGACCGATTTTAATGTAATATTATAAAAGTTTCTTCTTCTTGTGGCATCTATTGCGTACTGGAAAATAAAGGCACAAATATTTGTTACCGGTTGAGAGTAAATTCAATATTACAAGAACTGCTAATTCAAACGATGTATTTTTAAGAAATTCAAACATACAACTTTAGAGAAAATAAGTAACCTTAAGTTTACTTAGAGTTATTTTTAGAAATATTTCATCTGAGCTTATATGGTGAACAGCGTTAGTTCGAATATAAAGGATTTTAATCTTCTTAGAATATTTTTATTGAACGAAGAATGTAAGCTTTATATGCAACTGGAAATTAAATTCATACCCAAAACATACGTAGGATTAAATAAACATACAGAAACGCTCATAATGTCTTCTAAAAATGGGTTTTCGTACTTTTAAAACTATATTATATATACTTTCAAGTATATAATAAATATATATTGAATCAGTTATTTGCATTACAAGTATATGTTATTCCATAATACGGAAATAGTGTTTACCATACAGTATAAGTCTACCTATAAAAAAGCAATAAATTGAAGAACTATTTACAAAAGTTCCTTTACATTAAATTCAGAGAGCTATTGTACAATTGTACCTACTCTAGTATAAAATATAGAACATACACGCCCGTAAATTTAATACGAAACCTAACTATTTGTGAGATACTACAGACTACAGAATACTTGTCTGATTTTCTCAATAATTATTTATATTCATACTAAATATACATACATAGTCTTATATGTGTAGCCATTCAATATAACAAAAGCTATCGAAATAACTCTGTTGCAAATTATTGAATTATATTTGGATACAAGCATAGAACCAGCATAAATTTAAAATAAATTTGAATATTAAGTAGTGTATATTAGACCAGTTAAAATGAATGAAACTTAGAATATAAATCTGAACGATATCTATACCAATATAATATAAATAATAATCTACCAAATTAGAAATCTTCATGTCTATGACATGCACAAAATTATACATGACTGAAGTATATAAACAGAAGTTATACTAAAACATCTAATATTACAATGTTATTGTATTTTTTTAATGTAGATGAAGTTTTTGATTGGTGAACCATACTTGGCCTTTTTATTTGGATTATAAACATATGTATATTTAATGTTGACACTTGATAGTATATTTTTGACAAATAGTTTTAATATATATTTTTTTTAGTGCAGCAATAAATTTAAAAACAAGCTTTCAATTCAAAATATTTCTTCAATTTGCTCCGACAAATATGGCGGCCACCCATTATACCTTTAATATTGAAAAAAATCCAAACATGACACCTGCCGCCACTGACGCGATCACTGAAATTCATTTATCAAAACATTGCTAATATTATACATTAATATATATATAATGATCAAACTCTTTTACTTATGATTATTTGCGCGCATTAAATTGTATGCTGTTTGAATATCAATTTGTAATAAATGCACAATTATAACTCAAAATATCGTTAAAAATAAATATAAAAAAGTCAGCCAAGAACGTGGTCGGAAACCTACGTAACGTACTCATACTTTGTTAGCAGATATATTTTGGCAGTCTACAGATAAGAGTACTTACACAGACAACGCTCGCAATAAGCTCTATCTGCAACCTACACACGTTTGATATTAACTTCTATTATCTTTACTTGAAATTAAATACCAAGCAGCGCAATAACAAAAAACCTCAACAAAAGTCTAACTCTAAGTAGAAATCTCTTCTTTAAATAATTATAGTAAAATTTTTACAATCATAAAAAAGTCCGAAATGTAAAATTTCCCATCTTAAATAAAACTAATAAAGAAAAATTTACAAGATTTTAGCAGTGTTCATTGTATAGATAAAGTAATCTGTATTAATAGAATAGTGTATTAAAATCATTAAAACAAATTATTATTGTGCTAATTTTAACAAAGCTTCCTCATTTTAACTATTCTTTTGGAAAGGATAAGATCCAAGAAGAGGATGTCCTGCAGCAACTGCTTATCAGATATATTTTTTTTAATAAATATTATCTGTATTAAAACAAATCGCAATTATATTGATTATTAATATAGGATATAATTAAAAAAAAATATTTCATCCTCTTGCTTAGCGAAAGGACCTAATATGAAGCAATATTATATAGCATTTATGGAACATGGTGTATTGCCTACATTTTTCTCTTCCTTATTACTGGGCAAGCAAGTATAAACAGGTTAGTCGATATAAGGAATTGCACCGATCCGCTTTCTAATTCAAATATATATTAAAATAAAGATTATTTTCAATTTTTAAATTAAATAGAATTGTCTCTGGTAACTTCTGATCAATTACTATTACCAGGCTTGAAAATTACGACATCGAGCATAATATTCAATGCGATAGGAAGTTCGCGACGCGAACAAATGCTGTGCTATCTTTAAGAACAAAAAATATACAAACGAAACAAAACAAAACATAGATGATTCAAAAATATTCCAGTACCAGAACTCCTTCCGGATTTGTTGTCTGCAAAAGAAGAATTAGTTTTTAAAAAATATTAAATATTTCGGCTCTAACTCTTTACCTAGGTATTTCTCTATAAAAAGTTCTTCGGGGTATTAGAATTTTAAAATATACTAATCACTATAATAGATACTGCAGCGAACACTCGGGCGAAGCTGCAAGACAACATTAATAGAATGAAAAATATTAAATAAATGTTATGTTAATATAGAAAGTATACTTTGTTGTAGTATGTTCAATTTTAAAATTATGATACGACTACTATAGAGTTTTTTTTTGCAACACTTGTATATCGATGCATTAACCTACTTGTGCGAATTTGTTTCTGCGAGTTAAACATAGCTAAGAAATGGGTTAGTGGGTAAAAGTTTTCATTCGAATGGTGGAAAACAGTTTTACAAGTTTTATTACTCATTTAAAGATTTGTGTTGAAGATTGAAAAGAGCAGCCAAATCACCAAATCTTGAGTCAAATACCTTTAATCTGTATGTAGAATCGTAAAATATGTAAATAATTAATAGTTACAAATCAGCTATAAAGATAAATGTACCGTTTTATCTTCTCAAGTGTGAAATTTAATAACAATGGAGTGTTACTAAATGAGACAAGTCGTTAACCGTTATATTACATATTGATCATTGGTTATCTCAAATAACTGTTATCTTTAGGCAAACATTTATTGACATGAATGTACCCATTGAATTGCAATAAGTGGTACTCACCTATAAACTATACTGGCCGACTCGCCGGATATTGTCTGAATGCTTACTTCCTCGAAGTTCGCTTAATATTACGTTTATGAGAAGTCTTTGTATATGAATACTTAATTTGAGAATAATACAGGGTTAACAGAAAGTCGGACCGTACCTACATATGTAGTTAATACGTACGTTTATTAATAAATCCTTAAAAAATAATTAAAAAAGAACTTTTTTAGTATAACTTTGTATAGTCAGTTAGTTATATACAATGTTTGATAAGAGGTTAGATTGCTTATCGATTTTCGATTTCACGAAAAAACTACAAATCCGATTGATTTGGAACCTTTTTATACCGATAGCTTATAATAACTGGACGTTACAAGGTTATACCTTATGTTTCAGTAAAACATGTTTTTGAAAACAAAACATATTTTTTCTGTCTTATTAGGAATAGAAAAAAATTACAGTCGGCTTTACAAAGAAGCGTTACGAAATGTATAAGAAATGTCATGAAAACTTTGTATAGTATATTTATAGATCTTGAAAATTGCGACCGTGTATATCTTCTTTATATATGACACAGTAACCATTTAATGTTTAAAAATATGTTAGATAACCTTAGGTCAATTTATTTGACCCTTAGGGTTAATCCTTATCAAAATAAACATCATATTAATTTTAAGTATTTTCTTTTAATAAAAACTTCTATTTACAATTAGCCGTTAAGATCAGTCGTCTTAGATATATTTCTAATACATCACTTGCATTCATCTTGTTCTAATATTGTTAATATTATTAAAACACAGAGAAAACCTTAACTTTACCTTTTTTAAATAAACATGAAGTGGTATATACTTGCATGTTTTTAAAAACGCAAGATTTTTAAGAACAATCATTTGTATGGCTAAAACTTGTCTCAAGACTCATATTCATAAGCTTATATTTTATTCGCATAGTTTGTGAAAGTGATTTCTTTTATGTATATTATTAACTATTATTTTATAATTTTATTTTTAATAAATTTTAAATACTCTCGAATATTTTTTTCCATCTGCGTAATCTTATCACCCACACAAACAAGTATAGCTTTTTTGTACCATGACCGTTAGACGATCTATACTCTATAACAACTTTCGTTTGCCGCTTGAACTAAATCCATCCTCTATAGGAAATTATATGACGAAACTAGAACAAAGATGCCTAATACGCGCAATTTAGCAACACGTTGCTGAATATGCCATTTATTTTCAAAGACTTAGTAGATATCATTCTAGTAATCAATAAATGAACATTCCGATCAAAAATATTTAAGAGCTAAAAATAAATATACAAACGAAACAAAAGAAAACATACAGGTGATTCAAAAATATTCCAGTACCAGAACACCTCCCGAATTTGTTGTCCTATCAGATCTCGAAAGCGAGGGAATGTAAGTGGTGTATATATGGCCCTTGCAGTTGAGTAGTTATCAGGAGAAATTGATTACATACATTTACCTACAAGCCGTTTGTGAAAGTAATTTAAGTTTTACAAAGTTCTTAATCATTTTAATTAATAATAAGAATATATGACGTACAATATAAAAAATATCATGTGGTAGACTGTCTCGAGAGTGCTATAAGCTAATTAATATCCGTTTCAAAATAACAATTAAAAAAACAAGTTGAAAGAAATCTCAAAATAAACTGATTGGCTGAAATTATATATTATAGTGAATTTATACTTTGCGTTAAGACAATGATTGGTTTTTTGTAAATCTTGACAACCATTCTATATTCCATTCATAAAATTGCTATAATTTATGCATTATTTCATAAATGCTCCCCACACACTTCCCGCTTAACGTGCAGTAATTGAACAGACTAACACGTTCAACGCAACTATATTTTATCCTCACATGCATTAAGTAAGCCTCACGATTCGACTTTACTTTGTTACGAATATAGTTTTTTATACATATTTAATTTAATTTAAAAAAAAAATAAGGAGTCTAGTCTAATAAGTCTTCTTCTATCTCTAAGCCGCCTTTTCAACTGCCAGTGACGTCTTAGAAATACATATTCGAAGCAAACGACATTTTTTAAAAGTGTTTGTTACTTATAGGATTTTAATATAGGACATTAATTTAGTAGGTATAATATGGTTGATTGATAAATTTATGACTTTTTGACATGCATTAATTAATCAAGATCCGAAACCACATCTTATTTTAAAAATATTGTTGTCTTTTATCCTATTTAAACTTTCAAGTCATATAGAGGTGAAGTCCGTGCGTTTGGTGTATCTTTCTTTATTTTTGATTAAGTTTAGTACTCTTTTAATTTCCAGTCAGAATTACTGTTTTAATTGACTTTTACTGTCTTTTTTGTTTTATTTATTTTGATACGATACAAGATTTCTAGTGCTTATCGCACTCGGCCAGCCTGAACTTGATGGTATTAGCTCTATTGATTTTTATTTTGCATACTTTCCTACACATGGATGAAGTTTCCGGTCATAAACCTAAAAGTTGTGACAAAATATATTTGATTAAGATTATTAGCTAAGTAAATTAAACAAAATATAAATAAATTACTTGACTCAATACTTAAATTAAAAAGTAATTCTTTGAAAACATATCATGGTTAAGATCTAAAAACATCTTTAAAAAAATGAAAATGTATGTATGATGTAAGAAATAAAATACACAACCAATACTCAAAATCGAGTATTAAATAATTTCTTCTTTCGTCAGGATTCTACGTTTGAGCAATCATGGCAATGAAGGAATGGCTACAATGGTTACCGCCACCTCGGTCGCTGCTTGCGTTGCTGATCGCCGTGGCTGGCTTCAGCGGCCGGCTCTTCGCTGCCCACGTCACACATTCACCGACACTTCTCATCGATACTTGCCACTCTCTATGCCGACTCGTCGGTCTTATTACTACTTTACTAGCCTACAAGGTATTCTAAATAACGAGTTACATACTTTTTCAACATTCAACTACTTAAAATATTTAGTAAAACGTTTAAACAGCTTACACAAAATTATTACAGGAGCCCATTGTAGAGTGGCATGAAATGGATTTGTGATAATTATGAAACAATTATAATCCATGACATTCAACTAAATGAGGAATTTAAAATTAGTAAATAGACTAGAAACTATAACTAAGTAAAAATGTAAATAATTAATTAGTGTCAATATTTATAAACGTATTTTGTTTTTAGTATGAACGTGCAGATGAAGGCACTGGGCGCGAGGGTCGTCTACGGAACACATTTGGATGGGCTCGTATTGAAGTTGTGGGCCGTCTATCCGTTCACATATTATTCGCATCTTTTGCGCTAGCCCTCGTTGTGAATGCACTGCAACTCGGCGTGCACTCCTCTCACGTGCAACCGCCTCGCTACCCGAGAGTGATAGTCAGCAGTGCTGTCATTGGTCTCCTGTTTAATGCCATCAACTACATGCTACTTGCTGGTAAGCATCTATTAACAAATACGTATGTATGAGTAAAAAATGCTTGGTTCTGCAAATCTTTAAGTAACTTCATAAATTTTTTTCACACACTTTAGGTTATCACGTATGACAAAAAACATTTGTACGTTTCAACACTGGGCTGTAAAATTCAAATCAAGCACACAACCCCAATGCATGTGAATTGGTAGCTCAATTCAGTAACATAGAATATAAATAATTCAATATTAAATAGTTGCATTACATGGCAAGGCAAGTATAGCAATACCTCATATGAATAAAGTTCAATGGTACCGTACATATATATATGTATATATTAAAAAAAATTGTAAAATAAAAGTAATTTTTATTTCAGTGTATTAAGCTTAGTTGTATTCTACATACATAAGTAGGTACGAAATAAATAGTTATTATTATGTTTTAATAACATTTAACTTTCTTAAACATACAAAATTATACCGCAACTGGAAACTATTTAATAATATAGAATGTGATAATTCCGTTTCATTTAATTTATATAACACAATTGTAATGCAATTTATTTTAATTTAATCAATATCTTGGTATATAATATCAAAAATTTAGTTTTGATATTATTTTTACAGCACTATCGTAGTCAATGTTATGACAACAACCACGAAACCACGAACGTTTTAACCACAGTGTGAAAATATAATCGAAGTAACAAAATGCAATTTATTTCTCAGTATAGCTATAAATGTATAGTACACATTATGTTACAATATTGTTATTATTTGGAAATCCCAGGTAGAGAACTAAGCTACAGTCGACGGTTGAGTATGACAGAGGGAGGCGAAGTTATACTAAAGACTGGATCAGCAGAGCCTGTGCTCGCTCATGCGCCCACTGACATAGCCAGTAAGATAAAGTATATTGAACATAATATAATAAAATATTAATCTAGCCTATGGTCAAGGCAGGAGCATGATATATTATAGTCCACAGGTAGGAGTGTACTCATGTATATTGAACACTGACTTTTCTTATTGCTCATAATGTCATAGGACGGCACTCCGATACAAGCGGAAATATAATAGGTACAGTATCAGCAAATTGACGCTCTCTCTCTCTCCCGATTCTTAACAGAAAACTACGACTACTTTTATTATTTAGGTCCATATCTGGTTCTCTTTAAAAACTATATTTAACCCGAGGTCCAAGTGTCTATCCAATGCTGTACGTAACGATTTTTTTTAACCTACGTAGTGGTATCCAGTATGAACGTGAATATTAAATTTTATGATGGTTTGCGGGTGAGGGAGAAGAAGGAGAAGGAGAGTGCGGATTTAAAACTCATAGTCTCTGAAATATATTACAGTGTGATAAATAAATAACTCACAAGAATGCATATATTATATGTATTATAGTGTGCATGAAATTCGCAGGTAGTCTATTTGTGATGGGAGCAGGCTTGACTCTGGAATGGGAACCCATTGCAGCTAAACTAGCCGACCCAGCTCTCTCGGCCAGCGCCGCCATAATTCTCGTCATATTCAACTATCCCTTCAGTAAGTAATCTAACATTTCAAAATTTCAAATTAAGGTCACAATATTTTTATAATTTAAGAATTTAATTTTTTATACGTTTCTTATGCTTAATACTATGAAGTATCAAATGTTTAATGCAATCATGTAAGCCTTCGTAACTCATTATATTATATTCACTGTTCACCTTATGAATGCTGTCAAGAAGACTCATCTTCTGATTAAATTTATGCATACCTTTACATGTCTGGCCATTATGGTAATTCATATTACGAGGTTAGGTCAATGACATGGCTACAAGTATTCGTGGAAGCAAATTATTTATTTGTAAAAATGTATAATACGTATAGCTTTATGTAGCTACATGTAAAATACAAATCTGTAAAATCTGAATAAAAATTTCAATGTACATTAATATAAGAACTATACCTATCGTCCAAAAATATGAGTATTCAAGGGAATACATTATTATGTACTTTGTTTTATCACTAACAACAATTTACTTTGGAGTTACTATATTCGTTACACCAATCGTTTTTTAATTCTCGTTTTCTTCTGGCTTTATTATCAGTGAAAATAAAACGATTTTAATGTTTTTACATCATGATTAAAAATTTTTACTTTTGAATGAAATTGTACATCGTTAATATTGTTAAATAGTGCGGGCTGCTGGGCTAGTGTTACTACAAACGGTGCCCGAAGGTCTGGGCGCGTGCGAGTTGCGCGCGGCTGCATTGCGCGTCCCCGGCGTGCTCGCCATACACGAGCTGCACGTGTGGCAACTGCACAGGGATCGACTGGTGGCTACAGCGCATATCTCCTATGATTCGCAAGAGGTAATGTTTATTACGTCACTTGTATTGTATGCATGTTATATATTAAACCACGGATATATAAATCAAATTGCGATGCACATTTAAAATACATAGATCAGAATTTCAAATTTCATTTTCAGTTATATCCTCTTTTGGCTTTATTCCTTATTATATAACACAAAACCTTAAGGTCAAACAAAATAAATTAACCGAAATATTAAGGCAAATATTATAAAAATGCCTGCTAGTGTTATTGTTACGTTACTTTTATAACTAATAAGTCTATTTAACATTTCTAGGCATATTTCCGCAGTTCGAGTGTCGTGTGCGATATATTTAAGCGACATGGAATTGGTTTAGTTACATTACAACCAGAATTTACTCTCTCCACCATCTCTGGTAAGTATATTTTTTATATTTTTAAACTGTAAGCGAATATTATTTAAAAAAAATTTGATATAAAAATTCGTTGACTGTTATTTTGACAAATAATTATAGTCACATTTTCTATATACAATACACACTAGTAATTGTATTCTTGATTAAACATATATTTTTTAATAAAAATAAAACCAAAATAACAAAGCAAACTCTCACAATCGGTTACTACTTTTTGTTTTAAAATCTTTTATCTAACGCGATTTGCTGCTACTACTACTCGTTCTTATTAAAGCTTTATCAAAAATACGTTTCTATACTAATGTTGAATCTCTAACAGGTACAGACGAAGAAAAGAAAATGTTGATAGATTTTGCAAATGTGGCTTGTTCATGTCCCTGCGCTAAAGAGTGCACCGCACCTCGGTGTTGCCAAGCTGCTCAGATACCTTCCATTACTCGCATTTGAATATCATTTCTTATTGAAGATGAGTTATCGGACCCAATAACAATTGAAGTCCGAGACTGAATGTCCGTTGGAAAATTAAACAAACATAGGTATACAATTCAGTTAATAATGAGATTATTATAAACTGAATCAAAACATTTTGAAAACGACGGCGATTGCCATTTTTTTAGTTATGAACCTGCAGAACATTATTAAGACATATCATTACATAATGGTAACAGGGTAAAGTTTGTGCTCATATTTTGGCAAAATTTAAGCGTTTAATTTGAGGCTTTTTGTTATACAATTAAAACTTTAACGGATGCACACGAATTGAACATGAATAACCGCTCAATTTTATTAATTTAAACGCGTAATGAGTTATTTGTACATATTATATATAAGTAGTAGTTAAGATTGTACCACAAATACAGAAACTAGTACAACCAAAGAACTTTCGGAAGTCATAGCAAATGTTTTTATATACGTAGCAGTTATTCATTTAATGATATCGGAGTGAAAGTCGACAAGACGTGATAGAAGGTCGGGTCGATATTGTGCGTATATTTTTACTATTTTTGTACGAAACAAAATGTCATTGTTGTGATCGAGATTATAGTCTAGTAATATAATATCTTTAGAAAGAAATATATTCAATAAAAGTTATTACGTGGATTTGATATTTATGTTGATTTTGTTACATTATTCCCACCAGTTAATTATAACCTCATTGACAACTTGCCAATTTAATTATATTAGTTAAGGATTAGTGTTTATAAAGAAGATATACTATAATTTAGTTTTTAAGAAAACTTACGAAATTATTATTCAAAAGTGATTATTATTAAACGGCCTTACTAATCTTATGCAATTTTATAAATGATAACTAAAGGAAATTCTTCAATAAAACAGAGAGGCATAATTGAACGATTTATTAAATGATACAATCAAACAAACAGTGCCTTATTCTTAACAATTTTATTATATGTATAGATTTATGTAATTCACTATTGACTTAACAAAGAAACCATAACAAATACTTATGGAATTACTTATGTAATTTAGCGGTGTTAAATTAAACTCTGATCCTCTCTTTCTGCCAACACTGATTTGACATTCGAAAGAATAAGACAGCGTTATTAAGCTTATCACCACTTAAACAATACATCGCTAAAACTGTTAATAACTAACTTAGACTTCTATTCTATTAGTATGATAATTAGTGTGAAAACTGTAAACATCGTTTGATATATCGACTTTTTTTAGTTATCCGAATACTAGGTAATCGATTCAAATAATTGTGATGTTCCTAGACAGTATTATATTATGGATATAGCCCATTGATAATGTTATTTAGTTACTAAACGAATTACTCTTATTGACAATAATTAAGATAAGTTGTATACAAAGTTTTGTTGACTATTGTTTGTAAAATAAATAATATATATGAACAATAAAGTGTATTTTAATTTAACAATTTCTTAATTTCACTTAAGTATTAATAAGTAATAACTTACATAATATGAAATTTAAAGTTATATCAACAATACAGCTTGAGCCTCTTATACTTAAGAAATATTGTTTTATAATCTAATTATTTACGCAAAACATTATTATTTATAGTACTAGGTACTATAAATAATAATAAGTATTACTAATGAAATTCGTTTTAATCTGTACTTACCTAGTTGTCTATTACGAAAATCAATTACATATACCGTTTTAGTTTATATTCCAAAGTTAATGCAATGAAAAAAAATAAAGAAAAACAACAATAATTATACTTCTTTGTGGGCTTTCGCGAAAACCCATCCGGTTATTTTCATGCATTAAGATTTTTACACTGACATTTAACGTTCAACATTATGAATATATATATGTATATAACCCGGTCAAAATATCAGAAGTGTTTCCCACCCCACCGATTACGTTCTGAGCCGAGGTGCGATCTCATAGAAGACACCCATCTCAGGACAAACGTCACTCTCGAGCTCGAAAGGGTTCAAATTTCAAGGCTGAGTTGAGTACTCGCCCCAACATCCGGTGACGCTGTAAAGGCCCGTAGAGCCAACAGCACTACTACACACAATACAAAAAAAACTGTGGACTTCATATGCGATACTCCCGCATCGTCAACTCAGTTGCATTATTGCAGATATTACGTCATCGTCGCCAGTACCACAGATATTTTGATCAGGTTGTACATTATCATTACGTAAATTTTTTATATGGTAAAATCATATTTCTAAATCAGAATGAATTAGTCTTCATGCTCATCAGCATGATATAATTCGGAAGAGTTAGTATATACTAAGTGAAGTCTTTTGCAATGTAAAAGCTTACAGACACGACTTTTAACCACTTTATGACAAGACTTACCTGATCCAGAAGCGGGACGCTGAAACCACAATGAAATCATAGTTAATTGGACCGTAATATGTTCCATCCACAGCTTCGGCCTTTGCCAAAACTTCGGCCTTTTTTAGCCGAAGCCGAAGGTTTGGCCGAAAGTGTTTTTTGCACAAATCTGGCAGAAGCCCAAGGTTCTGTCAGTCACTACTTATTTTATCTAAATTACTTCATAAATTAAGAGATTGACGAAAGCAAAAAGGCCTAAGAAGTTTGTTACTGCCATTTTTCTTTTCTTTTTTATACCACTATTTCAACAATGTACCTCATGCATGGAGAGTTGTTAGGGATATTTATCTTTCGTTCCGTTTAAAACGACTATTTTAAACCTTACTTATAAAGTAAAGTAAGCAGATTAACAACCGACATATGCAGGTTTCCTCACGATGTTTTCCTTAATCGCCGAATGCGACATGAATTATAAACACAAATTAAGCACATGAAAATTTTGCAGTACTTGTCTGGATTTGACCCTGCAAACATCGGTTAAGGTTGACATCTAGGCCATCTTGGCCTTCTTATAAACATTGTTATAACAATTATATTGATTCTCTCACCAGAATGTGACGGTAGTTCAGTTTGACGGAGAACTCGCAATCGCCAAAACACTCGCTCCACCCGAGCCACGGCCCCATCTCGCAGTTAACGTCTTATACGTCACCCGCAATATGAAGATTCGTTTATAATGACCATTATATGAATATTGAATGCTTCAAATAAGAGGAGTCTTTGTTCTATAAGTGTACTTATAAACAAAATATCAACAATCGCTTTTATCGTATAGGAAAACAGCTTAACTAAGATTAAAATTATAAAAAAAATATATATATCACTAGGTTGCTTTGAAAAAATCAGCGTATTGTATGTGTATAATGTATAAAATTAATTCATATTGTGTCAACAAATTATTTACAGATTCGTTTTTATTAATAGTGGAATGCAGTTGTAAGATTCGATTTCCATTAGACGATATTCATCTACAAGTTCGGTGTTGAGTTTCGAGTTTGATGTTGCAGAATAGTTCTGCTGGATACTTAATAAAAAATAAAACAATTCATTATAACACTCACGTTGACAATAGGTACTATAAACAATCACTACATTTGTAAAATAAATGTAAAATCAACTATTTTGTATTTTGTTTAATTTCAAATATCAATGACTGTAAATAAAATTATTTAAATTGAATTTAGTTAAAATTAAGCTCACCAGCTGGAGAATCATTCAGCATCACTTCGTTGTCTTCAGTTGAAGGAGTTGCTTTCACTCTCTTCGTAATCGTTTCCAAAAGTGATGACGTTACTATTAGCGAATTAAATTCCCTTTATTACAACATGTACTAGTTTACTTTCATCGGAACTTAGTAGCTTCAATAGATACGTTTACTTACTTTCGAAATGTGTATTACCTGTGGTTTCGTTTTGGATTACACAAGCCCTTTGACAATTCTCTCTGCTTTTAAAATTATTAGCATTTCCTCCACACCCTGTATAACCAAATGGTTCGCACGCACCACGAGACGCTTCATAAAACCAGCGCTCTTCGTAGCCCCGACACGGACCCACCGATACAGGCAACTTGCACACGTCTGCAAATATATTTTTAGCCATTATTAAATTGATTTTTGCTTTGCTACTGCAGATTTGATGAATACTGATATAATAATTAGTTAGCCATAATATTTCAAATTAGTTATTTATAGTAAAGTACTACTATCAGATCGAATTAAATATATTTCGGTAACACTATTTTCATTAAACTGAACAAGGATACGATTGTAATTTGGACAAAAGGTTATTAAAATTACAGGCTTTGATACGTCGGTATCTTCAAAAACTAATGTGCTAGATATTGAAGAAGAAATTTTAGAGGTATATAAATCTCTAATATCAATTTCAACTCTCGTATATAATTATATTCTATTGTTTACTTTAAAAGGCCCGCATAGGAAACTTCCAACTTCTGCGACTACGTTTACAAGCTTTCTCTCACAAAATAAAATCTACTATCATCTCTTCAAAATCTAAGAAGAAAAATAATCTAATTTCTAAAGAAAATTACTAGTAATAAAATCTTACTTAGTAATTTATATAATTACAAAAGTTAAATTAATTCTCATCTGATATTAACCATGGGTTGGTTCCGAAACCGAATGTTTCTTTAAATATTTCAATGTATAACTCAGCTTCAAAAGAAGCTAAATAAAAACATGTGAAATACAAAAAATGAAAAAATATATAAAGCAACAGCGATGACGGCCGAAAAGATTGACGATTAGCTTGAAAGGAGCGGCCGTGACCTCCCACTGAACAGACTTAAGAGCGCTTATTCCAATTGCCGCTTGTCAATTTTTGCTATTTTTAAGCTCGATGCGCGTAACCACTGCTATAATCAAGCCAATCGATATAAAACATCGTGAGGCTATTACATTGTTTATTCCGTATATATTTTCAGTGGGTTTTATTTCGATTATTTTTGTTCAATTATAGAATACTGGATATACACACAGTTAATATATAAAAAATAAAAACTATTAGTAAAATATTAAAATCGAATGTCGAATTTTACGGTGCTTAAGATTTGAGTAATTATATTTTTAAATTTTGTCGTCAAAACATCTAATCCAACTTTTGTGTGATATGTAAATTCTACAAAAAAAAATTACTAACCTTTAAGGACAATTTAGTGCCATTTATTTTTTAATTAGACTTCATTATACAATTTAGTGCCATTTATTTTTTAATTAGACTTCATTATAAATGGCAAGTATTTATAGTAATTAAATACTGGTCCTAAAAACACTTTATCACAAAACAATAAGTCAACATCAATGGCGTTTCTAAGATCAACAATAGTCAAGCGATACGTACGGGGTAGTAATTAAGTAAGTCATTTACGACTAGGATTGTATTATACTAATTTGATATATCCCCTCGCCATTTTTACTTATTCATTGAATTTCAAAAAACCATTTGGTAAGTGCAAATCTGCATTATATAGAGCCTCGATGCGGTCGGTCATATTCTTAAATATGATGTTAGCCGATGCACAATATTTAGTCTGAAATACTGTATGTATCTGTACTATGTTCATATTTAATATATGTCTCCATATACTTTGTACATATTTTCTAACATATTATCTTTATCTTTAAGTTCCTTTTAGTAGTTCCTAGTAGTAGTTAGTAGATTGACTAATAAATGTATAAATATTAGATTTAAAATAAAAACCTTCTGAAATGGTCTCATTCTCGCAGGTACTGTCTTCTCCGTCGCAGAGCGCTTCTTGTTGAGTCATTGTGAACTGACAACGATCTAAATGTTCCTGCACCAGTGAGTCTACTTTTGGATCATCACTTGTTATATTCTCAAACGGGAGCTCCTATTGCAATGATAAATTAAACATTAATATTCTTATTAGGCAGTGCCGTAGTAGTAGGTTAAACCCTCCCACTAGTTTAACCTAATTGTTTTTCTTTATTATTTTATTACTGGGATTTAAAAAAAAAACATCTGGCTTACAATGTTCTGTAATTCGGCGAATCGAATATTCCAATCTTGTAGTAGCCTTTTCGTTAGTTGTTTCTGCACCCGCGAGTCACGAGATACATAGAGACGTGTGCGAATTCTACGTCCGCGCCCGCAACGCGCCGAACACGGTGACCATCCACCCCATGCGGTTATGGGACAATCAGATCGCGGATTATCCTAAAAACAAAAATGTTTTGCTACCAATTCCTGATAAAAGTATAATATGCCTTTTTTACATATACCTATATTATCAAAGATACCAAAGCTGTGGATAAAAACCAATTCTAATCAAAGAACTAGTAAAGATAAACAAATCCTAGATAATCCTATATAATATCTATATAATGCACGATATACATACATAACTCTGCTATATTTTGACCTACAGATAGTTCTTGATTAATATACCTTTAGATATAATATAAACCCATTCCCTATCACTACTCTTATACATTTTAATTTTCCTTTCAAAGTCCCGACAGCAAATAAGTCATCATTTAAAAGGGTAACATTTCACGAATCTCAAAATATATATATTATTTATCAGATAAATTATTTGAGATTTAGGCCAATGATATCGCGTCAATTCATGTATGTTAATTTATGTCAAGCAAAGTTCATTTAGGTCATGTATTTTTATTTTATGCATAAAAAATGGACTTCCTTGGCGTTCGAGCTTGCTTCATGCAAAACTTCAACAAATTCGTTTCAGTGGTTTAGTCGTGAAAGCGTAACAGACAAAGTCACTTCCACATTTATAATATTAGTATAAATTTTCTGCCAACGGTCTCATACCTCAGACAATGATTTTCCTTTTTTTATCTGTTTTGTATTAGTAAGTCTCAAAGAGTTATCGTGAAGGGCGTGTAGTTGATACTTCGGGCACTGTAGGATGCAGCAGTTTATCCGATCGGCATTACATTTGATATATATTATATAACTTTACTGGTATATGTGCTAATTTTTATGCTTTAGCTTTAAGAATGACTTGTACTGTTTGTTTCCCTAATAAAGTAAAAAAATAAAAATACTATTTTAATATATATTATGTACATGTATGTACCTACATCAATGAAGAATACTAGGCCAAGAAACGTTTGCTGGATGTTTTTGATCTTTAAAATTATATTTATACATTTAAATACTCACTACAAAAAACCAATCGTAGTTTGTAGCATTCGCTAAATCTCCAGTAGGTCTGTAACGGAAAATAATAAATCATTTTCATGTCGATAATTATAGATTACAAAACAGAACTGGTTTATAAATGTTTACATTATTGTTCAAAACCCAGTGCACTAACTTGAAACAAGGTCCCGCTTCGCACGGCATGGCCTGGCTCATAACAGCGCGGGCGCGAAAGCCGACGCTGCAGCGCTTGTGCGCGCGCGGTACCAGGTAGTGCCGGGTACGCGCGCGCACACCGCAGCCCACGCACGGGGACCACTCGCACCACGCCGACATTGCACATGGACCCGTCGTTTCTGCCGCTTCTGGCTCGTAATCTGACTTCACTCTGTTTAAGGATAAAAGTTATTTCGTATATTATACCTACGAATTAAACGAGAAGTGTGAATACATTCAATAACCAGTTATTTTGAATTTTGAAGTAAAGTTTACTTGAAGAATTTATTTTTTACAACAAACTTGCTGCAACAAAATTAACAAAAAAAAAATCAGACCTGCAATGCAACCTCGGTCCGTGACAAGTGCGATAGTCAGTGAGGGAAGCCCGACATGCGTCGGCTCTAGCACGTGCAGGATACATGTAGTGTCGCTGACGAGCGGCCTGTCCTGACCCGCAAGTCACACTGCAGGGCCCCCATAGGCCCCACGCGTGAGTGGCGCATGAGCCACCTGGACCACTCACTACGCCGTCGGTAGATTGCAGACCACCGGATTCTAATATAAATATACTAGAAGGTAAATATTCTTGTGCATTGTTGAAATATATATAATTTTTTAGTGTATTAATTCAAGAAAAGAACAATGAAGAACATTTTTCAATAATTAGGCTTAAAATATGTAAAATAATCTTCATAAATACCTACAACTTCACAGCTTTTTTCGTAAAGTCGTAACCTGGTTAATCTGAGTCGAGCAAATGGACGCATCTCGCCAGTAGAACTAAAGAAAGGAGATCGCGCATCGCGAGGCCAATCGGGTCGAATAGCTCTTACTGGAGTGGGTGGGATTGTTGGACTACGACGAGACTATTAATAAATAATAATAATTAATTAATAAAGTATTAGTATACTTATTTCATTTTATAACGAGCGTTTACTGAAGAAAAGCATTTGCTAAATGCATACGATATATACGATATGTTTAAGCTGAGCTTATTTACGTCGATAAATATTGTCTTTTTATGAGAAATTACCGTATAATTGATTCCGTTATCAGTTCCAGCGTCGTATGGATAAAGTGGTAGAGTAGCTGATCTTCGCCAAGTGCAGTTTGCATTACACAGTTCTAAAGCCGAAATGCCGACAATCCAGTCTGGAGATGGTGCTAATTTTGCAGCCAAAGAAATAAGATGGTGCTTAGCGTCCACTCGAAATACTGCAAAAGTAGTGGGAATACCACCACTTGCAACTTGCTGCCATGAAATTCCGCGAGCTTTAATTATCGTGCGAATGTGATCACTCTGAAACAATATTATAAAGTAAATATTCAATTATACAATAGGAATATATTACAACGTAAGGAATAATTATTTCTCACTTCAGCCTTAAGTTCTTTCTCAAGCGCGATAGTAGTACCATCGTCAGCTAAACGTCGCACACCAGTACTTGCAACTCTACCTTCCTGCCACACTCGGTACTGTGCCGTATGAGATGCACCAATGACGTCACCGAAATGGGCACGCGCACTCTCCGGAGGAAACTCACGTGGATGAGTGTTACGACTCCAAAGACCTTCAAATGTAATCTGAAAATAAAAATGTCAATGACCAATAATTTGTCAAATTTAATCAAAGCCGACAGAAATAGATCCTTAATAGTCATGCTTACTTCATATTTAGCCTCATCACATGCACAACAAGGCTCAATGATTGGCGGCTGACGGCTGAGACTTGCGGATCCTGTTGGAGCAGGACAAATCTTCCTTGCCAATATGGAAGTTTTAGATCCTTCTGCATGAGAGGCTCGAGCACACAATCGCACGCACGACTCAGATACGATAGATGGTGCGCTCCAAATCACCTATTAGCAAAATCAACGATTTGCTTTCAATAAAATATACCTACCTCACTAAAAATCTTTTAAATAAATATAGCTAAATTATTGGCAATCATGACCATCTAGATGCAAATCCATTATTTCGAGTCACGCTACGAAATATTAAAATGTATGGTTTTTGTTTCACTTTTATGTAATACTTTATACTATAATATAAACTATTTAAATGATTCTAACACATATAAAAAACAATTAACATTTTACCACCACGCTCTTCCAATGCAGTTCGGTAGGACAGATATAGATATTTATAGGTACATATAGGATATTAGATACAAACTCACGCTGCTTTCCATCACCGCCGCGCACGAGATAAATTATAAAAACAAATTAAGCAGAATAAAATTTGAGATGCTGGCCCGGACTTTGAGGTTAAGATTTACGTATTAAAACAATGGGCAAACTTAACTTAGTAATTTAAAAAATAACAAGTTGTCCTTGCTTACTTGAACTTCGGTTTTTGGATGTGCCGTCGCGTTGTCGACCGCTGGATTACATTCTTCAAATGATTTAGTCTGCGCATCAAAAGCTTGAAACGCTCCAAATGACAAACTGTTTACTTTGCTACTATTGGTACCATTTGTACTATCATTTTGCGAGTCTTCCACAACTTCGGCCCATATCATAAAGCCCACGAAAGGCGTAGGACCTTTACCGCTATCTACGCCTTGCAGAGACACTAAATAAATTTATATTATTAATTAATATATTACATTAATGCAGTACTACATACAATCATTATTTACAACAAGCAGCAATTTAATTAACAGGTACTTTTTTATTTGTTTTAACAAATCACAAATAGAAATACTAAGGTATTTCCATATACACCATTAGGTTAATGATTAATTGCTTTATATAAGTTTATAGAGGTATTTATATTATTCTATATTTTATTTATCATTACAATCATGATCGTACCCGTATAAAGTTCTCCTGGTAAGAATAAATCAGGATCGCCAGCTACGCCTAACTTGTACAGTGAGTCTGCAGGCTGCGCGTGGGGGGGCGCTTGTTCGCATGGTTTCAATGTAGCATTCGAAGCAAATGTCTCTCCCATCATACATATTACAAATAGCAGAAGCATGTTGAATCTACTAACTAAATGACAGAACGAACTGCCCGGTGGGTCTAGAGGTTGAGCACTAAAAAGTTTTTTGAATTTAGAAATCTGAAAACAAAATATTTAACTTACTATTAACTAAGTTTCAGATGAATTCTAAATCTCAATGTTGCCGACTGCAAATATCCTATTTAATTTAGACTATTAAGTATAAATTAAATTTATTTTGTAGTTGTCAGTTTCTATTCAGTCATGGAAATTGGTAACTAATGCTTTTAGAGAATTTCTTTAGCCTTATAGAAAATTGTTGTTGCATGTTTAATTAATATATATATTTTTTGTAAATATTATCGTCATGTTTAAGTAATTTGATACTGCAAGTTTGGGTTATTTCCTTAGAAACATTAATATCAAATGTTTATAATTAAACAGATTTAAATCTTAATCATTTTGTCAGAATACAATCAAAATGGTTTTAGTATTTCGTACACTATAAAGGCTAAAAACCAATTAACAGAAAACATAGATATTAAAAACTGATGTTATTAATTTTCTGATTTCTTTGACTGAAACGAATCTAAATTAAAAACATTGAGAAAAATCGGGGAAAAGTTAATACGCACGGAGACACGAAGAATAGTTAGTCGATAGTACTAAATACTAAAAACTTTACGATTGAATATTTAATAAAACAGATAAAATATTGCTATACAATTAATAAAATTACTAGGTACACTTATAGTAGTCATAATAAGCTCCAAACCTTCTTCTCAAAGGGAGGACTATTTAGCCTAGCAAGGGAACAATCATATTATATTGTATTATTTTAGATACACTTTTAACGGGTGATTTTATTAACGATATTTTATTTTGCAAATAAAAAAGTGAAAAAAATATCTATTAATATATGTATATTCAAAGACAACATTATTATATAAGAAAAAATAAACATCCAACCAAAACACAAATAAATAATTATTTATATAGATATTTATTTTATTTTAAAAAATAAAGCAATCCCCGTACATCATTCTAAATCCCTCTTGACACGACTGTATAACATATTGAAATTTAATAAGTATGTAATCCTACTTAACAAACAAAGGGTCGAAACGCTAGCCTAAACAAAGAAAGGTCACTAACCTACTTATTTAGTTCACAAATTAATAATATTTGCATTCATCTTTAATTTTATTTTAGTTAAATTGCTATAATGTTGAATTTTATTCAGTTATATTAAATAATTCATCGCGATTTATTTGTGTTAAAAGGCACACGCACGTAAAGCCGCCCGCCCTTCGCGAGTTGCGGGGCTGAACTGTGAGATGCGAATGTATGAACGAATCTTGAATGCTAAGGGTGGATTAACACGTACATTTAATACGTAACATTATTGAATACTTAAACAATTGTAAGACAAAATCGGGGTAAAAAATAAATGAAAGTTATAGTAAAAATGGTGTTTTCAAACACAAACATTCTCTGATTTTTAACTTAATTCGTTTTGCGTTCAATGCGTGGTTAAAGTTTTATTCATTTAAAGAAATAACTTTTTCATTCAACTTTTTTCAACTTACCTATACGAGAAAAAGTATTAACCAAATAATGCTTCCTGTGACTTAACGAGAAAATATTAAAGGATTTTTTCAATAATGACGGATCAATATTGAAATTAAAAAGTTGTGTGAGGGATTAATGTAATTATTTTTTACTTGAAAGTAATCATTCGTCCGTCATTTAAATGCGGCTACACGAATCAGAGTGGTATTATATTCGATGATTATCGCATATATCCTGCTGATTTTTTAACAAAGGACTGGTATATATTGACTTTAAGGGCGTCGGTCGTTTGCGTCTTATTGACTAGACTTCGGAAACCCCACAATAAAAAGACTAACGGGGTCAAATCGCACGATCATGGTGGCCAATCCACGTCACATCTTTGTGAGATAACCATACACTTAAATTTTTCACGCAGAATGATCATAGTGGCATCTGCTGTGTGGAATGTAGCGCCGTCCTGTTGGAAACACGCGTTGTCGTCGTCTTATCACTCGTATTATCGTTCTGCACAGACATAATTGCTTTTTCACATCGAGCCGGCTGCCTCAGATTTGGCAATCAAACGCCGGTAAGTCGACTACGAAGGGACACCGTACCTACCGTGTAATACTAATGGTCGCACTAAATTTGCATTAACAAACACTCATTTCCATACTGATTTTTGTACCCCAAGAGTAAAATTAAAATACCCATATAGACAATCGTAATAGACAAAATTAAAATTAATTATATGTACAAAAGCAGATCTTATCTCTAAGAAAGCAACTTTCCAGAGATCTTTGAATAAAAGACATGTGATTCACAAAGCAGTGAGAGCTTAAACAACTATTACTATACAGTTTGAACTATTATAGAATAAATGTGAGTAAAATAAATATATTTTCTACATAAACATGTTCATACAACATACATGTAACTGTACATATATAATACATGTATAAATATAATAAAGTTTATAAAACTCTGAGGTATTGTAAATAAAAACAACCATTTTTAGTTAATTTAAATATTTATTTTAAAATACTTAAAGCTTAGAAAGACATTTAATAATCAAAAATTACTAAAATTTTACTAAACTTTTTGTTTTAGCAAATACTTAACTAGTTCTTATTTCTAAATTTAAGAGATATAAAAAGATACATCTAAATTGGATAAAACGTTTTTGAAAATATTATCTAGTTTCGTAATTCGACTAATATTAGTAGTTCTAGATCAAAATCTAGTGATATTTAAAAGTTACAAATTTATTTATATAATAAACAATGCATATACTCTGCAAGAAAATCTAATTATATAATTAAATAATCATAGTGACTAGTCAAAACTAGAAAATCTTATAAATAATATATAACTTTGGCCTATCCTATTTTAAAGTGCATAAAGACAAACACCAAACAGCGACTACACTATGCGATGCGAAGATCTTTTAAAATCTTAATATTTATTTTGCTATAATTAATAAAGAATTATTGAAAAACAGCCCGTCAATTTATAAGTATATAATATATATTACATAATATACATGAAAAAAAATATATGAAAAAGAAATAGCATTAACTATATTGAAATGTATTTTTGTGTCATAGACAATGAAGAGACATTAACTGGTCTCTTTGAATATTGATATATATTTATCACTGAAATATAATTAAAACGATTGGAAGATCGACAAAAAAGTTTGTACGTTATACTAACACGATTGCTCAGTATGAAATATATAATGGATGAAGTGAAACTTTTACACATTGTTTCGTCTGTGTTGAATAAAAAATAACATTACAATCACAACAACTTACAAATTAACATCAATACAAATTCGGTATGTACTCAACACACTACAATTATGTCATATCATCTTTATAGATTACTAAAATCCTGTCAATTAAATAGTTTACTCATTTTTTATAAATTGTCACACAACGACATTTTCCTAAAGTCGGGCCGTTACAATTATAATGAAACATGACTTCTACAATGCTGAAAGTGTAAAGGTCGATTCAGCTCCAGCTCGTAGCTGGTCTAGTGCGTAGCGTCCAGCTCGTAGCGTGGCAGACGTAGCCACGTAAAACTACTACCTCATATCTACCGACAGATGGCTCACGGACGCCTTTTCAAGGATAAAGTAGTATGAAAGCGTTACATTGATATCCATTGTAAATTCAGGAAATTTGATTGAATAATCTGTTACGAATATAAAAGTATGTCTTAATTTTGACGCTGATAATACTAGTAAACGAGAAGAACACATATCGTAAATTATTAACACTGACGATAAATCAACGTAGTATGACCTACTTCTAAACAAGGGTAACGTATTTAAAGGCGGTATCTTTCAAATTAGAGGACACGTTACCGTTTATTAATATCCTTGATCAAAAAAGCTTATAATATCGAACTCGTTACATTAGTTTTCTATGCTTTTCTTTTGCTGAACTGCAACGAGACGAATACATACTAACCGCGCGGTCACACCAGACGCCAATCACACAGACAAGTCGCGCGTGCGCGTACGGATACGACCAATGGCTAGATTTGAATAGGATCGTAGATAATATATGGGGTATACGTATATGGGGGATGTCTGAGCTGGGACGTGTCGGCGGAGAGGGCCCGGCGTAGCGGAGGCAGTTAGGACTGCGGGCGGTTGGGCGGGCGGTCGCGGATCTCCAGCACGTGGTCGATGGGCTGCGGGCGGCCGTCGGGCCCGATGCGCGCCGGCTTCACCGCGCCCTCCGACAGCATCTTGTCGAACAGGTTCACCAGCTTCATCGCCTCGTATTCTTTCTAAAAGTTATCGACGTCATTTAATATTTGGAAAATTTATGAATAGTAACAATTAAAAACAATCTATATTTTTCAAATATTTCAATATAGATTGTAATTTATCTTTACTGTAATGTCTGTAGGTCTATCTGTCTGTCGGATGCTCTTCACGGCCAAACCACCGAACCGAATTTGGTGAAATTCAGTATAAAGCAAGTTTGGGACTCTAAGGACGCCTTATGCCTAATAACTAGTAATAGTACTATAGGTTTTTTATACAGAAACATAAACATTGGAATTGATTTCATGTATAAGTTTACACTTGTCAACCGTAAATCCAAAGAAATCTTGCGGTTAGCGTTTGTGAGGTTTGACTACTACAATGATATATTATTATTGAATTGTACAAAAAGATAGGAAATTGACGCAAATATCCGCTACCCATTCATTAATTAAATTGCTTTTCCCACGAGAACATCACTAACATAAAAATGACGCATGTGAAATTTGAAATTGCTTTTACTGTGAATTATAACGGCTGCCTTAGACTAACAGAAAGAAATTACTTGCCAATTGAAAATACCATAAGCGATCTACTGACGCATTTAGTCGAATAAGGTCAGCTGCCGTTTTTACTAGGCTGATATAAACATCGAAAATACACTATGGTAGAAAAGTAAGCACCACAGTCACTACACTATACAAATGGTCTACTATATTCCTTAACCATAACAATATACATTGTAACAATATAGGTAGTAATATTTAATATTTATGCCATCCCAAAATTTCCTATAAAACTATCCAGAAGGTGGCAATACTTTGCTTTGCAAATCGTTTAGTTAATCTTTTGTTAACAGCAATGATTTTTATTTGTGAAAAATATTTGAATGAGCCAGTGTAATAACAAGAGACATAACATCTTAGTTCCACTGGTTGAATGGATAATATTTCTTTTCCGTTATTTTTTTTAGGCAGAGATGATTAATGACCATCGGTATTCTATTTTCTCGAATCCCATATAATTAAAAAAGAACTGAATCAAACAAAATATTATTAACCTGCTCATCGGTCATGCCCTCGAACGGATTCGACCGGGGAGGTCTCGTGCACCCCACGACTGGATCGATGCGAGGTTGCGCTTCCAAATACTCCTCAGTGTCGGAGTCTTCACTGCTGGAAGAGTATAGCACGGGACCGCGGCTGCTGCCCATCAAGCCCTTTTGTGCTAAGTGACCGGCCGCGTTACCGAATCCGGTATACTTGACCATACGACCCACTAAAAAAAGTACATATATTGTTATATGTAGTAGAATACTTCTCCTGATCGAATATCAAAGACTGCCATCTGCACAGGAGATTAATATCTCCTAATGAGTATATGTGAGAAGTGCTGTCTCAATAATATAAGTCTTGGTCGAAACCAGACAGTTATCAAGCAAAGCAAGTTTGTATGGAAATTCGTCATATGGATATCAGTATTAAGGCTTAAGGATTTAATGAGATGTGTTAGAACTTTTTCTAAATTCATGACCTAAGGTGGTAAACATAGAATGATGGTTTATACATTAGCAATTTTCATGTTACCAAAATGGAATCGGTGTTGAGGAATCAAAAAAATGCAGTCTTTAGTGTTTTTGAAAATCCATTCCATAAGGGGATGAAAGAAAGGATTTTATGGAAGTTCGTCATTTCTGAAAATTTTAACTTTAATGTTTCCGATGGTATATCCCATCGATACTCGGCTCTTTATATAATAAACTGAATACATAAATAACACGCTCACCTTTTTCTTTGCATAGAATGAATAGAAACTCGGCGACCAGATCTCGAACAGATGTTACAGGGGTAGTAAGAAGCCTGCACAGCTGATTACGAAGTGTGTGTCCCTTCTCAGGTGGTCTTGAGACATCTCGTAACGGTGGCAGCACAACCTGCCTTAAATACTTGCGTTGAGCTCGACAACCGCGGGAGCTTTTGTTCAAAACGGTCAAAATTGGAGACAGGTTTTCATATTGATTTTTTGTACTCTGAAACAATATAACAGTTTTTATGGATATACCATTTGATAAGGAAAAATGATATATATGACAATTGAAGTCATTTTGCAGCTTTACTCTAAAAAAATCTCCTGAATACAAATACAAGTCCACCTGACTTGTATTACACTCCCCGTATTAAAAATACCTGCCAAGTTTTTGTACTGTTTACCATGTTCAATAGGATCACAGGATGGATATAAATATTTGTTATATTTGAAATTTTATTTATACATGACTCTCAAAATTCTTTGTTAAGGTTAATCCAAAAATATATCCTTCAAATATCGCCTTTGTAAAAGAACTTTATGTAATATCACCTCAACCTTCTCCCCCCCCTTTTATTAATTCTTACCCGCAATATACCAAGATTGTTATGTGGTTATTATGCATTGTATTTGAAAATGTATAAATTAGAACATCAAAATGCCAGATGGATGAGAATATTAACTTTTTTGTGCAAGTCAGGTAGCTCTTCTTATAACATATTTCTGTGATTACTAACCTCAATTGTTTAAAACAAAGAAGATTCACATTGTGTTTGTTGGTAATAAAAAAAATAGTCTATAATTACTGATCATTTAGTAACAAATTATATGTTTCTTTAAAAATTCTTACAGTTGTTATTGAGAGTCTATATTGCAGAAGCTGGAGCAAGGCTTGTAAAGCATCCATGTTTCTGCCATCATATATATTTTGTGCTGTTTCTCCATCATTCAACTCCGGTGTCAAATACTGATAGAAAACTGGTGGAACACTAGAAAACAATAATAACTTATCACTTACATTATGCATGAGATACATAAATAATACTAAGTATGAAAGTTTATTATTAATAGTAAGTAATAATGTCCAGTGTAATTATTAATATTCAATGTTATTAAAGTAAAAGATTATATACTATGATTACATTACTAACCTGGTTAACAAGTTAGCAATGTTACTGTGTAGCTCCATCAACTTATCTTGTGTTGGTACATGAGCATATAGTAATGTGGTTAATGCTGGCATTAATCTTAGGTACATTCCCTCATCTGCCTCACTCACTGGCTCCTCAGAACCAGAATGCAACATAAGGTTGAACTGTGTCTTCAATATTTCACACATTATTGCTTGTTGGTTCTCCTATTAAAATATAATATCAAATATTATAGCAGTTATCCCTCAAAATGAAGTTAAAAATTATTAATTACAAACTTAATTAAAATATATTTGAACGGCATTCAAAAACGAAATACATTTATATTCAAGGAAGCTTTTACAATCACATTTGAATCATCATAACATAATTGTATTTAATTCTATAGCTACCACTTATTGAAAATGTATATTTTATTACTCAAATTTGTTATTAAGTAAAAAAAATTACCTGTAAAAAACAGTTATGGGACCCCTCAATAACATCACACACTCCAGCAACCTCCATTTGAGGCTCCGTTGCTTCGACAACAAGCTCATTCAAACAACTTATTAAGTAATCCATTCCATGTAAATCATTTTTTATTTTAGCCTTTATGTCTTGTCTTAAGGCTGTCAAGATGAAAAGCAATTTCATATCAAAAAGCATTATCTCATCTTTAAAAGATATTTCTTTATAGGAGCGCAGTCTTGCCACTAGCCCCTGGGCTATGCTAGTGTGGGCACACAATGCCCGAGCTACTTCACTGTTGAAAGCTATGTTGCACAAGCATTTCAGTGCCTCAACTACCACTTCCTTCATAGGCATATCAACATCCATTGTATCCTCAGGATCAACAAAATTGAACAAGCCTGCCTTTTCTATTAATGTTATAATCCATTTTTCGCAGATCAAACTTTCAAGTTCAGTTTTATCTCGGCTGAATTGGAATTAAAATAAACTTTTTACATGCTGATTACAACTAATCAATTGTATTAAATAAATATTTATAAACCGATCAAATTTTTAAATATTACAATTTTAAAATTTACCTTAAAAGTCTTATTGTAGTTAAGCACAGAACATGAATACTTTCTGAAGATTTTGATTGAAGATGTTGAAATAATGCCGCCCATAACGAAACACGTCTATTATTCGTCAATAGGAAAGGAAACGAAAACACGTTGTCATTCTGAAAATACATTGAAATATTTAAAATCTTAAATTAATAACAACTAAAAAATTACAGCATTAAAAACTTACAACTTTTAAAAAATTCTCTAGTATTTGGATGATTTCACTGAAATTATTACCACCTAAAACAGTTATTTCGTCTTCGTTCATAATTATAGTATAATAATACCGTTTGTTATTTATTAAATTTAGTTAAACTCGAGGTTGATTATAATTTTACTTGGTTCAAATGAAAACAGAGAGCAATTTTAATTACAAATGATAAATATGACAATTGACAATTGACATGACATACCAGTCCCCTGAATATTGACAATTTCAGAATAAGACAGAACTAATAATTCTCCATAGTTTACTGTTGAGGTAGGTAAGGGCATGTGTCTATAAATAAAAAGTGTGCCTTAAAATGTATTAAAATAAATAGCACTGTTAACACTTGTTTGTAACTTGATAATTTAAAGTATCGTGATAATATTCGGTAGAGTAAGACAGCTTGGAATTGAATTGGAGAAGGATAGGCAAACTTCCTATAGTAATAATAAATTATTTTACGTGGTGATAAAACTTTTGTGCAAGTCTGTCTACGTAGATACAACCACCTCATTATATATTCTACCGTCAAGCAGCAGTACTTAACATTTTTGAGTTCCAGTTTGAAAAATGAATGAGAGTAACTTCAGATATCTAGTATTGTTCCAACTATTCCAAAGTTGTTAACGCATTGGCGAATGGTATGGTTAATATTTATTACAGTGCTAATGTCTGTAGCCTATGGTAACCACTAACTATCACACTATTTAAACAATTTTAGAATAAAATTAACTACTAGCTAACGTAAATTATGTTTCTATACATTGAAAATTTTATTTATAAACGCATAATTCATGATAGCTTCAGATTAAACACATTAGACAGTAGGTATACTATATAGGAGTCCGCTGGGGGCGGCACGATGCACGAAACATATGTTCTGCCTAAGGTTAAAGGGGATTTGTATTATTTAGGGGGGTATGTCTGAACTAAATAAATTTATTTTTTAATTAGTATTCTATCCGCATATGTACTATTAAAAATAAAGTTTTTCAATAAACTCTACAAACTATTATGATAATATTATTCTGATATAATTTTTGTTTGAATTTTTTTATAACTTCTGAAATTGATTTTATACATGGTTTTTAGAAAGATATGCAATTCGATGCTTAAATTTATAATCTACATTAGGTCACTCAATTTTTGACAGTGACATAAAAATTTGACTTTTAAATGAAACTACACAGAATTACATATTTCGGAATCAGAGAAGACCAGGTTTCAGGTCTTATCATATTAAGGTAATTCAGAAAGGCCTGAAAATGGCTCCAGTAACCCTAACAGGCCATTTGGCAACTAAAATTATACGTAAGTTTACTTAACTATCATATATTTTTCTATAATAATAAAAAATATAAAGCTCTTACATAATTCTCAGCTTATATTTGACATATTTTTCTAGACAACAAAAATAAATTATCTATTTGTAATCATTCAAATATAATCAGTAACATATAGAACTTAATTTCGTTTATAATTTTACCCAATTACCAGCTAAAAATGGATACATGAGTATTGTTTACATCAAGTCTGCGCAGTATAGCAGTGAAGGAAAACTCAATTTGGCCGCTTACAAGAGAGGAACTGGTGGTCGTAGTAGCTTCAATGGAGTTGTGGCGACTGTGTTTGGCTGTACAGGGTTTGTTGGGCGGTATGTTTGCAACAAGCTTGGCAAAACAGGTACCCAGGTCAGTGGCTGTATAACCCAATAATATTTAAACAACATTTTTCATTTCTTATTACTATATCATTACTTCAAAAAAAGCACACATTTAGGGTGCATTTTCTTCATGCTGGAAGGTCAGGGAAAAGTCAAAGAAAAGTCAGAACAGCTGGGAGTTCTGGAAAATTGAGGGAAAATTGAAATTGTACTCTGTTTACGTCATAAAAATTTTATGTGTCTGTTAAATGGGGAATATCATTAATTTCTGTATAGTCTCCACTGTAAAAATATATACTATACTTTATCTTTCTTTAAAATAGAATACAAATGGTAATGAAAATTTGAAAATTGATTATTGCTATAAATAATATTGTCCAAATACCCAATAGAAATCACTCTATGACTCTCAAAACCATACTAAACCTTTTATAAATAATATGTAGAAATTAAATAAGCAATAAAAGTAATTGTTAAATTGCAGATGATATTGCCTTATAGAGGTGACTTCTATGATGCGGCAAGATTGAAAGTTTGTGGTGATCTTGGTCAAGTTTTGTTTACACCGTTTCACTTACAAGATGACGAATCCATTGCTAAAGCAGTCCGTTATTCGAATGTTGTAATTAACCTTATAGGTCGAGACTATGAGACTAAAAACTTTAAGTTTAATGATGTACATGTTGATGGAGCCAGGCGTCTAGCAAGGTAATAACAAAACAGTTATCCTTGATTTATTTACATTACTGCTTTGACTTGTCATTTTAAAAACTAAGAACAGTCTTCTAAATAATAGATCCTTGTTTTCCAAATACTTATTTACAATTAAACAATTACAGAATCAGTAGAGAAATGGGGGTAGAGAGATTTATCCATTTATCTTACTTAAATGCTGAGGAACATCCAACTCCTCTTGTTATGAAGAAACCATCCATGTATAAAATCAGCAAGTACTTGGGTGAATGTGCTGTCAGAGAGGAGTTTCCTACTGCAACAATTCTTAGAGCTTCTGATATCTATGGTTCAGAAGACAGATTCTTAAGGTAATTTAGTGTAATTACTTAAACTTAGTCTCAGTTTTCTTATCATTATAAAATTGGAACAGCTATTAATTATACAGATAATAGGGCAAGCCTCTCTAGAAAATTACATCAGTTATTCTACAATACTTAGTATGGTGGTGTGTTGTGTTCAATTTTAAAGGCATGAGAGTCATAACTTCTATCTTTTTTTTCTGTCTGTTCTTTTAGTGCCGATCAGAGTTAGATTTACTGGGCCTGAGGTCTAGAATTCTTTGCTGAATAAATTGAATTTTTTTTTAATGTTGTTTGTTTCAATCAAAATTTAATGTGGGAATAAAATCATTTATAAACATATGTACATATAGCAAATTATAAATAATGAACAGAATTCAAAAAATTTTTAGTTTTTAGAAATTTAATTTGGCGCTTTTAGAAAATAAACCAGTAACCACAGATGTATTTCCCTTAATCTGGCCTTACTTAAATTATGAGCCTCATTTAAAGACAAATGTGATTGTTTAGTGTCAGTCGCCCACTTGCCTTTCTGGCTTAATGATAAAATTAAACAAATTATTTTACACAATAATAATAATTAGAAAGAAATATTAGTATATATAATAATAATTAATAAATAAATATTGGACAAAATCACATACATTACTCTGATCCCAGTGTAAGTAGCTAAAGCACTTGTTATATGGAAAATCAGAAGTAACGACAGTACTACAAACACCCAGACCTAATAAAACATCGAAAACGAATTAACTTTTTCTATATCGAAACTAATTCTCGGTCGGGAATCGAACCCGGGATCTCGGAGTAGCGTACCCATGAAACCGGTGTACACACTACTCGATCATGGAGGTCATCAAATATGTTGAGATGTTATGAAATATAATTTATTTTTTATTTTTGTGGGATATACACAAGGTCACAATCCTGTTCCTCATGAGTTAAGCTTACATTTCTCACATAAATCAGAAATATAATAATATTCAAGTAATTTTTAATTATGATCTCTTTTAATTTTACTTTCAGAGCTTTTGCTTCTCTTTGGCGCATTCATAGCCATATCATGTCACTGTATAAGAATGGTGAAGCGACAATTAAGCAACCAGTGTATGTTGGTGATGTGGCCCAAGCCATCCTGAATGCTGCCCGCGACCCTGACACCAGATGTTTGACATATCAAGCGGTTGGGTAGGTATAATAAAAGGAAATCTTCCATAAATTGCTTAAAAAAAATCTACTGATAAATTATGAATAAAAACAATTATTTCTGCATTTAAGTACAATAGTTGAGTTGTTTGTAATTGTTTTTTTTATTATCAGCCACAATTTGATTAAAATATCCTTATTTGTTTTATAGTTCTTCGGAAAAAAAAAAGTAGTGTATTCATAATATACCTACATATATCTGTTAATGAGATTTACTTGTGAGTGTCGTTTCAGACCTAAACGTTATCTACTACGTGACCTTGTTATCTGGTTCTACCAACTAATGAGAAAAGATGAGAATTGGGGATTCCGCCTGATGGACATGAAATACGACCCTCTTTTGCCTCTGAAGGTTATGGTGGTTAACATGATATCACCTGCCTATCCATTTGGAAACCTGCACTGGGAAAGCTTGGAAAAGGTAAATACATGAAATGCTTTCATATATTATAAAATATGTAAACTATTTAGTGCCCCAACAACCCCAATGCCTTAACCCTGCCTTGATAAAGATTATCAACAAAACAAATTTTATAAAATAAATATAATATGAATTTTAAACTATAAGAAATAAGACTTTTAAATTCAAATTTAAATGGGATCAAACAATTTACATCCCTTAAACAAAAAGACAATTGCAAATTATTTTATAAATGACAGGAGTTCTGAATAACATTCATAAATAACCGAATTGATAACTTCCTTTTTTGATGGTGGTTAAAATTTCAAATATAAGTATAATCATTTCTTTGTGTGTCACCAATCAGATTTAATATTATTAATTGTCTGCTGAATATATCAAAATAATTAGCTGTTCCATCATTTGTCACTGTGTCTTACATCCATTATTTTGTCTTAGGATTGTTCTAATATATTTGAAAATTCTAATTCAAGTGGAATTTCTAAAGAGCTATTTTAATTACGGAGCACGCTTAAAATGTTTCCTTCATTGTACTGTGTATTTAGAATTTTATATGTTAAGCAGTCTTACTGAAGTTATGTACCTACCAAGAGAAAGAGATAATTTAAAAAACTAAACCATCATAGTCTATTCCAATCGAAGAAGAAAGATAAACAAACTTTAGATTTCGGTATTCCATGCAATTAGCTTGTAGCTCAGAACCCTACGATATAGATCAAAATAATGTGCTACAGTATTGAACACCTTAAAAAGGTCTTCAAAAATGTCCGCAATCGCAATGATATATGTCTATCTCTTAGGGATAACCCACAATAACCTTTTTATTTATTTTTTATCCTTTATTTACTTTTTACGAGAACTAATGGCTTATTTACGAAGCGATTTTAAGCAATACATAATTATTCCTTATCCAATTAAGTATCTTAAATACATTGTGCATTTAATATAGATCAATATGGCCCTTTACAGCATGTCATTAAAATGAATATTTTCGAAGGTATTGCAGATTTAAAACGTAGGGACATATTGTATCGTCTAACGACTGAAAAACTGTGAACGTTGTAAGACACTCGGTATTATATTTAATATCAGCATTGCACCCGTGCGAAGCCGGGGCGGGTCGCTAGTAATGTATAATATTCGTTATGGATATTCGAAAAGTCCTTTTGATCATGGACGAAGTTGTTATCGAAACTTTGGTAGTAAAATTAATATAAGTCGTTAAGTGGAATAGTGTAATATTATAAATAATGACAATATTCAATATGTATGTAGTGCATAATAAAGCCGAGCTATAAGCCAATCATTACCATGAAAATTATTGTTGTTGAAAAATAAGTAATGCCTAACTTTATTATTCAGGAAGCTACTACAGACGTTCTTGTAAAAGGAATGCCTACACTAGAGGATCTTGGAGTCACCCTCACAAACATGGAAGACCAGGTTCCATGGGAATTGAAGCCCTACCGTGCCTATCAGTACTACATTGACAAACTTGGAGAGTTCCCTAGACCTCCTAATCCAAAAGTTCAACCAGCATATTAAAAGAAAATGCTAAAATATATATTTCAGTCAAAAGTTGTACATGTTAAACCTGAACCATGTGATACAGCTCTGTAGAATGCTTAAATGAATAAATTATGTTTCGTTTTATTAAATATTTTGTTTTATATCACAATAAATCTAGATCTTAAATTACGTATGACTTGAAAGTTTCTACGTCCAGGAAATCTTCCACGAATTTGAACTTACAGGATTCGCAAAAGCTTTAAAGTAGATAGACCGTTAAAATAAAAAGACTTTCGTTTTAAGTACCAATTTTGTTACAAAGTAGAGGATAATACCGGTCGCTCTTAACGGCGAATTACAAGCGGTCTATTTGAGCGAAAATATAATTGGTTTCCATTACATGTAAACATAGAGTTCTGCGATAGTAGAAATTGAACTGAAATTGTGTGAGCAACGAGTTGACTAGATAGATATGTGTTAGTACACAAATTGATATATATATATATTATATACTTATTACATAGGCAGTACAGTCAGATGGGCTACCATATATATCATAGTATAAAAATACTAGGAAATTTTGTGAAGTAAATGTTTTTATATATATAAGTTTATTTACTATCATTTGTATTAATAGGCTGCATACTTTCGATTTAAATAAGATAAAACTATACCGTAATTCACGATAAATCAGATTGCATTACATAAGAATTATTTTTTATAAAAAAATATTTAAAAAAAAGACGCCTAAATGTCATTTACCAAAAAATATAATTTATTACTCATTTAAACTATTGTTCTACATGTAACCTGGATAATGTGCAGAATTGGATTTATTGCTTGAGTAAAAATCAATGATTTTATAACATAATAGGCATAATCAGTCCTCTTGTCTTTATATTCAAATACATCTTTGATAACCAAGTCAACTGTTTCTAAATAATACTTATGAGGTAATATTGCAATTGAGAATAATGTTGCAAAATTAAATTTATTACTAGGTATTGTAAATTAGACAACAAAGTGTAGATAATTTTTTTATTAAGCTTAATTAAGGAGCTGGTCTGCCACGTCCAAATCCTCCTCTCTGCAAAAATAAACACATTTTAGGCCCTAAATATTTTAGAATCCCATTTTTCTGAAAATATTTTTTAATTCAATGTGGGGAAAAAACTTATTAAAATTGTGAATACTCACGAATTCAACTCTGCCAGAGCCAGGGCCAACATCAGCCTTCTTATCATGTGGTGCATCAGGTGTGGTAGGTGCACGACGGTACATGGATCTGTCTTCAGCAGAGCGTGCTGGGGCATCGGAACGGCCAACAGCACCACGACGCACTGTCTCAATACGCACTGAGCGCTTAAGTGTAGCTGGTACAATTTCGGGTGGCAGATGGAGGAAGATCCTTAGGTACTCAATACCTTCATTTGTAAGATACCTAAAAATATGAATCAATGATTGTAATGGCACAACAAAACATTTAAAATGTGTAAAACAGATATCTGGAGTTTCTATGATTCAATATAATACTCAAATGAACAAAATTTATTGATGCTAATTGTTACACTTAATAATTTTCATCTGTATTATGAACATGTTACGGTTATAATCACAATTATAGAATGTCTTATTTATAATTTAAATATTTTTTTATATAACAAATATTTTGAGTGCATGTTCTGAGTGCTTAGCAGCGTGTTCTCAGTAGTTAGGGGTAGGCTAAGCAGCTAACTTGACGAATTAGAAAACTTTGACTGTAATTGTTTGTTTCTTAAATCGTTTAATATCGCGATAATTCCACAACAATGAAAATGATGTTTGATAATGAATATAATTTAAATAAGGTGTCATTGAATGAACATAGAAATATGTATTCATTAAACAATATAGTTCAATATCCTTAGTAAACTAAATTCTAGAATTTAACATTTTCCTTTACAACACCACTGTCACATATGTGCAATTAATAGATTAATTGATTCATAATAGAGTAACAATCAGTACGTACCAGTAGAAATGCCTCCACGCAAATTGTTCCTTCACATAACCTCTAGATTTTAATGATTGCATTGCCTTAATAACTTGAAGGTTGGGAATCTTTTCAAGATCCGGATGCTTGGGTGCATGGTAATCCTTTTTGGCTACCATAACACCCTCTTTGAAGAGGAATTCATAGATCGAAACGCGATTCTGTTTTGGCATCAACATCTTGACCCACTACCTAAAACATTGAGACATTCGATATTATAAACTAAAAGGTTAAGTATTTCAACTTTTCTAATACACAATAATGTGAAATATTGATATTTTAACTGCAGAAATAACATTTTAATTAATTTGAAAACAAATATTTTTACTGTATTTCACTGATTGAATGGATAAATTCAGATTTTATAACAAAACACTACCTTTCGCCTATTTTGACAAAAGAAAAGAGGTTAAAATTGTTATACCACAGATTGCCAACACGTTCTTTCATTTATTATTTGACAATTGACATTAACAGATATTGTCGTTCAAAAACGTTTTTTTTTTCTACAACAGATTTTTTTGGATTTGCTACTATTACAAAGATCGAAACAAAATAATATATCAGGATTCAAACAACGTCACCTTTGCTTTAAGTTTATGTTATGTGGTTTCAATTAATTTTTAAATAAGTAATCTATAACATTTATTATATAGTATGTTACATACAGCTATTTTACACTTTAGATACCTACACTGCCGTGTATTTATTTCTCGGGAATCGGAAAAAATTAGTCGACGAAAATCGGAACAAACTTGTGTTTGAAATAGTTTCTTTGTTAAACAAAGTTTTGGACTGGGGCTTGCTAAACCGAATCCAATTCAACCCCAAAAAGACAAGTTTGCGCTTTAACCGGAATACTTGGTCTTAATATTACATGGGCTGAAAAGTCCCGGGCCTAACACATATATGGCCCTAGTTTTATTTCATCCACCTCTTTTGCAGTTAGTACTAATCTTAAAAGGACAACTGTTAAAATTTATGATATCCTATTCATTAGTTTGTGAGTTATTAAGAATGACGCTACTTTTGTTATTTTTAAAACAATGGATCAAACACAATTTCTTATTTTAATTTTACACCACTTCTTGACGAGAAAATATAGCGTTCAGGCGAAGCAATGACTTGGAAAGTGTTAAAAATCGTTGGTTTGCGGACTTCAAACGTGGTCTCAGAGACACCGATGCAGAACGCAGTGGACGTCCAAATGAGGCGGTAACACAAGAAAATATCAAAAAATCCACAAAATCGTATAGAATGATCGAAAAATGAAGTTGCGTGAGTTAGCTGACACCGTAAACATATCAAAAGAACGTGTTGGCTTTATATTGCATGAGCATTTGACTATGAGAAGGCTCTGTTCAAAATGGCTGCCGCGTTTACTCGCTATTGACCAAAAACAAGAACGTGTTGATGTTTCTGAGCAGTGCTTGGCCATGTTTAAACGTAAAAAACCGGAATTTTTACATCGATATGTGACAATGGATGATACATGGATCCATCACTTCACTCCGGAATCAAAACGATCGTTATCTGAGTGGACAGAAACTGGTGAACCTCGACCAACGCGCCCGAAAACACAACAATCGGTTAGAAAGGTTATGGCCTCGATATTTTGGGATGTGCATGGTGTAAACATTCATTGACTATCGTCAGAAGGAAAATAACATCAACAGTGAATATTATATAGCGTTACTGGAGCGTCTGAGGCTAAATTTGCAAAGAAACGTACGCAATGGCGAAGCAAAAAATTTTGTTTCATCAAGATAACGCACCGTGTCACAAGTCAATCAAAACAATAGTAAAACTACTTGAATTGAACTTCGAATTGCTCCCATATCCACCATATTCGCCAGATTTGGCTCGCGGCGACTACTGGCTATTCGGAGACCTAAAAAAAATACACGCCAGTAAGAAATTTCTCTCGAATGAAGACGTTATCGCTGAAACTAAGGCCTATTATGAGGCAAAAGACAAATCGTTTTACAAAAGTGGTATAGAATGATGCTGGAATTATTGCATTGTTTTTTATGGAAATAATTTTGATAAATAAAGCTAATTTTGAAAAAAAATAACCGTTTTCTTTGTCAGGCTCGGAATTTTTCAGCCTATGTGTTATTTCGAACCTTGTTCAGTTCCGCGGTCAATTGAAAGGTAAAGCCAAATTGGCATCAAAAAAGCTTTGTGTGCTCAACAAGACAAAACGGTACTTCACGTCAGCGACAACTGTACAAGGCGCAAATTCGGCCTCACATGGAATACTGCTCTTACCTCATGGGGGTGCTCCCCAATTCCAGATTCTTCCATTTGACCATATTAAACGCAGAGTGGGTCGAATTATTATCGACGATCAAGCCCTTTCCAATGTGCTTTCTTGCTGTCACCTTCTACAGCATTTTTCACGGAGAATATTCTGAGGATTTTTTTATATTAATCCCGACTGCTGAATTTCATCTTCGGACATCTCGTCAAAATTTCAAGTTCCACCCGAACCACCTAGATATCCGAAAATCCACAACAAAGCGATTTCTTAGGCATTTCCTGCCTCGCACCACCACTCTGTGGGACCAGTTCTCCGAACCAATATGACTTGGGGACCTTGAAGAAAAGAGCGTACACATTGCAAGCCAAGGTGTTGCAGATGTCCATGTGCGGTGGTAGTCACTTTCAATCCAATGAGCATCACGTTCCTTTACCACCTATACCATAAAAAAAAAGGTATTTTTTGTTCTGATAATGTTTGAATGTCCCATTTTTTAGTATAAAGACTCATAAAATTAAAATGTATTTACATAATATCTAAGTTGGGCCTCTAATTTTTATTTATAATATTTTTTAAATATCCAAAGTTATATTATAAATTGTCTTTGACTTTTCGAAAAAAAGTAATTTATTATTGTCAATTGCTATCGACTGGACTGCGACTGACTAGTTGACATTTGACAAAGACGTCAAATATTAAAGAAACTTATTACGGAAGCCTTGCTTCATTATTTAGATACAGAGACTTTAACAGATGTCAAGTATTTAATGTAGATTTTAATACATAGTGTACATTACAAAACAAGAAAGACAATATGGATTTCCAAAACCGCCCTGGCGGTAAAACCGGTGGAGGAGGTGTAGCATCATGGTCCGAAAGCAATCGCGATCGACGCGAAAGACTTCGGCAACTAGCTTTGGAGACTATAGATTTAAATAAAGATCCATATTTTATGAAAAATCATTTGGGTAAGTTGCTAATGCTGATTAAATTATTTAAAATGTATGCTAATCGCATTGGATTAAAGAAATTATTGATTTTCATATAACCTAAATTATTTATTATTTATTACTCTTTTTCAGGTTCATATGAATGTAAATTGTGTTTAACACTCCACAATAATGAAGGCAGTTACTTGGCTCATACCCAAGGAAAGAAGCATCAAGCTAACTTGGCACGTCGAGCTGCCAAGGAAGCTAAGGAAGCTCCACAACAGTTAGCCCCTGAGAAACCAAGAATTGAACCTAAAAAGTTTGTTAAAATTGGTCGGCCTGGTTATAGAGTAACTAAGCAAAAAGATCCAGAAAATGGACAGCAAAGTTTGCTATTTCAAGTTGATTATCCTGGTACATGCAATTAATTAACATATTTAATTTTTTGTATCATATAATTATTAAACGAGAAATAAATATTAATTTTAATCTTTTCAGAAATAGCTGAAGGTGTGCAACCCAGACATCGTTTTATGTCAGCTTATGAGCAGAAAATTGAACCACCAGATCGTAGGTGGCAATATCTTCTTTTTGCTGCTGAGCCTTATGAAACAATAGCTTTTAAAGTGCCTAGCCGTGAGGTGGAAAAACATGATTCTAAGTTCTGGACCCATTGGAACAAGGACACAAAACAGTTTTTCCTTCAATTTGCATTTAAAATGGAACCATTAAGAATGCCTCCACCTCCTCCGAAGATGTGGGAAAACCATGGTATTAGATTGCCTCCACCACCCGGAGCCCCAATGATGGGTGTACCGCCTCCACCCCCATTACTGCCTGTACCCCCACCCCCTCCATCTATGTAATTTAGTTAGGTATGAATATTCATAAATAAATAAAATATATAGTATACATGTTTTTTACCTTCAAAGCCTTAAGATAATTCATATTTTAAAGTTATTAGGTTATTTCTTATGATGTAACTCAATAATCTACGATTTAGAGAGCCTTTTTGAAATTGTAGTCTTTTATTTATTATATAAAATTTAGATTAAATTTATAATAATAATTAGTTCCATATAATAAACACTATTAATTACATAATTTTAAAAAATATTGATAAGGTAAATATTACTGTAGTTACAGTCGAACCTCGCAACTTTACCAAGGGTAAGGAGCTTTTCCTCCAGGAGAGTGCTATCCTTTATTTCTTTCATTTTACAGATTAAATATACTTTTTGATTTTGTAACAATTTTAGAGGAAAATATGGGTATCAGTTGGCAAAACTAGTTTCAATAAGACAATTCCACGGCATTCTTTGTAATTTTCAATTCGAAATTTAATCATGAAAACTTTGGTCAAGAAATTTTAAGATTTTCGGAGATAAACCTCGGATAGGCAAAGGTATTAAGGTACATAAATTTTAGATATAATGTTATTTTTATGCTAAGGAATTGATTGTTTACATCAAAAATGCCGTAGTGTTTGAATTGCGGCTCATAACATTAGTGGCAATGCTACCAGCCTTTTTTTTTCTCGCTGGAAAAACGCTTTACGCGCTTTTCCCACGTGATGGAAAGTGGAGGGCTGTGTGGGACTCCCCGGAGCCTTGGACGCCGAATGAGCCCAGGTACAAAGTCAAAGTCAAAAATCTTTATTCAATATAGAAGTGTTTACACTTGCTTATTGATTGTCAAAAATCTACGCCGGGTTTACCCACTAAAAAACCAGCGGTACCCTCTCCGTCTTTCGGCGGGCGCCTCGGGATCGCTTGCGCATGCTACCGTGACGCCCTGACGGTCGACCCGCTTATGCGGGCCTCCAACACCTAGAGGGGGTTCTCGTTGTACTGAGACCCCCCTAGTCCCTGCGACGCCTTTTGAGGCGGGGGGAGAAGGTGCGCGTAGCGCTTCTTCCTCCTCCCCGGTCGTCTTCGGCGGAGCGGGTCAGCAGCGGCATTCTCTTCCCGCTCCCGCTCCGCGGTTTCCTTCTGTGACCTCCGACCGCATCTCCGACCAGCACGTCTCGCTACCGAGCATTTCATTGACGATGCTCGGCAGCGAGAGGTCTCCGCCCATAGTCGCCGCAAGGGTGTGCCTCTGGGGCCCACGCAGCACACTCACTCAGGGTGTGGTGCGCCGTGTCCCGCCGTGGGTGACCCCAGATCCTCTTGCCATCGGGCGATCAGGGCTCGCTGGGCTAGAGCCCTGATCCGCCCGACCTCCACCGACCCTGGACGGTCGCCGCGGTTCCTGACCTCGACCCGGAACCGGTACACTTCCGCGAGCACCTCCGCCTGGAACTCCCAGGGCGGATCGCCCGCGAGAAGTGTCGCCGCAGCCCACGACGCCGTACGGTACCCTCTGATGCCTCTCACCGCTATGACCCTCTGCGGCTTCCGCAGCAGGGCCCGGTTGTCAGCGGTGAGGACGTCGACCCAGATCGGCGCACCGTACAGCGCCATCGACCTCACTACGCCGGAATAAAGACGCCAGCTTAGCGATCCCGGCCCCCCCACATTCGGAAGGAGGCGGCCGAGAGCGGCGGCGGCGTTGATGAGCCTCGGGCCGAGATGAACAAAATGCTGCCCGAAGCTCCATCGACCGTCCAGGATGAGGCCCAGATACTTCATCTGGGCCTGCACCTTGATCACCGTCCGACGGTGATACTCGCCCCTCGTGGAGGTCCTTGCCGTGGACCGTGGAACAGGAGGGCCTCCGTTTTGGATATGGAGACCCTCAAGCCCAGCATTCCCATACGGTCCACGGTGAGAGCCGTTCCGACCTCGGCGAGGCGTGCCGCCTCCCGAAAGTCCCGCCCAGTCGCCGTGACGAGGGTATCGTCTATGAGCCTATGCCGACCAGTATGAAATGGCAACTAATTGCCATGATTTGTGGTGACATAGAGTTGTACACAAGCAAAAAATAAAAAAAAGTATTGTTAGTTTACCATAAATAGTTCTTATTACCTACTTATAGGACTCAATGCTCATCAATACCCAACCAGATAACGTTCGTGCTTACAGGAATGAAATGACGATCTTTTTGGCTATGTGAAATAGGGTCAATAAGTGGTATTTTATGAATTATCATAATTACAGCGAAAACATATCTAAGGGTTATTTTTTGATAATTCTTTTATTGAGTTTTTTTATGTTTCTTCGGGGTGCCTATGTGCCTAATTAATCGTAAGTAATAAAATAAATAAATACATACGTACATAATGACACATTTTTTTGCCAACCCTGACCGTATTTACCGACTTTCTATGAAATTTTCATAAAAGGATGCCTCTACAAAATTGGCTAAGTTGATCACAACTTGGCCAATTTTGTAGATGGTGTAATAAATATATGTATTATGTTAATCTAATTCCTAAAGTATTGTATCTAAACTTTTGAAGGCAAAGTTGCCAGATGGTATATGCATCTTTGCCGTTATTTTTTTTTAGACGTTTGCCACAATATTATTGATTTTATTTTAAATGAATTTAAATTTTAGGTACTTTTTGACAAAAACATGGTCTGCAAAAAACATTTCAATGGTTATACACCTTGAATTTTGATCAAAAATGGACTATAACTTTTCAACGGGTGTGTTAAGTGGCAAAGTTTGGCGGTATTTATTTATTTAATGAAAAGCGAAATATTTTAAAGCAAGTTTAGTAGTTTCCTATTTTAAAAATGTACATAATGGAGTTGTATGAGTTTAAATCTACAATAAAATAATTTTAGGGCTCAGTGCTTTTCCAACGTTACCCACATAGCGTGTCCTGCACTTATGTTAGAGGCACACACGATTTCGTAAGCTATTTTAAGATGTAAAGGAAAGAAAAGGAGCAACCTGTTAATGTCGTTGAGCTGGGCAAAGACCTCTTTTCCCTTTTGACGAGAAGGTTTGAAGCTCCTACCCACTGCTTCAATGAGGGTTTGTCGCTATACATGGCAGATACTCATCTGCAACGTTCAGGTTTTCTCACGACGTTTTTCTTCAACACCGTGACCAAGATTAAACATAAATTAAGCACATGAATTGACAGTGGTGCTAGTAAAATTAACTTGTGGTTTGGTTATGAAAGAGTAACAGACTTATTTCAGATTTATGATATGAGTATAGAAAATTTACGATTATTCGGGCAAAAAATGACTAATCTAGCAAATAGATTATGTATATTGAAAATGAACTTTCGATTAGTGTTTTTTTTATTGAAATATAATATCGGGTACCTATATAAAGTTTATTAGATTCTCATAAATCTTATTTAATTTTTCCAAATAATAATTATGAAGAAGTTTTTTCTGAAATACCGATTTAAATCTTTGGTGAAATATGGTTGTCGTTCTACATGATGAAATTACTAAAATGTTTGTAACTGCTGTACTATAAATTTTTACGAATACGTTACACGCAAAAACTATGCAAATGAAATTAATAAAATAACTGTAACTATATTATTATTACAATGTTTTATTATTTATGTATGACGTACATTCTATTAACACTAGGAACAAGAATAAACTTGTTACTCCAAGTACCCGATTACACAGGGTTAGTAACTCTTTTTTGGGGCAATGTATACGTTTTTACAACAGGATCCCAGAAAACGTTCAAAATTATTCAATTATAAAATTCAAAAGAGTCGTTAAAGAGCGTTTGTGTGCTAAAGGATATTACAACACTAATGACTTTTTAGTTGACTACACACCTTGGGAATGAAATGATCGCCTCGGGGCTGTTTCAAACAACTAAAATATACCTACATGGAAAATGGTTAAAAAAAAAAAAAAAAAAATATCCCGCTGAGTTTCTTTCGCCGGTTCTTCTCAGGTCCGAGGTGCTAAATTCCGAACCGGTGGTAGATTTTTGACAATCAATAAGCAAGTACAAACACTTCTATATTGAATAAAGATTTTTGACTTGACTTTGACTTTGATGTAACTAGTAAATAAAAAAAGATTAAAACGTTAATTATTGTCATATAGACCGGTGAATTAGCAAATAGGCCATTTGTTGGTCTCCCCCGACCATAGACATTAGAACTGTAAGAAATGTTAATTATTCTTAATATAACTTGAGATTTGATTTGATTTTATATTGGGCGCCACCAACCTTGCGAATTAAGTTTTATGTCTCTTGTGTCTATATTTACACTGAAACACTTACTCTTCAAACGGAATCACAACAATACTAAATATTCCTGCTTGGTGGTAGAATGGTCTTACCAACCCAAAAAGACTAGCATAGAGCACAAAAGTAAAACAAAAAACCACATATAATCATTTATTTATAGGGACCAACTATAGTTAGTCAATTTTATGACCTTTCGATTATTATTAATAACAATGATTTTTTAAATTTAAAGTTCTTAAAAATTTAGAAATGTATTTGTTAATTTTTTAACTGGTCACCCTGCATTTCTATAATGCAAAGCGTGATTTGGAACGTAGAATTAACGGTCACTGACTGAGCGTTAAAGAATTGAATACAAAAGAAATCAAAACAAAGGTTTGGTCCTTTTATTTTCGCGCGCGATTCTGGCAGCCAGTAGATATTAAACAGTATATGCTTTATTTTACGGTGAAATAATTAAATTTAATTGCTTAATTTCTTTTATAAGAAGTAAGAAGATTATTAGTTTATTAAATTGAAGATTTAATAAAAGTTAACATACTAATTGAAGTATGTTCTCGAAAGCTAAAAGATTTGAACCATCAGGTAAGTAAATTTTTTATAACATAAAACTTATTAAAGATTAATTTTACTATCTATCTCTAACTTTATACATACAGTTTAATTGATTAATACATGATGAGAGTGTATAATTTTTACTTTCATGCTTTGATCGTCTCAACCTATTGTAAAACATTAAAAAATAATTTTGTCTTGAGCAACGTAATAGTACGTTTATCACGAGAACGAAACCGCGTGTTTCACTAAGTCATCGCAGCTTAATGATGTTTCTGTAATTCGCAGCATTAATTAAAACTCAATCAAAACCCTTACCTAAACGAGATATAGAGAAACACCAGAGTAAAGCGCCTGCTGTGACGAAAAACAAAGTGCCTACCTCAACACCTTCTCAGGAAAACTTTGATGTGAAATCTCAATGCAGTTCAGTAACAAGCACCAAATCATTTAAAACTGTAAGTAATATTACCTATTAATACATATAAAGTTTTATAGATTTGAACATTAAAAAACGATTTCATTTAAACAATCTGATTAAATAATCTTTAATTTCCAGCCAAGGCCTCTAAAACAATCAAGTACTACAAGTAAAACATTAACCAGTAGCCTCAAGAAGACATTGCTACCACCTACCAAAAATTTACCTAAAAATAATGAAACGAAAGACCAAGAAGAACTTATCAAAGCATATCAAGTTGAAATAAGGTTGTCTATTTTAATAAATTAATTATTTTTTATTATAATAAACTAACAATTTCATGTTAGCATTATTAAAATAAGAAAAAAAATATCCTTCTGATTTAACAACTTATTAACAAAAAGATCTCATTACAGAATACTTGGTTGGAAAACCATCATAGTTTTGTAATATATCTAACATGAATGTTCCCATCAATCCCATTGTGTTTTACTTTAATATAAAATGTAGAGCATATGCATAATATTAATTGTATGAGTTCTTGGTAAATTAAGTTTGTCTTTCAAAACTTTTCATTTAAGCAATAAATATATATATATATTATTTTTAACTTTTAGGAACAAAGATTGCACTATAACTGAGTACAATAAACAAATAGATGAGCTTAAAAATGAAATAGCTAATTTACAAAAGATATTACAAGAAAACAATAACAAATGTGAGGATGTTGAAAAAATCAATAAGAAGCTGGGTATGATAATTATTAGTGATGAAAACCCAAACAAAAACAATGAAATAGTGACTGAAGCTTATGTAACTACACTTATTAATGATTTAAAGTCTGAGATATTTGAATTACAAAAGCAATGTGAAAAGTTAGAAAATGAAGTCAGCTATAAGCAAGTTGAACTTTCATCTCTTGAGGAAGTTATCACAATTAGAGATAGTTTGTGTACAGATCTTCAGAAAAAGCTTACAGATGTAGAAACTTGTTTGGAAGAAACTTATCAAAGATTAGAAATGGTCAAGGGGCATCATGCTTTGGCTCTAGAAGCGAATGAGAGTATCCGACGCGAATACAAAGCTGAGCTTGAAACTCTCAAAACAAAACTTGATGAAGAAAAGCAAACAATTGTTGCTAAATCTAAAGCTGACCAAGAGAATTTGAAAATAAAGTACAGTTCTTTAATAGATTCAATTAAAAATCAACTTAAAAAAGAAAAAGATGATAAGATACAGGAGTTGCTTCACGCCTTGGCTGCTAAAGATAAAGAAATGAAAGCTAAATTAGATCAAATTGATGAAGCAACACAGGAAAAGTTAAAACTTTGTGAAATACAGTTTGAGGAACGTAGTAGACATTTACAGGAGCACTGGACACAACAGCAAAGAGAAATACAAGACTTAGAGGCTGAGATAAGAGATTTAAAATATTCATTGAATATAAATGAAGAAAAAAATGTTGCATTAAATAAAGAAATTAAAAATATGCAAAATGAAAATGATATTTTAAGAAATGAAAAGAAAACTTTAATGCAGGATCTAGAAGTTATGAGAGATGAATCCAAAAAGAAAGTTATAGATTCTGAAAATGAAATAAATAAATTGACAGTGGAGGTTGACAGAGCTATTAAGGAAAAAAATAAATTTGAAATGTCCTTATCAGTGACCAGAGATATTGTACAAGTTTTAACTATGCGTTTACGAGAATCTGATAATGAATTAGAGCACTTGGAAAGCCAAGTTCAAACTTTGACAAATTCTAAAGAAGTTCTAGAGTCAGAGTTAGCGACATTTAAAAATACACTTAATAACACTGTCTTGGAATGTAATGAATATAAGGAAGCTCTTGTAAATATACTGAAATCTAAAGCTGCTTTGGCTAAAGAGCACAATCGAATTATGGAACATAATGTGTCTCTGATAGAAAGTTTACAAAATGTTGAAAAGGAAGCTTATCGTGAACTCGGCTCTATTAAAAATGAGTTGATAGAAGATGTAGAAATTATTAAAAAAGAATCTAAATCTCAAATACAAATGTTAAGGGAAGAGGTGAGAATCTCATTGATTACAATTTTTATCTAGGTAATTATGTTCAAAATATTTTAAGGATGCTTAATCTTTATTTATTTACTTCAATCTTTTAGGTGGAAAAGAAACGCGTATTGTGTCAGTTAGCGACAGAGCATGCTGGACAAGCTACTGCTGCTGCAGAACAGTCTCGTGTACTACTTGCACAGGCAGCTGCGGAGATATCACGGCTTGAGAGCGAAAATCATTGCATCCAACAGCAGGTATCTATAATTTATAATAATAATACATTATGTATAAAATTTATAATTTTCATTAGATTCACGAAAAAACTGCGTTTTGAAAGTCGGAGCAGCTGTTATCGGAAGATTGGAAGTAAAAGTGTTAAAAACTCATATTAATAAAATATTGTTCGTAGTTTTGAAATAAAACTAGTTTTTTAACGGATTTAATCGCGTATATTAATTATTTTAACATCCCGACGTTTCGAGCACTTTGCAGTGTTCGTGGTCACGGGCAGACTGAACATGCACTGCACCACGCGATTAAATCCGTTAAAAAACTAGTTTTATTTCAATGTGTAATAATCGCGAAAATCTAAGACAACATTATGTTTGTAGTTTACTTGCATACACCTCAACATGTAAACACAATATGCAAAGTGCTAAATATAAATCGATTAACTATTTCAGGATTCCATTATAGCATAATTAAGCTTCTTTCTGATTAGTAATTTGCAGATTATCTCCTGACATTACCTATAATTAAAAAAACCGTCTACAATCACAGAGTACTTTCGTTATAAATATAAATCAATCACATTTTTTTTTTTATTGAAACAGATTCAAGATCAACAGTCTTTAGTGGTTGAATTGTCACTACTGCGACAAGAAAATGAGGAATTGACAATGACTGTTGCAAAACAATCTTCTGTTATGGATAAACTTAGAAAAGATGCAGAACAAGTACAAATGAAACCTAAATCCCCTTCTGTAATACGTAAAAGTCATAAAATTGGAAAGGAGAACATACAAGTTATTTCTCCTCTTAGGGAACGTAATCACTAATTATAAAAACAAGGAATGCTGTGAAAACTTGGTCGTATTAATGTCAAAATGTTGACACACATTTTTACTGCCGATTGCCAAAATTTGTTTCTAATTGTCGTTTATTTATTTATGTTTTAATTTATTGGCATGTTACTCTCCAATTAGGAAATTACGTAATGTATTTTTTATTTATTGTAATCTTAATATTGTATAAGTTTGATTTGAAATATAGACTCAAGCGGACATTTTCTTTCATTTTTACTTCTAAAATAGTTATAATTTGAAATGAGTAATAAAATTTTAACCTAACAAAATACATTAAAATTTGTGCAGACATTAATATAAATATAAAAGTTACGAAATTATTTTCAAATTTGACTGCATACCAAACAAAACTAAAAAGCTATCATGGTGTGACATTACAAGACTCACAAACCGCGATATGGATAATGCCGATTATGAACCGATTTGGATGATTTTCTCCAAACTAGACTACTAGCGATGTTTTAACAGCACTTAGCAGTAGTGCTTTTTGTAAGGCCGTCTGCCTAAGCATAATCCTTCACATTCTACTTCTAAACAACAATATTGTTGTGATATGTTTTGAAAGGATAGTGAGTCAGTGTAATGGTACTACATACAAATTGTTTGCCAATATCATCTGTGGCCACTTACCAAAGGATGATTTCGCCAGTATTGACACAAAATGTCACACGGATCAAAGTCCTTTCAATTGATGTAACGGACATTTTTTAAAGTGTGCGGGTTGAACTTACAAAATGATATATAAGATCGAAGCGAGGCACCTAGAGCTTATAATTGTATTATACTACAAGTTTATAACGTGATGTAATTAAGAGATTAACAAATTCTCAATCAAGGTGAAAGATTATTTGGTGAAAGTTAAGAGTTTTCGATAAAAAAACAGAACAGAGAACATGACGTCAAATGAAACTGATTATGTCTTGAATATATTTACATTTTAGTCTTTATTTTTGCTTTCATTTATAATTTTTGTTTTGCTTACCGATGATAGGTAATATTGATATTCTGAATGGTCTTTCGTAGTTACTGAATCGTAATTTTTAGCTAAATACCATCTCAACAAGGAAAGGCGTGTTTTATTTAAAACTTAGTCCTGACTGCTATGAAATTTTGCGAACTCGAACGCTCTTTTTATTCAAACTAACTCAACCGCTAAATGCGAAATTTATAGCACACAAACGCTCACCTCCGATTTTACGCGAAGGGCGAATTAAAAAACTGACTGCCTCCGTACCATATTTCATCAAAATCTGTTCAGTGGCTTAGTCGTGTAACAGACATACTAGCTCGAAATGTTTTTTGCTTTCATATTGTACTAACAATAGATGCACGATAACAGTAGATACACGATGCACTACTAAGTGCATCGTAAATGTGAAGAGGTAACATAGTTACTTTTGCATTTATAATATTATTAAGGATAATATAATCAGAGTAATTATTAAAAAACCAATAATACATTTTGGATAGCGTCATACATTTATTAAATTGTAACATATTGAACATAATTTAATGACTACAGAACTATCCTAATGACACAAAGAAGTACACACAATAAGTGCAGCTGGTCAAATGCAAACTGCTGGTTAATTTACCTGCTATCATAATAAAGATTCGATATTAATTTTTAAAGCTGCTAATTAAAATTACACACCTAAAAACCTATGGCAAAATGCCCTACTATTTGGCAAGATCAATGTGAATTAATGACACGGTCAATAAGAACTATCACACTATTACACATTATAGTAGAAATGCTAGTTTAATCAAAAATCAATACAAATATTATTCACAAATCACTCTTTGGATCATCAGCCTTTAAGTAAATCTATAAGATTCTTTAAAAAACGAAGACAAATCCTGAATGTTTTTCTTCTACAATTACCATTAATTAGTGGGGTCTAAATTTTAATTTTATTATTAGAAAATATGATCAATGAATCTTATAGAATTAATTTACAATGTTTATAAAACACTTGTATATAAAAGTAATAAAACTAACTACACGATTTACATTAAGCTAAACAGTATAAAAATTAATTATTAATAAAATAAGTTGACTGTTTCAATGTTTGCATGAGATCATTGGTATGATGGGATTCGAAAATCAGTCTTATTCGTTCATTTGAATTATTCCTTGTGAAGAATTTAAGACACATTTAAAAATATTTGTACTTAATATACTAGACCAGATCTTTTTTACATGAGTATTATAAGATACTTATTCTAGAAGACCAGCTGTATCAGTAGTAGAAGGATATTAAATTTAATAACCTAAACATTATAACATGTGCATTGTAAGTACTAAAAAGCTTCACTTACATAAATGTTAATAAAAAAAGAGATTGTTTTAAATATACGATAAAATTAACACACAAAAAGTGACAGCAAAACTTTCTATTAAAACTGTTATTATGTCTTAGTCAATGTGTGCTTGTCTGGGTACAACATCTTCTTGTATGAGTAAATCACACGCTGGCAGACCATGGTGTGCTAGCAAGTCTTGTCCAATCGCAATCAAACCAGTTTCTGGTCCTGGTAATTGTCCATGCCAAACATAATAGTAAAATAATTGCTGAATAGCTGCCATGAAACGACGTTGTTCTGGCATTTCCGAATCGAAAGTACCAAGAATAGCTTCAATATCAGAATTAATATCTGCCATTCCAGAAGCGGCTATGCCTCCACCTGGGCCCGAGCCCAACACTACATACATTGGCACGACCAGGCGCAATCGAGCTAAGCTAATTAATGGACATAATGTACGAATAGAAGAAATTAATTCTACAAGTCCTTCATATGATTTATTAAACATTTTAAATACTTCATTAGTCAAATTTTTCTCGCCTAAGTAACTTTCATTAACCATTTTTTCTACAATATCAGCTGTCCAATTCATGTACTTCATACGTAGTACGTCAGAGTGGCCAGAATGTTGCGTGGTTCCGAAAACCATGGGCTTAAATAATTTCTTTTTGCCTGAATTTTTTGCTTCCTTTTGAACATCCCAACTTTCGTATGCATGAGTTCTTAAGTAGTCTCCGTCTAGTACTAGCCAAGAACGTTTAAGTTCGTCAGCAACAGGTAAAGAGTTAATATCACTTCCAAGCCACGTATCCGGCGTGGCAGTCATAATTTCCAGCTGTGATATACGACGTAAACAATCAACATCATTGCATTTGCTGATTTGTTTGAAGGGTTCATTTGCTTTTTGAGATTGCTCCAAATTATCACCGGGAAATATAACAGAAGGTGAAGACAGCCAAACTCTTGAATATAACTTATTAGCCTCATTAACTGTTGTTAAGGCTGCAGTTAAAGTTGCCCCAGCTCTATGTCCTAGCAAAGTAACAGATTCAGCATCACCTCCAAAATGTTTTATATTAAACTGTATCCATTGCAGTGCTGCAATTAAATCACTGAGACCATAATTGCCTGATGTACGTGGGTATTTCGAATTTGACAAAACATCCAGAGCTAAAAAGCCGAATGGACCCAGTCTGAAATTGGGTCTTACAAAAACAACTTCTTTTGTTCTGGCATACATAGCTGAAGGTTGAGCTGGACTTATCCCGCCTGCTAATGTATTAGCGCCAATTAATACAACAACGGGTAATGGACTGTCATATCTTACGTGAGGGGTGACAACATCCAGAGTTAAACAATCTTCGTCCCCTGTAATCGTTCCATTTTCCAAAAATTGTAAACAAAGTGGACCAGGTTCATGAACTTCCAATGTACCATTCCAACACATTGAAATATTGTTCAGTGGTTGTGCATATGTAAATCTTTTATCTTCTATTGGCGGGACTGCATATGGTATGCTATAGAAATTGTAGACTTGATCGTCCAGTATTCTACAAACAATAAATAATAATAATTAAAAAATTCGTCACATACTGACATATTATACATGTCTATCTACTAAGATTATAATGATTGTTTTATAATCTGTGCCCTCTTGGCATAAATAAAAGCCAAAATTAAAAAAAAAAAAAAAAAATGATTGTTTGTTATAAAATGTGTGTTACATAAATTTAAAAAGTAGTATGTACAGTTAAGAGTTCATCTGTTAATTTTTTTGGATTTAAAAACAGTTGAACTTGCCAGTTCTCGTTAGAATCTATTTTCCGAACCGGTGGTAGCTTTACATTTAATTCAACACTGTAACATGACGATTTAAAAGTACTTTTGTGAGCCAACTTGAATAAAAAATGTTTAGAATTTAACAAAAAAAAAACAAATTACTTACCCTTCTACCAATCCGCATGAGGTTTGGGTGGTGATATATCGACCAAGACGTAGGGGTCGCTCGGTAGGTGGTCCAGAACGTGCTCCAATCACTATGCCCACAATCACAGCGAGTAACACTAATATTGTTACTCCACAAACCATAATGTCATCTAAAAATGTACAATTAAGCTATTTTATCTTTAATATTTATATATATAATATAATTATTAAAAAATCTGGACATGCCAGAAACTAAGGTATCTTTCATGCATGTTTTTCAAAATTCATTTACGCATTATAAGATTAATACTTTAAGAAAGAAATCTTATACATACCAATAATAAATTTCTTTTGTCGGATTCTTTCTTTAAGAGGAAGCCTTGTTGCTACTTTACCCTCTTGTTCATCCTGAAGAAGAATAAGATAATTTTATAGACTCATATTATTTATAACTATTTAAAATAAAAATTATAAATATTATTTAATTAGTACTAACAGTCACATCCAATTTCACATTTTCCATTCCATCATTCGGAGTGTCGAGTTTATCTTCTAAAGTTTCCATTGATGCAAGTGCTGCCTCCGTAGCAGAATGTTTTTGAAATAATTTTGGATATCTAACATTGAATAATCCAAAACCTTTCTTTGCTCCAATAGAATCACCATCTAAGATCATTTTAAGTTTAATAAACAATTAATAATGGATCTATGGACGCACACCTTGAAATTATTGTATAGTGTACAATTAATTAAATATTGATGGATTTTGTTTTACAATCAATAACTTTAATTAATAAACTATCGAACAATCTTTATAGCAGAATGTAAAATGAGCAGATAGTCTTAATTTTTTTGAGTGCAGTTTTTTTGAGTAATGTCAATCTTTGGAAATCAGATAAAGTGTTAGAATAAACATGAATTTGTTATTTATGCTGAGAATTTGATCCACCTTTTACTAAATAAAAATTATATTTATTCTAAATCTCCTCGCATGATCATTACTAAGTGATCTAAGAAATTTGGCTTGGTGGATTAAAGTTACCAAGAATGATTATCTCTTTGGATCGGTTGTGCTGAGGCACTCCCGTGCATCTGGCGCTCCCGTCCCGTGGATCTGTACCTAGTCAGTCGGTTTCGGCATTACCTCTATTGGACCTATAGAGGAACGCATAGATTCGACTATTATATTGGCAGCCTACATGCAGCCAGATAATGAATAAGGTCCCACACTTAATAGCTGCTGAGGCTACGAGAGCATTTGTCATCTGTGATGAAAACACAAACCCCAGCCTATAGTACAAAGAAATGTTCTAATTTGTATTCCAGGTGGGAAAGAAAAAGGATCAGCCAGAAGAGAGATTGGGTCTTTGAGACTCTCATATATCATACGAAATGTAGCAGCTTAGATAATTTTATGATATTATTATAACTAGCGTTAGTGTCATGGTGCATACCTTCCGATTGCAGCCAAATGAGTCATTGAATGTTTTGCCAAATAGATGTTTCGATAGTTAGACGATTTGCCATAAAGGCAATTTGCTAGTTAGATATATTGTGAAATAGTTTAGTACATTTGGGTTACCTAGACATATTGTTACTAAGATGCCTGATCATAAGCCTAGATTATAATTTATAACATATATTTTTTATTTGTTACCTATATTTTTGTATTGCTTTTAAAGTATATGAACACTCTCATTAAAATAAAAAATTAAAATTGCTATCTGATCAGTAAGACATCAGCAAATATCTTCCAAATGAACTGTAACATTGGTGTCCTTATTGATAAGCTTTTGTTGTTTGTATTGTATTGACCTGAATTAATCTTTCATTTTGTTTATTAATATAAATATATTTGGTTTATTAAAGTTTTATGCAGATGAAGACCAGACCTAGAGGATGAATCAACCATATTCTCATTCTAACAATTTGTTCAATTATTTAGTATATACAAATGGAAGACATTGTACTGTATAAAAGCACAGTATTTTGAGAGTTTGTTGTAATATAAGTACTATGACTATTAATAATTTCCTCTATCATTTATACCAACTAGTAAATAAGATATTATATCTCTTGTGCTTAACTCCAGGAAGGGTCAGTGCCCTTCCAGACAGCAAATTACAAATATTACTGTCGTGCAGTACATTGTTTGATTAGTGGGTGGTACTTACATAGATGGCCTTGCAAAAGGTGCTAACACCAAGTAATTTATTTTAGTTATTGTGCATGCCACCATAAGTAATGAACAAAGACTTATGCTCTAATTGTTTTGGATGGAAAATATGTCAAGGTTTAAGAAGGTTGCTGTTAATATAGTACATAAAAAATTTACTCTGCTTGATGTAAGCAGTAGAATATAAACTTAGGATATCTTGTGTATTTTTTTCTATTATGTTCAATACCATAAATTTGCATAAAAAAAATTACTCAGAAGTTTGGTACCTATCATTAAAACTCTTAAAACCCAAACATCAATGTAAAATATTGGACTAAATTGAATATTTCATTAAAAGCTAATTTTGAATGATGTTATTGTTTTAACTTTGTATAACATTTTTTAAATTTAATAATACATCACATACCATTTTCCTTTGGAGTTTGCTGCAAAAATTTTGTAAATGGGCAAGTTTGTAAAAACTGGAAACGCTGTTTAGTCTTGTCCTCATCAGACTTTTCCTGATTTTTATCATTATCAGTTTCTTTTTCAATAGCTTCCTCTTCCTGAAGATAAAAATAACTATGTATTGCTTATTTATTTCAATGTTTAATTCTACCTACTGTTTTGGCCAGTTAGTACATAATTTTTTTTTAAATTATTATATATACTAAACAATATATTTAATGATAATTTAATTATAATATATGATAATTTTGTTTTTTTAAATAAGAAAATTATGTTTATGAAATAGTTAGGTACTTATATTTTATGTTTTAATAATTTTATTCATTAATATTTACCTCTATCTGATAAGTTTGTTAAAAGCCTAGGTTCACTTGGGTCACTTAATTTAGTGATTATTTCAATGTGCTCATTCATAAAGAAAAGCGGGATATGTATTGACGAGTTAATAATTATAATTGATTACAAACAAATTTACCTTTGATTTTTCTCTATCTGAATTTCTCGTAAAAAAGCCAGGCATCTTAATAGCGCCAATTGGTATGAATTTTGGTTTAACTTCCCGTCCCTGTTCAGTAATATCTCCCGAGAGTGCCGCTTTAACAGGTCCGTCGTCATGTCGTAGCTCTACATCATCTTCCGCTGTTTCATTTTCAGTTTTCAGCATCACTTCTTTCTCTTCCGCTTCTATTTGTTGCTTATCCAACGTTTTAGTCTCTTCTTCGTCAACTTTATTTATATCGGTTGCACTCATGGTTATTTTTTGTATTACACACGCTTTACATTGAAAACGCTTACTCCTTTGTTTTGAAAATTAGAGACTATACTATAACAGAAAGTATATTTTTATTATTATTTTAATATCATACAACAATCGAGAGAGGCGTAATGAATTTAATGTTAATGGAAATTTTGCAACAAAAGTACGTTAGCAGGACAACTAGCAAAAGGTTATTAAAATTGATCACTTACATTAATTTATAATTCAACATGAGTTTTCGTCAGAGTTATTTGATAAAGTTTATTGTATTCTGTATTGTTTAATACTATAACAATCCATTCTACCGTTACAGAATACAGACAGACTACGCCAAACGCCAATCACAAATTCGCCGCCGCTTCGGTCGATTAAAATCGAGTTCAGTATTGCTATTTGCTGGGCAAAATGAAAAAAATAATCTAACCATCAATCTTATGTGTTTTTTTACTATTTCAACTAATTAAATTTTAATTCATTTTTTTTTTTTTTTATATGAACATTTGAGCTACATAGCACCATCTATACATTATTGTAATTTTATATTTTACTTTTTGATTTGTTCTGTTCGGCTCGCATTAACCTTGAATTTAACATAAAATTATTTAGTTTTCTTAAATTTGCAATATTCTTTTAATTATTTATATAAAAAATACCCTACTTATTGTTACTATTTCGACTGTTCGTTAACGTAACGTTTGTTGTTGAAATAATGAAAAATTTATATAAAAAAATTATATATTCAATTTAATAATAAAAAAAACTAAAGTCAAACAAAACAAATTGTGATGGGCTCATTGACATTGACTCTGTATTCTGTAATAAATATTAATCATTATTTTACATCGGCAATGCGTCACCAACTTTAACAGGAAACCAGCGTTGCAGAACTGTCGATAGTTTGACTATCGATAGTTGACCTCAAAAACTATTCAGGATATCGATAGTATCGTATTGATCAATACTATCGATATTATCGATAGTATCGCTAGCTCTCTGTAAGAAATACTATTGGTAGTAGCGATACTATTGCTAGTATCGATAGTATCGATAGTTTTGGACTTTTTGATAATATTGGTTTTTCAATGTAAGTAATGTATTCTAATAGCTATACTCAAGATCACTACAAAAAAGTTTCATTGTAATGTCACCGTCCTCTAAAAGCTTTTTTAATGTTATGAGTATTTATTATGTTTATTCATAAATCAAACACAAAATGTTGTCAATACAACATTTTTCATATTCAAATTCTTCATTATTCCTTATTTCGCACAAAATGTCTTAATTCTAAAAACAAATAATGTGGTGAATTTAATTTCATTTATTAGAATATACACTAAAGTTGGCCTGCTAAATTACTTATCTTGAGAAAGTAATACTATCGGAAATTACTGGCTATCGATAACACAAAACTATCGATACTATCAATAGTTTAGGTTAAAAGTAATGGATTTTGCAAACCTATCGATAGTATCAATAGTATTGCTCATAGGAGACTACCGATAGTATTGACACGTGACAATACTATCGATAGACTATCGATAGTATCGCTTACACCTTAACTATCGATAGTCTATCGATAGTGGACTATCGATATGCAACACTATTGGAAACTAAGATTATTGATTAATGATGGTACCATTGGTACCTACTACCTATCATAGCGGGCTTGCACAAAGCTCTACCACCAATTTTTTTTTCGAGAATTGATGGAAGCGAATTACTAATATTGAAATAATGTAATTTTGAATTATAGCATATAAGTTTACTTTTAATTTTTAATAGTGTAATAGAGGCTAATATAAACTCAACCAGATTTAGCTTTAATATTAATTCGGTTTTTAATGTAACAAAAGTCGATTTTGATGACAATGATTTATCTTTGTCATCAAAATTGTTTTAGCTTCCAGCACGTCGTAGTAAACTTGTGTACTTATGCCCAAATTAGTATAAATTCTCTTCTTATCCTATAGCTTCCAAAGATAATTGAATCACTAATAGGTAAACTTGGAACATGGATAAGGCAAGGCAAGATAAATATTATATTGAAATAATGAAAAAACATCAGCATTATAACATCAATTTATTAGAATACATTATTTTTAGATTTAGTGTTTTTCTAAAGCTTTTACTAAAAGATCATTAATATTTGTAATTAAATTTCTAGCATCCATAAGTAAGCCAGCCGTCACCATCGCATTAGAAAACAGCTGCTGGGCCACCATATTTGCCAGATCTTTATCGCTATTTATAAGCTTGTGTAGTTTTTTGATTATGGGGTGCCTGTAAAATGTTTATAATTCTCAAATATATATAAACCTCATTTGAGTAATTCTTCTCTCAAATTACTTGACAAAAAGTACATGCTCAATTAAAAAAAAAAAACATAAGAAACTTTGTTCCTGGGATACTTACTTCGCATTTATTTCTAACTGTGGCCTTAACAAGGCAAACCTATTTTCCTCGCTAAGGTTCTGTGCCTGAGTTCGAATAAAATGTCTAGCCGCCGCCATTTCCGGAACAATAATTACACAAGGGTGCGAATCTAATTTTTGCGTTGTGCGTACTTCAAACACCTTACCAGATAAATTGGATTTAAGGAATGTTATAATTTCATTGACTTGACTTTGTTGTAAATCATCAATCCCTGTAATGAAAAGGCAAATGCGTCATAAATAATTATAAAAAAAATAAAAAATAAATATAAACTGGAAATGTAAACCAACCAATTATATTGTCTGATTTATCAGCAGGATCCTTTTGCATGTCATTTTCCACTGAAATTAATTGTCTACCTCCAAACTCTTTTAGTTCCAATAAAACTAGTTCATCATACATTTCATAACAGAATAAAACTTCAACATCACGTTTTTTCAGGGATTCATAGTAGGGTGATGATTGAGCTAATTCACGACTGAAATATTAGATTTTTTACAACTGTACTTATTAAATAATCACAATTGCATTTAAAGTCTTTAATCACGAGAATAATTTAATAATATGGTTTATGAACAAATATTATATATATAAAAAAAAAAATAAACATATTCAATGATAAAAAATGTTTTTATTTTTAAATTAGTTGGCTTTCATTAAATTCATTTTTCATAAACTCTTTATGTTTGTAAATTCTCTATAAATAAAGAATATCTTACCTGGGAGCTGCTAAATAGTATATATTTCTTTGATCATTACTTTGACGTGAATTGTAATCTGCTAAAGAAGTTTTAGAACCACTTTCCAATTTAGATGATTCAAAACGAAGTAATTTTGCTATTTCTTCCTGTAATAATAAATCATATAAGACCATTATTAATAACAATAAAAAAAATTAAGAAGTATTAAATCTTAAATAATCGATCACTGAATTTAATAACCAACCTTTTCTAAAGGACTTTGACCAGTGACAATTCCTTCTTTAAAGAACAGAGAGTAATCTTTATAAAATGCGTCATATCCTACTGGGTCTTTGTTGGATGTTTCAACCATAAATTTCAGAAATCTATTTGTTAATACATGGCGTAATTTCCTATAAATAATAACCACTTTTAATATTCTCAAATTCATAATTGATAATAATGTAATGAAATAAATATATTAAAATAACAGATACATACGCAATCAATGCACTGTTTTGCAACAATTCTCTACTAAGATTGAGAGGAATGTCCTCAGAATCAACAACACCTGAAATAAAATAAACATCATAGAATAAGGTCTCACTTATACCTAGTATAGCATGTAATTATAGTTTGGAGTCTAAATCCACAAATTTACTTTATGGTCATAAGTTAACTTTTTCATGCTCATCTTACCGTACATTTTAAAGTATTATAATGAGTCGTCCCCATAATATGAATGAATGATGACCATCACTTATGTTCAAGTATATATATCAATGTGCACATTGTGAGATTTAAAATATTTCTAACCTTTCACAAACCGTAACCACTTAGGCAAGATATTTTCGGCCTTATTTTTAATCAGGATTTTCCTTGAGTAAAGAGCGACTCCAACATCTGAATCTCTTGACAATTCAAATAGGCCTGGTTTGCCTTCTGGCACATACAATATAGATCTTATACTTAAGGGTGCATCTGTCTTATAATGGAGAGTGAAACGTGGTTTGTCATAGGAGTTGCTGATAAACCTATAAAACTCAATATGCTGCTCTTGTGTTACTTCTTTGGGCTCCATCAACCAAAGTGGCTGTAAGAAATATCCAAAGTTAACAGCTTTTTAGATTTATTTTTTTATAACTTTTATATTTTTTATAATAACTCATACCTTAATAGAATTTATTTGTTCATCGTTCAGAAGAATAGGGCTACCAATAAAATTGCTATATTTCATAATTATATCTGTAAAGTAGAAAATATTTTTTTTTACATCATTATAATAAAACTTATATTGAAGTAATAGTTTTTATGATATGATTACAAACTTTTGACAGTAGTATCATCTGCAAATTCCCTGCAATCAGTCTTCAAGTACACAATTATTTTAGTACCAATTGGAACACCATCTACTTCTTGAATTTCATAAGAACCAGACCTTGAATAAAATTAAATACAATTTATTTATGAATAAAACTTAAACTGTTCTCTTAATTCAATATGACTTACTAACCCATCAGAACTCCATTTGTATCCTTGGGATCCCTCAATGCTACTTCTTGTAAAGACCTCAATTTTGTCAGCAACCATAAATGCTGAATAAAATCCTACACCAAATTGTCCAATTATAGAACTGGCTTCTTCGGCTCCTTGTTTTTTTATTTCTTCTATGAATGACTTTGAACCTGATCGTGCTATTGTTCCTAAATTTTGTATCATTTCTTCTTTAGTCATACCTATACCAGAATCCTATTAGAAGCAAATGAATAAACTGCATTATTTGATCACATTGTGTTCAATACTTAGAAATTTATTTTATTGTTCCAAATTGTTTACCTGAAATGTCAGTGTTCTGTTCTGTTTATCTGTGGTTAGCTGGATATTTAAAGGTCTATCAATATTTTCCAATTTAGGTGATTCTGTTGTTGAGCTCACGCTTAAGTAGCGAAATTTTTCCAAGGCATCACTAGCATTAGATATTAACTCTCTGATGAATACCTAGAATAATCATTTTTCATTATATACTATTAAAAAAGGTATGTTTTCATTTTGCATTTTACTTACTTCTTTATCTGAATAAAGAGATCGAGCTACAATATCTAAAAGCATTCTGGTTTCTGCCTGAAATTCTTTTCTCTCAGCATTGCCTTTTACTGTTTCGACAGGTTGATGATCCGAAACAGTACTGTAGCACGAAATAAATGTTAATTTATCTGTAATTTAGAATTAAGCAATTGTGATTTTGGTACATAAAATTCTTTGGTATAATTCTAATATTATATGTATTTATGAAACATACCATTGTTATATATAGATAAAGGCTTAGCGTATATGATTCTTTTTGAATTATTTTTTGTATTATAGAGCAATCTTCTAGCAAACACTGTAGAACTTAGTCTTGCACGGAGGGCTGACATTATAATAAAAATAAATTGAAATTAGATTTATTTTTCTAAATTGCTTCAAGATATTGGTTTTTTATTAGTATGTTTTTGCTAGAGTTACTAGGTACTAAAGTTTATTAATAACAAATTATCAAGGAAAGACTGAAGAGTTCAACGATTATTTTTCATTTCTAGGTTGTAAAATTGACAAATGACTAACGAGTCAAATGACAATAGACTTGACATTTCTGTAGTCTCTATAATAATAAGATAGTGTCCTCTATAAAAACAGGATTATTCTTTTAATTCTTCCTTTTGGAAAATATATTGCAACTTACAACATATAAAGATTTAATATGTTTCAACTAACAATATTTTTTAAGTAAGAGAACTTCAGAATCAAAGGAATATATCGATAATATTAAATTCCTAATAAGCGTGATTGTATCACAAGGCGATATCATAATTCATAATATATATTCGGAACGTTGAGTGACTGATCACTAAGGGAGTACCGGACTGAGAGACTGACGTGATTACGTATGAAATCCACGTCTACGTTTGACTTTTTTAGCCTTATTTAATATTTATATATAATATTTTTTCTCTTGGTTTTCTGCAATCCGTGGGATTGATTTCGGGAAGAGGGACGGAAGTTTGTAACAGGAAATCGAGGAAGAGCGCGCTATTTGACTAGACTAATAAGCGCACGAGGTGCTTGATTTAGCTATCAGATGGTACTAACTGCCAAACCATTTTCCGAGAGGATATATTGTTAATATTGCTTGTTATCGATGTTATCAAGAACATATCAGATGGTACACATCATAAATGACTACTGTAAGGCTCGTTGCCTGACGCAATTTTATTAATAAAGAGAATGAGAAATGTGATTAGCCAGTAGGTTAATTTATTTTATGAAGTTTATTTATTTATTGGTATGTATGGTAAGATATTTTAGGTATATAATATACATGAAAAATATGAATATTATGTATCGAGCGTATATTGCAAATCATAGATAAAATGTATCAAAATTATTTTGGATAGTTTTATATGCCACGCTACATTTAATAGTTACAGCCAGATATCCGAGCAAACATGTCACAATTTGGAAGCATTATATAATATAAACAACAATTTAAATTTATGGATAAATCACCGTCATACTTTTGTACAATTTTTTAAATTATGAAGGCAAATCTTCTGTTAATCACTGTTTCTATTAATAAACACTGTATTAAAATCCTTCGATTGGGTTTATTTCTATTTTCATTTTATATAACTATTTTTTCATAAATATCTTTAAACTGATAATGATATTATAAAAAAATTATATATTGGTATAAGTTTGATTGTTTGATTTTTGTAGTTATTTAGTAGTAATAAGTATATTATAATAAAAAATACAGTTCATAAAAGATTTTTTAATTACCCTTATTTCTTATTAGTGACTCGAAATGTAGTTGGATATGAAATATGATATCTAAATAAATATGTTAGTAAAATAGTTTTTAGCTTGAATGAATAACAACAACATGAATTAATTTTCTGACAAATAAATAAAATTAATTGTAGTGCAAAAAGTTTAGTATTCAGATATGGCGTCTCTAAAAAAATAACAAGCAAGCAACTTACTGGAGCAAGCGTCGCCGTCAGTCAGTTGATGTTTGAGAACTTACTGGTGTTGTGTGTTTGTAGTTAGATTACAAAAGTGAACTTTTGAAATGTTTTTAAAATAAACCAGTATTATCTAAACTAATATCAAATAAAAAAAATCCGTATTTCTTCTTTACTACCAACTTTATACCATTTTATTATTAAGTGTCATGAAACAAAATATTTTTTTCTGTGGATGATTGGGCCCTGACTTCATAACTTGTTTTATTCTACATTTGTTTTATGACTATTACTATCAATCTCCGACTTTTGTTAGATGTTTTAAAAATAATGCTCTAGACCGTGTCGTGTTTAAAACAAATTGAAATAATTAAGTGCTTCAGACTCAAGTGTCAATATGAAAAATGTACTCAGTGTATTCAGGACGAATTGCTATTTTTTAATAGTGTTATCGCAACTACGTTGTAGTACTTAGTGGATTCAAGTTTTGAGAAGAAATAGAGTATGAGGGGGCAAAGGTAAAGTGCCAAGCAGTCACCACCGTGGAGCATCTGGTGGGAGGCGGTGGCGCGGGTGGCCTGCTGCCCGGCGCCTCGCCCGCCCAGCATCCACCTAATATGCTGCAGCCAATGGAAGAAATGATTCTTCCACCTAAACGTCAAGCTGTTGTTGACAGACTAAGGTAACTCCTACATATATACATAAACAAATTTTATCTTTTAATTAATTAGTCAAAAATGCTTTTACTCTAATATTATAAATGTAAGATACTTGTTACACCCTGCGTTAGATTCATTCTGTAATATTAAACCTTAATATTATAATAATTAACCTTAATATTGTACTTATATGGCTCAAGTCTTTGTATTTGTAATTTGCATTTGTAATTGCTCACAAATTTATATAATGTTTAGTAGACTCAGCAAGTATTTGAGCTTTCATTTTCTCTTGTGTCTATTTATTTATATTGATTTAAATGAAATATTATAGGAAGTTGAAACTCAGCAATTCTTTATAACTGTAATAAATATATTTTAGTACTCGCACAGCAATTCTAATAGACTCTTGTGTTTATAATGAACTAAATATAATTAAAAATGTCTTAAAGATTCTATATCATTTTTTTATGATATAAATAATCTATTGAAAAGAGTATGATATTCATATTATACATTGGACATTGATTTTAAAAATTTACACTATATGTCAATATATAAAATTTAATATTAATAGAACTTTTAAATTAAGAAAAATTAAGAAAAATGTTTTCCATACTTCATGGAAATACTTTATAATTTAATTTATATAAATAGTTGATAAAGCAGTGGTTAAAAGTAATTCTAATATAGCCTAAATTTGATTTAATAAATAATATTCTTTAAACAAAATATTTCATGAAGGTTAATTAATTAATATAAAAAATATTTATAATTTTTTAGTATTTCTTATTTTTAATCTGAACAAAATTTGTCTAAAAACAAAATTAATTATAGCAAAATTTAATCAAAATTTATATCATAATAATGTATACCAGCTTACTTGTATTTTTAGCTGATCAGGTAATAGAGCCTTTTCAATATTTTATCTACCTCATTGTTTTAAGGGTCCGCACCCTTGATAAAGTACTATATCCAATTTATTAGATTCTGATTAATAAAAGATACTGCATTTTTTTGGTTAGCTACTACCCCAAGTTAGAATGAAAGTGAGAGTATATCTGTGTTCACACTCATACATTTACACAAAGTATAATTCCTATTTAGTCCATTTAGTCTATGAGGTTGGTTGCCCGATGATAAGTGAATCATTGGATAATGATTTAACAAAATGATTATTGGATTGAATGTTTGTTTGCTGACAAATAAAAAAATTAAGATTTGTTAAATTTTACAACACCAAAAATAGTTAGCCAAATTAAAGAAAATGTCCCAGACATTTTTTTGTGATATGTCGACTGCATGTCATGTTTAGGTATGTCAATGTCGACAATAAAATGATAAGTATTTGCTTATAAAAATTAAGTAATATTTGAAACTGTGTAAGAAGAACATATAACAAAACATCAATTTCATATTGGCGCACAATGTTGCCAAGTATAACATACTGTGTAGTAAGAAAATACATTTTTTCTCCAGATTTATGAATTCCAATATAAAATGAGTAATGGTGCTCTTTAAGGTTGCAAAACAATGTATTAACAGTAAAGAAAATATGGACCACAAAGTATATAGCACCAATTATTTGCAGTCCATTTTATGAGAAACACTATTCCAAATAAATTATTACTTAACTTATTATAACAAGTTATGAAACAGATTTGTAGAGTGTTGGATAATGAGATACTAGCTTGATTAAAACGTAAAAAATACGAAATAAAAGTAATATTACCGATACCTATACTTTAAAATTAGACAAAATAAATATTTGACAAGCTCATGTTTTCTTTACCATTTTTCATGATGTATAATGTCAATGGGTTTACTAGATATATTTTTTTATTCAACTATTCTATTTCCCTAAAATAATCTAATTCTATGCTTAAAGTCTGCTCGATAGTTTTATTTAAAGATGCCGTTTTCCTCGAGACTATGTATAATATTGATTCATTATGTTGATAAGATACTACATAGTACGTACCTGCATATTTTGAGCTGTTCTAGGTACAATGTTACGCCCGTGCTAAATCTAACGGTATAAAACGGTCACTGCATGCATACACTCGACTATATTTATTTCTCGGCAAACCTGCATTACAAGATAAAATATCTACATATATTATGTTAGACATTATATCTCAATTATATGTTTAATATGTGTAACTTAAAAATTATATTAATCTCTATCACGTTATTTAGTCATTTTTTTATCGTTCTTATTTTTCGAAGATCATTTTTCGCTATTAATACTTTAGTATTAATATACTGTTTTGATGATTACTAAATAATAATAGCTTGCTTCGTTAGGCATAAATTACATTGTAACATATGAAATAATAAATAAAATATTAGTATCCCATTTATAATCCACGATATAGTCGACTTCTTGTCAAAATCTCATTAGAATACGATCACTCTTTCAAGCGCGAGTGTGTAACAAATAACTTGATAAAAAACTTTAGCGTTCTTTAGTTTGTCAATAATAAACTGTAAAGTGTAAAATCAGTTTTAAATTAAAATACTACCCAAGAGTCGAATTCCGGTTCGGGCTAATACAAGTTCTAGGTTCGATTTTTTTGTCAAGATTTTCTTTGTAGTAGCCCAGAGTTTGGAAGTTAGGCAATGCTTCTCCTAGTGCCTTGGCAAGCAATTGGTGCTGCGCCGGAACTCCGAGGCCGTGTCGGATTGCCGGCCTATTGGAACATGAGAGTGAGCGAATATTGTGCCCCTCAGTTTGAGGACACAATCTCCTGTATATTTGATTAGGCTCCGTTTAGAAAGGCCATCGTAGCCTAAAATCATACCTATATAGAAATATCTATAGAAATTATCGTGTTCCTATTCCTAGGAACTAAACTGAACAAAGTATTCAGTCGGATGAACTGTGTGTAAACGTATGTACCAACATAAACAAGCGTTAATTTTATATATACGGGGGTGAATTAGAAAGTTCTAAGAAGTCCATATTTTAAATATATATTTTTAGCGTAGTTCCATATTTGTTGTAAAGAGTGCAATTCACCATGTATTTATTATAGTATTCACCATGTAGTCACTGGTGTCACTTTCTTTTATTATATTGCTTTGTGAGTAGAATTTTTAAAATACAAAAATTTGGCTAATATCTTGATGTCTTGCGTGATGGAGTGTCTGATACATTTTTTGGACATTAATCATACTTAAGGAATCTTTTTCATTTACTACATGTAATAAGGAAAGACGATTACAGGACTTAATTATGCAAATTAAAATCCAAAAGTGTGTAAAACAATTAATGTGAAACGAATATTGGGTGAATAGTTTCTTCACGCTAACGCTTCTGCTCATCGATCGTAATTTGTAAGTTCAACGCAATCCGCAATGCTGGCTTCGATATACTTGTTCATCTACCATATTTTCCCGACATAGCCAGGCAAATGAATAAAATTAGTATAACAGATGAATGGTCTAAATAAATAAAAATCACTAGATTGATTATTTAAACAAGCATGATTCCTTAGCGTAAAAAAGCCGAAACAACAAAATTTTCATAATGTATAAAAATAGTTACGCTACTCATATACAAACTGTCATTTAATCACTTTTTGATTCAATTTTTAATATCTTTTTCTACTCAAATTAAGATAGACTTTCGCAGAAAATGTCAATATAAAGAAAAATCCAAGATTTAGTTTTTTTTTTTGTGTGGCGTAGTTTTCCTGTCTGTTCAGACTGTCTGTAGTTTGGTAATTTTATGTATTATATCATTTGCATAGTTTTCTTAAATGTAACTTGTAATAATTATTTGGTATACGAGATAAAACGTTAGTATTACTTGTAAGTTATAAGTGGTATAATATCAAAAAATAATAAATTTACTGTAGATTATTAGAATTATTTTGTAGTCATGTCGATTTGAAAACAACTATTTTGAAACCGCAAAAAATAATAGAAATGCTAAATGCTAAGCTAGATTACTGCAAATACCGAGAAATATTTACGGTTCCCAATTAAGGTCAACGTTATTGTGTAAGACGTAAATTTAGTTTAAAATGTTAAATTATTATTAAGGCCTATGATATCATTTAGAATTTCTAATAGAGAGGTCAAAAATTATCACCTATATAATATAACTTATCCCGTGAATAATTAAAACATCTTAGTTAATATTTAAAATTAGTTTTAATGTCGATGTTTTGTAGTATGTGTCGACTATTAATATGAAAGGAGCAGACTTTGGAGGTTACAGTATGTGTATCGCGTCCGTGTCTCAGAGAAAGTTGTACTTACTTATGCGAAACAACGATGAAATCAGATCTACTAAAGATTTTTCAATGATTCGATGAAATAAAAGGTGGCGCTTAGTGGTGCGAAATATGTATGTAGTCAACTAATAAATATATTTAACAATAGCCAACAATAACGACATAAATCTGTAATAATTAAATCATCATCACAAACCAGTGATTTCCCTCGAATTTACAACATTTATTTAATACATAAAGTGACTAACATGAAATCAAATGAATCAGACAATGGTGTCACGTTTATTATTAATAAATATAATGGCGTAAGAAGGAATAATTTTTGTCTTCGTAACTTATCTAAAGTAAAGTGTCGATGCGGCTTTAACAGAATATAATATAAAGCAGGTGTAGAGAGCAGGAGACGATACCTGAGGGAACACAACGTTACGGTGTCGGTGACATAGCGTGACATACAATCGGGACTTATCGGAGGCGTTGTTTGCGTTGCGCGCGACAGTCGTACTGGTCAATGAACTAAACAAAAACACCTACGAGTTTATGTGCGACCGGGTGGTGTGCGGTACGCCCGAACACGCGTTGCGCCGGGCCCCTCGTAGCGCCGTATGCATCCGAATCGTCCTTTAATTAAACTTGAAAATAACGAAAACACTAAACAAGTTAACAGCTCTTTTATTAACCACTTAGGCGATTATTGTTTAAAACAAATAATTACATATTTCAATGAATTATTAAATAATTTAATAATGTCCTTTAAGCGATTTAGAAAGAGCAATGCGCTATTGACTTTAAATGAAAATTTTGTTCTGCTGTATAAAATATGATAATGTTGATTTCGTATTAAATCTCAACTATGATCTAATAGATTGTAAAAAATGGTTTTCGACGCTAAAATATTAATTTTAAACACGTTCAACGTATTAGTTGTTGTTGACTGACGAATGATAAAATCTATCTTATCAGAAAACCAGAATGTGACAGGTTTTTGACCGACAGAGGTGACGGAGCGTTAATCTAGCTTGTATTAAATCTTGAAACTTAAATAGTTACTGAGAATAATTGTTTTAAATCACCAATATGTGACTTTATTTTCATAACACTCAAATTTGTAATTGTTATTTTGAGTTTCACTCGACATTTATCGATCTTATTTGCAGTCCAAGTTACTGTTATATCGTATTTAGAAGATAACATTAAATACGACTACTATTGCAGTCGTTAACATAGCCGTCTACGCATCTGGTATGAGCAACCCATTTCTACACTAAAAAATCCAATTTGATTCCTCGTTCACCTGAAGATAAACATATTATATGTATTATAACGTTTTTACTATAACAAAAGTATCATCTTGTTAGTGAAAGTAGCATAGAGCTAAACTGGTCGTAGTAAGTAACGTCATCTATTGCCATTCCCTGGATAACGTTGTGAGGTGGGGTTACAACTTTGTCGCACTCGGCATCGAAAGCGTCCACGCAACTCGCAATATATACAACGACGCGCGCGCATCACTGCTACCAGTAATGCGTCACGGTATTCTAGTAATTAAACAAGGTTCTTATCGCACTTAATAATTTATACAGCCTAATACCTCGTAGCTATGCGCGCTGATATCGGCTTTGAAACGTCGAGTGACGTTACCACGATACTAACTTGTTATGTAATATCTACAAATCGAAAAGATTACCTAACTCATACACGATGCGGTGAATGACTACGCTGTTATTATTGTTACGACTGAGCGAAAGTTAAATATTCAAAATCGATTTAATAGACGCAATTTTGCATTATACGTGTAAAATATGATACAATAAGATTAGACAAAATATTATAATTATTTTTATCAATTAGGCATAGTTATGATTATACAATTTGATATATGTGTTTCCTGTGTGTTATAAATATACGAAATATCACAATAGATTATTTCGAAATAATAAAAGATAGTAGAATATATATTGTAAATATTTTGTTCGATTAATACCATATCATGTACATGGCATATCCCTCGTATAAAGTATTATGCTAGTTTAGTCGCTATAAAGGGGAAGAAAAGCTGAATTTTCTAGACCAGCAATCCTACAACGCAATCTTTGAGAAATGTCGTTAAAGTCTTGTTTGGTTCATTTCTTCATAATAGTTTGCACTGTTTTTTAATACAATCTTATATTAACGTTAGTAAATTGTTTTTTTTTGTCATATTATTATTTCATATTGTGTCTAAGATACGAACATACAATAACTTATTAGTTTCTTTCCGTCTTTTTAAACTGTTATGCCAACTTTATTTGTGTTCTAACACAACTTTTGCATAAGTATTACTGTTAATGTTATTTTATTGTAATTTGTTAACAACAGTAAATAAATTATAAAATGTGCTGATAATTCAATAATCAAAATCAATTAGCAAACCAAATATTGTGCTGCTTTCGCATACTAAATAACGGCAAATAAATTTATTTCGGGTAATATTAAAAAGTGCTTTACGTATTACTAAACCAGTTAAATCAATAAACACTTGTATATATTTCAATCAATTTGATTAATAAGGGGTACTCCCCTTAATTTAAACCAATTTGTCTATATACCTGAATTATGTTTTATATAATACAGAAAAAAGTTGTTTTGTGAAAAATACGAAGGTAAGGAAGGTAAGAAGCCTTGAATGTTTTACTGTTTGGCAACACAGCTGCTCACGAATAATGTAGTGATTATTTTTTTTTTGTTCGAGTGTCCGCATTAACATTTGCTCAAGGTGACCGCGCTCGGGAGTTGCGGCTGACTGAACATCGACATCGCTTAGCACATTTGGCACCTTCATGTGCCTCATCTTCCCCTGAAGAAGAACAGTCTTGACCAATCTAACATAAACTCTCAAGTCAATATAAATTATCTTCAAACTAAGTTATTTTCTGTTTAATGAGTAATTTGATATTTTATTGATAAAATTTCATGAAATCTTGCTTACCTACATAAAAAATATGACCCAATTAATAACATTATCCCCGCCTTCAGTGATTCCGTTACTCGCGTTATCCGATTTCGGCAACGGCGCGGCCATTCGCGGCTTGATACTGCGCAGAATCTGTTATTATAGAACACAGACGCACTATCATACTAGAGTTCATTCATTCATTATCATCACAGCCACAGCCGAATAGAGATCAGGTTAATGTTATTTGAGGAGTATAACATCGCCAAGTTAACTCTGGGTTGCTACTGATTATATCTTGAGAGAACAACCCAATAACTTTCTCCGGTATCCCAACCTAGGATCTTATAATCTGCAGCCGTATAAGCAAACTGGACAAAAGAGGTTTCTTTCCTGAGATACACAATATAACATCCATACGTAGGTAATATTGGTTTCAACACATACAAATCTTCACAACGTATATTTTGTTTCACAAAAGATTATAACATTATTATGTTCGCTTAAGAGTTCATTGTTTCCACAAATAGCAATTCATTTTTAAATCTCACTAACCTATAATTAATAAATAAAGACATAGTATGAATTTATGCCATTGGTATCGGAAATAACATTAATTTGATTGCTTATGCAAAAATATTAATAAATATATATCGATAAGCCGTCGTGTGTAATGTGTATACAATGACCTTCCGAACAATGATAAGGAAGGACAATGATAAACATATTAATAAACAAAAGGTAATAATGAAAGAATTTAATCAATTCAGTTTATTTTTTTGTTTCCCAGGCGAAGAATAGAAACGTATAGAAGACGTCAGTCGGAATGCGTGCCAAGATTCGACCAGTCATTCAGTGGAGCTTGCGAACAGCAGAATCTTGAGACGAGCGCGCTCCAAAAACGTTTTCTGGAGGGCAAGGCCAAGCGACAGGCGAAGAAGACTGACCGGAAGCCCGACCTGCCTGCCATTAGCAGCAATCTGCACAGCAGCGTGCATGTGAGCTGTGTGAGCTATCTTACATTACTTTATACTAACAGTGCTTTTACAAATTAACTTACGCATTTATTATATCAAATGCCCTTATTTTGTCATAAAATATATTCTTTCTAAATACCTTTACAATGTTCGACAACTAATTTTTAAACGACGAAGAAAGGATTTGACTTGGTATATATATATTTATATATATAACATAATAAAGAAGGTAAGTTTTTGTTGTTTTTTACGCGATTCAAAAAAATACTAATCCAATTCATATGGAACGCTTTTTTTTTAATCTTATTATTTCAACGTATTTGAGTAGAGAACTTTATTGGTTCAGACGTTATTCTCGAACTGCCAAAATTAATAGATATATACACAAGTCTTGGTAAGATTTAAATATTTCTAGATGCTTACACATCGCTGCATCATATCTATATTCAATGGAAAAGTCACAGTAATACTGATATGAAATAAATAAGTGATTGCTTTTCATCTATTTATTGATTTCATGGTATTAATCCCTTACAAAATAAATAACACACATAATAGCATTATTTTTTAAATTGTTGTATTCTTAGCAATTTAGATATAGATAATGTATACATTGCTATAGATGATGTATTACAAGATACCTTCTCAGCAGAGGAGGTCTTTGCCCAGCAGCTGGACATTTCCAAGCTGTTGATTTATTTATTTTTTGGAACACGCGAGGTTTGTGGTACTGGGTTCCATACTGATCGTGTAATAATATTTGGTTAATATATTAAGTATTGAAAAAAAGTTGCATAAAACCCTAGTTTCTGTTGTAGTAAAGATCTAGTTAGATATGTACAGAAGCACGTTTATATGTACTTTTATTTTAAGGTTAAGTAGATTACTACAATTTCTATAAAGCTCTCGAATATCTGTAACACTTTCCAAATAAACCAGTAACCACCAGGTTGAATTTTTTTTTTTTTATAAGAATTGACTATTATGACCGGATGTATTCCACATAACGATAATCTCCGTTGTTTGTCTAAATTTCAAAGTTTAAAGGGCAATTTACATTTATATTAAAAACGTTCAAGTACTAATATTACAACAGTGTTATTATACTCAAATCGAATTCGTTTTTAGTGCTAATTTTCTTTACTATAGCAGAAAATTTAGCAAATTTTCTTTCTTCTATTACATTTTTACATAACAAAAGTTACTGTAATGTTTGAAATTTGCTCTGATAGCTATGTAATAGAAAGTATCTAAAAAATACAGATTAAACATACCATATTATATAAATAAGATAATCAGTATGTTGTGTCGTGTGGAATGATTATTTAGAGTTTCCAAAGAGACTTCAGGCGATATTCAATACAGCAATGGATATCAAAGTGCAAACTCCACGCGAACGTAGTCGCGAACACGGCTCGTACGTAACATAACTGGTTGCGCGTTTTGTTTGAATGTCACCTTGGATACTTAACCTCATGTTTCCTTCGATTTCATACACACAGAATTGTTTGCCATATTATAATATATTATATAAAATACAGGTCTTCATTGGTACAGGTTTCGACTTAAAGCGAATTTTGGTTAATGGAGATCAAACATGTTCAGTTCAATCGATACACTCCCTTCACCGTATTACATCAACCTTGCCAATCCCTAATGCTACGTGCCATACTGTAGGTACTACGATTGATCGATTGCATATAACCTTGTCGCTGAAGTTCTTTTACAATTACGTAGGTTTCACGGTGCATGTTCAGTTTTGCAATACGCCGCCAAATTTTATAATGCACGATGAATTCATTATTTATTTACTGCCGTTGTTGTAAATATTTGATTAAGCAATAAAAAGTTATTACGAATGGCAGATACCGCAGTACTCAGTTCTCACGTCTTATCAGTGATATTAAAATTAACGTAACCATCCAAATCAGATATCAGTGACTGAGTACTTTAAAAATTAAAAAAATGCATATGGTGTCGAAGTCTATTAGTTTCAAAGAGATGTTATATTATAAGTTATATATATTATACTTATAAGATATACGAACATTCATTTTATATATCCCCTCCTCACCCCCCCCCCACTGCTTTCCACGTGCATATAGTACACAGAACGATTTCAGGCAATGGTATACTTACGCATATATAATAAAATACCGGAAAATTTAATCAATAAATCTTATTATTCATTAAAATAATACTTTTTTGATAAAGACGTCTTGATTTAGGATTTGGTCCCAACATAGGCGGGCCGACCGTCAGGGCGTCACGGTAGCATGCGCAAGCGATCCCGTGGCGCCCGCCGAAAGACGGAGAGGGTACCGCTGGTTTTTTAGTGGGTAAACCCGGCGTACCTGGGCGCACTCGGCGTCCAGGGCTCCGGGGAGTCCCACACACCCCCCCACCCTCCATCACGTGGGGGAAGCGCGTAACGCGTTTTTCCAGCGAGAAAAAAAAAAAAAAAAAAAAAAGGATTTGGTCCCAACGCATGTTTTACAGGGTTGGGCTGAATATTTCTTACCCCGCGAGCAATGTCTATTGGCGGTGGTAACATAACATACCATTACCATCAAGTTGCTTATTTGCTCATTCGTATAACTACCTATATTATTTTAACGCGCATAACTGTGTCAGCGATGATAGAATAGCTTATACAAACCTTCATACTATACAAAACCTTATGAAGGTAAAGATAAAAAAAATAAGATAACTAGTTATAATCGGAACCAGCTACGTCGAATACTTTAATACAGAATTCTATAATAATAAAAATTATTGTTTATAAAATTGAGTACAGTCATACTTGAATAAATAAACCAGGCAAGTTACACAAATTGACCTTCAAAAAATATTTTACAAGTATATAAAAATATATCATTTCATAGACCTAATTTAAAAAAAAAAATACTATTTACCACGTAGAGTACCACGTCTACGTCTCGACGTAAAATTTCGAATAATGTTGAAAGCATGATGGTGTTCGAACCCCACATGAATATGGCGATTCTTTATGTTTCCAAATATCTTGATACATTTCGACTCGAGGTTTCGTTCGAAAGGGGTACCGGTAAATGAATATCCTACATAGCAATCTATTGCAAGGTTAGCGATTTGTACATATTGTTATAGTGATTCGCTTGTTTTTCGTTTACACAAATCACTCCGGGGTTTATAATAGTATGTCCCTTATTGTGTTTCTTATAATAACGCTGAATCACCACTTTAACTGAAGAACAACAATTCAAAGTAAGTTTGGTGGTAGAGTAACTGGGCACTGTGTGGTAGTACCCCAGACGGCTAGACTTCCTCCTTGAATCATTCTACAATATTCTACATAATAAGTAAATTTATAGAGTATGATATATAATAATATAAAGTATACCTATATTAATACCTACACGTCATATTCAGATGACCAAATCAATGAACATGACGAAGTGACAAGAGCAAGACAATGGATGTTTATTGTTGTGATAATTAAGTTATTTCGATCTGATTATACGATAAGCAATATGACGAAGATAAAATTAACATCATTCTTAACTTGATTTTTTATTGCTATTATGATTACAATGACAGTTGAGAGTTTTATTACATTTGCAACAAGTAAAGAGTAAGTAGTATTAAAACTGTCGTATGTTTTTCACCATATTGAGCTTTAATGTATCAACCGTTTTACAATTTATAAATGGTTATAATATGAGTAGTACTATCTCAAATGTCATAGGCTATAAAACGTAACCGTTAAAAAAAGGTAATTGACGGTACCTGGAATATTATAAAACCAGTTATCCTGATATGTCCAAAAAGTTTATATATCTCAGTTCTATTGATGGTGAACCGTGTATGATAATTGTTTTAGCAGCACGTGCTAGCGCAGGGACGCGACGAATCGCGCCCGGATGTAACCCGATGTCAATTGACTTGACCCCTGCCATCGCATCCCGTGCTTCATTCCGTTTGTCATTACATTTTAAAGAAAAGAGTATTGCATAAAACTAGAAATAAAAAAGTAACCATTCGATTATTAAATAATTCTTAAACGTATTGTCGGTGATTATTAATATTTACCTTCAATAATAAATAATATAAGTGGCAACTAGTAAATTTATTTATAATTTCTTGTATCCACTGGACATTGATTCTCTGGTTCTTTATAAAATAATTATAAGAAAATGTCGCAAAGTATGCCTTATGTTTGATTGGCACGTGTTTGTAGTTGTCGTTACTAGCGACTACGATTGTATATAACACGCGACGCGACATAGCGCGTAAATAAAATATCGTATGTTCGAGAAAAAGGAAATAGTATTCAGGTTTTGTATGCTAAAGAAAAAATAGGTTAATTATTGTGTGATGTTAAGACAGTGTGCAGATTAAATTGATTAAGATTGTAATAGAAGTGAAATGTTACTTATTTTACTTATTTATAATTTAGAAAAGGTTCGAATATTTTGCTTCGCTATTGTTAAGCGTTACTAGCTGCAGTTCGGTAGGGCTGCGGAGTGAGGTTGTGTAAACTGCTTCGTTGCACAACCATCGCCTCGTATTGTCTCGCGCCGCTCACTGCGACGACCTCCGAGCCTGCACACTTTCCTAAGGTATCGCTCTAACTAAATTTTCAACTTCTTACACAAGTTAAGGTTTTTTAAAACGTATTCATAATTTATATTCAAGTTACCGGTACTGTATTGCATTTTTCAATCACGTGCAATGTAATTAACGTTTAACAGGATTACTCTCTATACTTAGATCGCAATTAACACAAATGATTGAATGTTATCACCATCACGTAGTTACGACACAACAATGCGTGATCAACAGTCATAGTTATTGTGAATTGCAATAACAGTTTTGCTAATTATTCCAACCATTCAAATTTCAATATTGCTTATTTTATACTGTTTTCAACATCGATAATTTTTAGTATAATTAATTGATACAAGAAAGTCATGATATATATTATTTTTAATTTTTCTTAATATTGTGGACAGATTTCAAAAAGTTCCGAGTAAAAAAAATCTTGAGTGGCAGTATATTATTAAGTTTGTTATATACTTTGTTGAATATTAAAAAAAAAATGCAGTACGTGGTAGTCATCGTTTTATGCTCAAGGTTGTTAAAAATATTTGGTGGTATCGTTCCTTTATTAATTAATATACACATAAAATAATCGCAGACTAGTATAGCGGCATGCGTAATAAGTTTATTTTTATTGTATTACTAAAATAGTATATAATAAAGACAGGTTTGTGTTTTTTAATTAACGTGGAAAAATAGACATTGCCTTAAAAGTTTATTCATACATCTTTATGTATTTTATAATAATAAGTAGAACATTACCCATTCTAACTTTCTGTTTTAGAATAAACTCAAAATCTTAACTAACTAGAGTTACCAGTACTGTACTGTGTCATCGGTGTAATTTCGAGCGTGTCCGCCTTTTATAAGCGCTTGCATTGATTTAAATATCTTTAAATATGTCTTAAAGTAATGGTTGAAATTGAAACATGTAAACGGGATTTTTATTTTCGGAAAATGCTTGTTTTTATGTTATTTATTTTATGATAACGATAGATATAGTGCGCAAATATAATTTCTTGTATTTGTTATAGTATTTTTAATAAGGTTCCTCTTTCGTTTGGAAAGCGCCCGGTCCCAAAACTTGCTCTCAAATTACGTTGATATAATAATCTACATATATATCAAAAATATACAACATAAACTTACCGTGGAACATGATTTCATCCTGATATTATAAACGAGCTTAATATAATACTTTTTTTCGATCGGAATTATAACTTTGTGAATTCGAAATTATTAAAAAATACAACTTATACATATATTTAGGAAAAAAAACAATAATTTCTTTTTAAAATAGTAGGACAAATATATATATAATTACTCCAACATTACAAATATATATATAATTACTCCAACATTAACTCGACATATTACTTAATTTAGACCATATTATCAATATGAATGACTAAACATTTTCAATGGCGTCATTACCTTAGATATTTCAAAATGTATGTATTTAAAAGTACTACGATTATTTGAAATGTTTGTACCAGCCTACTAGAATTAATAAAGTTTGATTGGATTTTTGATCTTCGTATGCGTCCTGCAATTATGACTGAGAAAGAGGTTCGCTTGGCACAAAACTGATGTTTAATATGTCATAGGATTACCTCGTAAATGTATTCTTGTGGTGCCGATTGGAAAGCTAGTAAAATATGTATATTAAAATATATACTTACGCCGACCATCGGTTGCAACTTAAAGTTGACAATCACTTATAAATTGTACTAGTATCGTAATATATTATGAACTTAATATGAAATTCGTAATAAAATCTTTCGTAATTCGTAAAAAAAAAAGTATTAGCTTAACAATGAGATATTTGAAATTTGTAATTTTATTAATTTAAATTGCATATTACTTAACAATTTTGAGAAAAAAATACTATTCTGTTTTTAGTAGAATGTATATATTTTAGGTTGACTTTGATATAGAACCATTGCTATATGAATAAAATCAACGATAGCCGTCTGGTTGCATGTAGTAAACATCCATACACGTTTAGCAGATATTTGCACACGTGATCTTACAAATATTTAAGGTCTGTCCACACTGGGTTCGACGTCGTATTTTGATGTCGTAGCATCTAAGTAATATCGTTTTAATACGATCATATTATTAATTTACCAGAACATTGACATCTTATAGCTTTAAAGAGCCTATCCTTGCTAAATGTTAATTGGACGTGAAACATACATATTACTAAATGATGTCGAATCTCGTTGTTGGCCGGATATTAACCGTCTACACGGATCTTGCTTTGGACTCGTACATATGTAACTCACGTGTTAAATATCAATACCTATTTATGTTTTCTCGTTAAATGTTAATCTAGTTGATCAAGGACAAATATATTAGCGTATGCAATTAACGATTAAGAAATACATAATATTCCAATAATCTCTTTATTTCACGAAGAGAAAATATTTGATTCAAATTTAATATAAGGGCATTCGTTTCTGAAACACTAAACAATTACAACTAACAACATATATTTAATTTACATAATTGTATATATATTTTTTAAAACTAATTGAGAAATGATTGTTGCAGCAACAAAAATTCGGTTGTGGTGATTACGAGCCACCAGCTAAATTACAATGTGGTGGTAATAACAATACCGGAAGTGGAGCTGGCGAAGGGCTAACTAAGTTTTCTGTTGAAATAGTCCAGCAGCTCGAATTTACCACCTCCGCAGCGGACTCGCAACCGCAACAGATCTCTACGAACGTGACAGTGAAAGCGCTCGCCAACGCGGTGAAAACATCCGGCTCGCCGCCGCCGCAGCAACCTCCGCGCGTACCGTCCCCCTTAGATTGCGAGCGGGAATGCAAAGCCGAATGCAAATCGGAGGTGGCCGACGACGAATTCGTCGGTCTCGACGAGTGTGCGGCGGCTCTGGAACGAGATGCCGCCTCAGCGTTCCCAGGTCTTGCCGATCTCATCGGCGAGGACGACGGAGATGACGCATTCGAATACCTCATCACTGAAATATCCGAGTATCCCGAGCTCATGAAAGACTTTGATCTTGATGGCGGGAAAGTTAATGGAGGAGGCGGAATGGGTAATCACGAACCGCCGGAAGGTGAACCTGCACCCCGACCCTATGGTGGAGGCGAAATGTCTCCCGCAGCGCAGACGCTGAAACATATGGCAGAGCAACATCAGCAGGCTGCAGGAGGGGACTGGGCGCGCTACCGTGGCTACGGAGGATATCGGCCTCGACCTACACAGCCTCCCATGGAACATCTACACATGTCTCAACAGCAGCAGCTCCATCTCTCACAACCGCATCACAATTTGCAAGTAAGTGATAATAACTATTCACATCCCATTCATTTAAATAGCATCAGATTCCTTAGTTTGTCTAACGATTATCGTATTAGGTCCTATATTGCTTTCGGTTTCTTCTTAACTATACAATATAATGTTTACAATCTACGCCATATAATATAACATAGTATCGTGTCAATATCGTTAGCAAACATTAAGAATAGAAGCGAAATATCAACGGGTGTTGCCCGTATAACGTGTAGATTTTAACTAATATTCAGAGAAGTAACATATCGCCTGTCTTTGAGACCACGACGATAATTTTCCGGACTGTCATAAAATGTATGCAGTAAATTGCGTTTTGTAATTGGAAGTCTTCTTTATTGGGTAATTCGTGACATGAAAGGACATAAAAAACATGGGAGTCTGGTGTAGTATCGACCGGGCACAGAGTGCGCGCGCTGCCTAGTGCCGGCTACTCGGCTCCGAAGGGTTAGAAGCGAGCGCGACGCGACTATCCTTGCCGTCTTCCTCTAGCATAGCTACACCAACTACTTCTATAGATACCGACTGATATTATCGCTAAAGAAATCCGAGAAGGCATTTCATGGTTTCAGAGCGTAACTTGCTTGCCTTAGGTAACTAAATATAAAGTATGAACTTGGTGCAGTATGAGCTATAAATAAATATATGAATTACCTAATATAATATACATATTTTAATTGATGAAAAAGTTATAAATAAACGCTATGAATTTGAAATTTACGAAATAATCATAATTATATAACGCAAGTTTCGCGTACAAACGAATATAATATAATCAAAATGTAATTATTTGCTCATATTTACTCATATTTATGCATGGAATTTTGAAATAACATTAACAATAAATAGTCTGAAATGATTAGCCACGACTAGTTTACTTGTAGTAAGTTATCTTTCGTCGGTTCTACATATGTGTTATATGTATAAAATGGACAGCTCAACTATTTTAATTAATAGTACTTTAAATAATCAACAGATTTGTGGGTTTGCCAGCTGTTAACAATAAACTATCATACTAGAATTTAGGGTAGAGCTAGCCCATGTGATGCTCATAACAAAAGCTTGACGCAAAACGAATACTATAGACTGAGATTGTTGTATACTTATTTAAACTATACTGTTTGGATTTTATGAATATTATCAAGAACAAAAGGCAAATTATTTGATATATAATTTTTACAAGCGAATTAACATATTAAAAATTACGTACAAAACAATAAAATATTTACATTTACATAGGATAATAGTTTAGTATACAGATTAAAAATAATCCATCACTAATAATAACAGTGTATCAATGATGTGCAAATATGGTAAAACAATAGTATGTATGTACTACGTTTAAACCGAATGACCTCAATCACATGTCCAAAATAGGATTCGCAAATCCCATATGTGCTAGAGCCATATGTTTGATTTTATAATTTAACTTTACACGTATAATGAACTTACGATTTTTGCGATATAGTTAAAAATATTGAAGCAGTGTTAAGTGGAATACGACCAAAATGTTATGACGGGATAATAGTCTTGGTATCATTGTCGTTTGACATGGATTAGTTTTTTAAGTTGTTACCAAAATGTGTGTCGAAACACGGTCTGTAATGTAGTATACAGTGTCTAAACATCGCAGGCGACATTAGAAGTGTTCTGATAAAAAAGTGTAGTCACTCGTCCGATTACTTCCTGCATTGACACCACGTGTCCCACCCACAGTTATCTTAACGCTCTTTTAATTAAAAATGTTCTACTCCAATACGTATGTTGTACCTTCCATGAAGTTAGTATCTCTTACAGTAAGGTAAATAACTTCGTTTAATTGCATTCAGTTCATACAATATAACGTTTTTCTTTTTAATTTTTCACAAAAATGTAGGAAGTTATTTGGTTGCAACGTCTTATTGTGAAGAAAACAAAGCAATTATCAAAAATTGAATGAAAATGGAAAACAGATCGACCATAAACCATGTTGCAATCAACTCTCGATATTGTACCAAATTCTCCGTACCGACATGCCTCGCGGATTTGTTAGCACATTTACTGTACTGTTCGCCGCTGTGCTTACAGTTGCAGGTTCGATCCCTGCAAACTATACTAATATTATAACGACATAAAGAGTAAGGCGTCGACTAAAACTTATGTCGTTTATAAATGCCATCTCAGTAATATAATCAATAATTGTACGTATGTAGTTGTTCCATGCATTTTTGTATAAATGGATGATAAAAAGGTGTGGAGATAGTGTTCGTTGTTGCCCATCCAGTAAAATTATTATTTTTTAGAATCTACACCGAACCGGGTGGTAGCTTTAAATTTAATTCAATCATACATTACGATTACATACAGTATAGCCCACAATAACCTACTTGAAAAATCATTTCTTGATTTTGATTTATCACCACTTGCTCCAGTTACATTAGGTACATCATTTAAGAAATATTAAATAGTAGAGTAAAGATATGTTAAATTGATTCTTATATGTATTATCTTTATTTCTCTAAACGTTAAATATATATCTGTGCAAAATCTGGGATTACGTAATGATAACAATGTTGGGTATGTTTATTACGTCGTTTGTTTTTAAGCTTTCCTGGTCTTTAATTTTCAGTAATGATGTTGAGTACCACACTTGTGACATTATTCATTATGTGGCTCTGTTTTATAAATTCGAATTGAGTACGAAATAGCAACTTGTTACATAATATTACTTGCGACGAAGCCTCTGTATCAAATTCCTTATTGTGTAATACTTTGAATACAATTTCATAAAACAAATTTTAAGTTGTCAAGTGAGTTTGTTTCTTTCATTTACAAATTGCTGTACAATAGAAGAAATTTGTATTTTTATGGTTTGTATAAAAACTTTATAATTGTGAGGAAACTGTGGACGTAATTCAAAATATATAACATTACAATTTTGCTTTCCTCATGGGAAATATATATTTTTAAAACTTGATTCCTCATTACGTAACAACAATAATATTCAGGTTATTTTAAATGATTACGTGCAATGGCAACATATGATTTACAGGTTTAATATTAGTATGAACTTTAAGTCTGATCCGAGTTGTGGGTGTCAGTGACGTCGGTTCGTGGGCGTACTCCACGAACCGCTACAGCGACGAGCCATGACGTCATGCGATCCCATTTGAGAAGATTTTTTTCTAAATTAATTATTAAAGAAATTATGTTGTGTGTCGTATCGTAGACACGTAGATTTTTGAAATAAAAAACGATTAAATTGTTTATTTCAGGCGATGAGTTAAATTTATATCTTACAATTGACGATAACAATAATCGTTACATTTGAAAACGGAAGTTTGTTATTCATTTTGTCCTGAATAAAAAATGTACAACAAAATATTAGTGATTAAATCAAGTCTTTTACCTAACCTCAGTTGTTTCTAAATAAATTGAATATGCATTTGATATTACGAAGCTACATAATGGATCCCAAATCGCACGAACGAATAACAGGGGTCTTATAGAGGTCACGTGACCACCTACTGCTAAAAGCTCAGTGGCTTGTGTCGTCAGAGAAAAAGTAAAAAGACTGACACGCCTTGGGCTAGCTATCTAACTATGTGAACGATAAGACCTTTTTACACTGTTTTCGATTGCATCGTAACGGGAAACTGGCTAAGTTGCAAGCTCCACATAAGCGCAGTTCCCATTGGCTAGTTTAATATTGTAGATGCACGTCGTGATAGAAATCCGCGGGCGCGCGCGGAAAGGCGATGCGCGACTAGATAAGAGGTTCCGTTAGCTTGTCTAGCTGTACAATACAGCTTAGCGGCTATTACGCATATTATATCGAGCCGGCGAGTCGCAGACTGAGGTAGCGGAGCGGGGCGCGGAACTGGTTTGTGCGCTGGGCGACGATGTGTGGTGTGTGGATGTATACCCACCGCCCGTGTCTTCAAACGGACAGCTGTCACCCGCGAAGACATTTCATGCCTCGCAACCTGCAATGCGAATCGAAATGATTTATTGGAGCTTCTTCTTAGATATAATGAGCTTAAATACTTATTAAATTATTTGTTTTGTTGATTAATAAAGTATTAAATACAGTTTACAAACGGTTAAGTTCCGTACAAAGTTTGGTTTCCTATTATAAATCGCAGCAGTTTTAATACAGTTTTACTCATTATCTATTTAAAAAAAATGTTTATATGAATGTAAGTAACCAGAATAACCGCAGCGCAATATATTCCGAATACCTAAATACTTATTCGCAATAACAGGTTTCTATCATAGAAACTGATACTGTATGTATTGATATAATTTACATTGTTTATATAAATACTAATGTCAAGTAGGTAATACTTTCAAATAATAAGTGTACCTATTTATTGTAATCTTTGTTTATTTTTATTCATTATTCCTAAGTAAAGCCTATAAATATGTCGGTAAACTAAATAGGGTCAAGTCGTAGTCTACTAAACGTTGTTATAAATATTTATAATAAATCCTTATTTTCTGACAGGTGTCCGCAGCGCAACATATGCAAGTGAGCGGCGCGGGCGGCGGTCACGTGTCAGCGGCGGCGCAGCAGGGCATGTATGCCTCCTTCCAGCACCAAGGCACTCCATCTCCACAGCATCATCAAGGTATACCTCTATTATAATTGACGCGTTTTAGTCAAACGTGTTCAGCAATAAATAGTCACGCCTTCAGGAGGTTGAAAAAATAATAATAGTAATATTGTAACCCATAAGTGAAATGTTATTTTCGGTTAAATATTTAGGATGGAATGTACATTGTTTCCGGCTTTTTGGTGTAATATTGAATTGTAGATAACCTTTTTGCTTGTAGCATCCGGTTTAACAATAAAAAACACATATTGCCATTTTTAGTTTGTTTCAAAGTTTTAAAAGTCAACGTCGTATCTTATTTGCTCTACACGATCTATCGAATATTAATAGATGTTAGTAAATTTTCACTAAAAGATAAACAAAAAATAGCTTAAAAGTTTAAAGTTTATAAAAAGCACATTACTTAAACATCTTTCAACACGAGTCTCGAGTAACAACGTAACGTTGCGTGCTAAGTTTATTTTTCATAACACAGTACAATGCACTAAGGGTATGTGTATTTCTACTAGCTTGTCTTTAGTGTCTCGTGTGTTGGTGTTGTGTGCGAAAGTACACCTTATGTTGACGCGTTAAGCCTTTCGACATGTGTTAAAATGCAGTAGCCGTTCAGTTGATCTGTGAACGGGGGGAGGGTGTGCTCTGAGGTTGACGATCGGCGAGAATGTGCCGCGCGCACTTCGGGGATGACATAGATTGAAGTCTTTATTGCGTTCACTCCACAAGCTACTTTAGTTATACTTTTTTAAACCGCGCCGATATAATACATGTTGATTATATGGGCGTCTCGTCTTTGAGCAACATTACATGTAAAATATCTACGTCTCTACTCTCTATACAAAGATATCCGAGCTTTTAAATGATTCTACAATTATATTATTCGTTTATCATAAGGGTATTTAATGTATAATTCACAACGGCTCCTATTTATTTTGTGGTATGATAAAGATTTGTGTATTGTTAAGAAAATTCCTAATAAGACAAAGATTATAACCGTAACTGCGTTTAATTACAATAATAAGAATATCCAAAATTCCCGTTTATAATTCGAATAACATAAAAATATACTTCGTAAATAAATACCGACAATGAACAATAAATGTTTCGTTTACTATTATAATATTTAATTTAAAAAATAAAGTGCTCCGAGCTAAGAAAATAATATGATATGAGGAAAATCAATTTGAATTTCATAAATATAAAATAATACATTTAGCAGTAGACGTTATGTAACTGTGTACGTTTGTTATCACAACTTGCCCACTAACTATAATCGTATCTACATTATTCAGCACAGTCATTATTACTATTTTTATTTACTCTCATAATATGACTTTATATACCTGGTATATTTGTTTATAGAGTCATATTAAATATAGTACAGTATTTATTTAATAATATTTAAAATTGTTGGCGTCTAATGGGAAGTAAAACCAATACTGACGACAGAATGATACGTTACAGAATTAATATTAGAAAAAAGACGTCTATAAATAAATACGAAAAAAGCTTATATAAGTCAATAGAAGTATTTAATTAGATAATTGTTAATTGAGTAAATCACTGAATACGTGCACACCTTTTACAGTTATTTATATTTCAAGGTAAAAAAAAAACAGAATTTGTACCAATTATTAAATTTTATTGATATGTAACAATCATATACTTTTTTTTATTAAATTAATTTAGCGAAAAATTCATAAATAGAAATGCTTGCATTTTTGCTTGATACGTATGCTACGATACAGAAATTGATACATGTACTCGTGTGACTCAACATTTCTTATCGAAGTTTATTTATATACAATAAAGAATTGTGATAAACAGAATGTAAAAAATGGTCACGTTATAATAAAAACGCTGAGCGAAATTGTGACGTACAAATGATTGGTTCTGTTCAAAATATGGTATACTAAATTATAACAAATTAAATGGTCGATCATCCATTTTATTATCGGCGTTAGTTTATTAATGATTTATCTGACGTGTTTGAAAAAATAATAAATATTTTGAAATATATATATCTACATATGTGATGTACATACCTTTACCATAAATATAGCAATAAATAGTATATAACTAATTATATACTATACACATATATTTTGCAAGGGATTAAAAAAATAGTACATCCCTAACTTTTCCTTAAAATTTGTTAGACTAACAACAGCTGCTCAATTTATACATAGGTACAGATCAAATAAATAACTAGAGTAATTAATCTGTATGTGTAACGTCCAAAATAACTGTTAATTATTTGACGAAGATTAAGAATATATATATTTTTTTATTATATTAACAGGTAACGGGTGCGACTCGTACTCGGTGTCTCAGTCGCAGAGCATTAACTTTTCTCCATCGATGCGACCGCGGCCGACCGGGCCTCCGCAGCAGAACCAAGGACCTGGACAGGGACCAACGCTGGGTAAAGGAACTCATGACTAACATCATGACTATACTTGTAGATATCGTAGTTTGATTTAGCTTAAATCTAGATGTTTCATATTTTGTTTCCGTTTTATTTCACTAGCTTTTTCGGAATTATGACATTTTAATACTTTAAATGTTGTTAAAGAGAAAAAATATATAAATAGAGTATAATTATTTCAGGATATCTTTTAGTATCATTATTTTCCAGATTCTGAAATAATTATTTGTAGTAAGTTTTTTATCAAGAAAAGTATGTAGTCAAGTATGCACTGCTATTTCGTATTTCCTTGCACATTGTATTTATCGTTTCACGCAATGTTAATAGTTATTATTGAATGTCATTTTATTTTCGTTTTAAATATACAGCGACCTAATTAATAAAAATGGACAGCGAAACTATTTCAATTGAATGAATAAAAGAACAAGTTAGAAAGTTAATAAAAAAGTTTTTTCAACGGACTGAATGTTTACGTAATCCAAATGATTACAATAGATTTAGCTTATCTATTACGTTGAATATACGATTACTACACGATCTCGTTTCTTATTGTATCGATAGGAATTATGTGAAAATCTTTACTTTGTAATAATTATATGGGCGAGGTCGACATGTCGAATGCATTATAGACGGCGGCGGTATCCAGTACCCAGACGGTACAAGTAGATGAGGTTATGTTTAATAATGCAGACAGAACGCATTCAGCGGACTTTGCCGTCAATTCGTACATGACAGATATATGCACATATTTAATCGTTTTTACTTTTTCTTTTTTTTATTACATTTGTAATAATTTCGAGCTCAATTTAAATGGTTATTTTATTTAATATAAATTAAGAGCTAAAATTTACTTTATATATAATAATTCTTAGCAAATTGTTTGATTATTATCGGTTTTGGCTTGTTGTTAGAATATATAAATACAATAAAAAAACCGACGTTAACAATTTTTCAAATCAATTTATTAGTAACGTGCATTTGAAATTTATGATTATTGATTATATGTATATTGATTTCAACTTCGTTCCACATCTTATATATACGTTTTGTTAAAAAATAATACTTTCTCTTACTCTTTGGGTATTGCGTACCAATTCATTCAATAATGAAAATTTTATGACAAAAGTAGTTATTAATAAGTCTCGTATGTTCGTAAAGCATTGCATACGTATGGAACTAGTTGTCGTTCGCGGCTACGCTCGCATTTTCAGTTGGTATTGGGTATAAAAAAGTACCCCATGTTATAGGGTTTAAGCTGGCTTCATACCAAATCATCAATTATCAAATTCAGTTTAGTGGTTTGGTTCAAACAGACTTACTTTCGTACTTAAAATATAAGCATAGATAACTAATACAGAAATCATCAAATTCGATAGAGATCGCAATTTCGATGCGCCCTTATAATTACTTTAATAAAATTGTCCTTTCGAATTTCAATTCTTAATGTGAAACAGGGATAGCAGCGGCTGGGATATCGCGCGAGCAGCAAGCCAAACTGCTGCAACAACAGCAGCAGCAGATGTTGCGCGCACAGCAGCAGCAGATGCGGCCCCCGCCGCCGGAGTACAAGGCGCGCTTCGCAGGCGCGCCCGCCGGCCCGCGCCGCCCCGCCGCGCCCGCGCCGCGCGCCTTCGCGCCGCACGCCCGCCAGTACGCGCCCGACTGGCGGCACGTGCTCATACAGCAGCAGACCGCCAGGCAGCAGTTCCCGCACCACCACCAAGGTATAATGCCGAAATTAACCCGACGAAACTACCTTTTTAGAAATATTACCATATTGTTGTTTAACAACAAATGAAAATATATTTTATTCAAATGGGTTCAAAACCTATTTCAATCAAAACGAGCATTCTCGAGGCGCTGCTTAAAAAGTATATCGTGTCAATTAAACGTTAATTTACCACCAGAATGGAATGTGAATTATTCAACGAGGTGAAAAGGAGAAACTTTGTAGCTATTCTTTTATTATATATGTCATTATGTACGGGCGACATCAAATCATTAGCTACATACATTACCTTCTGAAATAAGATCTCATAAATATTATTTACATGATAAACCTTTAAAATCTTTCAGGTATAATTACCAGTGCTAACGTTTTTGTAGTAAGCAAATGATATACCGCCTCCGCCCTTATTAAGAGCTTGCTCGCTCGCTTGAAATGTGGCATTTCAAAGTTTAGGCCAGAGTGAGGCTCGCTCTCATAATGATTACGGAATCAATAACAGCCCGTAGTCTATCAGTGTGTACACTCTGTGCCTCGGAAAGTACGTAAAACCATTGGTCTTGCATCTTAATTTCCGGTCGTGTTGAATTTTCCGTCTCAATATGAAAATGTGAAAATAGAGATTACATCAATGTTGCGTATGCTACAGAGCACTGTAGAAATTTTGAAAAAAAAAAAATTGTTTTGACTATAAACGCAAATCATTGGATACATTAGTAAAGACGAGTTTTAATCTTACGAATACCCAAGGTATTCGTAAGATTATTGTCTTTACTGCTGATTTGGAATAATTTAAAATATGGCTTAAAAAAGTAGAATTAAGGTTCATATGATCGTAATGATTTTAAATTAATCCTTTATACTATAATCATATAGTATACGATCATATTCACATACATCGTTGAAAGTTTTTCTTTATTATCTATTCGTGCTATAAACATTCGCCAATGTATATTTTACTGACAACGGCGAACCATTAAGACTGGCTTCAACTTAAACAATACTTATTTGTTATTACTGGAGTACTAAAAGTAATGCCTTTTTATAATTTTACATATTTTATTTAAATTGATAATTATTTTACAGGCTTCAATATGGGTGGTATGGGGGGTATGGGCAATGTGGGCGGAGTGAGCAGTATGGCACAGCAACAGCAGTTACAAATGCAGCAGGCGCGTCTGCAGCAACAGCAGCAACTAATGCAGCATCAACAGCAAAGGTATCTTATTGGCGAATATAAAATACTTAAGTATTTCAATATGTATTTTCAAATATTAATGCAATGGTTATAAATGACTACAATTAATTCTTGAACTGCTAATACTTTCTGCCATCATAGAGACAAATATTACTTCATATAATCATTATGTATGTTATTTATATGTTTTCATGCTTGAAGTAAAGAAAACCTGTTATTTTAATATTTTTCAAATCTCAAGCATACAAAGCAGTTGACATAAACAATAATAAATACAAATAAAACAAATATATCTCGGTATCTACAATCATAGTGATGTAATGATTAATTAACTAGTTGTATTTCCCCCCCTTTAACCTCCAGCGCTCACCTTGTTGACGCCGTTAGTTGTTTATTCATTGCGTTTGTTTACTTCCAGGGCATCAAATCAGCAACAGTCTTCAATGTCACATCTAATTATGCAACAAAATCAAATGATGAGCGTGCAAGGACAGGTAAACATTCTATTGAAAACATCTATAGATTTTGTGATGTATTTATTACAACAAATACATGTGACATTTTTTGTATTTGAAAAAATAAAAGTTTCTAATATTTTTAAAAACAAAAAGTATACAAAATGCACAATTATAACAAACAATTAAATTCATACTAAGACTTACCTACATAAAATAAAAGTATCTTAAAATTGTTTACTTCCAGATGCCAAACATCCACATGTCGCAGTCGCAGAGCATGAGCATGCAGCAGGCCGGCATGGGCGGCCTCAGTGCGCACGCGCCCATGCAGCCCATGCAGCCCACTCAGCAGCCCATGCACGCGCAGACCAACGCCATGCAGAACTCCATCATGTCTCAGAACGGACCCATGCAGGGCAACGGAAACAACCCTCACCATTTCTCCTCCCTTCACTCGGCGTCTTCCTTCACCGGACAAACTGCAGACTTCAATCTCGACTTCCTCGATAACATGCCTTCCACGGACGCCAGCAATCTCACCGCTCAGGAGTTGCTCAACTCGCTGGACAACTCCTTCCTCAACGATATCCTATGAGTGGCTCGATAGGATGCCCGATCGAATGCCGATGAACCCGGCATGCGGTCGATCGATGTCTTGTCATTTTCTCTCATTGTCGTCGATGTCCTCATATTACATTAACTCGCGACCAACGTGCAACTAATTGTGACCAAAGTTTTCAACCAGATAACGTGGCGCCGCCGCGGTTCTTCCGATGTTTTTTAAACATTTCTGATACGTTGTTTTATATAAACTATATTTATTCTAAAAGAATTCCATTTCTTAGAGTTTATAGTTTTTATGGTTGTTCATGCATAGTTCGTTTGTAAAAATATTGTATAGTAAGGTTGTTTATAGAATATTAAAATAATTAAAATTAGTAGCGGAATATTCTCACATGACTTAATTTTATCTTTGTGAGATATTTAATTTCCTCATTTTTTGCGAAGTAGTCTTTATATACTATGTATATTTATTACAAATATTAATATAAGTAAATAGCACAAAAGACATTTCAACGATTTTATTTACACGCTTATAAATTTATTTATCGAAATGGCGACATAAATTGGGGCAATACATTTATAACGTCTGTAATATTATAATAGAGGTAAATTGACATTACAATATAGTTTATTGTTTTCTGGACCTCCATTTAAAACCTTGCTGATAATCTTTCGTCACTAAGCAGGCGCTGAGTTATTGGAATTGTGTTTGTAATTATTTATACGATTGATGTCTCTTCAGTCGGGTTCAAGATTGTTAGCGAGGTTTCATTTTCCGCCTGTGAACGACCCAATCTATTTTAATTTATAGTGCAAATGTAAATTTTATTAATTAAGTTTATTTTAAGGTCATTCCTGTACCTAAGATGTAATTAGTAGATTATACTGTGATGTCGGTCTCAATGGTCTATAGGTTAAAATAGAATCAATTATTATGAATAGAATATTGTTATTGTTAAGGATCTCATGTATCACATAGGGTTTGTGGGATTCTGGAATATTCAGAATGTTGGTTTCTTTTTTACCTTTATTCAACAAGTTCTGTCAATATGTTATTAAATTTAACTTATCGTATACATATGTATATTATACATTATGAACATTTTACAATTTTAGATGGCATTAAAATTTATATTCTAATTAAAAAAGCATAGCTAAATAAGAAAAAAACGTATGATTATGTATAATGCACCTATTATTCCTTTATAAAATGGACAATCATTTCGTAAAATGAAACATTAGCTCTCTGTTACAACTGTAAATCCATTTATGAATGATAGAAACATTCCAGAGCCATTGTTAACAATGTTTTAACTTTAGGACCAATTTTTGAATGTTCTTTTGAAAATAATATTACTTATTGAAACATGATTTTCATTTTATACACTTATTTTCATAACATCTTACAATCTAGGTACAGTCTTTTACTTATAATACAAATCCTTATAAATAAACGGAGATAAAACTTTAGAGATGGCGAAATCTACAATACGAGGTGTAGAATGTCAGTGATAGAAGTTAGTTGATCGATTTTATAGCTTTTGTCCTAAATATTTTGTACATAGTTATGGCACTTCCGATTTAGTTGAGTTATGTACATAATAATAATTAGAGTATTGATTGTTGAGCAAGTCCATATCTAGGGCACAATTACCGAAGATTTAATTGCTTTTTTTTATTTTAAATTAGTACATTTATCTAATCATCTATAAAATGAAGTTTTAAATTTTTTTCAAGATTCAAAAAGCACGATAACTTGAATAATTATTTCAAGCATATAGCTCGTAAATTATAACTATTATACTGAACGAAGGACAGACGGATATGGCGAAACTATTTCGTAATAACATATGAAAAAATAAGAATTACTAATTTAGGCTTTTATAAAGCATTTGATTGCGTGAAAGATTAAAAATTTATCACCACATAATAGAGTCGGCTTGGTGTTTATACAGAATATCTGAGAACGTCTCTAACTTCCTCTCTAAAGCATTTATCTCCGCGGCTAATTCTCATACCATCTCATTGGGCTTGTTGAAGATCCTCGGATTGCGTACACGGGGACTGTAAAAATTATTTGGTTGAACATATTTAGCTGTTATCGGTTCATCGTGTAAGCTTACATTGCGTTCGTAAATATTTTCATTCGATTTATTCTGCATACTTTTTAACGTAAAGAAATGCTTCTCCTGCTTGCTTTTTTTTAGTCGAATACATGAAAACACAGTACTTAATAATATGGCGAGTTTGAAGACGGCTACTACAAACAATGCTAACATAAATACGAAATATTGCTCCTGGTACCAGTCTTCCAGTTTTGTTTGGCAACCCTGAAATTGAACAATATAATAGTAAAGTAACTTAACTATAAAAGTTAAAAGAGGCAGATGCCTCCTCTCGCTTGAAGAAGAAGGCTATAAGCACTAAATAAGTTTCACCACACTTAATGGTGGATGGGTTTCCTCATGATGTTTACCTTCCCTGCCGACCACAAAATGAATTACAATCATAAGAAAAGTAAGTAGTGCTTTCACTGATCTGACTTGCGATTAAGGTCCAGATTAAGTATCCACTTGCTACAATATAATGTTTGTAAATATCTACATCTTGTAAAAGAGACCGCGGAATTTTTTTTCAAAGTAGTCTAAAGTAAAATTATATTAACACAATATTGTGTAACTAAATAAAATTAATAATTTTATTTCTGAAATAATGTATATAGATGTCAGTTACACCAACATTGAACATTTTTGTATATATGTAATACATTACATCTCGGTGATACAGGTAAGAAGAAACAAACTTACATGCACATGTCTGAATTGCGGAATGGGCTGCACCTCCTGGCAGCGTGATTGGTTTACCGGCGCGGGGTTGAGATAGGAGACGTGTTCGGTCTGCACGCAACAGCTGAGCGGTACAGACATGCCGCGCGGGCCGAGACGTCGCAGCTGCCACAATGACATGTCGTAGTTGCGTGCACTTGTCATGCCGCAGCATTGCAACTGAAAGTTTAATATTTGATTAGTAAATAAGTTAACATTTCGATTGGTACAATTAAATACATTTATATTAAAAAAATGCTTTATCGTCATATTTATTTATTTGCACTATACGAGGGTCGCGGAATGAGAGGGTTGGAGGGGGGTGATTAAGCTTTTTAAGATCGTAACGTGTTCAGTGCCTCATATTTAGTATAAATACGAGGTTTCATTGTTATTAAACAATTATTCTTTGAACTATCGTCAACCAAGCAATATAATCGGGAGTGAAAAGTGATATATGGAAAATAGCGAATATCGTGCCGTTATAAAGTTTCTTACCAAACAAAGAAGATCTGTTCCGACTATACTGAATGAGATGTAATCGGCTTACGGCAACTGTTGCCCAGGAAAAACCATGGTGTACAAGTGGCATAATTTATTTATACAAGGATGGAAATCACTTAAAGGCGACCTGAGGCCGAGCAAAAGCATCGAGGTGACCATGCCATTTCTCAACTTATACAAAAAGTTGAGAAAATTCTATTCAACGATGCTCGATTATACTAGAAATAACTAGCAGAAAAGGTTGGAGTATCTGATATAACCATATTAAAAAATCCGGCATATCGTCTTGGCACGACTAAGGTCAGAGCAAGATGGGTGCCGAAAATGCTCAAGCCGCCGCAAAAACAACAGCGCGTGAGTGTTCACGTTCGTTTTTTGACGTCTGCAACGAAGACAAGGATGGTGTATAGAGTCTAATTGTTACTGGAGACGGAACTTGGGTTCATCATTATTAACCTGAGTCGAAACAAGATTCCATGTAGTGGCATAAAAAGGGCACCTCCCAAGAAGTTAAAGGTGTCACAGGCAGCTGAGAAACTCATGACAACGGTTTTTTGGGACTCTGAAGAAATATTATTGATCGATTGTAAAGATTAAGGTGTTCCTATAACCGGGGAATACTACGCTACAATATTAGGGCGATTATTAAAAAAGCCATTAAAGAGAAAACTGACAAAAAGTGTGCTGCGCGACAACGCGCCCGTCCACAAGAGCCGCGTTGCGTTGGCTGCTCTGCATAAGGTGGGCTATGATATTTTGAATCACCCATCCTACAGTCCAGACCTGGCCCGGAGTGATTACTACCTATTTCCAAAAATGAAAAAAGAGCTACAGGGTTAGAAATTTAGTATCGGTGATGAAGTCAAGGATGCAGTTTCGGCGTATTTTGATGATATTTTTATTATGAGGAGGTATAAATAAATTATTTTAAAGATCTGAAAAATATATCCGTCATACAGGTGAATATATTTAAAAGGAAAAATATATTTTCGTAGTCCTTTATACTTAGACATTACCGATGTAATGTGCGTTACATTATTGATGACCTTAAAAGATTGTGATGTGTAAATAAATCGTGTATACCTCAGTCTGCGCTAAATCCAATGCCGCTGTGAAATGTTCAAAGTCAGGTACTGCGTAGTAGCTCTGTAGAGCGCCGACCGCTCCGCCGCGGGTGGCCTGGATGCCGTAACACCGCAACCATATTGCCGCCAACACACCCGCTGCGCATTCGCAGAGTAGCAAGCCGAGCACTATCAGGAAGTACTGGAAGCAAAACTCTTACTGGTTATTATGTTTCATAGTGTGAGTATTTTAAAAAACATATTTTAAAGATATAGGTCAGATTTATTTGTTCAACAATATAAATATTTTAAGCGTGTTTGCTCTTTACATTACCCTTTGAACCTTGCAATTGGAACCATATTACAATGTTAAACAAACTCATGAAAATAAGTCGTTGGTCTGCGGTAAGTCAGGCATTATAAATTAATATACCCACAATGCACTGTTACGTTTTTGTGCAAGTAAAATAAAAATCTAACACGAACGGTTAGTAATCAGGTGTAGGAACAACGTCTTAACGTGCCTTTCAAGGGGAGGTCATGAAAACATTACTACATAGTTTCGGGCTGCTACGGAGAATTTCTTGACATTAAAACCTACCTTTTTACTTATATGATTTGTTTAATTTAATTTAACCAAAGATATAACCATAAAAAAGTACTTACGAAGGTTAAAATAATGTATCCAGGCAAGTAAGTGGCCCAAACACCTATAGCTGCTACAGTGCAGACAATAAGTCCAGCTCCCAGGAGCGCGAGAGCGACGTAGTAGAACGGAGGTTCATACAGTCCGTCCTCTGGCATCGCAAGCAATCGAGATAGAAGAATCCTTCGAGAATCACTCAGAAGTAGGAATCCACAGACCACTTTCAAAAACCCACAACCCTTGCAATAAAGAAATATTAACAATTAATAAAATCACTTTAACAATCATATTTCTATGTTCTAATACAATAACATTTGCTTTAACTTACAAAGAATATGGTGTTAAAACAACCAAACAAAACTCTTGCACTCGCTATTTCTTTCATTATTTAATTTAATAATAAATATATAAAAACTGTGTCACTAAGTATAAATACGATATGTTAACAACGCGTGATCGTGTTATGGTAAGCCGTTGAAAAATATGCGATGAATACATTTGCCGGTTTTAGGGAGATACGCTCTGTCGAACAGGTGGGGTGACTAATAATAATTAAGTCAGTTTTGCCTAAAAATAATGCATGAGCTATTTTAACATCAGTTTGTAACTACACTCTTTAAAATTACTATAAAATTTTAAACATGGGTCAATAGGTCAAATCAAAAAATGTAATTTGTGAAAAATATATGTATTAATTAGTTTTAAAAATGTAACAATATAGTTTTTAAAAATCAATATCCTTTTTCTTAAATCCACCACATGTCTTGGGAATTGCTGTTATATCATCTTGTTCACGCTCACTAGATTCTTGAAGTTCTGAAATAAGTTATTAAAAACACCCATTAGTTTATAACAAATAAAGTTAAAGGAAAGTTATAGCATCAAAGCCTTCCAGACTATTTTGCACATTTGAGCAAATACTTCTCTCTTTATTGGGCAGAAAGATTAGAGCTTATTCCACCATATAGGATCAATGCCACTTGGTGAATTCACAGAAAGTTTTCCATAACAATATACAGTATTAATTATAAACACAAATTAGGCAAATGAAAATTCAATCACACTTGCAATCTTCTGTATGGATTCATGTTATAATAGTAACATTTCGGCTTTATATAACAAGAGCTTAAAGGAATACCTGGTGGTAAATGCAGTTTTTCTATGACAAATTTCTTCCTTCTCAATTTGAAAGCTAGGTCCAGACTTGGTGGTACAAAGGGGACCAGCGAATGAACAGCAGACAACTTTGTTATGTGAAAAAGACCATGGTATTCATTGTATACAGGATTTGTTTCTTTGCTTGATCCAGCAAATGATTCTATTCTTACTGCATTATCAACTGAATACAAAAGTCTTTTCATGATGTGATCATCCTAATAAAAACAAAATGTTTAATTTTTATTTTCATATGAAACATGAAATTAGTATGCTCTAATCGTGTTAAATGGCTTTATCAATAATTTTTCTTCAGGGAGTGATTAGTTAAACTGTGTATTCGTTTGAATGTAAAACCAGTTTTGATACAATAAGAAACATTAGCTAAAGCATGTTTGTAATGCTTGCCATAATTTTTTAAATAAAATACAAATCTTTTAATTACTTACATCAAATAAGTGTGAAGGAACTGTAATAAATGCTACTGCATTTGTACCGCGGAGTAGGACTCTTAAACAGTATACAAATTTTAAAAGATCTTGTCCATAAGTAATGTTTGTATCATGGTCACAATCCATTGCCATCCAAACAGGTGACCCCAGAGATTGAATGCATACACGGAGAATATTTTTATTTTTACTATTACTGTTATACTCTTCTTTTATCAAGGCCTCCTTAATTTTGACTAAAAGGGTGTAGTAAAGATCATTTTTGAAGCCTGTAAAAAAAATTCATTATCCAAAATGTTTTAAGCCATATTTCATATTAATTTCAACATTTATTTTTATTAGCCTCAAAATTATTAATGTACATAGCCATATGAAACAGGAAAATCAGATAATTATTTAACTTTACTATATTATATAGTAAGTAATACTCACTATTTAAATTATTTTCATTTTGGTCAAGGCTACAATGTGTGATATTACAATTGTTTATTGTATCAATGCCGATATGTTTGCTCAGATCAAAGTTGTGACCAAAGTTTGCATTACTACCAAATGAAGATTCCACTTGACCAAGTCCCTCATATCTCCATGCAATTTTCATCTCACTACTTGATACTTCATTGACTTTCTCATCAGAAGGTACTGTGCACACTTGAGGCAGTTCTTTGACCTATTAGAACAATTATAATCTATTAAGACATTTTCATTTAGTATGCATCTTGCTTAAATAGTTTTTAAATTAGGAAATTGATATTCAAATAAGATTATTAATTCATATTTCCTATCCACTTAAATAAATTAGATAATATTATTGTTTCTTATTGGTTTCATTATAATAAGATTTAAAACTTAACAAAATATAAATTAATTTTCTCATTTCTATGTATGTTTTATAATTCTTAATTATATCAATAATACATACTATTTCTTCTGTATTTTCGTCAGCTGATGCAATAAACAGGTCATGCTTACACACAACACCTTCAGCAAGAAAGTATTTTGTTAGAACTCGACTATAACTGCCTAGAACATCTTCTTCTGAAAAATCATATTAAAACAGATACATATTTTTTTTTTTTTATAAATTATTTTTATATATGTAAGTATTGGATGAGAAATATTAAAAATTTGGACGAAATTATAAAATACTAACCTACAAGAAAGATACCGCTGACAGGTAATCCTCCTCCTAAAAGTATAACATAGTAAAATTATATTTTTTTATTGGAAACATCTATTTTATATAATGTATTGTATCTTACCAATAATAAAATCTAATGATGGTATACCACTTGAGATATAAGGAAGGTTATTTTTTAATTTTGTTCCATTAATACTTGAAAGAGAGAGGGACTTTTTATGAAAACTTGTCATTTTGAATTAAAGCTATTCCATTTAAAATACCTCAACAGTACTTTAAAAATATAATTGGAGTGTTTATGAATAGTAAACCGGTTGAAAAATGAAGATATTCAACTTTTTATTTCTCAATACACGTTTTTTACGTGTAAAGTGTAAACTGTAGAATGAGTTTAAGTTTGACAATGTAAATAAATAATATGCCAATGTCAATTCTCAATAATCGTCAATTGTTGTGATTGAATAAATCGATATCGAAAATATGTTAATCGAATTGAAGTATCGTTATAATTAAAGAATAAGTTTTTATAGCAGGTACTTATATTATACGAGTAAAAAATAGATTGCAGGCAATCAAATAGGTTATTTGATAGTTAAAATATCAATCTTAATATATTTATTTCACAAATAAATATTCATTAACAATTACATGGTTGATCTAGGACAATATATGTGTGGGGTACATGTCAGTCAACTCCTCATGGTGTACCCTGGGCAACGGGGTCGGCTTGAGCTTGCTCGTCGGCCACGGCTAAGACGGGCGGGAGGGATGCCGCGAGGCTGCTCCTGGTACGTCCCTGATCGGCGTCAGGGCGGACCATGTGAGTGGCCTCGTTGGCTAGGAGGGAGTGGGAGGGCTCGCTACTCGAGCCTCCCAGGTGTTTTACACCGGCGGTCAGCGGCGGAGCCTACCATCTTATCCGCCGCAGGGCGTCAGCTTCGTTGACGCCCAGCCTCCAGTGGCGGATTCGGGGGAGTTCGCCACATTCCCGCGTGGAGGATGAGGGGGAAGGTGCGCACTAGGCGCGCTTTCCATGAATATTCAGCCGTCTTACGGCGGCTGCTGCTGGTGGAGTCGCGGTTGCATGCCCTTGGCGATCCCGTGGCCTCACCACTCGGCGGCATGGTGGAAACCCGAGGATGGTTATAGTGGGTAGGACAGGGCATTAGCAATAGCGTGCCCTTTCACGGGGCATTAGTTCCCGGTTGAGTCCCACATACCCGTCCCGGCCCTCCGACCGGGCGGCATGCGTAAATGCATTTCCTTCTCGTTAAACAAAAAAAAAAGGACAATATATGTATAGGTGTATAATAACATAGTCATCAAACGAAATATGGATTAAAGATATAGGTACTGGCTAGCCTAGCTGGGCTAATTCAATAACATGTTTTAAGTATAATTAGTCCTCTTAAAAATAATCGAAATACATCAGAAATATCGCCTTACAAAATATATTGTGAATAAGTTAATCAAATAAAGGTATTTTATTATGTGTAATTTTTGTAATCGACATATTATGTACACTCACGCACTCACAGTGCGTGATATTATGTATGCGTGTGCGTGCGTTTTATTATTTGTGCATGTGGATGCATGTGTGAATGTGAGCATGTTGGTATGAATGTGTGTAAGATATTTCGAATTATTTTGTTACTAAAATTTATATATCGAAATTATTAAACGCTTAAATTTCAATTCGGATAATTTACTTTAAAATAAATTTAAGTTCATTACTGTAGTTATATTAGCGACATTCTGGAAATTTAAGATATCCTAATTGTATAATATATTTCAGTAGACAACTAGACATTTTTTTGGATGAAGACCTATATTATATCAGATACTTCTCTATTTCTCCTTACCTCTACTCTCCGTAATATATATCTATGACTACGGGTCGCTATACATATTAAATGAAACATAGTGTTTGTATACTCTTTGGATATCTATGAATTATGCATCTGTCAGTTCTGTCACTATCATAAGCGATTTGGTGGCACACGTACAAATAAATGCTGAAACTGTATTTTGCGGTGGAATTTAAGTAAATAACTAAATAACACATTAATTAAAGTATTTACAAGCAAAAATGCAAGGGCCAGCGGTTTTTATGGACATATCGCTTGAAGATCAAGTAAGTTCACGTGAACATAACCTTAACAAGAGTTTTAAATGTTTTGCGTATGTGAAATAACTCTAATGAAAACAATTAAGTAGAATGCTTCTAGAATAATAAAATATTTTCTTTCACAAAATATTTTATCATCATCAAAATGTGTGTGCGATTTATTTTCATTTATTAATTTTAGGCACTAGAATTAAGAAAATATTTCAAAAGTCTTGGCGCTGAAATATCAGAGGAGAAGTCTCCAAAAGGCATTGAAGATGATTTGCACAAAATAGTTGGAGTATGTGACGTGTGCTTCAAAGAAAATAATGAGGCTGATATTGAAGCGATTCTAAATAGTATTGTGTCTATTATGGTTTCAGTAAGTATTTTTTTGTGTTCAATGGATATAATACATATTTTTCTTCTTCTTTAGATACCTAATTAGTTATTACAATATTAAACATACCAAAAAAAATGTATCCATGTCAAAGAGAACTTAGTCTCAAAGGCATGCAAGGCTGTTCTTATTTGACACATCAAGTGTAAAATTTAAAGACAATCTGTCTAAGATATCCCTTTTTGTGTGAAGTATGTCTTAGTACATTTATTTATAACATGATTTTCTTTTTGTGTCTAGGATAATTATTCATGTTTTGTCAACAAAAAAGAGAAAAATCAAATAACAACTTAAAACTAACCTTGCACTGCACCTTTGTTCTTAATATGATAATTTTTGCTGGGTAATCATAATTAATGTTCTTACATACATTTAAAGCATAGACTTTATTGAACCAATAGAGATATTGTTTATAGTATTATTAGCTCTTATAGGCGCACCCCTCCATGTTAAACCATTGGTGTTCATTAGTATTAAGTGTCATTCCTAAGACGATTAAGATCAGAGTAAATACTACATAAAATTCAAATTCTAATATATTATATGATTACCTTTGATTTTAAGATTTTTGTGTAGTTTAAACTGGAGTGAATAGATCTAAATTAAACTGAGAGCAAGAAAAAGGAACCTCCTGCTTATACTTAATCATACTGAGATCAATATGTTCTATCAAAAGCATGATCTATAAGTTTATATGATATTTTTTATGATCTGATATTCTTCTTCAAACATCTAAATCACATTTGCACCTAATGAAAGTATGAAAAGAATACATTAATTTCCTACTTTGGATAGTTGCATATGAAGTAGAATTAGTGTGATCTTTCTGTTAATTTATTAAGAATTCTTAATTAAGTCCTTGAATGATTTTTACTTATCTTCTTTGGAGCTTACTCCAATTTTTTAATTGATTACTTTTTTAGATTCCATTGGAGAGAGGAGAAAACCTTATCTTGGCATTTAGTCAAAGGCTAACTAAATCACCTGGACCAAAACTTGGTGTGGTTGCATTGCAATCGTAAGTATACCAAATATCAATAATATCATAGGTAGTGTATTAAAAGTTATATTAAAATGACATTAATTTCACATTTTAGCTTGTGGCGCCTCTACAATAATTTAGAAGCCAATTCTCCCCTGCGGTACCATGTGTACTATCATGTAATTGAATTGGCGGCACGTGTAAGTTCAGTTGGTGAAGTATTTAAGGGAGTGGATCAATTAAAAAGGGAATTTGCTAGCTGCCCTCCCTCTAATGAACAAATGCAAAAACTCTACAGACTGTTACACCAAGTGCTAAAAGATCAAAACAGGTGAATATATTGAAAAGCTAAATCTTTCATTTATTCCACAAATATCAATCTTATTTTATTAATTTAAAATAATAATTATTTTCAAAGTGCACCGATAATGTATAATTATGATTAAGATTTAAAAGGTTTTATTTTTTATATTTTCAGTGAACTGGCTTCAAAAGTGATGATTGAATTACTTGGTACTTATACTGATGAAAATGCTTCATATGCAAGAGAGGATGCCATTAAGTGTATAGTAACAGCTCTTGCCGATCCTAACACATTCCTATTGGACCCACTGTTGTCACTTAAACCTGTGCGTTTCTTGGAAGGCGAGCTTATTTATGACTTGCTTACTATATTTGTTTCGGAAAAATTGTCGAGCTACCAAACTTTTTATAACAATCATAAGGAGTTTGTACAGTCTCAAGGTAAAATATAAATATTTTAATTAATTATATTTTTATGTGATCGATAGAAACACAAAATGTAATAAATAATTTGTATTAGTACCTAATAAGTACTATTGATTTGTAATTGTAAATCTTGTCATTGTCATCATTATTAGGTATTTAATGAAATAGACATAGTAGTGCAATAACAGATGAATTGTTTATTAATTAATTTTTTTCTTGATAAGTTAATAACAATACATATATAATCCTTACAAGCACATATTTTATATCCTATTCAAATCAAAGTAGGAATAAACTTAAACAAAGCTTAGAATTACGTATTTCATGCGATTTGCTAATAACTTAGCTAAATTGTGCACTACTAAGAGTTTATGATTAATATATCTTTATTTATAATACAACATTACTTATGGCAAATTTAATTTTACTTCCATAATACCGATAACTGTTTCCTCGAAATTCATAATGCCATTTTCCATAAATCCATAGTGAATATTATAGATTAATCAAGCTCTTGACCAATGATATTGCTTGAATTTGCTGTCAATTGTTCTTTGTTTGGCTTTTCTCCTCTAATGGTTGGAATACAGTATAAATCATTATTATTATAAAAAGTTTTGAGTTTAATTAGTTGTTAATAATTTGTCTTTGTGCAAAATCTACAGCATATATTGAAGGTATAAGTATTTTCACATGTTAATTTGATTTGATTTCATTTTCAGGTTTAAATCATGAACAAAATATAAAGAAGATGAGGATATTGTCCTTCATGCAAATGGCGGAATCAAATTCGGAAATTACTTTTGACGAAATTATATCCGAATTGCAGATTGAAGAGAAAAATGTAGAAGCTTTTATAATTGAAGGTATTATTACAACATTTAGCACAAAACGGACTTTAAAGAGCTAATTACACTTGTTTGTATCGCTATACTAGCTGCCTATACCAAGTTTACACAATAGCATAAATTTTATAGGACACTATGCCTATATAATGCTTATAAATATCACATTATTCATTCTCATTAATTAAAAAACAATGAGTCAATATAGGCTATATAGGCTGAAAACAATGAGACTTCATTGCTTTCAGCAACTTTCAACTTTTGATGAAAGGAATTTCGAACGAAGTTAGACAAGACTTAGTAAAAAAGATAAACTTATTGGTTAGTGGGACCTCTCGCTTCTGTCTACCCAGTCTCGCTATTGCTCATTGCTTTAGCTTATTTATAATTTTATTAGTAATGCATTTGGTAAATAGTGATAATTACTAAATTTATATATTTATTATTTATACATTTAGTCCTGAAAACGCGCCTGGTGCGCGCGCGCATGGACCAGGCGGCGCGCTCGGTGCGCGTGTCCAGCACCATGCACCGCACGTTCGGCCACGCGCAGTGGCAGCAGCTGCGCGACGTGCTGCTGGCGTGGCGCGCCAACGTGCAAAACGCGCACGAGTCCATGAAGTCCGTGGCCGCCGCGCAGATCGAGTACACCGTGCAGCAGCAGAAGCCCTGAGCCCCAACCCTTACTATACTGTACTACTATTGTATTATATTTTATCTATTTGGAGAATAAAGCGATTATAGTCAAATGCTTCCGTTGTCAGTCAAGTTACTTTATTGACATATAACAATATGAAAGTCGGTAATCTTAGCCGAGTGTGCGTATGGATGACTCGACTGTAGTTGTTCACATTGGACTACAAATATTTATTTTATATATTGTCACAACCTTCGCAGTTTTGGTATAAAAACAATAAAGTACGAAAACCCCAGCATGTGTTTATTTTGACCTAAAATAAAAAAAAAAAACGTCAAAGATAACAATCTTACCGCTGTCTATTTAAGTTTTAATTTAAAAAATGAGCAGCATATCAGTCTTGCAAACTTTTTAAAGGTTCTCGTTACCATGCTTACTGTTTGTAAACGTTCGTTATTGAACCTTCTTGACTTCTATCAAACCGTTGTCAAAATCAATATCTACGATTTTAAGAAACTATTTTCTATACATATTAGCACAGTACAAAACTAGAGTGACTACATGGATTATGAATACGAATCAGAAGGCTATTTTCATAACACTTTTCGGTCGTTTGTTTGTGTGGTACTGACATTGTTACTCGGAATGCAAGTATATATGCATTTCGGGAGTTCTCAGGAGGCATTAGACGGCGACTTTACAGATGTCAAATATGTGGTTATGCAACTAACTCACGGGCTTACAGAGGTTGTTACTATTTTTAGGCAATTATTCGAATGTGGCTATAAAATTAATCGCATTGATAGAGTGTAAGTTTTTATAAGTAGTGTAAACTGTATTTATAACGAAAAGAAACTACGCCAAATGAATACCTTCTTGCTTTTTAATGATGTACATTTGTAAGGTCAAATCCACAGTAAATCTATTTATTTTTTAAGGTTAATTTTCATGGAGAAATGTCAATGCCCAATCATTTCTGTTCGTATTTTATAATTTGTAATGAAATTATGTCATTTTGATTAATAATTTACGATTTTCAATCAAATTAATACGCAATTTGTTATTTAAATTTAAATACAAGTCATGTGCTGCGTTGCCTCATTTACGTGTCCAATACGGTGGACGTACTGAGTTGAACAGCAGATCACAGAACGCTACTGAAACATCAAAAGTTAATCACGAATAACTAACCATAACGAATCGGCGACAGTGGTTTTTCGTGAAAAAATTAAAAAATGTATCAAGTTTATGAAAATCCTTTATTTGGCCGTGCATTGACTACGATACATAAGTATACTTTTTTATCATTTTAGTTCGTTGTCGTCAAATTCCAGTACGAATAACACAGAATTATATGAGGCTTTTATTCTCAAATATTTCTTTCAAATCATCGGCTAAAGTTAAACAAAGACATATTTCACATACATCCTTAATTAATCTTACCTCTTTATAATTTTAATATGATTATCGTCCTTATTCATTAAGATGGCCGAGATTAATTAAAACATGGATCACAACTGTTCCTAGCTGGATAAATAAGTTTTACGCTTGTTTTCTTAATAGCTTAGAAAAATATCGATAGAAACCCCCATAAGCTGTTTCCAATTTTTCCAACCTGGTCTATAATAGAGTAACGAAATAAGCCACAAATATTCACCGTAAGACAAGAGGAAATATTTCATATTTAGTAGTAATTTTGATATTTAAGCATTTTACAAACAACTTGGTTAGGTAAATCGCAAGCATGAACGATTACAAAATGAGATGGAGCGTATCTCTTCTGTACTGCCAGCTGTTGCAGCGGCAGCCGGTAGGGCTAAAGAAGCGCTAGAACCTTCGCAGCATCTATCTCATTCCTTTGATGTGCGGGACTATGATCGTCAGGTAAAATGTATATATATATATAATCCTTTTAATGGTTGACCGATAACAGAAAAGTTTGTTATTAGTTCGTATTTTCATCTATAAAATCATTCAAAAGGCTCCTATCGTTGTAGGCACTTAATACATCTCAAAGAGATTGTCACAGTTTTATTACTTTATAAACAAAATACATGAATATAGACTTAGAAATTCCCATCAGACTATTTGTTTAAAAGCAATATTATTTTGCTTTATATCATTAGATATATCTTTAAAAGTTTTGAAAGGTATTATTTTAAAAGAAAATATACTAAAATATATTTACTGTCATATGTAGCTAGTATAATTGGTCTATCTGTGATCATATGGCAGGTACGTCTATAAATTATGCATGTTTATTTTGTATACAGTAGTAGTAGTAGTAGTACTTATAATATCTTTTGGAGATTTTGACATTTTCCTTGTTATTTAGGTTAAAATTCGTTTAATATTAACTTTATCGGTAATGTACTGGTTTCATAGCTATTTAGGTGCTGTTAGCTTATACGATTCCAGGATTCTTAGTTTGATTACAGCGTGTACCGATGTTATCGTGTACTTCGAGGAAAGATTGTTTTAACCTATTGTTTTAATTTTTATAATATCTGTTTCTTTACATACTAAATATAATTTTACTCTGCCATTTTTTTGCTGACGATATACACATTTACTTAAGATTTACAAAATTGGGTGACATTAAACAAAAGATTCTGAATTATTACAGGACAGTGCTCATATTTCCCGAAACATTTATACTTCTATACTATAATATTATAAATGTGAAAGTAACTTTGTTTGTCAGTCGCACTTTTATGGACAACATACAGAACCAAATTTAATGTAATTTGTTATAAAGCAAGCTTGAACTACAAGGAAGGTCATAGGCTACTTTTTTAACCCTTACACCTGACGGCTAGAAACTACGGGCGGATACTAGATCTTTATATAATAGTAACGCGTGTACTACACGGTGCAAGGTAGCTTGACTTAGAATGGAAGTTTATCTTCAGGAAATTTAAATTTTTATAGTTTGTCACGACAAAGGTGAAACTTTTGTTTAAAAACTTTTGTAGTGACGAAGACGAGGTGAAAACATTAATACTCTCTTATGTGCCATCAACTTACATATTCCAGATGAAAATCTATTATTATTATTAGGATTTTTTTGTTGAACTACAGAACTTTGGTTCTAATTTGCCTAGATTATTAATTAATTCTAAATGTTTAAAAGAAATGAATTCTATGAACAGATGGCTGATTACGCACTGGAGACGGCTGGGGCTCGCGTTATAGACACTGGCGATACATTGGAGCACGTCATTTATGAATCTCCAGTCGGTTGGATGTTACACGTCATCAGCTCCTTGCTTTGTCGCGATTGTCTCGGAGCCAGTGCTATCATTCGACCAGGAACACTGCCCGGTGAATGTTGGGCATTCAAAGGAGCTCGAGGAGAGGCGACGATACGATTAATTGGAACAGTTCACGTAACCGGCATTAGTCTCGAACATATACCACCTCATATTTCACCCACCAGGTACTTAATTTTTTATGTTTTTGGATTTCTTTGTGTTATTTTAGTATTTGCAAAAACTTATAAAAACAAAGCAGTTAATTCAAATACAAATAGACATGTTAAAAAGTTGTTTACTTAGCATTTAAAAGAAATAAGATATGTTTTTGTTTGTGTGATATTTGCTTTTTTTTACAAAGACTGTCAATTTATACCAATGTTATAGCCTTATTCACATATCTTAATTTAACCTATATTTTTTTAATTTTTGTTTTATCTTGCAAGTAAATAAGGAACCTATGATTATTTCTTAAAGGGAAATATCATCAGCACCACGGCTGTTTCAAATCGAAGGACTAGAGTATCGAGGAGATCCTTATCCGTTTGATTTTGGAACATTCGAATACGAAAGAGAGGGGAAGCCTATACAATATTTCGAAGTATTGCATAATTCAGATAAAGGATACAACTTGATTCGCATAAAAATATATTCGAACTGGGGCCACTCGTTGTATACTTGCGTGTATCGTGTGAGAATTCATGGTGAATTAGTATCAGGAAATGGATCACAGAGGCTTGTGAGAGATGATGATTTACTTATTGAAAATGAATAGTAATATTTATTTTGTTTTTTTTTTTTGTTTTTAAGATGATGTACAATAAAATTAAGATAAAGTACCAAGCTTTTATTTATTAATGTGAAAAACTTCAAGCGCCTTCTTAGTTTAGCTTGGTTAGGGAATAAGCTGCCTGCAGGTGACACGTACTGATTCGAAACGTGGTTAGGGTCAAGAAGTCATTGGGTTTATCTGTCAAGAAACTCTCAGAAGTAATCCGGAATTAGAAAGTCAGTGTAGCACTACTGTGCCTCACGTAAACCATTTGGAACTAGTAAAGCCGTTGGTCCAGCACCTGATCCCACATCGATCCTATCGGATTGCCGTCTCACCGAAATATAAGCATGAATAGAGAGCTCATCAGTGTTTATGTTTTTGTAAATATTCTATGTCTTTGCGCTGTAAAATATTCTATATAGTTGGCTAATGCCCGCTGATCGTCGTCTTTTTTTAAAAATTTTATTTACAACATCCATGGGCTCACTGAAGCCTGTGCCTTTTTTACATTTTAATGTTATAAATTTTGGCGTTATTTTATATTTTTACTGAACAACAGCAGATCTTCGCTGGACTTCGAGCTTGTCGTTTTCTTGGAAGACGTGGCCCACGCTGGCTTTTTTTTTTCATTTTAAAATAATATATAAATAATCCATAATAAATAATATATGATAATATATAAAAATACTGTATATAGTAGTTTTTTTTTAATCGTATTTACTGCAATACAGCGGGCCCTGCTCCGTGCTCGATCAGTGAGAGTTGAACGCGACATGACAGCCTCGGCGGCTCTCATGTCGCGTTTATGTATAGATGTCCTGAGGCTGTGCTCTTGGATGGTCCTTTCTGAAACACCTGCCGCTCGGCCGATGTATCTGCCGATAGCATCGTTACCATCGTCCGTGTAATAGACAAAGGTGTTAGTGTGTCTAGCTGTGCCGCCATTACTATGGCGACACAACTGTCCGCCGTCATAATATTGACCACGAGAACATCATCATAATAAAGTTATGCAATTTCAAAAACTATATAACAAGTAGGCGTATGAATAATAGAAATTGATCCCCACCAACTGTAGATATTAGCACTTAGAGATGTTAACTATTCTTTACAACAACGCCGCCAACAGTAGGATAGGATGGTATGTGCCTTATGCATATGATTATACTGGCTTACCCACATTTCTAAATGAAACCGAGCAGTGCCAGGAGCAGGTGCAGGAATTGCTGTTTAAGATGTATAACACGTGAATTGTTCCGAGACGAGCTTTAATAAAGACCTATCAGTACTTGTATCCCCTGAAATGTAATCAAAATAGATTATAAGAATTAAAAGCAGGTAAGTGAAACTATTTGGGCAAAAAATAAGTATTTTTTCATTTCCATGACATTAAATGTTTTATTGCCAGGTGCCTGTTTGACTGTTGTGTTGTTGCACAAAACGAGTGAAAGCCGAAAGCGAGCATAGAAGTTAATCTGGCTGTCCGGCAGCCGAATGCTATAAAATGTCCCTATTGTTATTGTACAAAGCAACAAAAGTACATAAATTAACATGAGCAAACTGATCATGAGCCCCCGCAGTGCGTCCGAGCTAATGGGTTGACCGACGGCTCCCCTTTTGTATAGAGGCCTGGTTGCAATGCACAGACGGACATGTGAAAGGATAATATATCATTAAATAAATAAATAATAGACGGGCAATGCCACAAAAAATATACTTATTTAATTTTTCCTCATATTCATTTTTACCAAGGTATTATAAAAAATGTAATTAAAAAATATTAATGTATTAAAAACAAGTTATCGCAGATTTAATTTAATAAAGATTTAAAATAATGAGAACATTTCAAATAATTTATATTTAATCATTTATTTATTTATAATCAAAGACTAAATATTTCACTATATGCCTTCGATCTTAAAATAAAAACACATATTTTTGTGTTTTAGTGCTAGAATGAGAATTAGATAATTTGCTTATTATACGTCCTTTAACTGACTTAAAAAAGAAGGAGCTTATAGAACATCGACTTTAGATTCGCTGCGCATTTTGATTTTAAAGAGGTTTAGGAAAACCCGTTTGTTATAAACAATTTGTTTCGAATAACAATTGATTTAATATTTCATAGTAAAGACGGTTAACTATTAAGTCTCATTTCCTGAAATGAAGTTAAGAATTATTTTACATAGTATTCATTCTTGTTATTCTTCGCCTTAAAAGGGTGAGGAGGTCTTTGCCCAACATTGGGAAATAAACAGGTTTTTACTTTACTTTTTATGTTTTTTGCAAATAAAATTACAATTTAAAGTTAGGCGTACTTTCTGCTATATTACTTATGAATATAGCAAAAAGTGCGCCTACTTAAAATTGCAGATTTTGTTTTAATATAATTATTTAAAATAACTCGTATCCATATAAGTACATGTCATGAAAATATACTAAGTTTGATTGTTCGAAAATATACTAATCAAATTGATTTTTATTTACTATAAGCTTTATTATTTATTTAGTAGTTTTAGTAACATTACAAGATATTTTTAAAAACTTTGTTCTTGTTAATGTTTAATAAATATTTTCATTTTTATATAGGGTATACGTGTCGGTTGATCGACATGTTTCTATATAAATGTTTTGGGTAGTTGAATGATTTTACCAATATCTAACGATCATAAAACAGTCGAATTCAAGAGCCTAAACAAAATTAACAAGTAAGTCCTAATTAATATTGCAAAAGCAAACGGGACCAACGCAAATGCGATTGTATCACTTAAGCTGTTTTATGTATTTATTAGCCTTAACGTTGTGACAAATCAATACTTTTACATATATGTATCCGCGAAGAGATATGATATATGTTACCATAGCAATAACGTTCGAGTGACAATATTATTTGTGGTGAAAGTGGAATTCTAATAATAAGTCATAAATCCTTGAGAATCGAATGCGAAGCCTACTCGCACTACGTACTTACACGTATAACAGCATAAAAAGGACGTAGGTATGTTTGATTAGGCGCGCTTAAATATTGATATTCTAGAATTATAAACAAATTGATTATTGATTAATATGTATAATCAAAATACTTCATGTATGTAAATTTTTAAACTGTGTGTTCACGCGCTATGTTTACGCGATCTATTTAAATCTAAAAAGTGTAAAAAAAATAAAAATCCGTGTTCTAGCTTGTCGATACTTAGCTTGTAGTGTTTTCAATGATTTATAAAATACTAGCGACCCGCCCCAGCTACGCACGGGCGCAATGCTGATACTAAATTTATTACAGACTATCTTTATATACAACGTTCACAGCTTTTTTGTTATTAGACAATACAAACCGCTATGTTCCTGCATTTTAAATTTGTAATATCTTCGAAAATATTTATTTAAATAACATGCTGTTAAGCGCCACATTGATTTATATTAAACGCACAATGTATTTAAGGTAATTAATTGGATAAGGATTAATGTTATATCTATTGCTTAACATCGCTTCGTATATAAGCCATTATTTCTCGTAAAAATAATTAAAAAATGGTTTTTGTGGGCTATTCCTAAGAGATAGACATATACCATCGCGGACTTTTTGAAGACTAATTTAAGGTATACAATACTGCAATACATTATTTTGATCAATCTCGTAGGCGCAAAAGAGCCCTTTATAGTTTAATTACGACATCATATTAGAAATCAAATCTCTAAAATGATCAGTGATTCTCTACTATATTATGGATGATATATGTACATTGAATTATTCAATCTATTAAAAAAACCGCATCAAAATCAGTCAGTAGAGACAGCGGGAAACGATTTTGTTTTATAATATGTAGTGATTAACCTTACATTGTATTCATTTGATGATAGGGATTTCTGCAAGCCCGGCTGCATATGTACCTTATAATAATAGAGTTTACACACTTATCATATGTATATCCTTTTACCAAACACAAATACTTAGTATTGTTTTGGCCGGTTCGAAGAGGGAGTAAGCCACTGTAACTACAGGCCCGAGGGATATAACATTAATATTATTTCCTAAGGTTGGCGCATTGACTTTGTAAGGTACGTTTAATATTGTTTACGGCATGGACGGCGGGGCATTTACTAGTCCATCTTACTCTTTGAAATAAATAAATAAAAAATATATCTAATACATAAACATACTTATGAGAAATTACGCTGATTTAGATGTGTCGAAGTGGCAATGGTAAGACAAGCGTGTAAATCGGCAACACGAAGTTTTCTGATATTCGTTAATGGATATAGTTCAGAAGCACAATTGTCCATCACAGACCTCTTTTTTCTCAATAGAACGAATACCTTTTCAGTGACAAATAGATGAGAGCCGTAAAGGGTGAAAGGATCTCCTATGAAATGTATTCTTACTGGGACCGCCTACACTTATTACTCAATATTAATGATGGGATCTTAGCTCAAATGAGTGTCGCAGTTTGCTTGACGGGTATTAATGGTAAGCGATTATGTTCAGATTCTGTCTGCTCACCTATTTAAGTGAAGAGTTGACAATAATCAATAAATTATGCCATGTCTGGACACTTGTTACAAATTTATATTATATTCTAAAATAAATATTTAAAAAAAAGTTCTGATAATTGCTACTTTTTTCCAAAATATTGTATTCAATGATTTAATGTGCGAATTCATTTATTCTTTAATGTAGTACTATAAACACCAATAAAAAAATTGATAACGGTAATTAATCGTGTCATTTCATATATAGCACTAAAATCTTAAAATTTACAAATTTAGTAGCACCTCTATTGTAACACCGTATCTTAAATTAAAATTGATTGTAATTTTGTAGAAACATTATTGTGAACTCAATAATGTAAATGACTGTAATTTTTTATAAGTGTTTATGTTTAAAAGATACGCAAAAAATTTTGTACTGACCGATAATAGCATCCAGCTGTTATTCATCATTTTTAAAATAATATATTCAACAGTATTAGAATATAACATTTTATAAATAAAATTTCGTCTTCTCTCTTTTAGATCAAATTTGCAAAATATTTTGCGCTAAATGAGCATAGACACTAATTGACTTTTATTTAAAATCCTCTCTAGTTGGTTGAGTCTCACTCTAGTCTCTACTGATCGAGTAATTAATATCATAAAATACAATTTCTCGAAAGTAGGATATGGTAGTTAGGAAATCGATTGGAGTCGATTTCGATATTTAAATTTACATCGCATGACGTGTATGTCGGCTATTTACAGTACATATTGAGTGTGTTTAATATAAGTAAATAATGTTAAAGCTTTTGTACTTTTTATCGGTTTTCCCTCTGTTGGTGAAAATAAATTTAAAAAATTAAAACAGAAGTATGTCCTTGAGACCGAATTTCATTCACGACACGTCAATCACAAAGATAAGCAATTGGAGGAGCCACGTTTTGGTACAATCGGTGTAAATTGTCCGATGGGATGGAAATCCGATACGGTTGGGCAAAATTATTTTCTTGGCACGACAGTATAGAACTGGCGACTCCTAACTCCGGGCAGTTACTGAAAATTTGTGTGAAAATTGTATACTTGGACCTTGAGGTATACATCCGTATAAGAAAGTCGCTATACCACAAAAAGTAGTTCATCGTATAATAAACGTAAAACCGTTACAATGGTGCCACGAATGCAATCCTGTAAGAATTATTATCGGACGCTTAGAATTTAAAAACAGCCCTGTACGAAACAACTCGTATGTAACTTCTAGCTGTAGTAATAATTCTTATTTTAATATCATATATGCATGGAGTAATTATGATACTTTTTTATATTGACGAAAAACAAAACATTTTTTACGAAGAAACAAATTGAGTTCTTACGTAATAGTACTTTTGCATATAGTACGAATAAATTGTACTTGTACAGTTTGATTTTAAGCTTTTACAGTTAATTTCAAATAACAATATTTTGTTTTATGTACATACATTTAAATTTATCAAATTTTGCTTTGAGGTAGGTACTCATGAAATACTTTAGGTTACGAACATCGGTTTACTGTAGGTATACGGAATATTCCATATTAAGTATCTATAGGTTTGGTGAGATTTACTAGCATATAAGTTTAATCCGTTTGATATTAAACTAAGGTACAAGTTTTTTTGCTTCCGTCAAAGCTTCAAACGATCGATCCATTTAGCAATTGTTATATGAAGAACACAATGTATCATCCGCCAAAATATTTAACAAATATTTCTAGGCTATCGCTCGTGAAAGGCTTGCTTCGGTAAAGGATTACCGGCAGTAGTTTTACGGTTGAGTGTATTGCTATAGTTTAGTAGGTAGCGTGCCACTCATTCGATCCTTCTGTTAACTTCCGTGTGTGGCTCAAGTTTAAAGCGAATATGATGATGCACGAGTCATTGATGGAAATATAAAGACGCAAGAGGTTTCAAACATTCATTTAGAAAATTGTAACTTTTCCAGTGATAAGTTAAATCTCAGTAAAGGTACTAATTATATATTCGAGTATTTCTACGAATGTATGTTTTTTTAATGTTCATCAATCTTATATATATATAAATCGAATAATTAAAAAAAAAAAATAATATAATCAATATAATGTCGATATTTAAGCTAATAATGAATAAGTACAGAACACTTTCATTTAAATAAATATTTCAGGAGTCAAATTCACGTGTCTTCTTGTAACTTAAACCAAACCCATGAGTGCGTCGCAAGAAGGCGATGTGGATGAATTCTTTTTTGGTCGTCTTCGAAGGTATTGTTTAGCGGAGCTTTGTAGCAGCATTAGGAATGCTCTCGTGTGCGCTTCAGTGACTTTGCTAAATGTCGCCTATAGGAAATGCGATTTTAATAGCGAAAACATCAGAATTACAAATCATTATGCTCCACTCCATTGCCTCTAGGCTAAAAGGTGTTTGTTGTCACATCCTTACCCTTTCATATCGTAGGTAACGTCTTTACGTATAAGTATTTACTTAGTGCAAAACATATTATTTGTTCCTATTGTGTGTAGATCAAGGAACATTTCAAATAAATTACTTTTCTAAAAGTTAACTCTGAGATAAAGTAACGAGATACAGACAATAAAACATGAAATTTTCATGGTATTATCAATATTTCAATGTTTTATTAGCAAATGGCAATAGTCAGCTCATTATTTCGGCAGGCGAAGGGTTCGTGGCAGGTATGTCCGTATGGCGCGATCGGCCCTTCATAATTTAGAAAAAGAGCCATTTATTAAACCCTTAGTAATTATTGGGTTCGCTGTAGCATATTCGCTACCTGCCGACAATTCGCCATTCTCTCTTTGTCTGTCGGCGTGGCGCCCTAAAGGGTTCTAATTTTAAATGCAGCGTGTAACTATTTAGCTTTATTTGAAAATTTCTCTTTCGCGGGTGGTTAACCCGCTGGACGCAATATGCTGCGGTTTTTTTCGAAGCTGGCACGGGTAACCAATTAAACGAATACAAGGCTCGTTTTGTTGGTCTTTTGCGGGTTATCCGCAATTACATATTACAATGTAAGAAACTTTATCCATAATTAAATTACCGCAATTACAACATCAATGCTTAATATTAAAAAAAAAATGCGTAGATAATTTTGAAAAGCATCAGCTTACTACAACTGGATGCTAGTTGCCGAAGAAAGACCACAGTGGCGTGCATTTGGAGAGGCCTATCTCCAGCAGTGGACGAATGCGGGCTGATGATGATTATACTACAACTTCAAAAGTAATATTTACGCAATTCAATAGCTTTATATAAATGTTTTGTTTGTAATTAAGAAACTTCTGATTCATGTAATAAATTGTCTGATGAAATTTTTCAACTGTTTTTTAAAATGTATATACATATAATGAATGAAATTAAAACCTGTACCACCGATAAAAGCTAGTGATTTTTTTTATTCAAGTAAGGTATTTTTTATAATGGGTATTATTAATTGATAGAAACACATAAGCCATTTTTATTAGTCAATAATAATTATTCAACAACAACATATTGTGGTAGTTAAAGGCTTCTAGGAAGTATACTAGTAAATTTAAGGGTAACAATTCAAGAATAACAATCATAATTGCATATACATAATAATTACTGTTCATAATCATGTTAATAAATTCTTTATGAATTTTGAGGACTCGTTATTTGTAACGAAAGTTGATGATGATGTCGTCCTGACCCATTTCGGCCACGGCATACTTAATTGAAAATAGCAAACTAACTAAACTAAAACTATGGAACTAAAGTTACAACATTATAAATGTGGTCCATAATATTGTCGGATGAAATTACACGGCTGAGAGACTAGTGAGTGTAGGTAAACACGCGGCACAGCGTCCATCTCGCTAGTTTGTTCGTAAACAAGACCGGAATGAATATAGACAAACGTGTTTGCCGTAGATCGCGTTACAACAACAAATATTCTTGTTTATTTATATGGCATCGATAATCAGGCTACCATTCGATAGATAAACGTAGCGACTCCCTCGTCTTTGTCTAATGCGATGCAGTCGTCATGGTAACGCTGCAGCCCTATGCCAACATACTGGAAGCCATAAAAAAAATCGAAAGCTGAAAACTCTCTCCGCCTCACCCCGGTTCTTGTCGCCGTGAACGTCCGAGAGTTCCCTTCTTTCAAACATAATTTATGATCTTGGGGAAATAAACATAAAAAATAGAAAAGGAAAAACGACGACACGCACGATAAAAAACCTCGTCGTAAAAGTGCGTCGGGCGCGGGGTGCGTCAGTGTTCCCGCGCCGCCCTGTCCGCGGGCGGCAACCCTTCCGCTGCCCGCCTCCGCCCAGCCCCATACCGCCGCGGTAAAGGGTTAGGGCGACTAACCCTCTCCTTCTCCACGCTACTGTCTATTTATGTAGTACCACATAGTAAGCGCTTTAGTGAAACACCACATTAACATGTTGAATCGCAACTATTTTTCAATTTATTGTATACTCTATGTTTGTACATAAAGAAAATAATATATTTTATACAAATTATTCTAATACAAAGTGACCTTTGATAATTATTACTAACTGGAAGTGATATTATAAGCCATATAAGTGGCTGATAAATTAAATTAGCATTAAAAACATTACAAAAGTAATAAAAAAGTCCTACGTCCGGGTTACTGTACGTAGGTAGCTATCATATTTTTGACGTTTCTTACAGATGTTGCCAGATTTAAACTTTTAAAAAGGCCATTTATGTTTGCAAAGTATTTAATCGTATTAAGGTATTTATTTTTTTATTTCATGATTTTGGTCTCTGAATGGCATGGGCAGGAATAAAAATTATGAAACTCACCAAAAGGGATATCTTACGGCTTCGATAACAATTGTCGATGACGAGGCGAGTAGCGGAAGATAGTAACGATATATTGATGTAAATGCGCTTAGATTAACAGAGCAAGTTTCGTCCTCGCTGTTTCCCGTCGCCGAAGTGCTTCTGCTAGGTTTGCTTTGATCCCTCCATTTCTATTAACTACATGCACATTGAATCGAAACAGTAATATAGTTAAAATAATACCATAACACAATCATATATATTCCATTTTGTATAGTTTTTGTTATTATACAATTGAATTTTTAAAGAAAATTTGGCTCACTATATTATGTGGGATTATTTTATCGATATCGACAATCAAAGGCAGTAGTTGGATGGAGTTTCTTCTCTACTAGTTTTTTATCTGTTCCACCCTGTCGGCTGTCCGTGGCCGCGTTGCCTTTTGGCAATTTTATTTATTACCGATATCTTCAGCTTCACCCAGAGGAAAACTCGCGTCATGTTAATTTCCTGTACGAATTCGAATGGTAGTTCTCTTAAAAAAATGGGATAGTACATACAATATATGGCAATATGTAACTATTTATATTTTTTATCTTAGAAATATTTTACATTTAAATATAGCTGTTACGTAAATTTCAAGTTTGAAGTCAAATGAAGGAAATATTAAAATAATCTTTTTGACATCAGACATGTTGTTTTCCGTTTAGGTGCTTTGTTCAAGGACCGGTATTAGTAACGGCCACTTTATGCAAAGGGCTCCCCAAAAATCGTTGGGGCTACACTTATTTAAATTCCCATTTTTGTACCAAATTTACATTAGATTCCATACATGCTAAGATGTCGAGGTACGGTCGGTCCCTTCTTGTGTTGTAAATTGGGGGTCACACAAAAACCGTTGAACTTACATACTGAGCCCATAATGTCCAGCCGTCGGCCCCGACGGCGGTGAAAAAGTACGGTATTGCCTACTTAATTTTTTTTACTCTTTTGATGTCCGCTCAATGCGTGTAACAATTCTTGATTTTTTTTTAACCGAATATCGATCGCCATTATCGGTGTACTGGTTGGATTGAAATTTACGAAAAAATTGTAAATTCCGAGGGGACGATTATAAACACATGCGCGAGCGCGTCAAATCTTCAGCCGGCGCGCGCTCGTCGTTCAGGGACGCATTATGGCTTTTTTAAACGACACTATAACGGGGGAAAAGTATTTTTTAAAAATAAAAATTAGTTTTTTAGTCAAAAAAGTGTCCTCGCAGTTGAATTCAATTGTTGCGTGTCGGATGAGCACGCGTTCTATTTTATGTTAAGAAGGGATTTTTTATAGCTTGGTGTGTGCCACGGTGCCAGCGATATGGGACGTCTACTTGTCTCGTCATGTGACACATGTTTTTATAATTAAGGTGCGATCTATTGTTTCAATTTTTAATACTATAAGAAGCATAAACAAGACCGATTATAATTCCATTATGAAAAAAGTATTTTTTGTACTTATTGATAAAATATGTACTTTTATTATGTAATAATACATAGTTTTAAACTTGTATATATATAATTAAAAAAAAAATTCACCTGCATACTGCACGGTAGTATTTGATATGAATGTATATAAAATATAAATATTTATCAGAAGTTTCTAGACGATTACGAAAGTTTCTAAAAATATACAGCATTAAAATATCGACATCTGTGGTTATGTAATATATAACGACTATAGTATAATAAAACGCACACTACGGAGACTTCGGAGGGCGACAGCGAAAGAGGTGAACAAGTCACAACAACTTTTTACTCCCTTCGGAGGGAGGACCGGCCCTCCCCGCACACCAGCGTACGGAGGGTCTCTGGAGATGAAAGTTCTGTGGGGTTAAAGCAACTACACACACGCATGTGTGAGACAACAAACGCGTAGTTACCTAACTCTAACTTTAATTGTATCTTTCAATCGATACTATGATAGGAAGGACCCTTTCACTGGTTACGCGTTAGACGACTTCTTAATATTATTTTAGCATTATATATGTACTTATATGTATATATAACACTACTCAGACTCAGACAAAGATATTGGTTTTTTTATATACCTACTAATATGTTAGTTCATTTGGTTATATGTTATAGATTCTTGCAAAAAAAACTTTTCATTTTACTACTTACTGTAAAGCAGTCATACAGTTTGTTTAAATGTTATTACACTTTATTCATGGCAGAATGGTTCTAAATATTCGAGAAATATGGATTAACTAAATTTTGTTTTCATCTAGTTTGTAAGTATATTTTATTTAGATTTTTACTAATTTCCTTTACTTATTAAAATGCTTACTAGTTTCATTATTAAGTAGTCAAATGCTGTTGGTTCAATTTTAATTTGTATCAACCAATCGCTAAATTAATCCTGATGGTACCAACTCACAAAAAAAAAACAAAATATTCCAACGGATAGAATGGAAAGAATACATTGTGTATACTTTCTACCCCACTGTCCACTCACCCCTCGGCTGTTTTTGCAAAAAGTGGACAATTGCATTGCTTTTCTGTGCATAAATCAATTTACGTCTAACGACCAGTTACGAAATATATGAAATTATACCTAGTTGATAATATTATATACAAAGATTTATTTACATAAGTATTAAATGTAATTTTTGATATATTTTTTTATTGAAAATTATTTGTTAAAATAATTCACTAGATTCTGTATATATGTAATAAACATTACATAATATACCTATGTAGAACGATGATTTAGATAATAAATAATCTTTAATTTTATACTTTGTAATAATTTAATTTAAATATGTAGCTGAGATATGTCAAAATGTTCTTAAAGAATTGATCGGACAGTGCGATACCTGCATCATTTTTTTCGTGCATATTAAAATCAAATTGTAAAACAAATCACACACGATTTATTACGTCAAACGATGATCATTTTGATCATTTTTCTTATTCCGATCTGATACACGACGGTAGCTATTTAATTTACAAACAATGAATGACTTATTATGTGTCGTGAATTTTGCTAATGTGTTTAAATTCATCCGATAATTTGTTGAAATTTGTTTAAGTGTTCACCATCGCTCAGACAGAGTCCAGCTCATATTAAATATATGATCATATTTAATCTTGTTATTGATTAAATTTATTTTCAAAATTATAAAATCCTTAAATACGGAAATCATCGGGCGGAATGTTTAGTTTTGTCATCGATTACGCAAACTGTTTCAAGGGTGCGTTGCATTCGACCATTGTGAAAAAATGTGAGAGCATATATAAAAACAAGATGCAGCTGTCGGTCGCACACATGCGAATTGAAGCGGATACGTTACGAAAAAAAAGACGCATGTGCTTAGAGTTACTATTGGAGTTATGACCTTTTAGATAAATGTAACATTCATGTAGGGCAACCCTCCCGTACATAGGCTGGGCGAGAAGGGTTCTGAGTTCAATCCGCGCTCTGGCAAGGGTTTGCAAGGACGCCCGCCGACGCGCAAGCGCACGCGATCTTGCAAAAAACTAATACAATGGACACAACAGCTCTGTTTTGTTGTTAATACAGTAGATTGTTCGTAAATTCCCTTTTTTTAAAAAAATGTAATATCATCAACTCGTTCACGCCCGGTCTTTCAAAGGGAGCTTTTGAAGAGGGAAAAGAAAAATTGTTAAAAATGGATAAAAAGTGGGTCAGAAAGGGTGCTTTGAAACCAGTAATCATTACGTTTCATCGATTGATTGCCGTTATTATACAAAAAAATATAAAAAACTCGTTTTTTTTTTATTAAGAGTATTACTTTAGTAAACGTTATTTTCTTATTATAAGCCAATTATAGAACTTATAAGATTATTATTTCGTAATGTTACTCTGATGAAATCTAACAATAAGAAATACTTTTGTTTTTCTAATATTAAAGGATAAAACATTTTATGTTAACTTAACTTGTTTTTGATTTCAATAAATAGTCGATGTTTTTTCTTCTTCTTCTACAGGTTTTTCTATTAAATTATGCAATGGCTAGAGATATATCCTGAAATTGTCACAAAAAATGAAGTCTCAATCATTTATAAATTAGTTTCGCGGACAGTTACAGTATTCATCCCTTTATCAGTTATACAATCGGCCGCAATAAAAGGGTACGACTGATTGTTAGTATGTTTTTTTCAATTTTTTATTTATTATCTGCGACAGATTTATGTTCTGTTCACATATGAACATTTGTGGCCATAGTTGGAAGTTTTAATGTCTATTAAAATTTTAAAATAACATAATTGTTTATTATAAACTATTTTTAATGAGAAACCATACAATTTTAGACTTACATGATACTTAAAAGCTATGCATATACATTGATGAATGTATATTTGAATATGTAGTAGATGTCTTGTATTTTAGAGATTTCAATGTTTTTTATATAAGCAATAAATATAACGACTACACAAACTATATTTGTTTAAACATCCCTATCTTTCATAATTTTTAAATGAATACATTAGAAGAATATTTAGAGATCTACCTTTACTATCCAAATGTTTATACAAAAGCCCTTTTTACCTGTCACGTGCAATTACATGATATTTACACGGATATCATGCCTTTACAACCCTTCGCCAACCCTTCTATTGTAGGTTTTTATATCGATGCACTTGTTCATTGTACGCGTCTCTATTTAACTAATGAATGTTAATACACGGTACAATTAATCTATTGCGGTGGGTATTATTGAAATAAAAACTCTTGCTTTAAATAATATATAGCTGTTTAAGAAATAGGTAAACGTGTTTGTTACACAGAAGATGATAGTCAAATGTCGTCTTGGCTTAACAAACAATTCAATTTAATTCTTAGTCGAATGGCTTTTCATCCACTACTAACAAACTAATTGATTGACATTATGATGACATCGGTTTCAATAACTTTTCTTTAACTGCCTAACACATTAATATTTTGGTGTATCAATGAGAAAATGTTTGGTACAATATAAAAGATTAAGTCAATTTATTAATGGTTCATCAATAATTCGTAAAAAAAAAATTTCAGTATTAATGTACTTATAATTTTACTCATGGTTAATCAACTTTATTTATTCTCTTGTTTAACCCATATATTTTTTAATATTTAGATTCCTTTGTTTAACTCTTTTAAGGACGTGTGGTTAAAAACTTGTTATTGATTTCTTTTTTATCATCGTAAGTTTTTTATTCTAAACAAAAAATAATATAACCGTGACAGTTGATCGAAACAGCTTTCTGTGGACACGGCGTTTTTTCAGCCGTCACCTGTTAGACGTGTATACAAAAATATTGAATTAGATTAACTATCATAATTTTATGTGTGTTTAAATACAGGTGTAATTGTAAAAAGTGCAACAATAACGATAATACAGAAGAAATGAAAACGTAAAAACATTGTAGCTAATAAATATTAATAACCCTTAAAAATATTATTATTAAATATTATTATTATTGCATTTATAATTTTTATTATCTTTTATACGCTGGTACTACGCTATTTAAGCACAAAATTCTGCACATATTACATATGATAGACAAGACTCATAGTCAGGTTTTATTTGGTATAGCTTTGTGCAAGCACATCTGGGGAGGTACCACGCAGTTTCTAATGTCGAACAGTTAGAATACTTATTATTCTATACACAAGGGATATCTTAGTATCCAAGGTTAATGGTAAGGTTTGGTTAATATAGTAATTGTGCTAATTTTTATGGGCAGAGGTGACCACTTAGCCTCAGGTGGCCGCCTCATTTGCCAGTTTACATGTTTATTTTAAATCGTAAAGGAGGTTTATGATTCCCAATTTTGCACTTTGTGTTGATGAAGTTATGAATGACACTCAACAGTAGGCATATAATTTAATTAGAAATTAGTTAGACTATATATGTACACGTGTAATATTGGTGGTATTCCTGTTTTTACTTTTTGAATATAAAAAGGTTCATTTAGACAGGAGACATGACATTATTATATAAAATTTAGATAATTATAGTTACATATCACAGTCTGAATTAATTTTCTAATAACAATACTTTAAAATAACGTATACTTTACATTATAATATTGTTTAAGGGTTAGGTATTTTTTCAATAATATAGAATAGCATATTTTAAGGGGCAGATGTAAAAACACATTTCCCCAGAAAGGTTATCGATTACTGTATGATCCAATTAGTAGATATCGAAACAATCGACCGTTTCAAACCTTAAAGACGCTCAAATAGCTCTATCAGTATCGGCTCGAATTAGGGTTATACGACCCGTGAGTTTTTTCTTAGACACGCGTTCTTACCCCTTTTTTAATCGGATTTTCAAAGGCGCGTGTGCTGTTTTTATAAGCATTCAAAAAAACCTCAATTCACCTTATTGTAGCCGTTAGGGTTAAGTTTTTTATCGTCTGTCGTAACGCGATAGGTGAATGTTTTAATTAGACAGTTCACTAAGCTGCAGGATGTGAAATAATTTGACTTCTCTTTTATGACTTTGTTAGTATAAACTATACTATTTGATCTTTCAACGTACATGCAAATAAGTTTTTTTATTGACAGTGACAGTTAATTTTTTTTTAATTAAACTACTTATTATGGTTTCATCAAGTCTTAAGCTTATTATCTATTCAGTCATATTAGAACCTAAAAAAAATGATCTAGCTGTTTTTATAAACTAATAAATATTAAGCAAAGGGTACAAACGTTAATGCATTCTTATCACGAGCGGTTCTAGTTAAATAATTAATAAGGCACGCTATTTTGAAATCTTAATTAAAATTATTTGCATAGATATGAGTTAATTATTGTAAATGATTCAAAACTTGATATTTTTTTAATTACCTAAAAAAAGTACAAAACACTAAACGTAACATTTTTTTAATGTCATTTTTAAATATCATGGGTGTAATGTTTATATTTTAGCTTTGCAGAATAAAGGTATATTAAAAAAAATTTCATGCATCAAATAATCTTTTAAAATAATATCATAATACTTACATGGATTTTATTTAAGTTAGGAGAAGAAGTACATCTTTATTAACGAAATTTGTAACAGTGGCGGAAATTCCTTTCACAGAATGGGTCGTGTAGAAGAAAAGCTTTGGAATGTCATTAATATTCAAAACGTAAGTAGGAGGGATTATAAAATAATAGGAGTAATTTAGGACGGCACGCGTCCGTCCCTGGAATGTCCTGATAAGATATGCATGGAAATATGCCTGGCTTATTACATTTTTTCAAATGAATCCATTTAATCTAGACACCCGTATTTCATTCTATATAATTAAATATTTTATACACTTTCTTAATATAATTTTAGATAATTTATTTCACTGCAAATTTATTATATAAACAATTAAATTAAACACAAAGTTTCAGACTTAACATCTCTACATAGAATAAAACAAAGTCAGTTCCCGCGGTCTGTCTGTCCCTATGTATACGTTTTTTTTTAATAGATAGAGTGATTCAAAAGTAAGGTTTATATGTAAAATATAGTAGAGAAACACTGACAATTTTATTTTTTCTAATGTGATGTCGTAAATAAACACATTTTTATGCGCTTACATTGCAAACGCTGACAGAACCCTACGATATAGATCAAAATAATGTACTACAGTAGTAGAATAATGTATTGTAAATCTTAAAAAGGTCTACAAAAAAGTCCATGATGGTAGGTATATGTCTATCTCTTAGGGATAACCCACAATAACCATTTTTTATCCTTTACTTTTTACGAGAAATAATGGCCTATTTACGAAGCGATTTTAAGCAATACAGCATCCTTCCAGCAATCCTTATCCAATTAAGTACCTCAAATACATTGTACATTTAATATTGATCAATATGACTCTGAACAGACTGAAAAAGCTGTGAACATTGTATATAAAGACATTCTGTAGTATAGTATTTAGTATCAGCATTGCACCCGTGCGAAACCGGGGCGGGTCGCTAATAATCAATAATTCTTAACTTTTGTATTAGTTTTTATGATAAAGCTAATGTTCAAAAGTCAATAAGAAGCAATCTATATTATCCACTACAAGATTATAACGATGATAAAAACTTTTAAATAAGTATTTGTGATTTTTAGATCTTATTACATCATTTGATATAAAAAAGATTGTAAATTATTACCATATCTGTGTTATTTAATTTGTAGAAAAGTAGAGAAAACTACTTAGTTCTTGCCGGTTCATACGGTATAATGTAAGTTCCGAGTGACCTACTTGAATAAAGTACACTTTGATTTCATGAGATTACAAAAAAATATATTAAAATATTTGCTTATTTATTAATATTTAATCGTTAATAAATGCTAAGCCTAACCTTATTAATTATACAAATTAAAATTTCAAGTTATATGAAAAATAACTGTTACGTTAAATTTCTATTATAGTTAGATTTTTAAAATCTCCCTTTTACTAATAATTATACAAGACATTTTAACGAAGGCCTATCATTAAATTCTATTAAAGGAGTAGTTTAGTAGTCCGTCAAGGCAATTAAGTGGGCCCTAATCACTGCTAGTTTGCTTCCTTTATTCTTTTACATTTATAATTCATTTGATTTAACTAGTAATTTGGACAAGTGTAGTTGTTTTTTTAGAGGTGAACTATTACACGTATGGAATAATACTATTGTAAAGCGCTTAATGCAACAGTATAACCAACGAGCCGCCACCGTTGAGGTAAGTTTCTCTGTTTTTAGAGTCTGTGAGATTTAGTTTTGTAGCCTTTTTGAATTCCATTAAACTTCTTTAATACGTGCTGGTGGCTACGCATGTAGCAGATTTACAATTGGTATAATGATGCGAGTTTCCTTAAGATCGTTTTTTCATCATAGCGCATATGATGGTTTAAGTAAACGAAGTAGTGCTTGCCCGAGTGACCAGGCCTTTTTTGCTCTTCTAGGACTTGATAAGTGTAACGTCAAGTTAACCTCCTATACTATAGAGTGTATGTGTTCTTCAAGCTATTACACTAACTTTTCCGTTTTGTCACGGCCAAGGATATGATTGATGTGATTATATAAGGCGGGTGATAAAAGCACGAGGAATGAAAACTCTTAGAGCTAAGTTTTATACAGTGAACAATATAAATAACTTGTATCTATACTAGCTGAACCTACGGTTTTACGCAACATTTATAAAACCTTACCTTTAGTACACAACACATAAACCGTCACCCCCTCGAGGGGTTAATTAAATGAAGAAGCCTCTTTTCTTTTCCGGGACTCAAACTATCTTCAAACTAAATAACAATTAAATCGGTTCAATTAAATTAAAATAAATCTCAGAAATAATAATAAAATAACGCTTCAAATAACTATAACGTAACATATAACATACCATGTAAATTTAATATGATATTTTATTTTTACTGAAAAATTGTTTGCTGTATAATACATGTTTTTAGTTTTTGCTGCACTTTCCATAGCATATTTTTTCTGTTGTGCAACTTTTGATCCTATAACATTAAAGGAGACAATTCTTGTACATACCTGTATTTAGTGTATATTGGAAATGGCTAACGATTTGATTTTTTTTCTATTTAGATAAGGTTTTGCTTTTTGTTTTTATATATGGATGTAATTCCTTAAAAAATGCATTATTTATATAAAGACAATATTATAACTTATTATTCTAAGAGCCGCAATCAAACATACATAAACATTATTATATCTAAAAAAAGATTATACTAAAATAATATGCATAACGGTTTTTTATTAAAATTCAAAAGGTTACATTATGCAAGATTTCCTCACATAACTTACAAATAAGTTTTCATATTTATTAATATTTTACGAACAATTATAAACTGAGCGACATTCGTAGTCTTGTCATAAACGGTTATGCAAACTGTGCATTTAATTTTTCTGCGAATTTAAATATCGAATATAGTCTTTTGTGCTTGCATAAAAGGTTTACAGAGGAAACAATACAGAGGCCATTTGAAAAGGAGCAAAAATTTTTAAATGTTATTGCGATATTTTCTAAAAATGGTCGACACGCTTTCGGGAAACATGCAAAAATGTAAAGCAGACTATAAAATATTGAACCCAATTTTTTGCAACTACCTTTTTGTCTTTATAATTATAAAGTAGCGTCCTAAAAAAATTTGCTTCATGAATAATTAACTTCTGAACAAAGAATAGATTTTTGTCAGCTTTGATTTTTTTGTCAGGTTATTTGATTGTTTCTTCAAGTTTGAATTAGTCGGATTTCAATCTTTATATATTGAAAGCTAACCATTACTTTATATATATAATATTGTTATTTAATGATCTATTTTCTTAATTCATACTAAAATAAGCCATTAAGATGTGTTTAAATTTTACAGTAAAGTACAGAGCACATCTTTATTTTTAATAATCACACAATTGACATTCCTTTTTCGGATACATGATGTATCCGAAAAGGAATGTCAATACATACAGCCTACGGCAGTTTATCCACATTAAAAAAAATACTAAACAATATCAATCAAATGTTGAATAAAACGACTTAAATCGTATAAAAAATGGTATTAAATATAAAAATTAAAAATCAATAAACACAATGCCTTACTGGGTGTATTTGACTTATTTATATACTTGAATCATTTTCTATGTATATATATCATTTTAGTGAAAGATTAAAACGAACGTACTGAGAGAATAGGAAAGCTTACATAATTTGAAGTTGGTATATATGCTAAAAAAATAAGTATAACAATAATAATTTAAAGAGTGGCTAACCGTTTTAGAGTCTTTTATATATTCAAATGTCGTGTAAGTTTGTCGTTCTTAAAATTAATTGCTGTATATATTTATAAATGGAAGTTGGAATTCCACAATCTATGGTGATCTAACTTTTATAACAAAAATATGCGAAATTATATTTTCGTGTAAGCAAAAAGAGGGTCTTACCACTGACAAGTAATAAAACAATTAAAAAGTAGACTACAATTTATGGTGTTTACGGAGTAAAATGTTACAATTTTGTCAGTTAACAATGTGGTCAATAAATTTTTGCCGAACATTTTTTGCTGTTACTGTTCAATTGAAAATGGTTAAAATTAAAACTAAACTATTTAAAAATTCGCTTATATATACATAACTACGCTATGTCATAAACAAACTGTGTTACCCGCGTGTAATTTGTATTAAAATACACAATAATAAAACATCCTAAAATTTAACAATATCAACGCTAGTAAAGCAATGATTGTACAATTATATGCTTAATAGCGACCGGGCCCGGATCGGCGCTGGTACAATAAAATAGGCAAAGGATGAGGTGTAAATATAATTTATACTCTATAATACTAGTCTAATGATTTTTTTTTAATTTGATCTTTGTACTCGAGATTACCCCCTAGATACAAACAAACACTTTTTACCTCATTATAATATTAGAATAGATATTCCTAAAATACCTATAATGTAAATACTAAACAGTACCCAGGTACTTCCTATAATCACATATTATCTACATTTCTAATTTTTACCAGTTTTTAAGCATACCCAAACAAGCAGACAGAGACAAAATATAAAAAAAAGGTTTTGGTTTTGGTAAATTGTATATATTAATTTTAAAAAGGCAGTTCAATGTTAAGTGCAGACAAACACTTACTTATTATTTATTTGTGTAGTAGGTAGGTATTTTTAATACCTACTCTATCGAGTGGATTAGGTATTGCATTTACAAATAAAATATGGAATAGGGATAACCTTAAATTGTTATAAACAAAGCTTTAGGTTGAATGGAACGACGTGAACTTTTTTAATACCGTGTCTGATAATCAATGTCATATTAGTCGCTTTATGATCTTACGCAGCTAGCTTAGATTATGTTTTACTGACAACACCACCTACGAATTTATACACCTATTTTTGATTAAGACGGGTCTTTAAAAAGGTTTATATAATTTTTGTAATGATTCGAGATATTCGGTAATAAGACGTGCTTATTGAGACTTTAACAAGTTAAATTTTAGATTTATTATTATTACCTAATATGTTTATTTATTGAATACTAAATAAATAAATTGTAGGCACAATCAATATGAAAAATGAGTTAATTTTAATATATGTAGTTTTTCAAAGATTTTATGTAGTCTCGATGATCACTCGAATGAGTCTCAAAAATATGAACTATATTAAGAAACGAATGTGGCTGTAGGCATTTGGTACCGAGATAGGCTGATCAATCATGGAGCCTACCCCTTCTATCCCGCCCAATGTCGGCTGGTGCGCGAAAACAAACGGTTGCTAAGCAACGGCGGGGCGGGGGCGCCCACACGACTACCGCATCCGACCCCACATATGTATGACACACAGTTTTATTTCGAGATGCACATGGACCTAGAACTCATAAGACATTTTAATCAATACGCACACTTTGTTGATAACTTATTTATATTAACAGCATCCCCTTAATACTTCATCTTTGTCCTCACTTTATAAGTGTCTACAATAATTGAAACAATCGACATTTTATTTTATTTCATTTAATGTATAAAATGTATTTTTATAAACATTAATTAAACGTCACTGTTGCAAACAAGCGTCAACATTTTTGACACACTTCGAGAATATGATTTAGAAAAAAATCCGTGCAAATGTTCGTATTGACCAATAAAAAGGCTATATCCATCGCAAGTTAAATAAGTTGTTGTGTTTGTAGGTGTAATTGGGAATAAAAGAAAAGAGAGCCCTGGCAGCCTCGCCGGTGATCCATCATTCCTACTGACCGCCGCCCCCACACCCCACTTACTTTTCACTTTCTCTACATATTTTAAGGAGAATAAAACTTTCTCTTCACCCCGGTTTTATTTTTCCTTTTTCTTTTAAGTGCTGCCACTATTTTTTGATACGAGAAATCTTACGAAAATGTGGAACATGTATATATATATGTATATGTAAAATGAAAATAAATTAAAAAAGCTAATCTTTGTACATTTATTTTTGTATTTAACGTAAGAGAAGATCATGTTTATGTTCTATATGTGTAAGTATGTACGTGTTTTATACAAAGTTATCTTAAGTTCTTTTAAGCAAATTTTACCTGTCTCGTTATCCGTCGTAGTGACAGATCTTGACGTACTAAAAGAAATCCCTTTAAAAAGACCAATAAAATACTATAGGGATTAGACTGCCTTTGATAGTGTAACTTTTATTTTATTTGCTACTTAAAAAAATAAAATGTTCTTTGTATTGTTTATTTTATTTAGATATTTCACGTGACTAATAATTTATCTTAAAATTAGTATCAGTTAGTCATAGTATATAAAGTAAATAACTAAGTACCTACTTAAGTATATTAAGTGTGTTTAAGTACGTTGAGTAAAAAAATTAAACCTAAAACCGTAAAATTTTTCTAATACCTAATAGTATAAAATATGTTTGTAAAGTGTACAAATAAAGAGATGAGTAGGTCTCTACACTATACGAGTGTGTAGAACCAGTACTGAGCTGTGCGGCAGCATCACTGTCTATAATAAATGAACGGGCGCGGGGACGCTGACCAATGGCAGCCCCACCCTCAATCAATATGATGGACTCGGTCGCGAGGGGACGATCGCTCACTGATTTTTTCCCTCGCTGACAGGACTCGGGAGGACGTTTTTGCGCCCTCACTGCGGGTCCAGTGATGAGGGGAGCGAGCAATTAATAAGTGTGCGGCCGTTGCCTACGTCGCGAGATGCTTTCAAACCACACTGCCAACACTCCTTTTTCTTTTTAAATTAACAGATTTTACTATCATGCGATTCATACATTAGATATTCGAGTATGTTAGGCATATGCAATTCATAGATTTAAGTCAACACCTTACTGTCGACATTAAATTCAATATAATTATAAAAGCGAAAAAGATCCGTGGCTGACAACGACGGCGTCTAGTTGAAAAATCCTTTTTAAAGTAGAAGAAAAAGAAAAATTATTTTTGATTAAATATTATGAATCGACTTTTTTGGGATAGGTACGTTGCAAATTTTGCAGACATTGATTTTGAGGGGTATAATTTTGTTGAATTAAGGTTAATATAATTTATATTAACGAATACTATATTATAACAAATAAATATATTTTCTAGGTGTAGTTTTTTTTCTAAGGATCAGTCCTGTCAATAGGTTTCTGCAAACTTATAACTTTAGTTTAGTTTAGTTCATATAATCAACTAGTAATAATGTTAAAATAAACAAGTCATGTTTGGCCGTGGCGTTGTGTGCTTTCAATACCGTAAAAAAATCGCTGTGTTTGCTTTTATATGAGGCTTGCGGTTCGCACGCGTTACCCGCAACGGAACGGAGATCAAGTACAAAACCATCCTCATACGTCTGCACTGTTAAACGCATGAGCATGGCGTAAATGTAGTGACTGCCTAAAATAATCACAAGCGGTTTAATTTTTAAATTGAAAATACTGTCAAACGCAGATCTTAAACGCAGAACTTTAGGCAGTCTTTCAATTTGACAGTTCACAAATCATATCACGTTCTTTAATTAAATCTTATTTTGTAATAAAAAAATCATGGTCCTGATTGCTTGGGTCTTCGATTTTCCTGGTTTTCAGAGGGATACAAATTGAAGGTATTATCAATTGACAGCGAAGTCATGGTGACAACAGCAGTCCTATGGTGAATGTAAAATAAATGATTAATAATATAGAAATTTCGTTCACCAGCTCCCCAGCTATTACAAGAATTAGTCATTGCCGTTGTATTGTCTTTGTTTTAAAATCCATCATACAGAAAAGTAATTAAAAAGCAATTAGACATGATTGCTTAATATTCATACTTTGTAGTTGGCGCTTGAAAATCTTTAGAAAACATCGCGTAAATTCAAACATCAAAATTTTAATCTAAGTTTAAAATTTCTTTGAGAATCAGCAAATTTTGTACTAAGTCATTAAAGTATAAAACTTCGGTCATTTTGCTGGCGTTGCTTAAAAGCCTTTTTAGGCTCAGAAAAGTAATCTTTCATTAGGGTGGGGAGGAGCTAAAACGGAAGTTCTCTTTGAAAGGAAAATTACACGTCGGATGCCTGCGTGCCGTTCAAGGGAGATGGATTTTAATTACGTCAAACAAAGTTGTCGAAGTTTGCTGGGAGCCGGAGTCGATGCCATTAATATCGACTCATGAGCACCAATCAGCCGGCACGCGTTGGCAGCAACTTGCTAATGATTATAGTTAATATTTAGTTTATAATTAGAATAATTAGTATTCAAATTGCTACAACTTAATGAAATGTGAAAGTAATAAGTTGTGTTCTTAAAAATGTGTTTTAAATGGTATAATGTCACTTAAATTTCTTTGAAAGATTACAATAGCTTAACGATTATGATTAGTAATGGATTAATGATAGTAGATCAAACGAAACAATGGTGATAAATCAGGCACACCTTTTAGCGATGGGACTCTATGGAAATATATTGCGCGCAGTGTTAATCAGAGTCCAGTCGCTATTAATTTGATTAGGGTTAGTGGGCGCGAGGCTATCAATCCGCCACATTACCATGTCGCCGTACAACAGGGCTACAACTAACCTCTAAAGTATCTCATCTAAACTTGTCTAATTATGAGTCAATTTGACGACATAAAAACTAATTAAATTTAATTCGTTTTTTTAGTCTTTATGTATCGAACATATATTTTATGCATTACATCTTAAAATAATTGATAAAAAATTATAATTAATTTAATAATCAGTCATCTCGTCATGTTTTGTAATTTCATATATGATAAAAATAAATAATAATAGTATTTTTTCAATTATTTACAACAATAATAACAGTGACGTGCATCGACAGCCCTTGTGTGTTATAAAGTGTAATTTCGACCGATTCGTGTTGAGCACTTTTAGGTCAATTAGGTAGAGTCGCGCCCGCGGGTCGCTCTGCCAACTAATCAGGGGCAGGGCAAAGTTTATACCGTGTTAATTTGACTAATGCTCCTTAGTGGCCTGCTGCGGGTCGGATTACTTGCTGATAGCCTCATGTATATACATGAAGACCGAGTGTTTACGGGACATCTCCACAAACAAGCTCCTGCTTCATAGCTAAATAATTGATTATATGTTAATAATTCACTTGAAATGTATAAAGCACCAATCAGTAAATAGATCTGTCGAATACAAAAGTTATATTTCCATTCATAAATTCAACTATACCTACTTTGTCTTTTATTCAGAAATATCATGTTATATATCTAATAACATTTAATACTCAGAGCATGATCTAAATTTTTATTAGAACTTCTGTGATTGTAATGAATATAAATGATAGTAACATCAATCGCGTGGTAAGTTTCGTGTCCAGCGGTTGTTAGTTCGTAATACTTAACCAATTAGACATGAAACAATCGCCCTCATAGCGGCTCCATGGTGAATACGCCCCTATATCAACGCTACACTGGCGTTTTTGCTAAACCACTTCTACTTTCTTTATGATATTTCAAAGCCACCTCATTACTAGCTCGATTACATATTTACAAAAAAGAAAAGTCTAAAAACTTATTTGACTCCGATGATAGGGGACAATTTTATGATTCCCACAACTCTGTCATACTTGTTTTGTGATAGTAACGCGTTGTTCGTACATAAGTTATGTAATGAAGGTGTCTGTGCTGTTATTTAATTCCATTTCGACTCGTAACAAATTAAAGTAGTTTAGGGTAACTGTTGCGGTATTACCAGCCCCTTTATGGTTATGAATAATGTAATAAAAGTGATTATACATGTAAAAGTAAAAATTAGTACCTTTTTAGGTCATAAGCGTACACATTGTAAAGATAATTTTAATGATAATAAACTATTTGATACGTTTAGCCGAAAATCTTCACAAATTATATTTGATAAGACTATAATATCATCTAGATTTTTTTATAATACTTATATTTTATATAATATACTAGTCGAATTCATTATTATTCATTGCTCATTAGGATACAGATAAAGATATTAAAAAATAATAGTATAATACATTTTTAAGATTAAGCTTTAAATAAAAACTGGTATTCTGCCCAGTTTCGTACGTGTGCAATTTAATAATATGTATACTTAAATTTAATCTCTTACTTTTTATATTTTATATAAGATATCCTGTATATTTACATGAGATTATTTAAGTATGTATCTGGATAGAGTGCTAAACAACATAAGAACTTAAACAAACAAGCCAACTTTACGATCTTGGTGTGCGTGACAGCTACGCTTGACACTCGCCAAACGTTATATTATTTTACTAATGTACTTGTACTTAGTGGCCAGTCGTTGGCCGCTATTTTTTCGACGTGTTCTCAGCTTTCAAAGGTTCATATAATAATATCAAAATTGGTTCGATTCGTAATCTTCTTATGAAAAATACTCAGATCAAATTTTTGTTAATGGTTTAATAATTGTGTTAATGGATTCAAGTTTGGGTAATTTTAACTGCCAATGTCAAAATGATTATTTTTTGTGTTGCACGTAATTTGGATCGGTAATCTTCTCAAGTTTTCATTCGAATGATACAGTGTAAGAGACAAGTCTAAACATACAAAAAAAAAATCTGAATAAGGAATACCAAAAATTGGAAATAATGACTTTCCAAATAACCTACAGTTTTTTTAGTGATTAGTAATAAATAAAAATAATTAATGATTACGAGTGTACCTTAGAAATTGGACACATACTATTGCGATCTTTTTTGTGAGCATTTTAAGGCCTACGATTATCTAATTAGTTTTGGTTTATATTTTTTAAGTTTTATACAGCGATATACATGTAAGCATAAGAAAATATTTTTTTGAATAAAACAATAATAGTTAAGCCATTTTGTACAAAAAAATCCAATTGCAAATACAAACCTTCTTAATTTATCGCCGTTTCGGTTAGTCAATTCGTAAAAAGTCAAAATTCGTTGTGGCTTAGAAGAATTAAGCGGAGACAGATGAAGATAGCGGTTTGGTTCTACACTATTTATAAATTTTCGTGTCTATACTGTTCACAGTTGAGGAGTACCTTCCTTTGAAGTTAATCTTCATTATAGAGTCAGGTCATACTTAACATAAAAATGTCAAGAACTGAACCAGCATGTAAAATTATAAATTTGTAGGATAAGAGGAATGTGGGAGTGATTCTAATTCAATTTGCAATATATGACCTAGACAAACTAACAAAAATTTCAAGGTAAATAAAAAATAAAACTATTTATTTGTTTCAATACAATCATATTATATATTCCAAGCAAGAGGACGAATTTGTAGAGATATAGAAGATAAAAAATGGGCACTTTTTTACAATCCTTTTTTTTATAAATAATCAAATACTTTTTGAAAGACTTTTTGAACACAACATTGTTTATATAAAATATATATCTCAGTGTACAAAAATAACCGTGTACAAACAAGCTCACAAATCAACCAATCGATCCTAAACACATTCGTTCCAAATTCTTTCTTAAAAATATTCAATGTACAAACCAGCCAAATGCAAACTACAACAAATACATAGCAAAACAATAACAAATACATATATAAATTATTAACAAGGATATATTTAAGTAATACATGCAGATGACCAACAACGTGATAATTTGTAAATACTACTCCATAAATTGTAAATACAGTCGTGTACTCAAGGCGTCTTATATTCAGATATTACTTCATTCATAGTACTTAGTTATTATAATAATACAAGGTTTACAATTTATTTTATAGATAACGCTATTCTATCAAATTAAATAAATTACAAATATTTTATAATCACTTTCAAATTGTCACTGTACAAGATTTTATTAAATGTAAACTGCCGGTACGAAATGTAGATTCTGCCAAAAAAGAATCGGGAAGAATCAGTAGTTAATAAGTGAATATAATAAAGGTAAAATAAATATAAGATAGAAGCGCACAATATGTTGAGTAGGTACTTATGAGTAAGTCAATATATCTGTTTCATACAATTTCATAGTAATAAGAACATAAATAAATACATAAACAAAATTTTAGTATATTTTATTTGTGAGTGTACAAATAATATGCGTGCCAGTTGTCTTCAATTGCTAGGAGAGGGTGACTGCATTTAATTCATTTGTGGCCGGACCATGCATGCGGGAGTATTTTATCAGAAAACATACAACATACATTGAAGCATCTAACTGTGCAGCAATTATGATTTAGCCGATTTCCTGTTTTATATTGTCATAGTGTCAATATGAATAAAGAAGACCATTTCATAATTGCTTGTATTATTCAAAATATATCAATCATTTAAAAAAAATTCTACTGTTAATATTTTTGCTTTGTAATAAAACTTTTTATTTTTATTTAATACGGCTAAAGCTACATGTAATAAGATGTCGAATGTGATTATAATTATACCGGTGCCCCCCGCCTTGATTTCGATTGGTCGGTTAACCCTTCTGATGTGAAAGGGTTATTATTAAACCCCTATCCGAACGGCGCGCGCGCCGACTCGCGCCGCGCCCGATTCATCTTTTACGTTTTTTACAAGAGCTTCCATACACTTTTTACATTGCCACAACGCGTTTTGATTGGTTGACATGAAAGGGTTATGATGTAAATATATCGGATGCATTATCCACGGGTGTGGATATAGGCGGTGCCCTTGAGAGAAAGGGTTGTCTGTAATACATAGAGAATATTGCAGGGGGTCAAATAATAGTTATGGCATAATTAATTTAAAGCTTTATGTCAAATGTTATTGCTATTAGTTATTCTGGATATTGTGTGATATTTGGTACGTGTCCCAAAAATGCGGATTTGGTTATGACTTAATTTTGCGCAAAGAATTGTGACGGTTCAGCGTTAATCTGATGACTTTTAAAATTGACTTTTGTTAGTTTTGAGTGTGATCGCTGATCGTAAAGCAGGACGCGTGGCGAGCTGACGTGACTCCAACAACTACACGCGGATTACAAACACCGTGCCTTTTTCATTTCGTTTACAGTTTTAGCGCTTGTCAACGCTTAGACTCTTATATACATCTCCATAAAAATGGATTAAGTCATGATAATTGAGGTTTTAAAGCAATACAATATTTAATTTTGCATTAAATTAGTAAAAGAAGGAATTAACGTACCTAAACCTACAAGTTCTTTGGAATTTCGTGATTAAGAAGTAAAATAATTATATAAAAAAAAAACAAATAAAATCTTCTAACTTCAGAGAGTCAAGAAAACCTAGAAATTGTAAGCTCACTTTAATGGCTTTGGTCTAGTATTTCATTTCTATCACAAATTTTGCAGTATTAAATAATATATAAAAAAATAAGGTAAATAAAAACGATATTTAATACCAACGAACTAAATTGTAAGAAAACTTTGTTTTACTACTTGAAGTGTTTTATGGTATCGGAAGCCGTAAAAATATTTCTTTTAAGACATTCATTTATGATAAGACTCATATTCATATCGCAAAATCTTTTTGTAGCCGCAGTAGCAGCAAACCCTAATAATTTAAAGTTACGCATCAGACATGTTCCGCGACGGCTCCATAAATAATCTATTAGTCGAACATCACTTGACGTTTTCACAAAGGGCTAATAATTCTAACTTTTGTGCAACCGCAACGGTTCGGACCCGGCAAAAAGTATGCGTAGGTAGAAGTTAGAACCCTTCCTCACCTGCATTCCCACGATACGCGTAGAAAGTACAACGCGTATAGAACATATTGAAAAAAGTTGCGCAAATAAAATTTGCTGTCAAACATTTAAATTTTACCTTAAAGGGTCCGATTTATTTGAATAGAGAGAGTCTTATTGTATGATTGCGTGGGAAGAAATACTGATAGATTTTAAATAAAATAAAATGAGCACGCAGAATCACTGGAATAATATTAAGTTAGTACACATAATACTTGTATGTACTGAACATGCATTGCTTTTTTCCACATTGTGTTGTTAATAATGTGTACAACTATAAAGAGCTTACTAGGTTGGGACGAGTATAGACTACCTAGTCAATGGGCCTTATTATTTATTCTTCAACTCATCAAGTGTTGCCTGCGGAAGAAAATTAATTTATATTGCAAAAATGTCAAAACCACGTTTATTTACTTGCTGTGAGTAAGCAAAGCTGTGCTTATAAATCGTAAATTTATAAAAGCTTGTTCGTGATCTCATTGTACATACTATTACTACTTTTACATGTACAAGATCTTATAATAATAGAAGACGTTTTATACAAAATAAATCTCATTGTTTTTACGCTTAAATTGTATGTTCCTAGTTCTAAGAAAGGTTTGCGTAATCCGATATACGATCAATAAATGCCATCTATGGTTTAGAAAATGCAAATAATGCATTATCGTAAGATCTGTCACCCGGGATATGTTCCCACGTGTTTCTACTTTACATTCGCGTCAGAACGCCAGTGCTCAATCAATGGCTCATCTGATGCTTATGGAAGGCAAAAACAGCGGGGTCAGTAAACGAGTGAAACTGGGCTAGTTCTCGAATTGCATCGACCCTTTCACTCTCGATCTATACCTGCGCTTTTTACACTATTCTCCGAATTGAAAAGGCAACCGACTACTGTTCTCAAACTTTTGAAAATAGTAGGTGTCTAGTACGATGTGATAAAACATTTGGAGCGTTTGAATTTTTTTACTACACATCATAAGCTAAGACGGGACGCAGTGACACAGGACAAGACTGCTAACTGTAAAAAAATAATCATAAAAATGTGCTAGTTGTTCAGTAATTTAATAAATTTTATTGTTCTTTAACATCTTAAATAACTTTAATCTGAAAAATAACCAATGTAATGACCTTAAATAAAAATATATGTAGTTTGAGAATCATTGGGTGTTGCGGCAATGGACTGCAATTTTTGCAAATTCTTCTATTTCGAAGGGGTCCTAAAATAAATCAAATGTATATGGGATAGTCACAAAAAGCGGGTTAATTACTCTTCTTTCGCTAGCTTCCATGAAAGGATCAAACATTTTTTAATTTACGAGTCAGAAATAATACTTGTATTTTGTTTAATAAAAAAGTTATTTCAGATTAAATTAACCGTTTGTAAAAGACCAGATAATCATTTAGAATACTAATACAATAGTTAATAAATATATATTTTTACGAATTCATATTTGAGAATAAAAGAACAAAGATTAATTAAATTGAATTTCGTTTAGGTTAGGAACTAGTCCATATAGAATATCGTTAAGAAACTGTTTAAGAGAGAATATACCTATAATATTATTTTTATTACAAAGAAGAATGAAATCACTTGCATCAATTATTCTCAGAAAGTTTTAAATCTCGTAAGCAAATGCAATTCTCTCTGTTATATTCAGGTAAAGAATTTATTTTTTGTTAAATAAATAGTTAAGTCACTCCGAGAGCTCTATCGCGTAGTGCATACAGATGATATTCGTTCAATAATTTATGCGGTGTTTGTGAATTTGAACTCAGTGATGTAAATCGATATCGGAGATTCGATCATTTATTACTAGTATTCGACGGGTGAATAAAACTCGGGATAGAAAAAATAGCGGAATGTAAGACGAAGAATCGAAACGAAGTATTATTGCAACACTTGCACTTTCAATCGCCTGCTAGATCCGATACCACTGTTTTGTGGCTCATGTGTCTCCATACAATTCGATAAAGACATTTTAAGCCTAGATGTATATAATATGTACATTACGTTTGAAACTCTTGATTAGGAAGTTGGAAATGTCACACTACTGGGCTAAGGTCTCTTTTTTATTTAGAGTAGGTTTTGGAGTTTTAGAAAAATAAGCTTCTACACTTGTCTTGTTTGTGGCAATTTTTCATACATGATACGTTTAGGTTTCCTCACGATGTTTTTAGTCACAGTCGAGCACGAGACTTTTTAGAAACTCATACTAAGCATTTTAAATTACGTTGTACTCACCCAAATTTTAACGTGAAAATTTCGTCTGAGTTATTATTAGTTTTGATAAGTTTATTTACCAAACATAAATTACATTTTTTATTAATATAAAGATAGGAACAGCCTTAGCTTAAAACGCATCATGTTTTTCAGTTCACTTTTTAAAGCATTGAACCAAACTGTAACTTCAAATTTGTAGATTATTGCAATCTGAAGCAAAGATTAAGGCAATCTTTATTTGTTAATTTTCTTCTTTCTTCAGACAAGATGATATTCGAAAATGTAAGTGTAATCGTTCTTTTTATATTTTCGTTATTCACATCAACTATGACACTTTTCGGTTTTCATGTGTTCCTCGTTAACTACTGACGTTGCCAGCATGTACGGTAAAAAATAAATAAATCCTAATTAAAATTTTTGATTACATAGTTACATGTTAAATAATATGATAATGTTAATAAATTTTAATTTTAATACATACTTGTTATGTTCTTTTCCGCATAATGTTTAACATCGGAACGTGGAAGGCATCGTTTGTCGGTCTGCTACTACAAAAGCTCGAGAACGGGTGATTTCACACTCTAGTGGATTGAAGTAGTTGCAGTACCGCTGCCGCTTGGCTGCGTTGAGAGACCACATAAAATTGCAAGTAAAGCACACACAACTGTTACAATAAATCTTTGATTACAATATTCGCTATTCAGGTGTACAGAAAAGTAAAATATGATAAGTAATTTTATTAATAAATTGTTTTTTTTAATGGTTTGGATTTATTTTGATCAATTTCTGGTTTGCTTTTTCGAAAATTGTAATAATCTTGCCCTTTTTAATGTTATATGAATGTGTCTTATTTAGTGTGTCTCAGTTAGTATAAAAATATACGAATGTATATTTTTTTCTTGTTCAGATGATATGAAACAGTTAAAGCTATGCGTGTATGTGCCCATGTCGCACGCGAAGACTTTCGCTTGCCTGCACTCGAGAGCGAGCACACGTGCAGATTACGCTTTCAAAGGATTTTTTACAATAAAACATATGCCGCTTTTTGCTTAACCCACTTTAGACTCGATTATAACCTTCTTACCTACATTTGCTTCGGTCTTTGTATAAGTAAAGCCGCCAAAATTGTAACATATTCTGAGTATTTGAAAAGTAGGTGAATAAAGATTAAAATGTAAATATTTGATATATTTTAGATAATATTAAGTTGCGCTACTTATTTTCTAATTTATGATATATTTCACTCAATAGCTAGATGTGTTGGTAACATTTAGCTATTGAGTGAAATGTTCAAACTGTTAATTTAATCGTTATATTCAGAACGAAATGAAAATGAAGCAAATACATATAACTCGAAGTCGAAGTTCAGCGAAACAATAAATTAAAACCTTTTTACTTAATTAAAATTATTTTCCTTTAGTATCATTATTCTGAGTTTATTTATCAGTAATAGCTTGCCATTACAATTACAAGCATACGTGTTTCCTATTAAAATATTTTATATTCCATGGCTGGTGTATTATATCCTGATGGTGTCTTAAGAGATTATTCATTCCGTCGGTGCCAATCATTTACAGTGAAGCTGGCCATTTTACATGAAGTAATTAAGGGACGTTTCACTTAAAACTTCATGTGGTATGTGGAAAATCCAGGCTAAGTTTTATTAAAAATTTCTTTTACATTTGGTATAAAAGCTATGGGTACATTAAAAAACCGTCTCAAAGCTTAGTAGAGTTGTTCAAGATATAGTTAATACCAAAGAATTACTTTATGACCTATTTAAGTAAAATCATAATAAGCTGGTCTTTTACCATTGATTTAAAATTAAAAAAAAATGGACGGAATCTCGATCATTCGTTGATCGTTGATGATGTGTTGGTGATGAGTTAGCTAGCTAGCTATCTTTAATACAAACCAATTAGTTTTCTTATATAAAGAGTTATCTTTGCAAGAAATATGTATAGAACATCGGTGAGAATTAGAGTCACGATTTGTTTAACATCTTGAATTTAATTCGCACCGATTGTTTACATTTCAAAGTAAATATATTTTTATCATAAATATAATTTATATTATATTTTGTATATTTACACTTCATAAAATAAATATAATTATGACATAAATAAAATACATAATTAAATTTAATATTATATAATTCAAACATACAAACGTATGCTTAGTAGACAGTGTGGATTCAGGAGAGAAGAAAAAAACTGAAGTGTGGTGTAAGGTTCGTGTTTATGATAACACATCGACAGACGAGATGGCTCGCACATGGACACAGGAAGGCCTCGCGGAATACATAGCTCTCATCTTTGTGCAATAATACCAGGGCTGTTGCAAACGCTCAACATTTTATAATAAAAATAATTTTATATTCAAAAAATAAACTTTTTATAGCGATGAAAATATATTTAGTATCTTTAGTGATTTTAATTTACCCCGTTTATTAAGTGATATCAGTCTATCAAATAGTATGTTTAATTATTATTGAAATTTCATTCATTATTAATTCATTATAATTTAATAATAAGATACGTAATGAGCGGTCACATTGAATATTAAGATTTTAATAAATACTAGCGGATTAAACTTAGCGTTTATACAATTTGTCATAAAATTATATATAAAAACATTCTTATATAATGCTATATCATACTATGATATAGCATTATATATACATGATACAAAAAGTTAATTTAAATTGAGGCAGCCCTGTTAATGTTTGCATCGACTCCCACGGTTGGTGTAATCGGAGCCGGGCGTCCGCGGCTTCCGTCCGGCTTTTAGCGCCGTCCCATCGGTCACCGCCATCACACCTCCGAACCTCCCACACACACCAATCTTTACTTACTAATACACAAAATCTAATATTTCCTCAGATTCATTATCCAAGTACAAAAGAAATATCACATGCTCAATGACTTCATATTCCGAAATACGCATTAAGAGCACTTCGTCATGACAATTATGTTAAATTCTATTTATATTTGATGTAAATTTGACTTGAAATCATACGTTAATCATTAAATAAATTGCCAAAGGAAACCGAAGTTTCGATTATTTGAATCATGGAAGTAAATACAATGGCGTAAGGCAAAAATCTTCCCAGTAGAAATCAAAAAATTGGCATGACGAAGGACTAGTTAAAAGAAGATCAGAGCGAGGTGGCTGCCGTGGTACCGGCGCCTCCCGAGGTCATTAATATTAATTAGGCTCGGTGCGGTTGTCCGCGCCGCCCGGCCTCAATGCAGTCTCTTTGCTTCTGACTCGCTGCGAAAATTAATTACTCAAAATCTTTATGTTCCAATTATAAAGGCCTTCGCAACAAATTAAATCTGTCCGGCGCAGGCTTCTTTGAGTGGTTTCACTCTTTGTGAATTGATAAATGTTCCTCGCGCAAATTCTTTGGATTCAGAATAAAATAGATATTTCAATTAAAACGTTAAATTATGAGGATGAATGATAAAAAAATTACTCAGCTCATGAAGCTCCAACAATAAAGCCGCAATTACTGCCGACATTCGTTACTCGGTGAATGGAACATTTGTAATTGTATGTTATTTGCAACCGACCGTTGTTGAACTTAAAAGCGAAATCGATTCCAAATTTCAGCTTTTGCATAAGTATTCGACTTCCGTATTTGAGGAGCAAAAACTAAATATCGATGAAAAAACTACGAAGTTTCCCTTTCAACGAGAGCCAAAATATTTAACAGCGGTAACCGGATATTTCGGCGCTGCTCTTGGAAACAATGAAAGAAACCACGAACGTGTTATTACGTGAAACCAACATTTAATAAGCATGTGTTTTTTTATTTTGGTTCGATCTTTGGTTATCCATTAATTCGTTCGATGTGCAAAAAAGCCTCGCGTTTACCCACGCCGTGCTATATTTGAATAGTTGGACGGCGCAGCCATTGTTATAGTAAGATGCGGAAATGGGATATTTTCTTTCGAGAAATATAATATTCGATGGTATTATGTTGATCTAGAGCAAAAAGATTATAACACATAATAAATGAACAATTGCAGATAGTCCTATATATTATGGAATGTATCGGAGAAGATACAAATTAAACTTTAAGATTCAAGTAAGTTGTTATTGAATTAGAATAAAAAGGAAAATTATTATTTTAATATTTAATAAAAAGATATAATATATTTTTTCTCGCGGTCTTTTCTGAATATCGGCTACGAAAACGATTACAATTGGTTTAATTTTGAGTGACGTAGGTGTCGCCACACAATACAAAATCGGTATTAAATGCTCTTTTTGTGATCAAAATTTTCAATAACATTGCATTAAATGCTAAATCGGACAGGATGTGGCATTCAAGTTAGACATTCAAGATGTCATACAACGATGTATAGTTAAAAAATACCATAACTTCGATCTGCTGTATCAAATATATAAGAAACATTTAAATTGAATTACAATACAATTTATAAAACAATCTTTGTAACAGATTGTTAGAAATATTCAATAAAACATAAATAACATTTTAATAAAGTAATAATAACGTTATATTCACAATAACTTAGACGAGTTTAATAAAAAACTAAAAATAAAACAAATCACGAATATTTTTTTTCAATACAGACAACCAGATATGCTAAACAAACAATAGTTAACCAAATATGGACTTGAGTGAGTCGACTTTAGGTGTATTTTGTGTCTGTAATAATGTCTTCTAATAAAATATATTTAAGATGAAAATAAATAATAATATAAGATGAAAAAGTTGGTATTTACTAAAATGTTCAAAGTAATAATTTGCTTGTGGGAATCAATAGTAAAAAATACAATCAATTTCCTGTCAGCAACTGACCATGAACAAGTGGATACATTTGGTTGCTGATCTTCATTCTAACAGAAGATTAATGATTTTTGAATTAGATACGTCCGAGTTGAATCGAAATTGGACTTTTGAAATCGGAAGTATGGAGGGTTGATCAATGATGCAATTTGAGATACATTTTTGCGAGAGTTAAAAAAAACTTCGAGGTCCGCGCACTGCCCCGCCGCAGCTGTCCCGTCCTGGTAATCCGATCAAAAATTTTTTTAAATCTTTTTCGTAAGTTTTTAGTTTATATAAATCGATCTTATTCGAGTAATCGTATTACTTTTATACTATTAATAAAATCTGCGTTTAAAGCACACTTGAATTATTTTATTAATTATGCAACGATATTTTTATTACGACCGTATTCATATCACAGGAAACAAAACTACAATTTCATTATTATAGAATTACGATAAAGGCGTGTCTGTGATATATATTTTGAAAATGGAAAATGATTTGTTCTGGAATTTTTGATAGAATTCAATTCAGAAATGATTTGTCTTTGAAAATTGAGTCAAAATGGTTGTGTGGTGTACGAGGCAGTTACTTAAGAGCTGAATCGCAGTTGTCAAAGACAGACGAGGGCTACAAAGGTCGCTCGTCCACTCACTTACGCCGCCTCAACGTATCGGAAGGATTTGCTGCGTCCGATTATAAAGCCGCGGACATGTTGTACAAATACATTGTTCTAATGTATTCAACATATTTCAAAACTTAGGCTTTCTTTTCATCGCTATTAGTGTAACACTTTGTAAAACATGTCTTTTAAAATATGATGTGTTATCAGTATAATATCAGTTTTATATCTTAGTATATAATTTACATCAAAACAATGATGAAGTATATTAATTATCTTAATGCGTATTATATATAAAAAAAGCATACAGTATTTAAGAAACGGAAATTATGCATATACACTAAACATATTTTATTAAATTGATGCAATAAGTATTATTTATTTTATGTTTTTTACTATCACAATAACAATTTAAATACCTCGTATTTGCAAACATCACATTTGACCAAGACTTTAGCTCTGCAGGGTGTATATTGCTTGAACGCGTCCAGTGAAATAACATAGCTCGTGCTCTTTTTAAAAAAGGGAAATTATTCAAAGGTTTATTTTAAATGTCGTTTTAGCTTAAACCTTTCTAAGATTTGTCTATGAAACAATTTATGAATACTAATAATAGTAACAGTAAAATAATACTAACTACTAAAGTGTTCTAAAAGAACAGAATTCTTTTTTAATCTGAAGTTGCGGGTGATAAAAAGAAGCATTACTACAAAAATAATATTCTAGCGCAATAACAACAAACTTGGATAAAATCGTAGTATCGTTTTCGAGGTCCCACCTGGACGTCCCTTTGTTCACTGTCCACGGGTCAAATTATTATTCAATAAATGAGATCTATTGGATCCCTGTTACCTATCGAACTATAGGTCATTTTTTTATTTTACTTTTTAAGTAAAAAACCGACATGTGCTCAACAAATTATGCATTTCAATGCATTACAATAGAGTCGCGCGTCGCCCGCGGCGGCACGAGTGCGTAGACATTGTGTTTTTTAAAAATTGCGAATTGATGTCAAGCTAAGAGTCTATTGTAGTGTGTGGCATCTTTTCGCCACATAAAATGTTCACCCTCAAACTGTGACAAATAAGATTTTAGATAAAACATATAAATTGTGAGCTAATTTGTTTTATCAAAACGGTGTAATACATTTTTTAAATTCACAACAATTTATAATATTAATATATATTAAGATTTAAGTGTTTGTAATAAATATGCGAATGGGTATAGTAAATAACTATCAATATATTGTTTAACTTATATGCGATAGTGATCGTTCTTCTTTGAAATATGTCGTGATAATAGCTTAAAAATAGATTCCAACGCTGTTACTAAAACTTTGCTTGACGTATAATATCTATTTTACTACGAAAAAGGGAAATTTTATAGTCAATACACGATTATATATTCGTGCGATTAAAAAATATAGATAAGGAACAGGACACGTCCCTTGTTTGCATCAAACAAAGAGTCCAAAAGCTAAACTTATCTAACGTTTGTACAGGAACATGGAAAAAAATGCACGTCGATGTTATTTTTGAATTTGTGCAAGACGTTTGACAGCGGACGAGATGAGTCGCATGTTACAAAAGGTGACAGCTTTGGCGATCGCAAGAGACACAAAAGCCGAGACATTTGAAAGACGTTATGAATGGGGTTGGATAGAAGGAGTGATCGAGCTGTCCCTTAATCGCGTCCAGCCGGACATTTTCTGCAAATATATACTTATTACACGGCGTGTACCCAAATAACCTTTACTCGCGGTAAAATTATAAGACAGTATAATCGACGCTAAGATTACTTTTATATTTTGTTATTTCTTGTATATATAACGTGGTAATATGCATGGGCATATTACCATGCCCATTTTAATAGTTCTCTGGTCTATTAATATTAATAATTATTCAACCTTATAGTTTATTTTTATGTAACATGGTAAGTCATAGAATATAGTGATTAATTTCTTAAATTGTCTTAAATTGAATATAATTAAATAATACAAAAGAGGTAACACCCAAAATTATCTTACAGAGTAAGCAGTAATATGGTAAATCCGGTGTAGGATACCTAAATGTTCCCTCCGTAGGCATATGAACATATAAAAGGTCGTAATGTTCACTTGGGAGAAAACGTAAATCCCGCTTTAGGGTTGAAATAAAAAGAGGAGTTCACTAAGTGGGATAGTGTAGGATATAATTCACATTTATGCGAAGAAACCGACGGCGCGTATCGAGTCGCCGAGCTAGTTGGCAAGGACAATTCTCTCGAATAGAAAAGGGAATTATTCATCACACCCGGAAGGGGAGAGTCCATGACGCAAGCATAGAAATAGCCACCTGTCATTGACCGAATGACGTATCTTCTGCTGAGGCATACAGCATTGTTTGAACCTTAAATGGTAAGCGATATAGCTGACTTTCGTTCGGCAATAAGACATGTGTAGGGTATTTTGTCAACTCCGAGGGTCCAGTTTACTGTTGCCGTTGCAGAATCAAAAGTTTAAACGGCCGTCGAGAACAAAGGGCGCTCGGACAAGGCTACGCGGCCGGGGATAAATATTCAATGCGAATCCTTTGGAGGTGATATTTTATATTTTATCCTCTTTCAATTGTCTCTGGCTCTCACCTGCGTGATGTACCGGAACGATAAACGAACAACGGATAACATTTTTATAAGTTATATTACCTTGTATCGTTCAATCATTTAAGGACTAACGGAATTTTAACAAATTCTCTAAGTACATATGTACTTAAAGTTGTGTTAAGAATACAACTCGATTCGATTCATTCAACATTTCACAGAGCAATCAAGATTTATTTCATTGGTTCATCAGCTGTTAAAATTAATTATATTTTTTTGGAATTATTTGTTATAAAAGTACAATTATCGTAGAAACGTATGTCAATTATGTGTCATGGAAACGTCAGTCTATCTAAATACAAGTAAAAACAAGTTTGTAATCAATCACAAGATTGTTACTATACTTTAGCTTCTGGTTCACCCTTATTTTAACAGACGGTTCGTTTTACCTAAAATTTACATTAAAATCACCATCAAATAAAAAAAAATGGCTTAAAGCCGATGCCATTGTATGCGATTGATTCGTAACGGCCGAATGCGCAATAATGTGAATGAAATATTCACAATTTTTATAATTTCCGCGGCGCTAGTGCACATCTGTCGTTCACACGGAAGGGAGCGAATCATATTGTCAGCAATCACATTCACAATCACAAAACAATACTTTTAACATGAAAGTAAGGTTTTACTAGTTTCAATTAAAATCGGTTGTAACGATTTCATTTTGTTAATAACAAAACGATTTAATAAATAAATAAAATATTAAAACACTTTTTGCCGTGTTAGTATAATAGTCAACGTCGGATTTCGCAATTGTCTTTAAGATGCTTACCGGCAGCCGGCACCATTGATATGTTTTGCAAGGATTTATCAAACAATGCCAGGTCATAAAAGCGGGTTGCTCCAATTTAGGTAAGTAGACTGACTACCTATTGTTTTAATTTAGCAGCGCAACTGGACAAATTGCTTGCGCATGTCGGGGTACTTTGTAATCGAGTGTATTCCTAGCTTTCGCTTTTAAAGTTTACGATTTTAAATTACAGGGAATTTTAGTGACCCGATGTTTAAAAATTGGAAACTTTTAACTTCGACTTGAACTTTTAATTGCATTGCATAAAATTTTACTACTGTATTATAACTCTAAAAAAAAATAACTTTTCCGTATCAATGAATAGTAACACTTTTTTCATAAAAAAGTGCGTGATAGTAACAGATTCGAAAATAATTTACCAAAATGAATTATCGAAGATGGTTAAGGATTGGCTTTGAAAATTGTTTTCATATTATTTATATTACAGAGAATAGGTACGTGAATTTATAATTGCATAACTTATCGCGGAGGTTTGCAATCGTGATCAAAAAACTATACATTTGGATAGTTATCTGAATTAATAAAGGTGCACGATATAGCGAAAATGTTTAGGATACCAAGAAATTATGTTGTACTGTTTATAGTGACTCTTGAAGTTGCCTAACCTGGAAGCAACAGATTAACAACCTTAAGTAAGCTTTCCAATACTCCATACTGTGGTAAAGGTGTCCAGGCAAGTGTCTCATTTTAAAATCAATTGAAACAGAGTTCTAATTTTATCTAGAACATGTTTTCATAATGTAGAATGTGAGAGAGAATTGAATATAATTAAATATCTTGTTTAGGTGTTTATTTTTATGATTTGTGCCGTTTTTTTTTATACTAAAACTTAATGTTAGAATCCTTCTTAAAATTAATTAACACTTCGGGGGTAATTATTCTTTTAAATTTTATACATGGACGTTGCCAGTATTTGCAATTGAATCTGTATTCTTTTTTCAAAATACCTTTAAATCAATTTCTATAGAGTTTCGGTTTCGTTTTAATAAAGACAAGTATTAACATTTAGATAAAATTCTAAATTTTAAAGATGTTTTATGTCGCTATATTTATTGACATATAATTAAATATGCAAAAACAATTTAATCTTACTCGCAATTTTTTTTTTAATTTTACTGATAACTTCAGATACGATTTAATGTACGAAATAGTCGTAGTAACAATATTAAACTCGATAAACAAATGTTTGGGTGGTCATGAACAGTTTTCTATGGGAACCGTAAAAGGGTTTATTGTTTTCAAACACACAGTTTGACAAAAGGCGAATAAGCTATGCGAATAAAGAGAAAGCAAAAGTGTTGGATGGATTTTAAGAAGTACTTTCGTTTGGGGTAAAGTGACGTGTCCTTCAATTCTCCTCGGCAAGGCTTAATTGTGGTTTCACGGCTTCAAAGAGTTAGCTCCTTTGACGGAGTGCTCTATAGAGGGTCGTGGCTTTTTCGAAACAAAGGAACTTTCACTTTTATCACGATAGAAATATATGAGAAAGAGATATATGTATAGTGGTATACAGATTCACAATTCAATTATAATTATAGTTCATTATTATGGATTAAGTATTTATATAAAAATTCTTAAATTAAAATGATATATTTCTTAGAATAATTTATTACTAGATTAATATAAAGTTCTACACATTTTTCACATTTTAAAATTTTTTTGTAATGTAATTTACACAATCCAAATGTTGATGTTCCAAATACAAAATGTTAAATTGGTTTTATGGTCTTTACAGTCGAATTTTCTAAAATAAGGTGATTGTATGTATTTGATTGTCGATCTATATGTATATTGACTTTTTTAACTTATTTAGCTCGAAAACAAATAATGATAGCAACATGAGACTTTAATTTGACGCATAATTACGTCAGTAGAGCCTGATTTAGAGTAAAATCGGGTGTTATGAATATTTTGCTTTTTGTGCTGTAACGTATTGAGAAAATAGCAAATTTGGTGTAAGATAAAAGTTATGGGCTAGAGTATTTATTAATGTGAATATCTATGTATGTGTTTTAAAATTATTATATTATTTAAGCTTCAACATATTGTTTAGAATAAAAAAGCGTTCAAGCGAAGAGACAGCGAGAGAGCAGCGGTCTATAAATTTTAAATGTACGCGTATAATTAATTATGCATGTATATTTAATAAATATTTATAATAACAATAATAAAGCAAATGGTGCTTTTGGATATACCCACCTACCTTACATATAATTGCTGAGACGGAGAAAAATAAAAGTGTCTCGAAAGAATCAGCTTTTGCCATGTGACAACTAAATTCCATTGATACTCTCAACACATTTGCAAGAGAAGTATTCCTAGCCTATCTCGCTTACCTTCGGAAGCGGCTAACTTCGCAGCAGTTTGCTCGTAGAATCGAAATTCCTGAAATAAAACAACCCACAGGGTATATATTATCATCAAAATCCGATTTTACAAATGATGAAACTAATGTTTTATTAAAATATATAAAAAAATGCCTGAAAATATCTTCGTAAAATATAGGACCTGACATAGAAAAGATCCAGCTAAACGATCGATCTGAGATAAAAGAAGTATGTTTAGATTTTTATGTTTAAATTACTAATTGATGTTATTCATTTCTTATTTAACTATTCTATTACTTATAAGTATAAAGTCTGAATGACCTTGACTTTTGGACATGTACTTTTGAACACCGATTCGTTTAAATACACTTTAAATGGTGTACACATTTTTGTGGCGATTTATAATATTGATAGTGTCAAATTAACTGAACCTGCTTCAGTTTAAATAGATTGACATATAACATAAATCTTCAGCTTCGTACCGATAAAATCTGCCAATAAAACGAGATGCCGAATTTTGTCTTTTGAGGTTTACATTTTGCTAATTAATGTAACTTATAACTAATATTGATTATAGATAAAGTCTCGCAAACACCTGCCCTAAAGGTTCCTTATCTGCAAATGTTTGCGAGACAAAGATCCTGTTGTTGTCTAATTTATAGATAGCCTGGTAAAACATTGAGGGTATGCTGCCGAAACCGAAGCAAGGTGCGACGGCGTGTGCGAGATAACAAACCTAAACATCCTGATGAACTAGGATAATGGCTTTCAAGCGAATGAGTCGGAGAATACTTTTTTAAGAATAAAAAACTGCACAATCTTCAATATTAAAAAATATAAAAACCTCCTTATCGGTATTGAAATAAAGTTGAAATTTAAACCGAGTCTTTCGGCACGCGACAACAGCAGGTGGGAACACTTCTTTAAAAAACTAACAATCTTTTAACCTTACACAGGGAAAGAAGCAGGATAGATTTTTAATTATAGTATTTTATATTAGTTAAATTTAATATCATATGTATATGTACTTTAATATTATTAGTATTAGTTACATATTTATCATTTGTTTATACAAATAAATGAGGACTTGCTTAAGCGAAAAAACTACACTAAACAATATGCATACAACTTATACCAGAACATGCAGCGGGTTTCGAAGAAGGTTTTAATATAAATATTATTTAAGTAACTATATTACTCAGTTTCACCCGCCTTAACTTGAGACTTTGACGTGACAAGCACAGATTTCATTGAAAAATAAAAATCGAGAATAAATAATTGAATGTTATTTGTTTGTTCACTTATTTATGGATAATATTGTTGAATTGAAAATTGACTTGTATATAATACGTAGTAGGTACTTCTATGTACAAGTTCATAGGTAATAAACATCTACCATCTGTCACGTAAGTTATCCTAATAATAGAGTTATTAGAGGAACGACCGCAGAGCTTCCTTATGTCTGGATAAAAAGCGCGTAGAGCGTAGGGCGCGTGCTACTGGAGCCGGTATAAATAGTGGAAACGGTAAAAATAGACGAAGCCGTGTGCGCGATAAAAACGTTTAATTTACGCGATACGCCACTGTGTCCTGACACTTATGTTTTTTTATGTGTTGTCTTTGAGTCAATAGTTGCCTCGGGAGTTATTGAAGGACGAAGTCACGAAACAGAATAAAAGAGCAATATTCCTATATTACATTAAATAATCACAAATATACAATACTACTAAATCTACAAAAGTTGTTATTCTTCTCGAGTTGTTTTTGATTAATTAACAATAGTTATTATTATAAATGCAATGCTGTTGCATATTTTTTATTAATATTAATAAATTAATATAAGTCGGATTGCTATTTGTATTTTTTTTTTAACTATTGTGATCACGACTTCTTTTGCGTATTCACTAATTAGATTGACCGTTTAACCTCGAATGGTTTTCATTTCTTGAATTGTATAACATGTTGATTAAATTATTAAATCATCCAACCAAACTGAAAAGAATGTCTATCTGTGTAACAAGAGTTTTCCGTATGAACGCCTGTATCTGTAACATTTTTCTACGATATATCGATAAAAAATAGAAATACAGACAATCTCTTATTAGTTTTATTTATAATGTATAAAAATAAACAAAATTGCCTATATCTGAAAAAAAAAACTAAATCTTAAATATCTATCAAATTAAATCAACTCATAAAAATACAACAAACAAAAGATACTAATCAAATAATGTGGTCACATAATATTTTTTTCTTATAAACCGCAAAAAATTAAAAACGTAACCAGTAATGAAAACGACAAATGTGCAAGCAAGGAATAAAACTAATATATATATATATATATTTGTATATATTCGCAGTAAAAGTCTTACTAAGGATAAAAAAACTATGGACGAACTCAAATTAGTAACAGAAGAAAGCACCGCCCGCTCAAAACGGGAGCTGCTCGTAAACATAAAAAAGTGCTTATGTGATGCTCGTTACGGGGGCTAAAAAACTAGTAGGAGAGAAACATAATGTAGTAGCGGCCATAAAAAGTGAATGCATTGCGTGCACGTGGAGTGCACCGGGGTGGGGTGCAGGGCGCGGGGAGCAAGCAGCGGCCGGGGAGGGGCGTGGGGGTGTGTTTACGGCGAGGGGCGGCTGGACAGCACCGCGCCATCGCCAGTGTTGTGGTAGGTCCCACAGAGCGCGTTCGTACTTTGCGCAACCTTCATTCGTAAACGCGAGTCCGTACCGGCGGAACATGTCAACTTCGTCGTACTAGTTAACCTGATTCTAATTAATATCGCTAATCATTCTCATTGAATAACCAATAACGCCCTAGCTAAGACGTTTCGAGTGTGACAATAAATGAATTTCATGAAGTTGGAGTGAGAGATGGCCTTGTCGTTGCAGTCGAATCAGAATTCCAGAGGTTAGTAAAATTTTTATGTTTACAGTATGTTGAGTTTTCAAATGCGTATCATATGAAAAGTTTTAAAAGTTAGCGGTTCACGACATGCGTGTAGCGAACGCCGCGATTGGACGAGCGAGCGAGGCTGTCGCACACATGGTTTATTTGCATTCGAGAGCTTTGCAGATTCAGTGAACCGTAGTCTGTAGCGAACGTCTAGTGTCGTGCTACGAACCGCTACGAATAATAAAAAACACGCGAGCGTAGCACTTACTTACGGCTAATTTTTAGCAATTCAAATATTATTGTTTAGTAATTAATAAAAAGAAGTTATCGTGAATGTGTGCAATTTACAATCGTGTGTATAAAAACAAAAATAACATTTGAGTTATACATAAATATAAATAATAGCTAAGTATGTGTATCTTTTTCGGTTGTGTGTACAGAAAATTAAAGTCCAATAATGTCAAGCTCAAATTATTTATAGTAAGTTAATAATTAATTTAATTCAATAACGATATGTAATTATATATAACTTAGAAGTTAATTATTATTATGTATATTCAGATAAGCCTATTATAAAATTGAGTAATGTAGTATTACACAATAATGGAGTGATTAATTAATTGTACTCGTCTCTCCTTCCCATTTTATTTGTAATTATCATAGCTCAGTAATAAGCTATTTCTTAAAATATTGTTTCAAGCGATCATTAAGTCGTTTTAAACAAAATATATTTACTAATAGACCCTCGATTAAAATAGCCTAAAAATAGCGAAGCAATATTAATATTTATTTAAGATATTAAGATATCTGTTTTGAAAACCAAAAAAATATAACTTTTTTAATTTTGTTGATAAAATGTTGTAAATGATAGTTCAAGTACCTAATATATAAGGAAAATTCGATCACTTAAACAGAACTAATCACAATCAAAATAAATAATTTATATAAAGAAATACAGTAAGTAATATGTTAAATTACCTCATTTGTAATATAACTTTATTTTTAACTGCGAGTGCAATTGACCTTAAGCAATGCAAAACTGTTATATTACTCGCATGAAAAATAATTACCGAATTAGAAGTATCGTAATTAAAAGTTTTGGAGAAGCCAAAGTAGTTTTCTGTGGCATGTACGGGTTTTCGCTTAACCCTTAAAGACTGAAACCATACTATTTCGTAATCCGTACATTTCGGTGTTCACTTACGTAGCTTAAAACTAAAAAAAAAAAATAGGTAAATCCTATTAATGTTACCTTGATTAAATTGGGTTTATGGTTTGAAACGTCTTTCAGCAAACAACATTAATGAGAGTAGATAATATAATTACTCGGAAAGATTTATTACATTATTGAAGAAAAAACAAATGCCTCAAATTATATAGAGTTAAACTATGAATTATATGCTAAACTATTATTTTTAGTCCAAATATACATGGTTAATTATATAATCATGGTAAACATTTAAATGTACTAATTTTGCTAATATTTGTAAACAATGATTGTACGATAAAATCGCTATCATCAATTATTAATCTAATAGATAAATGATTTTAACATGTAAACTTAAATAGAGCTAGGATTCCATACCTATTAATTAAAATCTACATTATTTATTAACAAAGGAGAATACATGAAAAGAGAGATGATACTTATAGCGAGTTGGCACTTTGTACGGTATCTTAAAATACATTGAGTCATTATGTATGAGATGAAAACCCTTGCGCAATAATGAGTTATGGAGTGGCGGCCGCAGGCAGTCCATAAAAGTATTGAGTACGGGTTATTGACAAATATTTATGGCGTATAAAGAGGGTATAATTACAACTCTTTAGCACATAAAAAGCGTCCCACGGAAGGGTGCGCCATAAGGTAATGCTCAAATTTATCGCCTCCTCTTTACCCGACGGATTGTCACTAAATAATAAAAAGGACGCTAACAATACTATTATATTTCGACATGATTTTTATTACCTCAATTACTTTAATCAATATTTTGAAAACGACATTATTTTATTTTAATAATTTATTATTTTTTTTATGTATATGTTACAATAATATGTGAAAAGAAACTTTCTAGGAATGTGAGATTTAATATAAATAACATTAACACATAATATGTGTTGCAAATACTTAAAATTTAATCAAATAAAACTTTTATAGCTTACGTTCATACTGGGAATGATAACATACGCCAAGTCAAACTTAAAATCAATGTAAAAACATATTTGCAATTGATTGATTATTTTTTCAGTATGTTACGGGCAAGGTACCGTCCAGCTGTGCCTCAATTTTCAATTGAAAGATAGGTAAATGCTGACGCAATGCAATTAATAAGGGCGGCTTTCGACCAGTAGCATAATTAAATATATTATAATACTTATCAAGTAATTACAACAAAGACTAAATTGAGTCAAATGTAGCACTAACCTAACGTCATAAACATTCACACCAGGTTTATAATTTTAGTAAAATTATAATTCCGATCGCAAGTCGGTTCGCAGTTCGTCCTCGAAACAACGAGGGGAATGTTATTAAAAAGTTAAGGGATAAGCCCGTTGTACGTGCGAGCTCTGTCTAATCATAAATTGTAAATAGATACTGTAACTAAACTTGCATTCAAAGGTATATTAGATATATTCCTATAATTAAATATTATTCATCAGCAAGCTTCGTTGCAGCCACGCGCTCGAAACGATGCATGTTATCGAAAATTAGAAGGTTTAAATTTTCATTAATTAATTATAAATAATAATTTCAATGGTAAATATTATTGTGCCACAAAGACATATAGTAATTCGTTTTACATTATTTTATAGATAAAAGATATAGCTTTAGTTAATTAAGTGTAAAGACAGAATTCGAAGCCGGTCAAAAATTAATTCCACAGTTAAGTAGATAATATTAGGTAGGCGCTTCCCTCCTCGCCGGAGTCTTCACGCCTCGAGGAGAACTTTCAATTATGATTTTGTCTAATTTTAATTAAGTGCTCTCAAAAAGGCTTTTCTTCGTCGGAATTAATATTTGAATATAATTTGGGTGGAACGCGCAGGCGGAGTCTGCCGCTTGAGGAATAATTAATTCCATTATATACGTAAGTGGTCCGGACGGGCACGCCGCCCGCGACCTCTACCCTCCTTACAATAATTAACGGAAGCATAACTCAGTTTGCAATATTACTCTTTAAATTATCACAATATTAATGAACCAAAAGTTTTCATATTATAAATTATTTAAAAAAAAACTACAAATAGTCACCGTGGCCATTTGCGCAACAGGTCGGGGCGGAAACAACTTGCAACGCCGTGATTACGACCAAATGTATCCTTCACTGCGACTGACGTAGTTTTTACTAGTTTTTTTTGTCCGCTTTTGCTGATAAGTATGCTATCGATAGGTATGGGTTCCTGTTTGTTTAGGCCGAGACTTCTTAAGCCATGACGGAAGTGATCATGAGAAAATTGTACAAGTATAATAATTGCATATACTATTCACATTTAATATAAACAATTAAATAATAAAAAAACATTTGTTCACAGGAGTCTCGGTAAGATCGCTGTCGAGTATGCGTGAAGAGTCACTACCGATGTTGGCGGAAAGACTGTTAGCGAGCCGAGCCGCCGCCTTAGTGGCAGGTCTACCAGCAGAACTTTATTCAGGAGCATTGCTAGCCGCCTGGCCGCCGTCGCCGCCTGCACCATTATTACCTCCACCTGCACCCGAGTTGGAGCGAGCACGCAAACGTCGACGTACTCCAAAACTCGATGATACTTCATCAAATGCACCACCTTCGCCTCCATCATCTGGATCTTCACCCGGAGCTACTGATCCACCTAGAGACAAACTATTTACATGCAAAGTTTGCTCTAGGTCCTTCGGCTACAAACATGTCCTTCAGAATCATGAACGCACGCATACCGGTGAGAAACCGTTTGAATGTGGCGAATGCCACAAACGCTTTACACGTGACCATCACTTGAAAACGCACCTTCGCCTTCATACTGGAGAGAAACCCTACAGTTGCCCGCATTGTCCACGTCACTTTGTACAAGTCGCTAATCTGAGGCGACATCTCCGCGTTCATACTGGCGAACGTCCGTATGCCTGCGCACGCTGTCCCGCTCGGTTTTCAGATTCAAATCAACTCAAAGCTCACGCACTAGTACACGAAGGAGATGCGCCATTTGCATGCCGTTGTGGTGCTAGATTTAGGCGGCGGCAGGCCGCCGCTCTTCACCGATGCTCAGGTAGTGGTTGTGAGCCTGGCACACCGAGCCCCCCAGCAACCGTTGCGCCTGATTGGCGCTGGGATGAGTGGCCTGAACAAACAGAACCAGAAGACTTGTCACTTCCACGAAGACCGGCGACGCCAGATTCGCCAACTGACTTACGCATGCACTCTGCGTAGTGGGTGCTTGCGTTGGGCCTAGCGCCTTGTGACGCTGAGCCGGTATACGAGTTCCTCCCATGTAGAGCCGCGCCAAAGTCGCTTGATGTCAACTTGTACTCATTAGCTCTCTTCGACATTAGCTATTATTTAAAAAAGTACACTGGTATACCATAATATTATTGAAAAAAATCTAACAGTCGTTTATACTTTTGTGTATATATTCTTGGTAAGACTACTGATATAGCATTGTTAGGTAGTTGTCTATTATATAAACTATTTAGGATTTCAATTGTCCATCATAAAAAATATCGTTTCGTGAATGTTACACTTTGGAAGTTTATTGTCGTGCCATTTGCATAATCGCAAGGCGAGGTAGTGCAAAAACCAGACCATTTTTTTTATCTTTTGTTTCGAAATGTAGAAAGAACATGTTGCACAAAAGATATTTTTTGATTTATTATGTTTTTGTTCTTAATAGAATAAAAAAACGCGTTCAGTTTATTCGACATTTATCTTCAATTGATGTCCTCCCTCACGCTCGTCCAACGATAACGGTCATGGGATCGAGGCTGAGAAGGCCGCGACATTGCTTCGCTATATTTCAGTTACAATGCCTAGTTAACAATCGCGATTATTGAGTATTGATTCGGTCAGTAGGTTTGCACGACAAAGACGTTGCTTTGTTCGCGCCCAGATCCTTGCGCCTTTCAATAACCAGTTCTCAATTACCCTTATTTGTACCCATTTCCTAAAGTTTTCAATGGCTTTATAACGTTGATTATTTTATAACTATTTATTTGTTTTGTAACAAAAAGCAGACCGTTGTGTAACCGATATACAGTAATAATATTACGATAGGGGACTGTTATTAGAAATCAATGAAGCTTTAGATGTAGTAATTACTTATGTATTTGAGTCAATGTCCAGAGAGCGCTAACGAGGTAAAGGACGAGTCGACCGGCGCGGCAAGCTTTTGTACATAAGGCTATTTCTATTATAAAATTATTTATTATTTATCTGTTAGCTTGTAGGAATTTATAAATTATAACTATCGTGGAAGCGATTATTGTTAATATCATATGTATATATTTACGGCCAAGCTGCACGGGCTATTGTAGTGTGCATCGTTCAGTCCAACAGTTATAAAGTTCGTGTCACGACTTAGATAGAAATATTTAAAGTCGTAAATCATTGAGCAATGTACATCGCGGACTATCATTGTTATAGATTATATTCTTAGCTTAAGATTGAGTCAAAATATTTAATTTAAAAATTCTGTATATAATATGAAAATGAATTTCGCAATGTACATGGCTTGTATTGTGTATGTACGAGTATATGTAAGAAGGAACGTCAAGCGTGGCGACGATTCGGTACTAACGTACGTTTTAATATAATGAGCATTATTGCAATTTGTTCTACGGGTATTAGTTTCCTATTAGGAGTAGTATGATTATTTTCTTCGTTTTAATCTAATTGAATGTAATTATTAGTTGTTCCGAATATTTTAGCGCACATGATTTATACTTAATGTATGAATGTATTTAAGCAGTATTGATTGTTGATTATTATTATTTTATTTTTCTTTAGTGTTAAGGGATCATGAAAGGGTTTTCTCTAGTGTAATATTTCAACGTAAGTTTAAGAAAATATTTTTCCCAAAGAAATTATAGGTACAAAGTTAAATATGTACAAAAAATTAAAATCATTTAGAATTAGCAATTTCAATGTTACAATGTTGTAATTATACTATTGGTAGTTAGAGTAATGTTAGTGCTGTGCCATTATCTACCTCATTCGAGTGGTGACACCGTGTCAGGGTAAAGAGCCAAAGTTCTTCAAATATTTTCTATTGTTCACCTCTTTTGAGACAATGTACAATCGACAGGTTTATCGAACGTTATCAGTAACATAACATCGAAGACAATTTTACTGTTTAAGACTGATTTATTCCAATGTATTTCGATAGTTTTGTTTCTCGTAACTTAATTTAACATACGACGTCGTTAGCGTTGTTAATGTTCTTATTACTAAAATAATTTTTAATTTTTCAAAAGTTTGTCAGAAATTTGTGATTGTATCATGATTTGCAATCGATTTGAGTTCCTATTTTATTAATAATTATTTTTTAATTTATTGTTTCATCGCAAATTTGTTTATATTGATAGTTATTAAAATATATCAAGAATTCTGTGCCATGTATTCATTTTAAATCGTTTCCTATAACATCCATCTTAAAAACAAAGTTATGTGATAAAAATATTAAAGATCCCGTTTTGAATTTACAAAAAAACTGCCATTTATACAAACTACCTCATAGTTGCAATTCAGGTGATCTATTTTAAAATAGACTCGATTTTAACCTAACCGTTTTAATTGTACAAATTACTATAAGATACATGTGACATAGTTATTGTACTACTACATAAATGTATTTCTTTATAAATGTCCAGTACATGATTATTAAATAAAGAGATGTTTGTTATTTAATTTTTCTTTTATTGCACCTTTATAGTTATTGTGTTTATTCTAGCAAACTAATTAAAATACGATATATGTATGTTATAAGACAATAAAAAAAACATTGAATTTAGAATAACGTCCTGTATTGTTTTAGTGGTTATAGATTCAAGACGTAATATATAAATTTCCGACCGGGAACATCAGCTGACCGTTTAGCTTGCTAACGTCCTAAACGTATTTTGTAAATTCTCTTCACCATTATTATTACGAAAATGGGATAGTTACTTAATTTCTAATGAGACAGATATTGTACTAACCATGGCCGATAATGTCAATGTTAACGCAAAAAATATCACTGTACGATTTTGTTATTCTAGATAAGTATCTGTGTAACATCTGTGTAACATCGCTATTCCATGCGATTACAATTTGCCTAATTATTATAGTTACTTAATGAAGATTGTCTTATTTATGGTACTTTCACTAAGTATGACACTAATACTATAGTATTACTACAATTTGATATAGGTAACACTAGCCTGTGACTCTCTTCTCGTGATGATCATTATAGTTTTCCTATGTACTGAATCATTTTCCTCCTTCTAATTATCTCAGGCAATCCCTATAATTTTAAAATGATACATAAATAAAACGTTTCTTAATTATTAGCTTTGTATTAATATCTTCAAATTGAATATTAATTGTTAATTTTCAATTCCAATATACACTGTTTTGGAACAATGGATTATATACTCAAATAAAAATATCACGTATAAACTTTATTTTAATGTTAATCTCACAAGAATAAAATAACGTCAAGTTTTGTTAATGAATATATTCGAAAATAGTAGTCACTAAGGCATATCAGCGAAAGGGACGGAGCAAGCGAATTATAATTTATTTGGAGAAGTGGCGACGAGCCGCCCGCGCCCCGTTCGCCGGCCTACCCTTTGCTTTCGCCCTTCGTTACGCGCTCACTACAACAACATTGCAACTCGAATATTTTTAATTTTTGCAAGTCTCGGGTTTCCAAGCTATGTATTTGCCCTGATTGGTATATAGTTATTTCAATTAGCTTAAAATATATAAGTTACTTAAAAAAAGGTACCTACATTAAAAATACATTCTCACTTAGTATTACTTTGATTCACTTTGATTAATACATTATTTCTTTGAGTAATATTTCTTAAAATATACAAAACGCATAGAAATTATCTTATTATAATCAGTGTAAATAACTTAAAAATAAATTATCATTATCCTTGCGGTAAAAATATTCAAGTTCTCATGTTGAATTCAATAACAAATAAATAAAACAAATAGTAGACTTTATGTAAACATTATTAAAATGTAAAAAACATTAAATATTAATTAAGTTACAACTCTTTTTTAGTGAACTTCATACTTTCTGTTTTTTTAGGCAGGTTGCGTTCAAAGGAGTTTGCGGGGTGCGGGTCCTGCGGGGGGAGTAGAATTAAGAGGGAGACGGGGGGAGGCCCGCCCTGGATACCAAGAGGAGTTTTAACCAATTAATTTTGTTCCTCAACGCAAACTCCGCTATATAATAAGGTATAAGTAGGCATTAACTGAGGCGCGCCGATAGCCCGACCGGGGGCGACTTTGCCTTCTCCTTGCCTCTTATAACGATGTTTTATTTCTTGTTAAGCTCTCCATTTCTCCACTTTTAATATTTAATAGCATTTTCATGGCTCATGTTTTATAGCGCTCTTAAGAATTCCTAACATTATTAATGTTATTTTATCGGTGTCATTGTTTTAACACGACTCTATCATTAAAATACGACTCATCTAAAATAATATAAGAATAACAAAATATTTGTTGGGTCTTATTTTGTTAGTCAAATAAAATTCAAACTATGATACCCAAATTTTTAGTAACTATATATCATAAGTCACCATCAAGGGCACCATTTTAATTTTAATTTCGTTAACTACATCACACCATAGGGAAACATGATGAATTTTCTCTTTCATTTCTTCTATAGTATCACATTATTGAAAAAAAACACACACAAGAAACATCCATCCAAAACTCATCCGTGACTAAACATCGGAAAGGGTTCCTCCCATACGTTCGAAGAGAGATTTAAAAATAATCTTTTTTATGTAAACCAACCGCTCGCGCCCAGCGTTTGACAGAGACTCGCGCGCGTCAATATGACGTTCTTAAAACATTTCTTAACAACGGTATTGTGTTGTTAAAAAACAGAAACTCGTCCATAAAAAACAAACCACAGAATTCGGTTAAAAACAAAATGCAGCACGCGAGTCGACCGAGACACCCTTTCCCTTTAGAGCGTCGCGCGCTACGTTTTTTGTCTAAGTGGGGTTGAGTTTTTTTATCACGATGCTACGTATAAATTAATAAATGAACGTGCTCATAATCTGCGGCTTGGAACACTTTCGTCTTTTATACATTTTTTTCGTATAGAATTCATTTGTTTTTGTGCATAGTGGCGGAAACGAAACATGGATATTGATTAAGGTACGTCCGCTCCGTTCCATATAGCGACAGGTGTTGCACTAGATATCTAAGAAATAGCCATAAAAGTAAATTTAAAAAAAATGTTGTGTAAAGTAAAGTTTATATAAAAAGCACGTTAAAGTTAACCTATGTATGAGTGTGTTAAGAACTTATTAATAATTGTTGCTAATCATTTTGTATAATTTGAAAAAAAATAACAAGTATTTTAACTAACTTTTGCCTAGAATTACACACAATGTTTAAAGTGTATATACTCTGAAATCTTAACTTTAACCAAACAAAGAAATCAAATAATAATTTGGTAACCGGAAGATGCACCGGGAAGCTAGTTTTTGTTTCGCAGCTAATAACATGAAGATACTCTTTTTGCCCACATTCTGTTTCAACCGAGCAACATTTGCCACTCCGGCTGTTTGTGCTCCCGGGCAGAACGCACACCTATAATCATTTTGCTTATACTCAAATACTTTAATCATTTTAAGCATATATTGAAACGAATGGTATAATTTTAAATTCTACAGGCACGTTATTAAAATAAAATAATTAAAATACTCCAATAGATTTTTTTGTTTGAAACAGTTTGATCATTTTCATTATTTTATCTGAATATTTTTTTATGAACAATCCAATAAAACTAGGTTGCAGCGTGGGAGTTCCAATCGTTTCACGTTGACATTTACAGAATACAATGATTTTAAAGAATCTTCGATAAAAGCACAAGGGTTCAGTTCGCATCAATAGTTCATAATCGGAGTAAGCAAATACTCGTCAATGCCTTCGATACGCTTTGTGCTTTCTTGCCGAGGCAGTGAATTTGGAATGCATCCGCGACTGGGCTGCACGTGCGTCGGTGTTTCGCATTATTATTTAAGTCTTTTTCAAAGGAAATTATTTGCATTATATTAATTGACCGCTGAGACCTGGAAAGATCATAATTATGACGATATTGACTAAAATATTTTTATATCCCACCTATAAAACTTTTTCTTTATAGTATTTTCTATAATGGTCCATTGTCATTTTTGTACGATATCTAGTTAATCGTTAAAGACGAACGATAAACACATACTAATTGCGATCGACCTCACTTATTTAAAATATATGAAATAGTTTCAAATAAAATTAGAAGGTAGTATATTAAAGGTAAATAGTGAATATATGTAGTTGATTATTCATACAAAACAATAATATACGCACTCTACGTGTTGTTAATTCTATGTGTATTCATTTAGTTCATATTTATTACTCTTTATTATATTTACCTACTAAATTAAGTAGTACCTACTTATAAGTAGCGTAAAGTAATAATCCTTTTTTATGGGAACTCAAGTTAGTTTTATATTTGTTATTGTAGAGCGTCGTAAGAGCGTTGAAATATAATGGCGCGAATTCGTCCCACCTCTCCAGTTCGAACTGATGCAATAAAAAATCCACCCGCGCCGCGTCACGCAGCACACTTTATTTTGATAGTGAATTCGGTTTACCGCTGGCCATTGTCACGATGTCGTTTGATTATTGATTTTTACGCCAAATATTCCCTTTTTCGAAACTTCCATTCATCGAAATCAAACTTCCTTTAACAAAACATATTTAATTCGAGCGCACAATGAAGCTGCACAATGTCATTAATAACGCGCATGGAACTTGTCGCGATCGAGTGTATTCTTGTAGAATTCAATTCTGCTCAGATTGTTCCTCTCCATATGTATGTGATAGCAAGTCATCTTAATATTGTTCAGTTTATTGCAAAGAAATCGAATTTATCAGTTATATAAAACAACTTTGAAAATGTATTATATGTAAGATTTCGTTGTGATATTTTTAGCAAATACAGAAAATACATATTTATAGCAAAAAAAGATGAAAAGTCTTTCGCACAGAGTTGTTTACTATACGTATAATCCTTTAATCCTCCGAGTATCACTCCCGTGCGCCGCCCAGTAGCCCAGTAACAATGCCTAATTGTCACTTGTATATTGCTGTGTGTAGCCGACGATGCCGAAAGACTTCTAACAAAAGTATTTGTTTGTGTTCGCTTTGCACTAGTTGTTTAATGTAACAACACCCTGGCCACTGGGTATGTTTGCATTTAATCCGTTTGTAATTCCTTTTATTCAATGTTTCTACGATAGGACGAAACCCCCGCACGAATATTAAAAGTATTTCTAAGTGTATTTTTTTGGCAGCAGCGGCAATTTCTTTGTAGGAAGAAATTTATATAATGGTTATTTACCTTACATTGTAATAGGTACCTGCCTGAACAAAATAATTATTCAAATATTTAATTATAACGTATAACGTAATTTATTTTAATGTTTACTCTTATATTAACGTCTGTGAAATATAATTTTCACTTTGTTTGTATTCAAAACACAGATTACGAAAATAATGGAGGCACCTGAGCCACGACCTCGTTTGAGGAAGACAGATTATAATTAAAAAGAACTCATAAAAATGTCCCGTGTACTGGAGAAACTCTCTTCATCTTTGAGATGTAAGATACGAAACGTAATGAGATAAATTGTTTCGGTTGATCTTAAGGACTCGATAAAATCAGAATTTATATCTTAATTATCATACTAAATTACTTTTTTGTTTCTCAGTTCATATTAAGATATTTTTTATTCCTTTTAGTTAATAATTGTAAGTATCTAATTATAACAACACAAGGTGTGCGAGATTAAGAAGTGCGTATCCTTTCTTCACTATCAATTTTTTGTTTAAAACACACACAACGGGTAACAAATAAAGGGGCATTTTTTTATTACGCAAAAAAGGATTCGACAAAGGTTTAGAAGAATGATTGTGCACTAACGGGCTTGCAACTTGATAACTTTAACACCTTGATCAATGTGGGTTACTAGAATGCTGCAAACTGTTTATTTTTTCCTACAATTGTCAAAAAATGAACGGGTGTTGCGTCGGCGTAAATTGACACCATCCGGTACTAAAGCCTAGCCGTTAACTGTGTTAGTTGCCCTATACAAGTACTTCGTATCGCTTTACTTTTAAATTCATTGATGGTCGGCTGATTCGTCTGTTATGATTATATTTTATTAATTACATAAAGTTTAATTGTTTAAATAACAAATAATATTAAAAATTATAATCGAATACTAATTTTAATGAATTATTTATAGTTTGTAGTGTTGTATACAGTAGTGTCATTCAGAATACGTGAGAATAAGATAATAGTAAACAACAATAGTGCGACCTTGAGCGATAGTAAAAATCAATAGAATAAAGGGACAAGTGCATTATTACGGCATCAGCTGATGTGCTAGTGAAGAGTTCAATGTACTTTCTATTGTTCTCTGCACTCGTTTCATAGAGAAAAAACGTGGGTAAGCATTATAAGCGTGACGGTTCATAAAGAAAAAACTTAACCCTTCCGTAGCGTAGCAGGTACCCCACACACACAACCCTTTACAAAAAGACTTACAAAAAACGTTCAGGGAAGCGAAAGGGTAAAAAAAGGGTTGTTATTACGCATGCGCCACGTGGGATAACTGCCCTCGATTCTCTTTTTAAAATTACTTTTGAATATTTTTAATTTGTATTGTCGATATAATAATAAGATCTGAAAGCGAAAGTACATTTTGAACTCAATTATCTCTGAATTTTTTACTTAGTTTATCATTTAGTATGAGTGCTAATTCAACTACAACCTACAAGTACTACTACTAAGAGCGACGCCGGTTGGACAACCAATTAAATTGTCATTACTATAATTAACATTAGTAAATTTATCTTGTGATATAACTACCTATAGCATGTAATGTTTATCATGTCACCAATTATTCAAAAGTTTTATTTTAATGTAGTAATATTTAAAAATTATACAATTACTGTATAAAAATGATATATTTAACACAGTTCAAAGAAACTATGTTCATTTCAAAAATATTCTAAGCTAAAAAGCTGCAATACAATACATAATATATATCTTATTTAATAATTATAATTTAACAATGTTACGAAAATATTAGTAATTTCTTATCTTTATATAAATAGTTTAAGTTCAATAGTTTAGTACCTTTGATTCCTATGTATGTCAATCGACTTTTTGTATGGTAACCTACTAATTAGGATTAATATTAGAATAAAAATAAAAACAATAATAAAATAGACTACAAGTTTCACAGAATACACGCATACTCTACATATATAACAACACATGTATATATAGTGTAATCTTTTTAAGACTCGGTAATGTAGTGCTAACTATTGCAAACATCATTCTCTTTTATACGAATCTGATCTCTTGCGAGTCTATTGTAACCGAGACGTTATTTACAGTTCATTGATGTGTCCAGTGTCACTCGTGCCCTAAAAAGAAGAACATTTCAATATTATATTACTCTTATATATTCAAGAGATTTCACTTGTAAATAAGTTCGTACGTATATCAGTAGAAGTTTTATTATAGACGTATAAAACTTCTGAAGATTCACATTGGAAATATATTCAACATCTATCTATTACTGACAAATAATTAAAAAATATCTATCCCATTATTTTACTATATTACCTTTTTTAATTTATATTAGATACATAAAAAGTCAAGCAGTCAATAATTTAAGTAATGTAAATGAAAAAACAAAAAAAAAATACGTTAGCGACAAATGGACATAATTTGATAATAACATAAGCAGCCATAGTAAAAACACGAATATAGCTACCAAATAACGGAGTGAAACTATAATTAAGAAAGATAAATATCGTTTATTACTGTTAGGAAAGTCGATTAGAAAAAAACTACCCCTTTCACCCCACAATTTGTAACCCGTTGTGTCCGTGCAGTGGGCGCCGCGCCACCGACACGCATAAAAACCTACGCGGCTAAACTGTACGGAGAAAGCTTCTTTTTTACGTATAACTGTAGAAGAAGTTCAAAAGTCTGTTAAAAACATGTTGGATATATTAAAATGGTTAATTCACGTCATTAGATTACGGAAATTCTCATATTTTATCTGTTTTATCAACATACATAATAATGCAATCCAGCATTTCGTATTTTTTTTTATTTATTACTTTATATGTATGAAAAAAAATACATTTTTTATTAATAGCAAAACACAGCGTATTCACAACAATAAAGCGTATTCCATACATAGTAACATAAAAAAAAATACAGTTACATAACGCTTTCCATAATAATAGAATCATTATCGAAAACAGAAGAGTGGGCAGCTGATTTATTAAACGATAATGGTTGCTGTCATAAATAGTTTTTTTATTAAATTTTTTGACTTAAGCGTGCACTCGCCCGACATAAGGTGTATAAGTTATAAACCCAGGGCATCACTTTTACCCCAGTGTAACTTTAATCGATGTATTTTAATATATTACTAAAATATTTTTGTAATGAATTTATAATTAATATAGTATTTTATTTTATACTGACCTCGCAACGCCAACAAATAATTTACTTGTTTATTTCAGAACCTACATATGAACAATTGTATTTAACTAAGAGACAGCTACGGCGGTATTTTTCATAAATTTTTGCATATAACATTTATTTTATACGCACTACGTCATTAATTTACTTAATTTTCTTTTTTATCTGTTAAAAAAAGGAGCTTAATATTATATGAGGCTATGGAAATATTTTATTACTTGTAGAAATAAAGTTGGTCATATTAAATATGTTAAAGTAGCTTTTATATTTGTAATTTTTAAGCATGAATTATTTAAATATTAAAAATATTTTAATAACTTGTATTTTTTAATCTTGATCGCGTCCTATGATTTATAAATACAGAATAAAAATTATTAAGTTTGGAACATGATATCACATTATTTCATAAACGGGAATAATTTTAATTAAAATATAAAAAATAATATGAGTTTCGACACGTGATATTATATTTATGTTCACACTTAAAACGCCCAAGTAAACTATGTCAATATGTCAGACACATATGTTGGACGACCTTGACTAATGCACGAGAGTTGAATAGCAAATCGGCGTATCGTGATTTATAGTTGGAGTCAGAACAAATATTAGCTGGGCGAAGAGCGCCGGAGCGCCAGGCGCCGAGCGCGCCGAGCGTGCCCAATGCAACAGCCTACGCAGCATTTTTTCAATCTCGTCACATCTACTTAAGTAAAACGACTTTAAAATCAGCGATTCCCCGTTGAAAAAAAGAGTTAATATTGATCGTAGATTTCTCGTCGTGGGGTGCAGCGGCCGGCTGAGTCACCCCACGGTTTTTTAACTCACCCTAAGTTATATTTTTTGTAAAGCCCCCCTCACCCTCCCGGCCCGCTTTAAAGGATGAGTAGTCTCTATGGAAACGGCTCGATCTAATTTATAGCCGGGAGAAAGTACGAATTGCTTAATTAAGAATTTAAAATGTGTCTACTAAGCAATTAATTAAAATTTTCGAGTCTGCAAATTTCGAGTCTACGACATTTATCTTCGCCTTATAATAAAACCCAATTCTTACTGTTGAAACTGGAACTTAATTAAAAATAGAAGCGCTTCTTGTATATTTACACCAAATTAAATACACTTATAATGTTACGGTCGGTAAATGGAATAGATCCGAAAATCAATATTAGGGATATAATTAATTTCGTGCAAATATTTTTGACGAAATTACGAAAAATTTCTCATTTTAATATGTTTCAACTTTTTATCGCTGGATTAATCGAGTGACGTAGACGGTTTATGAATACGCAAGGGTTGTTTAGCGTGGGTGAGCTCGAAGCGGTGAGGGCACGCGCGGGTATACTGTGGGTCACGAGTCTCACGAGTACGCTGGGAGCCGAGAGCAGACACCGCGCGGGCGCGCTCGACAGTTGGCGTGTTTTATAGTGAGTTTTCTACTAGAAACGCCTGCGCAGATAAAATGTCTAAGTCTGGTAAGTACGTTTTTCTTATATTTTGAGTAAAAGTCCTAGAACTTGCACCGAAATCAACATAATATTCATACGGATATCTGTAAAGAAATCATCGATTGCATAATCAACATTAAACTTCGATTCATTCACAGTTGGTTCTTAATTTTCATTCAATATGATGTTTTAGTTTTTACTTAATTACAAAAATATAAAATCTTTTACAGGTCAACGGTGCGTTCACATTCGATTTATATTTATTTTTAATGTTATAACATCTAAGTAACCACATTAATCAAATATTTCCATTTACATCGCATTACATTACAATTTTTTTTGTCTGTTATATATAGTTAACAATACGGTAACTATACGTTTCGGTATGTAATATGATAGCCTAGTGGCTATCATTTTCATATCATAGGCTAAAATTATAACAAATACACGAAAATTTAATATCATATTAAACTGTGGATTTGAAACGTCCAAACGACGACCGAAAAGTGCACAATGGCGTGTTATGATTAATGAGATTTGTACCATAGTACCATATATTAGCACAGTTCGTGTGCAGATCCCTGAGTATTTAACTAAGGAATCTGATGACTGTACATTGTACAATGTTATATTATTTAAGCTTGAATGGATTCCTGAAATTTTGATTGTAGAAGATGTGAGCTAGTTAAAAATAGCTGGGACAGTTTAACAGTCACATGGAAACGGTAATACTTAATATAGGCGGAAAAATGGAGAAAGAGTTAATTTTTTTTCTGTTGACTTTCAACTTAACTACACGTTTTAGGTATTCAATTTATAGAAAAAAAGGAACTCAGTGCATACAACTTTTATTTTAAAAACTTTACCGACATCCTTAAATACCTAATTACATAGTCAAACCAGAATATAAGTTATAGCCGTAATAGTTTATGGTTCATGACTGCGACATTTTTGCTGGTTTTGCCGATCTTGATAATTAGATAGTGTGGGTAAGGCGAAAAAAAAACAATGGCGACGATGATGCCTAATGAGCCATAAAGAAGAAAACGATACGTAGAGCAAGGCGTAGACAAAAAGGGCGCGGCAAGGGTGAGGAAATCGTGCAGGGGAGGCGCGAGGAAATGGCGGGAGAGCTAAATTAATTTGCGCGCTCCCGCCAAACAAAGGCACGCTAATGGAACGCGGCGAATGGAAAAAATGCCACCGTCCGCTCTCTGGCGACTTATTTTTTTTTCAAACACAACCTTTGACTTTCCCAAATGAATAACATTACACCCGTCGAAGTTTGTCAATGGGTGCTTTGTTTAGATTTAATGATGAACATTAAGCTATATTGGTTTGACAAAATTGCTTATTATTTGTTTCTTTGTGAAACTTTGATTGCAAATTTTCATTTACCAATAAATATTTTAAATACACAGTTTTAATGAATTTATTTTAATTAAAATATTTTTTTGTTCGAAATAGCTGCTACGAGTTTATTAGTAATTACTGAATAATAATTGTAATTAGTAATCAGAAAAATATTTATTATACGACATCATTAGTTCAATATTAAAAGTTTGAACGTGTGCCGTTGAATAAGTATAGTAATTACGGTAAGTCCCGAGATTCATGCATTATCTCACTATATTGGAGGAGTCGCTAGCTACCAAAGTAATGAGCGATGTTCATCTAAATGTACTAACTCACGGCTCTCCATTTTGTCGCGAAATGATATTAATGCGTCCCCATTAGCTATGCTCGTGCGATTTATGAGTGCCCAATTAAAAGTTGAGAGCGCTGAAGACTTAAAATTAGTGGAAATTTCGAACATTTATCAAGACATCAGCGTTGCCTCGCGCAACGCGAAACTTCCCAAATTTAAATTAGAGACGATTTTTACAGCTACCTCCCGAAGGAGGTAGGGGGGGGGTACTACCCTTTCCTTATAACGAGGAAGGCCTCATGCATTTTTATGTGCTTCTTTTTTCGCCGGCGTTTTAAACAAGGGGGTGAGTATGGGGAGGCTGAGGGTGAACTTTTTTATTCGCGTCTTGATAAGTTAGGGTTGAAATTAGACGTTCGAGTTTCGCTCGCGGAATTCATAATGACTAAAATTAATAAGTTTTCCTTGGAGGGTTCTTGGAACTGCGATACGATCGAACATGATTTTCTACTTGCGAATTGGTTTGCGAACTAAGTAGCTTGCTTGGGGTAACTAAAATATCAATATACAGCAAACAGTAAGATGTTAGTTATGATAATGAATGATACTGTATAAAAATATTCTATATGATGAATGGAATCGTGATTGGAATCCCTAAAAAAATACTGGTACAATTGACATAACATCTTAGTTTTGGTGGCGGATTGAGGTTATAATGCATGATTTCTTTCAGTGCAGACGACTGTGGACAGTGGTGACCACTTACCATTTACCAGTTACCATAAATATCAATACTTTTTTATTTCAAACAGGTAGGACCTGTTTTATTAGTATTCATATTTATTTCAGCCAAGAAAATATTTTCGTTAACATAAGCGAAAATAATTACGTTTAAAGTTTTTGTAAGGTGTTTGACTCTTTTATTCTAGATATATTATAATTTGATATAAACACAAAAGTAAAAAAAATGTGTTTCATTTTTTTTGTGTGAAATTTAATCACGAATTTAATCGTAACTATTTAAGAAGACCATTCATTACGGTGCGAAAGATATATATAAATATAAATCTTAATTTATATCTCCAAAATAAACTTAAACGTTGGCGTAAAAAACAATTTATAAACCTGGAAAAGAAATATAAGTATATATACTTATTTTTTACAATAACTTTACACATATAAAAATTAGAATTATAATAATATGAAAATTAAAAACAAAAAAATATTATCTCAGATTATAGATAAATATTTACGTTGCTTGGAATTTATAAAAGCATGTAGTACGGTAAAGGTGTTTACTTCAAACAACGGATGCATGAAATCTCGGACACTGAAGAACTGGCGGATAACGTACAGGGAGAGTGAAGCACATGGTGACACTTGTTGATTGTGTGGCTGTGTGCGAGCATGCGCGCTCACACACGCTCACATGTTCCTAACTCACACTATAATTCAACTGTCGTTAGTCGAGATTTTCAACGATTTATATCGCAGTACCTAGTTGTTTTCGTTTTACTTTATTTAACAATTATATTACTTAAAAGTAGTGTTCTCTTACTTCAGTTGCGTAAATCATAATTATTATTATGCATGTCTACTTTACATAATTATTTCTAAATGACGATTTATGATTATAACTATCTGTTATATATTGTTGGGTGTTTAGAATTTTTAAATCGATACATAAAACGATGATAAACAGTTTTGGAAATTCCATTCATAATAATATTAATAAATTCCATTCCATTCATAATAATAATAGAAAATTCCATTCCTAAAAGTAATACCCCTATATTAGTAATGTAAAGTATGAAAAATTGTAGGGCCCCATAAAATGTTTCCTTAGTTCGTCAAATAATGGTGAATTTTTTAAGCTATTTGGTACAAATATATGGATTATTTTATTTTAGTGCCAAAACATTATCCCATAATGGTTAAATATGGAATGAAAGTTGAAGTCAGCTTTGTATTTTATAATTATTAGTATAAATATTATAATATGAATACTAAATTATAATAATTTATCTTTATGTATTTATTAGTTATTAAAAAAATTAAAATTACATACATGAAGTTTCAGTGACACTTTGGTGTTTGTGCTAGTACTGATACTAAATAATAATAATAATCTCAATCCTATGTATAAACACACCAACTGCTGACGCAGTACTTACAGCACGGGATGCTTCTAACTATGAGACTAGTAAGGTCACCCATAGGCCAGCTTAAGTGGAAGGTACGTTACATCTTTGCAAACATATCAATTCACAACCTCAATAAAGCCAGTGAAAAGTAACTAATTAATACGGACATAACATAGAAAAGACAGAGGTGCGCGCCGTGGAATAGAAATTTTGCGTTGCAATCAACGTTCCCCACATCAGACTATATCTATCTAATTCTAATCTTTTAAATTTATTAATATCTATAATTTAAAATTACTTTAAAATTCGCCATTATCCGCATTCCACACGGGCGAAGCCGTAGTTTCAACTAGTAATACATTAAAATCGTTTTACAATTTTATGACCACCATGACATTTAGTCATTATAATTAACAAATTAATTACGATTTATCGATGTAAATCATCGATATATACTTATAGACTTTGAGTAGGATTTTAGCAATAGCCAAGCAAAGGACGTTCATTAGGACAATCAATCCGGGCCGAAGCTGCGCGAAAGGAAGGGCCGTTCGGCCTATTATAATTCGCGTCTAATAACGTCGTTAACAACGCACATTAAAACAAAACAAACAGTGGAGAAGCGCGGGCGCGGGCGGGCGCCATCCTTCCTCGAATCCGTGTCATTAATTTACGTAATGCGTAGGTACGCGCTATCCCCAAATATTTAAGAAGCCTCCTTCGGGAGCGCCCGCTCCTCCACTATTCCTCCCATGCCCCCGTCCTCCTCCCACAACTCGCCTGCCGAGAATTATGGCGGCCGCCTTGTAATTATATTTTTTAATTTATCTTCCTTAGCAAATACAATGGAGGCGCCACCCCGCCACCGAAGCGCTTCCTTCTCATGCTGAATATTGTATCAGGCCGCTGAAAAAAGGAAAGAAAGCTTTAATTACAAGCGAGAGCGCGGCCGACACTACGCGTTAAATATTTGATGTTGTCTCTTTCTTGTCCTCTCGCCGCTCGCCGGGCGCTCCGCGGTCCGTCGTCAATAATTAAAACACCTATCAACTCATTCCTCCTTCACTGACCCGTCATTATCTACTTCCTAAATGGAAAAAACTGTACAGACAAATAAAATAGATACCCGGACATAATAGTAATTAATTTAGTATCGTTTATAATTTACAGTTACCGTTAGTTACCATATCCCTTACATTAGCTTACATACGCTTAAGTTACAGATACAAAAGTACTTACAAATATTTATTTGTAAAAATTAGAAATATAATTTAAAAATAAATATATGTTTAAATCATAAAATAATTATCATAAACATTTAGTGAAAAAAAGTAAATTAATTCAATAAGTCAAGATACGTCTAGAATCTAAATACTTAGATTAGACCATCTAAATTTAATGTGAACTGCTTATAGAGTATAAAAATAATTAGAAAGAGTTTATAAATAATGTTATATAGACGTGACACAAGAAATCTTGTAAACTGATTTATGTCTAAACAACAGTCACAAATTAAGGCGGATTCCGTAGCGCGGACACCGGGAGCTGCGAATACTTAACGCGAGGAGACAAAGTATAAAGTAGCAACCCCCATCCACCCACTGAAAAACGTCTCTAATATTCTTTTAGAAACGGTGGCATTTACGGGCTATATTTTATCCTGAATTTGCATACGCTCCTTTTTTCTTTACCCGTCCTCTATTTTATGGGTGAGTATTTTTTCATCCGAGGGTTAAGATACAAAAGGGTAAAGCGCGGGAGCCGCTACGATAATTAAATTGCACCGCGGAGTGTGCGAGTGGCATTAACATTTCTGCGAAGCGTTCGGATTTCAGGCCTTACTACTTACTATATAAACAGAAATGCTGCTTAAAGGGATTTTTGACAATTTCACTAATAATTTTTAATAAATTTAGAAATGTTATCTATAAATAAATAATAATTACAATGTAAAAATACAATTTGTAAAGACTTAATATGCCTTGTAGCGTGTTATTTACATAAAGCGCAGTTATGTTTACAAATAGTATAATTTAACACTCATTAAAATTACTAGATATAAACGTAATTTTGTAAATAATTGATCCTCATCACTGTGGATTGTCAAACCTCCAATGTCTGACTGTTTTAATTTTTCAATAAAATATAAGTGACATTTTTGGAGTATTGACTTATTAATGCTACATGTTAATTACCACCAGTGTGACCAGTGACCAGTTCCAATCAAAATAAGCTCAACAAGGCTATACCTAATCTATATGATGTACTCATATTTTATAAATAGATTTACTTGGCCTTCCTTTGCCTGGGACTGAATCTAAAAAACAAATATCCTTACAATTTTTACTTTAACGTAATTAAAATATAATTTCTAAGTCTAATGTTAAATAATTTGACCAAAAAATACATGTCGATTACATTTAAATACCGTATTCCAATCGTAGCAAGAATAATGATAAGCAACCTTATATTTTCATATTCCAAGCCATTTCCAATTAATTTATTACTAGAACAGCACTTTTGCACTAACTGCTTATATCACAATTAATTTTACTAGAGTTCCGATAATTTCGCTAAACTTCGCTAACATTCAATACTTAATATAACCAAACGGCTTAGATATTACAGGACGTGAATATGTACCGACGATTGCGGGTTCAAACGGTTTAAGTTATGTATTTAAGATACCAAAGTTATCATGCCAATGAAATGGCATCGTTTGTTTTTGGTCTTTACTCTTTATGTAATTGGAATCGGCCCGAGAGTAGAGACAAACCTGGGTATTCCTGTATGCCCTGGACAGCTGTTTCAGGGTGCGCCAAACTCATTGAAGAAATATGTACTGTTTCACACAGCGCTATCCAGTGCACGTTGTCAATGTGTCAATGTCCATCCCAGTTTTTAGTCATACAGTCAAACTTTTATTAGTCTGCTTCTTGTTTGCAATCTAATAAATGGTTCATTAACGAGTCTATTACAAAATTTTATAGTTATAACTGGTCAGTAATAGAAAAGAGAGAAAACACCTTAATCAAAAATTGATAAAAATTCAAATTAGTAAATTGTTCTTTTTTGGAAGGAATTGTTTCATAAAATTAGTAATAAATTTAAGTGTTAGATTTAACTTCGGTAGGAAATTATGTATTCTGTCAGTCGCGATAATAATTTAACTAACAAATTAGGAGAAATCTTACCCTGCTCTAAGTCAAATTACCATAATTGCTAATCAAATGTTGTAGGAGCGGCCGCGGCGTTGCTTCGTACTAATTACGAATTCTAATTTTCTCTCTTGTTTCACAGGCCTTTTGAATTTGTAAAATATTGCTGTTGCTTCGGGCTATTAAATGAATTTCAATCTTTTGGGTAACTTTATGTAAGAATATTTCATTAATTAAAAAGTAATCACAAAGTTTACTAATTCGAATTACTTTAAATTTAATTAATGTAGTCAAACACTTAAAACAAATGTAAAGGGAGTTTAAAGTAATAATAGTAAGCGCTAATTTCATAGAAGGAAGGATAATAGTAGATGTCAATTTACTAATATCCAGGCACCCAGTTCGGTACAACAGTATTTGTATCTTAAATCATATGTGAAACATGCCACTAATATCAACCGCTTCAAATTAATTTTAATTAACCCTATTAACAAAGAAATATACACATCATCAGATAGCTTAAACATATTTTATACATAATAATAATAATGATTTACTTGCTTCGATAAGTACAATCAAATATTGCAGTCTTTCGAAATTTCTTATTACCCGTAATCTTTAGTAAAGATTCACGTACATTAATCACTGGGCCACCTCGGGTCTATTATTGATTATGGATTCGTAAAAAAAAAGAATGTTATGCGTGTCACTGAGGTTGTTGTTAAAAATTGTAAGTTAAATTAAAGTATCTATATTATATATAGATAGTTAAGTGGAATAGTGTTGTATTCACTTGATGGTAGGCCTACGTTTGTATGTAGGCCTACCGTCAAGTGAACCTAGTTGGGTAAGTTTCAACCACTCAGATACATCAGATATCCTTTCGCTAAACTTAGTATTTATATTGTATTTGGTTCAAATGCAAGCCAGGGTAACAACAGGCACAAGAGACATGACATCTCAGCTTCCAAGGTTAGTGGCGCATAGACGACGTGATTTGTACCTATGTATCTTACAGCGTCAAAGGGCGGTGGAGAATACATATTATACAATAATAATTAGTATAATAACTTATAAATAATAAAAAATATGAATCAAAAACTAATTGGTGTTTTAAATAGTCTTTTGCATGAAATATGTAATAAATCGTTATGTTGGTTTATCTTTTGGTGTATCTTATCTTTAATTTGATTTACCAAGCATCATCACGATCTAAGTTTTAGGATATTTTTTTATAAATATATTATATTCATTAATACGCGTCTGCATTTGAAGTCGTAGATTCCAGACGATATCTTTATTGAGTCGGAATGTGCCCTTATTCCTATATCCGTTATTTGTCTTCGTGGGATTCTGGATTCCTTAGCCGGTTAATTCCGATCATCTCTACTATGAATCATCATTTTTAGGTTCTCATCGAGACTCTCTTTGGCAGCCACCATCACCACTTTTTCACCAGCATTCCCAAAGCGTCTTCGCCGGCGTCGGCATAAAATACGAAGTATTACATTTTACGCGATATTGCAACCTCTGCATAGGATACGCTATCGTGCAATTGTAGCTCTAAGATATGTTTATCTTCTTTTATTGGAATAAGCTATCGATAGAATAATTAAAAAGAAAATACTTTGAAAAGAGATGAGTCTAATATACATACGTACCTAAAGGAAATGCAAATATTAAACGCTATACTGAGCTATATTGAGCCGAGATGGCCCAGTGGTTAAAACGCGTGCATCTTAAATGATGATTTTGGGTTCAAAACCAGGCAAGTACCATTGAATTTTTATGTGCTTAATTTGTGTTTATAATTCATCTCAACCCGTATTGGAGCAGCGTGGTGGAATATGCTCCAAACCTTCTCCTCAAAGGGAGAGGAGGCCTTAGCCCAGCAATGGGAAATTTACAGGCTGCTAATGTAATGTAAACGCTATACTACTTGATGGATTAATTATTATAAATATTTGTAAAATGGTTTGACTAAGATGTTGTAATAAATAATATCCGTTATTTATGAGATCTGGTAGAGTTATTATTGTTAAAAATTTGTCCCGACAGACCGTATGCCAGGTACGGCTGATCAGCAAAATAATACCCAAGGATGGTTTTGGTTGGCGACAGGCACGCAGCACGCTGAGGCTGCCAAATCTGAGAATAGTAAGAAAAGATGATGTTCTTGCGATAGCCGCAAATCATTTCGAAATCTATCCGTAATCAAGATCAGATAATCACATTTTAAACTTAGGAATATAATAAATATATTTGTCGTAAACATAAACACATATTTAGAATTACTGATCTTAAATTTCTTTGAAGTTTTTCAAGACATATTTCCATAAGATCTTTGAAATTTAATAACATTAAAAGTATTCGAACTCAGTGTTGCGTGATTTTTTAATACTCTCACAAGCCTACTTATACAACACCGGCTCCAATTAAAAGCGCGACAGGTTTAAAAGCAAAGTAAAGAAAAATATGAGTAGATGGGGAAACATGCTCGTGTTTACGGAAACCTCCTCCGGCAAATATTATCGCGAGACGAGCGCGATCAAATATTCAGAGGACGCGCAGAGGCGGCGGCGGTGCGGGACGCAACCCTCTCTAACTTTCAAGCCCTTCCCTTAGCACGCCCTACACTAATTACGTTTAGAGTTCTTAAGCGAAATTACTTAGGCCCCTCGCCACCCGCGCTCGCCTCGCGACCCCCTTCCGGAAATGAGGCGCGCTGGAAAAACAAGAGGAAAGCGTTATACTTATAATGCGCTCGCTGTCTCTGTGAACGTCCCAAATCTGGGCTATCTCTAAGAGATGTTGATGTAATGATTTTTTCTTCATTTTCGCAAGTATTTTGTTCATGAGCGGTTGCTAAGTGAAAAGCAATTAAAGCACGGGCGAGTGATCTCCACCCCCCTCCCTGCATCTGGGGGCCGGTATCCCATCCCATCTTGAGACTTACACAATCAACAAAAAAGGAAATTATATTAAACTTGATTTTCTGTACTTAGCATTTTAATCGTCGTCTTTAAATTAAATTTTACTACTGAATGCTTAATCTTAAACATACTCTTCTTGGTAATTAATTTACTTATAAGTTTTTGTATAGTTTTGGTACATGAGCATTGCTAATAATAAATAATAATAATAATGAGACGACTATATCTGCAATTTAATTGAATATAATATTCCTCCCCCGACCGTTATCGCTGAAGACAGCCATTTTCAGGACATTAATAAAGTACCATATATTACAATGAGAATGCATCTGTACTCTCTACTCCTAAACTTTTATAATGGGTTGTGACCAGAACATCAAAGATAAGATGTAGGATTTCATACGCTTTCCAAGACAGAGAAGTGTAAATACTGCCAACTTTCTAGTCTAAGCTCTAATTGCGAATTTCGAGAAAAACGCAATAAGGTTTTATTAACCCGACTGTTGGAACCCAGGTCCTTGGGTTCTGCAACCAAGTAATTTCACAACGAGACCAATGTTAGTTAAACAAAATAATACTGCATATTAATGTTGAGTGAAATATGCGACAGATGAGTTAAATATAATATCGCCAAATTAATAAATACATTTTGTAAAAACGTAGAGGATTGTTAAATTAATAAGTAATCAAATTGACGGTTCGTTTTTAATTTAACATTTTTTACATAATTATATTAATTATTGTATTACAAATACTGTTTTATTATATAATCGATTTTGTATTTTCAAAACCTCACTAGCATGTTGTCGTTCGCTTTCCTTCCGCACCTTTTATGTGACGGATTCACTTTAATTTTCTAATTTTCAAATTTGCCTCAAGACAAGAAAGCCAGGCAGTATTCATTATCCAATCGGAAGCAAGCGTCAACATGAACATTGGAGTGTTTGTCATAGATTCAAAAGCGCTATATAATTTCCTGTTTAACTTTAATGGCTTTGATGTTACATATACGAACGAATTTTAATTTTGCGAAAAAAGTAAAAGAGAAAAATATAATCAATTTTATATTTTTTAACAATTATATCAAAGTTTAAAATGTATAAAAGCATTAACTTAAGCACAACTTTTAGCATTGCTACTGTTTAATGAGATTTAAATAATTAATAAACGAGCTAAATTCCTTTTTTCAGCAAACGGCAGGCGGTAGGGGTCGCGATGAAAAACAAGTCATAATTACAACCCTGCCCGCGAGGAATACTGCTGATTTAGCATCTCCTCGCTTTAAACGCGCACAAAAGCAAAGGGAGACGAACATAATTCATAAATAAAGGCATAAAAATTGTCGTTATGAATCTTGATACGAATATTAATTGCTGTTTAATTTTCAATTTAATGAGGTATCATTGAGAAAGTTTTGTTAAACCATTTTACAAATAACAGTTAAAAAGTCGCTAAAAAACTATTTGTCTAAAATGTGTTATCGAAGCGACCGTTACATTAAATTTCACATGATTGCTTCTGAATTAATTCAATTTGAAATGTTAATAACGAACGATTCCGCTAACTTGAATTTCCGTAAATTCAGTTCGGTGCTTCTTTATAGAAAAATTACATTATCGCAAAATCGGTACAAAATTTGAAAAAGGAACAATTTAGATATTCAAATGATTGACATCTCGCCAGGCGGTCAACCGCTACGCGCCTCGAATTTTTGTAAACTTCGCCCCTCTTCATGCCAGCTTCCGCAATCCATTGTTGGTAAGTCTGACCGCGATCGATTTGATTGTGATCACATCTAAAACTATTTAAATTATTTTCCGTTTTTAAGATATTTTTTGCGATTCCTTGGGAACTTCCGTTATTATAATTATGTGTTCAACGAAGTTGATTTGGTTGTTTTTGCTTGAGCAATTTCATTGTACTAAATTCAGTTATTTTTGGATAATAACCCCAACTGCATAAGGTTTAATTATACCTCATGCTTTAAAAACCTGTGTATTATCTACAAATATACATAATATTGTTAAATAAGTATATTTATATAGCTTTAATTATAACTCATTAAAATATTTATATAATCAACAAGGCTTGATGTTGTGAAATTCTGGGCTTAGGCAATTCGGAATACCTCTTTATACCGAAAATATAGTTTAACAATAGCATTATTTATTTAAACAAACCAACATGACCAAGTTAATCCTTTTCTATTAGATTACAGCAATTTATATAATAATGGACTGCCAATTATCCAGTATTTATTTTATAATTTTACAGGCACTTGGGGCTTTCATCAGTTTGTTTTCCACCACTGCCGAACGAGATGAACAGTAAGAAACACAACTCATCACACATTTTAAGCACACGAAAATTAAATGGTGTTTGCCTGGGCTAAAATTAACATATTCACTAATTGGGCTAACTCGGCTCTTTTTCTTAACCTTCACTAGGGTTTTGAATATGACACATAAATACTAATCACAAAGATATAGGTATCACTCCATATTGCACATACGGTTCTGATATTTTATTTGTGTAGTAAAAGAATCACGAAATAATCTACTTAAACACCATTCGAGTTAAACAGTTCGAAGCAAATAAAATTAATACTAATACCTTGCGTTCGGTGGTCTTTTCATTGACAATTTATAATTATTAATTTATATTATAACATTACAATTCTATTCATGATGTCTTCAAAAGTAAAAATCATGATGTTGCAAATCAATACTTATTAAATTTATGTGAAATGAACAAACTAGGTAAATAATTATCTTATCAATTAGATCATACGAAAAAAGTGACATATTAATCCCATTCCTAATAAGCCCTAAATTGAGGCATGCGCTAGTTGCAGATGGCGGCCAGCGCCGGCAGCTCGCGTGCGCTACTTGTGCCACCCTACCAAAACACTATTGTCGTTCCCCACTTACAAAAAACTCACCCAGATTGTTTACTTCACTTTTTACCTTTTTTTAAACTTCTGTTCACCTTTTTATGAGTATTTTCGTCGCGGCGCACGCGGCTACCGCCTTTATACTTTTCTCGTTGAAGCGTTATGCGTCTCTATTGTGATCAGATATGTCGAAGTAATTCATTTTTAATGTTTTGTTAAATACAGATAATCGACGGATTTATCGTATCCACTTTATCAATTTCTTGTTAATTTATTGTATTTTAATATGCATTAATTTTTTTCATGTTTAGTGTGAATAAATATGTAGGTACCTAATTCGTAATAAGATGGCAGATGAATTTATCATTTGGTCATGCATTGATAACTTTAGTTTGATTGGTATTCATACTTCGAGATGGTCAGTGGTAAAAGCACTTTTATTAAAAAGGTTCATACAGTACATACACCTTGTATGTACTGATACTAATACTGGTTCAATTCGATTTTACCAAGAATTGACACCTTAAATTATTCTTTAAAACAAATTTTCAGCTGTCTTTAAACAAGTAGGTTACCAACTAGTTTTTAGAAAAAATGAACGCCTTTTAATCGAAATAAAAGAGAGAAGTGTTTGAAGAATCAGTTGTTTATATATTTTGTTAATATTTATTCAGGTATGCAACTCCTTTATATATATGTAGACAGGGATAAAGACAACGGAACTCTTCAATAATTACCAGCAAATACATTCAATTAATTTGAAACTTATACATTGGTGCAGGCAGTTGAGATTTTGTTTTCTAAAACTCGACTCATACGCTACCATATTAGTACTGTACAGACACAGTCACATGACAAGTTAAGTTGTGGCGGATAATTATTTCCAGGCCAAATTTAAAGTAGCGTTGCAACGCCTGCTAGGCATCGACTAGTATATTTATAATTAGATCTTATTATTAATCTGCGAAAAATCTAAGATTTATCTCTGCCGTTATCATGGACCTTATTGATGGGATGTTATGAAGTTGTTTGTTATTTGTGTTTTAGTAAATACATTATTTTTATAGACGATGATGACGATTACTCTTCCCTACAAAGGATGCCCAAAGGGGTCCCTACTTATTTCGGACGTCAATTCTATTCGATTGGCCTAGCTAACTACGCAGAAGATATTATAGAACGGCTTTACGTGCTCCCCGAGTCGCTACAGTGCCAACTATAATAACTAATTATAAGTGCAATCAACTTTATTTTTTTCATGTGTGTATGTTATATCTAAATAAATAAACTCTGATTAAATAAATAAACTTCCCAATTCCGAGCTGCTAGTGAAAAAATATAAATCTATGTTTTTTTTAAGGGCCTGGGTTCGACGGCCTTACGATATCATATATTAGGAACAATCACAAATTATCTAGGAGAAAAATTTACACTGACAACGTAACCAGTAACTTTAATTATTACGTTAATGTATGATGTTCATATTTCGATCAAATGTTTCAATATAAAAGGAATGGAAATATGTTATTTATATTTTACTTTTGTCATAAATGGAAAATATAGAATATGTAAAACTAGTGTCAGGATAAATTTAAGAAAATATATTTTGTATATATTTTTATATATATACTTAGTAAATAATAATACGAAAACAGTAATTATGTAATTACTGACATTAAACAAGAAAATATAAATAAGTAGCTATTAAAAAAAATATAAATATCATTTACATATAAATCATATATACCGTATATAATTTTTTATATAAGTCATACTTGTAAAAAAAAATTATTCGTGCGCAAATTCTGTAGCGAAACGGAATACGCAATGCAATTAATTTATTATCTAAACAAAAAAAAACAATCAGAACTTTTTCAAAAACAGTTTTTGGTTTGAATAATGGTATCTATACATATAATAAAATTGGTGTGTCTGTTTATAATATTAAAATAACCCATTTTTACGAAATGCATATGTTTGTATACACGGAACATATACAAAAATAACATTATTTACAATTTTTGTCTGTCTGTTTGTTCCGGCTAATCTCCGGAACGGCTGAACCGATTTCTACGGGACCTTTACTAGCAGATAGCGGATGTAATAAGGAATAACTTAGACTTACTAACTTACTTTTATTTTAGAATTATATGTAAAATAATAATAAAATCACGCTTTTTTGTTAAATTCAAACGCGCACGAAGTCGCGGGCGCAGCTAATAATGAGTATAATATAAAAACATATAAGTTGTTGTATTTTTTTATTTACTTAAAAGTACATATTTTGTTTTAATTAATAAGAAATAAAACATTATGGTGTATGTAAACGATTTTGCAATATTTTGTAAAATGTGTTGATTTATTTCTGATGAACATAATTTTGAACATAACATAAGCATGACAATTTTTTTACACAAAATAAGACCTTATGGTCTAATACCTAAGGATACTTACATCTGCTATGCTTTTGAACTTCTCTATACAATTAATTTAACAAAAATCTTTTTAGGATACTATTGACTATCGCACGCTCTATTTTCAAAGAAGTATTAATAATAATTTATTGAAAGTATTATTAGATTTAATTTAATATTTCAAATATAATCCAGATAGAGTAAAATAGCACCTTGTTTTAAAAAAAAATGCAACATATATATTTTTTTAAAGTAAAAAAAGTAATAAAAATGATTATAATCATAAACCGAGACGGTCCTGAGGATACAAATGGATGTTAAATAAGCTAAATTGAAGGGGAAAAAGGAAAATTTGTAACTATCTATTCGTGGCTTGCATTTTTTGGCATTAAATGTCATATTCAGTGCCATTAAGTATCGCATAAATCTCTTATGCTCGAGGATGTTAATGGAAAACTTTATAAGAAAACCCAGGGTCAGATGTAGGTTATTCTGCAATAAAATAGTATGGTGGAATAAGCTACAAATCTTTTCATTAATTCACCCAGCAGTGGAATTGTCACGAGTTGTAACTAATATAAAAAAGCAATGTACATAATACAGTCAACATGTCAGTGACAGCTGATGACAAACATGAATAAATATCAATCATAGTATTTTAGTTTAGATCATTGGCAGTGCATCCCCAATGGCCGGTCCAGTCGTCAGCAGGCGTTGGCAGATGCAAGGTATTCATTGTACTTCTTCTCTTGAGCTTGTTGTAATTTTTGCAATTTTTTAACTAAGCCTTTACTAAGTTCTTTACCTTCGTTGTCGTGTGTCGGCAAGCCCTAATAAAAATAGATATCAGTATAAGGTCCATTGTTCATAAGAAACTATTGCAAAGCAAATTATTGAAGTAATTAGTTCACTGTTCAGTATAAAATAAATAATATTCGCCAACTATATTTATAACTTTAATTAAAATTAAAATATTATATATACTTTTATTATATATTATAGTAAAAAAAATTATAGTACTTCTGTAAATTTAGCTGAATAAAGATTTTATTTCTCACCTTATCATCGAACTTTGAATACTTGTCGGTTTCCTTCTTAAACATTTCCATGGGTGGTATTTTCTTCTGCTCCTCCTTTGCCCTTTGAGCTTCTAACAATTCCTGTTTTTTTCTCAGTTTTTCCGCTTCTTGTTTTTTCTTCTCCTCTCTTTCTTTCATTAATTCCTCTTTACTCACGAGTTTCACAACTGTTCTATCTAAAATAAAATATATTCCAAATTCAGAGCCACTTCCACCCCGTAATTTTTACCTCACTGGATAAATAAAAATGTTACGACTTGCGAAGTTTACATATTCTGCTGAATACAGGGGTTTTTTGTTGCATGCATGCCCAACTATTCCCTGAAATAAACTATGTCATAGTCCGCACGACACACACCCGGCTTGTCCTCCAGCCGCACGCCCAGCTCGGGCAGCACGTCGTCGCGCAGCGCGTCGCACAGCGCCAACACGCCGCCCGCGCCCCCCGCGCCCCCCGCGCCGCCCCGCGCCGAGTCGCGCACTTGCGCGCGGAACGTACTCAGCGCCTCCAGGTACGGCATCACCACCTCCTCCAACTGAAACACGGTTCGTTCATTTCATAATCGTCGAGAAATACAATCGAAACGGTCAACTCACTACAACTCACGCATACGTCGCCGGCGTCGGACACCGGGAAGCCGATGAGACCGCGTGGGCCCTCCACGGCGCCGAACACGTGCAGCACGTCCGTGACGTAGCGCGCCGCCGCCGCCAGCAGCGGGGCACTGCGCGGCGTCGTGCTGCGCAGGAACACGTGCGCCGCACCCACCACTTCGCGCAGCGCGTCCAGTGCCGCGCGGGTGTCGATGTTATCTACACATATGCACATTGTATCGATGCATTTCAATAGTATGGATTCAATCAAGTTATTGATTGTGTTAAAAGACTTACCGCACAAGGCCCTATGGACTTGTTCCTTCGCGTTGCTGAGTTTGGCCGAAAGGAGCTGCTCTTCGGGACCCCACGGGCCACCGCTGCCCTCGTCGTAGCCGCTCCGCAGGGCATCTTTTACCGTCAAGAAGAACTCCTGGAAATTAAAGATTACCCACATATTTATTTAATATATTATTCTTTAACACATTAATTTATAACTTTAAAGTTCAGAAAATGCAATATATTGAATGCTTACATTAAACAATTTCTCAGTCTGTATAGCCATCTCCATTGTATTTTCTGAGTAGTCTAAAGTCTCCTTCCAACCATGCAGGAGAAAAGCAAAACGTAATTGTCTGGCAGTGTGACGTTTTAAGGCCTCGGAGATGGTTACGAAGTTCTTCAATGATTTCGACATCTTGCAGCCAGCTATTGTAAGATGTCCTGTATGAAGGAAGTACTTAACCCAGCCGGGCTGGTCGAAATGCGCCTGTAGAATTGAGAAATCTATAGTCAAGAGATTCGAATCAAACTAACACATTGATTTTCTAAACACTATCATGATGAATAGCATGTTACAAATCCGAATATAAATAAATGTTTTATTTTTAGAAAATAAACATGTCTCTGATATTTTTATTTGCTATTAAATTTTCCAGCTGCTTCTTACATTCTTGCTAAAGTAATATGGTTGACATTCTTAGCTCCATATATTATCCTAATGTAAATCTAAACAGGCTATCCTAATGTAAATCTCTGTTGCTTTATAATATTAGTAAACATTACATTTACAGAAATACATACCTCACTTTGAGCTAACTCATTGTCATGATGCGGAAATTTAAGATCAACTCCGCCTGTATGTATGTCCAAGCTTGAACCGCACACATCTGATGCCATAGCTGAACATTCTATGTGCCAGCCTGGTCTACCTGCACCCCATGGAGATTCCCATGATGGTTCGCCAGCTTTACTACGCTTCCAAAGAGCAAAGTCATTTGGAGATTTTTTTTCAGCAGTATCATCACTGAGATCACCTGAATTACATATTGATTGATGGTTAAATTACATATCTGATGTCATTAAGAATGTGGTTTTTTTGTGTCATATATTTAGGTGACAGGCAAATATACCTGATGTTAAATGATCACCACTGCCCATAGACATTAATACTGTAACAAATATTAATCACTTCTCACATTGCCAATGCTGGGAACTAAGATGTTATATTCTTTGTGGCTACATTTACAAGGGCTCACTCACCTAGCCACTAACTAAGCACTGTTGCTTGGTGTGAGAATATATTATGAGTGGTTGGTACCTACACAGTTTGCACAGAGTTTGTACTAACAAGTAAATGATAAAATTGACACATTACCTTCGCCTTCCTGCAACGATTTTGTGTCTCCGTAAGCTTCAGGCACTAGTCGGGCATAGTGATGATTATCCTTGCTGTCAAACTCACTAACATTGAAATAAACAGAACCATTTGATTCATAAGCTAGTCCATTGTCAATTATCTTCTGAATAAATGAAACTATTTGTGGAATATATTCACTAACTCTTGTTAAGACATCTGGTGGTAAAATCTAAAATAATAATTGTACAATATTTGCATCATTAACATACCAAAAACTTTTAAATATCTATATGAAACTGATGCTATATGAAATTGATTATACAAGAAGGTCATTCTACACTAGTGCCTTGCCTAAGTAATATTTATATATATTTTTAGACCTGAGCCGTATCTACAGAATCATCTTCTAGTAAAGTCAAGTCATATGTTTTCCAACTGTTCTGCTAGTTTTGATGGCTAAAATATATATTTTCAATTAAATTTAAATCTACAACATACTTTGTATTAATAGATGAATTTATAAGATAAATATTGTAAAGATTTTAAGCCTTTTATTAAGGATACATATTAGTAATATTGTCAACTCAACTACATACTATATTCTCCATTCCAACCATAATAGGAAAAAAGCCAAATAAACAACATATGACAGCAAATTGACACTATATCATTGGTTGAGAGCTTGATTTTTCATGATGTTCACTATGGTTTTGCATAAAAATGGTGTTTTGAATGACAATTAAATGGTTGTCGGAATTTTGGAAGTAAAATTAAAGTGGATATAAGTATTTATGTGTAATAGTGTAGTATTATGATTAAAGATATATAAATCATAAATTCTTAGTTGTGCACAATATGGCTGAGTTATTAGTTAATCGCATGAATTATGTTAATCTAAGGTTTGTTTCTTTTTTTTTCCTATTTCCATTGGAATAGGTCATAGAGTAACTCACATTAAGTGCCTTCATATCATTATGAAATTCATTCTCCCAGTACTTAGGTAGTGCAGTAAAAATGGCATTATCTTTAACAGTCGAACCATACTTTTTATCCAACCATTCAGATATTGGATCTTTTGCTGATTTCAACATTTCACATTTCGCTGAATTAATTTTCTCACCATCATTCATTTCCACAGCCTCTTTTAGTACCTTTACAGAAGAGGCAATGCTGTAAATAAATATTAATGATCAAAACTGCCATATTTTAGTGGAAGGCAAACCAGCTAGACATAATATAAATTCTTTCTTACTTATCTAACATTTTTTGCATTGTGTTTTTCTTATCTGGATCTGCAGTTTGTTTTACTACATCTTCATAAAAGTTAACAACTGCAGTTGCATCGTCTATGGTGTCATTTAAATTTTTGATTTCTTTTAGATATTTCTCATACAAATAATTTTGTCTTGCTCTTCTTATTATTTTGTCATCAATATCAGTAATATTCATAACATATAAGATATCATACCCAAAATAATTTGACATAACACGTCTCAAAATATCAAAAGAAATATATGACCTGCAAGAATAAAAGCCTATTAATAGTTTTAACACTACCACTAAATATTTATGACTATATTCAAGTTTAAGAATTAAAAAAGAATAAATGAATACTCCTCAAGTTATATTAACTTTTTGCTCTGATCAGATCCGAAAACAAGTTCTAAACATTGTAATAATTTATACATTTACAAGCCGCTAACTTTCAGCTCACCTTGCGTGTCCCATGTGGGACGCATCATAGACGGTAGGACCACAACTGTACCAGCTTACACGATTGCCATTTGAACACACAAATTTCTCTTTCTGTCGTGTCAGACTGTTGAACAATTTTAACACAGGTCTTTCTTCTCCAGAGGAAGGTGGCGACCAAGTTGGCTGAGATCTTTTCGACATTTTAAATAATAACCACCTAAAAATTTCACAAAAATGTAACCAAAAACCTCAATTGTAACAGAAAAATTAGCATTTATAGACTCAAAACTTAGCATTAACTTATTATAAATGTGCCACGTACTTAAATTTACTTAAAATATCAACCACATCAGAATTTCACACCGATATCTATCCAAGACCAATATGAAATTATGATGAGTATGATGATAGATTTAATATTTGTCACTTGTCAGCCGGACAGTTGAAATGTCAATCAGGAAAACACGTTTTGGAATTTCGGTTCGAATTATAAAGATTGTGTAGCACATTGTAAACTTGTATAATATATATACTAATTAAAGAATCATTAATTTTATATATATCTTTAACATAAAATTTGCGCTGAAAATTAAACTGCCGTAATTAAATTTTAATGACTAATAAATAATATCATCAGTATCAGTAATTAATGTTTTTATTTCTTTAATGATATATCATGTATTAGTTTTATTTTATTTATATGTATCTGACAAAATGAGTGACTACGGGCTACTGATTTTGCAGTCTGCATAGCTTGCTTGCTTCTTAGTGCTACTGTTGGCTATATTTTCATTCGTATTTACGTATTATAGATGTGTGCTCCTTGCTGTTAATGTCTCTTTCTAGGTAAACGTATTTTATATGGTAGCAAAAGGGATGGAGTGATTTGATCACTATATATACATTTATATTGTATTTATTATTTTATTTTTAACCTTATAACAAGAGCATATAATTCATATTCCATTGCAATATAACTTTGAGTAAAGTTTTTAGTCTACAATTTACAGGTGTGTGTATGATAATAGTTATATACATATGTGTATATACTAGGTACGATTTTATAACATAAATAACAAACGCGTTTATCCACTGAACTACTTTGTATAATTTTACTACGTTCTTGTATATTTTAGTTTTTTAATAATCTCATACTAATTTACATCTTGTAAAATGGCTCTCTGTGTTTGCAAATGCTTAAATGTATCTTTAGAAAGTGATAATTTTGAAGAAATTATTGATATCGGAAAACTGGATTTATCTTTGACGGAACAAAGGGATATTTTTTTCAGTGAGGTACGGTCGGTAAACATGATTTAGCCTTGACTTCATGATGGGCTTTTGCTTCTTATAGTCAAATAATAAAGAGTTTTCGTGTTTATTAATATATATGTAAGCATCTAGACTCTATACTAACAATAAAGTAAGTATATATTTCAAAGAAACATGAAGTTGCATTCATAAAACTAATTTTATTTTAGTAAATGATTGATTCCGTTTAGTATTTATAAAATATGATATTACGCATGTTATGTAACATTTGGATTGTTTACAAGATTCGATCTATGATATTTTAGAATGCCACTTTATATCTTTAAATGTTATAAAAAGTGCATATATTTTCGAGACACCTACAACACATTTATTTATTTGAAAAATAAAGGTGCTTATAAATGAGAACAGTATGCATTTTTTTGTTTATCAACAAATTAAATAATATACACAATAGGAGAAGAGACGAATTGTATGAATACATTTAATTTAGGAATAATTAACAAAGTTTAAAATGAATATATAAATTGCTTTGTACTTTTAATATAACGATTACGAAATGTATAATATGACAAATATAATAAAATTTTAATACACATTTTTCAGAAGTTACTATCATGCACTTCCAAATCATTAAAAAGCCATGTGGTTCAACCGGCTCTGATTGGACACCGCATAGTTGGTCGCTACAATATAGAATCATGTCTTGCATGTGGGCAGACTACACATGCAATATTACCTGAAAAGAATACAGTTCTAATTTTAAAATCAATTCAAGTTAGTATAATACAATTTGGTAAAATTGAAAATAAAGTACTCGCTACTTTATCATTTATGCTGAGCTTAATAATTGATATGAGCATTTGCTTTGTTAAATGAATAATTTAAATAAATAACATTTTATTTTATTTAATGCTTATATTTATTTTATAGACTTCAATGGAAAACATAAACAACTTAAAAAAGTCAGAGAATTTCTCACCAGTATTTAATTTATTAGTGCCAGAAATTACAAATGATATTGAAATGAAAGAGAATGTCGATACAAATAATCAACTGATTAGTGATAAAAATGGCTGCTCTCCGTCTATTCAAGTGATTGGAACACTTAGGAAACAACTTAATCAAACTCTACAATCACAATTAGAAGCTATAGAAGAAACTGTAAGGCAATTCAGGGATCAGAAATATGCAGAATATGAAGCTTACAGGGAAAGGGCTCAGAGAGATCATAAAATTTTATCTAGGTAAACAGATAAAATATGTTATATGCCAAACTAGGTCATTAATTTTACATTATTTTTATCTCTAATGATTTGTGAAACCAGTGTTTTATTTCTTCATATAATATTAATAATGCTGATTTATTTTGAATACTAAACTGTTTGTTATTATTACTATAACATTTGCTTGTCTTTACATATTACAGTATTGTAAGTAAATCACGCAACAACTCTGAAAAAGATAACTGGGCAAATAATTCTACCTTAGACAATGGACCACCCTCACCTCTTCTACCACCTCTGCAAAGAAGAAGATTGTCCTCAATTAAAGATGCTAAAAAGTTCAATCAAAATGTGAAGGTATGTTTAAAATAGAAACTTACTATCTCAAAAATAAACATAATATGTCTTAACTAGGCTTCATTCTCATCGGTTAATTTATATTTATTACTTGTACTGATAATCATAAACATTTACGTTGTTTTTTTCTGGGATTAAGCTTGAAATGTAGACCATGTGGTTTTTAGCTTATTAGTATTTGCATTGTAAAGAATAGTTCTTGTAGTATTCATTTGTGCTGTGATATCCAACTACCTACTGGAGACTTAGATAACCTTGTATTGATCATACCTTTCTTACCTCAACACTAATGTTACAAGTTATACTATCAGGTTTATATATGGTTATATATGGTAAATATGATTGTTATTAATGTCTCAAAAAAGTCATCAAAAATATGATGGTAAATATGTATTAAAAAAAATTTCTTCAAAAGTGTATTATGATTTATTTCAGACCTCTATTCAAATCCCACATGAAGAAGATTCTTTAGATGCTGAGGATATTTTTGATTTAGAAGGAATGGATTCTAGAAACTACATGGCCTCTGACCAGGATGATTATGATTCTGACCGTAAGTCTCAAAATATATGCAATTAACATATTTTATACTACTTTGCTATAAAAGCTAAGCAAGGTTTCATCAATCAAAAATTCCATTTACCAAAGCCTGATACTTCAATTAAATTTGATTTCTACATTTAAAATTATGTCCATACAGATAGGCAATACTATATATTCGAAACTAGCAGATGATCAAAACATATTGTGTCTTGATTGTATTAGGAGGGTTATTTTACAACAGGTATTTCTGGATGTTTAGCAATTGATACATGTAGAAAAACCTACATACCTTTTTAGTATTCCTATAATATCTTAGATAAAAATTCATATTACCAAGTATTTTTTTAGTTTTTTCTGCAAATTCTAAATGCTGATTTATCCTATTTATCCTATAAATATTTAACTAATTTTAATCCATAATAATATATAATAATCATAACTTCCATGATAAAATAAGTTTGTTTGATTTTTTAATTTTCTGTAAATAAATATAAAGGCAAAACAAATTTTAAATTGAAGCACCTAATCTAATTTTCAGAAGGAAGTAATGACGAAGGCATTCACATTGTGCGATCTCGCGGCATCCCCGACGCCGACATCGCGCGCTCGCTTCCCATTAATATGCCCAAATTTCCAACAGAAAGACAGTCAGTGAGGGATGTCGATGACTTTGTGAGTGCCATTTAACGACTATACCAAGCATCGAACAAGCAATACTATAAATTCGAAGCAGCAATATTACCTTGCATTCTATATGTCTTACCTCAAGTTTCTGTAACTGTGGTCAAGGTCAGGGTTTAATGGAAATGGCCACAAGTCCTAATCTGTGACCATTCGGATTATGCAATAAATGATCAATGGGTTTTCTGATTCATGTCAAATTAAATTATTAAATTGACTTAATCACTGTCTCAGAAACTGGAGGTTAGTTTTAAATTTCTGTTATTGTATTTATAGGGTTGTATTTCAATATAATACATATTAGGTAACTTAACTTAACAAATAGTGACTAGTATGGGCGCCTATAACGAACCCAAGTCGTCAAGGAAACATACGGTCTATATCAGTAGTGTCCAAACTTATTTTTCTCGTGGACCACCATTTCTTGGCATGTGTCCGTAATCAAAGTTTGAGAGAAACACTAAAATATGAACTAATTTGTTTAATATTGCTGCTTTTAATTCTATCCTTAGTAACCCTACGAGTATTTCAGCAATTCAAATCTAAGAATTTGTTAGTGATTCTCTCAAACTGATGAAAAAAAATACCTTTGGCATCAAGTATTTAAAGTGGTAATCAAGTTCATGTCTGAACAAGCATTAAGCATTGTTGGGCGGATAGCGCTTTGCAAGTCTGTACACGAAGTAATATCGAATACGCAAGTTTGGACAAGTAACAATCCTTTGCCTTTTTAAAATATTATCTGCTTAGTTAGGTACTTAAAACAATTTAGGTAGGCCCTTATAAAAGCTATGCTTACATTTTTGCTCTTTACTATCAAAAGCAGATAAATTTTCGTGGACCCCCATTAAAATCTTATGTACCCCCATTTTTTATTGACGCCTACGTATACCCCCAGCAAGTCTCCCGTGGACCCCTGGGGGTCCACCTGGACCACTTTGGGAATCACTGGTCTATGTAAACGATTGAATATTTTAATAATAAAAACGTCAATATTAAGTTTTCCTATCCACTGAGGAGTAACGACCGTGTGCGTGCAGGAGGAGCCGGCCGACATCGCGGCCAGCATCAAGGCGCTGGCGCGCTCGGTGCACGGCGACGTGTTCGAGCTGCCGCGCCCGCGCTTCTCCACGCAGATCTAGCGCCGCCGCCCGCTGCATCCTAACTCGTGAGGACATCCGCTGGAGGTGTCGAGACGAGGTCCATACTGCCCACGCATTGGTGCTTTTGAAATGTGATCAGTGACCCTAATACCGCTATATGGACAGCTAAATGTTAGTATTGACGCCGGACGGCTGAATTATTTCGATGTTCGATGTTTGCGATCGACGTGCCATGCGCTGTGGACGGCCCGGTTACGTTCAGTTCTAGCTTTATATTTCTTCCTAGATGTGTAGTTTTATTCGTGCGACAGATTCAGATTTATGATAATATTAAAATTTAATTCGTGGTTGTAATCTTGTAAACTTCCATAGTACATATATAAGGACTAATGTAGTATGTAAGCAAGAGGCTATGAATGTTGTTAAAAACAGAATAGATAACAAATAAACCAAATAATTTGTTACATACCGACGAGGACGCGACGTCCTCGCTAGAAAGAACTGATTTGTTTAAGTAAATTTTGAAAACTCATTTGTAAATTACAATGAATATTTGTCATTTTATATATAAAAATAATTATCCCTAGCTCTCAGCTTTATAATGTAGATGAACAAAAGTCAATTCTGTAACAAGGTTAATCAAAATTAACTGTATGACACAATTAGTATCGCGGAGAAATGTCGGTTTAGTGAATTAAACATCCATCTAATATATATTTGCGAAAGTTCAGTAAAACCCCCAACACATGATAAATAACTAGTTGTATGTAATTTGTCCTTGGACAAGTCCATTACAATTTATTTTTATCATTGTTCTTCAATAAATCAACGTAAGAGTTCAAATGGTCGTGTAGCATTCATTTAATTGGTAATATTTTATTAATTTACTATTTTAAATAACTAAGAATACTAAATAGCAAAAAAAGAAAGTAATGTTGTTGCAGTCAGATACAAGTGACTTGTTGAATATAAAATTAATCGGGATTAACCTTGTTACATCGATAATGTGTATGAATCCTACGTGACCTTGGCGATATAATCTTTGTCCTGTTGGCACAACCAAGAGCTATTGAGCAAAGAATTGAATGTGTATGAATTATGAAAGTGTTTGTCGATGAACTTGTTGAAAATAATATCTATGTGTATTAAAATTAACATCTAAGTCATATCTCTGTTATAGAATTCAGAGTTTTTTTATTAATTTTTACGTCGTGTTATCTTAATGATAAGTGAAAAGTGTACAAAAATATTAATACTTGCATTTCTTACTAGTCTTTTAGGGTCACGAAATAAATCATAGTTAAAAATTGTTTACATACCCGAATTGTTTATACAGTAAATATAGTCGTTCTGTCATCATGCTTACTTAAAAATTTGTAATAAGTTTATTTTTATATTCGATATATTGAATGAGTACAATAGGACAGGAATGAAACGAGTTGGCGGCAGACGTTATGTATTTGTTTGTGTACACTTTGTTTATATGAACAGTTACAATATATATGTAGTTCTATGATCAGTGTCTTCCAGTAGCACTGTACTAATTAATCAGTTTCTCTAGTATTTGTAATCAGTGTTTCAGCCTTTGTCAATGGTTTTACTTTCTCTATAATTATTTGTTTCTTTGGAGTGACGATAACGAGATGGACTTTGAATGTAAGGAATAGTAGTGATCATGTAATAAAAATGACAGAATAAAAATGTGTTTTCTTTATAATTATATATACAGAGTGAAAAAAACAAAACCAAAATATTTGCTATATATTTTTTTAATGAAACAATTAAGTATGCATTAAATTAATGTATAAATAAAACATTTACTTAGATAAATAACTTATTTCTTACAATACTCGATGATTCGTTTTCTTTTATTTTGACAATTGAATGGACAATTTTTGAATATGTAGACGTTCGAATGTGTTGCCACGTCTTTTTCATGACATTCGTTGCTATGGTGATCGCGTCACAACAATAAAGACGAACACTAACCCATGTGCACCGCACGAGTTTGGAACTCTTTGTGTACAGAGGACATTGTGTGAAAACTTCAAATTGTTGCTGTTGCAGTTCTGGAATATATAATGTTAGGATCAAGATACAGTGCGTCCAGGCAGGGCCTAGACAAACCTCCGCGTACTGCAGTGGTGATCGACGATGACGATGAATTGTACAAAGGATTCAACGACGTATCTCCAGCATTAGACACGCGAAGTCTTCGTGAAGATCAAGCTTTTCAACAAACGATAAGAACTCCTGGAATCGGCAGGCAGATGACTAGTCGATTGAACACTGGGGTAAGATATATTGCTGTCGCATGATTTTTTATAATTTATTTTTATTTTCTTATTTTACATTAAATTACTTTGACTTACTATTTTCAAACGACTAAATATATTTCAGCCTAAAATAAACTTTAGAATGATTTACGCAACTTTATGTAAATTTGCATGAAAGTCACATTCTCCGAAATTCAATCAGCACTTTATACGATACGTGCACAAATAAACAAAGCTAAAGTACTGTCTACGCTTCTGTTTTAATGTATATTGTGTAATTGCATTTATATTTTATGATCGAAAGTACGACAACAGACTGGTGTCTTTCTAGATCTTTCAAAACAAATAGTATTAATTAGTATCAATCGTTCCGACGACCGGCCAGATGTTCCGCGTGGGCACGGTGAGCGTGCGGGGCGGCTCGCGCGCGGGCACGGCCTCGGCGCGGCCCGTCACCGCCGTGCGCGCCGCCGGGTACACGTCCACGCGGGACGCGCCCGCCAGGGACGACAAGAAGGAGGATAGGTGACGATAGCTAGCTTCGCTGAATATTATTGATATATACCATAAGTATTCATTCTATTACATATTATGTACCTATGCTTAGGAAGCTGGCGAGCATTTCGGTATGTATTTGTCTCATGTTTCATGTCTATAACGATTCAGTTCGAGAGATCAGAAGTTCAGATCAACGTATCGATTTCTAGTCCAGTAGAGATATTCTAAAGAAAAAATCACCGCAGAACACGAATGTCAGAATGTGATATATGACATTTACCGTAATAATTTAAATAATGCTTATATCTACCTCTGAGGCTATTGATCTCTGTATTATTGTTGGAAGAAATAGTGAACGTGTAAAAAATAAGCTTTACTAAGTCATTTGGTTCATGCCTGGCAAGATAAATTTGGTTTGGATCCATTCGATTGTGACTCTGGAAAACTTAAAAAAATACTAAAAAACCGCATAATCATTTAAATCTTTCTTTTTAAATCGCTTGTATCGATAGCTCATCTCATAGGAAATTGAAATTTTTCAGACGTTGATTTTTACTTAATGTGTATTTTATTGATTTTTGGGCTTTTTATTGACAACGTATTCGCAACGTACTGGCAGAGCATTTTTCTGTCGTCTTCTACAATTTATTAATCGAACAATTCTCCCTGATGAACACTATATATGTACACCTTAAGTTGTTACCACCTGATAAGAGTTTCTGCTTCTCCGATTATTGTCATCTTCAGAAGGATTCTGAACATCAGTGTCCAGCTTCTTTTTTACAAATTCAAAGCGCTGACAATTGTAAAATGTAGCGCTACAATAGTGGCAGACCAGAGAGTGTTGGGCGGTCCTCAATGACTTCTTATCACTATTAATAATGTCTGCCACTAAATTGAGCACACCATTTAGAAATGCCCGATAGCTCTTTTAGTCACTACATTAATGTTTTTTTTTTGTAACTTTTGTTATATATTTTTTTTTATCTAAGTTTTTCATCTGTGCATATCTATAGTATTGAAGATAAAATAAGGCAAATGGAAGCAAAAATAATGACTTTGGTAGAGGAGTCGTGTGTTTTAAGCGCGCGTCCCAACTCTGAAGACGAAACTGACACTCAAAGAGAACAAAATATGAGTCAGGCAAGTATAGTAAAACGGCAAATAAATAAACTGATTTATAACAAATTATTTCAAATTCTTATATTTAAAAGTATATATATTTTTTAATTTACAGGCATTAGCCAAAGCTCAAGAGGCATCTACACTGGAAAGACAGTTGATACGAATGCAAGAACAAGCCAATCTGGGCGATTCTCATAATTTGGACTTAACGTTCGCTGTATGTAACTACTGTTATAGTCTGTAGGGATAAGGTGTGTGTAAGTGAAGATAATGAGTTAGTTTTTCACTAATTCCAGGTGCTCTGTAATTTAGCAGACCAATATGCTCTAAATGAAATGTACACAGAAGCTCTCAACACCTACCAACTTCTCACCAGGAATAAAGTGTTTCCACACGCGAATAGACTAAAGGTAGTATATAAAATGCCGTGATTATCTGATTATCTGATCTATGATATTTTATGAAATTTTAAGGTAAATATGGGAAATATATACTTCAAAATGGGCGAACATCCTAAGGCGCTAAAACTTTACAGAATGGCCCTCGATCAAACGCCTACAGCAGAAAAAGATTTAAGGTTGGTACACATACTTACTTTATAATATTGTTTGTAATATATATTATATAGTCTTCGTACAAGCTATACATTTTTTACTTTAGAATGAAAGTGATGCACAACATTGGTTTACTGCTTGTGCGAATGGGCAAATTCCGTGATGCTGTAACCAATTTTCAACATATAATGCATGAACAGGGTGATTTTCAAACAGGTAACCAACGATCGTCTTATTTTTAAGTACTAAGTGATAAAATAAGAATATAAAATATATTATTTTTCGTTTTTAGGCTTACATCTCGTATTATGCTCGGTAGCATTAGATGACGCCGAGGGTGGCAAGGCGGCGTTTCATGCAATGCTCGACGTAGAACCACCCACTTATCACCATGATATTGCTATCGACGATGTCAGTTTTTAATTGAACTTTTTCTTTTATGGTTAAAAATATCTAGTGAGAAAATAGTTTGTATTATACAAAACTTATAAATTTAAACGCTCATTAAAAAAATAATATGTTTAGAAATAGAAATCAACAGAAGTGATGTGTGTGAACTTATAAGATCATTGGCTAGCAGATCAAAATTAAATGTTAGTTCTGTTAGCATGCAGAAGAGTTTTAGAGTTCCTGATAGTTTTTAGAAATAGTTCTGGCGTTTTTACCTTAAAAAAAATAATTGACGAAATGATCTGCCAAGTTCCCGTAGCAGATCATTTTACAGCAGATCAAAAATAAATAGGATATCTTTGGACATGTGTTGGTCAAAAAGTTAACTTTTCTACCAATGTCTGTTGGCCCTTAAATGCGAGTTCTGGACTCGAAAAGAGTTCCATATTGCAGGACTGATACCGATATGTCAGAAACAAAAGAGTTTTAGCCTTTAGCGATGCTATAAATTTGAATAGAATAAAAAAGTATATTACGACTTTTTTTGGTCAGTACTGATACCGAAGTATCAGAACTCTTATGTATGATAACAGAAACACATTTAATTTTCATCTGCTGAACAATGATCTGCGAAGTTCACACATATACAGAAGTCGGACCGATGGTGGACATGGCAAAAACTTTTGGCCGCTTACTATCAATTGTTTCACTTTTCTTTCTTATGTCAAAAGTTTTAATTTTTTCGTGCATGAAGTAAACAATTAATCGCACAGTTATAAAATATACTCGTTAACAGTTATACTTATATAAGTTATATTTATATAAGTTATGACGACTTCACGACAAATTGATTGAATTTGAAAAAAAATAGACAAAACTCGTGCAGCGCCATAATTATGCTCCTCGCAGGAGAACGACGCGTACGAGTGCGTGGTCCGCGACGTGGTGCGCGGCGACCGCCTGTCGCGCTGGTCGCGTGTGGCCGCCGCGCACGCCGAACGCTGCCTCGCGCTGGCCGCCGCCGCGCTCATGCGCCCGCTCGCGCGCTCACACCGCGACGACGACGCTGGGTTATTACTTTCGATTATTTAAATCCTTTGACGTTCCTTTGATCCTTTAATCGTAATCTAAATTTGTAATAAATAAAGCCTATTTTGGATTTAAAACTAAAACCTGAATTATAAAAAATATATGAATATTTTGATTTCTTAATTTTTGATTGTTTATTCGATTGAATCCCTTTCATTAACTCGACAGAAGCGCCTCATGGTGTGTGGAAGCTTTACGCGGCTATTCCGGCGGAGGCGCCGGTTCTCGCTTAGAACTAGGCAGTGCCTTGGCGGCACTGAGGAGCGCCGCCGGAGCTACTGGAAGTAGTGGTTCCGGTACGACGGGTGCGATAGCGGCCGGTACGCGCGCATTGCAACGATTGAAAGCTGTAGCTCGTGCACATCCCAACGACCGAGTTCTACGCGCCGAAGCCAACACCGATGCGGCATTCGTTGCATATGCGGTTAATAATACATCGTTAACATGGATCAAATTTTACATCGTTCAACAGTTTCTCATCGTTAAAACTTGTTATCTAGCTAGGCAAGTTTTCTGAGGCACACTCTCTAAGCGAGGCGGCGTCTCGTGACGACCCGTACAGCTGCGCAGCGCGTGTGTGCAGCGTGCTGTCGGAACTGGCGGCAGCCCGCCTCGCCTCGCCTGCCTCGCCCTCCGCAACGAGTGACTCGAATGCCGCGCGTGCCGCTGCCACCAGCCTCGTCGCTGCCACACATCTCGATCCCACTGACTTGATAGCTATGCACAATTCGGGTGAGTGGATTTGAATTACTGCACGATTTATATTTTATTAATTGGAAATAATTTTCACGGAATACAAAATTGAACAAATTCGGTGGAATGGTTTGCATTTAAAAATAATAAAAACAAATAATAGAACACACCTACCATTTATTTTCTTCGTAATGTAGCCCTCGCTCTTGAGCTGTCGGGCGAGGTGGAGGGGGCGCAGGCGCGCTGGCAGCGCGTGCGCAACTCCACGGACGCGGGCGCCACGCTGCGCGCGCTGGCCGCCGCCGGCCTGGCGCGCACCGCCCGCGCGCACGCCGAGCGCGGGAACCTGGCCGCCGAGCACTGGTAGGCTGCAACGCATCCAAAACATATGTGAAAAAACGTCGCCAATCTGTTTTAAGGTTTCGAACTATCTGAGTTTTCATCCGTCTGCTAAACCAGAAGATGAAATATCTTGAAATAATGTTATAGGTACAGCATAATAGGTAACTGGGACGTAGGCGTGTCCTGTGCGTTGGCCGAGCTGCATAGTGAGATGGGGGATACACAAACTGCCAAACATCATTACCAAGATGTAAGCTCATTTGTTCTCAATACCAGCTCACTAGTGAGTGGAGTGCTCCATAATGTTATTTTTTATATTCTGAAACTATTAATTTTTGAGATGAATATATCCACTGTCGTTTCGCTCGTGTGAGTTCATATACTATTTAAGTATGAAATATAGAAACCGAACGACTCGGCTGCACGGGAGCAGATGTATGTATGATGTATGATGTAGCGCAGTGTGCCGCAGGTGGAGGCGGCGTGGGCGAGCGCGGCGGCGCTGCGCTGGCTGGCGGCGGACGCGGCGCCCGAGGCCGCGCTGCGCCTCGCGCGCCGCGCCGCGCGCCTGCAGCCCGCCAACGTCGGTACCCCTCGATAACCACATACCTTTCATTTGACTTCAAAGCTTGCACGTCGAGGTCTTAAGGCGCCAAATAGCACAATAGTATGAGCAGAACGAATCGCTCCTCCGGTAGATTTTACATCGAAATTCGTTAGTGGCGCTGATGCGTCGTGTAACACGCGCAGCATTTTTTTACGCTTTTATACTTGTAGTGTGGGTTTTTTAATTTAAATGGCCATTATCTTATTTTTAAAAATAAAAATTTCTCCTGAAATCACAGTAACGTTGATAAAAAACGTTGATAAAATTAGCTGGTAAAAGATGGTTCATTGCAGCCAGAATGGGGTCTTCTAATGGGTAGCTGTCTACGCGCCAGCGGGCGTTACCAGGAGGCTCTCGCCGTGTATAAGAAACTGAACGCGAAGTTTCCGGATAACATTCAGTGTAAGTGTTGTTGTTTAGTCGCTAAGTAAGTTAACTAGTAGCTGATGAACCAGGTGGTAAATTTTTAGACATGTGATAATATTTAGTAAAAATCATCAATTTTATTCTTTTGATACAATATAGCTAGTAATAACGTATCCCATCAAAAACATAAATGTAAAAATGAGAGCCAAGTTAAATATTATGATATATACCTTGGTTGTTGACTTCAACGACAAAAGAAGTGAGATCTAAATTTGTGCCAAGTTAAATAGTCCTTTCTGAAATTTATTTATAACTACATAAATATCATTTCTTCTTATAACTTGGGATAATATATTGTTGCCTAAGGTCTGACTTGGCTAGTTCCCATATACGAATTATATTATAGCCTTCGTAAGTTCTAAGCCTTTACAAATGAATTATAAACACAAATTAAGCATGCAAATATTCAATGGTACTTGTCTAGATATGAACTCGCAATATCTGGTTAAGATTCATGTTTTCTAGTGACTGGACCATCGCAGCTCTTAATGTACGTTAATACTAACTAAGCAATACTGAGCTGTCCTCCATTCTTCTTAGATGTTCTGAATTATAATTTGTTATTCTAAACACAAACTACAAGTTGTGTTTATAAGCATATATGAACTAGCCAAGTCAGACCTTAGGCAACAATATATTATCCCAAGTTATAAGAAGAAATGATATTTATGTAGTTATAAATAAATTTCAGAAAGGACTATTTAACTTGGCACAAATTTAGATCTCACTTCTTTTGTCGTTGAAGTCAACAACCAAGGTATATATCATAATATTTAACTTGGCTCTCATTTTTACATTTATGTTTTTGATGGGATATCACTACTTTTTGTATATAAATTATTAGTAGGTACTTATTAATAACAAAATTAATACCAAATGGTTTTTGTTCAGCTATTCTATTTTCCTACGTTTACGGGGTAAAATTGTCTTTTTTTTATACGTTCTTATTTTTCTTGTAGGTACCTCTGAAATGTTCGAGTGAATTGCCCATTCAGTGTCCGGATTTTTTTTACGCGTTTTCTGTTTATACTTAAGTAGGGGTGGTAATACGTGCGCAGACGGTTGTACTCTACAATAGAGTTCTCTTGTGTTTTAATTTGACTTGGACCTAAATTGATAAGATGTACTCCATCTAAGGTTTTAACTCTGGAGAGGCCAACGTAAGCCTGCTCTTTACTTAATATAGAGGAGCCTATGTCGAAAAGAGCACCGTCAATGCGAAGGCCTTGTAATTTGTGTATAGTAGTAGAATATGCTAAGCAAATAGATAATTGTTTCCTTCGAACATATATGTACATTACTTAATATCTGTAACATGGTTTTGACTTCTAGTTTGCAAATTAAATTATGTTTAAATTGAATTGTTATTTTACCGACGCTATTGCTGTTGTCGACGTCCCCAATGTACCTTCTCTATTTTTCCATTGGACCCATACACCAGTCCTTTGCTGACATCAGCATGCTTGCTCGATACTGTTCTTCCAAGCAATAAGGATCCCCATTTGTAGCGCTAGAGTACAAACTTAAATCATTCCAGTTACGACATACATAGTCTACTACAGTCACACGAAACCTATTTTATTGTTGTATACTAGTATACTCAAACAAAAAATATGCAGTCGAATAGACTAGGCAGCTTCCATCGGAAGGCATTGAAATAATTCTTATGAGCGCGGTTGCCACTCGCTCAGACACGTCCGCGTTAAGGTTTAATCGCAACGCTCCTTTCCCGCTGCTCCGGCGTCGCATCGCGCGCCGTGTACCGAAATGCCTATTATTATTATTTTTTTAAGTATAATGATTTTGCACCATTGATGTGCGCTAAATGCCAGTTAATAACGTAATAAATACGAAAGTCGGCTATACTCATAAGTACTAAAACGGAAATATTTGGATTTAAAAAACTTAAGGGTGGTATTCAACTTGTTATATATTCACGTGAAGACCTTAAAATCCACATTAAGACGGGCTGTCATAAGTTTTGATTGCTGGTTCTTACATCATTTTTTTTTATTACAGTTATTATAGGATTATAGGAACTAAGTATATATTAAGTGTTCCTAAGAGACCCAATAAATGAAAAATTATAATAAAATGATAAAAAATTACCAGTTTCAGATTTTTTCCTTTATATTGGCCTAATTATCTACCTGCATGCCAAATTTGAACTTTCTAGGTCACCTGGAAGTAGGATATAGTTTTGATCTATAGGTCAGTCAGTGATAAAAATGACGATTTTTAGACGTTAATATCTAAATAACCATTTGAGATGCGTTTATGAAATTTGGAACACATATGTATCTCGCGAGTCTCAATATATGAGCCAAATTTGACACATTTATGTCAAATAGTTTTTGAGTTATGAGGAGGTCAAAAGTGGCTCCAAATGGTTCGTGTAATATTACACACGGTGCTGCACGCCAGTTCTGCTATACTAGAACTTGGCTGACACGCTACCGCGTGTCTAGATTCTATTATATAAACGTAATGCGATATAAAAGGCCTCATTTTCTCAATTCATAATCTAAAGGAAAATTTAAAGAAATCTAAATCTAATTTAAAAAAAGGTTTAGCTTGCAATCATTCTTAAGGCTATTTAGTAGTAATTTGTCTAAATTTATTTCGTAAAAAGATTTCTAAACGTGATATTATCCTTAGGTTTGAAGTTAATTGTAAAACTGTGCGGAGACCAGGGGTTGGCCGAGACTAGCGCCTGGAGCCGGGAGCTGCAGCGACGCAAACAGCAAGAGAGAGGTCAGACATACACACATGCAAATTCATACTAATCTACACAAATCTATGCAATACAAATCTAACCATTTCACTCTGTATCATCCTAGTGTACCGATATTTTTATCTCCTGGATTGAATTTATTAAATAAAATATACTTCATTCAAGGTCTACTCTATAAGCACTAAGGTATACCATATATGATTCACCATCAATCTATGTAGGTAATAGCCTACATTAGCAAGGTACCACTACACCGTATACATGTTGTGATATTTTTCGATAATTTGGTTATTGATGTCCGTTTTGTTAAGTTTTAATTTACTTCAAAAATATATGACAAAACACAATTTATATTTACATCTACGATAGTATGACGTAAAATTACATAAAAAAACATTGTTCAATATTTATTTAATTGCCATGTTTTATATTGAACATGCATATGAGTTATCAATAAATCCGTCATGTTATAATATTTACATCTCGCAGATTCTATCGCCGATGTTATAAAACGATGTTTTGTTAAAGCGATGTAAACCAGTCGTTGTTTTTGTTTAAATGGTACAATGGCATCAAAAGTGAGAACACTATCTCCAACTTTGAACCTCGATAACATTAATTTATGCTTATGTGACGTAAATGGACTCCACTAAATGTTCGCAAAATTAGGATGTTGTTTAATGACGTGCTAATTTTATTGTAAACTTTACGCTTTACATAATAACTATTACAGATATAATAAAATATGTTTTTAGAAACAAATGCTCGAATGTAAACATATTATTAAATTCGTATTATTCTAGTAAATGCTGTGACTCAATTTAATTTTTGTTGCTTATAAGGAATTTTGCTTAGACGCAATGATCTATGTATGTGTTGGTGTTGATAATTTGTTAAATATATTTCAAGATCTAATTTGAGTGCAATTTTTGTATAGGTTTGAATAAAACGCAAGGCAAATTGATTTCACTCGTGTGCTTCAACTAATTTGTCGTGTTGAAGTTTTACTATGGTGTTTTAGAAATATGTTTATTTTTCAAATATGTAAGTAAATTGAGAGACCCTTTCATATTCGTCGCGACACGCATTGTATAGATATTAATAAGCAATACAAAACGTTTACATAACAATTTATATTTTCAGCGATATTATGCATGTCCGCGAATTTTTTTTTTTTATATTTTATAGATAACGAATGTTATACAAACAAGGCAAATAAATATAAGATTGGAACAAACATGGAAATCCTATTAGGGAAGCAAATAAAATATTCTAAATAAAAAAATATAAATGTTAAAGATGTGAGTTCAGCTGATTTTTATAGTCGAAATGCTTCGAAGGCTTAGACAGACACGAAGGGTCGAAGGTTGGATAGACTCTAATAAAATTTGGAATATACGTCATTTATGTACCTACGTCATGTTTTGTCCTAGGATAGTTTACTAAAATTAAACTATTACGCCGAACAATGCGGGAAGTGGCATATTATATTTAATAAAATAATTTGAATGTGGAACAGGTTTTTGTACACAGATTTTAAAGAATTAATGATTAGAGATTCTTCGGTATTCTATAATCATAGAAGTAAGTAAAACACGAGTGTGATGCTTGTTACAATTGCGCAGTGCACGTGGCGTCGGCAGACAGCGCCTCTTCGCGAGCAAGCCATTCGCCTGTTCTGCAGACACAGCCTCAAGGTCAGTCATAGCTATAAATGTTAGTTATCTTCTCAAACTGTTAAATAAAGAAGTACGATTATTAAAAATTTAAACCTTAACAGCACTAAATGGGCAGAAAATATCAATATTTCAAACCGCAGCCCTTATTGATCGGTTATCTTTTTAAGAGGTAGTACTATGCTAGCTTAATTAAAAATTTACAATTTTTGGTCAAAAGAGCGTGAGTTCAGTTTTACAGCATGAATCACCACTGAACGAACCTAGATTCTGCCTAATTGACCATGCCAGCTTTTAAATTATCTAAATCATCAAGAAAACCTTTGCAACTGATTTTCATCAAATTAAAAACATGCTTTTTATCTAAAATAAGCTATATCTTATATCTTACGAAAGTTATGACGAACATTTAATAAGTTATCCTAAATCAATTTACTCACATTTTAAGTAAAGACGATGCGTCTGATATCACAAAGTAATTACAGAAGTTAAATGTGCACTTAACTAACCATAACCAGAAATATAAAATATGGGACACGAACCCTAATGTAGATAGACGAATCGAACTGGCTATAACCAGTTTCTCGTTTCCTTAATGTTGCTATGATAAATTGCTTTAGAATCAACAAAATTGTTATTATTTTACATAGATTATTCTAACATTAGATAATATGTAACAATCTTAAAAATACATTGTGGACTTTTTATTATTTGCTTAAACATAATACAAGGAAAAGGAAAAGAACAACTCATAATTTAATATTTATCCAATATTTGGATTGAAAAGAATATGCTTGCGCTGATTACAGCGTGGTGCGGTTACATCTGGTATGCGGACCTGTGATAAACGTAACTCGTTTTTATCAGTTACTAATAAATATGACTTGTCTTTCTAGCAGAACAATAACCGATAAAACAGGTCACCTTTTCATTCTAATGTATTATTCAGATATCTTTTCTGCTTGCTCAGATTTGTTCGTGTAAAACTAACGTTTACATTAATTTTTAAAATAATATTATACCTATTTACATGATCGTTTTTTATGATTCTTTCACTTTCGTCTATGTAACTATGGACATCTGTTAAATATGTCTGTTCCGATATAAGTAACTTCTCCTTCTGACAAGATTTGATGAGTACCTCAGAAAGCAAGTTAAGCGATTGGTACTGTGCCTAAACTTTCTCCGATCGCGTCGGATTGCCGTCCCATCGGACTATGAGACTGAGAAAGGAGTGCACTCGTGTACGTACACTAAAATATCTCCGGCTCAAACTCGGATCGGCTCGAAATCGGACAGATAGAAATATGGAGGGGAATGAAACATACCACAATACTATAAAAATTGTACGATAGTGTTCGATGATGAATATAATATTCATATAAATAAATTAAGGGAGATAGAATAATATTAATGAGAAGCGTTCGTCCCCAGGAGCAGCGCGGGCGGAGGGCGGCGGCGCTCGTCGCGCGCGCACGTGAGTGTGCGGGTTGTTTTCTTCTGACGGTCTATACGATATATTTTGCGTCAGTTAGCATTATGGGGCGTTTCATGATAACAGACCACGTGCCTTGTTGACTTTTACCGGCGTGTTTCTACCTACCTGCTCCTCATATCGAAGTCGTGAGACTATGCAGAAAACACATGGTCGGAAATGGAAAGTCTAAAAGTTTTCATTTAATTAGACAACAACAAACCTTGAATTTTGTTGTTCTAATCTTATGGTCTGTAGAACCACAGGTATGTAATATATTCGTGAAATGGCTCTGCACGCATATTCACGACTAAAAATTCTTTACGTGCAGATATAAAGAAATCATAATATTAAAAATATGTATACAGTTATAGATTATTTATTCTTTAAAATGAAAATTTTGTAATTGAAAATAACATTTCATGAGCACTAATGATAATATTTTACCTAGTGACCTTTAATGTTTATTAGTATATAATTGATATCTCATGTGAAAAACACGAATTACTCTCACTTAGAGCATGTATCTAATGTATTGCGTAATCTATACTAATATTATATGTAAATCTGAAAACAATATTGTGTAAGCGCTCTAACCGAAGAATTTACGAGAACGTTTCAAAAAAATATCTTAGTATAGGCTACTTATTGAGAAAAGTTATAAACAAATAATGTCACGCTGCAATCCACGGAAGGAAGATATCGACTTAAGTTAAACCGACGTAATATGAAAGTAGATAGTATACATTTTCGGAACCAAACAATATTATATGTACATCATCCCTTATAATATTGATTTGTAGTATCAAAGCCACATTACATTCGACAATCAGATTGAACTCTCACTGGAACCAACTCCGTAGCACGAGTACATTGGCTGGGTCAAACCTAATTAATATTAAACATTTTCATTCACTTAACAATTCCTAACTATGAATTTGAATAATTAGTTTATATCGTAAATTTAATTAATTAAATAAATGCGCAGTTAGGGACTTGCGCAGTTTGACTGAACGTGATCGTAAATTTCCAACTACGTCTTGTTATAAAAAATATTTTTTTTTTCATCACAAAATATATATTAACTAATATTATTACTATTCATTGTTTTGATTTTTCTTTGCACTGTTACGGTTTAAAATACTTTTATTTACATCACTATTGTTATAATTGCTAAGTAAGTCCTTGAGGGAAGAATAAAATTAGTAAACAACTTCACTGATAAAATAAAACCATTATAATTGAATTTAGAACTTCCTGATGATACTATTGATGTAACATTACTTGCAGTAATATAAACGAATCGTTCAGTCAAGAGAGCATGCAGCCGCTGACACGGTCCCTCACTCGCACCGACAGCAAGAAGAAAACTCTAGAAGATTTTGATGATGACCTTCCTCTACCCCCCGAGTGAGCACGGCTGCTCATCACATAAATTTAATTTAATACGAATTTTATAACTTTCCATACGTGTATAAAACATTATTACATATAAATTGTTTAATTTATGGCTCTCCAAACACTATATTAGTAATTTAATCAAGACACTAATGATCGTTATAACATATATGTACTTATACGAAATGTCTCAACATGTACCCCTTACTGATGGTAGGTTTTTTTTGTATCGCTAAACACCAATAGGTACTTTGTTTTACTGTTCTCCGGCTCAAACGATGAGTTAAACGTGCGTCAGTTATGCTTTATATTATGCTGTGGGCGAAGGTGACTTACTATCACGTGGCTTATGCCTTCTATTGCTTTTCCTAAATAATTTAAAAACATATTTGTAATTTATACTCAATATAAATTTTAATTGATTTTAGCTTGACTTAGTCCGATGAAATAATAAAATGAAAGGCTGCAGGAATACATTAATATATTTATAAATATATAATAAAAATGTACAGATTCTTAGACTAGAAAAAAAAAACAACTTTACATGAAAAATACAACTACTATTAGTTTCTAATGACCTATGAGGCCTCTTTAAAATATAATCATAATACTTACATACCTTAAACAAACATTTAAAATTTTATACAAAAATAAAATTATCCACAGGAAAAGCTTACAAAGGAGTATAAGGCATTGAACCCTCTTCGGTGTATAAAGCAATGTTGATTTTTATTCAATTCTTCAAAAGTTTTCATCTCAGATTCGTAATATATTTCATATTTTCGCCTAATTGAAAAGGCTAATTCTATTTGCAATACAAGACGACCATAACCCGGAAAATCAAGAAAAAAGTAATATTTTTATATGAAAATTTCATTAAACCAGGTCAATTGTTTGTGTAGATTACCATACAATACTTTAAAAATACAACAGTACAGACAGGTATTGCAAATGACACTACAAAACGATTCTTCGATTACAATTTATGAGTAAATATTTTTTTAAAGAATTAATAAGTATTCGAAAATTGAATTTTCAATTCGTATTGGTTTCTTGTAATATTTTAAATATGATATGATAATACTTTACAAAGTGTTTACTAATTTTCTCGAATGTGAACAAAATACGATCGAGTAAATGAATCGAACTCGACGCTCCGATAACAATAATATTAATATTTATTAAACGGGAAAGTTAAGATTATTTGACGTATTGTTTATTGAAATACGAGATATATTATTGTTGTTATTATTTTAATAACAGCATATTATATTGATCTCGTGAAGTTCTGTCCTCGAAATTTGCCTTAACCCGAAAACGAATAACATGCAAAAACAATTGCGTAATAAAATTTGCTTTCACAAATTCTTTTCAAGACTTTAATACATGAAGACTATATTTCGTCTTCATATATAAATCAATATGACTTTCAGTGACTTTACCTCATAACTTGGATTATCACCGTATTCGGTATCGGTATAAATAAAATACTATTATCGATTTATCGATAATCGTATTTTATTCCACACTAAGTGAATATCAATGTTCTAAAATCCAGATTCTTGGCTAGCTCTCATAATATTTTTATTTTGCCATTGCTTTGCTTTCTTAGTAATTCTAACTTAATGATAACATTTTTGAACGTAATATTGCTTTATGTTAGTCGAAATTTTAATAAAAGTTCACCCGCTGACCCGTAGACTCAAAAACAAGTAACTCATATACAATACAACATAATTAAATAATATTGAAATATTAATGAAACAAATATTTACAGAATAATGATAAATAATGGAGTTTCACAGTACAGTACGCAGATATCATTCCACTTCTTCACGTTCTTTAATCCTCTCGCCAAAACGTCCTTCAAAGTTATCTTAACGTTACATAATATACGAATGGTTCTCGCAAAACGTATAAGTTATAGTTTTACGAAGTTCGACACAATCCGTTCACTGTTTATTTCACTAAGGATGCAAACAATCACTCAAGTTAGTTCGAAGTGAGAGTGCACAACGTTTTCGTGACTTGCGTCGTGTACTATGATATAATTTTTGCGTACGGATGGTCTATGTGGCCATACTGAATGGCAAGAAGCGTGTCCTTGAGCCGTTGGAACACAGGTTGAGACTGCTTCATGGTGGGGATAGGGATGTTGTCTTCTAGGTAGCCCACGTTGCTGATGGGAGTCACCACCACCGCCGTGCCCGCGCCGAACATCTCTAGCAACTGTTTCATATGACAAATAGTTCAATTGTATTATAATGTTACTATTTGCGATAAATTTAAGCTAATAGTGGCCACGACAATAGCACATAGCACACTTCGGACCTATCGGGTGGCCTGTATACCGTTTAGAGCTCGAGGCTATATAATATTCTAGCCGTGGTGTGATATTGTAAATATCATGTATATTATTTATACTAACTTTTAAAATTCTTTATTCAAAATAATTATGATAAATTTGAAATATACTACCAAATACAAATATTTAGTAATTTTTAAAACATAGATGTAACGCAATCTTACCCGTCCTTTGCTATTGAGTTCGATAAGTCGTTCCATTGTGATTACCTCTTCCTTTACAGTCAAATCTTCCCACTGGCTTGCCAGCTCTAAAATCGACCGCCGAGTGACTCCGGGTAAGATGAGTCCATTTAAAGGCGGTGTACTTAATTGTTTATCTATATAAAAACGTATGATATTGTATTATAGTCACTGTAAGGTCAGGTTATAGTCTTATTTAAATATTTATTACATTCCTAACAGATATATAATTCAGTCTAGAAAAATAAAATGATGTTAGCGACCACGTTTATTGCTTCAGATATGTAGCGAGAATATACTGGTCATAAGGTCAGCGTGCTATCGTTACGATAACATGACAATATGTAGCGTCTTACACGGATAATCGATTGTTGACAGTTTGACTCGTTCCGTTTAATGAAATGATATTAACTTCATCAATATTCTAATAACATTAAATTATATTTACAGATAAAAAGTAAAAGGTAAAATACGAATAATATGTTGAATTACCTCCTTGTTCATTAATATAGACTATAAAAATATTCATAGCTCCAACTTCTGTTAGTTCTTTATCCGGTCCAAATAACCATAACACTTGTTGGTGACCTAACTTGGCTGCGCGCGATGTCACCGCTGCAACAAAATAAATCTCTGTTGTATAAAGTAATATTATGGTACACAAGTAAATCGATATAGTGGCCAGATAAAACGCTTTAGATCCTAATGTCCTGCCATGACGATATATTGAATATAAATACCTATAGTAGGTCCATAGTTCGACCCAACTTTTCTATTGCCGACTCCGCCTGGAAATGCTCTCACGACATTCGGGTCCGCGTAAATAGAGACCGCTCCGTCGCTTCTGGTCTTGTAGTAAGCGCTCACAGGACTCAAAATTGCAAATAGCATGGCTGAATCTGGCTCCATTACACCGAACGTAGGCTTTAAAGAATAATAAAAATTGCATTATTTTATCATTGATAGTTATCAGTTAGTATATTTTTGCTGGTATGGAACAAATAAAAACTATTTATTTAACAATCAAATAAGGAAAAAGTAATAAATTACAAAACGTCTTTTTGCTACACAAGGTGGAAGAACGAGTAAGACTAATATACATATTATGTACATATGTATATGCAGTCGGGGCGGGCACGCGGGGGATAGCAAACTCAACGCAGCAATTATTTTATAAACTATCCATAAATATGAATATTACTAACCACAATATATAACCCATTATCAAATTTAAATAATTACATCACCTTAAAGTAATGTCAAATATTGTGTAATTGTAACTTGCGTAGTTAAATAATATTTGCGTTTGTTAGCTCTCGTGGGCGTTGTTATAAAATCATAACGAAAGTAAAAATATTAAGCCTATGATTTACAAGATGATAAGGCAAAAAAATATTAGCCTGACTTTTATATAAACATAAGCAAGGTCATATGCCAAAATGATGAGAAGATTGGCACATTTTGCTGTTTTTATCTTTCATTAAGATAAGAGAAAATCTTGGAATGAAAATGATAACTTTATTTGCCACCTTTATTGTATTTATGTTACAATTTGTGTACTTATATAATTCATTTTGATAAGAATTTGGCTGAATAAACGAAAGATATTTTACGACGTCATAAACTATTGCTTTTTAATGATGAATGAATAAAACTATAATACTATGAATGACTACTTAGTTATAGGGCAAGGAATGATCGCCTGGTCGATAAAATATACCTAAACATTGCTGATTGTGATGACGATTTCCAATTAATTTGAAGTGTGTCGGTGAATGAAAACATCACAATGCCAACTGCATTTTATTAAAAATATATTCTGAGAAAAACATATCGACTAATCTGGTCATGGTACAATGTACATTGTACAAGTTTGGTAGGTTTGGCGGATGTCAGTCTCAACAGAATAGCCTGCTTGCCTTTGCTCTTAAAGTTAAACTTTTCACGAAAATGCATTTTGTATTCTATTTGAAAGTCGATTAGATAGAATGAATAAAGTATGACTTATTTACTTAGCTATTTACTTCGTTTATAATAACACTATATACAAGCGGATATTTTCTAACAATAAGTCTTTCGTTGCAGACGCCTCAGCTCGAAAGAAAAAGTAATATAAATGAGCCTCACCTCTGTGCCTATTAAAGTGGGACGTAAGTACAGCGTGGACGATTCGGAGTGAGGAACCCACTCTTGGTCTATTTGAATAAGCCGGACTAAACATTTAATTAGTTCTTCGCCGTCGAACATCGGTAAACCAGATCGCTGAGCGGCTAAATTCATACGTTGCATATTTAAGTCTGGTCGAAACAATCGTATTTTATCATCAACCCCTCTATATGCCTTCAATCCTTCAAATAACTGAAACATTTGGAATACATCAATAGTAATAAATAATCAACATTTTTTAATAATTATTAATGTGAATATCGGACGTAACAAATATTATTATCTATTACTTATACATTGCACGATTGACGGATTTTACATAAACCATGTATTTTGTGTTACAAGTATTATAACTACATATTAACCTCATATTTAATAAACAAGCGTTATAATATTGAGTTTAAGTTCATAGGAAGATTACAAATAAACATGTTTGTTCGCCTGATAAAATGATTTCTATGTATACCGGAGATCCCCACATACTTGTATAGCATAATGTAGAGCTTTCGCTGCCGGGTGTATCGACAAATTCTCGAAAGGAATAATTTCCGGTTTCTGCCATCCGCCCAGTTCCTTAAAGTAATTTATTTTGAGCATGTGATCTGTGAAATATTTTCCAAAACCTAATTCATTCGCTTCCGGCTTCGGTTGTAATTGGTACGGCGCTGCTAGTCTCACTTGAAGATCATCATACTGCAAGTATACAAAAAAATATTTTTTATCGATTTATTTTTATATTTACATCGACTATTTATACATACAAGCGTTTATATGCCGGTTGGATAGTAAGTAAATAGCCTACTTATAAAAAAATCAGCCGATATTTTTGTTCGTAGACTTCGTAGACAAATTTTAATATTTTAGGATTATTAAAAAATAAAATAAAAATAAATTTATTGACATGAAAATTTATCAGTCACAAAACATCCAGTGGTCCCGCACTAGGCAAGCCTGTCTTGCGGGTACCAACTAACCGGTGACAATTTTGTATGCTTAAACAAGAGCTCGGACGATATACGATCCCATAAAGAATTATGTAATAATATTTCGTTATAAATATATATATATATATATATATATATATATATATATATATATATATATATATATATATATATGTATATATATATATATATGTATATATATATATATAAAACAGAATAATGTGTAATACCTAAAGAACAAAAACAATAAGTAACATAAAAATAAATAAACAATAATCAGTATAATTGATAATTGATAAGAGGAAGTATGTAGGTAGGTATGTAGGTAAGTGTAATTTATTTTATAAGTTAGTGAAGTAACTTAATTAAGTAATAATTTATAGGTAGGTACATATTCATACACAAAACATGTGTATGAATATGTTATTTCTATTAACGTAAGTACCTACGAATTTATATGTTTGCATATAAATAATATGGCAAATCACTTAGTAATCAGACTGTTCACGTAATACATGAGTGGGCATGTATTACGTGAACACGCATACCTTGAAAGAAAATTCTGGTGTTATTTGAGGGCGAGGTGTCGTTTGCGGAGCTGTTACTGCTTCGGGCTCTATTTGTGCGCTCTCCTCCAACTCCTTGTAGCGCAGCAAAGAACTACAGTATCGTACTGCTTGTATTTTGTGCTGGTTTTCGTAAATCCATTTTACTAATACCTGAAAGACGTTCCATCTGTATGATATCATCTATTGATACAAAACATAAAAAAGTTGTGATAGCCATATTTATTGTTTATGCTTTTTTTTTATTATATTCATAAACTCTATGTGCTTCGAATTAAATTCGAAAAAGGATAAAAAAACAATTCAAACAGTATTAATATATCCGAGAAGGCAGAGGAAAATATAAGAATAGGTTTAAAAAACGCATTTAATATTCGCATTGAATGTATGTTGATTTAATTAGGAGGATAAGGTATTTTATTATAAAACTAGTATGATATATCAGGTAAATGTAACAACTCCCATACGAAATAGCGTATAAAATATAATCTGCAAGGTAAAACTAACACTGTAATTACTTTTTCCCCTTTGTTTACAGGGATAAGATTATAATTATATATTAATAATTTGTAAATACTTTAAAAAATATATTCATCATTTATATTTGGAGTAGCTGTTACCGTGCAATAAATAATCCTACTGGAAAAACCCCCGCTATTTTAGATACCACTCATAAAAGTTATTTGTCAACCTGATATTGCGTGATCGAAACTATTGCATTTCATGGTAAAAATTAAAAAAAATGTTTTTTTTTTTTATTAAGGATTATGAGTTAAGAGGTAAAAATTGGTACCTTAATTGATAACTATTAAGACGTACACAATGTTCTATACTAGAAAAAAACGAGTTCGCAACAGAATTACCATATTTACTATAAAAAAGAAAAAAATACTGTTTCGAATATAACAATTTATAAAAAGTAGTAAAATTGTCTATATCTATGTAAAACTATGCCGAAGAAATCTGTAATATTAGCTAATTGAATGTGTATTTAGTTTAAAAACATGACAATAACTTTACAGAGACAGCAAAACGCATACTAAATTGATTAACAAAGATTTTAGTTTGAGTAATCAAACTTCGCAAAAACTTTATCCGTGTAGTATTTTGCAATAGGTGTAGTATTTTTTTCCCACGAATAAAATATATTTTAAGAAACTTTCCATCATTATTATTACACAGTATAAAACAAAGTCGCTTACCGCAGTCTGTCCCTATGTATGCTTATTATATGTGATGTCGTTAATAAACACAATTTTTGCGCTTACATTGCAAACGCTGGCTGAACCCTACGAGATCGATCAAAATAATGTACTACAGTATTGTAAACCTTAAAAAGTCTTGATAAAAGTCCGCGATTGTATGGCAATCTCTTCGAGATAACCTACAATAACCATTTTTGTGCTTTACTTTTTACGAGAAATAATGGCTTATTTTAAGCAATACTGCATTAATCCTTATCCAATTAAGTACCCTAAATACTATGTGAATTTAATATAAATCAATATGGCCCTTTACAGAATGCAATTTAAATGAACATTTTCGATGATATTACAGATTTAAAACGCAAGGTCATAGCGGTTTGTATTGTTTAATGACTGAAAAACTGTGAACGTTGTAAGACATTCTGGAGACTGGAGTATATTTAGTGTCAGGCATCAGCATTGCACCCGTGCCAAGCCGAGCGGGTCGCTAGTTAAATAAAGACTAAGAAAATAATTCGAAATAGAATAAAATATTCCGAATTCAAGAGTTATACTTTCAATTTGCATTTATATCAAATTTAATAATATGCAAATAGTCCGAATAAATTTATGTTTTTAATATGCGAATTTATTTAACATACATTTTGTATAATTACCACTAATTACAACTTAAATATAATACACTAATTATTACTTCAAAGTCCTCCCCTAACATATAATATTAGTACACATGCACCCTTCCCTAACACAGCCATAGACATCGACAGACAAATTCACAACTTTGTAATAATTGTTAAGTTAAAAAAAATCCTTTTAATAAATATTTAAAACTTTGATACAAAAGTACTAATCTTTTTACAATTTAAAATTTAGCTTTTACTATTTGTCTCTATTGACCATTCCTTCTTTCTTTCAGTTTTTAAATTATTGCATAATTTTATAAATAAATTAATAGCGACGCAAGTATAGCGTTTCTTGAAATGTTGTACATATCCAACGTGTAGATGCACTGAACCTCATATACCTAACAATTTAAATGAGAAAAGAGATTCGTAGTAAACTGGAAGTATGCTCTACTATACTTATACCCGATTAAAAAATAACGATATTACTTATTCAATGTGCAATATTTAGAATGACTTTTTTGTAATTATATTTATTTTTCTAAAAGTATTTTTATGTACGTATAATAGTTTTATTACGACGATTGCACCACATTTTAGCACGTAGTAGCTCTCTTAAACTCATATGATAAAATTGTCGGATTATATCAGAAAAGTACCAAATAACAATTTAAAAAACAAGATATAAAAAATCCAATACGTATAGCAATAGGAATTATTTGATAATCAGCTTAATTTAAAATGAGAATCGTTGAAGCATAATTTTGGTCAACCATATTATGCTTTAACAACAATACTGACAACGTAATTTTTGCTACACTCCATGCGTTGGATTAAAGTTCGAGTGATTAAGGGCCATGTGCAAAGCAGTTTTTTTAGCCATAATAGGCTAGCGTTTAACCGTTGTCTTGCCTGATGTTAAGCTGCATTGTCAACACAACACACTGTCTACGGTCTCTAGCAAGCTTGCCTAGAAGATACTTGTTAACTCTAGATTTGATTCTAGCAGCAATGAAGCATGACCATTTTCGGAAGTTGCTTGATTCTAGTTTTTTAAGACTTATTAAGGAAAGCTAATTGTGCATTTCAATTTTTTTGGATTTGTAGGTCTGTAATGTTTCCGAACCAGTGTTATGGTAAGCTGCCTTATCCGAGGCTTAAACTTCATATTTTGGAGTGTAGGGTATCAATCCTTAATAACCTTAAAGTTCGGTTAACAACTATATAATGCGAGTGCACGCACATGTGTAAGTGTGCTTTAATTGATTTATTAATTAATCCCGTCGTCACAAAGACACTCTGAGACGAAGGTCCATGCATCGTAAGTAGTCTTCCCGTCTACATACTGAATCTCAGAACTTTTCCCAATATAGGCTAGAGAACTCAATTCGATATTTTTTTCGAAGGTTTTGGTTGTATATTTATATAGTTACAAGTATGTTCTTAGGAAAAAAATAATTAAAGACTACTACAAAACCTTTTTCTCCTTAACAAACAAAACAACGAAGTTAAGTGGAACAACCAAAATTCCGTTACGTATAAACGAATCTGGTCCATTGGTATTCGAATCATTTCCCTATCTTAAACTTAGGTTTATTATTATATATAGTAACTTAGAAATGTGATAAAGCTAAAAACATCACGTAACGTAACATATCTATTACGTACATACATACCGAAATCGAGCATAACTGTATTAAAATTTCTTTTAAATATATGTTTTTAGAAAACTACTTTTTTTATATTTCATATAAGTACATATTATATTTAAATTAGCTTAGCCAGTGAGGTTTACTCATTTAAAATCATTTCAAATATTTACAGGTACCTATAATTGCTATTTTCTTGCGATCGTTTTTTGCTTAAAATAAATAATTCATAAACGAGTTAAAATAATATTTAATAGTTAAAAACTAAAGTTTTATAAAAAGTTAACATATTAAATTATTATTAGCCTTAAACGTACTACCGCTATGAATGTTTAGAATCTTATCTTCGATCATTGAGTAGTCCTAGACGATATTAAACGGGTGGATTTATTTAATAACGACAACTAATCAAAGTGCTTTAAGAAAAAACAAATATTTAATCCCACTAGAAGCTCTAGCTCTAAGCATTGCCAAAAAGCAATTTCTATACAGGCTTTTAGGTTCTTAATTCAAGGCGCCCTGCTTTTGGGTCTGGGGTTGATAGTCAAGTCCAGTCAAGTAATTCGCGCCAGGTTTCGGTGGGGAGGGGATATCGTCAGAACATAGTTTTCACCCGCGCACTTATTATGCTTAAGGCGAGGACTGATTTCTTTAAAAAATATTTTTTTTATAAGAAAAAAGAAATATATATAACCTAATTTTCTTCGTCGTCTAAAGAAATTGGCGTATTCCATTAATATCGCATTATACCTTAAATTAATTAACAAAAGAGAGCTTCATACCTTGCTACGACGAATAGGCATTGTCTTAAACACAATTATTATTGTTCACTTAAAATTATCACGTTCAATCAATACTGTAACACCAAAATTGACAGTGAAATTCCAAAAATAAATTTTATTAATAACTTTTCACACCGTTCAACTTTGTAATTTCATTAACAGTTCTCAGTTAACTGACTTCACTTGATCCACAACGCTAATATATAAAGAGCAAAAGATAAGATTGCGGGCTGACCTTTGACGTAGTCATTCACAATCAACACAAATTATAAGACATCACTTGATAGCTCAGCAAAACTCATCAAAATAAAGATTACGCACCAAGTTATTTATTCAAGGGAATAATGTGCGCACAAATGATTACTGAACCGCACCAAGCCCGACTGCGTACTTGCGTAGGTCCTATAGGTGCCGACGAGGGGTCGAGCGAAATGTCTGTATTAGGTCATCGATGCTCATACACATTTTAATGAATATGTTAATATTTTTAGCGAAACAAGGTTCATTTGCGTTTTACATCAGAAAATTCGGGGGCCAATTCAATCAAACGAAGTTTGTTTACAGTAAACCGTTTTGTAATCCAATTATTACGTCAATATGGTAATTTTGACAACATATTTTTAATCAGTTCTAAATTATATACTGAACATAAGCACAAACATACAATAATAACAATAGTGGTGAATTTACCAACAGACTTAGAAGGCTTGACGTAGCAAATTTAAGTAGTATTTTTTTAACAAGGGCTATATCTATATCCGTTACTGATAATAAATAATATAATCACAGATATTACTGAGGCGATAGAAGCCTTGAAGGTAAAGTGGCCTAATGATGATATCCCTAAGTAAGTTACAAAACAAAAACTTTGGGATTCGCTATTGGTCCACATTACACTATACAGCTTGACACAAAATTTAACAAGTGCCCAAAACCGTGCCAGGCTTCTAGCGTTATCAACGAAAGAGTCAAGTCAGTGGTTGAACTGATTACCCTCTAAAAATATTGGGACACTTTTAGATAATGAATGTTTCCGCATATCAATTGGTCTCCGATTGGGAACACCGCTGTGCTCTGAGCACAGATGCCCGTGTGGAAAGGAGGTGGATTCTTTCGGTTTACATGGTCTCTCATGCCCAAGGAGTACAGGCAGGATTTTCCGCTACGGTTCTCTTAATGATACAATAAAAAGGGCTCTTGCCACCATCGACGTTCCTGCTCTTACAGAGCCTCGTGGAATGAGACGTGATGATAGTAAAAGACCTGATGGATTAACATTGGTTCCCTGGGAACGAGGACGGACCCTTGTGTGAGACGCTACATGCGTTGACACGTTGTCCCCGTCTCCTATCATATCCGAGAAATATTGTTAAGAGCCGGTGCCGCTGTGAAAAAAGCTGAAGCAAAAAAAAGATCTAAATATTCGTGTCTTATGTCAAATTACTTTTTTGTCCCTTTTGCTGTGGAAACCCTTGGCCCTTGGAGTGATGGTGCAAAAAGCTTCATCAAAAGTATTAACACCTCGCCTTATTGCCTCCACTGGTGACAGGAGGGCTGGTTCGTTTTTAGCCCAGAGGATCGGAATTGCGATTCAACGGGGAAATGCTGCAACTAGCATTCTTGCCACCATTCCACGCGGTCAAGATTTATACTGTAACTATTTTTAATTCATATTTGTATATATATTTAAGCACTTAATGTTATCAATTCTTATGTTAATAAATATCCGTGAATTTTATGGATTAAATGTACAACCAATATATTTGGCAATTGCTAGGATTAAACCAATAATTTTTTGGAGCAGAAGACATTTATAGGACGACAGTAAGTTAGTTAAGTAGAGGAGGTATATGGTTATGGCGATAAATTTATTGATGATTATTTTTTTTCTATTTAATTCAAGAACTTCTTTTTACATTTTGTGATACTACAAAATATTTGGAAAACTTACGTCTTCCTTTTTAGGTTCGCAGCAATATTTTTTTATACTCAGCATATTACCGGCCGATTTTCGGTTTCTATTTTACCTTTTTTCTATACACACATAGCCTATTCTTATCGAAGAAGGAATATCAATAAACTAACTCTAGATTTACGCATTCCATGCGATTTTCCAATAGCACACCTATATTATGGACTACTAACAGTTCTTAATCAATATATATTTACTTAATTAATTAAACACTATCCCACTCAACTACTTACGTCCACTTTAATTTCACATCACACTTTTATTCCATGGCTTATTCGACATTCAAAACTCAACCTTTTCTCAAATCCATAATGAATGCTATAGAACATTAAAGCTCTCGATCAATGATATTCGCGTCGATTTGATGTCAAATGTGGTTTTTTGCCCGTTTTGGTTGGCTACAGTTTCATTGGATAAAGACTAAAAACTAATATCAATCACTGATAATTTGTTATTCCGATGTGTTTATTGAATGATTAGATGTATATATTTAATTTGAACAACTGTAAAATCTGATATTATATATAAAACAACTAAAACAATAGTAGAGAAGAAAGAATTATTTCATTGTAAGCCTATATTTTTTAAATAATTAAAAAAATAGACATAAAATGTTATCTTTATTTTTTATTGTTCTAGAAAGTACTACATACTTTATTTAACATTTTTAACTATGATTGTTATCTATTATTATTTTCCATTCTTAAAATTGACATAAAATATATCTAAGAAATTTAAATTGCCCTGAAGCCCAAGAGTATATAACTTCCCATGGAAATATTGAAACAAAGAACAATACTGTCACAAGTTATTGAAGTAGTTGAAGATAATTTTCTTTTATGATAATAAATAATTGATATTTGTGTGCAACCTAAATATTACTATAATTTGCTTCACATTTTGAAGAAAATCTACTACTAATATATTCTATTTAATAATAATACTTTATAAACATTATTAAAGTAATCAATTTATAATTTAACATTTACTAAGTCTATAATTAATTGATTTCTAAACATAATCTGATTCTACATACTATTCAAGTAATTACAAATTAAATATAATTAGTATAGAGGTGGTTGTGATAGAGCATTTCTGTTTTCATTCTTTGCATGTTTCTTTAGAAGATCCATGACTTCATTGTCAAACTCTTTTGGTGTTGGTTTCTTTTCAATAATCCAGTAAAATATGTCCCAATCATTGCTGGGAGAATTGATGAGACGATCATACATCATTGTTTGGTTCTCATTAAAACCATCCAAATGTTTTTTAGCAAAAGTACTTAGAAGAAGATCATTCTCCAACATTCCTCTCTTGCGTGACTGGTAATGAAGTCTGAAAAAAGGAATATAACCATATTTAGTTACTTGATATAAGAATGCATGGTAGATGGGCTATCTGATGAAAATGATTACACCAATGGACATAAGCTTTCTCAAAAATATTTACCAACCCTTACCACCAATTTTGAGAACTAAGATGTTATGGTTCTTTATACTAGGCCTTTCGTTACACTGGCTCTCTCAAACACAACAATACTATATTGTTTCTTAGTGCTAGGATGTAAGATGAATGGGTGATACCTATCCCGTCTATGTGGCTCGCACAAATTCAAGTTATAATATTCCAAGTATCATATTATATTCATTTGTAAAACCAAGTTTATTATTTCATATATTAAATGACGATGATGTTTAATAAATAGTTTTTTGTAAAATTGCTAAAGAGTTGGTACCTGGCCTTCCTCTTTTCTAATGTTTGTGGTTTGTCTACATCATAAACTGGAATTTCCATGTAAGTCGTGTCTACATGTTGTGTGGTATCGCTAGAAAGTGTAATAGCTTGTAATTTACGAATAGCGTTGACAACCTGGAAATAATTATACAGAAAAGTAAGGTTAAAAGAAAATTTTGGGTATCAAATTAATAAATTTTAATGTACTTACTGATCGACCGCGCAGCATAGTGGAATAATGTAATCACGACAAATTATAATTTTGTAATTGTCGCAATCTGGAAACTTGATACAAGGCAAAGTTAGGTTTCAGAAAATAACTATATAGAAGAGAACTGTAATTTTCACTTTGACTTTGACAATAGATTTATATTTGTTAATGACTTTTGAGTTGACTTAATTTTAATTACATTATTGCCAAAGTAAAAAAATGTACTGACTACTGATGGTGAATATATTCCATTACACTCTTTTTTTAAACATACATCTTATATGTTTCAAAGATATATTATATCCAATTGTTATAAATTGTTTATTTTGGATTAGGGTAAATAACAATTGTCATAATGAGTTGTCAAATATCGTTTGAGTTTAAACGTCAAACAACCTTTATTTATAAGCCGGTTGCTATGACAACAAAGTAAAAACATTTCCCTTTTAAGCATTAATGTTATGGATTTGTGATCGATAGGCTTCTATTTTTGAGCTAAAATGAGCCTTGTTCGTGAATTTATATTAAATGCAACAGGTAAAATAAAGTATTTGGATATCGCTAAACTTTGTATTAGAAATAAGAACACATTATAATAATGTATTTTTTTGTAATGTTACACTATTGCATCATAAAATTTTTACTAGAAGACGACCAATGACACCATCGCAAGATATATCGCAATTAGACATAGTTTAAGGTCAACTCTTTTTCGTTTCAACTGAATGATTCGATTTGGTGATACGGCTTTCTTCAAGCCCAACTACTCAGACAGGCTTGCAGACTTTATGAGTGAGCCAGGGTAACTATAGGCAATAGGGACCTAAACATCTCTAATCTCAAGGTTGGTGTCGCATAGGCGTTATAAGGAATTGTTACCAGTTTTTGTAGTGGAGACCACTTACCATGGGATGGCCTATAAGAGATAGAAAGCACAGAATTTGTTAAATAATCAAGAAAAGCTAGATTTTGATTTGTACCTAACTGGTACTAATACTTATACTTTCTAAAGTAATTAATTTAAAAATAATTTTAAAGTAATTGAATGTTATTTAACTATTTGAATTTCAAATTTTCAAAATATTTCAGAAAAATTCTTTTGTATACCAACACAAGAAGTTAAGGAGCAAAATGAAGAAGCATTAATAAATTTTATTCATAACTCTCAATCACTTGTGCTACAAATTGTTATGAATAGTGGACAATCACTACTATTTTTTACAATGGTTAGTTATGTAATTTTTTTCTGAACATATATAATATAAGTTTTCGCCTGGAACTTTGCCTTCGTGCTGGGGGAGGCAGTTGTAGGTTATCGATTTAAAAAAATAACCTATTTAAATTGGTGTTCAAGCTTGTTTTGTACTAAATTCCATCAAATTCAGTTGGGTGGTTTAGCTGTAAAAGTGTAACAGACAGTGTCTCTTTAATATTAATATGGTATATGTATTTGTTGTGTAATAAATATGTATTCAAACTTATTGTAGATTCAAGATGGTATGAAAAAATCTATAATATTTTATAAAACATCTGCACAAGAATTAACTAGTCAAGATTCTCTAAATAATATAAATATTATCACTCTGACTACTGGCGCAGCAGAGTCATTGTATCAAATTTTGAGACAAATCTATAGTCCTTTACTTGCTGTGGTGAGTATTACTTAAGACATTAATATTCAATTTATCTTTAATAACAATAAAAAAAATTAATATTTGACTCTCGAGAAAATCAATAAAATACAAAGATATTATAAATATTGATTCTTATCTTGAAATATATTTTTTAATAACTGTATAATTAATTTGTTAACTCAGGGAGAAGATCTGTATTCAAACAAACTTCAAAAAAATCTCTCAGATTTACAAGCCAATTTGAGAGCCCTTACTCACGACAAAGAACATGAAAATACGAAAGGTAAAAATTTGTGCAATTAAGATCCATTGATATCGCAACCATGATTACAGATTTATTAATGTTGCTATATTCACATTGCAGTAATTTTGTCTATTGAAGATGAAATAGACTATTGGAAAACAATGGGACAAAAAAGGGATGCTAATAGAACAGAAATAGAAGCAGCATCTTCATTTTGTGTGCTGTTTGAAGATGTTTTTGAGGAAATTAGGTCAGCAATGTTTAATTTTCAAAATTAAATTTCTGATTCTTTTTCTAAAATTTTGTTTGTAAAGGTTCTTAATAATTCTTCTATTAAATTTTATAATCAATCTTAGTAATCCTACATTTGGCACTTTATTCAAACACACCTGACCAGCTGTAATACAAAAACAATTTGATGTAGCTATTAAGAGCACATATTTTCATGTACCCAAGATATAAGAACCAGACCAAGAACATTAAAACTGTTGTAAATAACTTTAGCACATTTTTGTAATTTATCCATATTATTTGTATGGGATTTTAGTGACTCCAAATTCTTGTTAGATCTGTAAAAAATCCAAGTATTTTTTACATTAGGCATTAGCAGCCCGTAAATGTCCCACTGCTGGGATAAAGGCCTCCTCTCCCTTTGAGGAGAAGGTTTTGGAGCATTTTCCACCACGCTGCTCCAATGCGGGTTGGCGGAATACACATGTGGCAGAATTTCGTTGAAATTAGACACATGCAGGTTTCCTCACGATGTTTTCCTTCACCGCCGAGCACGAGATGAATTATAAACACAAATTAAGCACATGAAATTTCAGTGGTGCCTGCCTGGGTTTGAACCCGAAATCATCGGTTAAGATGCACGCGTTCTAGCCACTGGGCCATCTCGGCTCTTATTTTTTACGTAACAAAATTATTCTCTTTCACTTTCCATCTCGAGTGGAGGGACACTCTGTCGTTGTCATTATATTTGAAACTATAAAGTTTGAGCTTACTCTGCTTACTTATTTTAATAATATTTACAACTTACTGTTACAAATCAACGCAAACAAAGCTTACCTCTTTATCATGGTACAAGCCTTGTTTATGCTCAATAGATTTCCCATTTGCAACATCTCGTGACGTATCAAACGTTTTTTTACCTATGCATTATTTTTACCACTTTGGTAGCAACGAAACCCTTATTTTATCGGCTTACAGAATGATTTTTCAATAACATATTATTATAGTATTCAAATAATGTAAAATATAAAAGCCTGAGCTCTAATTTCTATAATTCTAATTTTAACAAAGATAAAACTTTCAAACCACTCTTGATTGCCTATAGGTATATGATGATACTTATAATCCTGCTAACGTAGAAGAAAAATTCCTCCCCTAAGCGGGTTGAATTATTTATTCGGAAATAAATATTAAATAGTAATTAAATTACTTACTATATTGAACCCCTGAACAAAATGTCATGCTTGCAATGCATTAGACATTGGTATAGTTAGTAAATATTTTTTTTTTTTAAATAGTTGTTTTTAAATTCTGGACCATAAATTCATTTGGTAATTTTATTTGTTAGATCTTTACAAACCAGTGTTATGCAAGAAGTTAAAGATTCCGCTGAGAATATTGCTGGAATATTAGATGACGTGTGGAGGTATACAGTACATCCGTATTCAGAGAATAGAATGATTCATATTTTTGATATAATTGGTAAGCATGGAATTCCTAAATCTATTTCACCATTTGACAACGAATGGCAACATATATTTTATAATACTTTGTTTATTTAAGATATCAATAATTTAAAAACAGTCGAAATTAATAAAATGTAACAATGTTAATGTCTAAGATTTTCAGTATTATTCGTTCCTTAGTTATTGGTAAAGTCTACATTTGTATATACGTATAAAGAAAGAATTATAATTAAAAAAAAAGATGTAATTTTATAATAATCATCTTTATTTTAAGGACATGTTATCTGCTCGGTTATTCAAAAAGCTGTTTCACAAATAGACCCATGGAAGATCAATGATGGGTTCAAAGACAATGAAATTCTTGTGCTCATGACGGAAGGACTTAATGTTGTACAAACGTGGATCGGTGCTTGTAAATCACTCACCGAGACATATTGGCCGAACTATGCTTTACATCCCTGGAAAGGAAACGCATACATACCAAACTTCTGCGTCAATTTTGAAACAAGACTAAAAGAGGTAAAGTACAAATAAGTATAATGTAATATATATAAAAAGGATTTAAGGTAACTTGAGCTTTATGAGTGGTGGAAAGTGGTAGAAAAAAAACTGAACTCTTATTTTCTCTAAAGTAGTCACTGGATCGTTTCTAGGCTGTTGAGATAAAATAAGAATACTACAGAAAACTCATTTAATATTTCAGATACATAATATTAGATCTACTTATAACCAATTGATAAAATTGCTAACTGAGAATGAGAAAGTTGAATTAAATAGTCATCAATTTTTAGAGCCTTTCAAGAGTAAGTAATCATTTCTGTTATATTGTTTTTGGTACATTTTATTATATATATTAAATAATATACATGTAATGTTTGCAAATTACCTCTTTATTTAGATATTAACATATGGATTTATAATGGTCCGAATCAGTCATGGGAATCAGCTGTTGCAAATTTTTCGGCTAAAATAAGACCTGCGGAATCTAAAATAACGGAAAAACTTAAACCACGCATGAATAATACATCTACTAAGCAGGTAACATTTTTAAACTATAAATGTGACCTGTAACAAATTTATTCTCACGACGTTTATGGCAAAATTGTTATGCACTTAATTTATATGGGTATATTAATGCAGTCTGATTTTCAGATGCTGTACGAGTTTATTAGATACAAAACTCTCATAAACAGGCCGCTAGTTAAACATGCTCTCAGCAATGAGCTAGACATCTTCGTAAGCTCCCTTCTTGCGATGCTCAAAACGATACAGAGCCAGATGGACTCTGACGAAGTAGACGTACAGATGTACCAGCCGGCGGAGATGTCGCCCCTCGTGCAGCGAGTGCAGTGGGCTAAGCAAATGGAGGCGAAGGTTTCTTTCTATTATTTTTATTTGTTCCTCTATCCTGTCTGCAATAAAAGTGCACGCTATATTTAAAATTACATTACATTTACTTTTATGAATATAATTTTCGAATCAAAAAATTTAAAACAATAATTTACCATATTTCAGGTGAAGGAAGTAGTGATTTGCATCGAAAATTATCTCGGCGAATTCGAAAACAGCGAGGAGGTGCTGAAGCTTGCATCTCAACTTCTGAGAGATCTCAAAACTACGTACACCCAGCTGCACGAAGACTGGTCCAGAGATATCCAGGTATACTCGGCTGTAGATGTCATCGAGGAGACCAGAGATGTGCATAAGGCAAGTGTACCCACAGTCGGGCTCTCTCCGCAGGCGCTCGTGCGGGACGAGTCGGCGGCGGCGGGCGACGGGCCCGTGGTGCGCTTCTCGCGGGAGGAGCGCCTCATGGAGGTGCGCTTCGAGCCGCGACTGGTGCGCGCCGAGAGCGAGGCGCGCGCGCTGGCCGCCCTGGCGCTGGCGCCGCCCGCCGCGCTCCGCGTCGCGCTGGCCGCGCTCACGGCGCCGCTCGCGCACGCGCGCGCCCTGCACCAGGCACGTGCTGCTCATGTCTTCCCGTGCGCGGCAGTGTATTCAGTCATCGATCGTGTCTTTCGTGAATCACAATCGGATCAGGGCACCTTAGAGACCCTTGGTTGGCGACGCATCGGCTATGTAATGTAGGGATTACGTTTGATACGACGCCAATATCTGTAGGCGATGGTGATTGTCGGCCGTCAAGCGGCGCATTTACCTATCTAGCTTTCTGTTGTAAATAAAAACAAATACAGGTGGCGTCTTTCCATAATACGTTGGGTGAACGTATGATCCCGTCGACGCGGCCTATGATGCTGCAGGCAGCTCTGGAGCTAGCGGCGCTCGTACAGGATGACCAGCCGCTGTATTGGCATGACGAGGAAAAATTGATCGACTACACAGAACGACTGAAACGAGTGGTCCTTAAGCTAGAGGGTCAGGTGCGTTAATGCTCACAAATTGTACAAGCAAATTGCATTAAATTATTATACTGTAAATGTATTCTTAGACATCTATTACTATATTTGTATATATGTATGTGAGCCTTAAGGAAAAAAAAATAACGATTTAAAAACATATTAAAAAAGTGAAATAATCATTTTATTTTGTTATAAATTAACTTTATTTTCCTTATTTATTAAACATATATTCCTTAACTGAAAACCTTGAGTAGCTGTCGATTACTGCAAATTGTTCCCATAGAAACACGGTAGTAAATAATAGATTTTATTCGTGCGATGCGTTTTCATGCAGATGCACATCTGACTTTTCAATATGTTGTTACATAAAATTGTCTGATACTTTACAATTTAATAACAATCTCTTGGGACTTGTCGTAAAGGGCGGTCCCTCACGGGAGTTTTAAAATATTTCTTTAAATGAATTACCCGCGTCCTAAAAACCTGCAATTAGTTGTAAACGTTAGCTTTTAATAGTAATCATTGGTATTTTGTTTCAGAACACATATTTAACGGGACAACATTTAGCCATCCGAAATATAATTGTAAAACTTATGGATACTGATCTTCTCGCCAAACAAAGTGAATGGAAAAAAGGGATAAAAGATATAAGGGATATTATAGAAAAGGTACAATTTTTTTACCTCATTGACTACCGTTTTATTGTTATATGCATTCATTTAATCTAAAAATATTTTTGCTACTGTCCAAAGGTGGAGGCAAATGGCTACAAAAACACCGACATGTGGCGCTCGCACTGGGATTTTCAGTTGTATAAAACTCTTGAATTTCAATACATCAAGACGCTACTAGCTCTACACAAGCACTTCCCTAAAGTACGAGTTGATATGGTTTTGCGGTAAGCAGAATATAAACTTTTTATTATTCTGAAATACAGAGTACGAGACTCTGTACTCTGTAATATTTTTACTCGCTTCAGTGATCGGACAGTCCGCCTACAGCCTCCGTTAGAAGAAATACGCGTGCAACACTACAGTCAGCTGCGCCGGCTGGTGTCGCTGCCCAATCACTTCGTGGGTCTGCGGGCCAATATAGCCGACGAGAAATCTATCTTTGCATCCATCGTCGAAAAGTAAGCGTCCCACGTACCAAACGGAGCAATTTCATCGCTAAAGATTAGCAAAACTATCAAATATATATAATATCGTAAAATCAATGTAGTACCTCAAAATTCAGCAACGAGTAGATAGTCGCGTACGTAATATTGAGGGCGGTAACGGGCAGGCACGGCTGGCTCGGCAACCGCGCCGTGCGCGAGCTGGAGGCGGCGCTGCGGGCGGCGCGCGGCGCGTGCGCGCGGTGGGCGCGGCGCGCGGCGCTGGCGTGCGTGCGCGACCTGGACGCGCTCTGCGCGCGCCATCTGCGCCGCGTCGCCGACTGGGAGGACAACTTCAAGGCCTGCAAGGCGCTCGGCCAGGCCGTGGCCAAGATGACTTTGTGAGTTCCTCGACTTGTAGCTCTGTGTCGTGTCGAGAATATCGGTTCGGATGACTTAAATTTTAAGTAGTGTACTACCGTACTGAACGATAATTTATTATAGTTTGGGCCTCATCGGTTATTAAAGAGAAAACGAATATACGTCATAGTTGATAAGTATCGAAAATTCATGAAAACATCCACTTTTCAGTGACGACGAAAAAATAGAATGGATAACTATCGGAACGGCCACGTTGCGTCGCGAGTTTGAAGCTCAAACGCGCAACCTGTGGGCCTGTCTCATGTCGTCCTTGCAAGCGAGCTGTCGCGACGACGCTGTCGCGTTAGAGTCTTTTATGGCCAACGCTACTGTCATGCTAGAAAACAAGGAATTGCCTAAGAACGCTAAAGATTTAGCTGAAATAAGTTCCAAGCAACAGGCGCTACAGGAGCAGATGCCCGAGGTGATATGTTTATACCCCACGCACCGCACATTTAAATAAAGTACATTTTATGTAGTAATATATAATTCTTATAGAAAGATAATCGAAGACTTTGAAAGCTACCTCTATTTATCAAATTATATTATATATTGGTATAGGTATGAAACAATTATTCAAATGTTAATAATAAGATACACTTACATTAAATTATTTATAAGATAGTATGATGTAATATAATATGAATGCAGTAATTGTTAATGTTTATGACCTTAGATGGAGAAAACAGTTGAGGATCTAAAGAGAAAAGGATACTTGCTTCGGACCTGGGGTGGAGATTCATCGATCGATAACACAATACGAGATTGGGAAAAATTGCGCGAACAAATTCTTAGTCAACGAGAAATGTTCAACCATCAGGTATATAATAATATAATCAAAGTTTAAGACACTCCACATATAGTAAACTTTTCAGACAAAGTTTGTACATTTGCGAAATCCAACATAATGAGACGTGATATATCAAAGACTACGTCAATTTAATTAGTATAGTCGCTTCCGATGATTCCTTCGAACGTCTCTCGCTAGGCCGAAATAGTGAAGAGCAACCTAAAGGGGTCCTGGGAGAACCTGCACGGCGAAGTGGAGGCGTGGGTGTCGCGCTGCGGGCGCCTCGAGCACGCGCACGCGGACATGCGGCAGCGCGCGCGCGACGCCCTGCACGCCGCCGACGTCGCGCAGCGCCTGCTCGCCGCGCGCGCGCAGCTCGCGTGAGTGCCCGCCCGCCGCCGCGCCGCCTCCTCCCCGCCGCCTCCTCCCCGCCGCCTCCCCGACCGGAGTTGACATACTTGTTACCTTGCAGGACCGACTGTGACAAGTTTAATATGAAACTGGAAATTTCGGACACGTGGAGGGAAGCGGAGAGACTCATGAATGATCTCTTAAACCTTTGGACCGTACTGAAAGAATATGGTGATGGTAAGTGAGAGAGTCGAAAGAGGCAAAGATATGTGGCCTACTCGTACCGTAGCGAACACTAATAGTGAGTAAACTCCTCTGATCAGTAGAGAAAGCCGGCAGTTAGACGATTTTTTTACCACACTTTTGTAACGATATATTGCATTTTATAAAGTTTCTAAAACTTTTGTCCGGTTCTTTATTACTCGACAAAAAGTAAGCGTGAGATTTTTGTTTCTACACATTGTTGTGTAGTTTTGTGTTGTGTTTACAATTGTGACTCGGTCAACAGAGCGACTACCATCTTCTTAACGTCCATTAATTGCTCGTTCAATTCGCCAATTTTACTCACCATAGTGTAAATCTAAATTTCAAAGATTTAATTTTGAATATTAAATTATGTAACTGTAACAACTTTGAATAATAACTGCGGATGCTCTAAATAAGGTGACTTCGACCCATAAATTATTTACATATCTTATAAGTATGCAGGTAGTATTTATTTATTAGAATGCATCTAAAATAATAACGTCAAAAACGAATTGGCACAAATAATACTAACAAGTTTTTAACAAAATAAGACATTATTTTTTTTTATTTTTAATAGTAACATATGGCGACATAGTATAATATTCAATATTTTCTTTTTTTGTAGAGTTTGAAGAGCTAGCTGGTCAAGAATGGATAATTTTTCAAAAGAAACTTCATGTTCTCGACGATTTCGTAGCCAAGTGGAACAGTCAATTGGAACCGTATACCAACGTCACCTTATACATAAAACAAGAACTTGAAAATTATTGCGTAAGATTTTTATTTTCCCCGGTTTTCGTATCTGCAAGTTTTATATTTTTATAATTTTACTATAAAATTTGTCGTCAACAGGAACTTACAACAGCGTTAAAGTACCTACGTGGCACAGATTTCACCGAAAATCATTGGCGAGAAGTATTTAGTCTTATAGAACTGGAATACATCAAACCGGAAACGCTATTAGTAAAAGATTTGTTGAAAGTTGGACCCAATATCAAGAAACAGATGAAGACGTTGCAGGTTCATAATATTTAATTAAATTTATTAACGCTCTTAATCATATATTTATATTTAACATGGTATATTATACAGTACAGTGAAAAGCAAATAAAAAAAAATGTTTTTGATCATATTATTATTGATCGTTTAAAACACAGTAGTAGCTGGGCTTTATCCAAGCCTGTCTGGGTAGGTACCACCCACTCATCAGATATTCTACCGCCAAGCAGTAATACGCAGTATTATTTCGGGTTGAATTGTGAGTGAGCCAGTTTAACTATAGGTACAAGTGACATAATAGATTAGTTCCCAAGGTTGGTGACGCATTTGCAATGTAAGGAATGCTTAATATGTCAGCGCCATTGTCTATGGGCGGTAGTGATCACTTACCATAAGGTGGCCCATTTGCTTGTCCGCCAATTTGTATCATAAAAAAAAAAAATTGAAAATAATTATACAGGTTGTGATTACTGGACTACAGGTATTATGTTATTTATTTAACTGTAGCTTCGAACGAGTATGTAGCTAAATTCTAATGCAGTTTACAATATATGATGCTATTAAAGTTAGAAGTGCAGTTCTCCCGACCGATTTAAACCAAGGCGGCAATTGATAAAAGGTTTAGCCTTCTGCACGATACATGTTACACTGCGTACTTGTATACACAGGTGCACTCCTCACGCTGACGGCTAATCTGAAACGATAAGAAAGCTTTCAGGCGCACCCGATGGTCCTGTGCGGTTTTTATGTGGTTTATAAAGCAGTTGAGTGTAAACGCTGAAGCACTATTTCCAGATACCGTCCTGCTACCGAGATTTTTTTTACGAAAAGTTCCAATGACATTATAATTGCATTGACGTGCCGTTTAAGCCCAGGACATCAGGACCTGCGGTCATATAGTCAATATATGTACCAACGAGACCGTCAAAGACAAGAATTCGTAGTATTTTTAGTAGTAGATGGACAAAGCCCGTAACATTAACTTGGTTATGGAATGTAATAGAAATATCTATTACGTTGTTATTTTCATCTATAAGCCACTGTAATCCAACAGATTTTTTTGCATTCGAAGTTTTGACTGAAAATTTCGTTTTAAAGTGTTGAAGTCATTTGAATTCAATTATGTTTTTTCAATAGGATGTTTCACTGATTACAAATCAAAGATATAAAAAGCTTCTCTAAGAGTAAAAATAAACAAAGACAACGGACCTGTTCATTCGGTCCAATATGTCTTGTTCGTCGTCGTCGGCGTGTTTCAAAACTTATATTACTAACTTTTCATCAAAACTTATATGAATTGTAATAAAGTAAATTGATAAGATAATGAGTTGTAACTTGGATTAATCAAATAGAAAATAAGCGCAGCCGCATCGAGCGAGGCCACCATCAGATGCGCGCTCAACGAGCTGGAGCTGTGGTTCGCGGGCGCCAGGCTGGCGCTCGTGCAGCGCGCAGACAAGGCGCAGAGACGAATCAGCATCGTCACCAATTACAAGGAGATGATGTCTAAGGTAGAGGTATCGATTCATTCGGTTATTCGAGACGCTTTTCGGTAATATTTGTGTATACACTGGTGCTTTGCAAAATTGCAAATATGTCTCAGGCCCTTCAATGAACAGTGATTAAAGGTACTCACAATCCGGTCTCAAAAATTGATTTGATTGATATAGATCGAGTAGATATAATGAATTTAACAAGAATGTTTAAAAAGATAATTTGCGGACACTGGCAGTACTAAACCATCGAGTATGGTGCAGGTCGAGGAGCAGCAGTGGGTGGTGTCGTCGGCGGGCGCGGCGGGCGCGGCGGGCGGCGCGTGGGAGGCGCGCCTCGGCGTCGCGCACCGCCTCGCGCGCGCCGCGCACCACGCGCAGCGCAGGTGCGTACACTAGCGGGCCTTCGTAGCTATAAAAGCTGGGATAACACTTTTTAGAATATTTCACGTTGCCAATTTTGTTTGGATAGGTGCTAATGTTTTAAATACTGTATTCCATTTGGAATTTCCTTCTTTTCGAAGAGAGTGAGACTATGTTATATGAATAAGACGAGTCCTTGAAAGGTCAAACAAATTGCAAACATCGACACTGCTGTCAATAAATTAAAATTTCTTTATTCAATATTAAACTGATGAAGCTGTTTTTTTTTTAATTTTTATGGGTTCGTAAGCTTACTAATTGCATAATATTTTTTGAACACAATTATATATCGCAGTATATATTTTTTTATTTAACAATAAAAGCAGTTTCCTATGATATTATAATAAAACCGTTTACGGCACAGGGCTAAAATCCTCGTTTGTTTAGTAAAACTAAAAACTTAAAGTCTAATTGAATAACATAAATATCGGTAACATTTAATCGGATTGGTCAGAATATGGGTTTTTATCCAATCGACGCATTCATGAAGTCCATAACGTTAGTGTGAGCTTCCAACTATGCCATCCCATTTTATAACTGTTATTAGTTCAAAAATCAGGCAAGCAGCTTTGATAAAAGTTATAATAAGTATTTTTTCAAAACACAAACGATGTATATAAGTACCTATACTAATGTATAGAAATGTTTAAACCGTTTTGATAAGTGTCGTTAGGTTGTTATAAATATAAAATTAAATGATGGTAATATTCTCTTGGTCAATTTCGTCCATTGCAAATCGCAATCAAGAGAGACTAACGAGAGATTAAACTCCACAGAACATATTGTATTGCGCAAGTGTGTACAGAAATGCACATTCTATTCCTTGGCTCTCATAATCCAATGGTTCGGTAAATCCGAAAAGACTGAATAGAGTTCGGGTACAGGACCAGCAGCTTTATTTTTCTTTAAATAATTGTAATTCGCAAATTGTTTTTTTTAAGGTAAAACCTACGTGTTGTCCTTTACTTAGTTTTAACTATATTATTTTTTATATCAGAGATCAAAGCTAAATTTTATTATTAAATGTCGCTGTATAGGATGTGATTCGTCGCGAGTTTTTATATTTATTAAATATTATCATGTAGTACTTGCAACGAATGCAACGGCAATATAATTTCCTAGTCTGTGTAAACAAATAAAATAAAAAAATTCGATTACAATCTGATTAATATAGTTAGGACATCTCTATGACTAAATTACTATCGTATAAAATGTATAAATAATCTTTCCCTTCCATACTTAATTTAATCACTTCACTTCGGTCAGCTTATTCTGATTAAAAGTTTTGCCGTCGCAATAAGTAATCGGTAAAACATACCTTTATATATTTATTTTAAAATATTATTATATAATTTATATCTCATTTAATCGTCTAAATAAAGTGCATTCTTATCTTTCATAAATAATTGACATTGTAACATCATCGTTTTTAAAGTTTTTCAATTCTAATCAAACTTTGTTCTCATCTCAATATAAAGCTATTTTGAATTACGTAATCATCTAAATAAAAATAAGCAAGACGTATATCACATCATCACATGTTAAAGGGAAAAAAACTTAGCATGTGTTTTTGATCTTCCTAACGTTTCGTAGGATTTAGGATCCATCCATACTTACAAATATAAAGGTTATATAAAAATTATTTTTACAAAATTATTATAATAAAAATAGTTATTACACTTATTATGTACTTGGCAGCCATTACTGGCATCGCATGGTTATAAAAAAGGGCCTAGTTAAAACTTTTCTATTGAAGGACAAACATTCTCTCAACTATAAATATTCATAGAGTACAAGCATAAAAATATTCAGAAGAAGATAAATAATCAATATACATAAAAGCAATTCATTTTCATTAATTTTTTATTTTTAACTTAAAAGTCAATACAATTCGTTTTATATTTTTATAATACGTTGATACATAATGTTTTGTAATTTTAATGCTTAATAAAGCTTGCTGATAGCGTCTTTCAAAATGTAAGTTGGATTTAAAAGAGTAACAAACGAAATCTGCTTTGTATTTAATAACAATTATGCACTCTGATGTTCACGTTCTGTAGCCACGTGCTAGACAGATGTGTCTTTTCGGATTCAAAGTAATATTAATCCTCCTCTCTAAGATTTTTGTAAAATAAAAACAATAATGATATTATAGATATCATTACTGTTTTGTAATTTTTAAGCAAAAATATAATTTATTTTATTTAGCTGTTAAGTTTACCCGCTCACGTCTACCGTTTATTTTAAATATGCAATAATTTATCACAAATCAAATGATGTATGTAAATGGTACATGTCATAAAACTATTTGTACAAATATCTTAAAATATTTATTTATTTATTATAATAAATATTATTTATTTATTTATTATAATAAATAAATAATATTTAAAATAATATTTTAAAAATATCATACGGATGTAAAATATTATGGTTATGATTTAAATGTATACACGAAAAAATTATCCAAATAAATGCACGTTAATATTTACGCATTCTAGCCACTGGGGCATCTCGGTTCTCTAAGGTTCTTTACTATGTGATCATTTACTGTAAAAATAAACATGAGCTGGCACAATAGTAGAACTTTTATGTGCAAGTACATGAGAACAAATACATTTTTATATAACGCGTTTTATAACAATATGGATAAATTATAACTATTCTTATTTAATATTTCTCTAGTTGAGTATTTGCATTTTTTTGACTAGTAATATAACAAGATTTTAAAGTTATAAATAGTTACCTAACATTTTAAATTAAACAAGTTACAGTATGCAACGATATAACTTTACTTATCTCGATAACCCACCATTCAGTTCATTGAACTGAAATGTGGATTTCATACTTCCTAGTCGACATCCAAAATTAGGCGACATGCAATAAAGATAAAGATAGACTAGGCAATGAAACATGTCTACTTAACGAGACCCATGTGAGGCTCTGAGCTTTCGTAATATGTACGCATATTTGGAATTTTTTAGAGTTATTGAATTGCATATATGTACTTATATTATTTATATTTTGCCTATTTAAACATATTAGTTCGCAATGGTTTGTTTATTTCAAAGCTTGCAAGTTTGTTGCTAATTAGTTTTTTGTCTACACTTATCTTGTTCCCGATCTATTTAAACGGCAAAGCGCTCGTATCCTTTCACCTAAATGGTAGTTCACAAACGTTTTTTAATATAACTAATATACTACAATTATTGTAATTACATATTTACATATGAATAAAAATATTATTGAATATTACCATGTCTTAATAATTTCGTAAAACTTTGTCGCGTAATTAAAAGATTAGTCATGTTTTTGTTACTACCTATATCCTATAAATATTTTAACGAGCCTATTAAAACGTTCAGATTTGTTTAGCTGTGCGATCTTTATTTACAAAAACATTTTATTTAGTATTCATTTAAAACAGACATTTGAAGGCAATCAATTCATTAATTTCAATTTTGATTGATATACCGAAAATGTATACGGATAGTGCTGTAAATGTTGGTCAGATAAACGGCTCGGTCAATGCGAAGTTTAAAATATACTTATTGATGAAAAGGGCGACGCTGAAAAACATGACGCTTTAAACAAACAGTGAATGATTTTATTAAATTTAATACATATTTTACGAGCTTTTGTGCCTATAGGAAATATTAGTATAAACAAATGTTGTACAGTACACTCTAAGCAATGAGACTAAGTAACTTGGTTACTAAAAATCGCTTTAGACACACGATTTTCAATTTTATTTTATCGTTTAGTATTTTTATTATAAAGATTTGAAGGTAAGACAAAGCTTGATCAGTAGCTGCCAATTTATCACTACTGAACTTTGACACCGTAACCGTATTTTAAGATGAACCCTTATCAAGACGAAAGCGTTCATTCACATATATAGATGACGCACTCTACAAGATTGTAAAGAACGGACATTCATAGTGTAAGAACATTCATACTCACGTGTACAATAAACTCATTAATCGTCTTGTATAAAAAAAATCGTATCCCTGACAAAGTCTTAGTATAATTTAATACAGGCGTTGTATACAAAATTCTTAGAAATTATTCTTTGAAATCATTTGGATTCTTTATATATCGATAATATAATGTATTATAGACTAATTGACTCTGTGTTTGCGTATTCATTGTAATAATAGTTATAATTTGTTGTATAATTTATGTATCGGTCTCCGCCTTTTTTAATAAATATATATAAAGAATTATAACAATTTTCGTTGTTCATGTATATAAACTATAATATACATATAAAATGCATGCAATGGAAACTTATGTTTGTTACACATATACATTGGAATTAAACAATGTAATAAGCTAAATACCTGTTTGTTTAAAAGAACCGACACTAACAAAATTATATAAAATATTCGGTAGATATACCCAGTAGATATACCCAAAATAATAATAAATCCATTTTACATATTTTGTGGCCTCACTTCATTTTTGTTCTATTCAGCTTGACATTGATAAAGGGTTATCAGTTACACTGTCGAAATTGTAACAAGTTATCTAAATAGTTAAGAGACTAAAAAATAATTTGCCTCATAAAGTTTGGATTTTAAAGATTTTTGTTATGTAGTTTTCAGTATAATTCATAACAAAAACTATATTCCTTGTGGCTCATTTAAATAGACTCAATTTATTTTTATTCTTTTTATACCTAACTCATATACAAATGAATAATTAAATTAACTGATCAAAGTGTTAAGTTACCTTATGTCATAAGAAATTCGACACCGTAATGTGGACACAACAATTTCACATTTGCAAATTATGTGTGTGCCTTAGTGACCCAGTTTATTTTGATCTATAATACTTTTCGAATGCAGTCAGAATATACCTATTGTCTCCCTCGTTACTTAAAGCGTAAACTGTGAACGTATGTTCAGTAAAGTGTTACTAACTTCTAAGGTTCACTTCATTAGACATTTTGTGTGGTTAAGTTCATACTAAATAATGTACTGGAAATTGCAAAGGTATTGCTTAGCAAAGAGGCAAAGTAATCGCAATACCTGAATTTGTTTAGTTCGCTGGATAGGACATGTTATCGCATAAAAACATTTCCATTTTATAATGTCTTTATGCGCATTTCAATTCAAATAATTACAGGCCAACTAGATTTATTCCTTTGTGGTTTTAAAATTCAATGAATAAATGTTCGGCCTCAAAGAAGAAAATATGTTATCTCAAATTTGCCATTAATTTGTAGGTATAAGAGTTATGTAGAATGAATCGCAAATGTTTTATCTGTGTCGGATGCGGTGAACGGAAGGCCGACGGCTGTCGATTCGTATATCACTACCAGCTACTAAGTCCGAAGTTACAACCCTTTGAACGCGTAATGTGACGCGACCATACAGATAAATATTTATCAATATATATACTAAAGTAATGCTTCCACTACAATTATACATGAGAATATTAACATTTATTATTTTAACGTTTGAATATAAATACGGCCTTTTAATGACTATACCATAATTGTGATTAAAACAAGGGTACATCCCAAAAAGCGGCTTTATTTTTGTTGCTTAGTGCCCATTTCGGAGAACGGCACGGGCGGGCGCGCGGGCGGGAGCGGTCGTCGCCTCACACAGGGCCGCATTCTACTACCTGCCATATTTATCACATTACTCGTTTTCATAAAGCGTGACTCATTCCTTTTAAATAAATATTTACTCAAAGAACACACACTCAAGATTAGATGCATATATAAATAGAAAATTAAGACATGCCTTAAATTAGATTCAGCACATTAAAACCATTACTCAATAATTTCCTTATCCTTGTCCTTCCTACACTCCATAGTACTTTGCCATTCCTAAAATTAATCTTTGAAAAACAACTAAATTTTATTGATTAGGTTATAATTTACAGAATAATATTGTTTGCTCAATTTTTTTTAAATAAAATTATTTTGACATTCGTTTTAATAAGACTTCATTGATTGAGTCTGACCCTGTGAAATAGTAGAGCCGACGGGTGAAGTACGCGAGGCGGGGGAAGGGAACTGCGCGAGAGTGGCGCGGGTGGCAGCTCGGCAGTGCAATAAGCGACGCGCGGAGAGCTTGGACCGCGCTATGGCTCTGCGCGCCGCATTGTTTATTCTCCCCGTGCTTATAGCCGGTGGAGACGCTGTATATAATAGAGACCGCGATCGACAACGTGCGGATCCGAGACTTTTAGACCGGGCTTGCGAACTTAGCTCGTGTTATCCTGCTACTGGTAATCTACTTATCGGGCGAGAGGCTCGCCTCTTTGCCTCTTCCACATGCGGTAGTCACGAACGCCAACGTTATTGCATTGTGTCCCATCTTGAAGATCGAAAGAAATGTTTTTGGTGTGATTCGACGAATAATACAATTAATAGTCCGTTTTTAAATCATCGGATTCAAAATATAATTTATAAATATACCCCTGGAACATTGAGAAAATCTTGGTGGCAGTCAGAAAACGGAAAAGAGAATGTAACTATTCAACTTGATATGGAGGCTGAATTTCATCTTACACATTTGATCATTCAATTTAAGACTTTTCGTCCGAAGGCTATGTTAGTGGAACGATCATTCGATTTTGGCAAGACTTGGCGGGTTTATCAATATTTCGCACACAATTGCGATGAAGCTTTTCCATTTGTGCCGAAGCACACCCAGCGTACCTTGACAGAAGTTGTTTGTGAATCTCGTTATTCAGGTGTCGCGCCCTCAAGTGAAGGTGAAGTGATATTTAGAGTATTACCTCCGAATATTAACGTAACCAATCCGTATTCAGAAGAAGTACAAAACTTACTACGCATGACTAATTTAAGAATTAACTTTACGAAGCTTCACACGCTTGGTGATGATTTACTTGACAATAGAGCTGAAATTCAGGAGAAATATTATTACGCTATATATGAGATGACGGTGCGTGGCTCTTGTTCCTGTTACGGACATGCATCAAGATGTTTACCAATGCCCGGTGTTGATTCCAAAAACAATATGGTGCACGGACGCTGTGAATGTACCCATAATACACGGGGCCTGAATTGTGAGTATTGTGAAGATTTCTATAACGACCTGCCATGGCAACCTGCGGTTGGTAAAACTTCTAACGCATGTAAAAGGTGTACATGTAACAATCATGCCACAGTGTGCCACTTCGATGCAGCTGTATACAATAAAACAGGGAAAATTAGTGGCGGAGTTTGTGATAATTGTCAACACAACACAATGGGAGTGAATTGTGAACGTTGTAAGCCTACATTTTTCAGAGACCCAAGCTTGGATATACAAAGCCCTGACATTTGCAAACCCTGTGATTGCGACCCAGATGGAACGACAGATAAAGAAGTTTTATGTGAAGATGAAACTGATTTAGCTAATAATAAAACCGCTGGACGTTGTTTGTGCAAATCTAATGTCGATGGAGCTAGGTGTGACAGATGTAAAGATGGATATTGGAAGTTTGATACCCAAAACCCTGAAGGATGTGAGTCATGTACTTGTGATAGGCTAGGAACTGTTAACGAAAGGGGATGCGATCCGATAAGTGGAAATTGCTTCTGTAAACGGCACGTAACGGGAAGAAATTGTGATCAGTGTCTTCCAGAATTTTATGGTTTATCTGAGAGTGATGACGGTTGTTTATCATGCGATTGTGATCTCGGCGGTTCTCTCGATAGAGATTGTGATGTTATAACGGGGCAATGTAAATGTCGTCCTAATGTAACAGGACGTCGGTGCGATCAACCAATACAAAACTTTTTTGTTGGGGCTCTTGATTCTATTATATACGAGGCTGAATCAAGTCAATGTGACTCTCAAATAGATGATAACGCTATACAAAGTCAGCTTTGTCACGTTGTTATTCGAGAGAATTATCCAGATGGAAGAAAAGAAACTTGGTCAGGGCCTGGTTTTATGAAAATACCAGAAAGCAGTACCTTAGTATTTGTAATTAATAATTTAAAGACAAGTATGAACTACAACGTTTTAATAAGATATGAACCTCAGTCACAGTTAAATTGGGAAGAAGCTACAATTTTAGTAAAACGACTTTTACCTATTGATACAGAATCGCCCTGTGCTAATGTACGACCGGAAGATGATACCATATTTACAAATCTGCCAGCAAACCGACGCAGTGTTTTAGTTCGACCTTCTGTTTGTCTTGAAAAAAATAAGGAAACTGAAATTCGTATATACTTAGGTCGACAAGATGGTCATAGTACAAATGGCAGAGCATCTGTTCTGATTGATTCCATAGTATTAATACCTTCAGTGGATGATTTACCATTTTTGGGTAATGGAAGCTTAATGCGAGATGAATTTGACCGCTACAACTGTGGTGACTCATATTATTACGATCTTAATAGAGATAACATACCTGAAGTCTGTAAAAAATATCATGCAAGTATTGGATTTTATATAAGAAATGGGTCAGAATCTTGTCAATGTGACCCATCCGGATCAAAAAGTCACCAATGTGATCCCTATACTGGTCATTGTCAATGCGTAGAAAATATTGTTGGGGCAAGATGCGATCGTTGTGCTCCTGGAACATACGGATTTAGTAAATTCGGTTGCAAACGTTGCGACTGTAACAGTATAGGCTCACTGGATAATTTTTGCGATGCAACCAGTGGCCAATGTAAATGTAGAGCTAATACTTATGGCAGAGCTTGTGATTTGTGTCAACCGGGCTATTTCAATTTTCCAAACTGTCAACAATGTGATTGTAATGGTCACGCTATTGAGTGTGATGACAAGACAGGAGCTTGTAAAGAATGTAGAGATTCTACTGAAGGGCATCGATGTGAAAGATGTGTTGAAGGTTATTATGGTGACCCACGACTTGGTGTAGATATACCATGCAGGCTTTGTCCTTGTCCAGGTGTGAAAGGAGACCCAAATAAAAGTAGCCACGCAGACCGCTGCGAATTAGATCCTGAAACAAAAGACGTAGTGTGTGATTGTAACGAAGGTTATGCTGGTCTACTTTGTGACGTTTGCGCTGACAATTATTACGGAGATCCTATTAAGAACACTTGTGAAAAATGCGATTGTAATGACAACATAGATATTACAAAACCAGGCAATTGTGACCCATACACAGGCAAATGTTTACAATGTTTACACAATACAGATGGCGACCATTGCGAGGTATGTGAGGAAGGTTTTTATGGAAATGCTTTAGAAAAGGCTTGTTATAAATGCAATTGTTCTGTATTAGGCACAAACTTCACTATGGGTAATTGCGATGGTATATCAGGACAATGTCCATGTTTCAATAATGTTATAGGTATAAATTGTGATCAATGTACAGAAAATCACTGGCGTATAGCCTTAGGTTCAGGTTGTGATCCATGTGAGTGTGATCCAATTGGTTCTCTTTCACCTCAGTGTAATCCTTACATTGGTAAATGTGATTGTAAACCTGGACATGGAGGTAGACAATGTGATCAATGTCAAGAAAATCATTGGGGTGACCCTAATGTTGAATGTTATGAATGCGATTGTGATTTATATGGATCTGTATCACAACAGTGTATGCAAGATAATGGATCATGTATTTGTAAACCAGGTATAGGTGGATATAAGTGTGACATGTGTGCCAGAGGTTATCTTGGTGAAGCTCCAGATTGTTACGCTTGTGGAGAATGTTTCGATAGTTGGGATCGCCTAATAGGAGAAATGCGTCTACAGACTGAATACGCTATTGGAAATGCAAGTAAAATAAAAGTTGTTGGTTCTACCGGAGCGTATACAAGAGATTTCGAAGAAATGACTAAAAAATTATCTGATGTAGAAAACTCACTGCAGAGTGCTAAATTGGGCCAAAGCACAGTTAAAGAATTAGTATCAAATATATCCCGACTACAAGACCAGTTAAGTGAAGCAGAGAAAAAAGTAAAAGAAAGCAATGACAACCTTAATGCTATAACTTCAGACATTAATCTAGGCAACGTCACTTTAGACGGTTTAAGATCTAGTATTGATAGTTTGAAAACAAAAACTTTTGAGTTAGGTAATAATGCAACAAAACTACAAGAAGCTAATTTAGAGGGTGCCCTTAACTTAACACGCGAGGCAAAAGACAGAGCCGTTAAGGCAGCAGACGAAGCTGAAAGTGTTCAAACAATTATAGCTAATACGGATAGGCAAATTAAAAATACTGACAGACTTATAGAAATGCAGTATGCCAATTTCAATAATACACAAAATGAAAATGATAAAAAATTGGACGAGTTACATCAACAACTATTAGATTTAGAATCACAAATGCCAAAAATAAATGAAAAAATGTGTGGTCAAGATAGTGATACTTGCGATATTTGTGGAGGAGCCGGATGTGGAAAATGTGGTGGAATTTCTTGTGATCAAGGAGCTATAACAAAAGCAGAACAAGCATTAGATTTCGCAAATAAAACAGAACATAGAATTAAAGATCATGAACTAACTGCTGAAGATTTATTCAGGTCTGTATCTCAAATTAAACAAGACACTGTTGCTGTAAGGTCCAGAGCAAAAGATTTATTTAACAAAGCAAGTGAATTTAAATCATCAGCAGAAAGAGCGACTAATGAAAGCCAAGAACTTACTTCAGAGTTAAAAGAATTTTTATCTAAAACAAATAATACACCTGAAGATGTAAGGCAACTTGCTACCGAAATATTAAATTTATCAATTAGCATTGAACCAAAAGAGATCACAGAACTATCACAGCGTATAAATTCAACTGTGTCTCAATTAACTAATATTGAAAATATAATCGCTGAAACGAAACCTGATCTCGACAGAGCCAAAGCACTAAAGCAAAATGCAACTACAGTCAACAAAGCAGCTAATCTGACCCTAGAGATGGCAAATAAAGTGTTAAACGCCTTGGATGAAGCACAAGCTGCTCAAGACACAGCTGAAAATGCAATAGATAAAGCAAATAGCGATATCGAAGCTGCAAAAAGTGATTTAATACCTATAGCATTGGAAACAGAACAAGCTCAAAAGAAAGCCAATGAAACTATGGACGAAGTTGATGGCCTCCGTTCTCGGCTATCTGATCTACAGAAGAATATACTCAAAATTGAAAGTGATGCAGATCAAGTCAAACAAGAAGCTAATGATGTCGTTAACAGAGCTGAAGGAGCTGAGCAAAAGGCCAGACAATTAAGACAAGACTTTAAGCAAACCAATATATCTCTTGCTGAAAGAGCTAGTCAAACTTCAAATTCAAGAGAACGTGCTCAACTTTTACTTAACAGAGCTACTAAATTGGCAAGTGACACCCAAATGCAACTTAAACTTTTAGCAAATATGGAAGAATTATATAACGATCACAATGAGCAATTAAATGATTTAGAAAAAGAAATAAGCGAACTAAATACCCAAATGAATTACTATGTATCAGAGATTACTAAACGATCTGACAAATACAGGTCTTGTACAACGTAATAGATTACTACTTAGATGCACCATGTGCATATAATTTAATGTTACAGTAATGGAAAAATCGGTATAATATCAACATCTGCATTTATTAGTTAATTTGTTTATGTAACATAAATTTGCTATACTACTTGAGTTATCATTATAAATATAAATTTTTATTTAACTGTTTATTTTTAAATGAATTTGTAATGATCAAAATAGAACAAATATACTCTATTATAATAAAACATCACATTTGATTGATGCACTATTAATGACATAATAGTTCATTTTATAATATTTGTTGTACAATAAATTACAAAATTCAATAATTGTGGAATGTTTAAGTTCATAAAAAAATATTTTATTGTAACGAGTTCGTTTTGTGTTTAGCTTTATAAATGTTTGTGATCTATAAACAATCGATATATAAATGTTTGCTACATTTGTTTCGTCACTAGTATACTGTAGTAAGACAGTAATGCCAGTTGATATAATATTCTTATAATATATAAACGTTCAGTAAACGTATTCCAAAGAAATATGTGTAGTTGTCGTAGACTCGTGTTAATATGTATAAAAGTAGATTAATACATGTTTTAGGATACAATATTAAGTTTAGTCATGAAAGGGTTTGATATAGTTGGTAAAACTTTAATTCACACTAAAATTCTACTATGTCTATAATATTATACTAACTGTTTCGTTGCTTTAAATAAATATACCTTAAAATATATTTTTTTTATATTCTGTTTCGAAATGATAACCATTATATACAAAATAGTACGAGGCGCATTTACTTAATTATAGACTTTCGTGTAATAGTAGTTCTGTAGGGTGAAAAGTTTGCCTATGTTAAGGACATTTATTTTATTGTACTATTTTATGTGAGAATAATTTTGAAGAGGCTTTTTAATTATAAATAACATTTTCTGTAACATGACAAATCATGGACATAATCGACACCGTCACAAATTGTTAGTTTGTAAATAAATAATATCATTGTATCTATTACGAGTGTTTTTATTTTCATTTACTTACTCTTTTATTTTATACATATTGATCGATACTATATTTATAGTTCGAGTTTTTCTTTAAAGAAATAACTGAAGTTCATATTCATTACAATTTAATTAAATTAAAGTTATTAGCAATATCTTATGAATGTAAAATAGTATTAAAAAGAAACTATATCATTATTTTTTTTAATTATCAGTAACAAAATCGAATCAATAAATACAATAATTATTTCTCGGTTTTTTAATGTCAGTTAATAAATTATATTTAAATCCCGTTAAAAAATAACGCTAGGACTGGTATTATAGGTAAAATAAGGATTTTATTAAGTAATGAGCTGTAAACATTCATTAACCGATTTAGCCTAACCAATATATCTAAAGTATAAATAGAAATGAAACTTGCAAATCAATAGAATTTGTCATTTTTGCATATAACCGAAATACACAAACCAAACTTATTACATAAGTAATACGTTAACTAAAAAAATACATTTTGAGCGATTTTCAAATACAGTCTTACAATTTATGTGTATATAGACCTAATCTAATCATTATATACAACAACAAAATATTGATCGAATTGGAGTGTCATTCTAATGTAGTTTTAACAATCTATTTTTATAAAGTCAGCCCAAAGAAAGAGAGTGAGCACCTAAGTCATTATTTACATATGTACCTATGTTCAACAACAATAATATTACATTCACATAACTCACGCTGATCGCCACAATTATTACTTGTAGTGCGAGTTTTACGATAACTCCTTAAATATTGATTCAAATTCTATTAGTGAAAATGACAAATATGTTCTAAAATAAATATTTAAGAAATAAACATATTAATAAAATTCTTAACATCATATTTATTAAAAGGGCTACGCAAAAATATATATTTTTATTTTTTTTAAATATCTAGTGTAGTTCCGAAGTTTACTTTTCGGAAATCCACAAATTTACAAAATTCACGCTCTCTATAATATTAGTGTAACCAAATATAAATAAGAAAAATAAATTATAATGGATAGTGCTCGGTGTAAGCAAATATATATTAATACAAGTTAAGTTAAAAATGCTTTGTAAAGGTGTGTTGCTCGCTTTTGAGAAATATGTACGCTCTTTTCTTGAAGGGTCTCAAGTAGTATCAGTTCGGTTAAAACCGACGGCGAAAGCTGATTGCACAAAATGGTCCTGCGAGGACCTGCCTGTCTTATAAATCGAACTATTGTAGATTTTCGGATCTAGATGGTAAAGATGAAATTTGGATTTCTGATGCGCTGGCGCGATGGTCGAATGTGAAATTCAGCGGTTAAGATTAAAAGAACTTTTAATGAGTATAGTGAAGAGTTGTTGTTCCCCATAAAAAATGCAGCAGACGATGCAGTGTGATCCAACATCTCTACGCAAAGCCAAAAGATCAAGAAGGTCGGAATAAGCATGACCGACGATATAATATTCGAGGCGCTCTGTGTTGAATTGAGAGCTCCTGGTACTCGGGAGATTCCACCCAGAGGTGAGAGCAGTACTCTATGTGAGGTCGAATTTGCGCTTTGTATAGTTTTAGACGATGGACCCACATGAGTACCGTCTTGCTTTGATGAGCACACCTAAGCTTTTTAGTTGCAAATTTCGCTTTACCGCGATTTATAATTGACCGCGAAACTAAACGTGGCTCGAAACATCAACGCCAAGTATTCCGATACTAGCTTTGGTATAATAAAATACATCAAACGCTTTCACATTTTTTAATTGATACCTACACGTAAACTTTACAAGAAAAATATCATTATTTCCAATATGTATTCGATTTTTATGTTGGATATATATATTTATATATACATGTATTATATCCTACGTATATAATATTATATAAACATACCTAAATGTTAATTAATATTACACGATATTATTGATGAACAAGAGCACTAACTATTAGGTTTCAGATTCCAGTTTGTATCTCTGATTGTCTCTGTATAATTGGATACAGAAAAAACAAAATAAATAATTTTGCAAAAATTAAAACAAAAGATTTCCGTAAGCACACTACTGGTTTGGAATAAAATTGTGTAAAAAAACTTTAAAAAAATCGTCCATAACTTCTACCAATATTTGATTCCGTATAATCTCAGTGATACAGCGTTATAAAATAAGTGGGCTGTACTTGCAGCCGTGCTCAGAAGAACCTATATCTAAAATGGGTGTTCGCTCAATATTTTATTTAATTTGCAAAGTAACTATTAAAAATAGCTGTCTAAAATTTTGTTTATCTCTTATAATAATACACGCTTACAAGAAAATAACTCATAGGTTTTACTTAGGTAGACAGGTATTGTTTAAACCGGTTAAATCATGTGGATATTTATTTCTGGAATTTGATACATATCTCTAAATATATTGTAGTAAGTTACGCATATACATAAGTATATATATATGCGTTGGTGGATTTCCCAATAGGCCAAGTAAGCTCAAGCCTAGGGTGGTAAACATTGCGGGCAGAAAAATTTTGTTGGTCAGGTATTTTTGGTAGTAGTGCCCTCTGTCCATAAACACGTCAACGTCAATAACTCAAAAATTATTTTTCCTCAACGCCTCGCAAAAAATTGCAGAGATAGATAGCGGAACCTCTTTCTATCTTAGGAGAGCAAAGGTATCAAATTCGTCTCTGGTTATATCGAGTGCTTGTAAAAGCCTACTTGAATAAAGTATATTTTGATTTGATTTGATTATATTTTGTAAAAATATGCTTTTATTTATTGTTTATTAGGAGTAACAATTGTTTTTTTTTTACTGTAAACGAGAAGACGAGTAGCAGCTACTAACACAAGCTCTCACTGTTTTACAGTTAGAATAACAACTGGCTGGCCGAAATTTTAAATAAACTTGACATTAAGTACTTAATATTAAGTTATATATAACGTAGGCACTAAGAGTTCGTTACATCATTATAGGGTAAGTGGTCGATAGGAGTCGATACTTTACGGCATCAACGATTATAGTATTTACAAAAATCCCATATTTTGTCAATATATAGGTACGTTAATTGTTTGTTACGCCACATTCAGCGTTTGATAAAACAGGCAGAGGTTATGACAAATTTTAAATTCTGTCCACCTTTTCATTTGGAATACATTTATGGTTACTAAGGTACTAGTTGTCGCTGACGGGATTGGTCAGGACGAAGGACAGAGTCCTTGGAGATCAAACTTCCTTCGCACGAAATTTCATAAAATTTTGTCGTGGTTTGGCCGTGAAAGAATGACAGATAGAGACAGACAGAATAAGTTTCTCGTTTATATATGTGTATTAAGCTTTTTTATAAACAACATCATCAATCATTCAAACGTCATAAATTTATATATGTAATATTAATATTTTTCACTTGTTTGTAATCAAGTCAATAGACCGAAACGTATGACTACAGTTTCACACTCTCAAACGAGATATAATTGACTCAATACCAACTAAAATACTAGCCGTGTGCCGACTGATAAAATTCTCCCTTAGGACCATGTTTTCTCAAATATTTTTTGTAACCTGCTAAGCTCATTCTTATTCCTACTGTTAATAAACCCGTTGGTTTTAGTCGGCGAGTTGAGTCTTTTTATTACACATGTACGTATTGTAGCTACTTGATAAAATCTGTTATATGCGTAATTTTTAAATATATAATTCAGTTTATCAGTTTTATGAATCATTATTAATCTTTTAATATTAAGATATGAAATAATAAAATATTTAAAATGAACTGTCAATATTATATATATGTAGGAAAATAATAAAATAAAATCCTCGTTAATTTCAGATGGTTATATTTAGAACCTATACTAAGTAATGCTGACGGGGACCTGGGTGTAAAGTTTCGAAAAGTGGACCAAGGTTTTAGGCAAGTGGCGCGGATTATCGAATCAGATCCTCGCCTTTCATCACTATTACAGTCTACAAGACTTCAAGCGATGCTTGATACTATATCCGAGCAATTAAACTCCTGTCAGTCAGCATTAAATGATTACATTGATGTAAGTGTCAAATAACTGTTATGAATTTCCGCTTAAACACTTACGCATTCGGCTTCATTTGAAAACATAACTGATTTTGATTTGTTGCAATGTACCTAATTAAGTCTTCATTCATTATGCAGGATAAACGTTCAACTTTTCCAAGATTGTATTTTTTGAGTGACGATGATCTGCTGGAGCTACTGGGTCAAGCACGAGCGGGAGCTGAGGGTAGCGAAACAGTAATGCAGTCTCATTTGAAAAAGTTGTTTCCTGGCATCACTGGCGTGCATCTCGGCCCAGGAGGCCTGTCGGTCACGTCTCTCTGTAGCCATTTTGGAGAAACGTTTCAATTAGACCATCCCGTTGATATCGACTGCTCTGTTGAGGTATATAATAATAAATTCGTAATATTATTTACTTCAATGTGTATTTCTCATTTATGTTAATTAAGTTAACAAAACACTATTAAAAAAATGCAGGTTTGGCTGAAAAATTTAGAACAAGAAGTACGTTCATCGCTGAAGAACATGGCATTAAAATGCTTGGTGGCAAATTCTTTGCAAGATCAAGATCCATTTTCGCTTCCGACGCAAATATTATGCTTAGCGCAAAATATTAGATTCTCTGAACAAGCAGAGAGGGCTATTACGTCCAAAGAACTTCACAAGTTAAAAGATATTATTGAAAAAGAAAACTTGTATTACGCAGCAGCCGAAACCGAAGATGAGTGTGAGAAATATAAAAAACAAGCTTTAATATTGCAGTGTGCATATTATGTGTCGATTGTGCAAAGTTTAATTAAAAATAATGTTGTGACAACTAGTGATTGGATTTGGCAGAAACAACTCAGGTGATGCGGTCTTTAAACTATATATAACGCATGTATATAGCGTTGGCTGCTACATCTCTAGCGTAGATTTTAGTTTTGCACAATCATCATTTCGTAGCCATCGTAATAACTTTTCATAAAAGATTAAATCAATTTTTATACCTTTTACTATATTTTTACTTTTTTAAGTTATTTCATATTAAGTACATTAAAACAATTCTATTGTTTTATGTCTCTAAGATATGTCCATCATTAATTTATACTTAATACGATTTAATCATATGGATGTTTTGAATAATGTTTATTAATTATGTTTATTTACTATTCTTATTTTATAATAATAATAATTTATTGCCATAAACAGAAAATGCAACAAAAATAAGCTTATATATATGAGGTCACAAAATAAGTATGACTATAATTAAATATCATTATTTGTTAAGTACTCCATTTACACGTGGCTTGGTACATTAATTTACTTACTAAGATTACAAATGCCTCAATTCAACATCTTAAATCATGAAAGGTGATAACAGCCTAACTTACAAACATAGTTTTTCGGTCAAATATTTGCAGAAATAATAATTTTAAAAACTTTGTCTATGTCAGTTGCTCCCCCCTCCCATTCTCGTAAACTAACTTCTATATATATCATATTACTTCATTATGTGTATATTATTCGTTTCTAATAAAAATATATAATTTAAACAAATAATCATTATTGTATAATGAATTAAGTAGATATAAATATACTGATATATAGTGCTTTCAGATTCTACCTACAAAACAATACAGAAGTCGTAGCTAAAATGGGCTTAGCTCAGATTTCATACTCTTATGAGTATCTCGGCGTAAATACTGGACAATTCGTGAGAACGGAAACGACGGATGAAAGCTTTCTTATTTTGACTCAGGTGAGTGTTATCAGTTGGAATGAAAAAAATCCAGTTAATCTCCCCTGTTATACGTTTAGTTTTTCGTTATTATCTATGATTAAGTATATCGTTAGCTATGAGTATTAACGGTGAAATGTTAAGAGAGCCGAGATGGCCGAGGGGCTAGAATCTTTACCTGTAATAGGTGTGCGGGTTCAAACCAATGAATTTCCATCTGCTTATTTTGTGTTTATAAGTCATCTCTTGCTGGGCGGTGAAAGAAAACATCGTGACATAAACTGCATGTCTCTGTGGGCCTTTAATAGGCTGTTAATTTAGCTTACTTTTTCTATTATGAAATATACACATATAATTGCTAAGTACTAGCATATAGCAATATAGTATGTAAGGTCAAATCAGCAATACATCTATTTATTTTTAAAGGTAAATGTTCATGTCTAAATATAAATGTAGAATAATTAATATTTGTATTTTATAAGTTTTAATGAATAAATATGTCAATTTGTTTAATAATTTGCGATTTTTAATAAAATTAATACGCAATTCGATATTTATGGCCGAATACAAGTTGATCTAATCAAATATTTTTATTTCTGTACCGAGTAATTCTTCAATCAAAATGTGACTGCATCTATCATCAACGATTACGCATATTACGTCTTTATATACCTATATATATTGTCAAGTGCTGCGTTGCCGCATTTACTTGTCCAATATAGTGGATGTACCTACTGAGTTGAACAGCGATTCACAGAACGATATTGAAACGTAAAAAAATAACTACTAATATCTCCACAACAACATCGAGAACAGCGGTCTTTTTTTTTCGTGATAAAAAATTAAATGTATGTATGTATGTAAAAAATGTATGAAATTTCTAAAAAAACTTTGTTGGCCGAGCATTGACTACGACACGTATACGTCTTTATGATTTTAGTTCGATTTCGTACTTTCGAACTTCCGATACAAATAACACGGAGTTAAATGAGATTTTTACTCTCAAATATTTCTTTCAAATCATCGGCTAAGTGCCTTTTTCTTTTTTTCAATCGATGCATCTTAATCAAGTCTATAATATATTCCAAATTTATGGTAGTTACACAGATAGATATTTACATACATCCATAAATATTTTTTGCCAAATAAATGTTGTATCTGTTTCTTTACAGTCCTTACACCTGGGGTTAGTGGGAAATCCTATCGGGCCCGCTGGAACAGGCAAAACGGAATCGGTTAAAGCATTAGGATGTTTATTTGGCCGACTGGTTTTAGTCTTTAACTGTGATGAAGTAAGTTTATACCAAATTAAGTTGTATAAGTATAAGAGTAAACTAATATATTTAGTGGATATAAAATCATCTCATCTCTATTGTTTAGTGACGCATTGACCATGAAGAATGCTTAATATTATACAGTGTCATGCCAATGGGTAGTGATAGCCCCTTCAACAGATTGTCCATCTAACGTTTACTATTGAATTGATTAGAACCAGGCCTTATTATTACGGTTATTAATGTGTTAAAAGTGTCTAAACTAACAACTGGGTAGAATTTGAACCTGTGATTGGAGGTTCATATTCAAGCAAGTATCACTGCATTTTTCATTTTAATTTGTTTTTATATTTAATTTCGTGATCAGCGCTAAAGAAAGTGATCGCGAACGAAATTTACGTGTCTGATCTAAATCTGTCACATTTGTACCGCGTTGGAGAGGCATGGGAAAAGGAGGATCACAAGTCTTGAGTATTAACATACTATAATATACCTCTTTCTATATCTGTTTCTTTCCTCTACCTTAAGGTTGCCTGGAAGAGATCGCTGTTTTAGCGATAAGGTGCATCTTTCTTAAACATGACTAAATGATGTGTTTATTGGTAAACAGTATTTTGACTTTATATAATATGTGCCTTTTTCTGTTAAAGGCAATGGATGCCGAATGCATGGGCCGGCTGCTGACCGGGGTCGCGCTGTGCGGTGCGTGGGGGTGCTTCGATGAGTTCAACCGTCTGTCGGCCGCCACACTCGCCGCCGTGTCGCACCAGTTTGCCTCGCTGCTGGCCGCCACGCGCCGCGTCGACCCGAACGGCGCCGGCGACCGCACGGCGCTTCTCAATGGCAAACAGGTACCTACCTGCAGAAAACAGGCGAAAATTATATATTAAACAATATATCTACATTATAACATTAAAGAGGTCAAATTTGTTAATGACAATGTAGAGGGTAATCTTCGGAATCAGTAATACAATTATAAAGCTATTTTTACTGTTTTCTAGCAGTATTATTATGAGTGATGAAGGGTATAAATTTAATTTATATTAAAAATTTTTCTTCATTAATAAATTTCACCCATGCGAATAATAACCCGAAATCATATACCCGAATCATATACAGGATATGTTAATATAAATGAAAACCATGACATCCCTCAGGTGATCGTGTCGGAATGGTGTGGCGTGGCGGCGACTATGAACCCGGTGACCCGTGGCTATGGCGGGCGACGCTCGCTGCCCCCTGCGCTGCAACACGCGCTGCGCCCGCTCGCCCTGCGGCCGCCGCCGCGCGCCGAGCTGGCGGCGCGCTTGCTGGCCGCGTATGCCGCGCAGCCGCACCTGCAGCCGGAGCGCCTCGCCGACGACTTAGACGCAGTCTTCACGCTAGCTAGGTGAGAGCCCAAATTCTTCAGGTGCCTTTAAATTGATATGAGGGAACCTATAGTTTTATGTAAATCAATCCAGGCCTACCGTTTACTAACCAAAATTAAATGGAACCTGCAATATGTTTCATAAGCCACGAAATATTATCCTAAAGTCCGTGAACGTGTTATGTTATACATAAAGCAGTACGTTGCTAAAATATAATAATAAGGAACAAAATTTAATATTTCATTGTACCTATTTCTTATTTTCTATTTTCCTTTCTTCTTTGTTCAATTTAGAAGGATCACTAGTTTGGTGGTTTTCAATAACCTACCACTGGCTTCAGATCTGATGAGTTTATAGGTTTCACAAAAATACCTAATTATACATACCTGTGACATAAGATCGAATACGCTTTTTAAATGAATAATCATTTAAAAGAAGGTATTTTAACCCTTACACTTTATATTCGAAAATTACATACTTTAACATTATTTTCACTAACTAGTGGAAGTAAACATCAGATAGCGCTTATAGCGCTTATAGCTTATATATGCTAATGCTAATATTTTTCCGACATAAGTATGTCCATCAGTGAGTCTAATATCCCAAAATAATCGATATCACTGGTCGTAATTCAAGTTAGGTATTTTAATAAAGTGAAGCAATATTTTCTGACGAATATTCTTTTAACTTGAATCCCCAGCACGCTGCTGAGCGCGCAGCGGCACTACGACTGGGGCCTGCGCGCGCTGAAGGCGGCGGTGGGCAGCTGCGGCGCGGGGCTGCGCGGCGCCGGCGGGGCGGGCGGCGCGCGCGCGGCGCTGCGCGACGTGCTGCGCCTCAACAACCTGTCCAAACTCACGCGCCACGACGCGGACTGGTCAGCGCTCTCTCGGCCTCGTTTGGTGAATAATCCAATTTGAGTAATTGTGTTATTGTTTCTAATTCATATAATGATTGACTTTTCAGTTTTGAAAATATTTTGGCCATGGTTTTCGCTGAAGTACCGGAAAAGGAATCGGCTACAGATCCTCTCTATATAGCGCTCGAGGATACGGTCGGTCGGCTCGGTCTGGTGAATAACGAGTTTCAGGTGCGAGTCAATATTAAATAGTCACTTATGATCATTTAGATTCGTTAGTACACTAACTGATGACTACATATATCAATGTAATATGATCATTTTAAATATTTGTAGATTCGAAAATGCATGGAGCTCTATGAACAGTTACAACAACGAATGGGTGTAGCGATTGTGGGTCCTCCAGGATCCGGTAAAAGCACTATTCGGCAAATATTAAAAAGTGTAAGTGTTTAAGTTTGTCTTTAAGACTTTAATTTTTAATAACCATGTCTTAGTATGTTTCTGTTACTTAAAACTATTACATTTTTGCAACTACTTCTTCATTATATAATTTTTATTCAATTATATAACTTCTTATAGAAGGGTAAACCGCTTCGTTACGTAACGCGATTCGCCGCCAGTCTGTCTGGCTTCCCTTTCTCTTACGCATACGACAGCGGTAGGCAGACTCCTCACTTCTGTCGGGCGTTCCGAGATGCTATCTTATTTTTTTTTAATTTTCTTTTTATCAATGTTTCAGGCGCTGACGCAGCAAGGTAAAAACATAGTGGAATACGTAATATGCCCAAAAGCGATGTCCCGCAGCTGGCTGCTCGGACACATCGAGCTCGACACGCGCCAGTGGACCGACGGCGTCATTTCAACCGTCGCGCTCGAAGTGGCCAACCAACCGGAAGGTACCCGAGATATCGACTTGCTGTGATACTGACATTGCTTTGAATTTGTAAACTTAAAAGTGATTGCCAAAACTGATTACATTAACCTATAAAAGTACTTATTAACAAAGACAGTAATTTACTATTTTATATACTTAGGACCTTAATAAGTCCCCATAAGTATAAAATTACATAGATAACCACATTGAACAAAGATTAAATACAATGTTTGTATTCTAAAATAATTGCGTACAGTAAGACTTATGGAGGTTGCAAAGAATCTGCTTATCGTTTGAATTCGGTTAATGTTCATTCAGACGTATGGTCGTGGGTCGTGTGTGACGGCGACATAGATCCGGAATGGATTGAAGCTCTCAACTCCGTACTCGACGACAACCGCCTCCTAACACTGCCGTCGGGCTGGCGAGTTCAGTTTGGACAAAACGTTAACTTCATCTTCGAGACGCACAGCTTGGAATACGCTTCGCCTGCGACAATTTCGAGAATGGGAATAATATTGTTTAGGTATAATATTTATTATGTTATTACGTGAGTCGTATTATAATGTGAATACAGCACCTTCTTTTGAATTATTGCCCTTAGTCGTAGTGATTCAAAATATGCTATTAAACAGTAGCGCTTGCAGAAATGTCGTTTGAGACCGGCTTAACCATTTTGAGTATTCATAGATTCTAGCAGAAGCAACAAAAAAAACTCACCAATGCTCACGCTCGCACGCACGCTCAAAATACTATTAATTTTCATTTATTATTTAAAAGGTGTCCTAATAAGGACTGTCAATACTTATTAATATTTTATTTTATTATTATTGTTATTTTTATTGTTTTACAGTAACGAAAACCATTGCTCGCAAGAAATTTTAGATAGATGGGTACAAAGCAAGGAATTTGATAATGATACTGCAAAATCAGCTATTCCATTTTTGAATCTAACCTTAAACAAGTGTCTAAAGTGGCTGACTGTACATCAAGCTGACGTCACAACGAAAGATTGTCACATGTCTTTGGTAAATTAATTAGATTAATTTGTTCTTCTTATGATGACAACATATTTTAATGACATTATTATTCAAATTTAATTAAATGGATAACTAAAATTCAAGACATTGTTTTAGGTGAGACAAATATTATCGAACTTCGAATATATAGCACAAGAAATTACGTTCAAAAATAATCCGCAAAGTGCAGAGGATATGGTTTGGTCAGCAGTACAACTCAGTACTATGGGAATCATAAAACAAAGCGCAATCGACAGTTTCTATGAGGAGGTATGTTTAAATGCTAAAAAATCCTTGAAATATTCACATGATAACAAAAGCAAAATTAAATATTAGTCACTTCTGATACTACTAATGTTTTAATATTTTTTATTTGCTTATATAATATAATAATTCTTATTTTAAATTATATTCGTGTAGCTGGAGATGCCGCTCGCGGCAGGCGGCGCGGCGGGTGGCGTGGCAGGCGGCGCGGGGGTAGGCGCGGAGTGGGCGGAGGGCGTGCTGCGCAGCGCGCGCGTGCGGGCGTGCGAGCCCGCCCTGCGCGCCGCCGCGCACGCCGCTGCGCACGTCGTCATCATCGGACCGGAGGCGAGCGCCAAGACGTGAGAACATCTATAGAGACTAGCTGAAGATGTAGTACAATGGATTTTATTTTATATTTGTAGGCCCCGCTTCAAAATTAATAGTAAAAGAAAAATAATCAATAATATTTTCAAAGACAAGTAATACAAACAGATTTTACGCTTTATTTGTAAGTTATTATTGACGTTTATTGTTTATTATATTTTTAACTTAAAAAAAAAGCTATCTTAGTAAAATTAAAAAAAGTTTTTAACGTCCATTTGTAAAATCATAGTAAAGGTGTTAAGTCGATGAAAACAAATCATAGTAAAATGAAAAAAAATTTTTTTTTTTCAGTCTTTTAGCCGAATATGTTTTAAGGGAATCCAACTCTACTATAATAACAATCAACTGCACTCCAAACCTAGAACCGACGGACATCATTGCAGAGCTAAAGCGGGTAAAATGATTATATGCATTTTAGTTTGCGAAGTTGAGGATTAAATACAATAAATGAAGTGTACATTAAAATATGAATGAAATAAAATATTTGTTTAAAATTATTATTCTAATAACTATCTCCGTCTTATGAAACTGCGAGATCGATATATCTGTACTACTACTAGTAGGGAAAAAGAAGTACGCATCAGCTTATGTACAAGGCACGTTACCTTATAATTAGGTGATTTTAACATAAATATTATGTGTGTAACAGAAGAATGCCGTTGGCGGCGCGGGGCGGGGGGCGGGGCGGGGCGCGGGGCCCGTGCTGCTGGTGCGGGCGCTGCACCGCGCGCGCTGCGACGCCTGGGGTTCCTCGCCGGTGCACTCCTTCCTGCTGCAGGTACGCCACTGTCATATGTTAAAAACCTTAGTCACGATCAAATCAACAAACAAACAAAACTTACCAACGAATCGTGTCAATGTTGTTATTATTTTAAGGCCTAGGTTATAACAGTTATTTTGTCTATGTGGGATTGAAACGGGTGGCTAGTAAGTCAAATTTTAGATTAAGCGTGTCAGTGGTAGCATTCTTTTTAATATTTCATTATGTATTGAGGAGCGATGATGATGTTAAAGAGGTTATCTGAGGGATATATTTTCATAAATTTATTGTTCCGCCGCACCGCAAAGACAAGCTATATCTGAAAAATATGTATCGCCCCTCTATAATTCTGTCGCGGGGTTCGCTCGGTGTCAGGTGATACAGCAGCACGGGTTCTGGTGGCGCGAGGAGGGCGCGCCGCAGTGGCAGCCGACGGGGCGCGTGCGCGTGCTGTGCACGGCCGAGCAGCCGCCGCGCGCGCGTCTCGCCGCCGCGCTCGCGCACGTGCACCTGCCGTGAGACGCTGTCTTGGATTGTTTATTAATACAACACGACGACTATTATTAGCCTGATCATGATTCAAAAGAACTGAACAACCAAATTTTTCGTCTAAAATCATTTTCGCAATACAATTGACCCTCGATAACCTTTCTCAGTCTAGTCGAAAGTAACACTATCTGCTATCTCTTTACGATTAATCCGCTGAACCGATTAAGATGAAGTTTGGTTTGGAAACAGTTTTAGTCCCGGGAAAGGACACAGGCTACTTTTTTTAATTCACCCCTTGAGGGAGTAAAATTAGGAGTGGCAATGCACAAACATAATGAAACGTAGCCATAGCTGACCTTAACTTCGATTCGCGGTTCATATTAGTAATCTTGTTCATCTCAATACTTAAATTTATATTTGAATTCTTTAACATTTGTAAGTTTATTTTATTAAACCTTTTTTAAACTATTTTTAAATTATTTTGGTAAAAAAATACAATAATTATAATAGTGTTTTTGTGATAATAAGTAGGCAAGTATGTCGCTTTCTAATAAAAATGTTTCCGTTTATTTTTAGTGAGGCTGACGATGATGAGTTACTCGAACTATCGAGAAGCTATTTGTCAGAGAGTGTCCCCAAAAACATAACGGAAAACGATATTTTTAATTTATCTCGTAATATGATATCATTGTACAAAGAGGTGAGAATCACTCTTGTAAAGTTACATGTTCATTTGAAATAAAAAATTAAATATTTACAAAAGCAAACTTCATTAAATTTCAGGTAACAAAAACTTTCCACTCGAAACCTCATTACAAATGGAACCCGTCTCACCTCAAACAATGGTGTGAAAACATAAAATGGTTTTCTCCTAACGATTTACAGCAAGTTGTCACGGTAGTAAAATTTTATAACAAAAACCTTCAAATTAGTTAGCAAAATGATTTCCTTAGAAATGATTCTTCTTCACTTCCTGTAGTCTAATCTTTTCCAAAGTGATATATCTTAGCTTTCAATGAAATAATCGAGCTTTTGATTTTTTAAGGAATGAGTAAATATATAAATGGGTGTCTTGATACTGTTTATTCATACCAATGACTAAGTAGTTAGTAATTTAATCTAAACCTTACACACAGGCTGTCAACCGTGAGAATAAGACTGAACTTATTATAAATCAGTTAAATTATTCTTTCGAAATCATCTATCCTTTGTACGCATGTTAATTTTCATGTTATGTTTTTTTTTTATTCTAGGCCTTGAATGCAATGGCGAATATTATATTCAAAAATAGATTGGTCACGGATGAAGAAAAATCTGAATATATCACAATAGCTCAAAATTATTTTAAAACTGACAATAATATATATTTCATACCCAAACTCCGCAATGATGGTGTTTATTTGGTAGCCGTGGATTACAAGGATTGGTACGAAAACACTCAGAAATTAATCAACCAGTGTTGTAAGTTTTACTTTATAAAATGTAATTTAAATAAACCTGTGCCATGATTTAACTTTATATAACTATTTTAAAAGTATTACCTTTGCGAGTTTTCTATGACTATATTAAATATACGTTACGCAACTCAAATGGCAAAGGGAGTTTCGGTTAGTTTGAAACTCCGATAAAGGTAATATTATCGATCAATGTTCTGTATAATGTTCGTAATCGATCAATGTTCAAATGTATTGTATAAGCGTTTATTATTTTAAAATAATATAATTTTCAGTGACCGATGACGAAAACTGCTTCGGTGAATCTGGTATAGAAGTCTGCGCTGAATTGTCGGTTTTGATTCCGGTCATCGCACTCGCAGTGAGATCTCTCTTTCTATAAATCAGTAGAGTATAAGTAGCGAGCAACACTGAGGTGGCCACGCGTTGCAGCTGAACGGCGGCGGCGCGAGCTGCGCGGGCGGCGCGGGCGCGGGGCGGCGCGCGGCGGCGCGGCTGCTCGGCGCCGTCGCGGGCGCGCGCGTGGCGCTGCTCGACCGCGGCGCGCTCTTCCACGTCGGCTTCAAAAACGTTCGCCTCTCTCGATACTTACGCACACTCTCGGTGGCCTTGACTCTCCACGAAATATTATTATTTCAAAGCTCGCTCTTGCCGCAGAAGTGTCTCACCGTGAGATCATCGCATCAGAATAGCCGTTTGTAAATCGGTTTCTTAGAGAATAAAGAAGGACGGTGACAAACGGTGACATTGTATAGATAGAAAACGGCAAAATAAACAATAGTCAATATATTCTCATTTGGAAAAGGTATATCTATACATATAGTAAAACTGTAACTGATCGATATCTGTATATAGAAGGTATTAAAAAAAACTATTAATATTAACGCAAAAGGTCCTATAATTTTTTTTTTTTTTGCCTGTTTTTCGGTTTGACTGTTGATCTGCGCGTTTACGACAACATAGGCAGTTTTTTTATTAATTCACCTCCGAAGGGTTAAATTATTAAAAAATACGACTACATAGTCATATAGAGTAATAATAGCCATGACAAAACCTCATACGGTGTTGTCGCACGTGGTAACGGTAGAAATATGGACACTAATGAGAAATGAAATGTATAAATTTGATTTAATGTAGTATCTTAACAGAAATAACCAACTCGATTTTCATTTATTAATAGACAACGACATTTAATAATTTATAAATAATATCTCATTAGGCGTTGACGTCGGCAAGTGAAGGTACCCGTACGTTAATAGTGTTGTGCGAGCCGGTAGTTACGGACGACTTACTGGCGTGTGTCGAGGCCTTCTTGAGCGCCACCTCCATACATGCATTACCTATGAGCATCATTCCATCCTCCGGACCAGCGCAGCAGACAGAACAAACGTTTATAAGTAAGTTTAAGACATGCTAATTGTTGCAAACATGTTTCGAGTACGAATTTGAGCAGGTTCCTTTAAATTTATTTCAGTGATTTTTAACGTATTTTATAATATGAATGTTTCAAGTGATGCTCCAAATGAAGGCTTTGCAGGCGATTATTGAACTCTGTTGAGATGCTATGTGATATTCATAAGTACATATGTATTATGATTTCATACATGTATGGCATCTCTTAAATATTTAACGATCAATTATTTCATATCTTGTGTTAGCTTCTCTTCAACATCATTAATACAAAAACTTTATTCAATTTATATTTTATTTTAGTGTTTAATACATTATTTCAGACATGAAAAATAACTTAGGTATAATGATTTGCTTGGACAAAGACCAGGATAACTTGACCGGATTGCTAGATTCCTATCCGCTGCTATACAACAATAACTTTTTATGCTGGCTCTCACATTGGTCAGACGAAACCTTGAAAGACATGCCGGCACTTCTGATACAGAGGTACATTCCGTTGTTGCACACTGTGTGATCACTGCACCACGTTGCGTGTTGAGAGGTAGTGTATTAGCACCTTATGCACGTATATTAGAATATTATTTCATGTATGTGAGCTTATGATAATAAAACGTAATAATAATCTTCGAATTATTTTTGGTGTCATCTTCACTCATATTATCAAGATAAATAGTTTATTGTTTTTGCGTTACATATCCCATTCATTAGGAATTCAATAGATCAGTATGACAAAATAAATTTAGGCTCGATAATAATTCTCCAACAAATATATATCTCAATCCCTCGCAATAATCTGTTTATTTCTTGTGACACATTATTTTTTTTTTCAAAAGAGGAATCAACGTATTTATGCCAGTCTTAAATATGTTGGTTCGGTGATTATGGTGATTTCGGTTACAACAATTATATGTAATAAGAATGTTATATAATTAATGATGATATTCTATGACATATAACTCCGTGTTGGAAGTTAGGGTTACTCGCTAACACAACAATAACACAGGTGAAACCGCGTTGAGCAGCTAGTATTCATGTTATTTATCAATTCCAGTTATATTTATAGATTATAAATTATGTCTGTGTTTTATAGTTATTAAATTTACCACTGTCTGTAACTAAATGACATAATTAACGCTAAATATAATATGAGAAATAGACTTTAAAATATATATTTTTAGGTTATCGAAAGAGAATGCTCTAGAAATGTCTCAAGATGATATGAAAAGCATTCCAGTACAAGGGTTCGTTGATATATACAAGAGCTTAGACGCAGAGCGAGTGCGTACACCTTCTCGGTATATGCATTTTATAAAGACGTACTACAAAATTTTCAATATCAAAAAACAAGCCCTACTACAACGGCGCGATACCTTATGTGTAAGTTTAATGTATGACAAGTTAGCAATATATACGCGCCTTTATCGATATAATCATATAAATTTATTTAAATAAACAGGCTGGAGTGGAAGCACTTCGTCGCGCTCGTAGTGAGGTAGCGACGTTACAGGACGAGGCGGCGGAACAAGAGGTGGCTTTATCAGAGAAACAGGCAAAAGCAAATCAAGCTCTGGACCAGATAGGGGCCACGGTACGGGCTACCACTGATAAGAAGGAGGAAATGTATCAGCTGAAGAAGAATATCGAATTGGAAAATGAAAAACTACAAATTCAGTAATATACTTATGACTAACTTTCAAATAGGTTTTTATACAAACGAATGATTAAAGAAGCGATCTTTTTTCACAGAAAAAAAGAAATTGAAGAAGAATTAGCTTCAGTGGAGCCAGTCATAGCAGCGGCCCGGGCGGCGGTCGGCGACATAAAGCCCGAGTCTCTGAGTGAAGTCAGTGTTTCATTATGTTGCACTTCGGCATAACCGACACCAATAATGGAGTATTTGTAGCTCGTATTTGTAGAAGGATCTCATACCATGGAACTCGGAACGAATATGATATCTATTGCACTCTTGGCGCTTAGATAAATCGTTCGCGAGCTTACATTGCATCTGTTTGAATATTCATTCGAAGTAATAATAAAAAATGTAAATTATTGCGTAATAAATAAAGATAATGTCATTAATTCACTCAATATAATGTACGATATAATACACAAGTATTTACGATTTGAATATATCATGACTTTCACTAAATAATTATAAAATATATACTTTAAAAAATATGACATACAAGTAAATACAAAAATGGTAGGTACGTTCCCTCCGTGCTCCTCCCGACGTGGTGCGCGACGTGCTAGAGGGCGTGCTGCGCCTCATGGGAATCGCTGACACGTCCTGGCACTCCATGAAGAGTTTTCTCTCCAAGCGTGGCGTCAAAGAGGATATACGGTAACTTCTCATATTTATAATCAAAGGAAGTTATATATAGGGAATTCCTTATCGCGTGATCCTCGGCTCCGACAGCGAATACTTATTTGTCTATACGAATACTAGTCGTGAAGTAAACTTATAATTCATAGAGTGTAAGGGTCCATAATAAGCTAAGAGCGGCCGTCAACGCTCACAGATGCCTGGACGCGCGCCAGATCAGCCCCGAGGCGGCGCAGTCGGTGGAGCGCCTGCTGCAGCGGCGCGGCGCGTCGTTCGAGCAGGCGGCGGCGCGCCGCGCCAGCGCCGCGTGCGCGCCGCTCGCCGCCTGGGTGCGCGCCAACCTCGACTACGCGCGCGCGCTCGCCCGCGTGCGCCCTCTGCAAGACCGACAGCGGCAGCTGCACGGGTACCCGCGCCTTCTCGGAGACTCCTCGCTTGTAGTTCCAATCCCCTAACGCGATCTGCGATCTCCGAATAGAAACCTCAAGCGAGCGGAGGACGAGCTGGCCGCTCTGTCGAGCGGGCTGGCGACCGTGGACGAGCGCGTGGCGGCGCTCAAGGAGCAGCTTGGGCGACACACGCGCGAGGCGGCCGCCATCGAGCTGCGACTGAGCACCGCCGTGCAGACCATCAGCGCCGCCAGCGACCTGCTCGACCGGCTCGCGCACGAGTACGACTCGTGGGAGAATGATGTGAGGGAAGCCAGATATCAATGCGTAGCTTTAATCTACTGTAGAAACTACTTATTTCGAATAATTTTTATCCATTTATAAAATTTACTAATAATTTCGCACGGTTTAAACTTAATTAATTTGTTGCAGCTGCAAAATATTACGATTGAAATATTGGAATTGAATCAACGGTCTCTTTTAGCAGCTGGATATCTCACGTATCTACCTGACCTGACCGAACCGCAAGCTCGGTAATTACAAAAAGGAATTTATATTTGATATTTAACCTAATATCTGTTTTATAATATCTTTATCCCATTTATAAATCGATAGACGGTCCAGAAAATAGGGATAATTCTAACTAAAAACAATTATTAAATATAACAATAATAATTTAAGAATGAGGTGTTGCATTTCAGGAACTACCTTTCAAAATGGTGCTCATTGATAAACTTCGAGGATACGTCGTTCTCGTTGATAAATTTCTTGTCAACTCCCGAAAAGCAATTAAAGTGGGAAGCAAATGGCCTACCTTTAGATCAATCGGCTTTCAAAAATGCCGTTTTCGTTGAACAGGTGATTGGATATATTTTGTCGTATCTTAATCGTCAAAAATTCTCTTATTTTTTCAAAATATATGAATTTGTAGAAATAAGGAGTATTGTGCCGATTTGGTACGTAACGGCACATATAAATAATATACCATAATGCAGAATTATATTCAAACTAGAGTTACATTTGTTATTTTTCCAGTATTTGGAACAGTCGTCCACTCTGACGCCGCTTCTAGTGGACCCGGAGGGCGAGGCGGAGGTGTGGCTGCGCAGCACGCTCGCGCACGCAGACTTCGTGCCGCAGCACGAGCCGCGTCTCGCCACTGCGCTGCACCTCGCGTTGAGGTAGACATTTTTCGTTTATTTTCCATCGAAAGAGTAGTACATAGATTTTATTTACACAAAAAGGAATGTGAGAGGACATTTAAAATTGCCCAGTAATTAAAATAAATGTGCAAGAAAGTAACATTGGTGTACTATTTTTTATAGTTGTTATTCCATTTAAGCATTTTAAAACAATTTGATATATTATAACAAGCTAAGATTATTTACATTTAAACAGTTCAATATACATTACATAACAGTTTAATATAATGAATTGATGTCATTAAATACGACATACAAAATCAATCAATATTATAAAAAATATTTTTCTAGACTACTTAAAAATGTTTTTGCTTAACACTTTTATAATTGACCGATTTCGTACTTACTAAAAGATATTGCTATAATGTGAAGCGCAGTAGTGACATTGTTGTGTAAGTAAAGTTAGAACCGATGTGCCTCAAATTATATCATTTACTTTTTACTCTAGGCATTTTTCTACTTCTATTATTGAAATCCTACATCTATCATTTTTTTAGACTGGGTCGTACTCTAGTCATAACGGAGGTGGAGTGCATAGAAGAGTGGTGGTGGAGTACTATGCGAGGAGCGGCGGGAGGGCGCGCGCGCGTGCTGCTCGCCACGCGCAGGCCCGCGCTCGCCGGCGACGTGGCCACGCACTGCCGCGCCGCACTCGCGCCGTTACACTTCACCGCGCGTCTGCACGCACTCGTAGGTACGTGTCGCAGACGATATCGCTCGTTTGTCCTCGGTATACCAACACCGTAACAACATTGTAACGCTTGTATATATAACACTAGATCAACTGGTACACGGCGCATTTTATAAACAAAATCCAGAGATGAAAGAAAAATCGAAGGAAATTAAACTAACAAAGGCCACGCTACAGAAACGACAGCACGAGTTACAGGTGAGAAAAAAAAGCCTGCATTACTAAAACATTCGATAGTATCTCTAATACACATAATGTCGGAGAACTGTGAAACGAAAAGTGATATGATTTTTCAAACGTCTGTCAGGAAAACCTCCTAAGAGACCTATCGGGCAACGCGGACATACTGCACGACGCGAACCTGCTGGCGGCGCTGGAGAAGACGCGCAGCACGAGCGCCACTATCTCGCAGGCGCTGGACGAGGCGCGCGCGCTCGAGGCGCACACGCGCGCCGCGTGCGAGGCGTACGCGCCCAGCGCCGCGCGCGCCGCCTCGCTGGCGCTGGCGGCGCGCCTCGTGACCGCTCTGCCGCCCGACACGCTACTCGACGTCTTCGTCGGTGCCGTCGCTAGGTCGGAGGTGCGTAGAACATTTGTTTCACGATAACTGTTATCGTTCCATTGCAATCGATGTGCTATATTAATATGAACATATAGCGTTATTTGTACAGTATGTCAAACTTTGCCAATTAATACATTTGAGTGTTATGTTTAAATATTATTAATCGATGATGAAAAGTATTTATTAATTTTTGATGTTTAACGTTTAATATAATCATGTAAAATAGCAACTCATAAGTCCACGTAAGTGGCTGCTTGAATGGAGTTTATGCATGCAATATTATAATTAATCAGCTTATGATTTTAGAGTAATCCGAAAAATATAAATAATGACGAAGTTGTAAAGTACTTCACGCGAAAAATCATAGAACGTGTGTTGTTGAGCCTGCACAAGAAAGACAAGTATATCGTCGTTATGCATCTGTTGCGACAGGTTTACGACAATCTTATTCCAGAAAAGGTATTTCTTCTTACAATTATTGTTTATTTGTTCGTTTATAAGTTAGTGAGTTCGTTATAATCGAATGTTATTGAAACACACGTGGGCCATACCCGAAAATAAACAACTTAAATTCGGGCAAAATTTGTTGTTTCGAATTCGTACACAGTGGTGGAGAAAAACATCGTGAAAAAAATACCTGCATGTGTAAATGTGGTGGAATCAGCCCCCAATTTACTCCTTACAGAATCAATCTTTGCCTAGTAGAGGCATACTCACGGGTTGTTATTTATTTACTTATTATGAGTAATATTCTTATTAATAGATAAAGTATTGTATGTTTTATAATGATCTATATCTGTATTAAAGGTGATAAATATTGATTATCGTTACAGCTTTGGCAAATATTTATCGGAAATTTCAATCTCATTGAAATTGATAAAGATCTCACGAGAACGATGAAAACTCAATTCCAGTGGATAACAGACGATTGTGTGAAAAGAGTTGCACAAATAAAGGTATTTTTCCATATCCATTAAAGTAAATTATCATGCGATACAGGTTTATGCAATATATCTAAAATACGAATTATTGCCAGGTTCATGATGAGAACTTGTTTAATCGCCTCTCTCTCGGGACATCCGACATGTGGCTGGAATTTCAAAAGTTGGGAGATCTACACATCCTGAGTAAGCTAAATCTGGAACCATTCGAGTGCGTCGTCGCAGTGGCGGCGTTGCGACCGGAGAGCACGTATCGAGCCATCGTATCATTCGTCGATCAAGTGTTAGGTACGGAAACACATGAACAACTCAGCAGCGATGCTTATGTGTTTCGAGTTACCGACATTGGTTTTGGAGACAGATTTTAACTCACGGGTGTGCGGCGCAGGCGCGGGCGCGGTGTCGGGCGCGCACACGGCGCAGCGCGCGGCGCTGTGGTCGCAGCCCGCGCGGCCCGCGCTGCTGCTGGCGGCGCACGCGCACGACGTGCTGGCCGCGCACGCGCACGCGCACTCGCGTACGCTCACTACGGTAACGTGCTTAGGGAATCGATTTGATCATCGAATTCCGACTGTTAAAATAATAAATTAAAATTCGTGGAGTATAAAAACTGGGATTGTGCCTAAATCGTCGTTCGATTATCGGCTTCTGTTCAGGTGATTTTTCAAATTCGCCTTAAATGTTAACATTGAGTTATGACATGATACAACAAAAAACCTGTTTTTATTTTTGGAAAACAAAACCGACACCTAATATTATAACTCCATGCCCTCAGGTGGGCATCGACGAAGGAATGAATGTGTGGGAAGCGGCTTTGGAGACATCTCGAGGTGGAAGCTGGCTCGCTATAAGAGTCGGTGCTTCGCCATTTACACGCGATCTGTTATCATTCGTTGTGTCACTGTCGGAGAGACCAGTAAGTGAGACAAAAATATCTTTAGTTTTAGTCGTATGAATGAGAAGCCTTCAAATGCGATAATTTTTGCGGTATTTATAAGTCGGTAATTAATCTGCAAATCTTATGTGGAATTATAAAATATGCATTATACATATTTTATTGTTTATTTCCAATAAATATAATATAAACTCATAAATTTAACATTTTAGGCGAGCGATTTTGGTGACGATTTTCGATTATGGATACTGGCGGAAGATCGTGACATTCCATCGACGTTATCCACGAACTGTGTCAAAGTCGTCCTTGAAGTAAGTTTTAAATATTATTTATTTTAAAATCACCTACAACCTTATATTTACGATTTAGAGAAAAGGAGAAGAGTATTAAAAATAGTTAAGAAAAGTACATGTGAGAAAAATGTTAATTAATTTCTAATAGGCTCTGTAGTTAAAAGCACACGTTTACCTCTCGTTTGAAATATAAATATCTATGTCCAGTCACCGGAGGGCGTAAAGCGCAACGCGTGCGGCACGCTGAGTGCGTGGACGCGCCTGCGAGCGGACGCGACGCTGCTGCGACACCTCGCCGGCCTCGCGCTGTTCCACGCGCTCGTGCAGGAGCGCCGCGCCTACATCCCGCAAGGTGAGCCACTCTCCCCGAGAGCCCGCCCGGCTCCGAGCGGCGCTGACGGCTGCCTGTCGCAGGTTGGAGCCAGTGGTACGGCTGGGAGTGGGGCGACGTGAGCGCCAGCGCGGCGGCGGCGCGGGCGGCGGGCGGCGAGGAGGCGGCGCGCGAGCTGTGCGGTGCGTTGTACGCGGCGCGCGTGGAGCGGGCGCGCGACCGCAGCGTGCTGCACGCTCTGGCGCGGCGCTGCCTGCGCGAGCCGCCCGCTCCCTGGCCGCGCAGCGACCGCCTGCAGGTGTGTGCTCGAGACTCACTATTCCTGTAGCATTTTAACGGTATTGATATATCTTACGATCGTTTAGAGTCACTGACATCCGTATACTATATTCACGAAATTATTTTGGATTACGAATGGAAGAATTGTTTGCGAGACGTTATTAAAGGCGTCCCCATTAAAACGTTTCGTAAAATTCGCAGTTTTGATATATTTAAAGTAAAAAAAAAGATACCGAGTGAGATACTTTGTAAGTTGAAAAAATAAGCGTATATCTCATTTCGAGCTTGTTCCATTTTCGGTAACTCGTAGAAAATTGATACATAAAATAAAAAATCTCTCAGCTCTTAGATTATTTAAACGCTTAAAAATCTTTCATTAGGACTACGTAACGGCTATGGAGGCACTACCCGATATCGACTCACCGGAACTGCTGCAACTGCCGGCCAATTGCCGTGTGGCGTGGGAAAAGAACGCCGCTGATAATATAATTGCAGGATTAAGAGGTGAAAGAAGGGTTTATATAGAAATAATATTTCAGTACATTACGAAACAAACTTTTGTTTATACAATATGACAAATTTAATTTTAATATTAACGGTACCTGTCTGTGAACATCGTCGTTTCACGTGTTTCCTGTTTATGTCGTGTGCACATTCCGACATCCTAATTTGGTAATGGCACACTATATTAGATAATTCAATTTTTTTTTTTTAGCTTTAGCAGCCCCTAAATGTCCTACTGCTGGGATAAAGGCCTCCTCTCCCTTTTGAGGAGAAGGCTTGGAGCATATTCCACCACGCTGCTCCAATGCGGGTTGGCGGAATACACATGTGGCAGAATTTCGTTGATTTGAGACACATGCAGGTTTCCTCACGATGTTTTCCTTCACCGCCGAGCACGAGATGAATTATAAACACAAATTACGCACATGAAATTTCAGTGGGGCCTGCCTGGGTTGAACCCGAAATCATCGGTTAAGATGACCGCGTTCTAACCACTGGGCCATCTCGATAATGAGCTACAATACAGAATAGTCAAAAACTCTGTGTATATGAGTATATTTATAAAAATACTCTTACTTTTGTTTGATATGATGTGATATTGTCCTAACCGATTTCGGCTACGGCCGCCAATCTGAAAGGAGACCGGTCAGATACATTGGACTTATTACAGTGCAAAGGTGTGTGTGCGCAAATACAAGTGAACTCTATTGACCCGAATGGACGGCAAATCCGCCACGACCGGAAAGAGTTGACGTAATACCAACGGCTTTACGTGCTTTCCGAGGCAAGAGCGTATGCAGACTCCCAATCATATTTATAGAAAATAAAACTTATATTGTATCAATAATGATAAGAAAATATATAGAAATAAATTTAACCAAAGGTTTTATGTTATCATATTTTCTTCGAGATCGATATTATGTTATGCGAGTCGAGTCATTATCTGTTGTATTTTATAAATCTGAAATCTTACAAAGACTTCCGTAAAGCAGTAATAAAATACAATCCATACACCATATAACAATACTTAACTGTTTCAAATATTCGTGTGATAATAAATAAATAACGTACATTCTAAAACTCTATTTCATTTTGGTTTACAGAATTAAACTCGACCGTCAATACAAAAATGAGTAACGATATAACACCGGTGAAGACACTTTTATCATTATGGAAGAAAATGATGTCCGGAAGTCCTCTCATTAAAGCTGATTATCACGTTGAAAAGGTACTCTATTCTATAATTCCTACTGATGATGATGTCCTCCTACACGATGTAGGTTATGTATTTTTTTTTAGCATTAGCAGCTTGTAAATTTTCCTATTGCTCCCACTGCTGGGATAAAGGCCTCCTCTCCCTTTGAGGAGAAGGTTTGGAGCATATTCCACCACGCTGCTCCAATGCGGGTTGGCGGAATGCACATGTGGCAGAATTTCGTTGAAATTAGACATATGCAGGTTTCCTCACGATGTTTTCCTTCACCGCCGAGCACGAGATGAATTATAAACACAAATTAAGCACATGAAAATTCAGTGGTTCCTGCCTGGGTTTGAACCCGAAATCATCGGATAAGATGCACGCGTTCTAACCAATGGGCCATCTCGGCTATGTATTGCCAACGGAATATGTAAAGATATTATAGCGTTGACGTTGCTCAATTTCAGGTAGTTTACTTTATCCACCCTTAAAATAAAGTCACTTATAATCCGTTGGAAGTATCGCCATACTTTGATACAATGGAGGATTCAGTAGCAGGAACAAAGGCTTCACGTACTTTCGAAGACACGGAAGTGTCAACTTTTAAACTTTGGGTTACCTCTGATAATGTACATCAGATTTTGATTGGACCGACGATTTGGTCCGAGGTTTGAACCTATTGGTCTATAACAGGGCTGTCCAAACAACGGCCCGCGGGCCGCATGCGGCCCGCGTCTTGTATTCTTGCGGCCCGCGGAATATTGTAATCAGCCAATAGTTTTGGACATAAATAGTTTGGATAATAGAATTATTTGTCAAAACAAATAATCAATATTTAGTATTATTTATTTATTCATTCTTGTAACATTCATTAACTATTTCGGGGAATTCCCGGAAAGTATTTTGTTTCTGTAGAGTGAGGATTTGTTGGTGTCCGTATTAGTTAGGCTTTCGCTTTCACTAAGTTCGTATCGCCACTTAATAGCAAAATAAAGTTGACATTATGTCTACGAAGAAGCGAAAATTAACTGATGAACATCGTGTATTTAATGAGAAGTGGGAACTTGATTATTTTATTTGCAACAATAGTAATAAAATTCAGTGTATGATTTGTATGCAAGTTTTGTCTGTGTGTAAAGAATATAATGTTAAGCGTCATTATACTACTTTGCACGAAGAAAAATATAAAATACACGTCGGCGAAGCAAGAAAAATTGTTGTGACTGAGCATAAGAAAAAACTAACGCAACAGACAAGTTTTTTTTTAAAAGTAAATACAGACAATTACAGTTTGGCTGCTTCTTATGAAGTTTGTTTACAATTAGCCAAAGCTAAAAAACCCTTCAGCGATGGAGTTTTTATAAAACAATGCGCAGTTGCCATGGCTCATCGCTTCATGCAGCCGAAATTAGCAGAAAAATTTGAATCTGTAGCATTATCTCACCAAACAGTTGCGCGACGAATAGATGATATGGGCGAATATGTTTCGAAAAAAATATGTGATTACATTGTAAAATGTGAATATTATTCATTATGTTTGGATGAAAGTACCGACCAAACAGATATCGGTCAATTAATAATTTTTATTCGCTGCATTTCAAAAGATTTTTTGATTACGGAGGAAATGTTAAACTTAGTGCCACTATATGTCTCAACTAAAGGCAGCGATATCTTTCAAGCAGTTAACAAAACTGTTATGGAATACGGTGGGTTTCAAAAATGTTCTTGTATTGTGACCGATGGAGCAAAAGCTATGATAGGAAACGTTACAGGACTTAAGGGACTTCTAAAACAAAATGGCATTGATTGCCCATTAATCCATTGCATCATACACCAAGAAGCTTTTTGCGGAAAATCTTTGCGCCAAATGAATGCCATGAAAATAGTTGTTGAAATAACTAATCTTATTAGAGGCGGAAACAAAGCTTTGAGTCATCGTAAATTTCGTAATTTTTTAACTGAAATTGACGCAAGCTATGGGGATCTGCTATTGCACTCAGAAATCCGATGGTTCAGTGCTGGTCAGTGCTTGCAGCGCTTTTTCGCTTTACGGAAAGACATTCCCATATTTCTTAAAAATGAAATAAAATCTGATACAAGTGATATGGAAACTAAAATGCAAGATCCTGAATTTCTTGCTGATCTAGCATTTTTAACTGATATGACACAACATTTGAATGAATTAAATTTGAAATTACAAGGCAAACAACACAATATAGCCAACTTGTATGGGTATGTGAATTGGTTCAAAAGTAAACTGAGATTGTTCAAAACGTCACTGGAAAAAAAAGATTTTTCTTTTTTTCCGAGTTGCCAAGAATATTACACCGAAATGGGAAATTTTGAAGGATGCAACTTTTCTGACCACCTGAAGTACATCGATGAGGTAATTTTAGAATTTGAGCAGCGTTTCGCTGATTTCAAAGAATTAGAGCGCGATTTGGCTCTATTTATGCGTCCATTAACAATTCAAATCGAAAGCGTAAAGACTGAATACCAGTTGGAATTATGTGACGTACAGTCAGATCCATTTTACAAGGGGAGAACAGAAACTGGAATGGATTTTTTTAAGATCCTTGGCGATTGTTTCCCCGTATTAACAAATTTTGGCTTGAAAATGGGATCGATGATGGGCAGCACTTATTTATGTGAAAGTGCATATTCTACAATGAACTTTATAAAATCTAAGTATAGATCTTCACTGTCAGATAAGTCGCTTCTTCATGCAATGCGCCTGGCAACAACGAATGTTGATGTTGATATTGATATGATTGTTAAAGATAAATTAGCTAAGAATCAATAAACGTATAAAGAAATTATTACCCTGTATTTTAGTAGCTGAAATTTTTTTTTTTCTGCGGCCCTCTAGCTTTTGTAGTAAATTTAAATGGCCCGCAAAGGTATGTAGTTTGGACAGCCCTGGTCTATAACGTTGATTATTGCTTATAAGCAAGCCAGTTTAGGCATAAAAAAATATTATTATTACTTTAATATTTAATTTACTAAAAATACATAATCTATAAGCATAAAGGTTTATACAAACATTGTTTTTTGTGTTTTTGGACCATGGAAGTAGGATTATCATCATATATTTGCAGTTTATTGGCGTCCATTATTATAAGCTCTATCGTATCTCTGTAAAATTATTTTAGTGTAATTTATGAATACATATTAAACCGTCTATGCCGCGATTCATACTCATCAGTACAGACAAGGCTAAACTACTTTGGAAGAGATTTATCTGGTAAATTACCTAGTTACAAAGATTACCTAGTTTTGTCGTTAGGAAAATACGGTACAACAATTATTCTCTCAAAATGTCATCTATAAAATAAAAGTGTTTTTCAGTAAGTAATAAGCTTCGTGTTCGAAATTACATTTTTAGGCAAATGTTTGCTAGAAATGTACATTTATTTTGTCAAGCTGCAACATAAACCGTTTTCGTTGTAGTCTTTCGAAATAAAATATAAAATGTTCGCTGGTCGCGTCAGGCTCGCGGCTGGTGGGGCGCGGTGTGCGCGGGCGAGCTGCTCGACGCCGGCCGCGCCGCGCGCGCGCTGCACGCCGCGCTCGCCGCGCGCGCGCGCCGCCCCGCGCCTCTGCACGAGGTCCGCCTGTCGCCATTTCTTTTATTCCAATAAAATATCTTACGTCAATGAACTCAGTTATAGAGTGGCTTAAAATTAATCATAATATTGAGTAGTAAAATAAATAATACTATAATTAGATGGATTTCAATGAATTATTCAAATATAATTTTAACGTCGATTGAGCAGGTACCGGACGAGTGGCAGCTGCTGTGGTCGGGACCGACGGCGCCGGAAGCTTACATCAAAGAATTTTGTCACCGAGCTCGCTCGGCCGTCGAGAGAGTGGGCGGGCCTGAATTTAGCGAAGACTATATGCCTCCAGGTATATTCGATTTTCTACAGCCATTAAGGCTGCATAATATTTATCATTACGACACATTTTGTCTCATTAAAACAATTGTTTCGAACAGTCCAACACTTAAAACTACTTCGAAATCTTACAAAATAATTATATTATATTATTATATTTTATTAAATAAATACCGAAAAAAACATTTTCACCTGATGGTTTCTTTTTAAAAAATGAAACAAACATGTTTACGGTTTAATATTTGCAATTGTACATACGCATATTGTACATACGCATATTTAAAACAACATGCATCTATTAAAATCAAGATACAAGGTATCTCGGATACCTGATCGAAATGAGTTCGTGTGATGATAGCTTACTTTTCACTTTGATCTGCTCATTTCTCTTCCCAAAACCCAATCTTATTGAATATAATTTCATTTTTTATTAATTTAATCGTTATAATGTATTATTTTTATAAATTTATAAGTACGTATGTATTTAATATGTAAACATATTATTTACAATATTAATTTAATTTGTTAAAAGCTATTTATTTTTCTTACAATTCATTAATAGTACAACAAATAAATTTGAATGCGGTTATATAGACGGTGCTATGGTAGATGGGTACTTTGTGCACTATTTTACTATTTTCCGATATGGATATTTCCGATATGGATATATATATTTGTCCGAACAGAGGTCGACTTGCGGCAGTTCTTCCGCCCCGCGCGCGTGCTGTGCGCGGCGCGAGCGCGCGAGGCGGCGCGACGCGCGTGCTCGCTGCAGGCGCTCGTACTCGTCGCTAAGTGGGACTGCCCCGCCGGTGTGTCTTCATATACTAATGCAAAAATGACGTAATCAAAATCACGTAATTTTTTGTTAAAATTAAAGCATTACAAGGTTTATAATAATTCAACTCGAGTCCAGTAGTAGAGCCGCACTGTATCGACCTTCACTGCAGTGTGGTCCAATCATCTCAAAACCTTAAAGGGGATGGAGACTTTCGGCCAGCTGCGGAATGTGTTCGGTCTCTTATAGCGCTATACTATGGTTCCACGTGCAGCGGAGACGAGCGGCGACGTGAGCGTGCGCGGCGTGTCCCTGGGCGGCGGCGCGTGGCGCGCGGGCCGCCTGCGCGCGGCGCCGGCCGACGCGGCGCCGCACGCGCCCGCGCCGCCGCTGCTGCTGCGATACGTGCCCGCGGTAACGTCGTTAGTTCTTAATTGAATACATAACCCGTTGTGAATTTTGTTAATGCATTACATAACCCATTAGGACATGAGTACCTACATTACTCTACTCGATTATAGTCACTATGCAATTCTACAAAAATATCCAGCTTTTAATATTCTTAGTGTATTATATTTGTAAACGATTATTTCATTATGTTTTGTAAGTGATCATTGGAATAGTGTTTAAATGTATTCACATTTAATCTATTACTGTAATATTATATCAGTAATCATTGTTAGTCCCATGAATTACGAACAGATCTCTGGAGGACAAGCGGCGAGCGAGCACGGGTTCGAAATACCGCTGTACACGAATGAATTTCGAGAGGAAGAACTAGCACGTGTCAGCGCGCCGCTGCACGAGAGCTTCTCGCCGCGCACCGCCCTGCTGCACGCCCTGGCGCTGTTCGTGGCGCCGCTGCACTGAGCGCCACCTTTCGTTGCACTTAAGTTTCTAGCACAGAAAGTCCGAAATTAAATATAATTTACTTCATAAAAGCAATGATAAATAATTTGATTTTTTTTTCTCAGTATTACACCTTACTCAGATTACTTTAATTTTCTTAAATACTCGATTTATAATAATCTCTAAATTAAGTTGGCTACTCCGATGTGAGTCACTAGCGTCTTTATAAAAACAATTTTTATTGAATAGATTTTTTTGTATATTGCGTAAAGAATATGTATGTAATAGACACTCGAGTTCCGAAACTGTATTTCTCTAAACATGACTATCATAAGTTTAATAAATATTAAGCCGTCAAGAGACGCGCGACAGATGTGAAAAAGCGAAATGGTTATTTAGAGAATTTATAATTAAATAAAAATGAATCTATAAATATGGAATACAATAAAAATAAACGAAATAATAAATACTATACGAGCTAAGCGGCCACAAAGAAGTAACGAAGGAAGGAGTGGGTAGTGGAAAAACCCGGATTACGCTATAAGTAAAAATGTACGTGCTATTTAATAAACAATAACCATGCGATGCGATAAGTTTAACAGTAGCATTCGCACAATTACATAAAAATAGTAATACGGCATATATAAATCGGTCTCACCAACTACGCCCGCCAATAGATGTTCCACTACAAAAATATATGCATCATATCATCTTATATTTAAATAATCCTGTAATCGTGATAGGAAACACCACCACAATATTTTACGTGTAATATTTACCTTGCGCTACCAACACACGCCAATTTGATAATTGAGGACAATCGACTTAAATAGGGTTCATTATGACACATTTTAATATAAATGAATTATACGGTTAATATAAATAATAAGGATTCACATAAAGCTATGAAAAGAGCGTACAGCATTAATCAAACAACAGCTAGCTTGAGAGCTTTACTTGATATCACCTAATAGATTTAAATAGCTAAAAAAATCAAATGTTTTATCTCTATTTCTCCAGATTTTATTAATATTTAAGAAAAAATCAATTTCCACACACAAGGATAATTAAAATAAAAATAAGTTGAAATATTGTTTTATTTGTAAAAACATTCTTCTATAAAGTTAAACATCATTTTCACTGAGCCGTGACTAGAACATTGGTCATGCTCATACCTTAACTACAATTAACTACCAGGAAATATTTTACATTAATATAGCCTTAACTTTAAAACAATATTAACAATAACGATTTACTTTTAAAAAAGTACATCACAGACAGTTCATTGTTTTGAGGCACTTTTTTTGTATATTCTTGCATGTTGTATAAATCTAATTCATAGTATTTATCCAAAAGTTTATACATAGTTATTTTATTAATTTAATTATTCCTATTGTGAAAAATTTCTATTGCCACATTTAGTGCTTTTGGACATTATTAAAGTCAGTTTATTTCAAAGAGATTTTGATCAATATGGCACAAATACTAGTTTTATTTAAATTTAAATTGCTTTGCATTGTTTTATTAAATTACTTTTAAAGTCTATGATTTTTTTAAACTTATTTTTTTAATTAAATCAGTTCTCAATGTCTCAGCTTTAAGAAGCTGTAAAAATTAGTAAAAATTAAATTTTTAATTATATTTTTTTTTTGAGGAACAATATGATTTATGGAAATCAATCTATTCAAAGATCCGAAAACCAAAATCAATTTTTATGAGTTTCGGAAATTCGTTTGGATAGCTTTTATCAATTCAGGAGTGTATCAATTGTATTCATCAAAATATATTTATAAAAAGTTCTCTAACACGAATAAAATTTAAAATACTAATTGAGCCTCAAGTTGAAAGTATTATTAGCGGGTATTAGAGACTTTTTAAAATGTAGTGCTTAAATCACAAGTAATCAACTATTGTTTACTAAAATTACTTGACATTATGCCAAGATAAAAAATCAGCTGCATGCAAGCCAATCATCATCCTAGCATACATATTTTGTTATTCAAAAATATTTTTATGTTCTTTTGCTATTTAATTAGTTCTTATAAATATAGTTTTAATATATATTCATATATATAATCCGGGAAGACAAACTTTACATTAATAAAAAAAAACATATCTATAGAAATAAAATTTATAAATCTCTGACAGAGTAAACCTTGTGCAACATTTTATGTTAACAAACGCTAAGATCACACTTTACTTTTTGCTTTCGAAGAAAACCATCCACTATAGTGACTGCGTTATGACTCTACTTTTCATAAGGCCGTAATAAAATGTTACACTTACATAATTATAGAGAAATATCATCTCAGATCTGTCTCAAGATTCCAAACATCACAAATGTTATTATTATTCACTTGTCTATTTAAAGACCAAACTATTAATAAAAAACATAGTATAAAAAATCATGTATAAATACTATAGAAAGCCTTATAGTACATACATACTATAAAATAAGAACATAAATCACTTTAAAGTAATTACGTTTTAAAACTAATATCGCGTGTGAGCCAGTTTAGCTCTTTTTTAGGCAAAATCTAATAAATTTAATTTTGTGCAATTTATGGCAAAAGACACAATTTCGAATGATATCAGATTCCTTCCTTTAAAAATAATAACTTTAAAAAATACGACAAATTTCGACGTTCATGTATTTTGTAGTTAGAGTTTACACGGTGACAATATATTTCTAATAATAATAAAATTATATGTATTAATTTATTTGTCCATATTTTGTAAACTTCATTACTTATTCGATGAAGCTTACAAAAAATGGAATTTTTCTTCATAAAATATAAGAATAATTACTTGAATTATTTCATGCAAGGGCAAGATTAAATTTACACAAAAGGAAGCTGATTTTTGCAGATCAACCTTATGGCTTATATCACATTATAGGTTAGATTATGTTAGGTACTTACCATAACACATTCCTTATACCTACAATACCAATTTACATATTTGCCTAATTATTATTAGGCAAACATGTATGCTAGCACTGCTTGCATTTACTATATTAATACGGCTGAAAAATATTGTGCGATTGAAATTAATTCAGAGAACTTGCATTGAGAGATTAATGTATATTATTATGATTATTGCTTTATTTATTGAATCTCAATGAACTCAATAATTATTTATTTTAAAAACAGTATTATTCCATTAAATCTTAATCGAAAGTGAAAAAACTTACAAATGCTCATCATATTATGTAAAACAATGAGAGACAAAAAATTCTCAAAGTTATCTTTAAAAATATTTTGATTATTTTTTAATAAAAATACGTCGGTTATTTAACTATGAAAAATAAAATTCCTTTAAACAATATGTTAAGATTATAGCTATTTTATACACTTGGTACTGTTAATAATTTGTAGAATAACAGATAATAAGGAAGATCTCACATAGCCTTTTTAGGCATGTTTTAATTTTATATATTAATGTTCAATAAGAACAAAAAATATTGATTGCTAGGAGTACAGTTTCTTTTTTTGCACTCAGAGACCAGAACTAATTCTTCTTTCTCTAAAACCTTAAGACTATTATGTAGGCTTTAAAAATTGCTATAAATTATTATTTATAAAATAAAATTTATATTTATTCTCGCGAAATAATATGCATATTAGAAATGATTAGAGCTTCAGCAGCCAAAGATCTATTATGTATTGACTTTCTAGGGCCAGTACATTGAGCAATATTATTTTTTTATTATTACATTATCTAATAGTAACAAAGAAACCAATTTTATACACTTAATTATATTTTATGTATATTTAAACGTAACTTCACCTAAACTATTAAGTAATATCGCACTTATTTAAAAACAATTTGTTAAAAGAAAATAAATACAACAATCCTCTGAATCACAATAATCATGGAGGTCGGTAATATAACCAGCACCCCTAAAAATTCTGCAAAGGAAAAAACATTCATCCTTAATAAAAATGGCAGTATACTTAGTCACGAAACACCGGCAAAAAAAATCGCACTATCACTAACCTATTTGGAGCACTCCACTGACCAATATTAATAAATGCTTATAATCTCGATGAGTAAATTGAGCAATTGTACGTAATTATTGCACAGCGAAACAAGGCACTTTAGGTGTGTGTTTTTGTTGCCTGAGCCTGCCATGTAGCGACGTTAAATGTTTTTCTTCTGTTACACACTGTGATGCTAAATAAAAACGTTCAAAGCGTGACGTCGTTCTGTTGCTGCACGGCGTTGATGCTCTGCACTACGTTAATGATAAAGGAGGGCATGTTGTTGGACGCGCCACTGGTGCTATTCTCTCCGGCTCCGAGAGCTTCACTGGGATTCCGGTTGCTATCAGTCCTACTGTTGTTATCCTAGACAAGGAAAGACATTTGATGATGTAATTATAAGTCAATTTAAATAGAAAATGTAATTTGAATACTAAATATATATTCGGTAATAAAGTCTTGTCTTCTTTCTACTCGTGATTCGTGTTAATGTGTAAGCAATGTATAGTAGTATAGACCGACCTGTCTGGCACAAAGCGGTGCAGGTCGTGCGGGGACCAGCAGCCCAGCCAGCTCGCCCGCCGCAGTGGCGCCGCTTACCACACCAGCGCTCGTACTCGTAACCGCACTGTATATCATAGAAATATTTATAACCACTACAATCAACTGCAAACATTTTTATTTCCGTAAATGGAAAAAGGGATATTCAAGTTTTCGATATTCCATTTCAATGACTAAAAGCACAAATTCAAGGGGTCTTTATTATCGTACATAAGCAACGCGCACTCACTTCCCGTTGCCGTCGTGCAGCACGGCGGGCGACCACGTGCTCTCCATGGTGTCCTCGTCGTGCACGAACGCGTCCCGCTCGTCATCGCTCGGTACCGCGTCGCCTGCACCTGCCGCGGTCACACCCGCGCCATCGTATCTGCAACACACGCGTCCACTATCAGTACACGCGAGGCATGGACGATATCCGATTTTTGACTCGGTCGGACCGATATTTGGATTAAGTCTCGATGTTGACATCGCACATGAGCAACGCGGGTAACGACACCTATTATCGAAAAAACTAAGCACGATTACGTTTGTCGGATCACGCTGTGAAACATGATGATTTCAATATACTATAGAAAAGATAGACATATATAAAGACGTATAAGTTCATTTACAATTTTAAACAGTTATGGCCATCTTTATTTTTAAATCCTACACAGCTATAGACCACCGTCGATCATCGTTAAACATTCGTCCTGTCTTTATTTAACTTTACATTTTATTCTTTGTGAGAAAGAGATGAAATGAATATGTTATCCAAATCGATTTCACAATCGCATCATCTCTTTCTCACAGACGAGTTACCGTAAAGTTAAATGAGACAAGACGAATCCATTGAATCATCGTACATTACAAAGTTCAGTTCATCGTACATTGTACAATACATTGAATGGGTACTAGAAGGATTTTAATTTTTTTACATGTGGTGATAATGATCCAGGTATATCAACAACCTCAAATCTAGGTCATTTGATATTTGGATGACATCCGACTGTAGATGTGTTTCGATACATCGAACACATGCATGTACACGCGTTGTGGTCGCGCACGAATACGAGAAGCGAGAGTACTCACGCCGAGGACATGTGCGGGCCGCGCACGTAGTTGGGGTTGTTGTACACGCGAGCGGCCTGGCTGCCCGCCGACTCGCGCGCTTCCGACACACGCGTGGATGGCGCTCGCTTTATGAAGGGCCAAGATGATTCTGCAAAATTTAAAAAATTCAATTATTTTTTTAAGAATGCGGTTTATAACAACAAAAAAAAAATTTTTTTAACCGTGATCTTTGGACTGTAACGCAATAGTTCGATTCCACGATACGTATCCCACTAGATCAGCGTATTCTTATACTGGTCTGTGTTCGGCATTGGCACCGCTTATAAATGAGGCTATTATTACTATTATTTAGGTATTTTGTGGGTTTCGTTTCATTGAGATAACGTTTTATTTATATATATTATTTACTCTAATAAATATAAGTTATTTTGATGGTTCAAATTCTTTAAAAAGGTGACCTCGTACTATTATTTGAAATCTCCTATTATATATAAGGGATATCGGGGTGAAGTCGGTAAGAGCATTAAAAATGAAGAATACTTTATTAATCGATTTTATATGTTGTTAAACAATGAGGTACAACAGTTCACCTATTACAGATTGCAAATAAATTGTAGTATGCGATTGATTTATAAATTATAAAATACTAGAATAACTGGTGCACTCGGATACCTGGAGCGAGGCCAGACTAACGTGAAATTACGAGTTTTTAACTACAGTTAAACTCTTGTTGCAGGAAATATATTAAGCTAATTGTAAATATAAATGAAATAAATCAATTATAAAATGTAATGGCATCGGATTCAAGGTTAGATTCAATCAACAAATGAGTTAGACATGGGATGTGGATACCGACCGCAACGAACTTGTGCATTAATTAGAACAAAAGGTCACCCTGATATGCGTCATAACTCACACTCGACCACTGATCGCACTGTTTACGTTTGCATGCTTTGTCTTAATTAATCGTTTCGTATCAAATCCCAGGAATTTCGTATGATCATTTGGAAAAACCTGAAATAGTGTGTCATACGATCTTCATAAAAACTTTACATTACAAAACTTATCGTAAATAACGTTATGGCATTTTATATAGTTTAGTAATTACATCAATATTGAGAAACGTTTTACGATATACAAGGACGTTGTACATCATTATCTACATAGTGATCGGAAACATTATTTTAGAATGCATTTAATTGTGCTTTTTGTAAACAGAACATTACATTGATGGCCTGACCTATTTTGGCCATTTAAAGAAGAGTAGCCAACTGCGCACACCAAATTAACGTGCGTAAGTATATGCAGAGATTAATTAATTCGAACACACATACAGCACTGCAGCTCGCGATAGTTACCTTCACCGTTGTGCTGAGTGCAGTAGTCGTGCAAGCGAGGCGGCTCGGGCGCCCTCGCGGCGCTGTAGTGCGCTTCGTACGCGGGCGGCAGCTCGGGCGCGCTCGCCACGCCGCCCGCGCCCGCGCCCGCCGCCGCGCCCGCGCCCGCGCCCTGCGACTGCACCGACGTGCGCATCGCTGGGACGATCATATTAAATCATTACTACATTCTTTTAATTATATTCATTGTTAGACGGATGGGCGAATATGCACCGGATGGTCACCACCGCCCATACATTGGCGCTGTAAGAAATATTAACCATTCCTTAGATCGCCAATGCGCCGCCAATTCTACGATCAAATAAGATGTTACGACAATACTAAGGGGTATTGCTGTTTTGGCGGTAGAATTTGCAATGAGTGAGAGCTTGCACAGATCCATAAATATACCATAAGTATGCCATATAAACAGATAAATTTTCTTTTTTTTGCTACACATGCTTTACATGCTGCTATGATTTATTACAACACTTAATTTTATGCTGGGAAACTTGTGGGTAAGAAGACTTCATGTTTACGACGAATAGGCAAGAGATAAAATTATAAGTAGGTCGATTACTCACAGGCCAATATCTTATAGGTGTAGGTGTTACGGAGTAGGCAGATCAGAATGACGGCGACCAACACGAGGAACAGTAGCAGGCCGATGGCGACCGCAACCCACACGAATACGGATGGCGACGACGCATCGCCGCGCGGGTCGGGCTGCACGCATTCGGCACTCACGTCGCCCCGCAGATCTTCCACAAGCCTAAGAGATATATATATATATATAAAATTAAATTTATAATTACGTAGCTATGGAACAAAATAGAATATTTATGCGAATAATTATTGCGATTATATATTGTGTTTTTATTGTTTGTTTTAATTCAGGCAGTTAGTTACCTTATAGACATGTGTAACGATATCTAAAAAAGTATTTAGGATAAAAAATAATAGCAAAAATGAAATTGCTTCCGTTAAACTCATTAACAAAGATGAAACTTACCCTTTGATACATGATCCACACTCCGCAACCGACTTAATACAGGTGGAGGGAGCACGTGATGGGTCGCGCTTTAACAGCTCACAGTTGAGACATCTTTGGCAGACGAAAGCATCAGAAACGCAATAAAAGCCGCTCTGGCATTGGTCATCGAACTGACACTCTATGGGCTGCCCACGCACACCCAGTAGCAGCGACAACGTAGCCGTATAGGCTACTAGTGTCCTGTAACACAACAATACACGTCATGTAAATATTGTATTTATAAATAAATTAAAGCCAGATGCACCATACAGCAATGCGGCCGTTCTACCCTAATAAAACAATACATTATAACAGCAGTTATTGATCATCAACTTTAGACTAAAGTTTCATAATATGACTGTGCTTTGAATATCACTTTGAATGAAAATATATTCCTTGAAGTTGTTCATTTAAAAGTTGATAGTGTGTACATAGCTTTTTTTTGTCTTCCCTTTAACGCGCTTTGTCAAAATACGGTTTTTTAAATTATAAAATATAATAATGTCCAATGAAACAATAAAATTATATTGCTGCTGATATTATTATCACAAAAATGCGAATCCTTATAAATCCTGACAAGGACTTGTGATGGTGAATAACAATAATTAAATCGCTAAAATACTTGAAAAGAATATTCTAGTAATATTTACTATATTCTAGCAGTCATCAATGAATGTTTTCCAAGAATGTATCTGTGAGTGCGATAATTCATAACTATGTAACGTAGTTTAAATAAAGCGTTAAATGAATTATTATTATTTAAACCTTATTACAATAATTTATAATTATAATTGATTCTTATATTACGTAAAAAAAAAACAAATTTTAAATTATCATAGCTGCTCTTATATGTGTCTACGAGAACATTTTCCGAATACAAGCTTCTTAATATTTTTTTTATTTCATTTTAGATCTTTTAAAATGAGATTTAATTTATGTATAAATTCATTTGTATATTACGCATATAATTTACTCAAGAATTATTTTAATAGGTGACAAAAAACAATCCTTTCATTATCCGATGGGAAAGAAAAAAATTGGTGCATCCTTTAAGCGCATATATAAATAGTAATGTCGATATCGGTGCTGCAAACGAAATAAAACAAACGCGGTATTAATAGCTCGCATCTATCGTAATTGGTTTAAAACAATATAACATAGTACGGTCAAGTGTATCGTCCGAGGCCCGAGCCACGGATTCGATGACGCATCGAATGGGGCGATAATGATAAAATGGTCTGATCTTCAATACCGTTCGCCTTATCTGACAATTATTACGCTTGTTCTCTTAGTATTTACTGCTAATATATTATTAATTACTAATAAGCCTTACGTTTATACGTCGATTATTAATTTATTGTGATTATTCAGTGCACATGTAATAAACCTTGATTATATCTTTTTGTCACTTAACTAACGTCAGGTTGATTGAATAGTTTTACTTATGTAAGATTCACCAATGTTTTATTTTAATTTGTCTAAGAACCTTCAAAGAAGAACTATCCTGATTACTTGATGTTAGGGCTTTGTGAAAGCTCGTCTGGGTAGGAACCACCTACTCTTCGTATTCTACCTCCTAGTGTTGTATACCGGTTTTAATGGTGAGTGGTGCAATGTAACAACAGGCACAAGGGAAATAGCGCCTCAATTCCGCATTGGTTATGTGATGAAGAAATGGTTAAAAATTCATAAAAAAGCATACCCCACACACCACAAAAAACTGACTGTAATTGTTATTGTGACTAAAAAGCTTACAAATGAGCGCATAGCGAGATTCGTAACAGGAATAGACTAATACAATATTTAACTTATCGTTTAGAGTTGCCGCTTGACGCGACCGTGAACTGTAGCCATGATTTGCAGTTAATACGCTTAAATCCAGCAAACCAATCTTTTTTAAAAGTACTAATCGAAATCAAATCTAGATGCATAATTCTCTATATATCAATATTCATTACTATCTTTATTCATGAGGTTTTTTTTTCTTTTATTAAAACTGAAAATGTTATCGAAAAGTTTCTAGTACATACACGATTACGTCGTCGGCCATGGAACTTTTGCTGGTATATAATAAATATTTACTATAATATATATATTTACTATAAATAATAAGAAACTATAAACATACATATGACTAATATAGTATGTATAAATAAAAAAATATATTTTTTTTAGTTATTTAGGTTTATTATTATAACAACACTAAGACTTTGCTAATTGTTGATATTGAGAAGCCACTTAATCAAAATCTGTATCAAGTATATAGTAATACATAATATAACTACTATTAAAGTATAATTCAGATAGAATGAACACTTATTTTCTGTTCATAATAACTATGTCCACAGATTACAATAAATTTATCTATATACCAATTATGATAAGACCTGAATATATTTAAAAAGACTGAATTATAACTAAATAACCTCATACAAATAAACTATATTTTAAATAACTAGGATTGAATGCAGGCAAGTAGCTTCACCCAAGTTAAAGTGAAACAGTTTTAGAAAACATGACTAACAGAAGCGAGTATCGGCCATCGGGAGATGTGCAAAACAACAAAAAGGATGATAAGAGAGAGCAAGAGATACATCGGCGCATGCGCGTGAAGGGATCTAACGACGATCTGCTTATTCATTGCACTATTTTAATTTAAACTAAAATCACACGTGTCCCTTTTGCGGATTATACTAAAACGGGGGGTGATGCAATCACAGTTAACTTCAAAGGAAAATTTAATAAATGAACGAATACAAACTTATACTGTTAAAAAAAAACAATCTAAATTGAAGGATTACATTTTAAAACATATATCCAAAAAGCTTTTGTTAATTATTAAAACATACCTGCAAGTCGTTAACCACTTAATTGTCGTCATCTGGATAGATATTATCAACAATAGAATAATGTTTTGCGAATAGATCTATTGTGTACTAATAACAAACAACAGTTTAGGACGACTACAACTTATTGAAAAGAATTTAAGACTCGTATTGTTATCGGTTGAACATGTTTAAACATGTCACAGACATCCACCGTAAAATTTCACGTTCCCTAAACATATGATTATGAGTTTAATATTATCACAATCTTATATAACATTTGATTTAACCGATTTAAATTTAGAAACCGAAATTTATAATTTTTTTATTTAAAATAATATAATTATTAATTATTTTTTATATTAGTGCCTATATAATATCATAAACATCAAAGTTTTCTTTTTATTAAAAGAAGTCTAATGAGTCTATATTTAATAGCAGTATAGTATACCATTTAACTGTAGCTTTTCATAAATTAACGATTATACGAACTTTTGTTATCTTGCTTTAAAGCCAAAAAATTGCTACCTGTGAACACAGGAACCATTATCTGATAATGTCAAAACTGTTTGACACAAGTCAAAACATGATTTTGAAGATTTTTTTTTTTAGTTTAAACCCGAATAGGATTCTGATAAATATTATTTTAACACTTTGATGTGAGCGACGGTAATATACTTTCAGGAGTTTTTTCATTACTTTCATTGTATTTAGCAATTCCTTTATTCATACTAAGTTATCTAAGTAGATTCTAGTATCTTGTAGGTTCCAGTTATTAGATATTTATGTAACAGCCTTTATTTAATTATTTATAACTTGTATTAAATAATTCAAACGAAGACGAAATTCGTTTTTATATATTCAACAGTTCTTTAATGAAGTGACTTTTTCTTAAATTTTCTAATACCGTAGTCAGAATCTTAATCTAAATGTTAAACGCGCATGTTTTTTATGTTATATTTAATAAGAATTTTAATGTCGTTAAAATATTACACATATAATATTGATATGTAGGTAGATCTACTTACTAACATATCGGTAAATCGTCGAAATATTAATGATTTGTCTAACATAATTTTTTAATTCGTTTTCAAGAGTACATATCTATCAGATTTCTTTATACCAATGGTACCAACAAATGATAGCCAAAAAAATCGACACATAAATAAAATAATAAATGATAACCATATTGTATTTTTAATAATTATATTTTAGTATCTTTGCCTTCAACTTTAGCCTAAAGCTCTAAATGGATTCGGGATGGATAATAAATACAGGTTATAATTACAATTCGTTTTCGTACTCTAAATTCAAATAATAATATTGATCTGTCAGTGTAATCAGGTATTACGTGAATCACTCGTCACGTGTGGGTAACCTTGAGAATCAAAATAAAAATGATCACATTGTACGATGTAGGAGGCCTGGTAAATACAACTATGAATCTTAATTTTTCAAATGAAATTAGTAAAATAATGTCTCTAAATTTATAAATAGGTATAAAAACATAAATTATTATTTATTAAAAAGATAAACCATATTGAACTAGAAGTTCTGAGTGTATTCGATTAAGTTTAATAAACAAAGGGCAACAAGAATCGTGTTAGGACAGTCATAAAATTTTGTGCAGTGAAAGAGACAACTGCAAGCCGGTTTTCAATCCCGCGGTGGACATTCACCAAGACCAAGTGAGACCAACGACTAAGGTGTATGAGTCATCGCATAAAGGATTACCTGTTCCTGGAAAGGGTATCAAAACGAGACAAAAAATAAAAAAGATTCAAAATATTATAGCCGTTAGTCGCGATCGCTCTGTTTCTATACGTAGGAGAGCCTTTCAACTATATGGCGTGATATGACGCAATATTACATCATATCATAAGTGTAAACATTATGGGTATAATATTAATATGTTAAGGATAACATATTGTTGTTGTTTATACTTTATTGTACTAAGACGGTTTGATTCTATGTACCGGTAGCTTTTCTAGCGATGATAAAGAACATTAAAAGAAATATATTAATAATTTGCATGCCTCGCCATTAATTAGCCGTTCGAAATACATAAAAGTACTGAGAAGAAGTTATTAAAAAAAAATACTCATATAGGTAATGTGATTTTTTTTTCGCAAGTTACAGGTTCAAACCGTATCAAGGTTGAACCTTGATTGACGGAAAAAGTTTTTGAAAAAAAGATTTTGGTAACTTTATCACATTCATTTACTTTTTGAAAAGTACGGAATTGATCTCCATTACATTTTTTTACAATGTTATGCAAACACCCTGACCTCTTTAGAGTATAATAATAACAAGATTTGCCAAAATGAGTCAAAGAATTTTTTCGATCGTAAAGCACTCTCTTATGCTTCGCATCATTAGTCTTTCAATAGATTCGATGACGGAAGGCTTTAAATTTAATTAGTTGCGTTACATTCAAATGTATAGGCCATCGGGATATGCACGGGGTACGGTAACCTGAGACGTATGAGTAATGCACAAAGGAGTATGTGGACACGCATCGGTAATCACATTGTAGGGAATTTCTCCTATTATTATAATATTGCAAAAATAATCATTACGACAAATGTCAGCAATATCCTCCGCTTATCTTCCTTTAGAATTGATCGATATTAATTATTAAACGTTATTTATGTAGCCGGGATCATACAGAGCTATAACAACTTGTCAAGATGGACCAAGCTTTACAATTAAATAATTAATCTATTCATTTCAAATATGAGATTTCAAATATTTGTTTAACACATATTTGGTAAATAAATTGTGATTTTTCAAACGATATGAATCTTGTAATAGATATAATATAGGTAGGTATTTTTAATGTCTACATATAAATAAACTTCCTTACACGATAAGGTGGTTAAACGCAAAATGCCCAACATTGAGGATGGTCGAGACCGATAATATTCTAAATTTACGACTATTCAATATAATATAGATCTTCTTTTAAAGTTTTTATAAAAAAAAAAAAAATACAGGAATGTTTTTCATTTTTTTCCGAAAGCTATAATTTGTGCCATCTTGGATGGATGGGTGGATCGGATAATTCATATTCAACAAAAGTTATAAGCAATTACGATTTGATATATTAATGATGAGTTTTTGTCCGGTTCTTTTCTTTTTAAGTGGTGTACAATATGTGTGTGTATGAATAAGTAAAATCCTAGAATTTAAGAGGCACTAATAAATATCAAATATATTGATATTAAAAACATTTGTGTATGCTATATATTTATGTTTGTTGTGTATGAAACTAACGCGAATTTACATATTGTAGGTAAGTCGCCGCGTCGTCGCATAATAACGTCAGATAAAATACTCTTGTCACATTATGCATGAAATTTTTTGATTATGTGTTTAGATAAAATAGAATAGACAAAGCTTAATAATATAAACAAGATTATATATAGAATCTGTATATTATATAAATATATTGTTATTTACGAATATTATAATCCAAATAAATATAATAAATTGAATGTTTTGTTAAGTTTTTTAAAGTATATTTAATAGGCATGAGTAGGCAGCAATTTTTAAGTTTGAAGCAGATAAAGATTGTACAAATTAGCATTTTGGATGATCTCGTAAGTGGACAGTATTTCGTATTGTATTGGCTGAATGTGAAATACTATTTTTGAAGAGCTCCTTAAATGGTATTGACAGTAAATGCTAATGTTTTGCAAGGTGTTAAGATTCCAGAAGAATTTTTAACAATGTTAGAAATTGTAATTCTGTATTAAATATAGAAGTTCAATTTAAACACAAATCTATGATTAAGTTAAATAATTAATTAATTACATTTCCCTATTTAATTTGAATAAGATAATTTAAGATAATATATATATAATTGAAGTTGAATCATCATTACTAACAATGTTACTTTTTAGTATTATATAAATTAATTGAATGTCAAAATCTATCAATCAAATCTATATGAGGTTAATGTAATAATGTTTAAACTTACTTTTTATTACAAAAAAAAATAGATATATTATATTATAAAGATATTATGGTGCCACACTTTGGGTTTCTTATGGCCTTAAGATTTTGTAATAATTTGATTACTAAATAGATGTCTGAAGCTGATGAATACCTATTAGCCGACATATGTATAATAGAACACATGCTATGATTTTATAAATTAATATTATTCCAATTATAGAGATTTTCATTGATAAATATGTTCGTATTTTATATCACTTGTTATATAAAAGAAGAATTAGAGGATATACTTTTAACAATATCATTGCTTGGAGGATACTCAGATACTTAAATTGGGTTAAACTTTTACTTTGATATTAAAAATTTGTATGCATCTAATATTAGAGTGAACACGGAATAGTGAATATGATTGTTTATTTTTTCTGATCAATTATACTTGTTCATATAACTACAAAGTTTAGATAAATACAAAAATATATTTTGTATATCATTTAGATAAAATACTACTACTATTATTAAAAGTTTAATAATGTACTGTAGGCTTCGTAATATCACTTTCCTTAATGCTTATATAAATGTAATTATTTATGAAACATAGTTTGTATATATATAATATATATATGTCAATGAGATTAAATATATAAATCAATCACTTAACATAATTTGTATTCCTCTCTTCAAATGAATATTAAATCAAAATATATATTAAAGTTACCTAAGCAATTTGATATTATATAAATTAAATTCAAAAAAAGTATAATTATTCTGTTTTTATCCATTATTCACATGCTTATGCAAATATATTTTAATAATGTTTAGAAAAAAAAAGCCTAGTTGACTTCTAAATAAAATAATTACAACAAGTACAAACAAGATTTGCTTTTAATAATTCGGAAAATATACTAAATATATAATATAAGTTCAATAATATATATATATTTTATTCAACTTATGTTACGAATTATTGGACAAAATGTAAGTCAGATATATATTTTTTAAATAAAAGTACTCACCGTATCATATTCTTCTGTATCTTCTATATTTTCTAGTAAAACAACACAAGTCTTCTAACAGTCATAAAACAATAGTATATAATTGATATTTTTATTGAAACACATTAAAATCTACTATAGTAACTGAAGTAGAAATAATCTATAATATCACTTTTCTTAAACAAAAAAACTGTTTACTTAATGTTAAACGATACAATACACTTCTAATTTCTAAAGAAGATCAGCTAATACTGAGTCACTCAGTGGCGGCTGGCGGAGTGTCGAGGAAAATAATTTTCTATCGCAACGCAAAAATAACAATAAAATGACAACAACCTGTAGAATTGCAAGACAGGTCGAAACTTGCTCGAATGTTTTTGTCTCTTCTGTTACCAGAGTTAAAGAAGGACAGACAAAAATTGTACGTTTTTTGCTTTTATTTAAAAAATATATTTTTTTACATATTACAAACCTTGAATATTTTTATAGAACGAAAAAATGCAATAAAATATATATTTAAACACTTCTTTTGCATTAAATTATTAGATATTGTACTCTTAACTCTTTAGATGAGCCATAGACAATTAGACATTATTTTTTGTAGATATTGTAAAAAAAATCTATAAAATTATAAAAATAATTGACTGATTTACAACTAACGGGAAATTTTGTACAGGAATGAGGAATTGTTTATTGAAAGTAGGTAAGGACTAAAAAATGATTTATCAAAATTCATCCTTAAATGGGGGATAAAAGTTTGTATGAGAATTCGTTAAAATTGTATGTTAAAAATATGGAAATCAATATATAGATTAATTTTAACATAGGTACTACTTTAGCTAGTTAATTTAAAAAAAAATCGTCATTGACTTGGGTGAAATTTAGGAGGAGAGTTTGTATAGAAGGTCGTAATTTATCGTCGTTGTCATTTTGAAAGTTTGCAATATGGAAATCAGTATTTAGGCTTTTGTTTATGAATGAAAGACAGCTGTTAAAGCGTTTCCTAAAATTTATTATAAGGGCGAAATAAGGGAAGAAAGTTAACCATTTTGTAAAGTTACATATTACATATTTCTTATACATAATATATAAACATTAAATATTGCAGTGTTTTCCGTTGAAATATCTCATCAATTACATGACTATTCAATGATAACAATATAATCATATATTTTTATTTTATTTGGGAATCTGGATAAGTTGACAAATTTCTAATTATTATTTTTTAAATCTAGTAACACGCTTTATTGATTTCTTGATTTTGAAATTTGAACTGAGTGAATGTGCAATGTGCATTGTTGGTTTGTTGGATTTGTTGGCATTTAGTAATTTATATTCTGTGACTCAAGTCTCGGTTATCACTTATCAATTTTAATAACATTGATAGCTTGGAAAGGCGGGTAGTCAGTAGATAGTCAGTGCCACTGGAAATTTATATATTCTTCGATCTTCGACATAGAAATAGTCATATACTACGTGGAAAGGCTTTGATTATTTAAAAAAGCAGAATTTGATGGAGATACCGAGTGCTAGCACAACAAATTTGACGGAAATGCCTTCAGTTGAAAGAACATCGGAAACATCTCACCTCGTATCAGCGAATAATAATTCTAAACCTAGTTACTTAAATATTTTGAGCAATATATGTGCTCTTTTGTTCACGGGAATAATATTTTATTGCTGTTTTAAGAATGGAGTATCATTGTTCTCATTTCATCCTACGCTGATGTCTTTAGGGGTAAGTGTTTTTATAGTGGACTAGTAATATAAATCTCTGTCCATGTCCAAAAGAAACCAGCCATTAGAATAAATCAATATAATTGCTCATAATATTTATTTCAAAAATGTCCAAGTACATATATATATGTGTATAGTGTGTATAGTAGTATATGTGTATAGTAAAAAATATATATATAAAGAATAGCTATTGCACTACTTAAAAATGGTACCAAAAGTACTTTCTTATTAATTATGATCATATCAGTAAGAACATTTAATAAACAGAGGCCAGATTATATGCATTTGCATGTTTAACTTTTTTAATGGTCATCTATTCATTCATCATATTTTATTTTAAGATCACATCTTTTGATTTGAAAGGATAATTTATTGAAAAAGAGCATACATAACATAGCACTCAGGTTCTAAATTTTAATTGACTGCCCAATTGCCTCATTGGATGTGGAGCAATAATTTTCAACTTATAAAAATGTTTTGAGTAATCAAATCTAAACCCTTGGAACTATACCTGATTGTTTATGATTACAAAAATGTTTAATTAATTCATAATTGTATTGTCTAATAATTGTGTATAAGATTTTTTAATTGCTTGCTGAATCTATGAATTAATTTAATGAATTAAATCTTTTCAATATGCTTCCATTAATTTTCAATTATCAATATGCATGGATATACTATCGTGCTTTTATAGCTCTTTCGTCGCACATTTGATGAGGATAAGGTCTCGTAATCTAGTCTGTGTCCCGTAATTAAAATATTGTAATGGTTTCTTCTCTATTGCTGTACTCTTGGACTTGTGCAAGTGCATAGTCTTAGGCTATGTGTTGGGGAGAGTAACGCCTAATATGGGCTTAAATGCGGGGACTTAATTTCAAGGTGGATGATTATATGCCTTGGGCATGTATGCACACCAGTTCATATATATTGTCTCTATTATTGATGTCTCCAATGAGTAATAGCGGAATTTGATACTATGTTTTGTTAGTTAATAATTTAAAGTTTGATATACATCCCTGTTTGCTTGTAGTGATTTATCAAAAATAGATTTTTCTTAATCATTGTATCATAAAATTTATATGTTTACAATAATTATGTGTATTCACAATAACATAGATGTTTTCGAAAGTAACTGTGACAATCATTGTATGTACACAAGGAGGATAGGTAAACTTATAACACCTTGTTTCCAACTTCGCATAGTTAATTACTTACTTACTACATCTTTCCTAGGACATGGTATTCCTTTCTATAATAAGATTCCACAACTATTTTTAAATTGGCCTATGGAATTATTTAAAGCTCAAATCAAAAAAACATTATATATAAATAAGGCATATTACTCAATACACGATAAATTATATATTAAATATATTACATATAAGGTTGTTGTCGATGGTGCATGCTCCGACTTAAAATTCGTCAATGCTGGTGTTCCACAAGGCTGCGTTCTATCACCCACTCTGTTTCTTCTGCATATCAATGACTTTTTGCAAATCAGTTACATTCACTGTTATGCAGACGACAGCCCCGTCGACACCTTATACACCGGCCGTGCTAATATTTCTTGGGAGTCTTTGTTAAACAAAGTCTTGAACTGGGGCCGGCTAAACCTAGTCCATTTCAACCCCAAAAAGACTCAAGTTTGCGCGTTAACTGCCTAAAAAAACACCATTTGTCGTATCTCCACGATTTGAGGCCATTCCGTTAGCCGCCACGGAATACTTGGCGTCGATATTTCGAGCCTCGTTCAGTTCCGCGGTCAATTGGAAGGCAAAACCAAATTGGCATCAAAAAAGCTCGGTGTGCTCAGCAAGGCAAGACAGTATTTCACGTAGGCCCATCGCCTAAGGCTCTACGAGGTACAAATTCGTCCACACATGGAGTACTGCTCTCACCTCTGGGCGGGTGCTCCCCAGTACCAGCTCCTTCCATTTGACCGTATCCAACGTAGAGCGGCCCGAATTATCGACGATCAAGCCCTTTCCGATCTGTTTGATCCTTTGGCTTTGCGTAGAGATGTTGGATCGCTCTGCATCTTCTACAGAATTTTTCACGGGGAATGTTCCGAGGAATTGTAATCCCGGCTGCTGAATTTCACCTTTGGACATCTCGTCAAAATTCCAAATATCACCCGCACCACCTAGATGTCCGAAAAGCAGCAGCGCGATTTTTAAGACATTTTCTGCTTCGCACAACCACTCTGTGGAACCAGCTTTCGCCGGCGGTTTTTCCGAACCGATACTACTTGGGAACCTTCAAGAAACTCCTTCCTGAAAGGCCGGCAACGCACCTGCAAGCCCCCTGGTGTTGCAGATGTCCATGGGCGGTGGTAGTCACTTTCCATCAGGTGAGCCTCCTGCTCGTTTGCCACCTATAACAAAAAAAAAACATATATTAAAGATAAAAAAGCGTGGACTTAGACTTCTTATAGAAATGTGAATATGAAAAGAGTAACTACTGAGTTTCTTGCCGGTTCTTCTCGGTAGAATCTACTTTCCGAACCGGTGGCAATTAAAAGCAAATTTAATTCAACAGTGTTACATGTCGATTCGAAACTTTTTTTATGAGCAGCCTACTTGAATAAAGAATATTTTGATTTTGATTACATATTTATTAAGATATAACTTAATGTGCGACCTAGCCAATATTTTTAGAAGCTAGCGCTGCTAAAAATATTGCAGTTACACAAAAAATAAGAGAGATTTGTAGGTGTTAAAAATGCAGAAAAGTCAACAACGGCATATATCTATTATTTATAGATATTAATAACAGTACCTATTTCATTTATGTATTCGTAGTATAATTAAAATTATTTAGGCCATACTAATCGAGACCTTTAAAGTATTACATCAGTCTAAGCTAAAGAGTTTCATGACAATACCATCATGGTTCTTATGTAACTGATCGACTACAAATCATCTAATTTTCTAAAGTATTATCTATATTCTTCCCTTATCCACATTCTTGCGAATCATAATCATATGAATTTAATCGTAAAGACGGTCCCAACATTCTTGGTGATGGAATAATATGTGGAATGGGTATCTTAATGCTTCATATATCCAATAAAGGATTATGATTGTTTTTATTACTACTTTCTGCCCGTTAATTTATTAATGAAATTTTATTTCTCTATCTGAGCAATTATGCTTGTTCGTATTTCTTGACGCTACCATGTCAGATTGGACAGTAACGTCCATCATGTTCTTTTATAATACCTGGCATATATTGTGAAGCAACACACAATAAAATCTGATCTGCTTTCATTATAATGGATTAATGTATGTTTGCTTGATAAAGTCTTTAATATATTTTCTTTATTTGTCTTTACACATGGCAGCTGCTAATGGTTTTGTCCAGTCCTTTTGCATGAATCAGAAAAAACCGAACTAACGAAATAACCTCTTTCTGATAGTAGCAAACTACTAGCAATAAAAGAAATATAATTCTTTCCAATAGCGAAATTCTACGTTAAATTCTGTAAATAGTTCGGGAAATTCGTAATTTCATGTTTTTCACAACTAACTTTACAAGTTTTTCTAAACGATTTTTTTTTTCATTTAAATTTCAAATCCTAATTTTATAATCATATATAACAAGATGTTTTAGTTGTTGACCCTTTGCCACTTTTCTGGCAAAACTGAGGTAAATGCTTAAGGCCATCGCAACGACTGTTAACTGGTCTGTTAGCTTGGCAGTCGTTTCCTCTAAATGGCTGTTGCGAGGATTATTCAGCAGTTGCTATCTCTAAACAGATTTCGGCGGAGATTAGCAAAAACAACTTGCACTCTGAGTTGTACGAATGTTTAAGTGTCACTTAATTTGAGGAATACCCAATGGGCCAACGTCATTTATTGTCTTAGATAAAGGACGGTCATGGCGCTATTTAGGCTAAAGAATAACTACAAAAATGTTATTGTATGGAAGATTGTAGATTTCATAATTTTTCCTCAATCTAATTATCTAGATACGTAATAATTTGAAAATAATACAATTTCGACCACCTTAATTTGCGGAGATATCGAAATTATGTCTGCGCGTCTTTTTTTCGTTAACGTCTTTTATTTAAAAATCTGGTCGCCAATATTTTGATTGCCACTTACACGTTATTGTAAAATAATACTAATTTTGTACCGTATTTACTTTTCAATAAAATAAAAATCTTTCATTTTCAGTGGCTGATATTTATGACTTCTGCTGTGAATGCTGTTACTCCGGGAGACTTGGCAACTGAATGGATGCCCATTAGGCTCAGAAGTGCTCGTCACTGGGTCTTACAATTAGTAGCAGTACTTTTTGTTTTAATTGCATTTTTCGTTATACTTTCAAATAAAATTATCAACGACAAAGAACACTTCAAATCTTTACATGGAAAATTTGGATTAGCTTCTTTTATATTTATGGTCTGCACTAGTTTGGGAGGCTTAGGAGCACTTTATAGCCTTAAACTTAAAGAATACCTTGCACCGATTTATACAAAATTAGTTCATGCATCTTTTGGTCTCATTACATTCTGTTTAGGCACTATAACAATAATACTGGGCACTTTTTCTGCATGGTGGTCATTCGGAGAAATATTAAGATACACCTGTCTAATACTTGTGCTTTTAATTATGATCCTAACGGTATTAAGACCAAGTCTGAAAATCTATTTTCGCTTAAAAGAAAGACTTGGTTACAATAATAACTAAGTAACTTAGATTAAGAAAAATAATAGGCATAATAATATATATTATGCATTAAATATATGTTCTATAGAATTCATTTTTAAACCTAAGAAAGTTTACTTTTTGAAGATTTTATGTTTAGGAAAATTGTATTTATCAATTTTAGATATACAGTTTTTTGATTGTTATAGTTGTTTACTTTATTACTACATTTGGAGTCTATTTTAGGTTATAAAAAAATATTACTGTATTTCTACAGTTTTGTTACCTACATAAAAAAACTTCCAAAGAATTTAGACATAAGAATCATTATATCGAATCTTAGAGAAAGGCATATATCATTAGTCATGCTTAAATGTATCGCAGATTATTTTAAATGCTGTGATATTATAATTTCACTAGTGACTGTAATTGAACTGAATTTAAATCATCGTCTCAATTTCATACAATATTAGGAAACAATTTCAGTGGAATTATATTTTCACTGAATACATTTGGCCCAGTTTCTCCGTAAATTTAAAAGTACGAAATAAAACTTAAAAATAATCACTGTTGCACATAACAATAGCTTATTACGTAATGGTTTATTTCTTGGTCTATTTCTTAACTTTTATTTTGTTTGCTTCAGATACTATCTATTATATCCGGAAATACTTTATGTCGCCTTGTGCATCGTACAGAAGAAACAAATTTTGTTTCTATTTTCAGACAGACATGTCTAACTTTCTATGAATCCTTAAGCTATGGCGTTAACTTTGTTTTTTTTTTCTTATGTTAATTGTACTATTATTGTCTATAAAGAAACTGATGAACTATTTAGATATAATTATTTTAAACAAATACTATCATTACCTGGTCTACGTCTATGATAATTCTCTAAATTATTTATTTCGATCAGTTTTATTCATTAAGTCACGAAGGTAAAGTGTCATTAAATAATTGTTTGGATCTTCTTAATTAATTATCAGTCGTGACCTGGTTATTTGTTACGAATAAGGCAGATTGACAAAAACCCCAACCTATATCCAATGAAATAACAATTTTATTGAAATTGGTACGGAACAATTTCTTAATTGCGAAATTAACAAAATTCCATGCAATTATAATGTCACAAGTGAATCACGACTTAAATAATACTAGTAATCTGCTATTATATGATAGTTGTTATTATTACAAGCTTCTTTTAACTTTACTTTTTTGTATTTATAGGTCAAATTTTACTAACTAATTTTAAAACTACGGTCTCATAAATGATTGATCTGATGCGTTGCATCACTTTGGTGTACCAGTAGTTTTATATTAGATATAACTATATTAGTTTTTGAGGCAAATAGAAGCTTACATTTAATATTTGTTTGTTAGATCTGATTTATTAAATATAGATAAATATTTAAAGCTATTTCGTGTCATAATAAACTCGAATGTTATTTCATGCATGTAACGTAATGGTTTTATTAAAATGTTTATCAATGTCAGTTGTTGTATATAAGTACCTACTTGTTAAAAACTTGAATAGCTTATTTTTTAATGTAGCCTAAAGCTTTTATATGAGATAATATCTTCTCATTTTGTAATGATGTACTTAATTGATCCATGTTCATGTTTTAGCGTGATGGATAGGTTCAAGATCTTTGTTTGGTCTGTGCTCAATACACATCTAATGTGTGCCAATTTCTTAAATATGTTTGCACAAATTCGAATTTTATGTGATAGTTATGTTTTTTTAATGTGTATTTTTATCAATATATTTTATTACTACATACATATATTATAAAAGAATATAAAATTTTATAAAATACATGTTTACTCTTGCATATTTACATAAAATAATATTATACTAAAATATATGGAATGCAAATTAATTATAAAACGAGTCTTATTATAAATACACCATTCACCGTCTTATATGACACTCATGAAAGTTACTTTTTTATAATTGCATCTTTGATTGTGATATGTCTAGAGGAACTGACAGACAGAGTTGAGAACGTGCCGAAAAAAATAATGGACTACACGCACACTGTAAAGTAATATGACGCTTGGCGAGTGACAACCGTAGTTGTCACGCAACCAACATAATAAAGTTGTATCGCTTGTAAATAATTAAAGTGATAATACGTAATAGCAACGGCGGCCTTAGGGGGTGGCGAACAGGGCAATCGCCCGGGGCCTCGCTCTTGCAGGGGCCTCGCTCAAAAATCCAACCAAAATTGAAATAGATTTTTTATTTAAAACTTTTGTTTTGGATCCCTAATGATTTATTAAGGTTATAAAATAACAGTAAATTAAAATAAAGTTAGTTAACTCATTCATTTATTCAGAACATAATCTATCGCGCCTCGAAACACTTGAATCGGTTTTTTAATCGCATAGTTCTCGGCCCATGCTTTAATTAAAGATTTTGGTCTAAGTTAGACGCCAAAAACCTCAGTTTAAAAAATTATAATTACTTTATTTGTTAATTTTGTAATTCTTTCAATGTCAAATATTTTTAAAGTACACAAATTTTATTTATTTGTATAACTTCACCATCAAACATAACAGATACCTAAACCAAAAAACCCGACCTACTTTCGAATCACATACATACTTTTCACCAAGGACAGGAGGCCTCGCAAAGACCTACCGCCCGGAGCCTCGCAATGGGTAAGGCCGCCGCTCAGTAATAGTAATTGATGATATATATATATTAAAAGTACATATATATCGATGTTAAATAAATATATGATGGTTGAATACTAAAGGACAGTTTAACATCTATATGTCCAAGACGAACGCATAACTCCATTATAAAACTACAACCTCATTATAAACAAAATTAAACCAAAGCTTCGTAAGTGCCCTAAAAATCACGGCACTAACGACATTTTGGTAGCAAGAAAATTATTCTCTATAAGCGCTTTAATCATTTGATTAGATGAGATAATGAAGATTTATCACGGCAGCGAGCTAACTTTAATCGTATGTATTTGAACAATTTTTTACATGATCGTTCTCAAAACAGGAAAACCCTTTAGATCCAAATTCACGCAACTCACAGTCCTATTGCTTTATCAATATTAGTAAAAGTAGCTGAACATCTCCTGGTAAACCGGTTGGACTGGAAAGCAGGAATATTCACTCCGTCACTCGCTCTCTCAATTTGGCTTTCGAAAGGGTTTGAGAAAAGTAGTCTCGATAGTCTCAGCATTTTTACATTTTTATAGCCTTGTCTAACGGAGAATTCCTTTAGGGTTATTATCCTTCAGCACATGATAATGTTCTTCCGCTCTCAGACAGAAACTATAAGGACAGATAGCCCTGCGGGCACGCCAAATGTGAGAGTGACTTGTGAGCTTAAGCAGCTACCTATTTTAACTCGTTGGGTTCGGTTTGAGATATAAGAGGGAAAATGACTAGTGCAAACGACGCCAAACGATTATATTTTTTAGAGCTATATGTGAACAGTATCGAAAGCTTTAGACATATCCAAAATACATCTATAACCTTATTTTTAGTATCAAGGTTCCAATCTCTGTAAGTAAAAAATGAATATCTGAGTGTGCCGTTTGGTTTAGCGAATGCACCTTCTGTCTTTATGTGAACGGTCAATAAAATATTTAATTCAATACACAGCGTACACAAATGTCACAATCTTTATAAAGTGACATTTCAGCAAATGAGATTCTTGCCTTCTTAGATGATTGATTCCTGTCTTCGGCTGATTTTGCTTCCGATATAAAAATGTAAGCATCTGTAGTGCAAAAATTTTATTTAGAAAATTTAAAATTAAATAAAAAAAGTGTTTTTTTTTGCAAAATAAGTGACTTATTTAGGCCATGAAATATCACATGACGGTTTGCAACCAACAAAGCCAAAGTTAAAGGCAGTTTCAAAATTTCCTGAACCTAGAAATGTACATGAAGTACGTCAGTTTATAGGTCTTTGTAATTACTTCCGAAAATGTATATATAAATTTGCAGTTATAGCTCGCCCTTTAGCGGAATTAACTAAGAAAAATGTGCTGTTGGCATGGAGTGATAAGCAGGTTGCTAGTTTTGTAAAGTTAAAGAAACATTTGTGCTCCAAGCCAGTTTTAGCTCTGATATGATCCAAATTTAAATATAGAAATACATACCGATGCATGCAAATTAGGAGTAGCGGATATATTGTTACAACACCAGTTCTACGTTACTATGTATATTAGCCGAGTGACGTCTAAGGAAGAAGCTATGTATCATAGTTATGCGCTTGAAACGCTAGCCGTTGTTGAATCCTTGTGTAAGTTTCGGGTATATACTGTGGGCAAACACGTAAAGGTAGTCACAGACTGTCCCGCCGTCCGTGCCACTCTTACAAAACGCAACATGATTCGCATTGCATGACGGTGGTTGTTAATACAGGAATATGATATTAGCGTAGAATATAGACCCGGCGAACGCACGAAGCATATAGACGCGTTTGGTAGGAATCCAATTGACGATGTAAATATTGAAGTTACTGATTGGTTTTATACTGTTCAATATCAGGATGATAAACAGAAAAATATTATCGATCAACTGAAAACCGGATCAGCAGGACCCGATATTGTTAATAATTATGTGCTGTTAGACGATAGGTTGTATCGGAAGGCACTCACTGGTAATAGACTCGTAGTGCCTGCAGCAGCTACGTGGAAAATTGTACAAATGCATCATGATGAGATAGGACAGGTAGGGTGTAAGGGGTTACAAAAACTTTACTGGGCTGGTGTCTGCAGTTTCACTGTGACCCTATCGTAGTGTAGCTCCTGTATCTGTCAGTGCAAGCAGCTCTGGTGACCAACTAGAGACAGAAGATCTGATTGATTTACTAGAAAGCTAATCAACATTTTGTGCCCCATTGCGAGAGCAATTGTTACAGGATGGCCGATTGTAACGCTATATGCTAAACCAAGCCGAGCCGAGCCGAGCCGAGCCGAGCCGAGCCGAGCCGAGCCGAGCCGAGCCGAGCCGAGCCGAGCCGAGCCGAGCCGAGCCGAGCCGAGCCAAGCCAAGCCAAGCCTTGGAATTGAATAGCCGACCCAGACGCAGTCTTTTCCGAACGTTACTCGGTTACAATTATGCAAATTTGTTACGTTAACAATTATGCAAAAGGGATTGTCGCCCATGGCAACTGATTACAGAAGAGAAAAGACGGGGTGGCTATAGCAACAAGGCGGAAAAAGATAACGGAGTGAAAAGAATTAAAGAATATAAACGATTAATAATAAAAAATATATATATAACATAGTTGTTGTTATTGCCATTCGTTTCAGTAGTTAAAGGCTGTTCGTCGAATTTTTTCATACAATGTGTCTATATTCATCCTAGAAAACCAATGCACTTTTTTATTACTATGTTCTAGGCCGTTCTATACGATAAACAACTGCTCTTACAACTGCGATTTAATTTATGATCCGCGTATTTGGGATATGTTATCAGGCGATCATTATCGTTGCGATTTATTTAAACTTAAATAAACAAAGTAAGTTTGGTTGGTTTGATAAAAGTTTATTTTTATTTGAATCGAGCAGGTTTAGAAATACAAAAAAAATATAACTAAACATTTACTCATTTTCCATGATTATAAAACATAATTAAATATAAAATGGGTTCGATCATAATTGATGCAAATAAAGCACTATAGAATTACACAAATGCATGTTAACATCCTACATGTGAGATATGTAGATCGCTATTTTCTAAGGAAAAGTAGAAATCTAATAAGGTATGTATAAAAGTAGCGTTAAATATTGATATAAATAAATAAGAAACGCCATTCAATTATGGTTATTACGAATAAAATTAGACACATATGAAGAGACAACATTCATTTACTTTTAAATATTATATGTCATTCAACCCCTCGGCATTCTTCGCTGCCGTGTTGAACGACGTTCTGTAAATGACGAACTCGTGGAAGGAAGTTCATGAGGTTGATTGTATTCAACAGATTCTTGGTTAGGAATAGGATTTTCATAGCAACTTCGACAGGTGCGTCTTCTTTTACAACGTTGTTAAGTGTTACTTTGTTACTACAGCGGACATTGGCAAAATGACCCGTTTTGGAGCAAAGTTGGCAGGTGGCATTACGAGTAGGATTCGCACTTAAATCGTCGATGAATGCTTCCACCACAAAAAAGCAACGTTTCTTTCATGGATAATTTGCTACAGCTAAGTTTTGTTGAGTTGGCTTTTCTTGTTTCTGCTTAGAAAAAGCGTTTAGATTAAAATAATTATTATTTATATAGCCTTGACAATTTCGTTCGGCAGGTTCTAAAGCAATCGCTTGATCAGGGCCTCATCTAAACTTAAGGTAGTGTTTTCTAAGAGTCTCTGTCGTATTGTTTAGGATGTGATCCCAGCAACAAACGCGTCACAAATGTATTCACTCTTATATTCTTCAGGGGCCACGGCTTTAAAATTACAATCATGTGCTAATAATTTCAGTGAGCGTACGTATTCTGTAATGGTTTCGTTCTGTCTTTGTTTTCGAGCAACTAGAGAATATCGAGCAAAAATTTCATTTTTAGGCTTTAAATATATGTGATCTAATAACGATAAGGCATGCTCGTAGGATTTATTATCGCGTATATAGAAGTACACGGTAAGAGATAGATGATTTATTAATAATTTGAGTTTCATTTCATCAGTTTCGTTACAAGCTTCTACTGAGATACAATTTATGAATGTATACCGCTAGTGTGACCATCGCAAATCTGCAGACGCCGAAGCATGTTCAACATTAAAAGTTTCAGGACGAAGATATCTTGACATGGTAGATATATAAGATAGCATAGAATATTCTTCTGACATTGATATTATTTATTCGTAATAAATCCATATAAATAAATAAGAAACACCATTGAATTATGGTTAATACGAATAAAATTAGACACATTTGAAAAGACAATAAATGATATTAATTTACTTTAAAATATTATATGTTAAATATTTTAATGAAAACAAAAAAGGTTAACTATTTTTATAATATTTATATAAAATAGCTAAGAACTTATCATTAAGCATTTTCTAGGTTCGAATCGTCTGCTTACAAAAGAAAAGTCTTCTAGATATCTAAGCCCAGCTATGGTACAGTTACCGGTCGATACTATTACTTTTAAATGTTTTATATAATTCTACCTTTACTTTCTAATAACGCGATACGATCACTTGTGTATTATACATGATACAAGATAATTGGAGAAGCACATGGCAATTTTGATTATACATCGTTTTATGTAATAGCAAGTATTTTGTCATGTCAACATTTACAACGTATATACTCTGTGGATTTCACCAGTCAGTATTTTATACCGCACACAGTATTTCTTCTGTATTCTGTAGGAAGATTTTATACTCTTTGAATTCGTAGTTTCCATTGCATGACACTATAGTATATCGGAATTCGCATATAAATAATTTGTTTATCAAGAGTTAGAAATTGACTAGTTCTCACAGAAGCGTCATATTAAATTTGTTTTCAAGATATTATTCTTATATATTAAACATTTATAAAGGTGAGCTATACAACTATTTTTATAAATAAGATGGCGTCTTGTGGGGTAAATTTCAAGCATTATATTTATGCTTTTACAGATGCCGAATATTAAATTGCAGTCGTCAGATAATGAAATATTTGATGTTGATGTGGAAATCGCCAAATGTTCAGTTACAATCAAAACTATGTTAGAAGATTTAGGTATGGACGATGACGAGGAGGAAGTGGTTCCTTTACCCAATGTAAATTCTGCAATTTTAAAGAAGGTAATTCAGTGGGCAACGTACCATAAAGACGATCCTCCTATACCCGAAGATGACGAGAACAAAGAAAAGCGAACTGATGATATTTCTTCTTGGGATGCAGATTTTTTGAAAGTTGATCAGGGTACCTTGTTCGAATTAATTTTGGCAGCTAATTATTTAGATATAAAAGGGCTTTTAGATGTTACCTGCAAGACGGTAGCGAATATGATTAAGGGAAAAACACCTGAAGAAATTCGTAAAACATTCAACATCAAAAATGACTTTACAGCAGCTGAAGAAGAACAGGTTCGCAAAGAAAACGAATGGTGTGAGGAAAAGTAATGTAGATTTTCACTGAAGTCTTAAGTCTCGATCCATCTAGGAGAAATATAGGTTTAAGCTTTTGACCTAATGATGCTGTTAATACAACATTTTCTATATCCTCAAATTATTTCAGTTAATATAAAAACATAAGTTACTATGGTATCTTTCTCATGAACATAATCACATTAAAAATTTTGAAATAAACTCTCGCATGACAAATAGTAAAGTATATCCCATGATTACCATTAGGTGGTGTATACTAACTCATGTTATCTATTTTAGTTACATTTAATGTATAGAGAAATGATCAATGTTGTGTGTAAATTTAGATTTTAGTTTAAATCTTTAATAATAATAAAGGCTAGAAAAGCTTGTGATTTGGTGTAATTTAAAATATATGTTTTAAATGAAGTTTTTATTTATTAATTGAATTAATACATAATAGGGTAAGTCACAATGTGTTCATAGTTTCAACTTGCCAGTGATTGAAATTATATTTTCCATTGATAGACTTTTGTTTATATTATCACAAAAACAAATTAGTAAATACTGAAAGCAACAAGAGGTCTGTATTTGATTGCTTTTATTAGGTAATGAGTAGGTATACCTACAATTATTTTTTAATGTATGATTATTTTTTTTTAAAAAAAGCTGTTCCTCATGGAAATTACATAGTAGATTAATCATAATTGAGGTAGACCAGATGATAACTATGCAGGTTTTTATCAAATTTAGGTGGAGATAGACCCCTCAACATTTCTATATGGATAAAAAATCACTACATACTACTACATACATCTTCATCATACTTAATAGAAAATTATTTTAACTGTTTTTTAAAATTTCACAGGTATAAAATAAACTGTACAATTTACAATGTACTGTCCTTAACTTTAGCTTAACAGTGCTAGCTTGTGCTTTAAAAATGCGGCGGCATGGCTGATGCTATGAAAATCTGAGTAAGAATTAAAGTGTTAAAATTATGACAGTATATTTATTGTGATATATAAGTGTGAAAAAGTGAATAATTTTTCTATAACACATGTTTTATGTAGACAAATGCAAAGAAAATTGAATATTGCTCAAAATTTACAGTAACTAAGTTTCTCGAAGACAAAAAAGACAAGCAATGCTTAAAATGCCATTATTATGTTCATAGTTAATATAAAATTGAATAAGCTTTTAATGTATAAAGACAATATTGTTTCAAAATATAACAATATTGTTTATAATATTTTGTTGTTTTGTTTCTTTCTTTTTTTTTTTTAAGGTTTTTGTAATGGAACTATTACAGCAGACAAAACAGTCTGGTGTAATAGTTCCATAATTATCAAACAACAATAATCGTTATTCCACTTTTCGTCACTGATATGACTGAAATATTATTTATGTACTATTATTGTGTGTTACCACTACCCGAGTCGTGGGTCTAGTGGATAGCTATAAGGCTGCAGATCCCAAAGTACATTAAAAGTTATTGGTTTTTTTTGTGGAGAAGTACCAATACCCTGGAAGCTAGAAGTTTAAACACTCTCAAATATTAGAAAGCAGACCTTATGCCTGAATTTCTGGTCTTATTGGATTGATGTCCCATCAGATTATGATTGTGATAGGAGTGCACCTGCATTTGGTATAACAATGTTGTATGTACCTACATATTATTAGTTTTCTCCCGATATTCTAGATTATGGAGAGGCTGAAATAAATAATTTTGTTAAGATTTAAAAAAGTGCAGTGTATTAATTGCATTCTGTGTACAATATCTAGTGTCCATTTCTCTTATAAAACTCTTTAAAAAATGAAAAACATTTCATATGTGTGTATATTAGGAATTTTAATTTATGTGTTAGATTCGTTAATTTTTTTTACATTTCGACAAGACTTACAGATATTTCAAACAATAGCACTAAATAAATCGTCATGAGCTGAATAAGTTTCAGGTATAAAATAGTTATCAATGCATGTAAGAAGAGGGCTATTGAATTTCCGCAGGTTCGTTCCACACGAAGCAGCACCAAGTATAAGGCCGACGATAAATGTGAATATTATCATGATTATAAGCGTACATTGGCATTTATTTTGATTCCATAATACTTCCTTACCTAAAAGGAAATAATCATAGATCGACCTAAAAACAAAATAGTCTTGAGAATATGATTATGTAGCGGGCAGTAAATATGTGGAAAGAAAAAATCAGAACATTCGACCCCTTCACTGCAGTTTGGCACACTCAATCTTGAAACATTTTGGTTAACCTTATCGTACGAATCAATACTTACAAAAATAATAGAAAATGATCTTAACCTCTTAATTTCATTTGTAATATACCTTTAGTAACGAATAATTATTAATCCCTACTTCAGAACCTATTGCTATTTTTACTGCCCAGGCACTTTTACTTTTATAAGTTACTTAACCGAAGAGCTACAATAATTTTAAGAAAGCTAAATAAAGTTACTAACAGTTTCAACGGTTTCTGTTCTAAGCCTGTAATTTACAAAGGAAATGTTGAAATACGTAAGAATAGTCTTATATCAGTTGGTACCCTACTTCTATTATGAACGAACACGCTCAATCCTGCTTCGACGCAATTCAAGTTAGACTAGGGTTTATGTCGCTGGACTTTGTAGTAATAATCCGTATTTATATTAGTAGTAAGTGACTAAACAAGGTTAAAACTGAACAGTGATAATTATACAAATATATCAAGTTTTCTGATAGTCTCATTTGGTGTATACCTATAAAATGCTACTTTTCATCCCAGAAAGAGATAAATTGAGTTAATCTACCTGCAACACCGTGTATTATCACAAAGTAACTTATCAGTTTCGTCCAGAAGCCGTTGAAGTTGCTGTTGAGCTAATGCTATAACAGGACATTTTTTGTGAAGAATGTTAGCTATTTCCACTTCTGTATCTAAATCGCAACTACAACTTGCAGTATCTGCAGTCACCCTATCGCTCCTTGGCGATTCAAGCAATTCTTCATTTACGTCTTCAGTTCTAGCACTAGTAAACGCTTCTAAGGACATCCCATTTCGACTTTTGTAGGATTTTCTTGTGTAGCTTAATATATTTTGTATTTGATAATTATCACTCGACATTTACCAAACTTTATACGTTAATAGATTAATTGTATTATTAGTAAAAAAATAATTGTTACAATTAGCTATAAGATTATAATGCACCATAAAATGACGTTTTACTTCAATAACAATAACATCAAACAACATGAATGCTGTTCTAGACACCGAGTAGGTGTGTGTGTGTGTAATCAGGATTTTTATTGGTCTATAAATTGTCGTTTAAAACATTTAAAAAGTAAAAATTGACATATTACATATTAATATTTCATTTGTAAATTCGAATGAGCATGTTTTAGCAATAATTTTAAAAAGTATAATGCCAATATTTGCGTTTCGGGAAAGATCAGCGCAACAATAAATTATTGGATGGGCAATGTTTAGCTTTAAAGATGATTGTTTATTTACCTTAACATAGGTACCTACTTAACTACTTTATCTTTCATACCATAAAACACAGTGTTACTTACTTTTTGTTCAACCTCTATAAAAAAGCAAGTTTTAAATGTTGTGCCTTGTTGTTGTTCTATTCATCTAGTAGCTAACTTTTATGACTGTAATCTGCAGATCTCGGGGTCTTGGGTCAGTCCCAGAAAAATATGATTTTCTCTCGATATTTTTTTAACAGCGACCCAAAAGTTAGAAATGTTCACAATACCGTTCTCCGGAAAGAACGTATCTGTGGTTTTGAGCAGGGCTGGATTATCTTAACTAACTTAGCAAAGATTAACATTTAGTAATCAAAAATTATAAATTGAGCTTTACACACTTATATTTTTATTGCTTGATGATAACATTGTAGGACTCAACTAAGTATCGATGCTACAGTGACTTTATTTAAATTTGTGCATAACATAATAACAAAAGATATTATAATTAATATTGCGACGCAAATTAATGAAACGAAGCAAAAACTATCAATAGCATTCGGTACATTTATATTAGAAGATAATACGCCATTTAATTATCAGGGATTTAATATTTATCATAATTTAACCTTGAATGATTGACTTTATCTTATTTGTTTGAATAAGAAATAAGGGCAACATATGTATTTAAAATGCCACTTAAAAGTATAACAATTAATTTATTATATTGTAAATATTATATATCTTTTAGCCTCATACTTAATCACCAAAGGACTGATGCATAATCTTCTTTGAATATTCATATACGACGAATAGAACTGCAGTCGCCGGTATTGTTCTTACTAACGTTGGTTTGAGGCCGTTGTAAAGTGCCAGCACTCCTGGTTTAAACAAGTGAATAATTTATAAGTAAATTAAATTTCGAACATAATCAAATGCCTAATGGATGTTTATAGTTTTCTTACGAATATACAATGGTAACAAGTTGTTTAGAGTAGTGAATAACAAACCTTCTTTTTGAATTATATCCAGACCAACTGTGAGGAATTTCTGACTTTTGTTTGATATTTGTATTCTTGATTTTATAACATCAGATGGAAAAATTATTGTCCACAACAGTAATCCTCCAACTGCACCAGCTATCATAGTCTTTACGAAACCTATTTCATCCTTCGATTGACCAGGTTTGGATAATAATTCTCTTGTACCTGATAATTGTAATGAATACATAAGCAAATAATGATTTTAGAAAACTTTCTGATATTATGTGATTAAATTAAGAATCTGATAATTTCACCATCTTTTCTAGATGTAACAGTAGTAGTATCAGTTCTATATATAATAGGCTAATAACAGTGCCATGTTAAAAACCATTAATAAGTTGGATTCTCTATTAAATGTAGATAATAAAAAAATATATTATACCTTCATATCCACCAAAGAAGAAGAAGTAACCTGGCATTTCCCTCATGATTGTCGGTACAAGTCCTCGGAATAAGCCTTGTATTCCATATTGTTTGAATATTTGTTGAGTCAACTGTAGCGGGGTTATCTTTAGCTAAAAATAAAATAATGATTTAATTTAAATATTGGGTTTTTTTTCTCATCCCAAACAAAACATGAAATTTACAAAATAAATGCATTTTTCAAATAAGACACATTTTACTATAAAAAAAAAGCCATAGTTTAATATTAATTTTACATGATCATAATACTTAATTTTTACTATTAAATATTATACTAAAGGTTAAAGTATTTTAAGTTATTGCTTTGATAATATTATTGCCAACTAAAAAGCATATAAAATTTCTTCTTTTTTTCTTGTAGTAAATTGAACAAAATGGATTAAGGTTATATAAACTCATGTAAGATGATGCAATAGGTTTTGTTCAAACAAAATGGTTTAAAAAAATGCTATATAAAATGATTATATTGCTCAAAAGTCAATTATTAATGAAATACCCAAAGGAGAGTCATCATACAGCTGTTTGTGAGCCTTGAGCGTTAACTTCTCTCATTGCCTGCAGTTGACACTTGATTAACTCTGTTGGACATAATGTGAAAGATGAGAAAAAAGCTGCCAGGAATCCTGCTGATGCATTGCCCACCATTGAAAGTTCCTCAACACTCTGGAACAATATATATCACATAATTATATTATCCATCCACGTATGTGTATGTATGTACATTATATCATATCATATCTGAAAATTTAAATATTTGTATTATTAAAGTCCATAAAGTAATATTACCTCAGTTCCTATTACATTACACACAAATTTTTGACAATATCCATAGGCTGCAAATAATACAGAATTCTCAGCAATATTTGCCATAACTGCAGGTGTTGTGCCTGCATACAACCCCCTAACTATACCATCATTACGAAGTGTTTGTTTTAGGCAATTAAACATTCCCTGGTAAAGATGAGGAAATGTTTGCATCTTTACTTTCACTGTGTCCAGAGGTTGTCCGACATACACAAGTGCTATCCCGCCTGTTACATATAAATTATTTATTAATATAAGGTTGAGAATTGTTAAAATTTACATTAGTTTGTTGCATTATTATAACATTACCCAGTGATCCAGCTGTGAAATCTATTAAGCCACTTTTTAAATTTCCTTTTGATCCGGATGAATGAGCCATGCTGGCCTAGGCTAAAAAGTAAAATGAATAATTTGTAAAATTAAATTAAAGAAGATTTATATTTATTCTATTTTTCTAGTAATAAGTATTTTATTTTTTTCAATTCCAATAGCTCGTAAAATGAGTAATGGTGATAAACTTTTTATAATTATTTAGTCACCAGTTCGTAGTCCACAAAGTGACTAAATTATATTATCATTCACATAAAGTTTTGATATTTTTAATAATCATTTTATTTGTACAGTAAGAAATTATTAACATAATAAAACCAAGATTAACATGTTTTTAAAATACATATATTTAAAATACATACGTTAATATTACACTATTATAATTATTTTTAAAATTTTCGATAAAAGTTATCGAGGTTAACTGAAACTAAAGATAAGATTTAATAAAGTGTGGTCTAAGGACTTACTATTAATTTGTGCTTGGAAATCAAGGAATGACCAGAAATTAAGTATTTCAATTCAAGCAGAAGCTTATTGAATACAATTTATAAATATTTTGTTCAATATTATTGTTTATAATTTGGCCTATTCGTCCGCTAATTTAATGAACACGGTTCGTACCGACTACACACTAGCACATTGGTTAATTGACTGATTCTGAAATCTGAATTGTGATTACATTTGGCATTTACTATACTCTATGATACTATGATAGTTATCTTATGTTGGCAGGAGAGATAATTTTTTTATATATATTTTTGATAATTTTACTGTTCGTGAACTGTTTTTCATTATTCGATTGATATTTTTTGTTCCTTTTGATAATCTGATTCTGATTAGTTATTTCGATTAAAAAATCATCCGTATGTTCTGTGCTACCTATAACTTCATATTAAGGTATTTAGTTATCTTAAAGTTGCAGGGGAAAATATATTTTTTGGCTATATCAACTGTTGGTTTATTAACTCTCCACTCTTAGCACCCTTATAATAGCGCAGTATTTACCTAGTAACGGAATATTGAATGGGCTAGCATTAAAAGTACGTAACAGTTTTTCAACGTAAAATTTTGCGCTTCAATAAGATAACGATAAGCAAGATTATTAATTAACGAGCTAGAATAATATTTTTTCTATAATTACTTAAAGTTAATCTTTTTATATTTCAGTAAATTATATATTATGCTGTTTTGACAATCCGCACGCACTTGACACACTCTTAATTTTTTTTTGAAAAAAGCTTTTTTATTTTTGTTCTTACAAAATTTAATTTGGTCGTCTTAACTCTCAAAGTTTATTTGTGTCAAATCATACTTTATATCAAAAATGGTTTTTTAACAACATTAAAAAATGATTTTAATATAATCGCCCTTTATCTATAACGGATATGCAACAAAAATTCTTAAATAACAAAGCAAATCCTGGGATTATTACCACACAATACAAAATTAAAATGTCCAATATATATTTTATGTTATAATGCATAGTTAAAATATGCCTTATTTTATGAAATATATCATTTTGTTACGTATTCATCAAAGGCCAAAAACTAAATTATAAAATTATAATTTATAAATGTCCTTTGAATAATAATGGTAACTTTAGTCTACCATCGGTGAATATATGTATTTTTGCATTTGTGAAGAATGCAACAAATTTCAGTATATTATAAACTTATTTTGACTAGAAGTTTTAAGATAAATAATATATTTTAATTTGAATACTTTCATTTAAACAATAATTAACACTGTAATTAAATATATAAATAAGATCTAATGTAATTCTAATAGATATTAAGGCTACGACAAAATCTTCATAAATGCTACCTGTATGAATGAAGTGCAAGAAAACATGGTTGTTTTTCAGCGTTCCTTTGAGTTTTTGGACATTATCTATATATTATTAATTTAATAATCATGAATTAATAATGAATTAATTAACGCAAATATTAACTTAATTTTTTGTTATGAATGAATTATATGAATAACCTAGAGTTTTATTTTAAGAAGTGTTAAGATAGTAGAGTTGTTATTTAAAAAAAAACATGAATTTTAAGGACTTTCAATAGTTTAAGTAAGTGTTCTTAAATGTATAATGTATACCTTATACATATCGTCAAAATTATATTAGGATTATGTGATTGTTGAAGAGAAAACGGGAGAAATTTTTTGACGTGTCGCTTTTTTAAGTTTCGTGTTCGTCCGCCATATTTGTCCTTTTATAAATTTAGTGTTTCGGTTTGGATCTAATGCTTCGTTTCCTTTCATGATAATTAATTTGCAGCTATGAATAAATTTATCTGATTTAAAAACCAGACAGGCAAGTTATTGTAAAGTTAAGCAAAAGGAACAATGTGTCGTTTTTAAGACAGTTATATTGTGCCAACTACAACAGTCGCGTCTTTGTTTTCTAGGTGTTCAGGATGGTTGTTGGATCCGCAACTTATCCAGGGAGGCAAGTGCTCCACAAAATGCAGCCAATGGGCATGACACCTCGCGAATTGTCTGAATACGATGACCTAGCTACGGCACTTATAGTGGATCCTTATCTTGGAATTACTACACACAAAATGAATATTCGATATAGACCTTTAAAAACAAATAAGGAAGAACTAAGAAACATTATCAAAGAATTTATTCAAACTCAAGATTACAATAAAGCTTATACAAAACTTGCCAATGGGGAATGGATGCCTCGACATTTTAGTAAAAACAAACATCAACAAAATAAATTAAGAGAACATGTTAGTTACTTATTATTGTATATTAACTTAAGCTATTTACTTGTAAAAAAGTTTACATTTTACTTTATTTTTTTCAGATATATCGTTATCTTCGAGTATTTGATAAAAAAGCTGGTTTTGTGATAGAGCCTTGTTATAGATATTCACTAGAAGATCGTGTAGGAGCTAAAATTTCAACAACAAAAAAATTTTTTAAACATGAAAGGATTGATTTTTTGGTAGGGTGTATTGCTGAAATGACAGAAGAAGAAGAAAAGCAGTTGCTGCACCCAGGAAAGAATGACTTTTCTGTAATGTATAGCTGTAGAAAAAATTGTGCTCAGTTATGGTTAGGGCCTGCTGCTTATATAAATCACGATTGTAGGCCTACTTGTACATTCGAAGCTACTGATCGTGGTAAGGCCTTTGTTCGTGTATTGAGAGACATTGAGATTGGTGAAGAAATAACTTGTTTTTATGGAGAAGATTTTTTTGGTAATGGAAACTGTTACTGTGAATGTGAAACTTGTGAGAGAAGAGGCAAAGGAGCATTTTCTGTGCAAAATGAGCATAATGATGAGCAAGCTACAAGATACAGATTTAGAGAAACTGACAATAGAATAAATAGAACAAAAGCAAAGCAAACACAGAAATCCAGTTGCAAAAATTCAGAAAAAACTCGAATAAACAATAGACAAGTCTCTAATATAATATCTCCTCTCAGTATGAAAGAAATGAAACAAAAAGGTTTGACAAAGTATGATGCTGAACTGTTAATAGCTCAAGGATGTATTGCTGATGTTGTTGATGGAGCTGTTAGTAAAGAAGCTCAAGGTAGTCGAGAATCATCTGCTTCAAGCCGTGGTGAACGATTACGCCGAAGAACAGATAGTGGACGTGCATTGAATGGCAATACCACAACGGCTGCCAATCAGAGCCGAGCCACACAGTCTCGTCGATGTAGTATTACTAGTTCACGTAGTAGTCGTGATTCTCACTCTGGCATAGTTTTAAGAAGTCATAAACGTCTTACTGAAGCTTGTACTCAATCAACTTGTTCAAAGTATAGAAATTTAAAAACAAGTTCTGAAACCAAAATTGGTGTAACTGAAAATATATTCAAAACTGAACCTGATCAAACTAGTTTAGAAATAAATAATTTGTCTCTGGAAGGTAAACCTGCTCATGATCCTCAAAAAGAATACTGTGAATCTGAGTCACAGCTGGTTACTTGTAGTGAAATAGAAATATTAAAAACAGAGAACACTTGTGATATGAAAGAATCTCTGCAGCAGAATGTTGAAATGCCTTCATTAGTTAAAACAGGTACATCTGAAATGCAGAATTGTAATGCGAAAGGACATGCTGTAGAAAATATTAAATGTATGAGTGATGATGCATGTGTAAAAAGCGAAATATGTGATTTTAGAGAAAATGTTAATCCAAGTGAATCGAAGGATAGTAAAATGAGTAAGCATCATAAAGGTGAAGTTTCTAATCGGACAGAAGAAACGAAAAAAGAATCAGAGTCTGGACCTCCATGGCTGGCAGATAATTCAAATAAAAGTAGTGAATGTCCCTGCACACCACCACGCAGGGGCTTGAAATTGACTCTCCGTGTGAAGAGAAGCCCTGTGGTTGAAGAGGTTTTGGAATGTGGAGGTACAGTGGAAGCTCCAGAGTATGAAGTTTTAAGATTAGAAGGTGTGGATCCTGAAACTGCCAGGCGACTGAAGAAAAGACGTAGATCGAAGGAGCGGCATCGCAAACATAGCCCTATCCGTCCCCTGCCTCCTATGAAACGCTTAAGATTAATTTTTGGTAATGAAAGTCGCACTATCGACTTGCCCTCTGCCATTTCGGCAGACTGACAGCCACATTACTCTTGTGGTTATGTTTCCACCGTTAATATTCAATTATTAGTTTAATTATTGTCACTGACTAGGATTATTTTTATCTAGTATTTATTTTGTGACGTAAAGTTTGAATTGATTGAAGTATTGTGATAGCTAACAAATTGTTTTAATTGAGGAGTCATTGAAAATATTTATTGAAACATTCAGTGTTATTTCATTAGCACAGTCACAAAAAAAGAAGTGACTAAATTGAAGGAGTCCATAGAAAAATTATGATACAATACGCTACATTTGTATTATTTCTACTGGATTTATACACATATAAATACTTTTATCAACTTTAGATTTTTATGGTAAAAGAACAATATTTTGTAAACAGTACCCTTTAACACTTATATTGAACTTTTCTTTTACTTGGCCAACTAGATATCTTTTTCCTGTGGACCATTATTGTTAGCATTATTCACTTTTTTATTTTATATCATTTAACAAAAAACACAGGTTTGTATTTTCTTTGACCTATTCAAACGGCTTATACACTTACTAATAGAATTGTGAATTTAGTCTATTTCTATACATGGCCTGCCAAGTTATTTAGCTGCCTCAGCTTGGCCGGTCGTGGGTTGAGCATGGCTAGTATAACATGATCCTGAATGTTATTTATTCAGTATACTTGTTTAGGTTTGGAATTATCTAAGATATTTAGGATGTGTATATTGTTAATATGTATAGTTAAAATTGACAAGAATTCAGTGAATATTGAGCTATAAAATTAAGGATCAAAAGTACTGCCGGAATTACCCTTATTATGTAATTTATATTAACTAAATTTTACAGTTATGCTAGTCTTAAACATAATTATGGAATCAGGTATAAAGCTTTAACATGACCCCCCCCCACTCCTATTACAAAATAATTTCAAAATTGTTTACAAGAATAATAATTTCTTTGGTATGCAATCTTCTTTTTGTTTATATAGTCTAAAATAACCCTATTGATTATGAATTTATTAAAACTTAAATATATTTTTTTAAATGCCACGGTATAGTCACTTTACAAATGTTTCATTTATGTTGCTTTTTAGTTTCATGTGTAATTCCGGCCTAATGAAATTTACAGATGTTGAAAACTGTAAATGATGCGCATAGGAAGTCATTCATACAGGATGTATTGTGAATTCAATTTAAGTTTTTTGACTGTATTGTTAGCAATCTGTCTGTTTTTTAATTTTTATTCTTAACACAATACTTTCATTGATTTGATAAGTTTTTATAAAATCTTCATTTAACTAAGTCCAGAGTGGCCTTGATTAATTTTATTCTCAGCCAAAGCTAAAAATATACTTAAATATAAGAGAGTAGATATAACATTTGTTTAAAATAGTCTCCAGTGTATTAAACGGATCAAAAAGTGGTTTATAGTATTTGTTACTTTTTTAAAAATTGATTAAATATCTAACATGTGTATGTACTTTAAAATTGTGTAGCAACGGTATTTGAGTTGTAAATATTATAATAAAACGAATTATATACCATATACTTTTAAGCTTAAAACTCACATTTTATTATATTAGTATTATTATAGTAATTTCCAAAAACGACAGCGTCAAGTTCTCTAAAATTCGAGATCTAACACTCATATTCATATATAACAATAAAACTTATTTAATATGGTACATACATTCCATTTATTGGTAAAATTAAGGCACATGTTTGACTCTGTTTTTTATTGTATATGTCCTAATTATTACTTTAAAATGTGAAATTAAGGAAAATATTGTTAAGATTAACTGTATTATTTTTAATAGTTAAATTAAATTCAGAATTCATTCATGACGTATGCTTATATAATTAGCATAACTATTTCACATTAAAAAGTTATTAACTCTTCATAAGGGTATTGCTAAATCACATAGACCTAGTAATCCTTGTATTGGTAGTAAGAATAAAAATGTGGAGAGACTATAACCACATTTTGAACGATAGAAAAGTGTAAATGTATTAAGTATATTGCTACCTTTGATCGTGATGTCAATTTCAAAAATAATAATGCGCATCATTTACGAATACCTTGTAAAAAACAATTTGGTGATGTATTTATGTAAAATAAACATACTTATCTGCTAGTAAGAAAACTAGCTTTTGTGATATTCCAAGATGGAATAGTATATGTAAAAATCCAGGTTAGATGAAATAATTGCATCTTGTTATCAAATTAGCTATTATGGAATATTTTCATTTAATTATGATAATAAAATGCCTCGACTCTTTTTCTTTTACTTTCCTTTGAATTTACTGTTTTGGTAAATTCTGGGTATCGTTTAAAAGCAATCCTCTGGAGTTTTTTTCAGTCACTAGTAATATAATATTATGTTATTATAAAAAATCACTACTGTTGTTTGATAGTCGTAGTAGATACAGCCTAATGCCCTACCGCAAGGCCAAGACTTGAACACGCAGTCCGCGGTAAGATTTTCGTGGTCCAATGATTGGCTCAAGCTCAAGCAAGAATAATATTTTTCATATATTTAAATGTCGCCTTAGATTTGGGTCACAACTAAATCTTCAATTTCACTCAGTGGTCTGTTAAAAAAAGGCAAGCTTCAAACTCCATCAAGCCTCTGGTTTTTTAAATATACTATAAGTAAAATATTGGTTAAGAATACTTAGGGGATCCAAAGTTCTTTAAATGAATATATTGACAAAATGTGGCTATTAATGCCACTGATTGCTTTATAACTTGTTCGCTTGCTTTTATTTTAATACAACGCTGACATACTTACACAATAATTTTACTATATGTTTCATTCACTTTGGTCTTTAGTCAGAATAATATATATTTTGGCATATAATTTAAAATATTTTGGGAAATTGACATAATAGGAATTGTAACTTTACAAAATTTATCAGGTCTGAGTCTTGCAATTTGTTTCTATCAAAAATAAACATGTTTTAAGTTTAATTTTTACTATTTTTAGATACCATATTTATAAAACATTATGATCATTACAATTTATAAATGTTAGCCAAATCAATACCAAAACAAAATTGCAGGAAATTTATTGAAAAACTTATTTTGTAAGACATTAATTTGCTCATTAGATTCAAAGGTAGCAGTCTTCAGCAATGGAGCACCTGGTTTTAATGTCCATATCTGAAAAAAAATAAATTATATAAATATTATATCTCAATTAATTAACATAATATGAATACAATCAATAAAACATATACTTACTTTTGGAACTCCCACTCCCTATTATCTAGAGGGCATACTTGTCGAGTTTTAAGCCATCGAGAGATACAATGAAAATGGAATGCATGCTGAAAATTGTTAAATGTTTATCTCAAGTTTGTTTTAAATATTAAATATTTTTTAAGTTTAAAAAACTTACATTACACACTCCCCAAGCTACTGTGCATTCTTCACTTGTAGCAGAGGCCTGGTTAGCTTGGCATTCTATGCATAAATCCATTATGTGATTTCGACAAATGGCACAATTGTCGACAACAATATCTATAAATATAATAAAATAATTTATTGGATTTGGGGATATTAAATTATTATAGTTTTAAGATTGTAAAATTAATTTCATTATAATTGAAAAATAATTAAGTTGTTCAATAAGGTTATAAATTTATTCTACAACTTACCCCATGCCCATAATGCCACAGCGTTCCACTGAAAAAAAACGATACATTCTTACATTCATTTATATCAAGAAAACCATACGATGTCTGTACTTATTAAAAAACAATGGAAGGCATCACAGTGAGTAAGCGCTAACGAATGTTACCTTTTTAACTTCAAATCTTTTTTTGTCACCTTTACCACTACTAGAAGAAGCCATTTCTACTTCTTCTTCGTCAACATCCATAGCTGAAGCCATTTTTTAGAAATACCTTATTTTTTATTAACAAATTTATCTTAAACTGCAATTTTATTGGTTCAATTTTGCAGTTGATTGTAGATTGGTTGACAGTTGACTGTTTAGAATTACTCGAGACACTTGACATTCTTGACAAGTTGTCATTTTTAAATGTCAACGCAAATTTGTTATAAAAGACAACGGTGCGTTCTGATGTAAAAAATAAGTTGTTTAAATCTTGTATTCGTTTTTAACAATCAGAATAAGGCTTATTTTATGTGTTCGATAGAGTCCTTAATTTTTTTCACTAATTAAAGTTGTTTTTTTAATGAAAAATTAGGATTTTTGCTTTTGGAATGAAATAATTAAATTTAAAGTACGCAATGCAAACAAAAAAAATGACATTGATGACACTAATTTTGTACACTAAGAAATGGCAGCAGTAAAACATTTATTGTATTTAAATTTTTATTCGATGTCTTTGAAAATTAATGTTCACAAGAAATCGATTTTGCTTTTTTGCTCAACATTCATCGTCACTTCTTTCTTAGGCTTACGATCAATACCCTTTTTACTCTATCATCAGATCGTGGCTATGGATTTATTCCAAGATTTTAAAAATCAATCAATTCAATGAGCATAAACAATGATTTAATTATTTGAGAAGTGGTTTACTCTGTACACCTCAAACAGCATCAGGTCAAAGATATCGTATAACTGTAATGTTAGTCAATTTATATAATAAGATTTTAAATTAACATGGTTATTTTTATTACTAACAGTATTTAAAACGGGATATTTAGCATGTTTTTTATGTTTTTTATGCCAGAAGGAAAAATATATTATTTAATTATTATTTTTTAATTTATTTCCACAAAAATGCCTAAAAAAATAGTAATAATATAAAAAGCCCAAAAAAATAGTAATAATATCTTTTTCCTTCTCGCATTTTTAAATTTGGACCGATAATTTTTGTTATAATATTGACAAATAACCAGTGTTTATTCGTTTTTATAAATCAGAAAAAAAAAAATTGATTTTAATTGATACTTTTTATTAAATAAATTTTTCAAGTTGCATTATTGATTTATTTTGAAAAAATCTAAAAAACGTGATAACTCAAAAATGGTTCACTTTTGCATCATGCATATGGGGGTTAAAATTATCGAAAATAATCACCCCTATCACCTCCTAACGGGAATGCGTCGAATTACCAATAACCCTATATGTATCAGTCCTATGACTGAAACATAAAAGCGTATATTTAACTAATAAATGTAATTAAAATTGTATAAATTATTTTCAGACAGAAGTTCAGTGCAAATAAACAATTAATGATATCTTTTGAGTTATTAATATGTATTATCTATTTGTTTTGAGCAGAAGAGGTTAAGCTGGTACATCAGAAAGAAAGAAAAACTATTTGACAAATAATGTAATCTAAATATTGCAAATTATTTTCCTGGATGATGATTTGAATAAGTACGTTAATTTAGTCTACAATAAATCATTCTTGTGCTAGCAACTTAAACAAAATAGCTAACAAGAAAAAAAAACAACAATTATGCCACATGATAATTTTTTAATTCAATTTCATCAGAAACTGTGTTACACTCTTTTTTTCTTTTGTAGGAGTTCTTCCATATTTCGTAAAAGCAAACTGTTGCTTGAAATCTGTAGCACACTAAAAGTGGGACAGAGACGTGAGTTATGAGAGTCCAAGCCCAAACGCCGTAAAATTCCATCTGAAAGAAAATGCCATAGTTACGTTTTTTATTAATCGTGCTTTTTTTTTAACATACCTATAAACAGTGTGTATTTTAACGTATATTAAATTATTTTTATAAAGAAAACACTTGTAATAAATGTGTAGGTACTTTTTTACATTGACATCTAACTCGTAGGTGTTTTCAGTTTATAAATTGGGTATTTCATTTATTATAGCTTATACTCATTCAGGTTCGGTGCAAAACCGAGATTTTTATACTATATGTTTATATCAGTACCTGTAAAGGGTGAAATTCAGCTCGTGCATTCTTCACACGGTTGAGAAGCCAGAGTGCAAAGTTACCAACGAGGAGGAACGTAACAAGTTGTCGCCCTGGACGCTCCTCGCTCCTTACGCAACGTCTTGACCAAGCATCCAGTATAAGTAAAGTTTGGCATGAGCTTTGTATGACGGCAAACAGTGGAGCTATTATCCTGTGTTACAAAAAATAGTTATAGTTAAAAAAGTTTAATTTTACAATATTGAGAAAAGTTACTCAACAATTAACGTAGTTGTTAAGCCTTTTACGTGCTTAGATGAATAGAATTGTAGGCTATAGAAGTGGGCCGAGAAAACACATACGAAACAAAAAGTTTTTATAAGAATTCGGGTCTTCTTGACTACTTCTACCTCTGCTAAAAATATTACATTTGATAGGACACGGAATAAAAAAAAAACAGATATCTGATACAACCTAGTCGCGCGCCTTTCCTCTGAAAACCGTTGGATGAGAAAACTAGCCCCAATTATTTGGAACAGATAATACAAGTAGACTCCACACTGTGTGACCAGTAGTAGAGCGTGTTCTAATGGCATCGTGGTCGTAGCTAGACGTAATGTAAGCGCGCGCATTCGCTGCATGCATGCTCCTGATCCCAATATCATGAATATGAATAACAATGTCTCCCATATGTTAATCTGAAACAAAAGTTTTTAATAGGTTTGCTTAAAGTTTATAGGCTATATTTAAAGTTTACGTTACGAAATTACTAAATGGTTTGACGAAATACCTGGAGTAAGGCAAGTTCAACATGTTTTTGTTTTTGAAAGAGACCGTTAAATAGCATTAAGCTGACGATGGTACCAGCAAGCACTGCCACTCCCATAAATAGTCCTTTGTGAGCGCTGCCGCAGTCCACAGAAAAGTGATTGTTGGATTTCACTTTGCCATAACACTGTTTTTCATCGAGTTTTCTATTTGAGTTATTAGAGCTTAAAGTTTTCTGAAAAAATAGTATATTTCAAGGTCGTCGTTTTTAAAACCTTGTCACAATATACTACATAATATATAATATTGTGACTGTATAGTATAATTTATGTGAATATAAAGTGTATGTTTAAAAGGAAACGATTTTAAATAGCTTATCAAAAAGTAACATAACTATGCCCATTCAGACCCGATTTAATTGAAGGTGCAACAAAACACAGGCGACGTGCGTTGGATGGTGCCTCGCCGATGATGGTCAAGTTTACTGGTAAGGCCCACTAAAAAATCTCTTAAAATCATTTTTAAGGGGGAGAGGAGCTCGCCAGAACAATGCTTGCACCCGGGCTCTTGTGCTTAAGATGGGGCTGTGCCCATTAATATTTATTTTATTTGTCATCAATGCAAAAACTAATGATGGAAATATGATTCGTAAGTTATTCATTCTATTATCTTATTCAATCGTCAAAACAATACATAATATTTATATAAATCAAATTAATTTACCGCTCCTGGTACAGTGCAAATATCGTTCCATATAACCACTATTATTATGGAACACAGTAAGCTATATTCAACCCCGCAAGGTCTCAAATAAGGATTCATGGTTCTAATTAAAGGTGTTATCATGTCGGAGACGTTACAGCTCCACGCTTCTATCCTAGCCGTTAAGTTTGCATGAACGACTTCCTTGTGACCTGTGAAATTTTCATTTCCATAGGCCTCGAGAGACGTGTTATTTAAAATGTTGTCAGTTATTACTAATTTTGCAGGTCCACTTATATTTGTATATCTTAAGATCGCTGGTTGATTATAGGCCATAGCTACAATATCATCTCTCGTTTCTTGTATAACGACGTTAAGCCATTCGCATACATTAGTAGCTATGAGATGCATCAAACCAAATCGATCTAATACTACGCCGCGCATTGGATCTAATAACTAAAAATAATAAATCGTTTTATGATTTATTGAACCATGTAAAGGATATTAGGTAAATAAGAAGCATACATACTTAAAGTAAATATAGGACGTAAGTTATTAGTCAACATAAATATGCTTGTATAATATTTATACTTCATATGTTGAATGCATGAATGCAATCATTAGATAATTTGGAAAAACTTGGTATGCCGATAACAATTAATAAAGCAACCTCGTAAGGAACATTTTAAAGAAAGTTGTCAAATATCATATCAAATATTAGCTTCATTTAGGCATTAAAATTTTGTTAAATTAGTTTAGTAGTGGTCAGAGAGTCTTATAGTAAATATGTATTTGTAATGCATCTTAAATTCGTTTGTATAGGAAAACATCATAAAGCAACCTCGGACAAAGTTGTGACATATGTTTATGCACCAATCCGCAGTGGGGCAGCGTAGTAAAGTGTGTTCCAAGGTTTTTCCTTGGCAAGATTGGAATTATTTGTATAGCGGATAAAGAGTTACAAGCAGTTTATGTAATCAAATTTTAATTAGGTTATTATAGAATATATATATATATATATATATATATATATATTACTACTATACTCACATCTGTATAGGAAAAGATGAAAATTGTCTGAGCAACCATAAAAAGTATCCTAAGAGCTGGCTTTAAAGCTACAATAATCAACTGACAGTCGCCTGAAAGGTCGAAATATTCGCCAAATTGTAAGCACGAATAAATAATAGAACCAACACCAAACCCAGCCACTCCCATGTGCAGGTAGAAACTACCGTACCGTATCCGCTTTGTGTTATCTGAAATATATAAAATAGGTTATCATCAATAAGAAAAACAGCAAACGGAAATATTTTTTTTTTTTTTATAAAGTGTACTCGTAGTTAAATTTAAATCTATTTTGAAAACAATTGTGTTACGTTGCAGTGATTTAAAAACTATATAGCAACACCTATATGCAAACCTATATTATTTAATACTTACAATATAATACTTAAATTCTGAACTAATATTTTTAATGTTATAAATACAGCATAGAATCAATGTAACATATAACTTTTTTGAAATTTCACAATCTTGATTCATGGTGCGTTTTCGAGTTTTTTCTTACTGTAGTTTATTGCACACTAATTCTAAGTTCATATATTTTACGAACTTTTATGTTTAATCAGTAACAATAACATTTCATAAAATATATATTGATAGTTCTTAAGATACGAATCATTGATGTTATTCACTGTAGTGACGCTTTTAAATTACGCCTTGAATATAAATCATCCGAATCCAAAACCTAAATAATTTATTTAGGTACACATTACTAACCATTTTTGTCACAAGAAGTGTTCTTTTATCACTTACCATTTTTATGTATTTTTGTTATTCGAAGATGATAGAAAGTGTAGATAAGGAATAACATGCTGACTACGTATAAGTACATTGTAAATACCTGGAATGATATAAAAATGTTACAAATACTTTAAATTTCGCTAACCCAATAAATATATAATAGAGTTACTCACGTCAGATGTAACATTTGTGTAGATTTCATTTTGTATTGTGCTGGTCACAGGTAATGCTAGTCCTAATACTATTAATAATTTTGCATAAAACGCTGAGAGAACTACTGTCATTGATTCACTGAAACAATGTGATATATTGAACTAATTAATGTAATTGCCTAAAACACAAGGCACGGGAATTAGTTTATTACGGATTATTCAAATTATAATGGGCGTTCCGGAATGGAAGTTTTACTATGAGATACCATAATTAATTAAGGATTTTATTTATCTCATAATTTAAATAAATTAAAACTCTTAGCGATATTTTCAAAAATATTCGCTTTTGTTAAAAAACGTCCTAACCTCTTCTCGTATATATTATAATTTTAGGTTTTAATTAAAAAAATAAACAAAAATAGTTTATTTTGTAGTTTAAACGACTAATTGAAAAAAAAAATAGAGATTTATGCCTCCTATTTGTATTTCTTGATGCTTATGGTAATAATTTAAATCAAAATAGAGATTGCATTATATTATTTATAGTAAACGTAGGTACCAGGTAAGTGCTAAATATGTCTTGTTGATAATTACGTTAGTAAATCCTAACAAAATTTGATCTAAAATTTGTCAATTCAGTGTCTAAAAATTTAATGAAATTAAAGTAGGATTTACTCACTCCCCGTGTGAAAGCTGTTTTGGTCGAGGAGGCACAGATATCCGGTCAACACTTGAACTCGTACTGCAAGGTAACACCACGCTTAAACGCGGCAGCGAATGGGGTGGGTGTTCACTGAAATATATAGAAATGAAAAGTAATTATTCAATACAATGCTAGGCGTAAACGTGCTAGGCGTAAAATATAATTCATTAATGGACAATACTAATCTGTTTTCTATGTAAACTATTTTACACAAACAACATTTTAATTTAAAATTTTTAGAATAAATAAGGCATCTATATAAAATTACAAATAGAGTTGTTTTTTTATTTTTGCTAGCGCTTATCGACTAATAGTGAGTTTAATGAAGCGCTTCGTCGGACTCACCTTTCATCCTCAGGCACAGAGAGCAGCGGCTCCGACCTCTCACGCCAATCCTTTACTGCATTTTGATTGGATTTCTCTTTATTTTTAGACATCGTTTAACTTTAACCCAATATTTTTATTTTAAAGGATTCATTTATTTGTTTAATAAACTTTGGAAGAGTAGAATTAAATAGACGTATTTTGAAATATTGACAAGTCTCTCGTTTTAAAAGAATATAAAAATCGTTACACATTGATGTTAAATCTCCTAGTGATAATGATGAACTGTATCGAGGTGTTATGATGACGACAGTACATACACGTACATACGTCGGTATGTAAATAATTAGTAATTGGTCATAATTTGTAATAAGGTTACTAAGTGATTATTGTTGACAGTTGAATTACGTTTTAAATCAATGTCATTAAAGAAAATATATTTTATGACGAGTATAAATAAAACAAAAACTGTTTAAATCCGTAAGCATATCGGTTGGGATTTGTGATAATTGTACCTTTATAACTACAAAGTTAGTTATTTTAATATAACGCAGTTAAATAGTTATCTATCGCTTAAATTAAATAATTTAAAGATAAAACGTATTCTCAACATAATTTCATTTTAAACTTTCTCCTATATAAAGTAGTCCGTATTTAAATAAATATTTATAAAAACTTTTAAGCGATATTAATTGCACTTTATATGCATTGGTTTGTAGGAAGATGTCCTTACGGCTAAATAATTAGCACTGTGGTGTCACTTTCAGACGGCCCTCCTAACGAGGAACATTCGCCCCTTCCCCCGCTTCTTATCTTCAACACTACGCGATTAATTAGACGTCTACCTCTAAGCAATTCTTTGACCTATCCCTTGATCTATCTTTACTGGCTTAATTTAAGACGTAAAAGAAATATCTTGACATTAAATAATTATTAATATAATTTACGGTGCTTTTGTGTGAAAAATATATTGAAGTTTTATATCACATATAAGTTTCATTATAGCAGTAAATGTGTGCATAAGGTGCTAAGGTATTTGTAATTTATTTTTTTCATAATTTTAATCTTGTTGAAATAATGTGTTTATATGTTAACAAATGTTTATATGTTTTTAATATTAGCCTCTCGATGTGTTTGAATATTTTATTTGAATAACATTGAATGGTCCTTTGGCAATCTTCGTAGCTGATTGAAACATAAATGTGACTGAATTTTATAAGATACTTTCCAGTTTTCTCACGATATTGTCCTTCACCGTCGAACAAGTTAGTAATAAACACAATTTAAGCACATGAACATTAATTACTGGTCTAGATTTGAATCCGTGACCTTCGCTTAAATTATTGTAGATAAGATATTCTGCCTCATCTCGAAGATTATCATTTGCAGATAATTAAAACTAAATTTCTCAACCTCTAGTTATTTGAAGCATCTATACTATTACTGATGTTTTTGTAACAAACTTATATATAATGTTTTTAATAACAATAACGTTTTAAATATGATCACGATCTTCAAAATATACGTATGTGTTCAAAAATAATCTTATGAAACATCACATACTGCTTCTAACAATTGCAAATTCGTTCTAATAATTACCCATTATTACATAATACGATACTGTTATATTTCAATTTATTTAAGAATTTGATTGTTTGAACGCTCTAAACTATTCACAACAACGATTAAAAAAAAAAACAATTTTTTGTGTTACTTTTATTGATAAACCAGTGTTTGACCCAACAAGCTATAACCCATGGTGGCGCGCGGAACGGCAAATTAGATAGTTAGTGGTAGAAATCGTAGTAACAATTTATGAAGTTGGATTATTTGATGTGTTGAAGTGCTGTGATTCCGATTCCATTGTATCTAAGATGTATGCATGAAAAAAGTTTATTATATAGCCTTGTCTCTGTTCCTTACATTTTTTTAAAGGTTCCATTTACGGATATTTTAGAAATTAGGGTTACCTATACGTTTAGATTCAGTCTCATATACATATACACAAAGAATTGCATCATGCATTGCTTTTTCATTTTGTTCATGAACATTCAGGTTATTGCTTTATAAAGATTATATGTAAATTATTATTTTACATTTTCTAATCGAGGAATTAAGACGCTACGGGTGTAACTACATGGAAGTTAATATGAATACAATTTTTTTCTTAATTATGTGATAGATTCAAGAAGCTACGAACCGTCCATATCGGATTTTTCTTTCCAGACTAGTGCTCGTCTGCCGATGAGGATGGTAATGGTGATGCGGTCCGTGCTCGTAATACGGCGGCGTAGATGTTGGCTGTTTGCAGTTTTGTTCGTCATGTTCCCTTTGAGTTTTGTAAAAAAAAATCTATATCAACTATAGTTATATTGTACATGCGAAAGTAACTCTGTCTGTCAATTTATCTGTCTGTTTGTTGCTTTTTCACGGCGAAACCACTGAACCGAATTTGAAGAAATTTAGTGTGAAATAAGCTTGAACTCCAAGGAAGGACATCGGCGATCGGCTGACGATCAACATTTAAAACGCGAACGAAGCCACAGGCGACAATTAGTGCATTAAACATACAGATAAATACCAACATTTACATTATAAAACATTATATTTTTTTAGTAAAAATGCACCAGATTATATTTACTTAAGATTATAAAGAGTTTTATTGGTATAATGTTATCTTCTGACTGCTCTTTTATCACTGCGTTCAAAGGTAGAATCATTTTTAGAAAACGGATAAAACTATAGGATGGCGTATCTGTGTTTGTTTGTGTTTGTAATACCTCATCGTTAATAAGTTGCGCTCTACGTCTGCTATAAGGCTTTTATCTTTAGTTTTACTTTAATCACAATTTAACGAAAGTTCTACTTACCTTTCTTCTGCTGTTAAATGCTCCATTAAATTATGATATTGTTATACGTATTAGCACAGCATCGTAGGATCACGTGCGTATAGAAGGATTTTTTGTTTCTGAGCTGCATTTTCAGTTCAAAGCATCGAAAGTGATGTTTGTATCTTGAATATTTAAGATCAGTATATCCCTCTTATCTTTTCGAGGTTTAGGTGTTTTATAAAAACATCAAAGATAACATTCCATGACGCAATATCTTGCTAATATTTTTCGAGTGAATAAGAGGGTTTATATTTTTATGCCGTATTATCAATATACATCAAGCCATCTGTGCGGGAAATATTACATAGCATAAGAGTCTACAATAATGCACTCACTATTCTCATACCATCACAGTTCGATCGATCGATCGAATTATTCACGACTGGGGTTGATCTGTGTCACTGACAGCTTTACATGCTTTCCAAAACACGGCCATATATACGTATAATTATACGTCAAGGCATAAAATACCGACCTCTGATTTGAACCTATGACCGGATCTACATTCCGCCGCCCTATAGACTAACTACCAAACTGAGCAGACGGTTAAATTGTTACAGCCATAATATTAAGTATTATACATTTGTGCGTCACTTTTTAACTATTATATTTAATATATTATTGTAGCAAGTTACGTAGGCATGGAGTAAATGCAAACAATTAGCGAGTATTGTTACTAGTTGGTGGTCATGACAAAGGGAAGCATTCGATGCGTTAAATGCTTCGTCACGTTATGCGGAAATTTGACCAAGCAATCATTTTAAACTTCACCTTCACATCGGCGTTTTTTCATCGTAAATGGGGTAGTGAAACTTTTTAAAGAATTTTTTCATGGATATTTTTTTGTATTTTCTTTATTATTTCTTAAATTTAAAACATGTTTAAGTAAATGGGTTTGTTCTTAAAGCTATTTTTCCAAATTTCAAAGAGGCAGATCGTTGAGTGAAAACGGTAGAATATCGCCAAAGGCATGGAAACGTGCGTGATGATTGTCCACGCCCACGGGCCGTAGAAGTCAAGATGAGCAGGCCGGAACTCCGCACGATTCTGTGAAAAAAAAAAATTTTATATTTAAAAAAATATGTTTATATTTATTTATTTATAACTATTTTTTTTTATTTATAAATAAATAATGTTTCAATAAAGGATAGATAAATAAATTATATTATGTAAATGTATGGAGGATCTTTTTTCAAGTATCTTATGTAACAGACGCGTGCTCAACATACAATAAGAAAAAACAATACATGGAGCACACTTAAAAACACATATTAGTATAAACTACCTTTTCTAGCGTGTTGATTGCCCACATAGCCATATTTGCAACTAGTAAGAAAGTAACAAGTTGTCTTCCTGGCTTTCTTCGTCGCTGTTCTGAAGTTCCGCTCCGACGCCACCATGCGTCAATAATAAACAGAGACTGCAGGATTGTCTGTAAAATTATTATTATTTTAACGAAGATATCCGAGGACCATAATGTGACGAACAGCAATACGCTTTAAGAGAGTTTCTTGAAATAGAGTATAAAATACTATTGTTAAAATCTACACAATTTTTTTATCTTGTAAAGGACAGTCACAATTAATATTAGAAAATGGAAAAATATGGCAAAAATATTTTATAACTTGAAAAAACATAAAGACGCTAGACTAAATTAAGTCTTATTAAGATAAGCAAATACGAAAATGTTCGTTAATAATGTTTGCTGTGATAAATAAATTAAAATCTATTTTACTTGATTTAGAGATAAGAATTCTGAGAAGAAGCCAGTGAGGCCAGCTCCGTTGCTGTAGTTCATGGTATGGTGACAACCAATAAGACTGAACATGCAATATACGAACATTCCAGACTGTGCAAGAATCAACAATGATGTATCCAATCCCAGAACAGCTGGAACAAATACAAATCACAAGTTATTGATATTTAAATATTAACATACATTACAATATAGATATACATTTATTTTAATTACCCTGAGATTTTCTTTTATATGGAAGTACTCTCATCTGTTTCAGTGCAATTGCCACAGCTAATAAAGTCAGCGAGTACAATATCAATTCGCAAATATTTACTTCAAATATTGCATCCTAGAAATATATGTAAATTGTATACTTCTTTCAAGTAAAACGAAACATAGATAATTTTAAAAATACACTTCGTCTTACATGGACTGTATTCGGATTGCTTGCAAGTACAAAGAACATAATTAATGATATGATAGTAATAACGATGACAAGTATGCCAGCAAATAATCCGCGATGTGCGTGGGAGCAATCTACTGAGAAGTGGTGTAAAGCTGTTCGACTGCCGTGAGGTGAACTTACTCCTAACATACCGGCTGAAATGTAAATAAATTATTAAACAAACGAAATATACTCGGATAGTATGCAGTACTTTAAGTATAAGCTTATTGTATTATATTTCGAGATTGATCTTAACTTATTTATATTGTTACTATTCATTTAAACTGCAGATAATAATAATTATTATATTTTATGCAATTTCTAAATTGACTTCTTCATTTGATGTAAAAGAAATATATTTAAACTTATATTTACACGATCATGGTTGTTGAGTTAGTATATTTCTACATAGATATCTACTAATAGAATAAAAATTTATTATTATGAAAAAAGTATAAAAGTATTTTACCAAATTGTTGTAAAATTTTTTCAGGAGTCACTGAATTATTGCGAGATTTGTTTTTTTGGTAGCTAAATTTTTTTTCAAAGTCTTCTGGGCTACATTTTACCTGCAAATAAACATAGATTTGTTTTATCTTTAATTAAAATGGTTATAAATACAATATTTATGATTTCTACATACTTCTTTCCACATTTCGTATAGAATGACAGCACATATGAGCGAGTATTCAATAGTGCATGGAAAAAGAAACGGTGACGCATTTTGTACCAACGTTCCCATAATATTAGATCTTCTACATGGTAAATTCTCCGTCTTATTATAACTGATGTTGGAGTTTGTAATCATTGTATGTTCTAGATGGTGTATTTCGTGTTTCGTCTCCTCAACGAGAACATATAACCATTCGCACAGGTTTGTGGCTATCATATGCATGAATCCAAATCTCTGTATCATTTTGTGGCTTCCGGCTCCAATATCCTTATTTGTCAGAAATATGAGTTGCATCTGAACAAGAGTTAACGTCATGCGCAAGGCAGGTGTTAGAGCGGAAAGAAATGATCGGCAGCGATCTGTCATTTCGAAATATTCTCCAAATTCCAAGCCACTATATACCATTGATCCAATACCAAACGCTATTAAAATAAAACAAAAAAGATATAAAATAAATAGTTCATATTTAATTGATTATTTATTAATCATGAAAGTAGTAGTAGTTTAACAATACTATGTAAAAATATTTACCTATAGCTCCTAGTCTCAAGTAAAAGCTCCCATAACGGGATATAGTTTCTTTTCGCTTTACTTTTTCAATAGGCGTTGCTTTTCCAGTACCGTTTTTGTCATCCTTGTCTGCTACTTCTGTAGATTATGAACAACAATTGCTTGTGTAATCGCTTTACTCTGACAGTCATCAAAAAACGAACATATGTTAAAAAATTATTTAAATGAAGGTTTTTGCTGGTCGTCATACATGTGAAGAATGGGCAAGCAACAATTATACGAATGACTGGAAACGTTAGTGGAATTCAGACTAAAGAAGGTAATCTTTGCAGGGGCCATTATGCAAACAAGATGTGATTTTAATGTCGCAGTTTTGTTACGCAAATGTTACTAATTACTGGAACTTATATCTTGTGATTTTTGTTATTTAACTTTACTTTAGGGTGTATTTAGTGATAATATATTTACTTACCGCGACTATTGATTATTGAGTTGAATGCCTTTTCGCGTATTAAATTCGCATAAAGGAATATTACAAACAATAGAGACACTAAGTATAGATATAAGTAAAAACCCTGAAAAGAAAAAAAATCTCCAATCAAATTTTAAATTGAAAGTACAATAATTGTATCGTTCTTTTAAAGCGTTGTACAAAAGTTTTGTAAAATTTCTTAGAAATGTTTTGTATCCTGTGTTAAAAGTGATTCAAGGCTCATGACACCTAAGCCAAAAATTGTAGGTAATTATACCAGCGGATTAGTAACTTAAGATGAACATGAGCCGCGGACACAAATTCCTGCTGCAAATCTTAAACTGGTTCTCGTATTTGATGTCTTTTAATGAAGTACAATATAATATATATTTTATAATAAATATTTTTAAAACAGAAGTATTGTTACCTGATAATATGCGTCTGGTACGCCATTTGCAATAACCTCAGTCACTGGAAAAGCTAGTCCGAGCACCACTAGTAGTTTCGCATACAATGCAGATAATGCTTTACTTAAGGCTTCACTACAAATGATAAATTTACAGTTATTTACTTTCAAATATATTAGAAAAGGGTAAGCTTAAAGTGCAATTACGAAAAAATCTAGGTATTTTACCTCCTTGGTAGAAATTTAAAGAAGAACACTCTTAAAATAAGATGACATTTTAAGCATTTTTTGTGATTTAAAAATATGAAATTCAAATTTTGTCAACCTTAATGATCTCCTCCTTATATATTTTACAACTGGTCCTTTGCCTAAACCTAAGGTTGCTTGGAAGATATAGTTGTTTCATCGATTAAGCCGTCTGTTTCACGTAATGGGACTTTGTACGAATGTACGAAGCAAATATAAATAAATGAACAAAATTAATGACGCAGATATTTTGCAGATGTTTCAGATGAACTGAATTTTAATATTGACATAACCCATTGCTCTAAAGTAACATCGAGTTAAAAAAAATGTTATCCCAAATATTTTTATTCAATTCAGGCATTCATATAATCAATCAAATGTAAACTTTGTATTATAATATATTTCAATATCTTCATTGTGGACTTTATTTGTTTTTAAAAATCGAATATACAAATATCTATAAGTGTCAATCTGAACTTAATCGATATCGTTAAGAAACGATCAAATCATATAATATATAAATATATAATAATCTCCAGCTCTCTAACCAATACAACAGTTTGTCAAATGATTCGCATATTCTTGACGCTCTCTTTGTAAATGTGTATACAAAGGCGTTAAAATAATGAAAAGTCTATTTATATCAATAGGTATATGAGAATATTGAAATAATATTAATACTTTAATTACAATTTGCGCGAAGCATTTACAGTGAATGCTCATCGAAGCATTGTCAGGCTGTCTATCTATTAACAAATAAAGGGTACGCTTTTGAATGGTGTTGATGCGTTGTAGGTCGCTTGTATTGTCAGCAACATAATGTTGATATGAATACAATTTACTATGAAATAGGTTACGTTTATATCATTTATTGTGAGGCTAAATGAGTTTTCGCAACACCTTTTTCCTTGGATATTTAATTCAGCCGAGTATGAGACTATCGGGAATTATTTTAAATTTATACTGTCGTCTATAATTTTTTACTGTCAAGTATACATACTATCATTGGTGATCCCTTCTCTTTTCTGGAAAGGAGTTGTATGTTAATAATATCAATAAGCTGTGTATACGAAGAAAGTAAAACCTATTGATCTCTCTTAGAAATAAGACACATTTAGAAATAAATTTAAAATTATGACTTCTCTTAATAAAACTAAACGAATAAATAAAAACATATAAACAGGGTGTAACTTAAAATAGTACAATTATGATGCGAATGAGATTGCGGTCTGTAGAACATGTGTTAACTGTTTGTAAAGGCTGTGAGACGAGCCGGTGTCGTTTGCATTTACCCCTCGGCTTGTCAGTTCTGACAGCGTCGGTCTGATTTATGTTCTTTCGACTGATATCATATCAAAATATTACTGACTCACATATTTTTCACAAATTTGACCTAATGTGTTTAAACCTATCAATATTTGAGTTCGGATATATGCGTGCGTTGATACTAAATTGTACGTAAAACGAGTTCGATAAATTGTAAGAAAATATTAAAACTTATAAACGAGAATTTGCCATCGTTAGTAATTATCATATAGGGCTTACTGTCCCATGATTTCAGTTGCTGATGCTGGTGGCTCGTGAGTGGAAGCGACCGAGGTTCGAGAATGCGGCGTCAGTTCAGACAGGAATCGCCTCTGTGTTGCTGCGCATAAAGCTAGTGCCTGCGATGGTCGGCGAAACGCTGCTATTATTGCTGAAGGACGTCTAAGCAAATTATGACATATATGGTTAAGAAAATAAAGTGAAGTAAATTTATTTACTGGGTAAGGTTTTTGTAGTTACCTTGTATTTAGATTAGCAGCGAGCTTGGCCTCTATGTCGTTTGACACCCGGCGGCTGTTTGGCTGCGAGTTCGAATTTAGTAAAAGTGATTCAACTCCGTTATTTAGCATTGCCTTTGTGCGTTCCCTTAAATGTCCAATATCAGAGTACGAAGACTCATCGCTACTTGATAAAATGAAAAAATAATAATAATAGATAGTATCATAAATATAATGTTATAATAATAATATATGTGTATATATAACAATTAAATCTTTATTAAACGGTCAAAAATAAGAGCCAACTTATAATAAGGAAATAATAGATTGTTATTAATAACAAATACAATACAAATAAAAAAAATACTATTAACGAGAGAGAATTTCATAATATGTAAACGTAGAATATAACTTCCTTTGCAGCTTAGTTTAAGTATCTTGGAGTTTATATAGACCAGTCAAGCTTGGAGCGTATTATAGGACACAAAGCGGTCTATCAAACGTCATAAATATTTTCGCAGCTTCTGCACCGTTACTGCACCTAAATCCCTCTTTGTGCATGCATTTCTTACATCTATATCTTTTAGAGGATGTTTGAAGATATTCTATTGTAAATAAATACAAATATAATAATAAACAAAGTTTGTTTTATATTAAAACGTTATTAGAATTCCAATTAAATTTTTAATTTATTATTATTAAACAAAAATAATTATTATTGCAAATAATTTAATTTCCTTATTATACTATATAATATTTTACTGTGCACATTCTAACGAGGAAATATAAAATATTTTTCAAGAATTGTTTATTTATACATTATTTGAAAAAGGGTCTACGTATACGTATACGGTCTAGGTAAACTATTTTTTTAATATTCATAGATAACTTAATATTATTATTGAGAGCACTCTGTAATATAAAATCTGGAATACTGCTTTGTATTGAACTATTTCGACACCGAGACTGAGCCGCGAAATCTCCAAAATGTGTATCTTTACCGGAAATGTTTGAATAAACTTCCACATGTCCGCATCGTTTCTCTTGAATTTCAAAATATTTTATTTTGATATTATTTGCTTTCAAAAGAAGGATTTGATTATTTAAAGATGTCACAAAAATAAGCAATATGATTCTGAATCTTTTGCCTTCATTTTTCAATGAGTTTTGTAATTTGGTTTGGTTTTGATTATCGACTAACTAAAAAATGCTTAATAGATTGTATTCTACATACGCTCTATGTTATAATTTTTCAACAAACATATTTAAAATGGTTTAACAATATTTATAAGGCATAAAATTCTGTTTAAACAAAAAAGTACGCGTGCAACTGATCTAGCAAAAGATAAGCGATAAACCTCAACGAGAAGACAAAGAACTTAAAGGTAATTTAAAAGAAAACTTTAATTAAATTGTTTGCATGCATTAGCTTTGTGGTCGCGCTCTAGACGGTAAATTAATACAAAAATATTAATTGCATTTTTCTTTTATCGAAAACCTCGTAGTCAAACCATATATAATTTTATTACACAATGTTTATACCTTATATCTTACTAAACGTTCGTGTATGTGACAGATTCTGCATTAACAGACAGTTTCATATACGTACTAATATAATAATCGTACCTGTCATTGTCGTTCTCTTCTTGGACAGTGTCCATGTCAGTGACGGTAACGCCCGGACGCGACTCGCTCGCTTCGCACAGTGGTACTCGTTTGCCTGGACTCATCTACGATGACAACATAATAATCTGGCCTTGCTAACAAAATATACGTAGATTTTTTACATTCTTAATACTAAAAAATAAAAATATATAGGGAGGCAATACTTTATAATGTAGGTAATTTATTCTGAACAAATTTAAGAGTAAACAATGATATTACCAACGAAATTAAACAGCAACATACCTATCTATTAAATGTATACTAGACTTTTTCCGGCAGTATTTTTTCATTGCCCTAATCTTGCGAAATTCTGTAGCGCTCGGCGTTAGTAATTGAATCGACACGGCACATCCAAATTGCTTTAAACGAATGTTTTTTATTTTTTCATTTTTGTTCCTTTAAACTTTATATCAAGCTAGATTACTACGCATATCGTTATACTAAGCCTAGTACATACTGAGCGGTAGCGTTTATTCTCGTTCTTTAGATGTATCACGCATCCTTATCAACCTTAAAAATGAGATAACTACTAATCGTATAATATCCACTTGCTCATGCGAACTAACTACTTCCAAAGCCCCACTTCAATTCGTCAATAGGTTGAACAACGAAAATATTTTACCTGTATCTCTATAATACCACGAGGAGATACTGCTACTAAAATAATTTAAATACTACAAGAAATTTAGATGAAAGACGGAGAAGAAAAAGTCTCTGAATTGTTTTATCTTTGACTTTTTATATATATGGATTATATATTTTCCAGAAAAATGCTACATTATACATTTGTAATTTTGAGTAAAAATAATGACAAGACATAAACTACGAATTATCAACTTTTATGCATAAGTATTAAAGAAGAGTTATTTTTAAAAACAGAAGATAAAATTAAATCTCAGTCTCTAGGGGCGTATAATGGGATTTTAGTATAATGTTAACGATATGAACATATGTGATCTAATCGTACCAAGAGCATTATTAGCCTGTTTTTTAAAGTTAATCATGATACATATATTAGAATGAGATTCGATACATCTTCAGTATAAATCCGTTAGGAACTGTTACGAAATTACTTTACTCACCATTCTAGAAGCAATTCTTCTAAATGTAATATATAAAAATATAAGAAATAATGTGAAATTTAGTTTTGAATGTTTATTTTAATAAAGACAAAGATTAAAGAGTAAGTTTGTTTGTCTTGTGTCCGCCGGGCGGTCCGCTCTAAGGTTGTTAGGTTGTTGAATAAGTTTCTGAATTAAGAGAACTGAAAGTTTTCTCATCTCGAGATTACAGCAAAGTGTTTACCGTTTGGCTGTAGGATGCGGCCGCGACGCCGACACCCTCCTAGTCATGTCTCTTAAAGCGCTCACTCGATATTTTAAAACTCTATTAATGTTTATGTTTTCGTGCGCTAAGTGTAATGGTTATTGAAAACAAAATTAGTTTTATAATTACCATTACAATGTTCCATTCTAATTTATTTTATAAATATTTTTTTTAATTTAAATTGACCAAATAAGTGTGTAAAAATGGAAAAAAATAATTTCTTACATAAAATAATATAACTTTATTGATTCATTATTTTTATTATGTAAGTTCTTTATTATAATTATATATTCTTTGTTATACCAAAAGAAATGACTCAGTGATGATATAAATGATAATTTGAATACATATTTTTAATATCGATATCGTACTTCCCTAGGGAAAACATTCTTGGTATTTTCATAAAATATTTGCGTGAGTGTATCGCACCTGATGCCTTAGATGTCGCTGCACTCTAAACTGGCTGTGATTTACGTAAACAAAAAGCTGTTTCGAAACATTGAAGTGAAAAAGTGACTGTATGTGACACCACTGTCTTAAAATATACATAAAACGTTGTAAATTTATTGAATATCATTTAATTTTAATGTAATTCTAAAAACTATATTGATTATAATGTCCTTGTTAATTAAGTTTTACTTTATGTATATTAATGCCCTCATCACTTATTTAGGATTGTATCTTACAGAAAATGCGCAAATATGCGTTAATTTTATGTTTTGTAGTGCATTTTGGTAATTTACTATTATTTATACTTCTGCCTTATATTATTATTTTCTACTGGAATGTCATAACTAGATTCAATGTAATCAATAAAATGTATGTTTATTTAAAAATATAAGAAAATAAATCTTGCAAATTTTTAGTCACTCAGACATTCAAACAATTGAGTGTGAAATATGATTTTAATTTTTGCAATATTATTATACAGTGTCTGTGATTAGGAAATTTTTCAAATGACATATTTATTTACGTTCTGGTTTTATTTTCATTGAAAATATGTATCTATACTATAACTAATAGAGGGGCATAGAAAATAAATATTTTTCGATGAATTTAAAAATTATTGACGGAGGCCAAAAACATAATTTTATAGACACATTGTACTTTGACTATATCTACACTCATCGTGTTAAATACTGTATGGATTTCATGAAATGACGACAAGAATGACGTATTAAAAATATATATTGCGAAATCAATTTTTATTATATGAAAATTTCTTGTGATTTGATGATGAAATCGAAATGCACTCTATGTCAACATTATCAAAATGATTAACTCTATGACATATGAAGATTCTACGTGAAAACGAATATTCATATGTTTTTGATGAGTTCAATCTGATCTTGAAATTACTTGATGCTAATACTTGTCTACAACTCGATGTGACTGTTTGTTTTCACCAGTTGCTCGAGCATTGAGTATCGCAAACAACTCACTCTGCACCACTTAGTGCCTTACGTCGTGATCTGTCTCAATTTGCACCAGTTATAATATTTGCTTGTAAATATGATATTACGATATTTTTGTAAATGTTTGTAATACATACGTCAAATATACTTTATATTCGATTAAAATTGTACCAATTTTTAATGTTTATATGTTTTGGATTAAAATAATATTCAAATCAATATATTAACGTTTAGAAGTACTTTTGAATCGTCAAGTGATACCAGCAAGTGTACGTACTATAATCTATATTAAAATTATATATATCAATAAAATATATATTTGAAGAAGCTTCATTACTTGTTAACTAATTTAATTCAGTGTTCATATTTATATATGTTTCGGTTCGTTAAACACAGCCACGATTTGGTATTATACCTTAGGCACAGAAGATAGAAAAGTGTAGAAGTATGTGCGCTAGCACAGGAGCACTTTCCATGCCCTACTCGTATAAAACTCAATGGGACCACAATCCCGATCAAGAGCAGAGCTAGCGACTTTAGTAGTTTCCTAAGTACAGGAGTGCATAACACTGTCAACTTCCTAACTTCGAGCTGCTACTGAGAATATCTTCACAAAAAAAACCAATACCTTTATGCAAATAATTATATTCAGACCCGGAATTGTAACTCGGAATCTAATCGGAGACCAACGACAGTTTAACTACACTATCAACTTCCTATTCGACTATATATTATATGCAATTTTTGTACTATAAAAGTATTTTGAATCGAATTTGATGAATACGAAATCAGGTATTTATTATGCAATAACGTATCACATGATATTGGTTTGGTGTCCATTTATCTTCAAAATATACTCCAATAAAAATAAAATTTTTCGCTCAATATATTCGGACTCAGATTAACAACAAGTACGAAAATTAAAAAATATAAATAATCGGTATTTGAAGTATATGAACTTTAATCTTAACATTATTTTTATATATGTGTTATAAGTATTGATTGACTTTGACGCATCCGTTCCATGATATAGGTAAAATAAACATTCCGAAACATGTCGAGCATGAAGCAGTACTCTATAAATATGAGAGAGAACTTCATATTATTAATTATAAAATTATTGTTATTGATTCTCCGCTTTGTGATAAAACTGTAATGGTTTTTCCATTTATAATTAAAAAAGCAAGCCAGTAATTTACTGTATTTTGTATCATTAACTTATTCATTATATATGTATCTACGTTTACATTATAAACTAGGTACCCGTGCTGATTTTATTATTTCTATTTGAAATTTACAAAAATCAGTAACCATGCCAAATGCATTTAAAGTTAATTGGACCTAAAATTTCGGAGAACTCGTAATGAGTCATTGGTATTTGTAGTTTAGTTAGTTGTATACACACTAGGGATCCGCCTCGGCTTTGCACGATGACAAAAAAGTAGAAGTGTGCTTAGTAAGAAAATATTAAGTTGATAATTGAAATTTTGTAATAATTATTTTTTTGGGTAAAACACAGTCATAATTAAGCTATTTTGTATAGAATATTTACGAAGTACATATATATATAAAGACTTTCTCGTGTCGCTTTTTAGTTAAAATCGTATGAGAATCCATTGGTTGGTTTAGAAGTAGTATGCGGAGACAGACAGGAATATAATGCGACTTTGTTTTATACTTTTTATAGATAAAGAAAATGATAGTCATATTATTTTATGTTTCTTTTTAAATGGAAAAATATTCATATGATAAATTTACAAACATTTAATGAAGATTGAACATTGCGAAGATTTAATTCAATTTGACTGAAGCGTAGACCTAAGCAAGTTATCTTCGTTACATGGTCTGCACGTTTTACCGTAACGAGAAATGTTATTTGTCGATGGGGATATATTTCTTTGCATCATTCAAAACCAGGAAAATCCTTTTTTTATTTTAATACATAAATTTATATTGTATTTTGACTGTATTTGGTCTTTTTTTACATATGACTGTTATATTATTTTTATAATATTTTAAAAGAAAGTTTTGTAAGCAACGAAATATTGTAAAATAGTTTTATCAAAATGAATGTTTTTTTTATTATCTTCTTTTAACCTTGATTTATTTTATAAAAATATATTTAATTTATCCTATATTATTAAATATATATTGAAGTCTAAGTAATCTTAATATATTATATAATTTTCGAAGCTATTCTTATGAGGAATACTTAACTCTGGGATAACAATTATTTCTACTTTAATATTTTGCTGTTACACACTGAATTCACATAAGGAATAATTGATAAAACAGGAATGTTTACAAAATTCAAAAGTGTTTTAACGTCGCCCATGAAGATGGAATATCAATGTTAACAATATTCGTATGAGTTCCTATTAAACTATATATCCCAGTACTAGTTATGTATGCCTTATTCCATTTATTACATTATTGAGAACGCGTTACATTAAAATTAAAAAGTTTAATAATATATTTATTTAATAATTTTTCATTAACCAACACATATTTTTTTCAAATATCATTATATAAATAAACATGTTCGAATAGAACTTGTTTATGTCTATAATAGAGTAGAAAAGATACTTAAAAAATAATTACCTGAGCTAAACACAGAATAACTTTAAAATAATGAATAACAATGTATCTTTGAGACACGGAACGCACATAAAAACCTTAGCACGTCACAACATGTAGATCTTTCGTTTCATTTTCTACTGAGATTCAATGATAACTTTACGTCGGAAGTCCGTATGCTAATTACGTTACGAATTTATATAACACGATTTTCATTGGTGTTTTATTAAATAAAATCTCTGAAGCAACTATTATTATTGTCATTTATAGTCATTTATTGAAATTATTAATGAGACAAAATAACGACTGTATTTTGTTTTATTCACTTATAAAGTTTAATAAAATTTAAAATAACTGCGCCGATTTAAAAAATACAATTTCCCGACAACTTTATTCGGTGTTGACAACGTTGAAGTGAAACGGCGACTTACAAAGCTTCGGATTTTTCGACATGTGACTAGTTGGTCAGTGAACATGTTCAAAGAGCTTTGCTGTCCACCGCAGTGTTATTGCGTGTCACCAACCTGCGTCGCTCGTCTTGTCTAATGTCTATTCTGCTCTGTCTTTCAGCTCATTTATATCTTGCTTCATAAATGACGTTACAAAAATACTTTAAACGATGCTTGCTTTGGAACACAAAATCTTAATTATAACGTTTTAAATGGATTTATTTATTAATCCCTCCTTTTGTAGGCATTCAAAGCATGTTTTAAAATAAATATATACAAAGAGCGTTGTGGCGATGCCGCGAGAAATTTATTCTGTAAAATGAAGTTTAAATTTTTGACTCCTCTTTGACGTTCAAAGTTACCCGAGTTAATTCAATTTATTGTCTCTCTTAAAATGAAACTCTGCCGTAATGTTATTTGTTGGCTTCACCTACGCTTGTTGACATGCCCCAAAAAGCGAGTGCAGGAGCGCACCGGCATGGCTAAGTGATTCGATACACGTTCAATATGTTTCATTAGGGAGCACCGTGCTCACTTATTCAATCATATCGGCAGCGAGGCGCGCTTGCCGCCATCCGACGAAGCCTATGCAGCCTCTCTTCGTACTTCACTCTATTCTTACATAATCAGTTTTTCCAGCTCAAAATATTGTACACTCAATTTCAGGAAGCGTATTGATAAATAATGTCTTCCGACGGAGCTTCAATTGCGGCTCTTTACGTCGTATAATGTTGTGGTATTTTCAATGGCTTTTATTATATGAAGATATTTTATTATACTTAGAAGAAACAATAACCAATTAAAAAGCAATATCACGAGGAACTCCTGTATTCATTTTTCCTTCCCACAACTGGCTTCGAATGCGGAACGTTTCCGTGGCGCCGCTCCTGAGAAGGAACCACTTCTCGAACGCTGTCTGCGTCCTGTGTCACAGGAAATGGTAATTACCGCCTAATCTCGCCCGAAGCGTAGGGCGGCCCGACGTCCGGATATGAACTTCCGTTATGAACAATTTAGCGCGCGAAATTGGACGACGCTACGTCCTGCATTCACCTGAATCAGATGATGCGACATACACGTGTCTATACACTCACAGCTTGCACTTTGCAGTCATTGCGCCCCATTCATTGCTGCGATTTGCGCTTACGAATAAGTTAACGCGTCCAACCTTACTGAATATGAATGTATGGAACCTTTTAAAAGGCGATGTCTAGGAAATTGGATTTTCTCAATTTTAAAAGTGTAGCGTATAATAGCTGTATAACTAGTTTGTATAAATAAAGTGAACATATTGATAATAACAATTTCATTTTTAATAAATGTAGTAGATTTTTTACCTCAGTTTCTTTCTTCTACCTTAATATTTCATTTTTTGTAAATGTAGTAGATTTTTTTACCTCAGTTTCTTTCCTCTACCGGTGGAAGATTTTACTGTTGTAGCGATGAGGCCGCCTCTTGTGCATCTTCTTGATTTATGTGTTTATTGGTATTCAATAAAGAGTATTTTGATTTGATTTTATTAGATTAAAGTCATTACGGGATATTTTATAAAACAAAGTACAGAATACATTATAAACAAAGTTTAAAGTTTAAAAATACTGAGGACTAAAAGAAGAAATTTATTTTATTTTCGATATTTTTATTATTATTAAATTTATTAAAATAAAAAATGGCAAAAAATACAAGTAAATTGTGTAAAAAAAAATAATGTGTCACGGAGCTAATTTTTCGTCGAGGGTTGTGACTTTTCAGTCGATCTTCCCATTCTTTTCTAGTATATTATTCATATTATTTGACTTGGAATGCACAGCTGTAGTATAAAAGTACCTTTAAGGAGTTTTACTTGTTTCATTAAGTAAAGTAATTATTTGTACAAACGAAGTTACAAACATAAAAGACCCATCACAAATCAAATAAGTATGTGTAAGCTTAATATAGTTTTCGTAATTCATCAATACTTCATAAACTGATGATGTGATCGTGTAAAATTACGATTCTAAAATACTATTAATTTATGCACAGTAAGTGCGAAAATGCGCATTTATTTTTAACAATATACTCATATTACTTTATTTTTAAATATTAATAGTGAACTAAAAAAAGTAATACTAGTGGTCCTCTAATTTCGTCATTAGTCTAATAACGAAATTAGAGGGCCACTGATCATTGGAAATAAAAGCTGTAGGCACTTAAAAATATAAGGAAGATGTATATATTTTTTTATTTAAGAAGAAAATGTTTAACTTAAACGCAGAAAAATAAGAAAAATAATAAATAATATATGAAAGTAAAACAAAACATATCTACATTTTAAGATTTATTTTCCGATATTGTATTTATTATTATTATTAGAGTTACTTTTTACTCGACATTAGAAATAGATTCTACTGTGAATACCGAACGTTGACACAAATGATGATCACAAATCGACTGTGGCTAATGATCGCCATTCATCGTGATCTGCATTGATATGGAGCTATTATTACTTGGAACTACAAGTCTCGACCATCGGTCAGACATTTGTCAATGCAAGTAGACTGATACCTACTATCTCAATCTTATCGCCCAATCAAAGACAATTCGCGCTTATATCATTGACCAAATTCCCCTAGAATATACATAAATACACCTACAATATGTGTACAAATAAGCAGATAATCTGATAAGAGTTTATTATCTTCCATTCTTCTTTAAATGTACGCTATTCTTCAATATATTGCCATATTCAAAGGCCTATAGACTAATCTCTCACTGCAATAGCTCTTTAATTAAAATATCAAATAAAATAAATGTAAATAAAAACATCAGTAATACGATTTAAAACCAATGAACGGGCTTAATAAAGCGTCGATTAACTCGCGTAATTAACTTATCGCCATGGATGATGCGATAAAAATCAGTGCAACAAAATGGCAGTAGTCGAAATGCAATGAAATTGAGGAAAATGATTTTGATATTCAGAGAGCGAGAAACGAACGGGCGCGGCGGCCGTTATTGTCGGCTCCCATACAGCTTCCAAATGGACTGCGTTCGTTCAATTTCGATACTTTTACAACACAATAGGCGAGAGTAAGGCGTGTGCGCTCACCTGTCAAATTAAAAAAGCACTTGAATATTCAAAATAAACCAGGTAAAGTGTATATGGAGATAGTATACAGCGGGAGTTTTAATTTTTGTGAAGGTAATTGAATTCCATTCACCCATTGGACACTAAAGTTTGAAATAAAATTTTATTATAGTCCTTTTAATCCATCAAACAGCAAAAAACGTAAACGTTTCAAAAATCCATTCTGATGCACTTTAAACAACTTTCTACAATGTTATTTAGATTGTTGAAAACAATATTGAATGAGTTTTTGCTAGTGCACTTAATGTTCAGTAAAGTTTAGTAATTGAATCAGTTGTTCACTATAGAAGACCGACACACTGACTTTATTCGGGACTAATAGAGCATTCAAAAAAACGATCATAATATCAACGCGCAAACATATGTCATACTCTGTCAGTTGTCACTCAGCACCTAACCTATACCCTGTACAAGATAGCTTGATCTTTTTGACAGACGGGCTAGTGATGAGAAACAGAAAATATAACATATATAACGTTCGATGGAACGATGGAATCCGTAATACAAATTAGAATTCATTTTTTTTTAACTTATTTTTCTAAAAAGAGTTATACCAATTAAAGAATTAATACCCCCGTTCGTAACAATAACTTAACAATGATCTTTAATAAGGATTTTTGTAATCGGTATTTGTAGTAGTTACTGCCTGTTATTCGCGTCCCTACCGATGTAACATTGTACAAGCGTCTATTATTTTCAGTGTTTCTATTTAAGTTTTACTTTGAAGCAATAATATATAATAGAATACACTAATCATATTGAACACACACTATAATAACACTTATCTAGTCTTACGCAGTTGCTTAAAATATTTGTGATACTATGTAATATATTTTTTTTTGTGTATACTTGGAGCCGAGATGGCCCAGTGGTTAGAACGCGTGCACGATGATTTCGGGTTCAAACCCAGGCAGGCACCACTGAAATTTCATGTGCTTAATTTGTGTTTATAATTCATTTTGTGCTCGGCGGTGAAGGAAAACATCGTGAGGAAACCTGCATGTGTCTAATTTCAACGAAATTCTGCCACATGTGTATTCCGCCAACCCGCATTGGAGTAGCGTGGTGGAATATGCTCCAAACCTTCTCCTCAAAGGAAGAGGAGGCCTTTATCCCAGCAGTGGGACATTTACGGGCTGCTACTGTTACTACTGTTTGTGTATACTAGTATGCCACCATGAGACTGCGTAGGGATGTAAGTACATTTATCACAAATTGTCATATGAATAATTTATTTTTGTCTTAGAACATGAGTCGCAAATATTTTAACTGAAAATAAGAAACTAAAAAAGAAATTTTGTGGTAGGGCTTTGTGCAAGCCCGTCTGGGTAGGTACCACCCACTCATCAGATATTCTACTGCCAAATAACAGTACTCTGTATTGTTGTGTTCCGGCTAGAAGTGTGAGTGAGCCAGTGTAATCACAGGCACAAGGGACATAACATCGTAGTTCCCGAGGTTGGTGGCGCATAGGTGATGTAAGGAATGGTTAATATTTCTTACAGCGCCTTTGTCTATGGGCGGTGGTGACTACTTACCATCAGGTGGCCCATATGCTCGTCCGCCTATCGATATCATAAAAAAAGGCGGTGGTATCGGGAGTCAGCACGTGTAGGCTTGTGAAGGAACGGGGAAGAATTACGGAGAATAATTCGTCAGAGTAAACGCCGTAACACAATCGATAAAAAGCGCTCAACATCGCCATCTCTCGATGCGAACGGAAAGGTTCGAGGGTTTTGCAAATAATTCCGACAGCACGTCACTGCAACGGATCTAAGGCCTCATTAGTAAGTTTTTGGCGGTACCCTTATTAATACGTTTTGTAAAACACGAGCAGTTGTGGCGTGAGAAAACGTCGTACCCTGTTCAGGACTTCGACTTTCTGTGAGACTGTTTTGTTACCAACCTCATAATCATAATCCCTTGGATTAAGAATCAAAAGAGAAAATCACAGAATTAGTACGGAACCGGAGTCATTGATGTATTCTGTGATTTATCCAAAGCATTTGATTGTATAGAGCATGAAACGCTTTTGTACAAGTTAAAATATTATGGCGTTAATGGTAATGGCTCTTTATCTTATTGTTTCATGCTTGAATCAAAGAATTGATCAGGTGTCTATTAAATTCTGGATCTGTACTGTTCCACTCGAATCAATAACTAGGATATTGGTTAGTTTCATTGAAAGTAAACATGTGAATTATGACGATGTTAATAAAGTACATATAATAATTTAGTTCTATATGCCAAAAATACAAAATGCGGAGTTTTTGCCTTACCTAATGTAAGAAAGCTTAAAGCTAACTTTAAACAATAGTAATTTAAATGTAACTGATACTGCAGTATTTTTAGGAATTACTTTAGACTCGAACCTATCGAAAAGATAGACAAGTAACTGATGTTGATATTGTTCGATTAGTGTACTTTAGTTATTTTAATAGTATTATGTTTTACGGCATTTTGCTTTTGGGTAACACTATAGATATTTAAACTGTTTTCATCCTGCAAAAAAGAGCTGTCTAGTCTATTAATATTGAAGTTCGATTATTATGCATAAATATTTTGTTAATTCACAATTATATATATATTTGAAAGAAACCGTGACAATCATTGTATAGACATGACATTACATGTTTTGTAATGAACCTTTAGATTTTTGTCTAGAATAAGACTAGCTATGTGCGGATATTAAAAAGTTAGGGTTAGAGACGAACAGTCACTCCTTTATTAGCGATGCGCACGGTTGTGAGAGATTGCTTGATCACTGTGTAATAATCTGCACAATCTGCTTAGCTATAGTAAACAATGTATGCTGGTCTGATCACGTTCACCTTTTTGTAAAGTGCAGTCTAGATAAAATCAATCCTAAGTGCGAAGTCCATAAAGCATCTAAAAATAAAGTTATCTGGGGTAAAAGGGATAATGAACAAATAAATGAGTGAACAAATATATGTGTAATAGTAATTTAAGTCTAATTGAACATTGTAATAATTACGAACAAAGGCGAATTATTGATGATTTGTATACCAACATTGTTAATATTTTATCAAAGGCTGTTGAACACGGTTAATTTGGGACTCGGAAAAATAGACATGTTGGCCGTGTTGTAGGTGGAATAGGTATTTACGTGATCTTCACGCGCAGGCCTGGCTTAAATATCAGAAATGGTTGTGGTTCATCGCAATAACACTAAATAGCTTATTGGACGCGCCACTGGATAATTTTCATGATGCACGATTCTAATTTCGTAATCATCTTGGCACTGAGACTGCGATTCTCAGCCTCAAGTTAACCGAGCAATCCAAAAAGACGAACACCTGTGTATGCTTGCTTTTTAGATCTTTCCAGGGCTTTTGGCATGGCATCGTATGATATAATATAACTGTCACGTTTATTACAGTTTTGATATTACAACCAGGCAAATAATGTGAGATGAGCCGATAAATTCTCTGTGCCGTTTGGTTTGGAGTGTGGGGTTATGCAAGGGGATAACTTTACACAAACTATTTAATGTTTATATCAAAGATATATCGTTGAGCTCAACACTAAGAAGATTATACGTCGCATTGATAACATCAGTGTTAACAACATAAGTTATGCGGACGATATGGTGTTGACGAACCCAACAGAGCCCGCAGAGAGCTATTGATCAGTGATCAGCAGTTCTCTAAGCTCTCTAACCGCGTGAGAGTTATGCTCGAAAGCATGGCCTCATTCATAATTTTAAAAAGAGTGAGTTCATGGTATTCAAGGCAGGTGGTGGTAAATTCCCAGAATACGTGCCCGTATTAATCTGGACGGAAGTGAACTAAAAGGACTTCATCAATTTAAATATCTTGGGCATTACGTAACCTAAAGTACGTAACGTAAAGGACCTTGATGATGAGGTGGATATTGAGAGGGAACGTAGAGCGCTGGTAGTTCGTTGTGTTGACGCGTAGGTTCGCAAGTTGTAGCGCCGATGTTAAAACGACGCCTTTTAAAGCTTACTGTCAAGTGTTCTAAACGTGCCGCCTTTAAGTTAATTATACTAGGCGTGCTCTCAGTGCCCGCCATTTATTCAACATTGTAATATTACTATTCAAAAATACTTTAATGAGGTAACTTGAAAAACAATTATTTTGAATTTGATATTGAAGCTCTCTCATATTAGTTAAGGTAAAATTAACATATATTGTCTTTTTATTTGTTATTATATTGTCGACAGTAGACAATACAACGGAAAAGAAGATCATTTTTATATATGTATATTAAAAATAGTTTGTGTAATTGTGTATTAAAAATAATTTTAAACTATAAAATCCACGTTAACCGTTTATCTATTTCTAACATCATTAGATAGAGATTGATCAAAAATGTTGTGTCCAAATATTAATACTATTGGTTGGTTAATTTTTACTTAAAGTTTTTATTGTTTTGATTTAAGAGAAGTTTGTCCTTTTAAATTATTTCATTGGTTTTTTTTTTGGTGCATGTTGATGGACGAGCATATGGGCCACCTGATGGTAAGCCCATAGACAATGGCGCTGTAAGAAATATTTACTATTCCTTATATCGCCAATGCGCCACCAACCTTGAGAACTAACATATTATGTCACTCGTGCCTATATTTACGCTGGCTCACTGACCCTTTAAGCCGGAATAAAACAATACTAAGTACTGTAGTAGAATATCTGATGAGAGGGTGCTACCTACCCAGAAGGTTTTGCACAAAGCCCCACCACCAATTTATAGATGGACAAATTCTTATTTTCAACAAAAATAAATAAAATAATAGATTTCGCATCTTCTAGATCTATAGGTAATAAATTGTATATGTGTGTTCAAGAAAAAACAATTTTATTCCGTATAGTTCTAGTATTTTTTGGTGCTTTTAATATGTTAAACATAAGCTGTGAATGTAAGGTGCTCGTTAAGATCAAACCCAAATATTTTTCAGCGTTTAATGGTCGAATTATTTCATTCTTAATTTTAAGTTCTTCATAGGCGGGTATTGGTCTTTTTTATTTTCTGAATTTTTTTTTTATTTATTATGCTTCATTTGTTATTTATAAGACATGTCCTAGTATTCCAATTTATTTATTTTCTGTAATAGTTTGTGCAGCGTCATGGCGTCGGATATTATCTTGCATTACAGTAAATTATTATTTCATTATACTCTAGATTTAGTACTTACTTAAATTGAAATTTCTAGCAATCTTATGTTGCTCTTAGTGGCTTTGTTCAGACGAAGTATCCATATTTATGGTTATGAAACTTTTGATGAGTTAAAAAGACTAATAATCAATATTATTGGTAAAAGTAATCTAAAACTAATCTAAAAAAAGTTTCTATTTTAGTAACTAGATCTATAGTAGCAGGCAGTGTCTCATATAAACAACGAAAACTATTTGAGTTTTCACTAAGAATATTAGCATTAATTAAGTATTTGTTCAATCACGTATGAATATAATTTTCAAATATTTTAGATATAACCGGCAGCAAGGACGTTGGTTAATAATTAACAGGATCACATTGAATGGTTGACATATATATTGGGGTGACCCTTGCAATTTGAAAAATATTAGCAAATTCATTCAACCAGAATGAATTTTTAATTAAATTATTTATGTACTGTCTTAAATTTTCCTCACTAATTTATTTAAATTATTTTAAACGTTTTTACTGTATTTCTATCAACTGTCGTGTAAGGTGTAAGGAAATACCTACATATTTTGTTTCCTTCAGTAATAAGGTAAAGGAGCACTTTTGTTTTCACTAATGGAAATTGAATTAATTAAATCCAACATATTATGTTTCTATTTATTTAAACATTTAATAAAATTTTCATAATATATTATTCTTAGAATTACTTACATAATCAAAAAACAAGTTAGTAATAGAGATGAATAGATATTAATAAGATATATAATTCGCCAAGTTTATTTCTCATTCTTATAATTAACTGTTATTAGGATTTATATTTCCTTAGTAGAGTAATGATTGACTATTTCGTTCAGTATACTGTACTCGGCTTCATGAATCGTGCTACGACACTGTTTTATAAACATATTTTTTTATAATTCAGAAGAATATTCGTCCAAAAACCTATTAACACTAGTACTATGCGGGTTTTAGTTTAATCCAACGTTGAGGTAATATCTTTTTAAATAAATCCATTGAAAGTGATAGGTACACTTATTTTTATTTATTTTTAGTACTCTTCTATAGTATTTTTTTATTAATTATTGTCGATATTATTGACGTTTAAGTTATGCATATTTTTTTCTCTTAATGCTAATAATAAATAATAAAGCTTGTGCAGTGTCGAGCTTAGTAAATCAAATATTTATACTTGTTAATTTACGATTCCTTAGTTTGTAACTAGCAGGACTTTAAAGTATTCAATGGATACTTTCATTGAATAATTTAAAGTCCTGTTTTAGTGCTAGGATTGAAAGTTTCAAAGATATTTTTTATTTTATCTCTGGATATAGGTATAACCCAATCGTATTATTTTTGATGTGTAAAACCTTTCCTCTCGCCTTCCTGCAATCTGTGGGAATTATTTCGTAAAAAGGGACGAAAGTGTGTATTAAGAGGCTGGGGAAGCGCACGTTTTTTGATTTGGACAATGAGCGCAATTTGACTATCTGACTGTCTGAATGTTGCTCATTTTTAGGCATCAGATAGTCAGTACTGTATTGAGTTGTTTCATTACTTGTGTATAAAAAATTGATCTTAATCTAGATTTTTTCCATTAATTTACTTCTAGCCGCATAACTATCTCTCACACAACAACGACGGCAAGCTTGAGGATGGTCTTATATAATTTTCCATAAATGTGTAAATATCCTTTTCTAAACTGTTTATTTTTCTTGAAAAGTAATTTTCTTTCGCTTAATATCTTTAACGTAATTTTGGAACGTTATTTACCGACGTATTGAACTTTTTAGAATATTTATTATTTGTTTAACTTCTACAATTTATTCGAAAATTTTATAATTTTTAGTTTATTTTTAGTGAAATTTTCGGGTATATTTATTTTCAAATAAAATTAAATAAAAATCCTTTATTCAATATAAAAGCTTGCTTACTTACACCTTACACTTATTTATTGACCGTCAAATTGAAAACGGGTCGGAATAGAGTATATCTTGACCTGAACCAGCGGAACTTTTTTGACAGTTTGTAGTTATTACTGCAAGGAGAATGAGTATTTAATTACTAAGCCATGTATGAATTCAAAGTTACAAACGTGTCTCAATTTGCCAACGGCTCATCACCTAAAGCTATACAAGACGCAAATTCGGCCTCACATGGAGTACTACTGTCAACTCTTGGTGGGTGCTCCTAAATACCAGGTTCTTCCATTTATTATCAAGCCCTTTCCGACCTGCTTGATCCTTTGGCTTTGCGTTGAGATGTTGGATTACTCTGCAGCTTCCACCACATTTTTCACGAGGAAAGTTCCGAGGAATTGTTATGATTAATCCCGGTAGTTGAATAACACCTTCGGACATCGTGTCAGACTTAATTAATGGATATTTTTTATTTACGTAGATTGATTACATAGACGTCCTGATGGCATCCCTTCGATCATGCTACGGTCATGTGCTCCGGAGTCAGCACCGGTTTTAACGCGTCTTTTCGGGTAATCCAACGATTTTACATTTTTGGTGCACTAAAAAGGTGTCTAAAAAGGCATCCACTCAGACCCCCATAATTATATGCTCTGCAGCTATCGATACCCTTTTTTTATTACATCAGCCTATATATTTTTCACATTTGGTGAGCTAAGATCATTTACACTAAACCATAATCAGAGATAGCATTATATACATCGCCATACTTTATCGATTTTCCTTCAATTTAAAAAACGAGATATCACCGAACACTTCTATATCATGTTTGCTCCATATAAGAAAGGGAAAAACATTTTTGATAACATATGAGGAATAGAAAAGGTCTGAGGATTGATCCTTGAGGGAACCCCATACCAACTGAGAGCCTTTTTTTAACCCTAATTCTATTGTTAAGATAAGTAGTCACACGATCTCTAATTCATATGTGATATAGTTTTCCGACCAAAGTTCACGTTGAAAACAATTAAAGGCTTTGGATATATTATAGGAAATTCCTAAGGCATCCTGTGACTCCTCCCAAGCTTCAAATATATTAATAATCCTATCCCCCATCGTAAAGTCAAATTGTTTTCTAAGAAGCAGTTGTCTGTTACAGTAAGCTTATAATTGCTTAAGATATTATTATTAAAAATATTTTCCTGATGATTGGCCTTTAGTTATTGGAATCTGAATAACTGACAGATTTAATTTACTATTAGCTCAGGAAATAAATAAAACTTTTAAAAATTTTTGCAAGATAAAGTAAAATCACATCGATTATTTATTGAGCTTACAAAGATACCTCATTTATCAGAAGTTTTATTAATATCTAATGAGTTAAACGATGGTCGTAAATTAAAATTTTAAATGACATTACCATCCTTTTTTTTGTCAGCGGATAAACCCCTGTCGGTATCCCTTTGTAAAGAAGTAAGAAGTAAGTTCCTTTATAAGGAACTTATAGTAGTCAAAACTGGCATATCAGGAAAGATTTTCAAAAAATGAGGTAAATAATGAAGTGTAGTCAATATTTACGAGATTATTATTATTATGCGACCAATTTCACAATTAATAATTTTTATAACATATTTCTATTTTATAATGTCATGAATAATTACTAACATAATTAAGAAAAGTGGTACAGTAATTGTACGTTATTTAATTGTAAAATTAGTACATTCGTTGCTTACTTTTATGAATTCCAATATTGTTCAATGTTTTCGTAGAAAATATTTTTAATTACTGTAAATAAAGTGTTGTTTAAAACATTCTGATTCTTACTGGAAGTTAAGTATGTGTGATTGACCATTATGTCATTCTTCAATACGACTTGTGTTAATAGGAACAAATAATATCTTTACAGGCTTTATATTTCGGAGTTATAGGAAATCTTCTTCACTGTTGTCATGCTCCCGTTCTTTACATTTTCTTAAAGTTTTGTTATCTTTTCCTTTTGATGTAGTCCGTAAAGTTGATAAAATGTCACCTCCGCGAGTATTCTCAATCTACAGAGATGATTGGACACTCGTCCTTAGATTCAATTTAAAAATTACCGTTGTTTGATCTCTGTTTAAATAAATTAAAGCTTTAAAAAAACCCTAAGCCGGGTGTTTAAATAACATTGAAATTGCATCAATGACAAACAAAATTTTAATTTATCTATTACGTTTATCATTAAAAGATTTCATGTATTAAATAACTTTGTGAAATTCATCATTAGTAGAGCATTTTCCAAAATTATTTTAGAAGTCAGTTCATTGTTTTTTCAATTTTACTTTAGCCGTTTAAGAGCGAATAATAATATAGGTATCGGCTTAGAAAGTATACTATACCCTTACTATAAATTATAATAATAATCAAAGTTTAGTATTATCATAGTTTTTTTTTTAGCAACATTATGCTGCTCTTTGTAGAGTGAATAAATACAATGGTATAGTAATTTGTAATTTAGAATTATGTACATATATAAGACCGAAATAAAGTTAATGAAAACTAACGAATACTTTGCTTTAAATAATTTGGATAACAGTCCGGGAAATGGATGGGCGTTATTTACGTTAAGTGATAAAAACTGCTTTTTTATAATTAAGAAAATACTAATTTTATTATAACTTATTCAAATACACATTAATACTAATTTCATAAAGTTACCCAATTCGGTCTAGCCGTTTGGGGGTAATCGACGCATAACGTAAGACATCAAATATAATATAACTCGAATCTCTTGGTAGTGGCTTCGCGCAAGCCGGCCTGGTAAGTACCATCCACTCATCAGATATTCTACCTCAATATATAGTATTGTTGTATTCCGGTTTGAAGGGTAAGTGAGCCAGTGTAACTAATAAGCACCAGGGAAATAATATCTTAGTATCTAAAGTTGCTGTTAACTTCCTGCAATGTACATCACAAACAACTTTGGTGCTGAGCATTTAAATAAACATGTTATTTAATGAAACCCTTAAATTCAATATTGCATATGACGCAACAGGGTGCGAATTGCGAATATCAAAACGTAAACTGCCATTGAATCCATGATTTTCGAAGGAAAATTGCTACTTATAATTTTTTTGATGTTAAACCCGTTTTTTTATGTAATTCGAATGGGCTGTTTACATTTATTTGTATTACAATAAACAAATGATATTTTTTATGACAATAGTTTAATATATGTTTTTTTATTTTAATATAGAAAAAATAAATATTACGGAATGTTCTACAATAATACTTCTTGTTAAAAAAAATATTTTTAATCATTTACTAATTTAATTATAATTGCATTAAAAAAATAGGAATTGTACCTTTTTAAAAAATAATGTTATTATATGAGTATTTATTTTAACGCTGTATAAATCACCGTCTGGTATAAATCCACAAGACGATTCAGTGCGATTCTTTGAGAATTCTCTTCGTATCTCAGACGTGAAATGTTGACAACCGACTTTTGGTGATATGCCATTTTGATACGTATATCCTATAAATTTTAAAATTATTGTAGTCAATGTCGCATATCACATTTTGACGTTACACACTCGTGTTCAGAGGTGAGTTTCGATTTTCATTTCATTCATCTTCTTTCCCTCTTGTCTGTTGTTTTCTAAAATGCGTTTTCCTTTCGTAGCTCGTCCTGGGCGAAGAATTCGATTTTATAATCACTTTGAATCGTTTCAACGTTTAAATTTAGAGCAGAGCATAATTAACAGTAGAGGCTGCTGAAAGGACTTTGATAATACAATCCCACTCAATCGTTTTGTGCGGTGCATCTGTATCATTAAATTTACAGGCCAATTTCGCTGACTGTTGACCGTCAACGAAATGTCGCGTTACTGCTATCCTGAAGTCGTTTTCCGTCATCTAGTTAAGCCATTAACTATAAAATTTTACTAGCGATTTGAGGTTGATGTGTTAAGGTTTGGGTATTTTATATTTTATTTTATTATATAAATTATCATAAAATCACATATGTAAAATGAATGCACATAGCGTCGAGTGCATTGAAAAGGCCGAATAGAGGTTTATGATTTGTAATTATGCAGAGATGTTCTGTTGTTAGATAATTATGAAAGCTTGCGATATAGAATATAATCGATGTTGCCTCTGTATCAAGTTGAGAGAATTGCTGCTAATGTTCAGATGAAAGAACCCTTTAAAAACAAATATCATTAACCATTTCGTACCCCAAACTAAAATAAAAAAAGCCCAACACGGGTTTTTTTTTAGAATTATGAGTCATGGAAAATAGATTTTCTTCATTGACTAAGAAGGCAAAGACAAAAAAATCTAGAAAATTAATTTCATCATCTCCACTACTTTTTATTGCACATCTAATAATATACAATCCTCAAGATTGATATCGTCCATCAACCTGCTATTCGTTGTATATCTGCTGTAGTAGAGGAGTAATTACTCCTACAGTTTTACATTACAGTTAATTAACTGATGAAAAATTTAACGACTAAGAGTCAAATTATGTATCAGTATGTAGTATCAGATTCAGTAGCTATAACTTTGAAATAGGCGTACTAACTTGATTACTTTGAAATACCTTACCTAGGTAACGTTAACTTACCTAGTTTACCTCGGATGAAATCGTGCGCTAACCTTTCGAGTTCTATCTTTTGTTTCTTACATACAGATAGTACCGATGAAATGAATAATTATAAGGTTATGGATGACCATAGTATGTGTATTCACAGTTTGTGTACGAATGAGTATTTGTTCAATCTTCTTTTTAACCTTCATTATTAGAAACAATATCCATATACAATAATTGCCAATCGTTTACTACAATATTTGACTTTTTACATTTGAATATATCAATTTAGAAATCTATTTCTAAGTTGATATATTCTAAACTATATAAGTCAGTCATTTTAAAATGACTGACTGAAATACTTGAAAAAAGCACTCCAAAAGGATTTTTCAAAATTCATCTTTTAATGTAGTTAAACGTGGGATGAAAGTTTGTGTAGAAATTCGTCATTTCTGATGTTGGAACAATAAAAATCGGTTTTTAGCAGACTTAAAGATAAATATTAAAATCTTTCTGGAAATACTAAGGAATAAAAGCTAGTCGATAATAACTTATGCAATAGTGTTTGATTTTTTTTGGTTTGGCTATAGGCAGTTTAGCACATTTGTTTTGGTTTAGCTATAGGCAGTTTCCGTAAATCAATAACGGGTTGACTCCAAATCTGTACTAAAAATGAATTATTCCGTGGATTTAATTTGACTCGAGTCAAATTGAAATAAAATTTAATAAAACGAAACTCAACTGTTGACTAGCGTAATGAAAGAACACCCAAAAACTATTTATTAATGTGAATATTACTGGATTGGATCAATTTATATTAGTTTAGGATCAACGAAAACAGGTTTCAAGTCAACGTTGGCACAGGTATTACTGCAACTGTTGCCTGTTGCTCCTTGAACAATTGCTCTTTCAGTATACCACAAAGTACCTACCACATCTAGATACGGTAAATTGTCTCGTTTCAACAGTTCGTATTGTAATATACTGGCACATATACTTCTCATAAATCTAACACGTAAAATTCTCTCTAAATCTTCCTAGGTCAATAATATTCCACACATTGATGAATTTCAACATTAAAATAATCTTTATAAATAGCGTAAGGCAATTTTCGTAATTATGGGACGATGGCTGCGTATAAAAATAGGTTATAATCTCATTTTGAAGAGCTCCAGCCGTAAATGTGCATAAAATTAAAGAGGATTCTAGATTAATTGACTACATTGTTACGATTTAACAACGAAGTAATTTTAGAGAGCGGAAATAAGCTACTAGCCGGTTAGAGAACGGTAATAGAAAAATATGAAAACGTAAATATCCTACATAACTGAACTGACATTAAAAATTTCATTTAAAAGTGTTTTCATCATTTTGACGCTAAATGTAGATGAGTGACTTTAAATTCGAAACAAAACAAAACCTGTCATAGGTTTCGAACGACCTAAAAATATTTTGAACAAACGCAAAGTTTCGCGGGAGACCGACTAGTCTTGATAATTGGGATAGACTATAATATTTGCTTAAAATAGTTTATATGTCGGTGGAAGTCACTTCCGTTCTGAAAGTCGTCTCTTTAAAAAGTTTCTTGGTTTACGGTGACATTGATCGACTCGTACCAAAATTTTAATCTTTCTATAATTCCTTATATCAATTCTTAATTCTCTATATGATTATTGGCCAATCCGCTAGGTCCGAGTTAAATTCTTTAATAAATATTACCAAATATCGCCACTATAATTTTCAAGGGATTAATTCGAAACGAATATGTCGCTCTACATGATGACAAAACGTTTTAAAGACACATATCAATAATGCACAGATATTGCAAGTTAGACCGAAAGAATAGAGAACAACAGCACAAGTATCTCCTATAACAGTTATTCGAAGTATGCCAATAATAAGAAAAATGAGACATTACCAGTTAAGTACTAAATCAAAAATTCAATATATTAGGTATAATACTAAAATTTTCACAAGTTACAATATATTTTTATCAAATTTTTAAGTGGACTCGCAATATGCTAAGTGGTCATATACATTGGTGCCGTAAGAAATATTAAGCATTCCTTACATTACTAATATTCCAACAACATACTGTATATACATACAACTAAGATGTTATGTCTCTTATTGTGTGTAAGTGTCAAGTTTCAAACTGGAACACAACAAAGTATTTTTTTATGTTCTAGTGTTACAGTGCAGAGTTGTGTTGTTTGGAAATATAATTTGTGATGAGTGAGTGGTACCTACCCAGACAGGCTTGCTCGATACCGTAGGATTTTGTGCAGTCCGGGTGCGTTGGTGGTAGCAGAAAGATCATGAAATGTCAACAATAAAAATAATAAAGTGAGGCTTCCAATAGTTGAGAAATGGTTTTTATTATTACCCTTTGTGATTAGAAGATAGCAATTAATTTGATATTTTTGGAAAATTTACACATTCAAATATTCAAACAGCTAAAAAATATTTACTTAATAAGTACATTAATGTAAAAGTATTAACATTTTTGAACTTACATGCTAGGTACCTTTGTTAATAATATATTAAGTTTAATTGCAGGCAGACCAAAGCTTAGCGAAGTGACTGATAAACTTTCCGGCTGTAGTTCTGACTTCGTAATTAGTTCATACAGATACTCGTATTGACAAATCAGTTGTTCCTTTCAGTCAAGGTACTCTTCTTATACAAGGAAGCATAGTTTTAAATATACATGGTAGGTACTTAAAAGCTTTATATGTACGTGGCTCTAAACTAACTAAATAAAACTAACGCCGCTGTAAGGTACAGTTCTCAAAATTAAACAAAATAATACATTTCTTGTCCGGCAGTACCGAATAAATAATAATAAACTTGTAAAAACGTGAAAAAATACAATATATAATTTATTATTTATCAAAAACATTTTTTTTAATTAAGTATTTAATTTGAAAAACGTACTAAAAGTAAGCAATACTAATATAATCATAACCTTCTTAGCATTTAATGTAATTCAAACCTATAATTATATATTTTAAAATGATTCCTTGAGTATTCCTGATTTGGTGACACATGTTATTTACATATTTTTTGTAATACTCCTAAAATATATCCTTTATTTTTGTTTGTTATTTTCCTACCAATGAAAACGTTTGAAAATTATACCTTCCTCGTGTTTTCAGCATACGGTCAGATATTTTACGACACAATTTTCTCATTTATTATTAATAATGAAAATAAGTAATCTCACAACTGCCTTAATTCACACTTTTATTTAAAACATAATCAAAGAACGGTATCCTGAAATTCCTTTCAGATTCAATTTATGAAAGTCCGTTAAGTTTAATACTTTATGGGTCAGTATATGTCTGTAGATAATTACTTAGCTTTAAATGTTAAGAAGTATTTGGACTTCACAGGAGAAAGAGCAACAGTTCATGGCAAAAGTGATACACGTGACACCTCGAAATATCACGATACAGTTTCGTCAGGCTTAAACTCAAACACACCGTTGGCTGCTGTCGCGGTATCATGATTACTTGCGTTGTGTAATATAAGCGTGTACTAATTCAAAGGTGAATACAAAAGCGGCGCCCTGTCTTTCGGTACGAATAAAATGATCCACGCCATGATATTTCGTTTGAAATAAGTTTTAATAAGTTAGAAAATAATTCAACTATTTTATAATTTAAGAAATCGTTGATAAAAAAACAAATATAAGCTATTACGTTACAAAGTCTGCAAAGTCATTTTGATTTAGTTATCTCGCTATGGATCTGATATGGCTATGATTGCTTTTAGTATGTATTTGCGTGCGCTGAGGCATTATTTAATTCGCATACTCTGCCAGCTAGCTAGGAGATCTACTTAATCATAATTTTCTTACTTATTCATAAAATGATTATTGGACCGACCGGTGGCTATTTTTGGAATTAATTGCGGTTAATGTATGGTATAATTTTATACGGCAGTCTTACCTTTACTGATGTAGTTGATGTCTCAGTACATATCTTATCTCTTCTCTCTTGTCTCTTCGGCTTCGTTGACCTACTTTTATAATGTATATATATACCTTAAAAATGTAATCAATGATTTTTAACTTTAATATTTGAAACAATATAATTTATTTGATTGTTTGATTATGTATATTATATTGTCGCTTCGCTTTTTTATATAAATAAAAATAAAAATTAAAAGAAAATGAAGTAAATTGAAATAACATTGAACAGAGTGGTAAGTAAGGTGAGTGTTAAGTACATTATTATTTAAAAAAATGTATGCATTAACGTTTAACGTTATATTTTAATATCTAAAGAAATAGGGAAATTGGTTAGGTAAAAACAAACAGTTTTCCGTTTTTAAACGTATGTTTAATGTAACAATTATTTCATGAACACATTTAATATCATTTTATTATATTAATAAACTAAATGTATTTAAAATTTTACTACATAAGTAATCATTTGGTAATATTTCAGGATACATAAAGATATATAATTTAACATATAACATGTATACAATAATTAATCGTAGCTGAACATACTACTTTTCTAGTTATCACAATTAAATTAAAAAAGGTAATGAAAACAGAAAATATAATTTCGGATTTAATATTAAAGGCACAATGAATTCACAATAGTATACCGTCATACATTTACATAACAATATCGCTGAGCTTCCCTTTAGTAGAGTTCGTCGCATTCCAGAGGTTCGGTCGAAGTTCACCGCACATTTTGCAGGTTTCGTCGACAACGAACCAATTGTAATCACGGTTTCATCGTCCCGAAACCCGAATTATGTGCGGTTTCTTCTTTAGTTTTCTTTCATGAAGTCGGTTTTTCGAGACAGATTATAATATAAATGTTAATATGTATAATAAAAATGTATGTCACACAAAATTCAAACAATAAAGTTCTTAAATAATATCACTACATTTATAGATGGGTTATATACATTTTTCTTAAATTAACAGCTCTTTTTATTGCGAAATATAATAAAATAATTCTTATTTCATATATCACAAGGGCCCAGTGCACTGTAATCATTTTAAATAAAACCAACAAAAATTATGATTTATTCATCTAAATTTTAATTATGGAATGAAACGGGCAATTAATTACTTAGGCAATGGTCTGGCTTAATAAACAAACCGCCTGATGACTGACTCAGTCTTTGCGTTTTCCGTTTCTAAGAAAATAAAATATCAACGTTTTTCTAAATGTTACTATTCATCTACACGATTCGAGAACACATATTAATATACTGTTTGTGTATTTAGTACAATATTACGCCTGTCTTAAAAACAAAATTATAATCATCTGAAACTTTTGTATCATTGTATGCGAGTGTCTGTAAAGGAAAATCAAATATTATTTCATCATATATTATTACCGTATGTTAACAAACGCTTAAGCATTTTCTCCCTGAACAGATGACCAATTGTTTGTGCTTCCATAACGGCAGCCGCTAAAAGTTTTCCCATTTATTCAGTGCTCATACGTCAAGCGATGTAGCGGTAGCGAGGCGGGCGGGCGGCGGCGGCCGACGCGTTCCGGCGTGATAAGGCGGGTGAGTCTATTGTCGCGGCGTTGGCGCACGTTTCCTCCGCAGCCGTCGAGCCTACCCGCATTGTTCACTCTGTAATGAACAAACTTATTCCCGAGGCTAATGCTGCAAACGCCCCGCCGGCTGCCGAATTCGCTCACTTTAACGTTATCTCCCTCAATTGTCGTGTACCTTATTCTCGTAACTTATGACGCCCGACGAACTATAATAGTCCGAAACCCATAGCCCTAGTTTTGTTTGAATTATCTTACCATTCCATCGAATGTATACTCATATTAGCATAACATTTTGAAGGATTGTTTGAGAAGGACCCGAACTATTAGCGGTTGTGAGACTGTTTTAACGATGTGTAATGTTACGCACCCTATTACTATTGACATATATTGCCTAGTATAAATTATTTAAGAAACTTTATGTAAAAAAATTTTTCGTTTAATATTTATGATATTAGTAACTTATTAAATTAGCAAAATCAATAAGATTAAAAAATAACTCTGGAGCATTTAGCACATTCGCGAAACACACGCACACTGACAGGGTGTCAAGTGTTAGGTACCCTTTCAACTTCAGGGGGACCGGCCCCCTGCCTACCGAACTTTTCACGAATATTATGCATTCACAGTGGCGCCAAAATTTCTTATTCATTCGAATATATTCAAAATTTTCTAATAGTAATAGCGTCTCTCAATAGCGAAAAAAACGCGTCCTGGCAATAGCTCTGAAGGGAGAAAATCGCATTTCGATCGAAAAGAGGGCAAATCTTTTATGTAATATCAGATTGTCATCGCGATTATTACAGGCAAATAGAATACGCCGGATCAGTAAGTAGGTTATCTTCTCGCTTCCTTTGCCTGGAATCACTTTATTGGATGTTGCGAGGTACAACCTACTTATTTTATTTTATGCTTGGTCATGTTTAAAACATGCTTATGTTTATTTTGATTATGTTTAGAAAACGATTTATGATTAAGTTTATAAAATAATAATTAAATTTTATCAATGTTTTATGGGCCTTAAAAAATATACGCGGCTAGGAAAATACATAATACTGTAATGTCAAACTTACAAGAATCACACGTTTTCTTTCGACGCAAACGAATATGAATCAAAACTTTTATTGTGCGAGGGGTGACGCCAATTTGCTACAATTTTTTCCCGGAATATTTCTTAAATTACTCAATACAAATTGTCTATGACGAGATTGTTATCCCAACTTTATAAGAAAACTCTGCCGATAGCGAGAAACTCTGTAAAGAAAAGTAAGTATTTAATTTTTTTATAATATATTTACTTTGACAATGTTAAACGTATACAAGAGTTAAGTCTTTGTTTAACTTGTGCAATGTTTACTTAAAGTCGGATTATGTTTATTGGATGCAATACAATAGTTGTTGAATGAAGAATCATTACTTTCTAATGAAATTATAATCTTCAGAAGTCAACCTAGAAATCTGATTATAACTTATATAATTAATTATGACTAAAAAATACGAGAATGCCTATATGCCTATTCCTTATAACACAATCTTATTAATGTAAATGCAAGAAATGTCACCTAAGCAATCATTTTAATGAAGTGAATCGTATATAACTCAGCTTTGATTGCGTCGTGAGACTGTTAGTGCAGCGAGTACGGGAGCAGATGCGCGGAAAAATCATAGATTATTAGCTGACTCCAGACGGTGCGACATATTCATATTTAAATGTCACCTTGTGAATGCACCCGGTGTTAACTCATTTGTATAATACACATATACATACAAGCAGTACAAGGAAGCGAAGCGGTTTATAGGAAAACCTGAAGTTTTACATATGTATGTATGTGTTGGCTTTACATTGCTGTAGCGTATTAGATATTCTGCTTCAGAAATACGACTAATTATGATATTGTATTTTAGAAATAAAACAATAGTTTGTGATTAATTTTATAAAAGTATAAAATTATTTAGCTAGATTTAAGACACAACGATCATGACGTCAAAGTTTTATCGAAGAATAGCTTCCTCTTTAAATATATAAATGGAAATATTAGATACATTTAATTAAGTAATATTAATTTATATTTGTATTTTGAATTTAAAAAGAATTCTCATTTGATAAATCGGAGGAGTCTGTTCAAAGTATTAGACCGAAGACTTCGATATGGAAGCCCTGTTGTGAAAAGGGATTAAATTTTTCATCATCTTTGAGCTTATCTTTTAAGTATTTTTTTCCTATTTCAAGTATTACTTTGAACTATTTCATTAATACTTTATCGCAGATGTAATAAATATTTCTATAACTTCAGATATATTTCATATGAAAAATGTTACAGATAATGATAGTATTTTTATTGTGCATTGTTTTTATTTTCAATATTAATAAATTGTATTGTATTGTAATGCTTTTTAAATGTTATTTAACTTCAACAGAATAAATATTAATGCTATTTTTAAGGACAAAAGAATATTTCAAAAGGAACCACAATATTTAAGAAGTAATGATTTTACTGATAAAGCACCAGAGCCACTCAACCGCAACGTTTCATTGGTTGACAATCGAAACAAAATTACAAAGTCTAAAGGGATCCTCTCTTAAATTTCTCAACTACAACAAAGGGATAAAAATGTTGGCTGCAATTTCGCTGAGAGTCAACGCCTCAATCCCGCGCCACCCCGGGAAGCTAAACTGAATTTATGGTTTGAAAATTAAACTCAAATTGGATATAGCCGAGTTATTTTTTAAGATTTACATTTGGTGATTAAGATTATGATTACACAATTACATAAAACGACATTGAAAGATGAAAAATAATATATCAATGTTTTTTTTTTTAATTTTATTTTATTGTGCAAAAGTGGTGACGTTACTGCTTTAGTTAGATCATATTTAATCTTATTTTTAATTTTAAGCCATCATTATTTAATTGCTTTTAGTTTAATTCTATGTCTAATTCCAGTGAGATGATTTGAATACCGCGCATTACGTGCGCAAGCGATACATACCTATAACTACATATACTCGTATAAGCGTGTTATAATAGGCTTATTAGATATAGATACCAATTCGTTATAGATATGAGTAAGCAGGGATAAGTAATAATTAATGTACCTAATTAATTTATCATTATTATGAGTACAGCTATTGCGATTGACATTTCTTCTTTTGTTCGAATATCGTCCATTTTTTGTGAACGTCTTTGTCAAAAAATGGAATGACTTAAGTTTCGATGTTCATGTAAATTATTAGTTTAGTTTTTTACAAATTTATTCATTTTTGTAAATATTATGTTCATTTGAAAATATGTCCATTATTTTGATACAAGTTATAATATCGTGTTACTCTTTTTATGTTTTCTGTTTTCCGATTATATTGATTCGGTTAGGTGTAAATATATATAACAAAACTGAGCAATACTATGATTGTATTGAAAGTTAAAATATAAAAATACGATTTTTACGAAATCTTAATTAAACACATTCGCAAAAACCAGAAAAACAAGTAAAGCAGTTTTATAAAGAACCATATGACGGGATTATTTTGATTTGTGTTACAATCTGCACGTGCTTACACAATTATGATACGAAAAACTTGCTCACTATTTTTATGATTGCTATATACTTTATAATTAAAATATAATTTTCTAAAATTTCCTTAAATATTAGAATAAAAATATTTACTACGTAATGCAATAATTTCCACACAGTATTTGTAAAATATAACTTATCTAAATGTTATATAATAAGAAAGACTAGAAAAAAAGTGGAAAAGAAAACTGTTGAGATTACTTTAGTACCAAATGTTGACATTGCAGGCTTTCATCACCCTTTTAGAGAGGGTAAAACCTTTTACACATATTTAAAATACGCAAACAATACAGTGTTAGATAAAATACAAAGCCTACAGGTGTTTAAATTAAAACAAAATATTTAAAAAAAATCCCGTGTAACCTGAATCTAGTTAAAACATAACAATGTTTTATACAAATGACATTAAGATGGTTTGAAAACTGAACTTTTCACAGAAAGTATCATCAAAATTCGTTCGTAAAGAAAAATAGATTGCTTTACACTTAAAAAACATACAGAATTCAGATTAATTTTGAAATCAAAAAAGCAGATTCAAAAAACAACAAAACCGTAAATAAACTTTGCGAATGTCTTATAATTAACTTTTATTCTTCATATTTCTAAACTAAAATAATAAAGTAAAATTCACTTCCGCTGCCTTTATCCCAAACAATCGCGTGCCAAATCACGTTGTACAAACGAGTAACCGGATCAAGGAAGATGACACGCCATATTTTAAGTATCGGTCGCGAGTCGGTGCGGAGACGACACCTGGAGGACGGGTCCCTTCTCCCACCCTCTTTATTGATATTACGGTCGGCGCATTAACCACTCCACGCGATGTGTATTGGCTTTCACGGAGCCTACAATAAAACTAGGATTGCTGCTGCGTTAGTATAAAAATATCCGGGAAAATGTCTTTTAACTTTAAACCAGATTAGCTGATGTGTGTGTTTTTTATTAAATAAATTTGTATTTATTTTCTTAGTTTTTATATCGTCTAGTTGTACTGTAAAGGTTAATAATTAAGGCACAGTAGCTAAGTAATGATAATGACGTCTATAGGCATTTACTGTTTCAGTAAGTGAAGAAATATATTGATAAATTAAAAATAAAATACATTACAAAACATACAAAAATTTTAAATTTTAAAGTGAAATTGTCACAAGATTATATTTATTCCATTCGAAATATACCGTGAATTGGCTTCTAAAGCTATAAGTACGTTATGGGTATTACTGAGTTCTAAAGTAAAGAGTGCAGTGGTCAGACGCGGCGCATTGTACCCGGATCACGATAATGAAAGAGCTGCTCTATTAAGTATAAGAGCTTATATTCTGCGAGCAGAAATGGTCAGTACCGTCGATTGCCGCCTGTAATTGTGTCCGGTTCGTCTCCACTTTACTTCAGACGCAAATCTGCAGACTTCTTAAACTGTATCGCCGGTGCGCTATCTATTTGCAAATTGTCTTTAAGCTTAATTTTATATGCAAAACAAGATACAGTCTGTAGTTTGCTAAAGAATGGGTGTACGTAGTAAGTGGCTATTTAGTAGAACCATTGTCTTAGCATACTAGTTGGACCACCAGGGATAGAAGTTTGAAGCGAGACGCTGTCGTCTAACCGCGGACACCGCCACAACTGCCGAACTTAGTAACACTTTAATTAGTATTTACTACACTTAATAAGTCACGACTTGTTTGTAACCTAAGCGCAAAAACTTAACATGATATAAATTAATTAAATTCTTAACTCTTTTTTGGCTTTTATAACTTTAGCAAAAGGGCGCAAAGAATGTATCGATACTTCTTAATAAAAATAAAACAATTAAAACTTCAGTTTAAAAAAAAAAACGTTTATCTAAATTGTCTATATTACTTTTGTTAGTGGAGGAAGATTTTGAAATATTTGTATATGATTTTTTAAAACGTACTTGTATTGTACCAAAGAAAATATAAGAAGTTATACTAACCAAAGCACATTAAATCGTATAAGACTAGGAGCTTGTATAGTAAACGTTTTATGAAACATTAGCCCGTAACAAGTACGTTATAACGTTATATGAAAATGGGAAAGAAAATACGTTGCAAGTATATTAGCTTTAGCACCGAGTACAACCTATTCGGGATTTCCCTGTAAAGCCGTTCTCAATAGATGGGCGTCAGGTAATAAGCTCAGCGATGGGCTATTATGATGTTAAGGGAGAAATTCGTATCACAAGAAGCCGGCACGATATCAGTGGTAACTTTTATGTAATGGGAGCCAGATTGTAGCGTGCACGCCGTATACAATTGCAATCGATTAGAAATAGCCGCCAGCTGCAAATTACTACGATTGTTCGCTACGTCGCGTTTGACTCTGGACCTTATAATTTTCAATGCAGCTTCCTATTTTGTAAATGTTTTATCAAAAAATATTTGAAAAATGAATTTAACGTGAATGTCTAATGATATACGAGAGATGAATTTTATTTTCATATAAAACATTACTTAAAATCCCTTGAAATAAGCATATCATTAAAACAAACTAAGTATACTATTTTCCGTAAGCGCCGGGACTTTAAATCCTTATAAATCTTTTCTTCTTTAACAAAATCGTAATGTTATTCCAAGTAGTACGGTAACCCTTTAAGTGACGTGTAAGCTAAATGTAGTGATACTATCAGCCGTACCAGTTGAGAGTACATTGATAAACTTTGATAATTACCTATGGGTTTTGCTATTAAATAATAATTAAAGACTCCGAATATATTAGATAAAACCAAACGAAACAGTTGATTACAATCTTTGTTGTCTCGTCAAGTTACTATTCTATTAATCAACAGAATGAACATTATTCAAGGAGGAGTTAATCAGCAGCCGTGGAAATTCTACTAGTATTTACATCTGGCTGATTTTGAACTCTCGTCTCAAACAACCATCATCACTAGAGTTAACTTATTTAGATTATAATCAAGCACTCAAAATGTTAAATAAATCTATTTGTTTTATTTATTTATTTTAAGGTAACTTAAAAAGCATAAAATATATTTATAAAATAAATTTCGTGTAATGAATGAGCTTGACATAGCGTTAACTTAAAATGAGCTTGCCGAGATTGTTATAATGTCGCCAAATTTAATTTAATAAGGTTCGTTTACATTTTACGACATGGCGACGTAGCCGCGTCGTTATTATCGTACTAAAATCAATTCACAAAAATTATATTTAAATATATTAAAGACGTACTTATTTGATGCAGACTATGACGGAAAGGGATTAGCTTTAATAATGTTTCATTTTGTTACTTGTCCTTTATGAAAAGTAACTGAAATGATAAATATAATTTAAAATTTTTAGTATTTGTTTAAATGCATTCTTCTTATTTGTTTTCATAAGACACCAATGTATTTCATTAACTGCCTAGACGGTGTATTTTGTGGTTCTGCTATAAGAGCGGGGTTTTTATTGGGAAATTTATAGAGCAACGTTTAAGAGCGTCACCGCGCGGGCCCTCGCCGCCGCGCGCCGTACCGTTGTGAAGACATCTCGCTGTCCCTTTATTGCTTGCTTGAAATTAATGTCTCGACCTAACAGCGAAGGATTTTCTACTTTGTGGGAACGTTTATCGGATTTTATTACGTAAATATTATAACGTTTACGTAATATAACAGTTGGGCGATGCAATAATATAGCAGCCATCTAATATCTCATTGCTTCTTTCATATTTTTCATATTATTAATTTTGCATTTAAGTACTTAGTTTATTTAAGTATGTCAAAGTGTGCATCCATTGCATTACCAATTTAGGTAAGTATATATAATATTATCAACTATTAAAGTTTAACAAAAGACTTATAAGCTGTTTGTAAAATATGTAACCAGTAAACCTTAACAAACAGCCCGTTTGTTAACATTACGTCCAGTTTACCGCTTCATGCACCGCGGAGGGGGATGGGGAGCGGGGTGCGGGCGCGTGTAATTTTCAGATTAGTTTGTTCAGTAGCGAGTCGAGCGCTGCTTGCCCGCAAATATGCGGCCAATAATAATGCCCTACCAGCTGCCACGCTGTCGTCAACAACACTAAATTCTTCTAAAAGTAACACTATTAGTTATTTCTGCATAGATTAACTCTACATTAAAAATTATTATTAGCTAAATTTATTAGTCATAGCACATATATTGATTGAAATAGGTGAGATCTGAATAAAAGTATTAGGGATTTATATGGTATTGATAAACATAATTAGCTTACAAGAAATGCTCGAGTGCTTCCTCAATATGAATCAGTGCCACCCAGATGTTTATTATCAGTTTCGCTCGCAATAAATAAAGTCGTATTATATTCTTGAGCGGACGATCTCGACGCTCTATAAATCATTTTTATTGTGCTGTCGAAGAGCCCGGGTAATAGCGAAGTTCGAGGCTAAATTGGGTCGACTCCCACAATAAATAGATAATACTTCATTATAGAAATATTTTCCTCTTAGTTAATCAATTGATATTTAAATTATACAGGTTTGTATGTTGTTATTTTAAGCCCCTCTGTTTATTTTACACTATAGGCTAACGGTTGAACGCTTTTGAAAAACACTTTGCACACGGCTGGACGAACAAGCGCAACATTAGCTACAAAAGCATTTTTAAATTTATTCTGCCCCTACATATAAAAATAGTAAAAATGCATTTATACAGTAATTTAATAGTTATTTAAATAAAAGAGCTAAAAGAGCGTTTATTAAATACGTCTAAGTATATATAGTCACCAACAGCCAAATTTCATTTATTTTTGGATCTATTAATATTTTTAATCCGTACTAAATATAATTGCAATGTAGGTATAATATTATCCTTATTTATAAACAAGAATATTTTTTAATAAGATATTATTTATTATTGTTATTTTTGCAATATTAAGCTAAAATTTGTTTCGCATTCTTTCAAAAAAATATACAGCTGTATTCATACATGTGATGTATCTCATTTTAATAGTGTATTTTTTAGAATTATTTCATTCATATCATCAATTGATTTCAGTCGTGTATTCTCCTACGTTTCTTTTCCATTTTAAATGACTTTCGTGTAATATTTTGTGCAAAAAATAAAAAGCGCAGATAGATTAATTAGCGCGTTTAAATTAACAATGTTTGTTAATTGTCATTATTAATAATTGCATTTACTCAAAAAGCATTTATCAATTACTGTTTATTAAATAAAATCTTTTGAATATAGGATAATAGAAATATACTGTACCACCACAATATAGCCATCTAGCCTTTCAGAGTAATCGGTGATCATAATGATGTATATGAAACATATAATCATTTCAGTAAATCCTTTAAATCAGCTTAATGTATTTAGCGCCTGGTGTGTTTACATAGCAATTACCTGTTATTGCAAAACAACTAGGATCAATACATAAGTAAATTAAGTTACTATAGAATATAAAAGCTTTGTTTCTTGTTTTTATTTTGATGAATCCAGAAAAATGAACGAACAAATAAAACTTTCTGTAGAATGGGCGTATTACATAATACTGTTTTTCTTTTGTAAAAAAATAAACAATCAATCACGCTTGCAAATAATAGGACTCGTAAAATATATCTAAGTAATATATAATTACATACAATTCATTAGACGTGTTCAGTTATAATTAAAGGACAATGCAGAAAGAATGTCATTCAAACAGTACGTTGCTACACGGCGTCGTGAAAACAATGAAAGCTTCGGCATTACTTCCGGTAGTTACTTCGCGTACTACACACTACGCCTCATTTCGTCCTATTCCTTTACAATGCACCTACAATGTAGACGATTTATGATTAAAGCTAGCCATAAGAAATTGAAATGATTTAAATTACATTTATGAAATGATCTGCTTTTTATCGTAAAGTAACACATGTAAGATAATCTTATACATACTTAATTTATTTGTTGCTAAATAATTATTTCTTTACCATAAAAACAATTATGGGTAGTTTTCCAAACTATTAATTCTTAAGTGGCTCATTATTATGTTTTTCTAAAAGGATTATATGAATTGTTGAACATCAATCTTTGATTTTTGTATCAAATTTTATGACTTTTACAAACATCCCATATTATTTAACACTGTAAAAATTGTTTTTTTTTTTAATTACTCGTGGTAAAATTTGTTTATTTTATGCAATTGTAATATGTTTTTGATTTAGTTTACTAGCCCCGATATGCGGCCGATATAAAACTGAGATATAAAAGAGGTTATTTGGTTTCGCAAGCAATAAAGCGGTATTCTTCGAGGACAATGGGAAATGCACTCGGCTGTACTCCTTCTGTGATATTCTGTTGTGTATAAGAATTAATGTACAATATCAGGAGTATTTCCTACTTTTTAAAAGTAACTAAGCTTCTCATCCATAAATAGGGAATAAAATAACAATGTGTGTAGCGTAGAATTTCCGTTTTAATTTGTTTTATAAAGAAAAATAATAATATTTTATAAGTTATAAAACTATATCATATATGTGAAATCATGTTATATGAAATGTCTCCATCATAGTTTAGTTTTGACATGTGAATATTTATATAAAGTACATTTCTTAAAGCTTAATTTAACAGTTGGAAGTAGGTCTTGAAGACAGCAATGAATTTGGATAATCTCGGCAAGTGCAAGGATCAGCGGGGGATTGCGGTGACAACAATACAAAGAGGAGGCCGTGACTAGCTCGTTAGGCAAAGGGATCGTCTGCAGACAATCAGCCTATCTTCGATACCACTATTGCTTACATTTAAAGCGCTACGTCCTAATTCTCTCCCGCAATATTCTGAGACGGTTATGATTTTACGTAATAGAGATAAATTTGTTCGTTATTAATAAGGTGGCTTGATTTATATTTTGTATTATTATACGGAAGTTTTGTGTTTCATAATATTTGATAGATGATTACGTAAATACCACGTGGATCGTTAATAAAAATATTGAAAGCGTCTGACATACGGCTTCACAACTGGAAGATTGTTTACTTTTGTGGATATTTCAAAAATGTCATGTTATATAAGTGTAATCTTTATTCTCAATTGTGAAATAATAATATTTATACATTTAACATTTATTGCATTATTTTTTGTAATTAAATAGTAATATTAATTATGATTATTGAGATAACTACATTTTGAAGTATATATTTTAAAAAATAGTGTCTAAATTTAAATAGTGCATATTAATTAAAAACGAATCAAAATAACTGTTAAAACAATATCAATAATTGCACGCACGATTACCTTCATTGAGAAGATTAAAATGAGTCTACTTGAAATGAACTTCATTTGTACGAGAGATCGTCGGGATATAGAGACGGAAATTCTTAAAAATTCTTACAATGCTACCCACGGGCCTCCTTATTAGACGGTTGTCGTAATTGTGGCAGACTTACAAAGTTAAGCGGTCGAAGGTAAGCCGCAGGTCCTTGCGATCATAATCGTTATTTCGTCTGCAGACTTTATAAAGAGTAGACGTACGTTGACGCGCATAGCCAAACGAAATTATTATTAATGCTCTCGAATTTGTTTAATTTGTTGGCTTGCAAACTATAAAACATAGTATATAGAATTGATTGGGTTCGAAAGTCATCAAAAATATTTTAAATCGTTATTCGTTTAATGTCGTAGAAGGTTTTAGTGAGATGTTGTTTTAAGGTATCTTTTAAAAATATATGAAAATATGAGTTACATTAGATATACATAATTTATTTTTACATTACTTAATATATCAATAAGGAGATTGCGTCATAAGAGAGATAAATAATATTAGAGAACAAATTATTTTACTGAAAATTTGTAAAGTAATTAATATCGAAAACGATTTAAGTTAGTGTACAGTAGATGACTTAAACTTAAACTAATGAAAACGAATAGAAAAACCAATTAAGTATTATCGCGTAGTTCATAAGCAATTCATTAGTCTCGAGGTTTACTAATTGGTTTGCAAATGAATTATTTAAATGGCGAAAGCAATGTAACCGGTCGGCAAGCGCTATGTACAATGGCTTTTGATATTTTGTTGTAGTTTAAAGAAGTCTCTCACAATCTTATATTATGAGTTGCTATCCATCCTATTTGCTCTGTGTATCATATGTAGAAAATAGTATGAAATGTCTTTAGGTTACATAACGGTAATGATACTAATATGTGCATGGTAATTTTGCCGTACAATGAAGTGCACGTTGCTCCAACTGATATGCAAGGTAGAAATTGGATGAAATGGCAAAGTTATCAAATCGCAGTATGCATGGGAGTGGTGCATCGACGGCCGTCTATTCACGTCAACGCGTCTCTGCGGCTCTGCGCCTACCGACTACGTGGTCACAATAGTCATTCAATAGGAGACGAGCGAATTCAATCAATCAAGTGTATACGGTGTTCTAACGTTTAAAGTACTATGAAATGTTTATTATTATCATTACGTTATTCAATGTTGTTATTGAATATACTATAAACGCACCCAAGAAGAAAAAAAAGGAATGAATCAGTATTAGTATAAATTCGAACCTGTAAGAAATTGTTGGTTTTTATTCTTTCTAGTCGGGTAATATTCATAACTAACTAGTGGGTTCGTAGTAACAATAAACTTCACAATTTCTACAAAAGTATTTTTACTAGATTATTAAGTATATATTGAGAAACGACGTCAATATTTCAATTTCTTTTAATTTATATAAGAAATTGATTATATTAAAGAATAATTTAAAATATAACGTTAATTTAAGACCTCATTTGTGGTTCGACTTTCGTGGGCTAGGTACCCCAGATTGCTTACAGAGCTCACTCTCGAAAAGGCTGTAGAGCTGTCCATACGAAAAACAGTCTTCTCTTATAACTACTCCGGCCATTTTTGAAATTTTACTTTGTACTTTATAAATTTTTATGGTGAAGCATACTTTAAGCGCGAACTGACTCTCTTGAAATTAAAGGGGTATTCTGATGGTATCAAAGATATTCGTGGAATATATACTATTTCTCCTTTAGTAAAATGATAAGTTTAACCTATGACATTACCATAGAGAACCCTTAATATTAGTCTGGTGACGTGATAATTTTTCAGGTCTTAAAATCCACAATAACATGATTGGCGCGCCAATCTCCTAACATAAAAAAAATCCTTGGCTTCAAGACTTACCCATATACGACCCCTATTTCAACCCTTAGGGGTAGAATATCCAGAAGCGCTTAAACTCTTATATACAAATTTTTTGTAAATATCTCAAAAACAAAGTTTCATGTGAATGTAGTTTTAAGGTAGAAACCTTAAAAAATGACGGACTTTCATACTAACTTTTAACCTTTATTTCACCCCTTAAGGGTTAGAATATGAAAAAACGCTTAAATTTATATCTACTGATTTCTAATCAGTATCCCAAAATTAATGTTTCATGTTTCTAACTTCAATAGCGGCGGAATTCCAGACTAATCTATATACGAAATGGCTACCCCTATTTCACCCCTTAGGGCTAGAAAACAAAAACAAAGTTTCAGGTTTATTATTGCTTATTTTACCCCTTTAGGGGTAAAAAATCCAGAAACGCTTAAATTCGTATCTATTCATTTTTAATCAGTATCACAAAAATGAAGTTTCATGTTCCTAACTTAAAAAATGACGGACTTCCATACAAACGTTTAACCCCTATTTCACCTCCTTAAGGGTTGAATTTCCAAAACTCCTTTCTTAGTGAGTGTCTACTCAATAAAAAGAGTCGAGATGGCACAGTGGTTAGAACGCGTGCATCTTAACCGATGATTTCGGGTTCAAACCCAGGCAGGCACCACTGAAATTTCATGTGCTTAATTTGTGTTTATAATTCATCTCGTGCTCGGCGGTGAAGGAAAACATCGTGAGGAAGCCTGCATGTGTCTAATTTCAACGAAATTCCGCCACATGTGTATTCCGCCAACCCGCATTGGAGCAGCGTGGTGGAATATGCTCCAAACCTTCTCCTCAAAGGAGAGGAAGCCTTTATCCCAGCAGTGGGACATTTACGGGCTGCTAATGCTAATAACTCAATAAAAAGATTCTACTCATAAATTTCAAGGCTCTAACTTTGATAGTTTACGCTCGGCGATGATGAATCAGTCAGTCAGGACTTGTTATTTTATATATGTATATAGATTAACTACATTAATGATAGTTTCTAAAATACTTTTTACGAAATATCGAACATGAATGTGTTGTGTCACTAAAAAGACGGTTAAAAATAGTTTAATATATTTATATAATATATATATTAAGCGGCTGGTAATTCACGTAGCAATTAACTCTTTTAACAGTATTACTATTTAAAATTGTAGGCGTTTCAGAAAACGATTAATTTTTAAACCTAAATTGCCGGCAATATTATACTTTGTGTAGGTATATAATTATGATAACAATTTTGAATTGATGCAAAAATACACATCATCTATAAAGTTTAAAAATAATTACATTCTTGTTTATTTATTGTAAATTTAGATATACTTTACTATTGAAGTATTTAAAAGGTTTGTAACAGATAGTGGAAAAAATTTAACACAAGTATTTTTTGTCACAATAATTTAGATAGATTTAAAATAATAATGAGCATTATTTCGAAATTTGAGTTTCAGTTAATTAGGTTCGTGAGTCTGGTAGGTTTTTCGTCTTTAGGTCTCAGATCATTACCCAGTAACGATATTTTTTTAATAATATATATTTGTTTAATAAACTTGTATTCTGTAATCTATTGAGAGAAAATAAACGTAAGACCTTTAATTATTTGGTTTCATGATATAATTATTAAATAAATGTTATATAATATATGTAAAAACTGTTTTCAACGTCATTTATCATCAATGTTTTTTTTTAAATAATTCGTAGTAATGTTTCTTTTTTATTTTACATTTCTGTTTGTAATACCTAGTAGTTTTCATATAAAAAACTTTCAATATTTTGCTTCCTATTCACAATGATTAGTTAATTCTTCTTATATATTTATTTCGCGGTAGTAATTTACGTAAAATATTAATAATTCTCATAAAGTGCGGTAATTTCATAGAGATGCCAGCAAACACGAAAAAGTTTGATTGGTTTCAAATCGCACGAAGTCGTGGAATCATCAAAACTCATTAAAAAGTAAAGAGAAAATATCGAAATATAAATCAAATATGGTGAAATTATCTTCAGCGTATACCGTGTCTAATGTTTATATTAGAAAATTTATTTGGTATTTCCTGTTGCTAGAAGATTGTATTATTTTTGTAATGAGATGGTAAATAACAAAAATAGTATTAATTTAGCGATGATATTTCAAAGAAAGTAGATAAATGTCAACTCCATCACAAAGTATAGCATAAAAATATACAGTGTTCAGTGAATGAAAATAAAACGAGGGCGGAATATGCGTACTGGACGTGGAGTGCCTCGCATGGACCTCTGTTTCATTACTTGATGACTGGACTGATGGTTTAAAACTGGTATTTCCCTTTGTCATGACATTTATTATGTACGGTCTTGTGCTTGTAACAAAAGTCATACTTCCGATTTTTTTAACTGCAATAATTGCTAATTAATCTTTAATTGGCTCCATCGCTTTTTCTTTTATGTTACAAATTTTGAAGATTGATGTTAAAACATTATTTTCTTCTATTTGGTTATCTTAAAAGTAATATGTCGATGTCTTGTTTTCTTGATTTATGGTTTTTATAATTTTAATAAAGATAGTCGGTGTATTTATCTTATCTACTCAATTACATTGTAAGACTGTCCCAATAACTGATCGACAAGACAAAGCCTAGACAAGGGGATGTAGACAGACATACTTGTATAACGATTTCTATGTGAACATGTGAATTAAAAAAATCAACCCATAGGATAGTTAATTAGTGGATTAAAGTTTGTATTCAATATTGTAATTTTAAAACTTCAAAAAATGGTAATTAGTCTATTATAGTATAATAAACGTCAGTTGCATCCGCCTTTTTGATTTCATATCAGCTCAATCGATTTCGATGACGGCGACTATTCTCAATGGAGCTAACAAAACATAGGTACACTCTTTACACTAATAGTCACATTAATGTTTTAAGTCTTTAATTTTTTCCACGAAACGAATTACTCGCCGTTACCAAAGGTTAAAAAAAAACCAAGGCATTGGCAGAGCAGGTAACCCAAAGTGTCTACCATTTGTGAAAAACGGTTGATTCATGAGATTAAACAGAAGCGAAATTGGGTTGTTTATGAAAACGTCATAATATTCAAACTACTGATCTCATTATCTTAAAACTTTATAATATTGTCAATATCCTTATGATAATTGATCTTATCTCACTATTATTATAAATGTGAATGTTTGGTTGACGCTTGTTATTCATTCACGCCAGAACAGGTGAAAGGATTTGAAAGAAATTGGGCTTAGAGACAGATTATAGTCTGGAATACCACGTAGGTAATCTTTTTATCCCGGAAAAATGTTCCTCACACATGTTTCCCCACTCTCCCTTAACTAACTGTGTATATTTTATTTTTGCATTAAATTTAACAATACGAATAAATAATATAAATATATAATTACTAACTATTTGTTAACTTATTTGTGTGCACTGTTAATGGTGATATTATCAACAATCAACTGACTATCAATTGAAATTGATAATTCGGTTTTCGTTGCATTCGCGTTCCTAGATAGATAATATCAACCAATTTTGTTGTTTCCGATTTGGTGGTTTTTATTACAGCTTACTTTAAAATACTACATTTTTCCCTCTTTTCCAACCTACTTTCGCTTCTAGAAGAAAAATACATGCTATTCACCAGCCGAAGAATCGACGTGCGCTAGCGCTGCGCATTATATGGGTATAAAGATAGAAAAATCTAAAGAAAGAACCGAGAAAATTTGTGCATTATTTTTTCTTATCTTTATCTTTACTGACTTTAAATTGATTATTTGAATAGTGTTGTATGTTAACTAAATGAAAAAGTAACGTTTAAGTGTTGAAAACTAGAGGCGAATCATCATTACTCTCTAAGCGGTTCTGCGTTCTATGAGTTTTGTTAAAAAGGGCCTTTCAGTCTCTCATTTTAATTATGTAAATTATTAGAATAATTTATCACTAAAAATAACAAATTATACCTATTATTATGTAAATAATTATATAAATCTACTTTAAAATAATATTAAAATATTTACAATAATTGAACAAAAAATTTACAAGTGAATTTTGGAGGTTTTCGCTTAGCAAAAGTTAGTGTTTTACTTTTTGTGTTAAGTATTAATTTTATAAAAAACCTATTATGTTGTTATTACGTTAAAGGTTTAACAATGCTTTAAAAGTATTTTTTTTTATAATAGTCCGACTCATCAAAATCCAAGGGCAATTATGGTTTGAGTAAATGTCGCGGATCTGTACTTTGTACGTATTTTATTTTCATAAGATTAAACATCATGTTACATTTTCTTAAAGCTTTATAAAATTCATGAGAAGCCATTTTTTATTAATTAACAGGATTGGCAAAGTTGCACCACATTATCTCCATAGACATTGGAAATTTAAGAAGAAATTTGGGAATTAAGATATTAAGATATATTGTGTATGTAGTTACTGGCTGGCTATCTCTACCTTCAAATCGAAACCCAACTGGCTGTATGGTAGAAGGTGTTATAAGTGTGAGGTACCTTATTAGACGAGCTAACAAAAAGCCTCACCAACAAGTAAATGATGATGATAAGGTGCATTAATATAGGCTGCTATTTTTAAACTATTGGGGTTAAGTAATTTGATTTGTCATAAGAACATAACAGCTTAGGTACTTAAAATATGGTAATCTGGCTCACTTCAAACCGAAACACAACATTACTAACTATTGATGCTCAACAGTAGAATATATGATGCGTAATGAGGATGGTAATTACTCAGACGGGTTCGCACTACCACTAAGTGGATATTAAAATACCTAAGATTTTTTACTTAATATATTTTTTGAATAAGCAAATTAATTATAAAATCTATTCATGTTATTGCTACTAGCTGGTGGATATTCGACATTAATATATAATTACTTAAATGATGTACAATTATATACCTTTCGATACAATTGACGTTCTATGAAGCCTTACTGTTAGTATACAATTATTACCGTTATAATAATATTTATTAGTCTATTAACAAAAAGGTTATTATTAAATAGGTTGTAGTTTATGAATATTTTAGAGTTTATTTAATCCTTATCAATTATGAACCAATTTAGCTGATTCAATTTTTGTACCTTAAAAATGATTGCATTTAAATTCGGAGAATATACTCCTCTCCTTAGGGCGAAATAAGAGTGGAAAATGTGGGGCCTGTCACTTGTTCCTCTTAACGGCGCTATCTCATTTAAAAAACGCTTTAAAAAATTGAGATTTAAAATCTCTTTTAGAACAAAACCAATTTTAAAATTGGGTTATTTTTAACGTCGGTATACTTAACTGAACTGTTCGATAAGAGTGAGAATTGCCTCGCTTAGCCAAAACTAGCTGATTGATGACATTATTGGAAATGATTATATAATTCTATTTAATTCTATATTTTCCTAATAAATTACAAACTTTGCTTATAAAAATGTTATTTTAAATATTAATTTTTAGTTTGTAGTTTTATTTCGTTCAATTTTTTTTTCAATTTAGTATTTTTGAAGTTGACAAAATGTTTCGAAATATTTTATATTGACAAATCTATGCATGATTTATATATTGTATTATTTGTAAGATTATAAAATACGCATATTTATTTGCATTTGATTTATAAGGTCATATAATAATCCTGACTTTTTTTATGGATTCAAAACAATATTATAAAGAAAATTTAATTGAAGTTAAAAAAAAGATTATTGCTATATATAATAAGTATAAGTAAGGTTATAAAATACATTTGTGAAATAAATATTAAGTAAAACCGTGTGGGATGATTTAATACTGTTAATTTAATATAGTGGTAAACGTTATATGTTCAACAAAGTAAAATTGCTTTAAATATTTTTTACAAACAAATTGTAATTAATTCCGTCTATGGTACAATGGGCTTAAATAGGAATAAACCTCTACCCCGACTCCAATATTGTTGTGTAAATACGGCGTTCATTTAGTTGCGGCGGGTTATTACCTAACTTTTATTTGATTACAAACTAGGCATCTCGGTCGTAATCTTTAATGGTTATAATAAATTGATTGTTGCTCGTTCTCTAATAACACTTACGAATTATTTTATTTTGCGTTACTGTTTTTGAAGTAAGATCATTTTAATGTGCATTAAAAGTAACGCTAAGAAAAGTTCCTTTAATTTTCATGTAATAAACGTTTTTTTTATCAAATTATATTATATATTATGCTAATTGATATTTATGATATTTTATTTAAATTTTCGTTCGAATTCGATTTTATCCTGAATTGATCAAGAGGATATAAAAATGCTGTATCTAATATATAATAAAAACTCATGAACATGTATGTAAAATAAGACACTTCCGCAAATCTTAAACTTTCGAGAAATGTTCCGGAAACAGTAACTTTTCACTTAATTTAAAATGCCTCGTAGTTTTTCAGACGTCATTTCCCAGCTGTTTATCGCAGGCAAATTCACGACTTCCCCGAAGAAATTGCTTTTTAATCAAATAAAATTCACTTACCCTCGAGGCGGGCGGCTAGGAACGTACGGGAAGATACCGGATCGGAGTCAGCACCGGCCGCGACCGCTCCGTTCAGCCCTGCGACCACAACTGATATTCCACCGCTAAAACTTCCCTCTAGCGCGTCATCACTCACCCCATTTCCAACCGACCAATGATTCGACGTCGATTCTAGCGAAGCCTTCCGGTTTCAACCGAGTTCTGCCGAGCGCGTAGGGTGGCGATTGGATCTTTTAATCTGAAACGTAAATGCATACAAAAAGAAAATAAGTGAGCTGTAAGCTTCCGTGCACGGGATGTAGGCCGTAGCCGTAGCGCGAGTTCGCGCAACAGGTAAAGCTGCATCGCTCCGTCTACGAGCTCCGACTGTGATTCTTTTACGATCACTAAATTTTAAAGTACTCTGAAAGTACACTTAGATGAAACAGATATCTTTAGTCTTATATTAGATAAGTTATTTAAAACTTATTTTCCATGACAAAATTTTATTATTTGTTGTTTTTTAGTTAATCAATCTACTCTAATATTTTATTATGTATCCTTGTAATCAAAAAGGAAAGGTGATTTTGTTAAATTATAAAATACTAATTTACAATTCAAATCATTTGTTTATAGGAGTCCGACAGGATTAAAGGGCAAATTTATTCTTCGGACAGGATTTCTGCTTATTATCCGAATGCGAATATATTTTTCTTTTCTTTATTTAAAATTCAATATAAAGCACAAATTTTATCCGGATTGCCGTAGCGACTCATTTGGGGATACAAATATCGCAATGAACATATTGCAGTCGTTAAATTTTATTTAAACATTAAAATAAATTGAAACAGTCCCATAATCCTCTTTGATTACGTGCACCGCAAAATACGTATTGTGTGTAATTGAAATCCCTTCAAATGGATCGTTCGGTGGAGTGCTACGTGTGCCCCATTAGATTACTTGTTTAATTCTTGACCACTGGCGGCGCAGGCGGCGCTCGTAATCTAAGTTGTAAACTAAATCTTGGGGCGCGTCTCACATATCCCCCGTAAGCCTGGCTTGCTCGCTATTTGAATGTTCCTCGAACGACCACGAATTAGTATGCGCGCTCCATTCGGCCCAACGTCCCAATGGGTTGCAAGCACCTATTCTCGGCGTTCCGTTTATCTCTAATCTGGCGGCGAATAACATAAAGACATATTGATGTACAAATTTAGAATTATTTTTTTTGTATTTTTTATACAATATTTTAAAGTAAATTAAAAGTTCTGTTTCATTTTATGTTATTTAATATTTGATAATGTGCTGTTATTTATATATCGTTTTTATTGATAACTAATATTGATATGTATTAGAATAGCAGCTACATTAACAAAAATTACAGTTATTTAAATTATAAAATTATTTAAATTATTATAATATATATTAGTGATAAGGTACGTTTAGAGAATAGGGACCCGGCGTGGTTCAATTTGTAAGTGGGATCTTGGGATATGTTCATTTTGTGTATTACAGAACGAACGGGGAATGATTCCGGCGTCCGCCTGAATTATGTAAATATGGATTCAAATATATATTTGAGCGAATAAATATTGTGCTACTTTCACGGACAACGGGTAGTTCCGTTCAACAATAACAAACGAACACGGTACTAAGGTTGTGATAATGTCCATTGACATAAAAAAATAAATGTTTTGCTTGACGCTCATGTGTATTTATTTTGTTTTTATTTGTAGAAATATTGTAAACATGTTAATAAAAAAAATATGTTTTAAATGTACACTCAATGAGTTTATAAGTAATATAGCTGATTCATTGGTTACTTACTTTGACACTAAAAGTAGGTTCTCGTCTTAGAGTGTCAATAGTAAGTTTAATTTGTGAAATACCTTTACAGATAATATTTAAATCTAACTCGAAACTAAGGATGACGGGGATGATCAGAGAGCGATAAGGAATGTTTTTTCTTTTCATTTTTTTAGTTAATTATCTTAAAGACTTTGAGTTAAATTCATCTTGACAATATATTCGTTTTAAAGATATTCTTTTAGAGGTTCATTATTCGTGAATCAAAATATTTATATGTAATGATTTCACTTGTTTTCCTTCCTTATAAATAATTTAATTCAAATTTTTTGAATTTTGTGAATAAATGGGGTCAGTAGAATTTATGTTTTAAAAGATTTTTTTTTAAATGAATGAATGAATGAAAAGAATTTATTTCATTATTTAATTCTTGATAAAATGTACAAGTTATTGCAGCTATGCCGATGCAAAATACATACACAGTAAGTTACTGCACAAATGAATAATTTTTATGATGTGTAATTTTTATGCCTACAGGATTCTACAATATATTAAAAATAAAATTCATTTTACTTGTAACAGTTCAAACAGCTGTAAATATAAAGTATTTCTTTTAATAATTCTCAAAATTATAAATGGTGTAATCTGAGTTCAGTTAATGCATTAGATTGGATTGGCAGTAAGTGTACACACCGATTGCAGGGCTTAGGCAATTTAAAAATTTGTTCTGAAGGCGTCGCCTGCCTTGTCTGTATTATGCGGGCAAGGAACGAGGTGGCCGCCCTTGTTTCAGGCCTATGAACGATGAAGAATTACCTCGAATAAAAACAGATAACCTTTTTAGCTACCGTAAAACACTTTTAGAATTTTGTATTTTTTTATTTATTTTGATTTGCATATTTTATTATTATATTAAATTTATATCATATATTATTATTATTTATTAAAGAAAGCACATCAATTATTATTTATTTATAAGGTAGAATAATATGTATATGTTCAAACCATGTATCAACAGTTAAAAAAAAATTGTAGAACTAATTTGTAATTCTACTAATATATAAATTGAATTTAAAAATGATCTGCTCCCGAATATTTTCATTTTTTTTATAATTAAATGAAAATAAATAATAAAAAAAAAATGCCGGAGGAAACAAATAACTTTTTAATGGTGATAATACATTAAGCATTGCCAATAAATACATTCAAAGATAAAGATCTAGAGTTAGCGTCGCGTAACGCTCAAGGAAGCTTAGAATGAATTTATGTAAAATCTTCTTAAGCTGAACTTATAATAAGAGTTTTTAATGTTCTTTTCAAGATAAAAGTTGTCCTTTCTGGGATTGAGATAGTCTGTGGCGCTCACCTAGTGGGGTGGGGGCGCGAAGTAGACTTGATTGGAAACCCTATTCCATATTTATTATGGGCCTATTTTGTCATGTTTATTGACGCGCTTGGTGAGATATAGAACTCAGTTATTAGCTAACTTTCAAACTTATGTGGTTAAATAAAACGCCTAATATATAACTTTTAAAAACGAAAGTTGAATATTCTGATCCATTTCAAATTTATCGATTGTTATAGTTTAAAAATGACGAGGTTTGGTGAGTAAGAGCGTCTACTCGTTTGTTTTATGCCACTATTATATTTTATTAATTATTATTAGTAATAATTCAGCATGATAATGCACTAGTATCAATATATATTTCAATACATGCATATTGTTATTACCAAACTATTTAAAATATTAAATTACGTCCAAAATTATATATTTATGTTTGAGTTATTTTATTCTCGTATTTATTTTATTTTTATTTTTTACATGCGCCTAAAAAATAAATAATTTTCAGTACCGGCCATACACTATTTCGAATTTTAAAAATTATATACATACTGAGGATACTTAGTTAAAATTATTAATTTATATTTTAAAATAATACATGCGATGAGCTCGATATGTTTTAAGCGAAAGGCTTGCACAAACACTTAATGCGGGGTCGAAAGTCTATCAACAGGCGAGCGCCGTGGCTCGGAGACAGTACGGTCTTCGTGCCTCGTTTACTATAATTGCACCATTAAAATCGGCTTGGCTTTGTGAGGATAGAAAAACATTTAGAAACGGATTCAATTACAAATAATAGGGAATAAAAAACAATTACATTTTGCTACATATATTTGCTATTAAAATATGATATATTGTTTTTTTTTCTTATAGTATCGATGCAGTGCATTTTCAATACAGTCTTAACCATTTCAGTTATTGTGTTCACCATGTATTTATTAGACTGACTCCTTCAATCTTAACGCCGCAAAAACAGCATTAATGCGCTGGTAAAATATCTAGTGCGTCATGAATAGAATAACCAAACGTAACATCATAGAACTTAAAACAGAAAAAAGAATGTATGGAACACATCTGAAGCACTCGTAGATATACAAAAATAATATTTTCTTTTATTCATGAGGACATCATGTCAAAAAAAAAAACGGAGAAATCTCATGGCGTTTTGCATTTTTTTATGCTGGGCTGAATTTTATTGGGTTTTTCACCTGAATTGTGAATTGCACATTCGATAATATCGAAAAAAAGAATTACTTTATTTTTTAATTATTATTTTTTAAGCATTCGAATATAAAATAACTTCTACTCTTAGATAAATAAAAGATCTTAGTCCGTTATTGATAACTTTTTGTTATTTAAAGTTAATCATAGAGGTTTCAATATTAATCGGTCAAAATTAAAAAAGTAGTTAAACAAAATATTCTTTCATGCTTGATTTTTATATACCTAAAAAATAGTCATTCAAATTGTACCTTTATAATTGTTATCCAAGTCCTTGAATGCTTTTCCTTTTTTTTTCTTAATTCTGAGATGAATCGAAGCAATAGATTTGTATCATATGTCCTAATTTGAATGATACAACGAGCAGGAGGCTCACCTGATGGAAAGTGACTACTACCGCCCATGGACATCTGCAGGTGCGTTGCCGGCCTTTAAAGATGGAGTACGCTCTTTTCTTGAAGGTTCCCAAGTCGAATCGGTTCGGCGAAAGCTGGTTCCTCAGAGAGTTTGTGCGAGGCAGAAAATATAAAATATAATCACGCTGTTGTGGGTTTTCGGACATCTAGGTGGTCTATCTATCTAAGACTATACCACCGAGTATAAAATACTTTAAAAAAAAATATAAATAATATTGAAGCAAAGAGCGATCAATGGCCAAGCGGCGACGGTTTTTTTTAAGTAACCATCTTATTATAGTTATTCGTTTACTTATACTTATGTATGAGTATATCGTAGTCGTAGATACATCTCCGAAGAAACTACAGACTACAGCGCGCCTACGCTTTTAAAGTTGATTCTCTTAAACACAATAATATTTTTTAAGTTTTAATACGCTTATGTTTTTTCTTCCATATTATTCGTTTATTTTGTTATGCGTTTTGATATAATTATATTAAAACTACAAAATTAATAAATCGAATTAAAACAAATACGGGCTGCTAACTCTGTGTGCTAACACATATTTGAAAACGATTTATATTAAAGCAACGATATAATTTTATGAAAACATTGTTATAAATATAATAAAAAATTTCCATGTTCAATAGCACTCGATTTTTGTATAGATAAAGTCACCAAGTTATCACGATCTAAGTAAAGTGCAGTGGGACGACAAAACGGGCCCGAACACGCCCGGAAGCGCCGTTAAAGGCATTATTATCCGGACGGTCGCGCTGCAAATAAATCGTCTGCCGAGCGGCCGCTCTTTCGATTATCCTCAAATCTTCATTACACCGACATATGCTCTTCCCTTATACCTCTCACATGCGTTGCTTTATTTTCTTTTTCATTTTAGAAGCGATCTTTGCTGTATAATTAGTATCATCGTTAAATTTTCTTCTGGAGAAAATATATTGATTTCAGCTAATTAAACATTTTATTAAAATGATTGTATATTTAGGGTTACTTTTGTTATAACAAATTTAAAATTACTGGTTCATTCCAAAAAAAACAAAGTTAATATTGAAAGTTAAAAATTTAAGCACGAACTTTATATAACCTCCTTAAAAACTTTATTAGTTATTTTTAATATTGGTTTTATTAGCTACTTTTTTTACATGTTACGAATTTGAGCGTTGAAAAGAAATTCAAGCAATATCAAGTATATGAATTACGGAAACTTCTTGTTCGGAAACTTTTAATGAAACGATTGATGAGAATATAACTTCTTCCTGATTTAAATATATTTTAATAGGCAAAGAGTATATGATAAAATCTGTACAAACGTTGAAGAGGAATAATTTAATTAACAACTATAATATGTATCAAGGAAAATATATTTATATTATAAAGCAACGATGCTTAAATATTGTTTTAACGGTAAACTTATACACATAAAACGCCATACTTGTAGTTCCGGAGTTTACATCGTTGCAACATGGGAAAACTATTTAGGACTTGAGGTTGTAGTTAGTGCGACATAGTTAGAGTTTTATTCAAATGGAGGCAAAAGCTTGTGACAACCGCGCCCACCGGATATTGATTTACTGAGGCCAATGGAGCTCGGTTCCGTTGCAGCCTCTGATACACCACATAAGCTTTGTGCTGCGTTGTTGGTAATTAATTTTCACGAGGTCGCCCGCTGATATGATCAAGCGATATACTTAGAACATTGAATTAGGATCGTTAATGTCGTTTTTGTTTGTGATGCGAGATGATCGAGTTAATAAATTTTGCAACAGACGTGCCTTTTATATTTTATAAATTAATCTTACTTTATTATTTTATAAAATTACATTAAAAATATCCTCACTTATGTAATGTCAATGTAATTATTTTAGTAGTAGATAAATGTGAAAAAGAGCATAACTTTTAAGTCCTTCAATCAAATCAAAAGAATATTGAATTTTATTTCAATTAATAAAAAAAAAAACCAATATTTAAAATAATTATTAGTTATAAATACATATATAACCTTAATTATTTTTCACATCCATACAGGTTCCTGATGATCATAAGCACGTTAATCAGATAAATCAGTGTAATGCTTCCTAAACGTTTGATATGGTATGAATAACATCAGAGGGTGTTACGAATGGATGAGCCGCGCGGGACACCAATGTCGGTGTCGGCTCTATTTCCCTTATAGTTTCCGTGGATGTGGTATGTTTGAAATTAGAATTTATTTTTCGAATACATGACGTATATTTTTTTTTTTAATTTAAGAAAATCTGTATATTTCGAACCCTAGTATTACATATACGTATTATAAATTTCAATAAACATTAACGGTAGACAGTAAAATTTAAATTTTATATTGAAATATATAATTAGTTTAAATCAACAAGAAAAACATAACAAAGAGATAAATAACTGAAAAACATGAAATCCTCATCTAAATGATTTAATATTCATTTTCAAAGAAATTTTTAATAACGAAAGTTACTGCCCAAAGTAAAATATAATAAAAAAAAAATATCAAGAAAAATAAACTTTACATTCTAGTTTATTTTTCATTATTAATAGAAAACGTTAAATTTTCGATGGTTGTATTCGAGTTTTGTATAGCCGCGATTATCAGTGGGAATCGGGTCGTACGGGGACCAGGCGCGATTCTCTCACTCGAGAGATCACCTGAAAGTGTACCACTTAATAACTCACATCCTCTCTCGGTTCACTGGGCATTCGTTGGATCGTCACATATCTCTAAATATGACCGGCGGAGCGTGGCGCGCTACACCGTTCGGATTAAGCGCATGCCATCGCTCGCGCTTTCACAACAACCTTCCTAAAATCTACTAAATGTAATATAAAGTGAAATTATAAGGTATTACCAGTTCGAAGTGTAATTGACTTCTTCAGAATTCTACGAAATGCGAACTTAACTAGTTATTTTTCTTGAAATTGACTCAATCATTTGTCTTGCGCAATCAAAAATGTTTTTACCTTGTAACAAATAAATAATATAAGATTGATATAAAACTGTAAATCCGCTGCATTTTTTTCCCTAGAATATTGCATAATGTTTTCTTAACAAGAACAAACTACGTGGAACTATTGAAGAGTTTAATAATATTCATTGGGTTCGGGCAATTTTCCGGACGAACGGCGACGCGTCTTTGATCAGCTCCGACTAGCCCGAGAAGTCAAATTGACGAAGTAACTATGGCTTAACAAGTCCTTAAAGCTATGATGCATAATTCGATTTATTTGTATCCCGAAGATCATAATAATTAATAATTGTTTATAAAAATATTAGTAATTTATAGCATGTAATTTTTATACTTCTGAATAGATTATGCGAGTACGTTACTTGGATTCTGTTCGCGATTTTCCTCAATTTGCAAAAAAATAATATCTTAACTCAATTGAAAGAGGTGAATGCCTGTTTAATACATCATATAGCTTCAAATTTGAGGGTTCGGTTGAGGAAGTAGGGTGCGTGTAATTATGCATGGCACAGTGATCACACTTGTAATCTATTAGGTGAAAATTTTGCAAAGAAAATCAAATGTACAGTGTAATTCAGCTTCATTTACTTTGGTTTTGGCTAATACAATTTTACTTCAAAGAAATATTCAGTTTCAAAATTGTAAAATATAATTTATAAAATAGCAAATCATATAACAGAGTTTAAACGGAAATACCTTTTACTTACTTTTAGATAATAAAACATATTATAACTCAATTTTGGTCAAACCATTTTTTTCCCGTGCAGTATTCTTCGTAACATATTGAATTTATATCAGAAAATGACAATTTTGATAAAATCAACTGGCGTGGGGTTGGAAATTGGATTGTAGTATATTATAAATTTATGTTATACATAGAGATATATTTAATTAGTGTAATTCTTTTTAAGCTAAGTGTTAGTATAAAACAAATCGTAACCAATTGGTACGATAAAATAAATGGCATTAATTTATTATGAATATTCGAAGTTACTTTGGAATTGGTAAAACACGAATGGAAAGAACGTTAAGGGAGTTGTAATATTCCTTTAGATAAATGTTTATATATAAACGAATACAAATAAGAGAAGCAATTAAGCGATTCTCGACAAATTGAATGATCACTTACCTTCGAAGCATGTCGAATATTGAGTGGAGCAATTGGTTTTTCATGTCAATCTGATCCTAAGAGCTTGTAGGAAACTACTCACAGAGCAACACTTGTGGTCAATATTACGATTTTATTTGCTTCCGATGTGAAATGTGTAAAAACAAAATCCTATAACGTTTAAGTAAGTATAGATTGAGAAGCAACACAGCCTTGCGTCTGAATTCTTATTTAATATATAAATACACGATTGCCGTTAATATATTGAATTTTGTCATATATTTTATATTATGAAAACGATTTTTATCGCGTGTGTTGCAGATGGGTAACAAAGCGCGTGTGTGCATGTCACGGGTCGCGGGGGCGATGTTGTCGCGCCCTTCCGGTGCGCGGGCGCAGCTGAAGCGCCCACCGTGACCAACTATATGTACCATGCTCTGATAAATAGACTTTTAACACAAGTTTGTGATATCACCATTGAATTTGTAGTTTAGATTTATGAATAAAAATTAAAAACGAATAATATTATACTTAATCATTGGGATATTAATCCATCAACCCTTACTTTATACCAAATTCAAATATTTAAATCCAATAGAAGAGTGAGAAACCATGTAATTAGACGATACGAGTTCATAGCAACAGTAGTCCTGCATTGTGCAATTATTATGTGAGACAATTTGTGTTTAAAGGTCATTAATAACACTCAACGGTATTTATCTGGGTTTGAGTCCTCAATCTTTGGGTAAGATGCAAGTGATCCCTGCCACTGGGCCATAAGTATATCGGCACTACCGGCGATAATGTACATTGTTACGGTGTACTAATTATGAACAAAATTAAAAGGTTTATTCTATAGATTAATTAGGTGATATAGCACACAGGACTGGCTTTTATGATGCAATTAATGGATACTGTTTAAGTGTTGTGAAAAACAAACGGCGTATTAATTTAATAGTGACATGCTAATGGAGGGCAGCCACCTGAGCTTTTGCTTTAAAATGTTTTCATTACAAAATATATATTGTTCCTGGAAAATACTGATAAGTTTAAAATACATTTTACCTTTCAACCTTTTAAACGGGTAAATGGAGTTCATATCAAAGTGATTTTCAATTTTCCATACGCGAAGTAAAACAATATTAATTGTCTTTTAGTTTTGGGTTTACTCGAATGAAAATAGAAGCATTGATGTTTAACTTTAAAATACTAAAGTACATCATGATCCTTCTGTCCCATTCCTTCTATCCCAATTTTATTTAGGGTCGGCACAGCATGTCTTCTTCTTCCATACTTCTCTGTCTGACGTCATCTCACAAGTAACATTCCAGCCATATCGTCTTTCACGAAATCCATTCCTCGTTTCTTTGGTCGTCCCCTTCCTCTATATCGATCCACATCCATGCTCAAGACCTTCCTCACAACATGGTCCTAATTCCTCCGTATAACACGCCCATACCCTGACAGCAGACATACTAAAGTACATATACGTTGTATATATGTACATACCTAATTTCTAAAACCAAGTATATTATCAATTCAGCCTTCTTTCAATTTTTTTGGTGTATGTTCTTTGGTATCGTGATCGATTGTTAACTGATCTTAATATTTTTCATTGTAATAGAAGTACTTTACTATTCTCGTTACAATATAAAGAGAATAATATTTTGCAAATAGTGGGGTAAGTTTATACACATAGGTCATTCAATACGTCATTAGAGCTGTTAAGCTTATTTAAAATATAAACTTTAATACTTACTTGATAATAAATAAAAAAAAATAACGAAGAGAAAAAATAAAATTATGTGCAATGTCCAATCAAATATATTTTTGGCGTTGATTTTAGTCAATGCGAAGTAAGGTTTAGCTATTATATGAACACAGACAGACATATATTCAGGCAATCTTTTACGTCGGTTTTTAGTTACGTAGAAAAACTATTAGTTACGATGTAAATATTGTGAAATAAGAAACTTTTTTCAGCTATTAAAATGAATGTTATATAATATAAATAAAATAAATTCATACGCATCGGAATACAAGTAGTTGATCTTTTAATGAAGTGACATATATAAATGTATGTTGTACAAAAAAAAATAATGCTCAACGAATATAAAAGACTATTTAAAATTCATTTAAAATATTTACGGTAAACGTTCTGGCCCGCTACGGAACTCTTACTTTGCGTAGTCCAAATTCCTCTTGGTTAAAAAAAATCAATTAACCAGAAAAAAGATATATAACATAAGTTAACGATAATTCAAAAATATTCTTTAATGAATGGGCCACCTCACTGAAATCTGGTGGTCACCACCCCCCAATTTACCACAGTAAGAAATATTAACCAACCCTTACATCGTCAATCAACCTTAGGAACTAAGATGTTATATCCTCTGTGCATGTAATTATACTGGCTCACTCACCCTTCAAACCGGATCATAGCAATTACGTTAGAATATGTGACCTCAGACGAGCTTGGTCAAAATCCTACCACTAAGAAAGTGGTGTAAGTGTACTGACAACTAAAATGGGGCGAGTTTAGAAATACATATAAATACATAGCTCTCAAAATATTTTATTTAGACGCATAATAAATTAAGTCCAGTTTGTAATACAGCACGCTTGAAGATATATTTTTATTATTATATTTTTCATAGCAATACGTTAGATTGTATGCAAGAATTTATTATAAAAATCTATTTTAGTGTGCTGTACAATTTTTCATATGGGAAAATGATATCGCGGAGAATATTCTGATTACAGTTTAGCAATATTGTAAATATTTTCAAATAACATATAAATGTCAATTTGGCATCAAAAATATTACTACAGTTATTGTTAGGTCTTGTATTGACATAATAAACAGTACAGTAAGATATAGGTACGGACGAGTACATTACAATTCAGCATTAGCTGTTCAAGTCAACGTGGAAACAATGAGGATGTTGTATAACTTGTATATTAATATTAATTGAGTTCGAAGTTTTAATTAAGTCATATTAAAAAATATATAAACTTTTTGCCGTAAGAGATTTTAGTATAAGAAAATAGTTTAACAATATGTAGTGACAATTACTTATTAGATAATTTTACTGAAGTACCTACGTCCTTGTTTAATTCGCTTTTACTGCACTAATTTAATTCAAACACTTTTTTCAATTCGAATCAAATTTTAAAACTGGAAATGATCGATCGAAATCGTCATTTAAAAAAAATCCCAAAGTGAGATCGTTGGAGCATTTGAACACCTTTTATCGGGCTCTATTCACGTGATCAAATTTCGTCAATTCAACGCAGTGGTTATGTAGAGAAGATCGGAAACAATTAGACAACTGTGGCATTGGTCAGCCGAGCGCATATCCGTACTGGCGTTCTGCCCTAGTGATACATTGAACCTCTCTACACACGCATTCTGCGCATACCTTATCGTATTTGAAATTAGGTTCAAATTTGAATAACAATGACATATATTGAAAATCGCGGAATATTTGTCTCTGGTATTTAAGTGAGGAAACATAATATTTGAGTGCGCGCTTTTTATGATTTTCAACTGCAAAATTGAGGCTCTAGTTCAGAAAAAGATTTTGTAATATAGACAAAGCCAAGTTATTCTAGCAATAGATTTTAATAGTTTGTATATCCAAGTTGTAGTTTAAAGATTGGGTAAGTGTAGTAACAGACAGATTTAACATAACATCTCAAATCATATGAAGAGGCGCATTAGCAATGTAAGGAGTAATTCATTTTTATAATTTTATTATTTATATATCCTTATGGATAACAAAATAAATTCAAGCTTGATAATAATCTTCAAAGATATATATTTTTCAATCCCTCGCAATCATCTCATTATTATCCTTATGTAAAGTTTAATAAATCATTAAAAAAATAATTGCAATAATAATTTTATACATGATAATTTAAAATAAATAGTTTTGGTTATAATAATTATATATAATAATGTGATATAATTAAAGATGACATCCCATGACAATGCACCGTGTTGGAGGCTGGGGATACTCGCTAACATGTTTCGTATGCTGTTTCACCAAGAGGCCCGGTTGCCGCTTTAAAACATTTAAAAAATAAAGATTGTCATATATTTATATTTATAATATATATATATATATATATATATATATATATATTTTAAATAAGTATCCCCGTTATGTTTCTAACGATTCAATGAGATTAAAGTATAAAGATTTTTTGCACATTGCAATTCATTTCATTAGCATTTCGACCGCTTCGATCAAAAAGCAATGACTTTTACCGGTAAATTAAAACAGAGTAAAGTAACTTTGTTAATAAATTGTATAGGCAGTAGATAGGATGTATGTCCCGAGGTTGTTGCAGTAACTAGTTTGTATCTCGACTGCTTCGCTAAGTGCGTCCTGCCGGACCGGCCGAGTACTTAACCTAATATTCGGTAATTGCATTAAAGGGCAGCAGAATTAATTAACTGCCTCTTGGAGTTGGTTAGCTAAGACGCAGTATTGATACGTGCATTGTGTTTAACATAACTATGTGTATAGCGTAGGCAACGATATATTTTGCCATACTGTATTTATTGCGTCACAAGTTGATATAATTATTTAAAAGATGTCTTTAACTGTATTTTTTCATGATATAAGAAAATGAACAAATTAATTCCAAATGATTGTAAGTGGTTACCTTTTACTATATACAATATCACTCGAGAAATAATTACTCGGTGGTAGGGCTTTCTGCAAGCCCTCTGGATAGGGATCACCCTCATCATGTATTCCGCCGCCAAAAAGCAATACTTAGACAGCATGTCTACGGGCGGTCTATTTATCTATTTCTATGTTGAACACGGTAAATGACTCATTTTTCAGTCCACCTACCAATATGACAATATACACTATATACACTGTGAAACCGGTGCCGAGTATCCAGCATGGGAACTAGTATGTTATATAATACCTTTCACCTGAATAACACTCTCTGACTTACTGGAATACAGGGTATTGATATTAGGCGGTAAAATAATTAATAAATGGCTTATACCTTAAGGATTAGATAAGAAGTAGGCAAGGGGACAGGAAAAACGAATAGGGGCGGGCACAAAGCCTTAATTTCGGGCACTGCATCATTGCAATAGAAAATAAATAAATATAAATGCATATACTATAATAACTAATAAACTATAATTAGTCTGTATAAAAACATTAAGTTACAAAAAAAAAAATTACAAAAAAAGTTTAATTTTAATTAACTTTAATTATTTAATACATATATTAATAATAAATTTGTAACTATATCATAAAAAATCACTATTGAATATAAAGTTGGATTTTATTGTACAATTGGACTTCTTCGACAACAACCTACATTTAATCAATTCAGCTATAATATTAATAAAAAAAACGTACACGCAACTTAAAAATAGTCTTTATAAAAGATAACTTTTATTATTAGCTTAATATTAAAAGTAAAAGAACATTTGGCACATATTCGACTACTTTGTTCTAATTTACCAGCGCGAGCACAAGATGAAGTGTACACACAAAATAAGCAGATAGGAATTCAATGATCCGAATTTGAACCTGCAATCTTTGGTTAGATCTACGTGTTATATCCTCTAGACCATCCCGACTATCTCGGTATTATAACTGCTTAATATTAAATAAACTAATATAATATAATCTTGAAATGACTTCCAATGCAGTCGCAATATGATAACCCTCGTTATGTGTTTCATATTTTTACATGATTTTATATAAGATTACCTATTTCGACGATAAAAATAACTTAAATTTTGTTAGATATTTAATATTGCAAGAGACATACTTATTCATCGAATTAAAATACAAAAAAAATAAAAAATAACACAACATTACTTTCGAATATTAATAATATTTAAAATAATATAAATATGAATTAACAGTGTATTGTTTAAAGTAATTTGAAGGTAATACTAGTCGATAATATGACTTATACATTATATTTTCTTTACATCTTTACGTTTGTAGGGAATGACGACTACATCTGTAAATTTGCATTATTATAAACTGCTTTAAAAAAGTCTGACAAGAGTATATGAAAAAAATGAGGTAATCAGTTTTTTGTATCTTACTTAATCGAACCTATAAAATTATCAACAAATAAATAGAAATTCTATCAGTGATCAGAACCAGGTTTATAAGCTGCATTCCAAATATCAGCAAAGCAGACGCTGGAGTGAAATCTATAGAACATAATGAGAGGTAAGCTTATATGTCCCAGGATACTCCAGAGAATCTTGCCGTAGAATTCGTATCTCTCATCGAGGCTTTCTGGTGACTTGTACGAGAAAGTATTAAAAAGCCACATGGATACATTAGCGATTAGGAGGAACATGAGCACTTCGCGTCCGGGCTTGTTTCGTCTCAGCTTCCGGCTGTTACTGCAACGTCGTAGACCGTCAACTAACAACGCGGTTTGGAAGATGACTTGAACAACCTGAAATTATCATCATTAGACATCATTCGATTTACAAAATTCAAGTTTAATCGAAATAATTATTTATAGATTAAGTGGAAGATGAATCTGCAGTACATTTGCAAGATAATTTAGTTTCATTAATCAAAGGTGTATTTTGATATTTGATTTTTATTCTAAAAGGGTTGCTGCATCTTATCTTATTTCAACAAATTGACCAGTTAGAAGACTTACCATTACAATAACGTCAATCGACTTCACGATGTTCAAAATATTAATAGTGGCCACCATCGAGAATACAGTTTCCATAAAGAAAGCTGGGAGACATATGAAAAGCAGAATGTCATCCAAGAGTGAAATCGGATGTTCATTGATGTCCAACTTTCTCGTCTGGTTGTAGGCGATGACCACCGCGAAAAGCATAACTAAGTGTAGCCCTAACTTTGTGCAGGCATTGAGCATGTAACCCAGTTCCAAGAAGTCGCTGAAAATTCAAAAAAATATTAAAAAACGCAGTTACCGTTGTTAATAAATAAAGCTTTAATAAATATTTGAATATTTTTGATGTAAATATAGACGCTTAGTCCAAATGAGGACAAGAGTCAAAGAAATTTTAAATCTCATAGCGAATGAAAATGTCGTAACGAAAATTGCATCCGTCATTTCGTCTGAAATTTTAGCACATACCAATCTCCGTACTGGAGGATGTTAGTGGTGCAATTAGCTTTTCCGTGAGATGTGATTAAGGATGCAATTAGTTGTCTATGACACATTTTTAAAAATTGTTATACATTTATCAATCAAACAATTTAAAGGTTATGTTAAAAACCATTATAAAATACATCACATAATATTTTTTAAGATCCATATAAGATGACAAAAGAAATGCTTGGAGATGAAAAAAAAAACTCTGTCCAGGCATCCAGTATCTGTATCTGTGCCAACTTTCACCGAGATTCGTTCTCGCGTGATTTAATAACATACATCCATCCAAACATATTGCATTTATAATATTAGTGAGATTTAGATTTTGAATATTAACTCACCCGCCTACACTGCTGAAGACGAATCCAAGAATCAGTACTCCAGAAGTGATGACAGTCAATACGATGCCTAGAAAGAGACCTTTGTTGGAAGCGTGGCAGTCCGCGTAGATAACGATGTTGCTCGTATAATCATTTTCTTCACTCGCTGTGGGAATTCTGTAAAACATATTCAGTTAAAAAGATAATAAACAATTGTCCGTCTACTGAATAATCCCGATAATTAATTCGTAAGTGCGTTTAAAGAGCCGAACCAACCAACGATTGCGAGATCCTAACCTAGGAAATTTCCATGTGCTTCATTTATTTGATGAGATTTGAAAGTGTCTAATTTCAATGAAATTCAGCCACAGCTGCCAATCTGCGCTGGAGCGTGGTGGATTTCGAAACCTTCTCCTCAAAGGGGGAGAAGGAGGCCTTAGCCCAGCAGTAGATATTTACAGGCTTTTTTTAACTATAAAATTAATAAAGACTGTTTATTCTTATTTAAAATGAAGAAAATAATTAAAGTGTTCTTCTACTCTAAGATAGTTAATGACCGAACAGTGTTACTTTTAATATGTTACAATTAATTCCGGTAAATATTACGAAAACATACGAGATGAAAGCTATAATTTCAATTGTTAAGTGGAATTGCCAAGGATGTTTTTTCTATGTGAATGTGTATACGTACTTGCATACAGTATTATTATCTTCTAAGCTCGATGTACTGTCGGAGTCTTCGTTTGAACAAGTTCCAATATGACTCCAGATTATGTAGTAAACGGCCACTATAAATGATTTCAATAAATATATCAAAACAGACTCATATTTATCAAGCATATACATTGAAAACTATTTACTCACCAATGAGAATATTAAATTCAACGCCAAAGGGATACAAGTAAGGCGAAAAATTTTCCGTTATAGATGTTATAGCGGGCGCTCCTTGACATTTTTCATTGTAAAGATCACTTATATCCCACAGTGGTGATTGATGTTCTAAAAACAATACAATACAATAATACGTCATTGGAGCTCAAGGTCATCATCACAAATCTATGGGAGAATTTAATGAGCCCAATCTAATCTAAAAGATTATAAATTTCTAAAATTGTATGTGATTTATTATAACTCAAATGATCGGTAAGACTCCGCGAGCTAAAAAACCACTACGTAAAGTAGAATATACTTTGGCAACCTTAAAACTGTTGACGGTAATATTGTAACTAAGAAGAAGTGTAGATGCCATCGTAAGACACAATATTAAAAAAAAATCTGCGAATTCGCCAATATAGGTGAACTTAGGTTTTATTTATTTATTATATGTAAGTACCCAATATTTTTGTCAACTTACCATACCTTAAAAGCACTTCTAAATTTAATAAAGGCAAAAATTTGACACAGAGGCAAACGGATGTTTTTAAAACCAACATATAATGTATATACTCTATTCTGTATTTTATGTTCTTTAAAATACTTACGCTCATTTAGGAGGAGTGATGTTTCATTTTCCGTTGTTCGATTACCATACTTAGTGCCTGCGTATATAGTTAAGGCTAGAACGGTTTCGCGGACAATCGTCGATATCCAAAAGCAGAGACTACTTCCAATCATATGCATGAAGCCGAAGTGGGCTAGGCTCTAAATAAATAAAAAACAAAACGGTTTAAAAGATATACAATTATGATATCATTTAACAATTAGTTACGTTCGTGGTCATTTGTCCTCCGATGAGAGAAGGATATTTCAATATTGGTTACCGCCAATTTGAAAATAATTAACTAAGTAATAATAAAATATAGAAAATTATAGTGATATATGGTTTTTATTTAATTTTCATATTAGCGCATCACTTTGAATCAATCTAATATATATTTTATAAAAGAGTTTATTAATTTGTAAAACGAATTATTTCATGATTTTCCTCGTATTACTTGTATAAAAAAGTTTTTTATTTTTGCATTGAATATTGAAATCTCGGACGTTTTGCCCTGAAATAATATTATTGATTATAGATTTTCTCATCTGAAACTTCTCAGCATTTCATACAACAGTACCTTCATATCAAAGTGGCAATTAAATATTCGCATGGGGATGTAATTATAAAGATACATTAGGGGACATAAAGATTCGGATGGGACCTTTTTCTATATTTTTTTTACGATAAGAAAAAATATATAAACATTTCTTGAGAGGTGTGTTATAATAAAACCTATACAAATTTACAATATACGAACATATAAATAGCTATTATTTATAGATTATGAATGCACATTTGTTAGAGCCGAGATGGCCCAGTGGTTAGAACGCGTGCATCTTAACCGATGATTTCGGGTTCTAACCCAGGCAGGCACCACTGAATTTTCATGTGCTTAATTTGTGTTTATAATTCATCTCGCCGCGTGATCGTGCTCGCCGGTGAAGGAAAACATCGTGAGGAAACCTGCATGTGTCTAATTTCAACGAAATTCTGCCACATGTGTATTCTGCCAACCCGCATTGGAGCAGCGTGGTGGAATATGCTCCAAACCTTCTCCTCAAAGGGAGAGGAGGCCTTTAGCCCAGCAGTGGAAAAATTTACAGGCTGTTAATGCTAAAATGCTAATTTGTTAGGATGTATAATTAGTTATTTTAACAAATTTAAAAATAAATAAGCAAAAAAAAAATATTGTCAATGATGCATACCTGCGCTTTCATTACATGAACATTTGAATATTTAAATATGAAGTATAGTTGTAGAAAACAGTAAAGTGGATTGGCCACATCGAGAATCACTTGCATAATATCGATGCAGTCTTGATTACTGATATTATCGTCGAAGTAATAGCTAATTTGTGCGGCTATTAGCAAGACTGAGTGTATTAAGTGACCTAACGCGAAACCTGTAATAAAAATAAAATTAATGTCATGAAAACTGAAGCGGTATACGATACGGTATAATATGTTAATAACGTGGATTAATAAATTGTACAGAGTATAAGAATAAAATTATTCAACCTAATTAAGGGATCAACCCTTCAACCCTTTAAAGTTTGTTGTCTTGATCTCTTAAATATATTTAAAAAAAAATAAACATATTATTTTACATTTCTTACAATGCGCCTATTTTTTTTGCCCCTGAGCTAGTATTTCATACATATATTATATAGTAACGATACATATAAAATATATTCAGCACAAGATTTAAATACATACAATCAATTTGAAAGACAGCTGAATATATAAATTTTCAGCTGTCTTTTAAAGCTTTCAGCTTTAATATAAATGATTTTATGATACACCGTGTGTTAATCTTAAAATAGTATGTTTGATCATTTTTTTATAAATAGAATGGTTATTTCAGGCCTTATCACATAGTTATAAAGATTCTATACATCATTTAGATTATCAGAACTAGACTATTTTTATCAGAATTGTCGTATACTCTAATCAATGTTTTGTTTAATATTGCTAAAGATAAACGTACCAGCAGCTCCTAGTTTAAGATAAAAGCTGCCCGAGTGTCGTCCATGACTGAAACAGTAGTTGTGTTTGAGAGGGATTAATAATGCGGGAGGAATCACTTGAGATATAGTACTTTGTGGTGTGCGATCGCCCGGAATGTTGTAGCCGTACTCGTCCTGGAATGTCAAGATATTTACTTAATAAGAATCGTCTGTAATAGTAAGAATACAAATATTGCCTTAAAGAACATGCGTCGGTTGAAAGTCTATCAGATGTGTTTCCATCAATCCCTATTCCCTCCGCAAAAAGTCGTCTTATTTATAGGCTATTGCTGTGCTACTTTTATGTGATGTGATAGATTTCTTAACCAGGCTACTTATGTTATAAACTTCGAAAAGCTGCTATTCAGCCACTTTTTTATTATTATTTTATTTTACTTGCACTTTAAGTGATTTTAATAAACTAGAAGACTATATCGATTACTGGCAACATTCTGCGACACTCTTTGTAAGTGTGTACAATAATTTTGTTTAGAAATAATTAAGGGAGTCTTCTGTGTATGATGTGTCTCATAACGGATCGTATACTAATATTTTAAGAGTTAGAAGATCAAAATTTGAATACATTTTAGAAGAAATACGATCTTTCCGTAATTATTTATTAAATATAGTCCGAAGTTTGCCTTATAGGAATCAATTATACCTTTGAAATAACTTTAATTAATCAGTAACTTACGGTAAAATAATATTATTTCACCTAAAATATGCTTGTATGTAGGCAAAAACTCGTTAAAATATTAGAACGAGACAAAATGTCGTATGTCACGTATTTTTAAGTAGTACTGCTGTTTATATTTTTATAAATTCAAGACTTCACTGTACTAATATTAAAAATGCGAAAGTATCTCTGTCTGTTTGTCTATTATTCTTTTACTACCAAACCACATTTTGATGAAATTTGGTATGAAGCAGGCTTGAAATCCTAGCAAGGACCTACATTATACAATATATTTATAAATAGCTAAACTTAATAAGTTTTTGTATCTTACACTTGATGGCCAACACAAGAAACCCGTCTGCGACAACTATTCATTTATAAACGTTAACTTATAAAGAAGTCTTTCAAAATCAAAATATACTTTATTCCAGTAGGCTTTTTCAAGCACTTTTAAATTAAATTTTAAATTTTAACTATTGTATTTATTTATTATTATTACTAACATAGTTTTAAAATATTTTGTATACTAATCTTTTCATAATTATATAATATGCAATTGTATAAATGTAAATGTTATGAATGTTATGATCCTTGGATGGTCGAAATAAAATATTATTATTATTAAATCGTCGTTTAACAAACTATATGAAGTAAAGCTATCACTGGTTCGGAATGCAGATTCTACCGAGAAGAACCAGCAAGAAATTCAGTAGTTTCTCTTTTTCAACATTTAAAAATACAAAGACATTTTAGTTAAATACAATGATATACGCATATAAGACATCCTGCCTGGTATACAATAAGTAATACCAGTAAGACATTCTACAAATATTTATTTTGAAATTGTGTTAAACGCGAATATTTCGATAAAAGTTAACTATTAGCTGGCGTATGAAAAAACGAACTTTAATATGTTAAAAGCACTGTAGTTTTTGTTATTACTTTATATCACGTACGGAACTTTATAAAAGAGGTGTTAAGCCCACGACTTTGTTTACGTGGACGTTGAATATCAGTCGGTAACAGAGCTGTCAATCCATTTTTCATACCGTTTCAACGATGTCTACGTGTTACGTCATGCGTATCCAACAGAGAGATTATATATTTTCAATAATTGTATTTTTAATCTTTATAAATATGATTCCTTCTTATGCTTGTAAATTTATCGTAATATATATATCGGAGCGTGGTTACTTTGGTTGTTGATTTGGATAATTAATGAATCGAGTAATTGGCAATAATGTTTGATGGCTGATTTACTTATAAGAGCGGGTCACCCCGAATGGAGTTGTAAGTGTCATGGCAACGCGAGTCGTTATGTTTTGACAAGCTTCTCGAATGTGATGGTTGCTTGCAAACCCATTTGCTCTTAATCGAGATGAATTATTGTAATCCTTTGATATTATTGTGGTGTACGATTATTGAATCAATGAATACAATGATTAGACGATATTAAATACGTTTTATTTTGTGAATATCTCCATTGCACGCCCACATAGTCCTCCAAATGTCGGATCAATCCCGAACACAACTGTTCGGCATCCTGCTTCTCCGACATATATATACCATACATATGTAGCTGGTTCACTAGTAGGTTGGATATTATAGTGGATACATATATGTATATCGTTGTATGTCGCTACAAAGGCTTAAATTTTTAAAAAAATCAATAAACAGTGACAAGATACCTATTTTAAATAAATAAATTTGAACAGACTGCCATATCGACCATTATAGGCGCCTGAAATAATATAGGGTTGTTTTTTATTAATATTCTTTACGCTCTAAATGCGTCATCAACCGCGGCAACGAAAATGCTAAGTCCCTTGTGCCTGTAGTTACAATGGTTCACTAACCACATCCACCAATGGTTTGGAGGCAGAAAAGCCGATTCTTGGCCTACGTCCACTATTTTACATATGTTATTAAAATGTTATTATTTGAAATCATACATGATTACAAACAGTAAGTCTCACCTCTTGCTTCCTGAAGAACTCTTGTATCTTTTTACTATGAAGACCTTTGATTCTTTCGTTCTTAAGAGCCTTCGACTTGTATCTATTAATGTCAATTAATAAAAATAATTGATATATAAATCCAATAGATAGTAACGTGATTGAGAAAATCTGAAATAGAGGAAAAGATTTCACATTCAATTATATTTTAAATAGTCACGTGACTTTAAAGATTATCTGTTTTGGTTTCGTGTAGACATATATAATTCAAGAGATGTTTGAATAATAAGAAGTATTTATATGATAAAAATTGCTACATATGTTGAACAAAATATGCGATAACACTAAATTCCAATAAATGTATCAAATGGAAGTGATTTTTGATTGTATACCACCACACACATCACCAAACACACTCGACATATTTCGTTTAATTTTAGTATGATCATCAAACAAAAAATGCACTGATTTGTAACCCCTAACACCGACAAAGTGCTGTCAATGAATAGATCTAAGACGTTACTACGATCTACTACTACTTGCGATCTATTAGCCAAATCGCAAAACACTAATACAAACGATTGAAGTTTAGGTAAAGTGTATTTGATAAATGGACAGGAGCTATCCAGCATTAGCATTAGCAGCCCGTAAATGTCCCACTGCTGGGATAAAGGCCTCCTCTCCCTTTGAGGAGAAGGTTTGGAGCATATTCCACCACGCTGCTCCAATGCGGGTTGGCGGAATACACATGTGGCAGAATTTCGTTGAAATTAGACACATGCAGGTTTCCTTATGATGTTTTCCTTCACCGCCGAGCACGAGATGAATTATAAACACAAATTAAGCACATGAAATTTCAGTGGTGCCTGCCTGGGTTTGAACCCGAAATTATCGGTTAAGATGCACGCGTTCTAGCCACTGGGCCATCTCGGCCCAGACAAGACTGTATAAATCCTTACCATTAGCCGAAAAACTATAAACCGTAACCCTACGTCCCTATTACGTTTAACGTGATAAATGTTTTTGATTTCAGTATTTATAATATGTAGAATATTAGAAACACATTCGAAGCGAGTTCAGTAATCGTACTAGTCGTGATTATTTACTACATTCGTGTGGAATTAGCTTAGTTAATTAGCTAAATTTGAATCAGCTATTTCTTGATAGCTAAACAGATCAAACAGTACAGAGATGAGTGATAGAAATAAACAAACAATGCCTGTTTATTATTATAAGTATTATAATTACCGGTGATAGTGGAATGTCGATAAATATGTCTGATACGTAAAATATCAGTCCAAGAGTCACCAACAACACTGCGTACATACAGCTCAGTATCAACGTGAAGTATTTGCTGTAAGAAATATGTATAGTTGAAATACTAAAAAGAGATTAATATGGTATTAAGATATTTTTATTCGTATAATTTAATTTAGTTTGAATTTTCTGTGCTACCATTCTGAGGTAATTGTTTTTCATTTTTTTTAAGTAATGAGGCTGCATATTTCGAAGTCTTCGATTCGAATTATAGGCTGTACCAATAAAAAGTTATTGGATTTTTTTTCTATGATAAATGGTCGAAACGATCATTATTGACATGCTAATCAATCTATACAATATGAAGATTATAGTGAAGCAAGCGAATACAAAATCTAAAGTGAATGCAAATTCCCTGTAGTGCGATACGTCGCGTCTTTTTGATAATGAGTCAAGTGCTTTAATTTTTAACTTTTGATTATTCACTATTACGTTCGGCGCACCCCTTCTGCCTTTTCTTTTATAATATGAGAACAACTTAGTCAAACTTAAAAATAACTTGTTTTATTTAACGTATATTAAAGATTTTTTTCAATTTTATGTACCTCGTAAGTCGAGCGTTTTCCTCAGGACTTGTCGGTGGCGGTGCATGAGTTTCCACGGAGCGAATGGATTGCGCGTCCATAGTGACCACTGATCGCTTACGCGGAGTCATTCCGCCGCGCAGTTCGATTGGAGTTTGTAGACGATAATTATCTGAAAATTAATTGCTTTTTAAATATCTCGCTTAAATATAAACTAGAAGAGATTGCTATCGTTACGTATGCTCTTGTCCATCTTATTAGTTGTGTAATGTAATAAATGTTATGTATAATAAAAAAAATTATATACTTGTCCTATTTGTACATATGCAGTACACATTGACATGTAACATACATGTAAAAATTTATGAATAAAAACTTTCAATCTCGTGTATGTCCGAAGTCTTCAAACCAAATACTTGTTGCGTATTCGAATACGCAACAAGTATTTGGTCACCTTACTATATTATACTTACTAACGGAATAGAGGAGTTAAAGATTTAAATAAAAATTACAAATAAAAAGTAGCGTGTATTTATTATAAATTAGGTACTCTTGAACAAAGAAGAAACCAGATTGATATGTTACTATTAAAAGCAAACATAAATGCTAAAATGGATTGTTTTGTTAAGCTATCGCTCTTTCTCAGAATACTTCTTCCTTTAGACTGCTAAACAAGCAACGATTGAATCTACCTGAGTCGAGCACAAACTATGCTGAAATTCTATGGTAATTCGTCTGACATGAACATAAAACAATTTATATCAGCATCGTGACTTATTTTAAAAATACTAATAAAAAAAAAGATATTAACTGCATACTTATATGAACTAAAAAATCATATCACATACAAGTACATATAGAGTATATAAAGTAGTACTTAAAAACGCTATTGATTATAAAAAGATCATAAATCGTATCTTCTAATCCGTATAAGAACAACGTGTTCTCCTCCACTAAAAAAGAGAAGGTCTCAGCCCAGTAGTGGATCGTTTACAGGAACTGACATGAACGGTAACAATTTTTTAATGATTAATTAAAACATTAATACTTACTCATAGATTTTAAATCTCCATTTCTGTAAATGCCACTGCTCGGTGTGTTTTCAGCTAGAACGGTAACAATATTGAAGTATGTTAATAAAGTTCTGTAAAACAGTGACTTTTGTAATTTGGTTTTATATAGTTAAATCGAACAGTTTTTATATCGGTCTAGTTTAGAAACGAAAATATATAATAAAAATAAATTTGAATGATATTAGATTTAAGTATTATAAATTAATAATCAAAACGTAAATTATAATTGTAATACTAACTCATCGGGGTAGATGGATACGAATAATCTTCACGGTTAGGAATAATGAGCTTCGGCAATCTGTCCTGGGAGTCCTGTAAACAAGAAGTCCATTAGCCTGTTGGGTAATTGTGAGAATATAGACTGAAAGCGTATTCCGATACACGGTGCACGCGTGGACTTCGTATTTACAACGTAAACCGGACCTAAAAAAATCATGCGTGAACATCGAAAGCCGTACAAAATCGGATTAATAACTTCATTAGTCGCTTGTTTCTCTCGATCGACACCACCCCGTATTTCACTATAATCCCATTACAGTGTTCCACGTTCTCGAAACAAAATTTTTGGCCGTTCGATTTCAGCCAAATGCTGAACGATGACATCCATTAATTTCAACCAATCAAAACTCAAACAATTCAGATAATTTCACTTCGACATTTTTGTATCGTATAATCAAAAATAAAATAAAATTATGATAACATATTTTGGTGTACTTGTATTTTATATATACGAAACCAATTACTATTAGGAAAAATCTAGTGACATAATATACTGTGTCATATTTATCGTCATAAATCATATCGTGTTATTATTATGATATTAAAGAGATAGTCTATTTTATTGTGAAGTAGTTGGTTTTACATTTTGACCTTTCCAGACCAGTGCTGTTTAAAAGTAAATAAAAATATAATCATTTTATTGAATTTCAGTTAACAATACAAACGTTAAATATAAAAAATTTACAAATTTATATGATTTTTAATTTATAAATGTGTTTTTAATTTTTTATTATATTTAATGAAATTCAAGCGAAATATACTATATTCGAGTATGTTCTTGCGAGCGATTTTGAGTCATTTTACATGATTAAGGAGAAGAACCGGCAAGAAACTTAGTAGTTACACTATCCTGATAATCAGTTACATAGACTACTGAATATAATAATCAAATTATTACTTATCCATGGAATTCGGCGAATAATATCCCCACACTTTTTTGCCATCTATAATAATTCTTTATCGATTACTACGCCTTATAAATAAAGTTTTTTTAAAAATGTGATTGAAATATATTAACTGACAAACTAAAAGTATTTAAGGAATTTTATTATAGAAGTGAACCCAGCCCAAGGAAGGATGAATTGAGTTTGCGAAGACAAAACCCGTGTTACAAGTTTTTTTTTACTTCTCGTGTTTATAAAATGTTTGTCACTGTTTCTATAAAAATATTCCATATTATTATGAATATACAAAGTATTGTTAAAAATAATCATTGAAACATGATTTACATAATAAATTTGAAGGCCATGTATCTTTTTATACTTGATAATGTTGTAATTCGTGCCACGTGGTTAATTATAGTATTGAAAATTTGCATTATTTCCTATTGTAAAAATATAGTCACATAGACATGATAAATCAAGAGGCATAAACAAAGACATTCTGCGATTATCGGTGCTTATCGCGATACTCAATTAAAATTTGATATGTAAGACGGGCGCTAGCGATGCTATTAATGAACATTTCCATTGAGTATTTATGACATGGCCAGTTAACAGGCGCTGTGTATAATAAAAAAAATAAAGAGATTGAATTTTCATTAGGCGAGGCGTTGGGGCGGCACGATGTGTCCGCAGTCGGTATTTACAGCGGGGTAGAGAGGGTGTAGGGCGAGGGTGGCGAGCGGCTGGACTCAAAAGGTTTACAGTTGGCTGCGCGAGAGTGACCCGCCTCACAAACACGGGCCGCGTTCGCCGCTCCGTACTATGGAAGTGAGCCGTTCGCGACAAATCCTTCGTATTTTATTTGTATCGTAAACCATACTTTAATTATTTATTAACTTGTCCTGATAAAAATAAAAAGATACTACGGCTCAGGTTTATCGTATAAAATACATTAATATTATGAATATGAAACATTTAAAGACAAATTGTGATTCTTTTGTATCTAAAAAGTAATGGTAAAAACTTTAATAAAACGATTCATATAAAATATTAACTATTCGTAAATAGACAATATAAATGAATCGCATACAAAGCCACATCCATATCATTCTCATGGAAAAATTATTACAACCCATTGCGTTCATGTATGTATATGAATTCACTGTTTAAACAACGGACGATGCTTAAAATAAATTTACTTTGAAAAAACAACAAAATAAAACGTTGATTTTTTTTTTAAAATAAGAATGACATTATTCTTGATATCGAAAGAATTTCAACCACGATAACGTTGTACTTGCTAGTATATAATTTTTATTTTATCATAATTAATTAAGATAGATTTTCAGATTTAATTGATAAGTTTTTCGATTGTACCCTTGAATGATTGAATTTAACTGCAATATGATGTTGACGTCATAGAACTTTGCTCGGAAATGACATAGAAAAAAACTTGTATATTATTAAGGAATTGTGTGAATTTGTCATGTATATTTTTTTCACACAAACAATTCGAGATTCGCTTTTATAAAAAACTAAAAGTGTATATGATTCTGTCATTGAATTTCAAGAATAGTATACAAGGAATTTATTATTTTATATTTATACAAATTAAATGAAAACTGAAACAATTCTTTTTGAACTTTTTATTTCAAAGAACATCATTTACATTATGTATAAATTAATATATCATCGAAGTGAATAGCAGGCGAAATTGATTATATAAGATGAGTAAAGCCACGATAAATCGTAAAGTAGCTCCTTGATCCAAAATAAAGCGGACGTCATTTGGGTGAACAAACAAAATATATCAGCAAACACCGTCAAAATACGTTACGAAACACCGCAAGAAAAATATTCGCAAACCGACTAACAATGTCAGGTGTAAAAAGCCTGCAAGTTTTTGATGAAACGATTACTATCGATTTATATAAATGAATACTCATACAAGTAGAAATGTTCAATAAATAAGGTACAAAAAACATCCTTTTTTGTTAATAACTAATTTTGCACTAAACAAAAACATTTTAATACACGGTAGGTAAGTTATAATTATTTATACCTTCTGTCCAATTTTCTACCATATTTTTTCACAAAGTTATAAACAAAAACGCTTTTCACCCTCTCAACCCCTTAGCGTTCACCCCAGAGGGTTGAAAATTTGTTATTAATTTAACGTTCCAAACCACATATCAAAAAATCATAATGATACTAATTACTTAACCTTAACGGGCTTTACTGACTGGCCTACTATTTAATCGCCTATCATTCATGTTTTGCAATACATTTTATTTTAAAATATTTATTCACATGTTGTATAAAAATAAATCGAATAGATTTAAAAAAAAAAAAACTGTAATTATTATTGGTTCTTTCTTAAAAAAATATTTTTTTCATTACAAGCCGTAATTTATACTTCTCTTTTAGAAATAATTTCGGTGTTTATAATTAAATAGTTATTCCTCTTCGTTCGGTCCAGGTCTTTTTATACTAAATCTCTTTTATAATAAGTCCCATACACCTTTACATAACGATCAGTTCAGTAGCTTAGTAGTGAAGATGTATCAAACGCACGTATGCAATTAATTATAATGATCTAATATTTGTCTGATTGTGTTATCATAAAAGTTTTGGTAGAACCATAAGTTACATTTTTACCTGCATACGTTGTCTTTAATATTATACCATTCATTTCGAAGTTCTTAAAACACCATAATTTAAACTCATTTCCGCGGACTAACAAGTCATAAAGCAGGCTTATTGTGACTAGCGAAGTTTTCTTCAATAAAATTATTAGGCATTTTTTAATCGTTATATAAACTTAGTATCATTATAAATAAAACTACTGAGAGAAGAACTACTGAAAGAAGCAAAATTAAACAAAAAAAGAATTTCATAATATCTTAACTACGCATTTAATTTATCTTTTATATTTATTGATTATTTATAGCACGAGTTGCGGTATAACAAATATATGTAGGCAAAGTTTTTCTTTACCATATGTATACCATTTGTAACTTATCATTTAAAATCTAAGCAACCATTGACGTGACACACTTTTGATAAGAACCTAATACTGACGGTTAGGGTAAAAACTAGCATTTTAAAATAATAATAATAATTGAATAACAGATGCGGGTATATTAACAAATTTTATTCACCTGCTTGTACCTGGGATCTTCATATTATGTAGGCAGGTGGTAAGTGGCCGCCGAACCACAACAATAAAAAGTATTGACGCAGAATCCTTGATGAGTAGGTGGTACCCATCGAGTAAATATTAAAGTCTAGGTGGTAAACGGGAAAGTAGGCAACCTATATTTATCCAGTTACACACATAATATTCTTTCGGCTAATGTTACATTTTTATCAATAACAAATTGGGGAAAACAAAATAACTGAATTTAATCATCGAACTTAGATTTTGTTGCTGCCTTTTATTAAAAATATGAAGACACAAAAGTAAAAAAAATATTCAAATTAAAGATAAATTACACCAAAGGCACGGGCAATATGTCTGTAGAAATTTAAATTAACAACAAAAATAATAATAATAATAAGTATGAATGGCCCGTCAAGTAGTTAGACAATCCATTTGTGATTTCCTAATGTACTCGTACATATTATCTAACATATATCTTTGCCATTATGAAATAACAGATGAAATTATGTATTTCTTGTACCGTATATTTTTATAGGTAGGTGGACCGGCATATGGGCCACCTGATGATAAGTGGTAACCACTGACGATAGACAATGGTATGATAAGAAATCATAGACATGCCTCATACCACCGATGTGGCACAAATAGAATACAACAATACTAAGTAGTTCTGTTTAGTGGTAGAAGATATGACGCGCGGGTCGTACCAACCCAAACAGGCTTGCGCATAGCTTTACTACCAATCTTAGACTATTAGCTACAATATTAATAATATAAAGCAGAAAATATTATGATAAGATCTATACTTTAAATTATATTATACGGTGGGTTACTAAAATGTTTGTTTAATTTATGTACTATTAGGACTTTTTTATTCAATGCATACCAAGTCATAGAGATTTTTTTTTTTCTTAAAACAAATTATCCATGGAGAAACAATATTTATCCTAATTATGTAGCTTCTTAAAAATGGCGTTTTTGAAAATATCAGATAATTTTTGATGTGATTAAGCAAATCGGATATTATCTAGTAGTATTAATATAATCGAGATTAAAATATTACGTGAGGTGGTTACATTTGCTTTAAATACGCCATGAGAGACACGTTTCGTTGCTTGATTTGTTTATAATCTGTTTACTGGCTTGGGGAAATTACAATATTATCAAAAAATAATTGTGATACGTAATCATTGTTAGATATGTTAGTTTTTGAGTCGATATAATTACAAATACGTCATGTTTTAGCACTTTCAAAAATAAAGATGACGATTTAGTCTTTTTTTATCTGGTATCAGGCTAGTGCGCAAAATATTCTAGCAATATCACATAATAGAGATGACAACTAGAAGATTAGTCAGTTTCTATAAATAAATAATTATACAGGCTTTTTGTGCCAGTATAGTTATTAAAAAAATATATATTAATTATAAAAAAAAAACACTAAAAAAACTGATAAAGTATTTACATAAGACAAACATATTTTTGTCAACAAAATTGATATAATATAAGTTATTTTTTAATTATTTTTTGTTTCATGAATTTTGTTAATGTTTGATGAAATCAATGGAGTATACCTTGGGGTTAGATACTTGTTTAACATATACTGAGATATTTAATTATTTAACCAAAATAAAAGGTCATCATTTGTCAAACAGAATCATGTTTTGCTTTCAGTTTCGATAAAGAAAGAAAATAAAAAAGTTAAATAAATGTCAGGCGTATATTACTAATAAAAGCTATATGGTAAAATTAATTTTCCATTATACGTTCAGTATAGCTTCTTGATTTTAATTTATCTTAGATAATATTATGAACTGTGTTGTATTTGTTTTTCAAATTGGCAACACCAACATTTTGTCACGTGAATTGATTAGCGTAGTAGGAAATAAAGAAAACATTAAAATCGTAAAATATTATCAGTATTTAATCCCTTGTCAGGAAATTAATCCGTTAGGTAGCTGAGTATTAAAATATTGGATTTTGCGATTTATTATAGCATTACTCTTATGACACAATTATTTATTAATTTAATAAAAATTATAATTTATTAATTTTATAGCACAAAATAAGAAATGTGTGTAAAAAATAGAATTAATAGTCTTCGTTAGAAATTTATATAAAGATATTAACCTTGAAGTAAATGTAGTTGAAGTATGTGGAGTGATTATTATTATGTAAAATAGGTATGTAGTCTGGCAAATTGGCATAATTAAGTCAACACCACTGCCCATAAACATTGGCGCTGTATCAAATATTAATCAACCCTTTAATCTTGTATTATGTCGTATAATACATCTTTAGCTTTATTTATTAGGTGAAAATTCAAGGCATTTCAAAACATAAGTAAGGAAATAGAACAGATGTAAAATTATTAGATTAGATCAGGATTTAGATAATGTTATACTAATTGTCCTAGACTTAATTTTATATTGAAATTGTTAGTATACATACTTATTTAAATAAAATGTAACCTTACCGTTCTTTCAAGATCAGCGTACATGACACTGCGTGGAGGTCGGCGTCGGCGACCAGCGGCAGCTGTCATCAAGTTGCCAGCACTAGGTCCCGGCTGGGACATTGTCCGCCGACGTTCAGGAATATCTTCATCTTGAGCTGACGTGGCATTCACCGAAGAATTGTGTACCTTTATGATCAGTGTTATTACTTTAGTTCCATTGGGATACTAGTTGTGAGGACGGAGGGCAGGTGTAAGGTATCCCTGACAAAATGTATGTAAAATTTCATGATGATCGATTGAGTTAAAGGCGTGAACTGTAACAAACAGACGCATGGGTATAATAACGGGCGTAATAATATTTGAATGTAGTCATCGTCCCGTTGTAAAAAGAATCAAAATATTGGTATCGCTTAAATTAATATTTTGTTTCCAATTGGCTTAGTGTTGTTTAAAGAAACAATTGTTTATGTTTTAGTAATTCCTATTAACTGATATTGATATTTCAAACGACTAATAAGTCACAAACGACTATTACAAAATAATTTCGGATTTTCGAAATGCGTAAATTTTTAAAGCTAGAGGGGAAAACATTAACGATGCACCAATAAAACAGGCCCACTTGTAAATGGCAAGCTCTCCCGTGGAAAATCCCTAACGTAAATTTTGTCATGTAACTGGATTGGAATACGAGCTGCACGCTGAATTGTCTAGTGTAGAAAAACTTAAAAAAAGAAAAGAGAACTGAGGTCTAGCTGTTCTAAAAGTTGTTTATGCCACGTATGCATCGCTTAACATTCCTTTCGGGTATTTCCCGTATGTTCAATTACTGAATATTGATTAGATTAAAGCGATCATTTTAAATCAAAATATATATCTTAATGTAAATGAAACTTGATGCTTTATACATGTTTTCTTATATTTAAAAAAAATAATCTAGCAATTTCCAGCTACTTACTCCAGGATCGTTTGTGTTATCCGTTATGTCTCCTTGGTTTTCCTCACTAAATTTCTCCAAGGAGGTTTCCGAGTGAAACTTTTTGTCACCCAGGTTGTTTCTATTCACAATATCCTCCAACATTTCATTCCTAGCTGCGTTCGAGTTAGACATTTCACTAATTATTTATAATTCACTAAAACGTTTCAAATTTCCCTTTAAGAGACAACAGAATTAAAGTATCATATTTACACTGCCTTTGAATTACAATTGATTGAATAAATTCATCGATACAGAGACGTTTTCTTTGTAAACAATCAATCGTGCGATTCAGATCGCAAATGAAATGAAAAAATATAATCCTGGTTATCTTCTTATCATTGAAGATATATCTGTAATAAAGGCGTAATTACTGTATCGATTAACCCGTTACACTTCCTTCATTAAATTTATTTTCTATTTCTAATTTTAAATCGTAACTTAAAAGACAAAAATATTTATAAAACAATAATAATATTTTTACACGTTTTTATACGTTTTCCATAACAATGTTATATGTATTTGTCGATATAATGCAAGAAATTATTATCAATATAACACCGCCTTATGATTGTAATCAAATTAATTAGGTAGATAATGTTAATAAACATTCGCGACTGCAGCGATTCTACGTAAAAACAAAGAAACGGAACAGTTCAATATATACTTTTATGCCTTTTGCTATCAAAATAAATTATTAATATTAAATCAAGATACGGGGACTAACCATAGTTTCATTATCGCATTACGCCAACTATTACTCGGAACACTTTATTGTTTAGTTCCGATTTCGATTTAAAGATGACGTAACGTTTAGACCGATGTTTAGAGCACTATTGCGGAAGCGATTAAGGTATAATTAATTTTAAAATAATAGTAAAATCGTGGAGTCAATGCCTGTTGACTTCCAGGCAGGAGACATAACATACATATATAATTGTATTTAAATAACATGACTGTATTTTTAGATGTTGAAAAAGAGTAACTACTGAATTTTTGCCGATTCTTCTCGGGAAAATTTACATTCCGAACAGGTGGTAACTTGAAATAGTTTGTTAAATGATGATTAAAAATACTTGAATAAATTAATTGTATCGAACGCCATTTATCTGAAATAACTAAAGTTTGTATTAGTTCTGATTGAGTGCTCTACATATCCACTTAGTAATAAATAATAAATGAAATATAAATTCATGAAGTGAAGTGGTCGTCTTACGAATCTTGGTTTATATTGAATATTATATAATGTAGTATATATAATTTTACGATATTTATGGCAAAATTTGTACATTTTATGTTAAGTTGAGAACATTAATTTTTTTTACCCTATCTAAATATATTTCAACTCCATCTAAGTGAAACCAAATTATAAGATTTATAATAATTTATTTGTTAGAGGTATATAAATATATAACAAGATTAGCTTTATATTTGATTGTGTTTTATACATAAACCGAAAAAAGGAGAACCATAATAAATTAATAACTGACATAAAGTGAAACAAAGCCCATATATGGCGTAAATATTACATTTTGAAATTGAATTTGAACTGTTGGATATCATTACGCAAATAAAAAATAGTTTAATTTGCTTTTCATATTCATAGCTATACAATAAAAATCAAATAAAAACAAAATAAAATACAAAATGTCCGTATTTGTTTGTTACAGACATAAATGAAATACATCGGAACTGCGGTATTTATAGGGCAATTGATTCTCATTCACTCGACTCTTTCTCTACACTGTATTTTAATGTTAAACCACGTAAAACTAACAAATGGCCTCGTTAAATAAGCAAAAACCAAATATTGTTTAATTGTTACGCTGAAATTCGTTTTCAGCAAAGCTATACAAGAGTATATAAATACTTTTTTGTATTAGTCATTCAGAAGTTTGCTGAGCACTTCCTTCAATTCAAGAGAGAATTCCGAAACGGGCAACGCTAAGTCTTGCGTAGAAGATGTTCCCGCTTTGAACTTTATAATATAATCTGAGGGTACAATGAATGGTTGCTTCTTCTCGCCGGGAGCTTCAAGAGACTTCAGGAAAGGAGGCATAGCCAAATGCGGCCTTTTTTGTAGCCATTTATGGAACGCTTTCGTTGACCTACAATGTAAGGATACACTCAGAATATATGGATCGCTCGGCATAAAGTTACATAAGGTTACAAATCAGTATATAAATATGTGACATTTACTAGATACGTAATACAATTATTACAGTCCACATTGTGTATCTTAGCGCGACTGGTACGGAAATAGCGTTTATCATACTTGAGTAAAATCGGATTCTATTAATAAACCTATGTATAATATACCTACACATGTATATGTACATTATTTGTGTATCAGCTTGTATCTTATTATTAGTCTATAGAAAAGGCTAAGTAAAAATTATATATGATTTTTACTGTAAATTGTGTTTGTCTATTTTCTTATTTAACCCTCTCGGGTGGACTGGAAGAGATGTCAAGGGATAAGCATGCCTTTTATAGTTAGTTCTCTATGACATTCTATGTATCTATTTTATTTCTGGTACGTATAAATAAATTTTATAAATGTTAGAAATCGAAAATACGAGCTACTACAACACATCATACACTGAAAGATCCAAGGAAAACGAAGTGTGGGTCGAAGAAGGTACTCTCGGCTAAAAAATCTACGCCGATGGTATGAAAAATGAACCCTTTCATTTTCTAAGGAACAAGAACTTTCGAAGATACAAGTTGCCTTAATGACCGCCGACCTTCGAAAGAAGGTGGCACTTTAAGAAGATAATAAAATGTTGGATTAAAATAGATTTAACATTTAGAATCACTTACGTCAGATGCTGTATGTCATCCCACACGCAAGCCATTGACTGAAGGTCTTCTGGTATCTTCACACCGTGCCACAACTCCTTCGTGTTATTTTTAGGAGGAATGTGCTTCTTATCTTGCGGAAGACATGTGCCGAAAGCCATAGTATGCGCTGGGCTGGTCTCTGCATGTACGTCATATTTAATCTGTCTTTTTAGAACTTTTGGACATGATGCCTGAAACAAGATAATTTACATTAATAATAAGAATTAATTTTATCGATGCGATACAAAACACTGTAGAGTTGGTATTCGTACTAACTAGAAAAATATCGGCACATTAGAAACATGAAAAATATGAATACGATAGTGTCTACACAAAAATTATAAATTATTTAATATTAACCTTGAAGTAATATGAACTAAAAATGTATTTAATCAGTTTCGTATTACCTTTTTCACACCAACGAATTCAGCGATAGTTTTCAATACACAAGGTAGTATTTTGTGATCAAGTACCAAGCCACGCGATGCGTGCTCATCGAACCAAACCTGAAACATTTTATTTGAAAATATACAACTATCAGGTTAATACTAGTTCAAGAAATTAGAAAATAATAAGACATACTTGGAACAAATCTTGGATATCTTCCGGTCGTCTTATTTCGCTTTTGAATTCCACATTACCCAATCCGACCCACCAGTCATAGAATTCTTGAGCAATCTGATAAAATAGGTTTACATTTATAAAGGCATTTTGAATTAAGTTCATCACCTGTAGGGCTGCAGTTGGAGCAGCGTAGTTGAATACACTTCATCTCTAAAAGGAGAGTGGACCATTACCCAGCATTTGGACAATCGCATGTTATTACATTACTATTATCATTTTAACGGTGGCTCCGGGCGAGGTTTTCCCGAGAAAACTCCGCATCCATCAATAGCTTAAGCACTTGTATCTCATCCCCTTACGGTGGCAGTAAAGAGACTGCAATCGGTCGGCTGTATGCCTGTTGTGTTTTTTCGACTATTGTATTCAAAATCAAAATATTCTTTTGGATCGTCATGTTACAGTGTTGAATTAAATGTAAAGCTACTGTCGGTTTGAAAAGTAGATTCTACCGAGACGAACCTCAGTAGTTACTTTTTTCCACCATTTTAATTATAGGGTATGTCAGTAAAGAACAAATACATTTTTATATTACCTGCCTACAAATCGATAAATACTAATTCCACGATTTATTGTCTTTAATATAACCTTATATTGGGTAACATGCCTTATTCATTAATGTTTTTTTGACATAAGCTTTAAATTTTTCAATAAATCAATTTAAAAAAAGAAATGAATCTTATTATATTATACGATATCGCTGCCATGTAATATACAAGTTATTAACACTAATCCAAAAAATAGTAATTGATTTTAATAAACTAGCAGAATTATCTTAAAATACATGTCGAAAAAGAAAAAATGAACAACCGCTGTGTTACAGGTAACATTTTGTCGTACACTAGTACGGCTAAAATGTCCGAGTTACGTATACGCAATATTTCTCGGAGGCGACCTTTTTCTGCAGAATAATCGAATCAAAATCCATTTAGTAGCTTTTGAGACAGCCGCAAATATATTGTAAGACACAGGGTGATAAAGTATATATATATTTACACATTTATAGACAAATATATTTTAGTATATAACCAGCCAGGCGATTTGATATTTTTATTTAAATATTTATTATGTTTTGATAATAAAAATATTGGTACTTGTTTTAAACAAGGTAAAGCATTAGCTTATAAATATCCCACTGCTGGGCTAAGACCTCCTCTTCTTTTGAAAGTAGGGTAGGAGCTAATTCTATTACGCTGCTCCAGTGCAAAGTGAATGGTTTTGAAGTGTAAGGTAAATTGTATTCAAATGCTATTGTGCCGATTTTAACGCTAAATCTTCTGTAAAAATCAGGTGTTCTAACCATTAAACTATTTCGGCGCTGTTTTAGTTATTATTTTAAAATAGATAGGTATCGCAATATTAAATAGGTATACAATTTAGACTCTACATACTATGATCCTTATAGCCTCTAAGTCATCTACACTAATATTATAAAGAGGAAAACTTTGTTTGTTTGTTTGTTTAGTTGTAATGAATAGGCTCAAAAACTACTGGACCGATTTTAAAAATTCTTTCACCATTCGAAAGCTAAATTAATCTCGCATAACATAGGCTAAATTTTATTTTGAAAAAAATAGGGTTCCGTAAGATATTTTGGGTTTTTCGGACAAAAAAGGAAAAAAACTACCAGAAAAGTTGATATTTTGCGTATGATGCCTAAACTATAAAAGATAGAACTATAAAATGTTCTAATTAAGTGTAGATCTCATTAATATCTACAAAAAAGTCCGCGACACACTATACCTATCTATGTCGGGTGAAGAACAACAACCATTTTTTTATTAAAAAAAAATTGAATTTTTTTTGGGCTACATTAAAACGCGTTTATTTTACTCATGCTACTAATCCTTATCAAAATAAATTATTTCATCACTAAGAAAAGTTTATGTAGATAATATTTGGTCTTTGAATGATTAAAATTGGACGTTTGGTTTTTAAGTTATGGCGAAATTAAAATATTATTCTGCTGCACGTCCGTCCGTTGAAAAAGAATACGTGGTTGACAGCTGTCACCGAACCCATGCTAGCTGAAAAAGAGTATGATAACTATAACATCCACATGCTCGATTGCCCTGTTGTGTTTAAGAGGCACTCCAAACACCTAGAACGGCCACTCCAAACACCTAGAACGGCCACTCCGGTCCTTAGAGGGCATAATGGCCTCCGACCCTAAAAACCTCATCAGATTCGTGGCTGATGTTGGTCTGGCTCAGGTGTTGTGATCACGAATTTGAGGTTTATCACAATAGATCCAAGCGCCGGTTGCAGTAATTCTTCAATTGTGACCGTGCCTCAGCAGTAGGGATATTAGAAGACTGATTATGAACCGTTATCTACGCGGGCAAAGCCGCGGGCGACCGCTAATCATTTATAAAAGAAAATTACTTTAAATTTACCTTCGTAGTTAATATTTCAGCTTTTTTACTAAATTCATCAGACGCGGATACTTCGAAGTTTTTTTGTTTATAGTGAGATTTCCACTTGATCATATCTGTCTCCGATTTATTACAATACAGCATTTCGAAATGTGGATTTCTCTTGCTTTTGTGACTGTGAGTCGACATACGCCTACAATAATATCGCATAAGTAGTGATGAATAATGCAATCATTACGAATTATCAGATCAGTAATGTATTGGTAATGGTATTATTAATTTTAATATTTCGTATGTATACTCGTGCATAAATTATCGTATATAAGGCAACAATTGTAATATGATTGCATTAAAGTCTAGATATTTAATATAACCATTTAAAATAATGACTAATTATATGAAAATTAACGTTTCAAGCGCTTTTCGAGTCACGCGAGTGTGAAAATTTGATATTTTATGTAACGGGCTATTAGGAATTTATTGCCACAAAAACCACCAACCAAACCAATTGGTTGACCCAAGGCCTTAGGACCTAATTTAGTCTGGGCTTCACGGTAGCATGCGATAGCGATCCCGTGGCGCCCGCCGAAGAGACGGAGACGTCTGGTTTCTTAGTAGGTATTCCGGTGTACCGGGGCGCACTCGGCTTCCTGGGCACCATCGAGTCCTACATACCACCCCACTTCATCGTGGGGAAAATGGGTAACTCATTTTTCTAGTGATATAGGTTTTCAGGACCTTATATACTAAATTAGAACAACCAGATAGTTTTTAAACATATGTGCATAAGTATCGATATTGCGTCCTCCATGCTTATAGTTAGTATATTCAATTATTATTTTACATAAATACCAAGAATATAATATTGTATAAATGAGCTCACTTCTTTGGTTTCTCGCTCATTTGCACTTCCAAATCGTCCAGAGTTGAAGCAAGATCGCCAACACTAGATGGAGTGGACTTTAGAAGCTTAGAATGTCTAGTTAAAGATTTTTTTGATAAAAACTTTGAGAATGACTTAGACATAGATTTTGATGTGCTCAGTGATTTTGTTCTAAGTATAGATTTAGATCGTGATGACTTTCTTAAGTCAGAAGACGATGATGATATCGTCCAAATTTCTGATTCTTCTCCTTCCGTCTCTTGATCACATTCTTCCTCTAGGTCTACGTACATAGATGGATCAAAGTCACTCATAGAATATGACGGACGTATTGGACCCTTTAAAAATAATAAGTAAGTAGGTACAGAGGATTTGCATCAATAGATAAAAACTATAGATATTAATTTTCCACTTTCAAAGAACAATGCATTTTGTAATATGTTTCCGCATTTCGGTGAAGGGTATGTTCGCCGGTGTAATTACAGTGACAAGATTATGTTCTGGTCTTAATCCCGGGGTTGACAGCGAATTCATAATATTTGGTATATGAAATACCCTTGATACTGCTGACGTCACCCGGCATTTGAATAGACTACAATCTATAATCATTTGCATCTTCATCATCAACTTCATATCAACGGTAAAAATAAATGCATTATCGACGTAAGATTAAAATTATCAGTGATATAATTTCTACGATTACTAAGAGATTTAAAAAATGCATTAAGTATATAAAAATATCTTATATATCACTAGACATATCCATCATTTTTTTTTTGAGATTTAATATCGACAAGGAATAAAAGGAAAATGTTACAAGCACTTACATCAGAAACGACATTATTAGTTTGATAATAAATATCGGAAGGTTCAAGGCTTGTCTCTGAACGAGGTTCGTATGGTTTGTCCCTCAAAGACAACTTGAATATCTTGGCGATTCTGCTAAATATTTTTGGACCGACAAGCTCACGAACCACTTCTCCCTGTGAGTCCCAAAACTAAAAAACCAAATTTATTTTTAAAAGTTTTAAGTAAACTATTTTTTTAATTACTTATTATATCATATTATATACTAAATATACTTACATTATTATATTTAAAATCATTCATACCGTGCATACAATTTCATGCATACCCAGATGATACATTAAATCTTTGAGAAATAATTACTATTTTTACAAACAATACAACAGTTGTAACAAACTATCTTTATTATACCATAGTAGGATATATCAGCGGTTGAATATGTATGTCATTTAGAAAAAGATAAAGATATAGACATACATACTTACGTATGTAAACGTATGTTTCTCTGTAGGCAAAAAAGAAATATCTACACAGATCCAAACATATAAGACCTATACATTTAGGTCAACAGACAACAGTTAAAGGGTATCATATAGGATCGCCATTGTTGCGGGAAATAAAATCGGTCTAAGCTTAGTATAGTAATATTCAAACGAACGGATTTCTATTTCAGGGAAAGAGGGATACAGATTCGCCTATAAATAGTATATTGCGAGTAAGTAATTGATACTCTTCTCCAAACGATAATCGTAAGATTCCTTCGTTTAATTAGTGTATTTAATTTTTTATGAAATTAATAATTTGTATAAAATTGAATCTTTTAATCCTACTAAAAATGTTGTAAAAAATCAAAGAATGCCAAATGTAATCTAATCTAAAAACGTCAATATATAAATAAAATAAGGAGTATTTTTAATGTCCTGCTAATTTATTTTATAAATATTTAAATAATTTTAATGGTATAAAACCGACATCGTCACATCGAACTTATGCTGAAATGCTTATATAGATAGAAATTTTATTGTCAAAATTCGATTTGCTATAAGGAAGCCGATGAGTTTTTATTTTTATTTCCTATTGTAAGTGTAAATGAATAGCAAGGGCTGAAGGTCCTGGGTTCAAACCTCTAGGTTTGGCTGACAGACGTTTGGCCGAAAACAAATTCGCTCAGGAAGACAACATCGTCATTATCATTATTATTAATTACAATGTGGATGTACGTATAATTTAATTAAGTACTTATTTAAGGAAAACAAGCTTAGCATTTATTTCTTCCCATAAACTGTTTTGTAATGGTGTAGATAAAAACGGATGACAATATGTTAAGGTTTGCCGCTAAAATATTATTTTTGATGTCTTCCTTTTTTTACAATTTAGTGGTTAAAATTATAGAGATCAAATGCCAATTTACTTTAATAATTATCGCTGTAATTCGATTATTATCATTCAAAAATACTGTAAAATCGTTTTACTCTGATAAGGAACATCATGATTAAGGAGTCTTATTACTTTATATCAGTTTTTATTGCATATTATTTTTTCTTGCGATGTTAGTAGTTGTAAACGTTTCACGCTCCTAGCATGCACATCACACACCGTTTTGTTTATTTCAGTTTCGCATTTAATAATCATTTATCATTAATATCGTAATTTTTTTCAATAAACTTTATCAGATATAAATTGATTATACCTATTCATCTAAAACATCAGGTATATTAAGCAAGGAAATATTTGTATCGTACGTGTATCGTGTCTAACTTTATTATATTATATATTTTATAGTTTATCGTACAATTATTTTATTGAAACTTTCAATATGAATCACACACAGTCATATTCTATTTTAAAACTAATTATTATATTGGTATAGTTTCTGATCTAATTTATGGTCTAATTTTGCATTGTAGGTATATATATATATTTTTAATTCATTTCTTTTTTTTTCAAAATCAAGTCTGTGTGCATTTTTTAAATTTAATATTAAGATAATACAATAATGAGTACCGTTTCATCTTTATATGACAGTTCCAATTCTCTCAAAACATTCTTCCAGTGAACTTTGACAGATGCTTCGTTTTGTTCATAGCGAGATGGTTTTATCACTTTGAGATCTTTAGGTCTATCCCATGTTTTTATTAAGGGTCTTTTTCCACAAGGCATCATATAAATATTCCTATAATTGAATTATTATTACTTTTCTTTTATTGGCTCTTCTTTATTTACTCTCGGAAGTATTCTTTTTCCAAAATTTGACTTCCATTATCGATTATACCAGATATCACAATTTATACGAGTATAAATTGGGAATGTGTACTCTTTGGTATAAATTAACTGTTTCTTTAATTTTTTTAAAACAAATGTAGAATTATTACAAGTTATAACGAATAATTTAAATCGTAATAGATTACGTATTATTATAATTATTGTAATTTTTTTTTTAAATATATTTTATCGACGAACTCATGACAAATTAATTTAAAAAAATAAATATATTATTTTGAAATACTATTTGTTTACAGTGGCATCTATCTTGGAACTCTGAAATTGCTAGAAGTCTTTATACAATGTAATGTATTTAATTAATTCATAGATGGCAGTTCAAGTTAATCTCGAGCCGAAACCAAGTGCTGCTACCATCTTTACATAGATGGCGCTGTAATGTAAAACGTGAAATAAATTATGACCTATTATTTGAGTTTATCAATGTTATATGATCTAAGATTATTTTTATATCTAGATAGAGTGTCAAACTATATAAAGGACTGAAATTTTTTTCGAGCCAACTTAAAAATGTTAGTGTGCGTGATACTCGCCAAGCGTCATACCACTTTACTTGTGTGCGTGTTTATATTGGCCAACAGTTAGCCACAATTTTGTTGACGTATTCTCAGCTTTAACAATCTATCTAGACATGAATAAAATCAGAAGTTATGATATTGAATAGTGAGGTGGTGTAGACTGCAAAATAATAACTAATACTTCTGTTAGGACATGATTTTTATTTGAAAATATTTTATATATTTTCGTTGAATAATGGTTACAATATTTACTACTTTAATTATTTATTTAAAATTACTTTATATTCTATTTTCCTATTTGTTCGGCATCTTCAAACGTGTCTGGGACTTTTAAGCCACGTGTTTCGGGCTGTGTTAGTATTAAAAATCCAGCTATAGCTGCCATTATTGCAAAAAGCATCGACGGAATTCCTGACCAATACACCATTAGAGGCGGTGTTAGTGGTGCTACTACTGAACCGATTCGGCCTAACATTGAAGAAAACCCAAGAAACGAATGACGATGTCTGGTAGGATAGAGTTCTGAAGTAAAAAGATATAATGATGTAAAAATAACCCCAGTGCTGAACTTCCCCATTAAAAATAAAATCAAAGATAACACGAACATATTGTCTGGTGTAAAAGAAAATGCTAAACAACATATTGAACATAACATATAACCACAAAATAGAGTAACCTTTCGGCCCAGTCTATCCAATACTAGAAAAGCTGTCCAATAACCAGGTATCTCAATAAGAGCTGTTAGAACGTAATTCAAATACATATTTCCAGATAAACTGACGGAGTTGATTGATAAGCCATAGTAAATGAACGTTGTTGCTATCCAGTATACAGGTGTAGTACAACATCGACGCAACATCACGGGCGATTTTATAATACGAATAAATAAGGGTTTGTTACTAATATCAGATTTTTCTTTACTTAATTTTGGAATTGATGTAAGGAGAATCGTCATTGCATTATCGGAGATTTTTCTTTTATTTAATCTGGCTGCTTTTTCTAACACGGACTTGGCCTCGCAATTCTTGTTTTTACTCAGTAACCATCTGTGACTCTCTGTTACAATCCAATAGTAAGAAAGTATCGAAAAGACAGGAATAAATAGTGTCAATGTCAGCTTACGCCACTCGGGTACGGCTGCAGCGATCCCACCTAACAATGCTTGGCCCAGAGCGAACATAGATGACATTGTAGCGCTCGTTGGAACACGAAATTTAGGACCGACTAGTTCTGTTGCTAATATATATGCTGCACTGTAAAGTCCTCCTCCTATTGCTGTGTGTAAAAATTGTAAAACAACATACATAGTATAATTTACGGAAAAGGCTTTAACTAAACCCACTAAAGCGACATTGAATGCAAAAAACACAACTGAAATACGCCGACCGAAATAGTCAGAGACGAATCCGGCTAAAGGTAGAGCGATCATTGCACCCAGACTGTTTAACGTCCCGGCCAGTGCTCTGAGCCACTCCTGGCATTCCAGACCGAAATCGTAAACAACCGTGTTCGTTCTACCATACACATACCCGTCACAAGGAATAATCATGCTTCTATTAAAAAGCTCAGCCGAACAAGAATTGTTCGGTAATGTAGTAGTGTTTAATATGTTAGCATAACGAGAACAATCTTCAAAGCCCGTTGATCTCTCTGGAATGGCGTTCAATATCCATTCGGGTGAATAGTCTGGAGGTTGCTGGTCACATAACGGCACAGTACATCTATACGGTAACCTGCCCGCTGTAAACACATAGTCGCCTGCCATAAAACCTGAAGCGGCGGCCGGCACTGCTAGTAGTAATATATTGATCAATTGATACATTCCAAACTGTCCTAACTCATTATTTAATACCGTCTCAAACTCCATTTTATTATCACTTTCACTAACACCTTGAGTCATTATGAAAAATTGCAACTTATAATGTAATTGATTTACAATATTAGAGTCGTTTAATTTTGCTCATTGAATTCTTGTTTCTAAGTTGAACATGCTTTAAACGTCTGTATATAAACTCGTCGATCGTTATCTTTATACTGTAGGTTATTAAAATATATCTTCATGAAACGTCAAACGTTCAGTCACACGATCGTAGTATCTAGTCAGAAACACAAAGTTATTGGTTTTCCTCCTTCAATTTTAATTATTTGTTTACATTGAAAAACAATTATATTCAAATTATTAAATTAATATGTCAAACAATCACATGTTAATATAGTATACAATGGTATACATTTGCAAACCATTTTGTGTTCAATTCTTGTTTATCTGTTAATAATAGGACTGTTGTAATCTGTACAGATTGATACAGTTTGTTTGTGGGACTTCATACTCTATGTTACGGGTAACTGAGATCAGTTACTTGTGGTTTTCAAATACAACAGTATTAAGTTACCAAAATAATCGTGCAAAGAGGAATCATTTATACATACGTCTTATGTTCTAAATATAAAAAGCTTTAGATTTTTTAATTAATTACTTTTATTAATTTTTCATCCACATTTCTTATTCGGCAAAAAGTATGTTAAGAAATAATAAACATATCATTTTAGATAGTAATTTGAAAATATGATTTTTTTATTATTGTTAAGTTATTCGATTTAATTGAATTCATTATTAAAACAAAATTAATAAATTTTGGGTGAAGTTCTTGCGTTTCAGCTATCCGTCATCATTGGTTTCAGCTAGTTCAGACAGCCGCTTGCGGATATGGTCGATGGGTGCAGGAATGTCTGTCGGAGACGTGAGCGGCGGCGTCATATTTTGCTGTTGAAGTTCGAAGGTCAACCTCGCGTCAAGAACTGCGGTGTCGAACATACCGAGACTTCTCAGGTAAGGTGCTCTACGATACTCGGGGTGTTCTATCATCCACCGGCAGTATTCTTTGACACTTCTAGAATCAAATTGTTAAATATTTTTTTTCTAGTATTAACTTCACAATTGCACCTTCCTTCTTTTTTATTAATTATAATATTAAAAAAAATACTATTTAAGAATCACAAAGATTTTATAAGCCGAGCAGTGCGATTCTGTAAAAACTCACTACTTATTTTGTCAAATATTAAAATCTGTCTTAACTTGTGTATCATTTAAATAATAAATTTATAAAAGTCGGATGCGATATTGCATATCAATTGCAGATATTTCACCGTTTTACGCTGAGTTTTTTTCTTACAGAATAGCGCTGCAGCACTAAAACTTTACTAGATTAAAATTTGTTTGAAGCACATCATTGTTAATATTTCGTAAAAATGTATCTTAACTAAAATGAACAATAATTACAATGAAGAGGTAAATAATACCTAAGGTTGGTAATGCCCTCCCAAACTGTTTTCAAAGTAACAAGGTCCTTCGGTACATGACGTGCTGATCGCCACATGTCTTTTGTTTCGTTACGAGGAGCACGCCATTGCTTCTTATTTGGAAGATTGCGATTAAACGCACGCAGATGATCAGCTCGACGTTCCGCTTTTATGTCTTTTGATATCTCACGATCGAGAGCAGCGAATTTAGATTTCTAAAATTATATTTCTAACTTTACCCATCGGCTACGTAAATAACATTATATTTATATAAAATGTTTAAAGTTAACCTCTGGATTTTCAGTAACGTTTGCGATTCGTTCTTCAACTGTGGGCATTTCTTTCGGAACAACTTGAAGACTGCGGGCCACGTGGGTGTCGAACTCAACCTATTAAAATTATAGCTTAAGTTAATATTATAATGTAAATAAATGAGCATAATGTATTGAAGATAATGTCACTGGTTACTTATGGTACCTGAAACAGTTCCTTTATAGCTTTCGGTGTAAAAAGTTGTGACTGCTGATCACCGCCTAGTTGTTTCATATAATCACAAAAGTTTTGTGTTATCTGGGAAAATTAAATATAATGTTTTAAACTCATGCAAAACTCAAAACTAAAAAGTTGCACTTAATTATTGTAATTAGGGCATAATAGAATATGTATTTATTTTAGACACATGATGGTTGTGTAAATTAAATTCATTGACCATAATTAAAGGCCTGAGCTTTGACTCGGTTCGTATTCTAGAAAGCTACTCTGAGTTTTTCAAGTACTTGGTTTGTATTTACAATTCATTTCGCGATCTAGGAGGAAGTATCGTTAGTCGTAGGAAACTTGCTTGTCAGTAATGGAATTTCAAGGTTTTAGTGGTTAAGATGGTTGAGGATATGAGTGCTTATATCTATATATACTATTAATTGTCTGTTTGAATACTACGTAAAAACACCGATATTGATGAAGATCTTGATATTTAACAATTCCCCTGTCCCGAGAGGCACATATGAGACATGGTTATTGTTTTACAATTGTGTTTGTAATCAGAATAAAAACAATGGACAGATGTCGGTTTTTATAAAGTATGTTTTTTTTCCGTAATATTGATAGAAAAAAGCATAAGCCGTTTTAGCTCAAATAAATTTATATATTTTAAATGATTTGTCAAATGGTAAAATGTGATTTTCATTTCACGCAATAATGCACTTTGGCCCTTTTAGAAACAGAATTATTAATTGCAATTTGTTCGTATTTAAAGCGAGACAGAGAGATTAAAATTTTCCAATTTGGAAGTTATTGATATCGTTTCAATTTTCGGAAATTCAAATGTTGCTAAATATTTTGGACTTCCCAGAATTTAATTCTATGTTTAGACGGATAACTATATGTTCATTTATAGTATATAGGTAATTTCACAGTTCGTAAATATTACATTCTTATTAAATAAATCTTAAATAATATAACATTGAGACTATAGCCATACTAAAATTATACTTACTCGTTGATATAGGGATATAGATAAAAATAATTATAACAATAATATTGCACTCAACACTAAATCGCACAAAGAATATTTGCTAGTATTTATTTACCCGTCTGGGTAAGTATCACTCATCATATATTCTACCGTCAAGCAGCATTACTTATTGTTAGTATTGTTGGTTGTAAGGATGAGTGAGCCAGCGTAACTACAGGCACAAGAGATATAACATCTTATTTCAAATAGTAGGTGGCGCATTGGCGATGTAGGGAATGTTTAATTTCTTACGGCTTCTGATCTAAGAGACAGCCCACCGATGTTAAAGAAAAAATAAATGATACAGAGAGAAAATTGTGTGGTAAAATTCACATTAATCGTTGGATTAGGAACATCTTTAATATTTAAGTAATAGTATTTTTTTCTTAAAATCTAATCGTTGAAAATTAGTTTATGTATGTTATATATAATTTGTACTCTGTCAGTCAGATCGTCAGCTTTTTTTACTAAGCTCTTTTCATCCTCCTTTTCAGGTTCAAGATAGTGCGTAGCCCATGTGATTTGCTCCCTGATTGGTTTTCTTAAAAAGTCTCTATGAATATTCGGCTTTTGTTCTTCTTCATCACTGAAATTATATACCACAGATTAAAATTTTTAAATATTAAATTTCATTGAATTTTTAATTTTAATTGGAGCGACATAGTTAATATAAAACATTTTAATTAGTGTACTCTACTACACGAATTAAATTACACATCAAATAACAAAGGAATCAGAGCTCCACGATTTCCTTATTTGATTTGACATTACAAATAATAAAACATAACATTTTATATATATGATAAAATACTAGTATAAGGTTTTTGTATTCTCTGGTAAATTTTCATCATGAATAAATGTTTGAGTAATATACAATAAATAAGTATTGTACTATACTAAGTTTGGTTGTTCCGAACACACGCTATTTTTTTTTATACTTTAACGAAGTTACAAATTGGCTATGATATATGTTTATATATTTTTCAATTATGCATATAGGATATAAGTTTTGTAAATTATATATTACATGTCATTCGGTGGGTGCAAACGAGTAATTATTTTCCACTTTTTAGAGTTTATATTACGATCTTTAATTTAATCTTGCCAATTAACGATTTCTAATAATTGTAAAAAAAGTCTCACCGAATAAGGTTTAATTTGATTTTTAGCTAGGATTTTTTTTAAATAAATAAAGTTATCTATAAAACCGAATAAGAATGGTTAGAATGTAGATTGATTAATATAAAATAAAATATTGGTTAAATAGAAAGATGGCGATAATTAATATCGTACGATTTTTATCGGCTTTATGGAAAGCAATACAAATGATAAGATAAATTGTGTTGTACCTTTGCCTCAGGGTCTTACTAACAACGAATGCTTAAATAATGGCAATATTCTAACGACATTTTTTCTTTGCATAGTTTGATAACGACAAACAAATTATTCTAATACTGTAAATTTTGCTTTTGAAATCCAAAATTACTCTAAAAGAGAAACGTAGTATTAAAAAAATGAAATATGAAAAATAAAAATATATATTTAATATAAAAAATATTAATCGGCAATTAATTTACATTCATAGGAATTTCGATTGAGTCGGAAATTATTATTGTAGCGTTCTGAACATTCCAGTTGAATATGAGTTAAATTTTGTTTATTAATTTCATGTTAATCATGTTCACCTATGTTTAATTCAGAATATTATTATGTTTTCTATAAAGCATGAATTTCAACCCAGTTTAATCATTATCACTGTTTACTACCTAAGGTTGGTGGTGCATTGGCGATGTAAGGGATTATGAATATGTGTTATGGCACCAATGTTTGTGAGCGGTTGTGACCATTGACTAAAGGTGATCCAATTGGCTCTCCTAACAATTATAAATACATATGGAACTGATTTCAGATTTACTTCCTAATCTTAGTGCTGCTACTTTATTCAAGGCTCATATTGAAACGCGTGACTTATCTAAAATGATATTACTCACCTTGAGATAAATTCGACGTCAGTATCAGAGTCCAACTCTCTATTTATAGTTATAGTTTTCCTGCTTGATAACAGCAATTCTTTTACTATTCTACGAGTTCTAGTCTCTATAAATAAGTTAGTAAAATAACACTACTTATTTGTGAAAATATACAAAAAATAAATTAATATGTCATGTGAATTTAATTGTGTCTTAAATAAATTTTAATGTTCTGTTTAAAAGTAGTAAAAGCCAAGCCAAATAATGGCTGACTTGTCAGGCTGCATATCCCGAAGTCTTGAGATCGAACCGGGTGGGATAAGTATTGAGTTTTTTCGTCAAGAGATTCGCAGTAACATCCTACAGTTGAAAAGTTAGCGAGGTGAGGATGTGCCCAAATATTCTATGATACTGACGATGACGGTGCTCTATTTACGAAGAACGGCTATAAGTGCTGTCTGAAGCACAAGAACGTAAACACTGCCAACTTCCAAAGTACGGGTTGAGAAATTCTTGAAGCTATAACCGATTAACTTGTTATTAGCTCTCCGCTGACTTGCATTTACGACTTCGATATGCAGCCTAATACACTAGACCAAAAAGTTTAAAATACACAAGCAGTTCGTAATTACGATCCAAAAATACCTTCAATACATTCTGTTTCTTTTAATCTTTTCGATTTTAAAGTTATGTGCAATATATTACAAACATTATCACAGAGCTCTTTCGGTAGAATTTCTGATAAAAAGTTAATGTCTTTTTCTTGCAACTAAAACAAAAAAGTTTAATTTAACTGACACACTAAATAATATTACGTTCATTTGTTTTTTAAATTGTTTTATTCTTTTCAAAATAATAATCATTTTACTTACTGGTTCATTATCAATTTCGGATAATGCGTTAAATACATTACTCCAGTACTTCTTGTTACAACGAATAACTTCGGAACCTTCGAATCTGGACGGTTTTACTTTCAAGATATCTCGTGGAGCTTTTGCTTTACTATAACACTTCTTATATCCATGCATATTTGTAATAATACTAGACTAATTAAATTAAAGCAATCAATTCTTTGTTTATAGAGCCACATAGATTTAATGACAATGAAAAAACATTGTTGTCGATATGTAGTGCGGACGTCGCGTAAATCTATTCGGCGTTGCTACACAACCGATCGTATTGTAAATAACTGTACGGAAATACCTGGAAACGTTGGTTACGGTACATGCAGGACATATTCCGTTTTTTATTTCGTGAAAATATATGGAATGCTTCGCTTTACAGTGCAAAATTGTGCTTGCAAAAATAATACAATACGTATTTTATTCATCAATTTTTTTGATTCTACTAATATTATATTATGTAAAGGTCAGTTTCGGGTATTTGTTTTGCCAGGTTTATGGTTTATGGCAAAACTAATTTATATTTTAACATTTTGATATAGTTTGATGACTTAGATATATGATACTTGGTGTGAACTCATTAAGTGTAAAGTAATTCGCTAACACTGGATAATTGTGTCATTTAAAGCATTTCCTTTACACAAAGGGGTTCATAGAATTGTTTTTTTACTCCATTTTTAACATTAAAACTAGCTTTTGTTTATTCTCAAACAAAGTCAAAGCCCATAGCTTGACTATATAAATAATATTATTTATTTGTATATGAACTCGTAAAATACTCGTATATGTATATATTAATGTACAACCAATATATTTTTTTTTTTTTTTTTTTTTTTATTGCCCGGGAGGGCAAATGACTCTGCTCCACCTGATGGTAAGTGGTAGCAGAGTCCAAACGCGACGACGGCTAGTGCAGTTGGGAAAGGTGATCTGCTCTAGCCGCCCCCGCCTTGCCGGCCCGCAAGATGCCTCTTCACGCCTCGCTTGAAGGAACCCAGGTCATAAGAGGAGGGGAATACGTGCGCTGGTAAAGAATTCCATGTTTTGGAAGTGCGACAAAGAAAAGAGTTGCCAAATTTCTTTGTACGCGATGGAATTGATGTCACAGTTAGGCGGTGACATCGAGAACCAGCACGCGTGGACTTGTGAAGGAAAGGGGAAGCAGGAATAAGGGAGAATAGTTCCTCTGAGCACTCGCCGTGACACATTCGATAGAAAGCGCTGAGTGCCGCTATCTCTCGACGCAATTGTAAAGGCTCGAGGGTGTTGGTGACCTTTACATCGCCAATAATGCGAACCGCACGTCGCTGCAACCGATCCAAGGCCTCCAGTAGGTACTTAGCGGAGCCATCCCAGAGGTGCGAGCAATATTCAACGCAGGACCGTACCTGTGTTTTATACAGCAGGAGCAGTTGAGCAGGCGTGAAAAAACGCCGCACCTTGTTCAGGACTCCGAGTTTACGTGAGGCTGTTTTTATAACAGCCTCGATGTGATCCCTTGGATTGAGGTCGCACCGAACGTCGATTCCCAGTATGGCGACTTTGCTATGTATCTCCAGCGTGGTGCCACAGAGGGAAGGAGGAGGGGAAAATGGTGACTTTTTCGCTGTGAGAGCGCACACCTGTGTTTTCTTGGCGTTAAACTCAACAAGATTGTCAGAGCCCCATTTGGCGATGAGTCCTAACGTCCTATCGAGCTCAACAACAAGATCCCTCCGTCTCTCCTCAGTTTCCGCCCGTCCAGCCGCTGCGCGTCCGTGGTATCCCCCGTGCACTGTACTGTCATCTGCATAGCAATGTATGTTCCCGAGAGAGAGCATATCATTGATATGCAGAAGAAAGAGCGTGGGGGATATCACAGACCCCTGGGGGACTCCAGCATTCACTACATGGGATTTTGAAGCGCAACCATCAACTAGAACGCGAAGGCTGCGCTTGTGTAGGAAGCTAGCAATCCAGGTGCAGAGCTGAACCGGCAGACCGTATGCCGGCAGCTTGGAGAGAAGACTTCTGTGCCAGACTCTGTCGAAAGCCTTGGAGATATCGAGGCTGACGGCCAACGACTCTCCACGCTTATCGATAGCTTCACCCCAGAGGTGTGTTACGTACGCTAGAAGATCACCTGTGGACCGTTTTGGTCGAAACCCGTACTGACGATCATTAATTAGACAGTGATCTTCTAGGTAATGGATCAGTTGGTTGTTTAAGATCCGTTCCATCACCTTACAAAGAACTGAGGTGATAGCTATTGGCCGATAATTTGCCGGGTCAGATCGATCCCCTTTTTTGGGAACCGCTTGCACATTAGCTTCTCTCCAAGAATCCGGCACACATCCTGTAGAAAGAGACAGCTGGAACAGGCGCGTTAACACAGGAGACAGCTCCGCTGCACACTTCATCAGCACTATGGCTGGTATTCCATCGGGACCGCTAGCTTTCCGCACATCAAGTGATTGTAGCTCTGCACGTACATCACGTTGCCTGATTTTGATGTCAGGCATCGTGTAGCCACATGAAGGAATTGTTGGTGGCAGCGCACTACAATCATTGATTACGGAATTATCCGCAAAGAGTTTTGCCAGAAGATCAGCTTTCTCCTGCGGACTGTGAGCTAGCGATCCGTCCGGATACCTGAGCGGTGGCAGCGAAGGTTGACAGAAATTGCTTTGCACAGATTTGGTCAGACGCCAGAAGCTACGGGAGCCTCTAGGTTGTGAAATAAGGTCATGGCCAAACCGCGCAATGCGCTGTGCATCCGCTCTTGTGTATGCCTTCCTACAAGACTTGGAAGTTTTATTGTAGGTTGCTTTCAGTGAGTCAATGTTAGATGCCCCACTAACGCAGCCATTGATCCACGCGCGATAAGCCGCCTGCTTAGAAGACACAGCATCGGCACATTCGCGAGTGAACCAACGGTTACGCGTACCCTTACTGGCGAGGTCTGAGTTAGGAATGTAGTATTCCATCCCCAACAGGATCTCACCAGCAATAGCAGCGGCGCTAGCTGTCGGGTCATTCTCACTGAAGCAACGCTCCTTCCAAGGGACTGACGCATAGTAATCGCGCAAACCGTCCCAATCTGCCGACTTATAGTGCCAAATGCGACGTTTGCTTACCGTTGGTGGCGGCAGCTTGGCCTGTGGCACTTTGGTAGATATCAGGCAGTGATCCGAAGAACCAAGTGGAGCCCGAACCTCAACCTGATATTCCACCGGGTGGCTAGTCAGCAGAAGGTCCAGTAGGGAAGGCGCTTGCCCGTCAATGTCTGGGATCCTGGTGGGCTGATCAACCAACTGGGTCAAGTCATGCGTGAGAGCGAAAGCATGGGCAGTCCTTCCTGCATGGTCAGTTTTGGAGGACTTCAACCATGATTCATGGTGAGCGTTAAAGTCCCCCAAAAACACCAGTTCCGCGTTAGGAAACTGCTCTTGCGCAGCATCTGCCACCCGACTAAGATGGTCAAATAGTCGGCTTGTCTCCAAGTCACCATTGTGGGATCTGTAGAGGCACACGTAGACCCGACTCTGACGAACCAAGTCCACACGTACCACTAACAGGGAGAAGGAAGGGTCCTCCAAGCAGCGCAGACGGTGACAACAAACATCCGTCCTGACGAACAAGCATACTCCGGCTTTCGCTTTGAAGGATTCTTCAAGCATGTAGCCGGGATAATTAAGGTAGCTGGTATCGACAGGACGGAGTATTTGAGTCTCCGTCAGAAACAACATTGCTGGCCGTGCTGTCTCGAGATGGTGGTGGACAGCATTGAGGTTAGCGTGGAGTCCACGGATGTTAACGAACTCAACCTCAAACAGCGTGGGAATGGTGGGGGTGTGCACCGCTGTACGACCGTCATTTCTTTTATGCACTGTCATGGATAGGGGGAAAAAAGAGGAAGAGACGTGAAGCGAGCGATGCGTTGCCACGATAAGGACGGTCAAGGTGTGGAGCTGTGTTTCCCCAATAAGTTGCCAGAAGAGAAAATAAACCGACCCGCCGGGCGGAAGGGCCCCCGAACCCTCCCGGTAGTGGCCGCCGGGACCCCACCGTCCGGTCACCAACCGGCACGACGGTCCACACCGGGATTATGCGTGGCCTGGTGGGGCAGCCTCGCGAGCTGGTTAGGAACGCTTGGGCCCCTGTACTCTGCCACGGGCGGCCAGCGGAACAACCGTTTCTACGGGTCTCCCTGACCGGCGGGTCAATATACTTTCCTCCAGCATTGGTTCAACAGCAACATCCACCGGACCAACACTTATCGCGACAATGCGCGCTCGGGCACTGGCTGTACGCCGGCTGATCTCGAAACGCGGCTGCAAGCAGCCACTTCACGAGTGTTTCACCATGCGTACGGTGGTAACAAGCCAGGCGGATGATTGACATCCTACCACCAGATGAGCAGATGGTCGCTCAGATGTCCCTTAGTCGCCTCTTACGACACCCATGGGAGAGAGAGGGGCAGTGAATTGTATTCTTACTCCGTCACTGCACGGACAACACTGTTTAGAATGTATCTAAACAGTATATTTTGTTTGTATGAGTACAATCTTTATATATCGGCTTGGATTTCAAGACAATAAAGGCGACGATACAAAATATGCGCCCAAAGCATCCCAAAATGTGGGTTGGTTGGAGATGGGGAGTGTTTGATCAATAATCGTGATGCGTCGGATCCACTTTGTAAACTTTTCTAACCTAAAAATTTGCATTTACTAGCGATTGCACTCGATTGGCTGGCGATATGTCCAGCGATAATATATGATAATATATTAATGCATAGTGCATAGTGATGATATTTGTTTGTATTTCTATTCAACATCAGCAACATATTTTTATAAATTTAAATGTTATATTTCGGCGTATTAAGTACATTTAAAACTTATAATATTTGTTTATTATGTTGTTAGACTGGGTATATATTTTGTTTTGTTACGTTTTTTTCTAAATCTATTTTTTTTCATTATTTCATAATTCACGATGGAAAATTAATAAGCCGCATTATAGTAGGTGTTAAAAATTTAAAAAAATTAAAATACTTCTCTCGAATATAACCTTAGCATACTTTACTTTACGTCGTTTCTGTATGTAAAGACAATTTTCAAGTTCAAATAAAATATAACTTTTATTTTATTCAAACTGTTTGCGTAAACTTACAAATACCACATATTTATCTCTTCAGTTCTTTTAATTAAGAGCATATTCATCATGCAAAACCAAGTGTTTAATGTTCTTAAAAGATAATATCGTGTGAATGATGTGATGTTTATAATAATGGGATATTCTTGTGCTACAAGTACCCATACATAGATAGAATAAACGCAAGTAGACTCGGCAAATTTATTCAGACTGCAATTGTGTCAGATTTCACTGGAAGTGCCGCTTAAAACAATATTATGGAACGGAGAAACGTCAAGTTATCAAAACACTGCTTAAAGTCCAGCAATAGCAAAATTGAAATAAATGTAACGGAATCCTCGAATAACTTCATAATAGTATCAAATAAGTCGTTTAACGTTGCTACTGAAATAGTTTCTAATTCAGTTTGAGACGTCAAACTCCATTTAAATTTACGATGTCATTTGGTCAGGATGCATTACTTATTTAAGTATAATATACTTTTAGTTGTTTGTCAAATTTTAATATTTGATAAGATATGTTTAAAGATTGTAGCATCAATTCAGACTGGAGTACAAAAGGATTCTTACTAAAAGAGAGAACTTTTGAATAATTAATATAACATTTATAAAAAAAAATCATTGGTTTAGTTGATAGCTTGTTCTGTTAGTCGTTAGGTCCTGAGTTCTAATCTTGGGTCATACAAAAATAGATTAAGAATATGGTTCGAGTCATATTTGATTACACTTTTGATTGTAGTAGAAACGTCATTTTTTACATGAGTACATATATTAGTATAAATTTCTGCACAATAATGATATTATCATTAATTTATATTAAATTGCTAAATGTATGTTTCAGTTTTCATATCATTGGAATAAAAAACAGAATTTTAACAAACCAGAAGATCTCTAAAATATTAATTGGAAAATAAAATATTCTGCTGACCTACTCCTTAACCTTCTCACACTACGTATCTTGTCGGTATAACAGACCAATGTGTGCTTAGGAAGCGCAAATAGGCCTACCTATTAAGCTTATATTTAGCAACATGGCTATATTTTCAAGACAATAAATTACTCAGAGCAGTTTAATTCTTATTTGACAAAAGGAATCTTTATTTTTCAGTCACATATTTTTGTCTTTGATTTTGATTTTCCTTTCCTTTGATCTGTTGTAACATAAACATCTAATTTTGGCCATATCCTACCTATAATTATTACTAACGGAAATGGTGGTCACCACTGTCACCTTGGCACAAATCAATATTAACCATTATTTATATTAAATGATAATTCAATAATTTTATTTAATAATATATATTGTTTATTGGAAAAGAGTAAATGCAGTGAGTTTCTTGCCGGTTCCTCTAAGCCGTTGGTAGCTTTAAATTGAATGTAAACTGACGACTCAAAATAGCTCAAAAGAGTCCTTTCGAATAAAGTGTATTTTATTTGATTTCATTAACGAAATTATTATTTTACTATCTATTTATATACCTCATAGCACATTATTGGTTTCAGATGAATTGGTAATTGTCAAATCGTTTTAAAAAATTATGTTTGCTATTATGCTTCACCTGATTAGAATCATAATAAATAAAATGTTTACAAATATCCCCAAATGATACTTACCATTAAATAACCATTATAAGTGTCAGTTAAAGTAACCCTTTGGAAAAGGAAGAAGTTTTGACCATTCTTGATATTTCGCATAAGCTTACGCTCAGTTAGCAGTACTCGCTTTTCTTCATTTTTATTCCAAGAATTACAATAGCGCATAATTATAAAATAATAACATATTCTACAATTATAAATATATACAATATATAAAATTTAATAATATCTCGTGAACTTAGCCGTTAACTCTATTTGAGCCATCTACTCTACGACTGTTGAATGATTTAATTATAGTTAATTTTGTTAGTAATAAATAATAAATACTCGAGTTTTTTTTTATTAAAATTACAATTCCCCTTATTTTAAGCAATTATCCGATAGGACAGTAAAAGTCGTTTGTATACGTTAAGAATAGTAATGAACGACTAAGTATATTCAAAATAACACCTTGTCTTTTATAAAGAAATAACAAAATATTGAAAGAAAAATCAGCCAAGAATAATGTATTTCTACTGTTTTATTTTTAGGTCTAATTAAAACTGAATAAAATATGAATGAAATAGAGCCGAGATGGCCCAGTGGTTAGAACGCGTGCATCTTAACCGATGATTTCGGGTTCAAACCCAGGCAGGCACCACTGAATTTTCATGTGCTTAAATTGTTTTTATAATTCATCTCGCGCTCGGCGGTGAAGGAAAACATCGTGAGGAAACCTGCATGTATCTAATTTCAACGAAATTCTGCCACATGTGTATTCCGCCAACCCGCATTGGAGCAGCGTGGTGGAATATGCTCCAAACGTTCTCCTCAAAGGGAGAGGAGGCCTTTATCCCAGCAGTGGGAAAATTTACAGGCTGCTAATGCTAATAATGCTAAAACTGAATTAAGAATAGATGTTAGACTATAATATGTATTAAGTTATTAACTTTAAAAAAATATAATAAAATATAATAAATAAATAAAATCAGCGTACCAGCGAACTTTAAAAAATTTACTAACATACGAACACGTAATAATATTCATATATCATGTAATTCAAACTCAAACTCAAATTCCTTTATTCAATATAGAAGTATTACACTTTCTTATTGATGGTCAAGTTAAACACTACCTCCGGTTCGGAAAAAGAAAAAACCCTGACCTGAGAAGAACCGGCGAAAGAAACTCAGCAGGACTTTTTTTTTACGTCAAATTATATACATAATTGTATATGAGTAGAAACAGCCAGGAGGCGATCGTTGCATTCCCAAGGTGTGCTATCAAACATAAACTCACTAATTGTATAGTAACCTTTCGCACACAAGCGTTCCTTAACAATTTTTTTAAATTTCGCAATTGAAGCATTTTGAACGCTTTCTGGGATCCTGTTGTAGAAGCGTATACATTGCCCCACAAAAGAGTTACTGACTCTATGCAGTCGAGTAACAGGAGTAACAAGATTGTGTTTGTTCCTTGTACCAACGTTATGAGAATCACATTTTCTCATAAAAACATTAATATTTTTCCGTACATACAAAACATTACAGAATATATATTGAGAAGCAACAGTCAATATCTTAATTTCTTTAAATTTATACCTCAAAGATTCCTTGGCTCCCAGGTTATTATAGATTGCGCGAATAGCCCTCTTCTGCAGCACAAATGAATATGTATTGTATCTAAAACTATAATATTCTTAATACTCTGTAAAAATAAATTTGATGTTCTAATTATCGCGTGCGTGGTAGTATCGAGACACATTCATTGTTTTTGATTAACAATGTGCTTTATAGCATTCGCTCAAATAGTACGAAACGTTTAATTAAATTATACAAAGTATGTCACTAATCTTCGAGCCATAATCGTAAGCTACGGGAGGAATGTCATAAGTCTCGTCTTGGCATTAACACGGCGTCGAGACGTGTGACGACTTAATAAGTTAGGTTGTTACCGACTTGTGTAAATTTACCTTAACGCCCGATATACCCGCTCACACCCGTCCCTACATTATTCTTAGCTAACGGTGTAATTTATATGATCGTACAGTACATGCAAAGTTTGTGAATTAGTTACAGATTATCGTAATAATTATTAAAAACTTATTTTTCGATATAATTTGAAACAACGTATAGATTTTTGTATCTAGTTTAAAAATATTTCTGATTTCTTATTCTTTTATTTGTGGTGATTATACATGAACGCCTTTGTAGCTAACAATATACACACTCGTCAATTTTACTATACAGTTATATAGCTAAAATAATAAGATTTATTACGGCGGTTATTAGTGCCATTGACACGCTTGAAATGAATTTTGTATATGCTGAATTATGTAAACGTGGTACGTTGGTAATAATCTTTTAATGTACCGTAAATGTGTCAGTAACTCATCCTTAGTTTTACAAATTATTGACAAGTTAAAACAGAGGAAATGTAAAACAACCAAATATGTATCGATGTATAAAATAAAAACGATTTTTGTACGATGTGAAATAAAAAAAAATCCAATCCACGATTGCAATGCTACCTACCTGGTCCAATCCATTCAAACATCTAAAAAAAAGGTACATAAAAATTACTAGTCCTATAGGAGGAATTAATCAGTGACAGTCTGAAGAAAAATATACGTAAAAACACAAAAGATATATATTACTCGAAGTTACGTTCTGATCACAAAATTCCCAATATATAAAATGAATTATAAGTATACGAGATGAAAATCACAAGTAAGTTTTTAGCTAACAAGGTTTTATCGCAAAACATTCCGTATTCTAGTCCGGAACTTGCGTTAACAAATACAGTATGGCAAACAAGAACAAATGAATATAGTTTAGCGAGAGACCGCGAAGGTACTGCAAGCAATTTGTGATCACCGGGACCGGCTTACATTCTCACCTGGTTAAAATGCCTACGTTGAAATACGGAAAGTTAATTACGGGTTGGGTTATTGTAGTTAAATTTATAGGCATTGTAATTTATTTACTTAATTGACGTATTTTTTTTATCGTAGACTTAAAAAAAGAAAATAAAAAAAGAAAATGTGGGGTCTGGTAATGCCCGGTTAGAACTACGTTACTTTCGCTATAAATTTGTTTTAAATAACAGATACATTGAAACAACGTTTGTGAATAACAAAATAATAATGTTTTTTTTTTAAATTAAAATAATAACAATGTAATAATAATAACACCACATAATCGACGTATATGCCGTATTATATTAGTATAGTCCGTCCACCGCAAAACACACAAACTAATATGCCATTATTTCGTTTTCAAGGACGTTGGATTTGGTACGAGATCATTTTTATTTTTACAGATTTATTTTTATCTTTTTCTTGGATATTTGTTGAAAACTCTTTGATAAATCATTCATTAGGAGAAATGAAACATAAAACACAGATTACAGATTTAGATCTATCATAAGGTACGGTGCACCATTCCAAAACAGAAAAAAATAAATCTTCATTAGGGAATTTTCACACAATAAATAAAAAAAGTACACAGCTCTGACACTGTTTAATGTAATTAATTCAAAAAATATTAAGGAAATTTTACAAAATTAAATTAAATTAATAAAAATTATTGTTTATAATCGAAACATTCGTCAGTAAATATTTTTAATACATTTGGATTTTTATCTATCAATCGTTCTAATGATTTTTTACGCTTTGCTAGTATTTCATTTAATTCGTGGTTAGATGATTTTACAGTACAATTGAGGTTAAAGTTTATTTGCATTTCTTGTTCAATAATATTTTTAACACAATGACAACTATTTTTTGGCAAGCTTAGATCGTCCGTACTTGAATATTGAGTCCCAACAGAATGATGACGTTCTTTGGTTGCAGAAAATGGCAGCTCCTTATATGCAATATCTTTAGGGTTAATAAAGTGAGGTGAAATTTCTGTTTTACAAGCTGGACTCAGAATGGTGGTTACTCTTTCGTAATTTTCTTTAGTGTAATCTAAATAGTTGGCTAAATTCGGAAATGAATTTGTTTTTATCCAGTTTGTACACTTCCTCGCTGGACAATCTTTAAGACGTGCGAAATCGTCTAGTAATAATGACTCTAAAGAAGACTCTTTATCAATCGATTCGCAGGTCGTTTTAGATGGTAACTTAACTTCATTTAACTTCTTCGGCGGAGATGATTCGCGTGGAGTACGACATTTACATTTCTGTGATTCTAAATAGCTTTTTATACCTTCATATCCATGACACTTAGCGTAGACATATTGTCTTCCGACTCTAAAATATGGTAAATCTACATCAGATGGTAAAGTCTCTCGACTACCGTACGCCTTAGGAATAGGATCTGATAAATCACCAATTACAACGAAAGGATTTTTTTCACATACAGTTATTTCCTGCTCAGGTTGCTTAAAATGAAATACGTTTAAGTCAATATCATCACTTTTTAAAATTGTAGTACACATTACTGGATTTCTTTTTAGTTCAATAATTTGCAACATCATCATTTTCTCTAAGTCTAATAAAAAAGTTGTTTGTTCCGGTAATATTTTAAGTGAAAAACTTATAAACTTTAAAAACAACTGTAAGATTTTCTTAATTTTTTGTTCCCAATGTTTATTGATATCTGATATTCCTACATATTTTCGTTTGCAATCTTCTATTACCTGAGCTTTTTTTTCTAATATTTTACTTTTACTTAAAACTTCATCAGATTGTAAATTTTGTAGAAGTATTTTTCGGATTTTGCATTTTTTTCTCTCTAAGCTCATTATATACATAGTACTAGTAATTCTTTCCGCTTCGACTTGTTTATAAAATGCTTCTATGGCATAATTTCTCTCCTGAACGGCTTGCAGTATTAGTATTTTATTTCGATGCACTTCATTATGCAATAAAAGTGAATAGTATTTTTTTAATTTTTGTACTTCAATAGTAAACCTTTTTTTCAAAATATTTTCAAGCTTTTTTCTTTCTTTCAGCAACTTATTTTGAATTTCAATATTTAAGTCCGATATAATATTCGCGTACGCTGTTTGTATTTTAGTTTGTATTTCTGAATGTAAGTGTTTTTCTAAATCTTGTAAAGATAATTCGTAAAACATGGATATCTCATGTTTCATAATATCACTCTTGTGTTTAAATATATTTTGAAAAATGGTTTTAACTTTTTTAACTACTTCCTGTTTTTCATGTTCCAAGATGTTCTCCCAGGAAGCATCGTTGTCATGCACTAATGTCTCTAACAATTTTAGAAATTTTGCACGTTCCTTTTCTAAAACTTCATTACCAATGTCTAATATTCCTTCATGTGTTTTGCCTCGAGTAATCTTTGACGTAAACGGCGGAATTAATTTTATAATACCCACAAGAAGATCGCTGGGTGATTTCCACTCATCTTTTTGGTCTAAATTTTGAACAAGCAATTCCTCTTCTGAAGGTTCTTCATTATGAACTGCAGAGAGGCTATTTTTATCAAAAAATATTTCAGCGTAAGTACTTGTCACCCTCTGAGCATCATACAGTGTGTTATTAATATTATGATACTCCATAAATACAAATTAATTCAAAAACGTAATCTGACTGATATTGTTTCGTTTGACATGAATGTCATAAATGGAAAAATAAAAGGTAATTTAAAAATAAACGAATCATTATATACGGTAAACCTCCGCCAGGTAAAATTAATACTCCATTTTATTTATACCGACCACAAGTAAAATTACTTTAAAAAAAATAGACAAATAACGATCTGACTTTATAATAATAAATTACAATCAATTATAGCATTAATTATTTTTAATTAATTATATCTAATAACAACAACCAACTATAAAGGCATATTTTCTATGACTCAGAAATATTATGCTCGGAGTACCCAAACTTCGCGCCAAAAATTATATCTCCGTGAGAGGCGGCCGCGTTTTGTTTTTATGTTTTACGCTACAAGGTTTAAATGCATTAGGCTTTATTTGAATTATACTTGTGTTTTATGTCACTAATTTCGTTACAGTCGACAAATTACCAATAAATTATAACCAATAAATAACTTTTGACTATATACATGGATGGACGGGAGATTCAGACTAAACATCTGCCAAGCATAATAAAGTTTTACTTGAAGTTAATAGTGTATAAAATACTACTACTAATACTAGGGGACTAAAAATAGTCCAAATTAACATTATGTAATTATTAAATTAAATTGATAAATTAATAATTTTACAGAATAAAAAATGAAATTTTATCATAATTTTATCCTTAAACATTTCAAGGCTACGTAGATTTCAACAGGCTCACTTGACACCATGATTTAAGCAATCGCATGTATAATTCGTAGTTGACATTTGCTTTACGAGTCAAATATCTCTTGTATTCTCCTCGTGAATAGTATTGTGTTTTCTAAGAAAATATAAGACAGTTGTGATAACTTCTAATGATACTATTAGGTAAAAAAATTAAATACTAACTTATTTATTTAGAAATTGTATGATGTATTTATACTTTAATATGACTTTTTTAATTATTATTATTCAATTTATAGGGTCAATACATAACTTTGATCAGATTACGTCAGTTTGTTTATCTGGTTTCACTAACTGCGGGACTAGTCCACAAATTCAAGGCCGCTCAACGTACTATGCGGTAGCTTATGCTCGGAATAAAATTTTAAAAATAAATTAAAATCTGTTAAATTCTGTTAAATTCAGAAATAAGGTTATCCGGAAAAGAACCAAAGTTATTATAGATATATAGATTATAGATATATATTGCATGATTAGCTGACTGAAATGGAAATCAGTATGTTAGTCATGTATGTCGAACGACAGATGGCCAACCCTACGGCCAATGTATTCTGATTGCCTGATGATGATGATCATGAAGTGGATTTGACATATCGATATGTTGATACAAAAAAATATTGCTTATATTTGCTAAATCATTTATATATTTTATATTAAAACGATTTCATTTTTAAATTCAATATTTTTTCCTGAAAGTTTTAACGAGTTTCTTCAATGCTAGGAAATTTAAATAAGTGTGAAGGCAGTTCAAAGGAACGGTTTGGTATTCAAATGGGCGTACGTGTCGACGGCCTACCTGTGATTAGCAACGTGATGTAAAGCGGAATACCTTCACCGACAAATTTAATTAAATACTTCCTTGCACCACCCGCCCACTGAGAGCTTGTCTTATCTCTCCAGCGCTACTGAAGCACATTGTAAATATTCCCTGTTCTGGTCAGGAGACACAGACAAAGTATCGTTTTACCTTCAGTAAATACTAAATATACCGGAAGCATTACTGGTATTGGATATTCATGACAAAAACACTCGATTTCTTGCTACAGACTACTCCGAACACGAGCATGTGATAATAAATTACGGATATATCTCGACTCCATTCTCATTACGGATGCGGCAATGTCCGTTGGAGTTTTGTCATAACTCAGTCTCGGTTAAAATTATTTCCGTTGGGTATGATGAGAAAACTAGAGGTGGAGAACTGGAAATGTAAGTATTCGCGCAACAAGCCGTGGAATAACGACGGGACATATTTCATTCTTAACGAAGTTAAATTTCCGGGCAATTCCTGTAAGAGCGTGCGTAGCTGAGATAATAACACTATGTTTAATATATTTGCAATATCGGTCATAATAATTAATTGTAGTCTTAAAAAAACATATATAAAAAGTAATTTCATATTGACCAAATATATAATAAATATTTATATGTGTGTTTAATTATTAAAAACAATAAGGGATGTAAGAATAAAGTATGACTTATATTTGATTGTCAAATGAATACTTTAGTTGTATAAATAAGTTTCTGTTAGTTTTGTCTCAGATAAAGATCTACCAACAAAAGTTAAGTGCTATATTGTCTAAACTTAGCAAACTAAGGCTAAGGTTTGACGTATTCGCAATAAAACAAGAGCCATATTTCAGAAACTGCAAACAACTTTTGGATTGTTTTCTACACATCATATCGGCAAATAAATCTTTCGGCTGCTTATCTGACGTCAAACTTAATTCCCATGCATAATTCATCGCGTTGATGCCCGGTGAAAAGGAAAAGTTTATAACTCCGAACAGTGAACGTTTACGACTGACACCCGTCGATTACTTCGTGAAAATTCGCCGATACAGTATTATGTACTTATTACAAACTTCCCAAATAGAAGCATCGTACTATGTTCGTTTCAAGTTTCTCATAATAATGTTGCAGATATAATACTTGTTATTATTTAAATTTAAAATCGCAAAGGCAAAGCTACATCTAAGGATATAATCGCGACGACGGATACGACGCGTGACGTCCCGTTCTATATTTCATACTTACAGAAACAAGTTGGTGGAGATTCTCGTTGGCAAGGACAGAGCGTGCTACGTGCAGATAAAGATGCCTCTTACATTGCCGCCTCTTTTTCCTTCAGTATAAATATATTTGTTTTATAAATATGTATTTCTGTCATTGTCAAAAATGAGTTTGTTTATTTAAATTTATATATGATTAATGAGGTGTTCTCCAAATACGTGTAAAAGAAATGCCTGAAGTGGATATGACGATAGACAAGCAGTAAGGATTAAAATCTGCGACCTTCACATAGCTGTATCGATAATATAATCAAATTATATATATGTATATATATATATATAAAAATTTAATCCGATAAATCGTTAGTAATACTGTACATTGCAAGCCAGAAAATATACGCTCAATCAATATGTAAAGCCCCAGTTGTGAACACTTGACGAACTAGTCGATGTGAACGAGTTGTCATCAATCGAGTGCGAGCCGCCGCGGGATTGACGCCGCGCAAATCAATTTCGTGTAGCACCTGCTTTGCTCTACGTCGTACTGTTGATATTCTGCCTTGCAATCGCCAAATTGTTAAACAATTTGAGTGTTTAGACTTCTTGCATTTGCATATGAATTTAATTTTTTTTATTCCACTGATATTGGAATCATTACATATTACGCATTTTGTATTTTTATTAAATATTTTATCAACACTTATATTAATGTAATCAATTTTATTCATGTTTATAACTAAAAAGTGGTAGGTGTTGGTGTATCCTTTTTGTACGGAGCGGCACGCCACGGCGTAGCAGGCTCGACGGGATTGTTTGATTAGACATAGTTCGTGAGAAAATGTCGTGGACTATTCATACCAAAAAAAGGAGTGCGAGTCGCAAGAGAAAACTTTAATTGAATTATTGCTTCTATTACATGAATTCTTTCTGTTGATCCTAAAGCTCATGCTTCCCAGAAATAGCTAGACTCCCATACCAAGCCTTCATCCCTGCCCGCGGGATGCCTTTCATGTGTTTTTCACTTTTCTTTTGGACTGAAGGTCAAATTATTTTCTGTTTATTATATATACTTGATGTATTTATATATTTTTTTCTTAATAATTATAATTAATATATTTATCAAATTTTATATAAACCCTAAGCTCAAAAGTATAGCGATATAAAAGTAGCGGGCTTAATCCTGACCCCTCGGGCTATTATCACTCCCTCTTCTAACTCAAGCTTAACTAACGATCATAGGAGAGGTAAATATGAAAAAAGATTATTTCATTGAAATTATCAATATATATTTCATTCTAAATATATTTTATTGCTTGCAAATTATTAATCACCATTTTTTTTTTCTCTATTCATGTTCACTGTCAGTTATTCGCCGTACCAATATAACAGTTTTAATACCAACTTTAGTCATTTAAATTGAAAACATGAATATTTCCAAGAGCTTTTGAGATGCAGACCGACCAATTAGTGACTAATATGAATCGATCGAACCTTTTTTAGGATTTATGTATTGCGTATATTTTGTTTTTATTTAAGAATTAAACTATATTATTATATTATATAAAGTTATTAAAATCATATTAATAAGAACTAAGTAGGTACCTGTAACTTTCTCAAAAGCAATAGCTTTCTTACTTTAGCCTTCTTTATTATAATGCATACTTAAAATATTTTCTTGATAAAACAAGAGTCGCCAAACTCGAGCAATAAACATTTAATTTGTAAATTATAATTCCATTACGTACTTTGCGATGAAGAAATATATAACGAGGAAACCTGCATATGTTAGATATAATCCTGTATTATATTCATATATAATATAATATCCACGAATATCCACCAACCCACATTGGTGCAGCGTAATGGAATGAGCTCTAAACGATTTTCTCGCAAGGAGAGAACGCTTAGTTACTGTAATACAGTTTCACTAAATGTGTAGTTCCCATAGCCACTATTTTAAATGTTCGATGTAAAACATTAAGTTAGGTCCAACTCAAAAATATTCAGTTTGATTGTGAAAATTCGACTGGAAGGTGTGCGGTGCGGCGGTGCAAGCAAAAACTGAATGATAAACAAAGTCTGGCAAATAGTTGGACATACCACGCAACATATACATACATGTTGTGCAGGGCTTGTTTGTTTACGACATTTAAATTCAGTACAGCAAGTTACGGGAAAGAGTTTTAGCATTTGTCCGGTGCAGGTGAACTCACATACAGAATTGTAAATTTATTCGTATTCCTAGTTTTCTTAACGCCGAGGTCGCTGCCCAGCACCGTTGTGGTTCTTTAGTTCAGATCACTACCAAACTATGTACTACTCATGTTTTAAATTATTTGTAATGTTCATGAAATTTAAAATTATTTATTATCATGAGTATTTTAATACTAGAACATCATTTATGTTTGTCATGATGTTTATGTTACATTTGTGTTTATATTTCATCTCTTACTCGGCGGTGAAGAAAAACATCGAGAGAATTGCATTGGAGTTGCGTGCTAGAATAATCTTCAAACCTTCTACCCTGAAGAGGACACCTTAGCCCGCAGACGGACAATTAAATAATATGACGTGATCATTACAAATTAATAGCTATAAACCATAGAGCGCATAAGTAGTAGTAGAAATAAATATTAATTTCTACTAAAAATACTTGTAACTAATGTACGGTAAAATTCTGTCCGCCCTGGCTTCGCACGCTTAAAATTCATACAAATCACAAAAAGAGTAACTATGCTAAATTTCAACTCAATCAGGCATTTAGTTTCGATGATCTCGTGATGAGTGGTTGTTTGTTGTTTGTTTCTAATTTAAAATAATGGTGTTACTTATTTCCATATTCCTAGTAGATAAACGTAAAAATATCTGAATATATGTTACAAGTTATATATACATATGTATAAAGTATATTATGTTGTGTATACTCAGAATAGCGTCTATCTCAGAGTTCGCTGTAAATGACTTAAAATATTAACAGAGCCGGCGTTCGTTTGCTTAATGCCCGCTCGCAGCCAGTACGTGTTACTGCCTTCAGACACGACATGAGAAGGTGTTGCTTATAATTTTGACGTTGTAAGATTGCGCCGTAATGTAGGGTAAGGGCTGGTTGAATTGCTGTATTTCCTTAATAGTTTGCATTTACCCCTCGCCGACAATTTGTGACAAGAGCGTGAGCTAAATTGTCGCCTGGAGGAAATAAACTAATTTACTTATACACGGGGTCCGTAAACGCGTTTGTTCAAGTACAAAGTAACTACCGAAGGATAGGTAGAATATTAACTTGAAATAATTACCAGCAAAAGCAGAACTGGAATCTCCCATTTGAAAATGTTTCATTCAAGATGGGATATTAAAAACACTTGTTACGAGTATTTTGTTGAGCACTGAATTGAAAGTAATCATCACCAATTCCGAAATTGCGAGAGAAACCAGCAAAAACTCAGATGTTGTTACTTTTCTGAAAGGAAATGATTGTGTTAATCGTTTAAACTCTTGTATTGTGTAATAGGGGGCCCATCAATAAATCTATTTTTAGGCATTGTTTCTATTAAAAAAACTATGTAACTAATTATTTTCTCCTTAATAAAACCTAGGGAAGCTTCCAGCACACTAAATCACCAGAACCATTCCTTCCTCCAAACAGGCACGTATTGCGCCCTAAATCCTTCTCAACATTACACAGACAATTGCAGCCTGGAAGGCATTTTAATAATGAATTCTTTTACCTGGCACGTACTTATATTATTACTATCATTTTAATGAAGACCGTCATATAATGTTCATTGTGTCGAGATTATCATCTCTAGTATAACTTTCACAAAAGTATTGAATTATATGCTGTTACATATTTTACCAAACAAGGTTTGTGATACAGGATACTTTTCTGTCGGTACCTCAAATGACAGTCTCAAAATTAATACTTTAAATTTACGTCATACTACCGGAGAATTGGGTTATCATGAGTTAATGCAAAATTCAAAGTTGCACAGCTATCATTTAAGTTGACTTAAGCTGCTTCACACGTACCGACTTATTCGACAGGCGTCAATGTTTCGAAGGAAACTGCACTCAGTGTTAAATGTATACGAAGTAGATCGAAAAGGTTACGTGACGAGAACGATTCGAAACGTTTAAGGTTGATTGTTTTATGAAAACATGTATCAAATGGACACCATAGAATTAATCAGTATTAATTCTTTAAAACTCACATATAATACATTAAAATATATAAAATGACGGCGAGACGAAGGTAACAGTGGATTCTGCATCGCTCTAAAATAACATAAATAAAAATTAATATTTTCATATAATGATATTTATACAATATGATATAATTAATGTATTTTTGAAGAGCCGAGATGGCCCAATGTTTAAAACGCATGCATCTTAACCGATGATTTCGGGTTCAAACCCAGGAAGGCACCACTGAATTTTCATCTGCTTAATTTGTGTTTATAATTCATCTTTGTCTATCATTCATCATTCATCATCGTCAACCCGCATTGGAGCAGCGTAGTGGAATATGCTCCAAACCTTCTCCTCAAAGGGAGAGGAGGCCTTTAGCCCAGCAGTGGGAAAATTGAAAGGCTGCTATAAATGCTAAAAAAAAAAATGTATTTTAATGTCTCGAGGATAAATTAACGATAATTATTCGATTCGAGATGTTTCAGTTGTTGGAATACGATCGTGGGTTCAAATTCTGGCAAACATCACTGTAAACTTGCATATTTTGTTTATTATTATTTTATCATTTTGCGACATTGTTTATCCGCCAGCCGCCACTAACAGTAGCAGGAGCAGGAATAAGAGGAGAGGAGGATTTTGCCCAGTAGTGGGATATTTTACAACGAGCACATTTCGAAATATAGCATTACTCACACAATAAACATGATTGCTTTAAATTATTTCGATTCAACAAGCTTTTGAGTAAACATTGCCAGAAGAGGTTTGCAGTACTCGAGGCGCTATCTACATAATGCATAACTATTGATATCCACCACTAGGCTGAGATGATGGAGGCTAAATGCTTGCTTGGAATCTAGTTCTATCCCATTGCCCAATGTTCGCAGTTGAATTGCATTACATTAGACCTTGCTTGCATTCCAACTGCTCTAAATGCAGTCGGGTGAATCTACATATTTAACTAAGATATATATTAGTGAAAACAGTTCCTCTTGCCGGAGTGTAGATCTCCTATATAAATTTTCTCATTTGGAACTAATTATTTTGACCAGGATCCGCATATTTAATTTATAATTTATTCAACAGAACGAAATGAAAATTATGGTGTATGAGAATATTGTTAGTAATATTAAATTTAAATTAGCTTTAGTAAGGTGTAGGTAGAAAAAATATTTAGATGGTCACATTTTAATTTGATTTTAATGTTGTTATTTGGCGGTAGACTATGTGGGTGAGTAGGTGGCACCAGGTGGGTTTTCACAAAGCTCTACCACTAAGTTAATTAAAAAGATTAATATAATTATATTACATAAACAATCTTAACTGAAGATTGCAGGTTACATCCCCGGTAAGTGTCACTGAGTATTCATGCGTTTGATTTATTATTATTATTATTCATTTCGTGCTCTGCGGCCGACGAGAACATCGCGAGGAAATGTGTCTACGTAGGATAAAACTCTGCCACACGGATCCACTATCCCATATTGGAGCATGATGAAAGCTCTAAAAAGCTAATTTTTTTGACTTGAAACTTTGAACTTGAAGGGCTTAATTTTAAATAGAACTTTATTTTTTTTCACATGCAAACGGTTATTCTCAAATCTTAAAAAAGGAATAATTGATTATTTTAAAAGACAGCAATATTTGTGTGCATAATTGAATGATTATGTGATTATTTTCTGTGCACAACACACTAAAACCCATCACATTAAGACTATTTATTTTATAAATAGAGTTTGACGCCGCTTTATTGTCTAAGCGAGTGTGTCCCTGTCAACTTACTGAGCGCTACGTTATCGTAGCATGAACGTTAAAGCAACAGTTTTGTTTCTGTTGACAGAGCCCTCTGTGCGTGTTAATTTTATTGGGGAGCGTGACATTTCACTTCGCTGTCGACATGACGCAGGTCTGCTCGAAGACGGTCACCGGCGGTTAGACAATTGAATCACGCGGACACGTGATTTACCCCTCTTTTTCATTCAGTTCGTTTGAAATATAAAGCAAAATATGCGCTATTTAAAGGTTTATGTAACTTGAGGTTATGACATACAAAACATTTATTTTTATTACGTTAAAGTTTCATTTCATCCTACGAAAAAAAAAAATGTAATTATTTAGTATAATATTTTGAACTTTTAATAATTTTGCGTTATTCGAGACTAATATACTCTTATTTAAAATGTAAGCAGTTTGATTTTATGTACTCAAATATTGTTAAAAATTTCAGATTTAATATTTCCGTATCTGAATACATAAATATACTGAGGAACATTCTCCTGCATGATATCGTAATACGTTTCGCCATAATAATCTCTAGTCGGAGCGTAATCAAATCCGGTCGGGACTAGCGCCCTAATCGAGGCAGACCACGCTCGACCTCCGTCAAATCAACCTAAGAACATGACCTGACTGTCAGAGAGACAGATAACTGCTTAACTTTTTACTTATATAATTTTACTTGTGTAAATATTCGAATATAACACATCAAAAGAATATGATTAAAATTAAAGTAAACTTGAATGAAAAAAAAATTTTCGTTCTTTATTTTGTTCGCCATCAAAAGGAAAATCGGCAAGTCTTATGTTGTCAATATGTTTTGGAGACAAACATTTTAGGAATTAATTTAAACTGTCAACAACTTTTAATAGTGTTTAATTTTATTATTGTTGAATTACTGAAAATTACTAATTGTCGCAAATTAACAACTGTTTTAATAATACTGCAATTCTTAAATTTTTAAACATATTTCTTGTAACATTAAAATATTTTTAAAAATAAATTGCTGACAATTAATCCCTCATCTTTCCGAACTCGTAGCAAATTTTTGACAATAAAAACTTCTCATACTATAATGCTTCTATATCGAATAAATGTTTTAATTATTTTAAATAGCAACAATAAAAATAAATGTAGACAAACCCTTACACAGACGGAATAAATTTTATTATTACGTTATTCAAGGTAAATTGGTACAAGTTACTTCAGGCTCTATATCAATTATTATTTTAAACTTACTCTTAGAAAGTTTCTTAGCCGACCACGTGAGCGAACTTGACAATGAACTTGCAGCTTGATAGTATATAATCTACACGTTCCTTTAATTCAAGTGAGAGTCGAGTTCAAAGTTAGCAACTAATTGATAATAAAATGAGTTGGAAGCATCGAAATTCTTAAGTTCTTCTTCTTCAACTGATTGCATGACATTGGACAACAAATTCGTTTTAAAATACGAACGATTAGTAAAAAATAATAATAATGCAATGTTTTTCAATGTACAATCAGTGTCTTTCGAGAAAATTCACGTTGGCGCGTCGAGAACGCTTAGAACGTTGGCTCTCCGCCTGCTACATATTTCACTACATAAATCATAACTTTATTTCCTCTCGCTCACTTGATAGTAGCTCGAGGCGGGAGGTGTCTTTGAAAAGGCTTTAAGACTTCTCCGCAATACCACAACAAAGGCGTGTAATATTAAATTAGGCGTAGCTGGAACTGTGAGAAGTTAATATCATTTCCTGATGTAAAATATAGTAAACTCAGATTTGAGATAGCCGCTACTTTAAAATCAAACATTAACTTAATTTATCGTGGCTTAAACAATTAGGTTATGTATGCAATGGGCTTTATACATTTAATGATTATAATGACGGTAACGCCAGCTCATTTGAGACGTTTTAAACGGTCCTTCCTGCCAATTAGCGCGCGGCGCGCCTCCAAACAAAAGGAGTGGAGCCTCATGAATTTATTGTTAGGTTACTGGCTTAAGTTATTTAAGTGTTCGCGGAACGGACGTTATTCACGTGCGAGACGCGGCGCAGAATGCAGCTTCCTACGACGATTTATCATGAATCTTTAATTAAACTTTAGCACTGACTGTTCACGGAGACTCATTGTGTCTCGCAATATGCCTGTTATATTGAGTGTTTTGGAACGTTTAGTTATTAAGTTTTCTTAAGGTGAATATCATGAATTTAAGCAAGAAATCAATAAACGGTAACAAAAGACAATATTGGTATTTTATTGATTCTACTTTCACTATTGTTTATCCGAGTAAATTGGAATTTCGCTTTGAAATAGTTTCGGGGAATAGGCTTCTATTTTTCAGCAAATAGTTTTTGAAATCTATTGATAGGGAAATAACAAATGAAAGCAGGAACAATGACGATCGACGACGTGTCGATTGCAAGTTTCATAACACTAGCCCATACATATACCTATGTCCATACATAATTACATACAAAACGCATTAAAATATTTACATGAAAACTAATGTTTTAAACACAACTATATATATAATTATATCGTTGTGCTTATTTCGGCTCGTTTGACTTCACCTGTCGCTCGGAGTGTCACATATAAGCAAGAAAGTCGGTCTAGTATACTCGGTTTGCGAAAACATGTTTTAAACTCAAATGAAATGACGAAGTTCCGAAGTTATTCTCAGTTCGTTTATAATACAATTAAGTGCTTGCGGTTTGTGGATACGATTCAATTACGAACTTTGAGAATATTTTATACCTTCGAGACAAGGATCTGTCAAATTTTATACTAGTGTTTTTAAGAAAGGAATATTATTCAAAAAAGGTTCTTATTAAAAAATAACACATTTTGTCACAGTCATTTTATATTAATTTCTATTTATCATAATATTTCTATATGTGTCATAATACAGTATATGTACAACAATATCAACAATTTTAATACCTCATTCTATACATTTAGGTTATATGCAACATGAGTATAGCTTTGTTTTGAATAATAATTTTTAATGGAATCCATTACAATATATAATATAAAATTGATACTTTCTTAGAATTAATGAATCGATAAGAAAACATATTTTATATTTTTTTTTATAAATTAATAAGAAAGAAATTTAAATATGAAACCAGAAAAAGTGTTTGTTAAACAAATACACAAGTTAATGTCTAACGTCACTACGTCTTCAGTTACAAGAAGTTTTTTTTTTAATTATATTTTTATAGATTTATACATGCTCTTAAATAACAATAATGCAATCAATAGGTCCTTCAAATAATCAAAGTCTAAGAATCTATAAACGACAGAATTTACAATTTATTATAATTCTTTCGTGAATATACATAAACCAAGTCGAACAGTTTGAAATCTTTGCATATACAATATTATACTTGGCAGTTAAAACTGTGATTGTTTTTATAAAACCTTAAACCTTTTTTTTTTTAAATTAGGAAATTAAGAAAATACCCGGTGATATAGCGAAATGGATCCTTCAAATTAACTACACTAAATTCTATCACAACATCGCATACAGTTCAAACTATTAAAAGACAATGCAATACACTGCGGATATTACTTTTAGCCAAATATTATCCTAATTGCGACTCCAAAAAGGCACTAGTTATTATTTATATGTAAATCTGATACGTTTCCAAAATCGTTGTAATTCGAATATACCAAAGACTATTTTTAATATTTTTACTAATTAGTTACGAACAATTTTACAAATGTCTGGTTGCTGCATAATTTCGATAGCTATTTTTTCAGTCATAGTACATCAACCGAATTCATTTCTTTATATTCAAAAAACTTTTAATGTATTTTTCTGTTAATTACGCTTGAAAACTGTAAAAGAGGTTTTTATTAAGCAGTGGAACACTCATTTTTTTTTTGGTTATGTGTTGATAAAGCCAGTTACAGATTCATAAAACAAATTCGGTTGTAAGCCTACAACTTAACAAAAAAATTGCAATTATTTCGTATTAATATATGTAAAGACTTTACATATTTTTAATAACGTCTCGTGATGCAATATTTGAAAGCTCTTGTAAGCCACGAACTCTTTTAAAGCCAGCTAAGCTACAACGCTATAATGAGACAGTGTAATAAGTAAGTATAATAAGTAGTAGTGCTGAGCAAAATAGCAAAAGGAAGTAGTAGCATATTTTGAAACGACATAAAACTCTTTTGCACACTAAAAATTAAAAGTAGTTTTCTTTAAAATTAATTTAAAATTAGAATAAAAAATATAGTGAAATACTATTACAATTGAAATAAAAAAGGAACGTTTTTTACAACGTAAAATTCTACATATTAATAATATTTTTTTTCTTATTATATTATCGTATATATGTCACCGTACAACGTAACATACTACTTACAATTTTATGACGCATTATTTTTCGGTAGATTTTGATCTGTCGGAGTGAATTCATGCAAATAGTAAACCAACCTAACCAAAAGATAAAAACAATTCTCCATTAGAAATGTTTCGATAGTTTACAATCTCGCGAGATAGATTGTAATCGAAAGATATTTACAATTGAACTGTAATATATTTTATACGATAATAGAAAAAAGATAAATGTTATTATTAATATATAGAATTTTATGTTGTCCAATAATAATGGGACTTTAAAATATTTTCATAACAAAATATTTCTCAAATTAAAGATAACTTTTTTATTTCAATACAATTTTATAACAACATTTGTGTAAAAATAATTTGACATACATTTGCGTAGTTTTATGAACAAACTAATAATATATCAAAAAAACTATATATACTATTGCAAAGTCACAATATCTATGTAAGTGATACATTTAACAACATATCCGAGTCAAATTCAATATTTCGTTCTCCCCAATAAACACAAATTATTTATACAACTATAATTCAGCTCCGATTTTTATAATTGACTATATCAAGAAATAGTTACTAGTATCTTCCTACGACGCATAATGTTTAAAATGGTATAATTCAGTACAGTATTAATAAGTTATACATAACAATATTATAGTATATACTATTCTACACACCTTATATGTCTGTTATATATCATCATCGACAGATTAAGCTCTCTTCTCTCGCAGCGCAAACGCCGTGGGGGGGCGCTAGGAACAGTTTTCCGTTAGCACAAGCACATAATTGGTAAATGTTCTGATGATGTGGGTCGTGGCTGTGTGACCCCGAAGGTGGCAACGGTAACGCTGATTTTAATTTCGGCATGTATATATTCGGAGCATCTAATCGAATCTGTAATAAATAACACAGATTTAAAATCTTTAGATTATTTCAATGATTACTAGAATAAATTATCTTAATGAAACTTTGTATCAGTTACATTTATAACGGGAAATCAGACTGACCTACTACACTGACCCAGAACTCAAAACTCAGAACAAAGTAATAAAAAAGTATTTATGTATAGCATTGAGTAACTAATAATCGCGCATACCCAGATGGGTTTGCACAAAGTCCTGGTATATTCATGTTCTACATGTCTGTCCCGGTTTCGAAAAGGCTGATAAACGCAAAAATTAACTCAGGAGTATAAGCTGCCTAATCTCTTGTTAAATGTAATATGAGTTGCTAAAAGCATTCCCAAGTATTTGATTTAACTTATTATGTTAGTCAGCAGACCGGTTAAATCTTATTTCGAAATGTCAAATGTTATTTTGAGTTTCTCGAAGGCTAGTTCCACTATAATTTAAAAATTACAAAAAAAAAGTTACGTTAAGAAATTAATGCTTATTAGCAAATTTGTTAATAAATAATATTGTTTGTTTTCGTAAATTTACTAAAGTTAAAGCTGATCGTGTACGTTAAAATATATTTGAATTAATTATCTATAATTATATTGAGACCAGATCGACAATTATTATTTAAAACGTAAATTAATGGAGCGATAGCAATAACCACTATAAATTATTGTAATGTATTTTCCATTCACTGACACGTTCTCCTTATAGTTCAATATATTTTTAAATTATTAATATTTCTATAAGATAGATAAAAGACATCTCGGTTTCTGGCATAAAATGCTTTGATGGATAGCATACATTATTCAGCAACATGAAGCAATAAAACATAGTTCGGTTCGTGTTATACGCGGGTATCCCTGAGTCAGCTTACCGAACCGGCGATGGAACGCAGGCGGAAGGTGGATAGACAGCTGGCGCTGATGTCACCAGCGCGTGACTCGAGCGCTATGCTTTGCGCTGCATGCATTTCCAGCGATCGGGTGGGTGATTCCAACCTGTCAAGCATTACATACTTATATTTAAAAGATTTATGCCCGGTTACTACATTTAAAAAACATTTTGCTTACGGATAGTGAAATTTTCTATGAAATGTCTCTATAAAATAACATGACGTAAGTTTCGTAGTCTTAAAAATTTATAAGAATGACTTTAGAGGCTTATTATTAGTAATGTCAATGATATACTAGTACTATAGTAATACTCACATTAATTGCTTAGATGGTGGTGCCTTAACAAGTGGCGACTGTACAGCTGAATTGAAAGTAACTCCTGCCGGACTTGCAACGACGAGGTTTTCTGCTCCGATTGATACTGCGTCATGCCCTGCACCCAATAATAAAGTGCCACGGGAGTCCCGCACTTCCAAACGAGCCACGTTGACTTCTAAGCGGTCGTGACCTAAAGTAATAAGTACTTTTAAAAATAAACTATTTAAAAACGCACTTCGTAAATTTCATTGAATCTGCAATTCAAATAATAACTTAACGTATCTCATACAAATGACACCCTTGCTAGCTATACTGAGCCCAACGCAAGAAGAAAAAATAATTCGGTTCAACGACAAAAAAATTATCTATACGTGGATAAATATATGTACATATCTAAAAAGTGTTTATTCAATATGTTCGAGATTAAAAAATACCAATTAAAAAATCTTACCTAAAAATAATCTACTTTGAATCATCCCGAGTGCATCTCGCGTTGACACTGTAAAGTTTCTAGATGATTCGATTGAAATAGGTTGTCCTCGTCGGGATTTTACGCTAGATGCAAACAGCGAGTCCAAAACAAGAGCCTGTCCTAATAATTGCAAGCCGCCCGGCACGATACGAAGTTGTCCCATTCCTTCCTGTATGAAAGTAAAAATCAAACCTCTTTTCCTCATCGAATTACATTCTACATGTTCCTGTAGCTTTGATATATATACATTTTACTTAAAAACTCAAAGTCTAGAAAACTTAGCTTGCGTAACTTGCTTAACTTGGCAAGCACAAGTTTGTTCTAGAAAAATAAATTATGTTACAGTGTAATGTGGATAAATTTACGTATAACGTGTACGTGTACACACACAAATGGTCGATAATCATACATTATAAAATACTATAAGTTCGATAACCGATTATGTAATTGACAATAATTATTCGATATTCTCCGAGATTTGTAAACTCAAAAATAAACAATGAAAATAAAAATACATTACAAAAATATTACAAAACATACTGGCTTATTCTAAACGTAGATATAAAAGTTAGATTTACCGAATTGAAATCCAATACTTTCAAAACCCAGAGCGTCAGCGCGAGATTGATAATCAACATAAGCATGAGCGCCATGACAAGAATGTAGAGACATTTCTTTCGCCAGCCGTAAATGCCAACTTTGAATTGGCTATTATAACTGTTCCTGATCGAGTCCGCCTTTGTATCTCGACCCGCATTGTTGTTGAGGATCGGTTCTGGGGTGATCTTGTCGGCGTAAGGGATCCTAGAAGAAAAATATTGCTTTAAAAATCACGACATTTCATTACTTTCCGTCGGGATAATGGTCTACATTTCAATTTTAAAGCTGAGATTTAAGTTTTCGCTTCAAAATAGATTATATGAATACTTTTATAAAGATTTCAAAATATAAATTAAACATTAACATTAGTCATTGTAAACCTGCGCCAAGCGATCCCGTGCCCAACCAAACGAAACCAACTATCACATCACGCTAATTAATAAATATGTCATACCACATATCATATTTGTTTATATTATGCTTTGTGTTATATACTTTTTATAATATCTGAATGATATATGTAGATATTTGTCTATAAAATAAGAAGTTATCAACAACAACAAATTTACTCATACATTTTATAGTTAAATGTTAAAAGTATCAGTAATGATTTGATCTTAAAAAATCTACCTAGTTGACTATTGGCCTAGAACTTCTTGATCTACTAGAGATACATTTATCCATAAATAATATATACGAAAAAATATACAAATTAGTTACTAGAAATAGCATAAGAAAAACATGAAAATAACATATTTATAATTCGATCATTATAATAGCCGTAAACGGCGGAATTAAATAAACCACAACCACGAGCAACAACTGTATTAAACTTGATTTATACAAGTGTTTTACTTTAATAGTAAATACTTATTTGGTCGAAATACAGTCGTTTCATGCGTATATAGCTAACAACAAAAAATCTAACCAAACACATATTTATGTAATACTCGATATATTTATTGTAATTAATAGAGAACTATTTAAAAAAAAATACTTTATATTACTATGGAGTGTTTTCAGTTACAATAAAGAAAATATATGTAAGCTATTTTGTATCGCTTAAAGATATATATGTACAAGCATTTAATAATTGGTTTAAACAAATTCGATATAGCTTTAAATATGTTTGACACAAGGGAATTTCTCGCTTCGTAGTCGAGATCTTTCGCTCGAACGTTGTTTGAAACACATTTCACTTGCATAAATCATAACTTTATTTCCTCTAGCCCTACTGATCGCAGCAAATCCGGCTTTATGTCGCACACAAGTGTCCTACATATATCTTACAAGAACATTATTTCAATAACATTATACTACTAAAGTGTTCCTTGTTTTTATTTCAAATTAATTTCATATCGTTACTTACAAAAGTTAAACAAAAAAACTTACGTTATAGATTTTCCTTATATACACTATGTATATTATAAAACAACGTCCTCGCAGCCGTGTCTGTATGTCTATTTAAACGTGATAAACTCCAAAACTACCGACCGGATTTAATACGATTTTCACTACACGATATGATTCATAAATAGGCTTTTAGTTTATATTTCTTTAAGGTTTTGTGTGAATTAGCTGATATAGAACCGTAATTGTTGAATATGTCGAAAAAAATTATAGCGACGATATTTTATACCTCCTTATTCTACCCGTGCGAAGCCGGGTCGGGTAGCTAGTGAGAATGTAAAACAATAACAAGTGTACTACTCAACAAAACGTTACAAATACACATAACAAAAAGGATATCAAAGTGTAGTTAACTCTGTCCTTAGAATGGGTGACATTAGTAGCTAATTTACAAGTTTTATACACAGGTAAACTTGCTAATGTGGTTCCGTTCAATAAAATACGACTAAAAATTGTAGTCTCCGCATCAGTCCGGCCGTGTTTAATATATACTAGTCACGCGATGTATTTTATATTTAAATGACTAATGCTACCTTAAAAATCCTTGTAAATATATATTCCAAATAGATAATACGATGAATTGATTTACGTTCGCAAATATTACTGTGAATGTCACGATAATAATCTTAAATATAAAAAAAATAATTATTTTATATTTATAATTACAAAATTTCCGTTTTAAAACTAAAGTTAAATCATTCGTTATACAATAAACGGCATAAATGATTGCAGCTTAAAACATATAAAATCTTTTAAAATAAACCTGGATGAGGTGAATGCAGAATCATATTTCGAATTTATTTTTGTATGGCGTGCCGGGGCAGTGCAGCGGAGCGCTCATTCCCGTGCGTATTATTGGCATTAAAACACGATGTTTTTACTTCCGAAGCGAATGTAATGCACTTTCATATTCATGGATTGACTTTATGGTCCTGTTAAAACAAAATTTTAACGTCTCTTTTTATAAAACCTTTATGTGTTTATTAAACAGTTGACTTGCCTGTCTTAAGATATAGTACTTTTATAGCGTAAATTACAAAACTTCCGTTTTAAGTCGATAACGGCGTTTGAATATTTCCACTTCGTTCTAAAATTAAAATCTGTTTATGATCTCTAGTTATTTTTAATATTGTTTTATAAGTTCTTATTATTTTAAAAAATATATATTTGATAAACAATTTGATTCACATCATTTGGAATTATAAATTTTCTTTCGCTTACTAACTACGATTTATTTTTCTACAAAGATTGTATGTAGATTATATTTATAAAAAACTCTTTATATTTTGATTTAAAGAAAAAATCATATCATTGAATTCATTTATCAACGGAAACGAATATCACATTCGACCGATAAAGATAAAGAAAGGTAAAAATATTATTCGAAGCTTGAATGGAGGACTACATCATATCAATGTATGAGCTTTATCAAAAGGTACGTCGTGAAAGATGCACAAAGAGTTACGAAGTATTTCTAAAACTGGCCACTAGCAACGAGCAGGGTCATAAATTTACTAGGATTTAAACACGACAGGAGCATTGCACGCTGAAAAATTCTAACTCGCGCTCTTTCCGCAAGATGTAGGATATGTTGTCCCCATCGCTTGCATATCAAGTAGGTTAACTTTGATATACGTACGTACACGTAACATTATGTTCATTACATATATTTTGGTTTATCACTTCTTACTTGTCATTACTTAACAGCAAATATTTTCTCCCCAAACTAGTGTTAATATTTGAATAATATTACTGTATTTAGAGTAAGAACTTCATAAGTTTCTTTGTTTATTTATTAATATAATCTGGTTTAAATTTTTGCTTGGTTTCTCTTAAGAATGCAAACATTTCATCAAGTTGTCGGAGCGAATATTTCAGCCGGCTTTTCCTTAATCCTAATACAATAAGAAAGGCTTGGTGCCGAATTGTTCGTACTCGTACGTCTATACTTAACCCTCTTCCTCGATTCCCTCAGATTTATGTTACAAGCAATGTCTCTTGTTTAAATGATGCGTATTTGTGCTTGTTGTGATCACTATATATCACTGCAATGATCGCGTCTCATTATTTAATATATTATAGTTTAAGAAACTATTTGCCAGACACAATAAGAAATTGAATTTAATTAAGGATATTATCTCTTTAAGTGAATAAGTTATGAAAGCAATGTTTCTTATTAAATATTAATTAGTAACATAATATTATTAAATAAAATATAAGTAATTAAATATATTAAATGTTACAACGAAACTACAAATAGGTCAATATTTTCAGTATTTTAGATACATTTATTTTTAAAAGAAAAATAAGTAACGACACTCAGCGAGCGGCTGCACTTTATCTCCGGGTCCAGTCTCCCAACACGTTTGGTGGGTTTAGGTGGCATTAGAAACCAATTACAACAATAATATCGCTTACTTACCGGTAGCTTGCCTTTCCAATTTAACCAATAAACGTACTTTAGCTATTATATAAAACACTTAACCTCGAATTAAAATATATTATTTATATCATAGCGTTATCACGTGGTATTTTATATTGATACACATTTTGGAAATATTATGAAATAACGAAGTTTTAGTTAAATAGACCTTGTATTTAGAAAATAACTTCTATGTAAATAAGTATTATAGTTTTCAAGAAATGTATTTCAAAATGATTATGAATAATATAATCTTATAAATTTATATGATACCCGTAATATTCTTCGGTATTTCATACAAATTAAGCTTAAATAAAAATTTGCATTCAATATATTCGTATATTCTTAGTGAAAAATCTTAATAGGTTCTTATAAGACATAAGAACGTATTTTCCTAAACCACCTAAAGAAACATTTTCATAGCAAATAGCACAAGGTTTCAAGTCATTGTTTGAAGAAAACCTTGTATAAAGGCTACTGCGCTTATTAGCCTACATTGTACAAAGACCTACATTAAAACCTAACAGATATTATAAGCCTATACCGCACTCAAACGAGTTATACATAGTATACGAGTTCCATTCAAAAGAAAATAAATGTCGTATTCTTGTATTACTTTATACGTACTTCGGAATGCTAGAAAACAAGATGACATTAATAAATACATAATGGAGATAAAATGTATAAATGGGGTGGGATCTAATAAATTTTCCGCGCGGAAGCGTAAACGATGTACGTAGTAGCACGTAGCATCGCAGCGACGTAGCTCGTAGCCCGTAGCCCGTAACGTCCTAGAGGGAGGCGCGTGCCACAAATGAGGCATATTAATCATCTCCATCACAGCGACTGACTTCGTAGCTACCCAGATATGCCTTAATAGGACCTGTTCCTTTTACGAAAATATTATTTGTAGAGGCTTTTGCTTTAGAAGATTTGGAACTTTCCGTAAAAAAAAAAACAAACTGAAAAATAACAGTTTTTTTTTCTACCTATTTATATTCAATAAATATTATAAAAATTCTATTGTTGCTCTTATATCACGCTTCCCGCAATATAATTATAATTTGTAGCTAAACAACCCTACATCGTTGTTCGCCGTTGTCACGCTTTAGTACTTTGCATTGCGTGAAATTACTGACGTTTTATATGAAAACCGAGGTAGAATAGTTGAATAGTGACTGTGTGTGCTAATTGAGCGTTTCACCGCCCGCCGGAATGCGCGGCCGCTGCACATTCGTTAGCAATATTCCACTAACGAACCAAACTAATAGCCATTAAGTTGAATAACGTAGCACTTTGCACTGTGAATACCATACAAGTGACACATGATGCCTGATCTCTACAACTTATTAATTTCGTCTCGTTAGTAAAAATCAATAACATAAGTATAAAGCCTCGGTCACACTTTTGCGATGTTAAATATTTCAATGATACATCCGATTATGCAAATCTAAGAGTTTTGTAACTTTATATCGCAGGATTGTTTATGACATGATTTAGTGTAAATAATAAGAATTCTGAAACAATTGCATGCCGATTTAATATTAGCATGCAGAATACAACGCAGTGCCGTTATGGATGCCGTAAATCATGTGCATTGAAATCTTCTTCCTTCGTGTCGACAACTATCGTCGAAACCGAGGATTTGAATGGATACAATGTACTCGTATAACCAGTTAAAATCGCTATTTTACCAATGTCAGCTACTGATAGACACTTACGTATGTTTTACATTATTTATTTTATTGCCTGATAAATAATTAATTGAACTGGATGGTTAATAATTGATACAGTCTCCCTTAAAATCAAAATATTAACCTCACCACGGCACGGCATTATATCTAACAGTATTTAGTGATTTTTGTATATATAGTAAACCTACCAAAAGTTTCTCTAGCAAATTTTCATCGAATTGCCTTCTTTTTAGAGAGATCAAAGTGACCAGTTTGACTATGAATGATTCTATTGTAAAGTTCCAGATTTCATTTATGTATTATAAATGTAATTTTAATAATTAACCGAAATATTTTCTTAAATAACATTTAATTTATAATTATTTATTATAAGACTATGCAAATTCAACCCTATTTTGGGAAAGTAGAATTTTTTGAAACAAACGAAACTACTATTACTATTGTTCATTTGTAATCAGTGCTTATTATTTAGAGGTAAAATTTACTTGTATGTCGGAAAGAATTTTTTAAACTACTGAGCTGATTGTAAATATTTTCCTGCTCATAAATAATTATGATTTAATTAGTGACCAAAACGTAATGTAACATTATTTAACGATACTTGATAGGAAAGTGTTGAGATCAAAAGATTCGTACAAATATTATATTCAATTAAAAAAAAAACAAATATCACGTGTTTTTCATCAATAAAAAATATTCTACACATATAATATATTGGAAAAAGTTATGTGTCTGTACAGTGCAAATTGACTGATGATAAATGGATACGGGAATAGGGATAGGTAAATATAAATGGGTGGAAAGGTTACTAAGGTACTGACATACCTAGGTTTGTGTGTGGACTCGCTGATTGTTGAATGATTAATACATTACTGATATTAGCAACAGTTGCATTACCGGTCAAAAATTTTCTATTGTAGATATTATTGGATATTTATAGAATTTATAATACGGAAGTATCAGAAAGGGTTGCACAAAGTTTTAGTACGAGTCAATCAATAGTTATGGTGTCATTTTCGAAAACAAATCAACGAGACCCGGTTAACGAATAGAGTGCACGTGGCCATGTTTGGTACGTGATAGCACGCATCGCATTCACGTGTTTCCCAACTTATATAATCTCATCAGAACTATATTATGAATACGAAATCATTTTGTCAGTGTATTAATTCTCATTTATGCAATATAAAAGCATTGTTCTTATACATTGATATGGTCAAAGTAAAAACTACCATATAAAAATATACCATGAAAATGCATTCATCTTGATGCAAACTCGTATGGATAGATAACATCCACTCACTCATGAATTCTGGCGCCAAAGAGCTATACTTAGTAGTGTTGTACGGGCACAAAAGACATAACATCTTAGTTGCTAATAGTTGGTGGAGTTATAAGGAATGGTAAATATTTCTTACAGACCCAATGTATATATATAGGCGTTAGTGACTCCTAAACGTCAGTTGCCCCTTTTACCATTCCGCCTACTTATTACGTAAAAAATACAGCTTAATGTTTGGACCTGAAAAGAACCGGTGAAAAAAAAACTCAGCTTTTATTGTATAAAACTTTTCAAAAGCTTAAGATTTTCAAAATGATTATAAAAATACCCAGATGGCGATCGTTCAATTCCCCGTATATATGTAAACATATTTGCTTCAGTTTATTTAATATGTACAGCCAACTACATCATTAAAACAAATCATTCTTCTTCCAACTTATTATTTAAAATAAACAAAGATGATAAGAAAATAGCAGTTACAAGAACTAGTATTCAATAAGGACCGAGTATTAAGGAAATATCAGCAACAAGTTTTAAGTGGAGCGAAGTGGTCTATCATGGGCATTAGCTTTGAACACAAGTTTTATTTAATAGTCAGTCCGGATAGTCTGTATTGTCAAGAGTACAGTATAGAATACAGAGTATACAAAAATTTTTGTGCAAGTCCATAATATCCTTAAAATAATTAATTAATGAGATTATATTTATGTAAATTATTATTAAAACTGTTAGACTGATTCAACACCGTCAAGCTAAATTATAGCCTAATAAATTGTATGGACATAATTTAAGACTCAATTGCTAGGTTGTACCCACATTTACAGGTGATATTAATATATATAGTGTTAAATATTTGTTTAATTTTAACGAAAATGTAACCATACAAACTATTATTAAAGAAATCTGTGTATGTCCGGTATTCATATAGAATGGATAATGAATGGAGAATGGAAATAACATACAAAACTCACTATAATTATTTAATATATAATATAATCTCTATTTTATTATATATGTAGGTAACTAAAGTATTCACTATACCAAGGGCGTAAAGAACGCATACATTTAATTGATAACCTTTATTCATGCTAATAAAGAACAAACAAACAAACTAACAAACTTCGCCAATATAATATATTATTAATATATAAATATTTTTTAATTGCGTCCTAAAATCAACAAACATTTACATTTCATTTACATGACTAAAATAACATGTATAGTTTCAGATTCAAAGGAGCCATTATCTTAAGAAGCAGATTTTCTAATAGGAAAATATAAAAAAATATATTTGGTAACTTAATGTACTTTCTCTAACAAAAAAGAATATAAATTAATATAAAAACACATCAATTTAAAGTATTTTTTTTATCTCGCTTTCAGAATTGAAATGCAATTCGTATTTATAATTCCGATGTTAGTTCACTATATCTTTAAAACTAAAATCCGAATATCTGCATTCACTTTTGACATGTATATATTTATTATTATCATTGTTGAAGAGAAATCGCTGTGATTCAGACATCATTCTCAATGGCTTTTGCATGTTGCATTTCATACACGGTGCAAGCTCAACTCGGCTAATGCTATATTTTTAACATGATACGTTATAACCGTCTCGAAAGTCTAACTTGCAAGTGGAAAATATTGAAAACTTTGTAAGTTCTATATTTACTTTTCAATTTAGAGCTTTCAAGCTTTTTTAGGAAATTACTAATTTTAATCGAGTCTATTATTATGTGCGTCTTTTATATATTTTTAATAACTTAATTGATATAAGTGTTGTATTTGATATCGCTTACCGAAATAATTTTGTAAATTAAGTTTGTCATTTATGTTTACTTACAGTGACCAATAAAACCTTTGTCAGCAATTATTTCCCAGTAAATTCAGACAATATTTGTCACTTTATTTAAAAGGTTTCTTGTTATTGCAATAGCTTATTGGTACTGCGGAAAGCAAACAAAATTATTCATGTACATACATTCGAGCGCAATACTTATGCACCTTTATATTTCCTGATATATACAAAATTAACTATCAATTGAAATTAATATAAACTACTTCAATATTAGTTTATCTGGTAAATTTGGAATATGTTGTTAACTTATGGTTGTATTTAATATATGAGTTCACTTAAGTTTAATAGCAAAACAAGGTTTATCGATTATCGCCCGTCAATCTATATATTCATTCATGGAAAGCAAAATCTCATTATTGCATACCCCATTTAAAAAAAAACAATTATAAATAATAATAATGTTGTCCTGTCGATTTCGGCTGCGGCGGTCCATCTCAATGGAAACTAGCCAACTACGTAGGACATATGCAGAAAGTGCAGTGTGTGTGTACACACACACTTCTGCACTTTCGCCAATGACAGACACAGATTCGTTTCTGTCAATCTTTTCTCTCACTCTCATAATCCAAATCGATTGCAAATCGACCGGTAACAGTTCAAGCGCGTCACCAACTGCTTTACACAAGTGTACACAATTCCAACTAAGTGGACTTAAGTGGATGCAACTGAGTTTTTTTCGACTTAAAAAGCCACTAGGCCTAAACAGAACTACAGAGAAATATTAATCATTCCTTAAATCGCCAATGTGGCACGAAACTTTTGAACTAAGATGTTAATATCCCTTGTGCCTTTTTACACCGGCTCACTCACCCCTAATACTGGACCACAACAATACTTAGTATTGCTGGTTGGCTGTAGAATATCTGAAGAGTGGGTAGTAGTTAACCAGATGGGCTTGAACAAATCCCTACCACCAAGAAAACTTTGACTTTTGTTTCTTATATTATATACACATAAACAGTAGTCTTGTGTATTACTAAAAAAACCAAGATGGCCCAGTGGTTAGAGCTCGTGAATTTTAACCGATGATTGCAGATAGAAATCCAGGGAAACATAACAGAATTTTTCGTCCTTAGTGGTAAAGGAAAACATTACGAAGAATCCAGGGTATATTGGACAAAACCGCTATACGTGTATGCACCAATCCGTATTGGAGCATCGTGAAAGCTCCGATCCTTCTCTTCGAAATGAGCCTTAGCAGTGGGACATTTGAATGTTGTTCTTAATAACATTATCACTGTTTTAATAAAAAGCAACCGATTCCTTTAATTAATTAAAACAATAAACTGGCGACTTAAATGAAAGACGATATGGCTGGAAAGAATGTTATTTGCGAGATGACGTCTGACAAAGAAGTATGGAAGAAGAAAACGTGCTAGCACGCGTCACGCAAATTAGGATGAAAGGAAGATGATGACGAGGACTTAAATGACACAAAATACAACAAGTAAAAACAATATTCTTTGGTAAATTTAGGCAATTAAAATTAACAAACAACTAAAGATCTATCACACTTTATTTGGACGAATCGAAAATTAAAAAAATTAATAAAAATACGATGTGTAGAAAAAAGTATACGTACTGTGTCTTTCATAGCATCAAATACGCATAATCATTAAAGCCCGGAAACGAGAGTACTTATTTATTTTACAATATTTATTTTTGCCGTATGATTTCTGCAGACTTTAACAGATCGTCTTTGAAGGGTTTGTTTGTTTAATTGGACAGGTAAATGTCTTAATCACCAATATGATAGCGAGAACTAATTCACCAGCAAAAGCATCTCCAATCAGGGATAGCGTCAGACAGGCGGTCGGCCGTAAAAACAGCCAAATCATGCAGCATACACACTACGTCGACCTAAAATAATTGAAATGAATCATATTGATGAGATTTGGAACAATTATATATTTTTTTAATGTATAACGCGACAACCATAACTTCTACGTCTCGCAAGTTTCCTTAAAAATCTAAAATATATATTATTGATTATTATTTGCATCTCAAATTTTATATAGCTCTTACGGGATAAGAAACCTGATAGATAGGATGACTGTAAATTTTTGTCGGTACCAAAAACAAACTTAATTATATAACCGGAAATAATCTTCAATATACTCACTGTATATATCAAACATAACTCTTAACAATGTACCAATATTATAGAGATTAGTTTTATTGGTTTGTTCCTGAGTCTCATAAAATCACTCGTAGTTTATAATTTTTGGACGAACATAGGCTGTAGAGGACATTCATTTGTTGCGTACTTTTTTGAGATCTAGCATATGCAGAATTGGCAAATAAACTTTCTAACTGAATGCAGCCAAAACTATAAAACATACTTAAACATGACAAGTATGTAATAGATAATGACAAGATAATGACAAGTAGAGGCAATATATCTCTCTGGCTGACTCGATGTTTATAAGATGGCGGGACTCGAGGTCCTGGGCTAAAATCCGATTGGACCAATGAAAAGTTTTTAAGTTTTTCCATAAAAAAATCGTATATCATTTGTTATTTATTTGTATAAAGTCGGGAAGAGCGGCCATATTCATACTATGATAATTTAATAAAATTACGCAATTAGATTCATTGAATCGTTTTCAATGTAAAATAAATTAATGTATTTTATCTTAACATTTTCATGCATATACTTGAGAGGATATATTTGCATTATTATTCAATAATTTCGTTAATTGTACAATCTTAGGTCTATACACACATTCATACCCGTAGTTCCACGAAGAGCAATGGTAACTGAAGTAGACGTTTATCGTCGGATTTAATAATGCACCAACCCAAGAATATTGGGCTGGCTAAAAGTGGAACACAGAGTACTATCAATAGACAATGAACGTGTAGTATTTCAATTAAGTTTCTCATAACATGTGTATGACACAAGGCTAACCTGTATAGAGAGATATGGGTAGGAAATAGGCACAGGGCGTCATGTCCCGGTTAATACCTAGCCCGAGAGACGTGTCGGGCCGGCTCAGCGAAACGTCAAAGGCAAATTGAAAATTAATTTATGCTTGCAAAATTTCATAAAGCTTTCGCAGATTGTAAATCAGTCAACACGAATATGCATGTGCAAGTTTAAGAGCGAAATTTACCTGAAAAAAGTCATATTTAAACTAACGAAACAAATTGATACGGATTCATTTTCTTTTTTTTTATATATATAATATGCAAACTTCTCATGTTATACGTATAATGGTTTTTTTTTTTGAAAAAAAAAACAGTTTGTGTGCAGCTGTTATATTTAATTTTTAATATCAAATTAATTGATTATTAATTATCGTTAGATCCACTCACATTAATTAAATATATAAGTATATCAAGTATATGTAAATGTAGTTGTCGAAAACGGATACATAAAAAGAAAAAAAACAATTATAATACCAACAGAGACATTTTAGGAAAAAAAAAGAACTTAATAAAAGTTAATCTTCGTACGTATTAATAATGCCTCCAGTTGTCGTTTTTATTTATATGAAAGTTGAAAGTGAAACATAAAATTCGAAATATTTTGTAATCATGTGAATTTCTAATTTTTCCACTGCTGGGCTAAACGCCTCCTCTCCCTTTGAGGAGAAGGTTTGGAGCATAACATAACATGTGTATTCCGCCAACCCAAATTGGAGCAGAGTGGTGGAATATGCTCCAAACCTTCTCCTCAAAGGGAGAGGAGGCCTTTATCCCAGCAGTGGGACATTTACGGGCTGCTAATGTATGTATGTGAATTTCTAATACTTATGTAGCAGATAAAAAGTTTTAAGAAAAAACGCAATTGAATTATTTTTCATTTACGAATTTTTTTTGTTTTTTATTTTAAATCTGTCAAATTTTATTATGCCTTTTTTATTATGGACCTACTTTGCTAAAACAATTTACTGCACGTCATTAGTCCAACTGGTGAAATAAACATGTGAGAAGAAAATTTAATATGTTTATTAAAGTATCTTGTTAAATAACTGAAAGATCTATATATAATTATATGAATATGTGGATGTCAATACAATGAGTAAATTTAAGTAGCATCAATATTATCTGTATTTAATAATACTTCTTACGGTCGCCTCATACCTCTTCGTCTTTAAGATTTTCAAGATGATCTGACATCTTTCGTTGATTTAGGTTGAATAATTTTATATCATGGTAATTACTCAATCTTGAGATCGATTAAAAAAAGTGATTTGGGTTTAATATTATAAAATATACTTGACAATAACATGTTTAGTAATGTAAAGTATAATTGGTACTAAAAATGTATGTGATACATAAATGACCCAAATTTGTATATGCTAATTTTAAAGCGAATCAAAAGTAAAATAGAAGTCATAACGATCCGTGGTGAGGCAATAGAACTGAACGCACTCGCGGGAGGGTTCTAGAAAGAGTCGTAAATACAGACGCCTCTCACTTATAAATTAGGATCATAAAGCAGTTGCCGAAGTTTGTTGGCGTCACGACGACCATAAAACAACGCTTACGTCTAACGGGAATACGCTTGTCTACCCCCTTCGCAATCTTTCAATTTACTCGAATCGCTCCTATAATTCATATTCCATATTTGAATGCAAGTCATGTTTCGAACACGTGGATTTTAAGATAAAATTACCCAGAAACAAATAAGTGCAATTAATTACAATAAGTCTTAGGAGTTGCTTGACCTTAATACTTTTTTAATTTACTGAAAATACTAAGAGTTGCAAATGGACCATGATGTTAAGTGGTTACCACCGCCTATAGACATTGGTGCTGTAAGAAATATAATTATCCATCTCTCACATCATTATGCTTTACCAACCTTAGGAAGTTAAACCCACCAAACCGGAACAGAACAATACTAGTATTACTGTTTGGCGGTGCAATATATTATTATTGGGTGCTACCTACTCAAACAGACTTGCACGATAGTGGACTACCACCAAATTACTTTGTACACTAGCTACACTGAGTATTACGCAAGTAACCTATGCGATATTCCAGGCTTATAATATATATGTGTGCCAAATTTTATTTAGATCTGTTCAGCCGCTATGGGTTGATTGAGTAACAAAAATCCTTTCATCTAAACTTTATAATTTAGAACATTTGTAACATTACAATAATTTATAGAATGAAATACATTTGTAACTGTAATTGTACAATATTTAGAATTAAGATGAATTAATTACCTGAGCATAATAGATAGTAATGATATAACAATAAATAAATAAATATAATCAAATAAAACAAAGTCGTTTTTGTTCGTATCTGTATTTAGAAATGCCAATAAATGTTTGTCAATATTTTGTACCAAATTGCTGTAATGTGCGTTTTATCCAACAAAAGCTATTTTCGTACACTTACATGACTAAGCTGGAAAAGCCTTCGGATATACATGAAAATAATGAACCAGAAAAAAATTAAGGCCTATAAAAAAGTAACCAACAGACTTTGTTTATCTTCTAAGGTACATAGTACCATAATATTGATTTTATCTATTACAAATTAGATAAAATACTATAGATCATTTGCGAAGCAATACTGTCTAATTCAATATCGATCCCTATTCTGATAAATATGTTAGTTACAATTAATATAGATTAAACTTGTCTTTTACATAGTGTAAATATTCCAATAAATACCTTATAAGATAATGTTGTCTTAGATTTTCGCGATTATTACACATTGAAATAAAACTAGTTTTTAACGGATTTAATCGCGTTCGTGGTCACGACGAACACTGCAAAGTGCTCGAAACGTCGGGATGTTAAAATAAAAAAAAAATAATAATAATAATTAATATACGCGATTAAATCCGTAAAAAACTAGTTTTACCTTATAAGATATTGCCATTTTCAAATAATGGGCAAAGCAAAATTCTTAAAATTGAAAATATCCAAATTTGAATCTATAAGCTGTAGACAGATTTTTATTAAATTATAATTCCAACTAATTGCGTGAACAAAATTAAATCATGCTCTTTCTAGACTTAATTAACAAAATGGTTTTGGCTACTACTTATAAAATAAAAAAAATAATACCTTTTATTTCATACTCATACATTAAGTTACTTCTCATAGTCACGCGCTATTGACTATGAACAGTAACTTTCATCTACACCGGACACATTTTGGCATTGTATGGTTTTACATACAACCTCACATTCAAACTTTTGACTCACTTTTGTTTAGTTTTTAGTAATTACTCCTTAGCCTAGTAACATAAAATAAAACTATTAAAATTAATTTCTTAGAAAGAAGTTCCTTTTATTTCCATAAAATTGCACTCGGCCATTGACACTTAATCAAAATTTTCTTACACATATACATTCACAATTTGTAGTTAAAAGCCTCATCGTTGTAGCTCTTACAGGGCTGCACTCTTTCATGGAATCGCCATTAACCGTCAAAGGCTTACACTCCCATGCCTCTGAAAGTAACGCCATTGGCCCTGCGCCTCCCCCCGATCATGTAGGAATGCCACTCTATTGTCAGAATAAAGAAATATAAAGCGCATGTTTTTGTACACACTTGTGTTGTGCACTATAATATCATCTACACATAGGGCTCGTTCTTAAAATTGACCGACCCGTTGAAGAATATCCGTAATAATATAAATGTAAAGAGGTTTATAATATATTTTAAATGCATTGCAATTAAATTTTAATATAAATCCTATATTAGTAAATAATCTATTTCCAATATTATGTATTCTGTTATAATACACTGATGCAATACATCAAAGAACATAGCTGAAAACGGGGTGTGAATATGAATCAAAATTTCATATATCCGTGCCAATTTTCATATTAATTGCGTTTTATTACGGACAAAAGTGCTTGCATCAAATTAGTTATGTATGTAAAATAATGTTGTTAAAAGGAGTAATGGCATTTCATTAATTTAGTTCCAGCGGTGAAACATGTTACCACATTGGTAGCTGCGCACATAGCGACCGAGAATACAACCGACTATATCATTAAAATATACTAAAATGTTAAAAATAAATGGTAAATAACGAAATGTGAATTTCATTTAACTGTTACTGACATTTGTAAAAGGACGGAACATAATAGCGTTACGAATAAATGAGACGTGTTTAAACTTCTCTCAGTATTCCATTAATTAAAGTCCGATAAATTGAAACGGCGAATTATTATTTCAACAATTTCTTTAAAATCCGAAACATAAGATTACTTCGAATCTATTTATAAAATCTCAATAGCTAATAATATAATTCTTAACTCATTCTTAAGTAAAACCTTTAAAAATGGAGGTTCTGATCACCTAATGGTTTTATTAATACAGACGAGAGTTTAACTGATCGTAGTGAGATCGTAAAATCGTGTGGAAGTAATTCGCGAAGGCAAGTTTGCCGCAGACGCTTTACTTACAGCACTTGAAGTTAGTTGGAGCAAAAGTTGCCCGGCGCTTGTCCCACTCATAAAGTCAGCAACGACAACTTAGTCACTTTTGCATGCTCTTAGCTACGACCAGATATGTAGTGATTAAAATGTACTCCAAAATATTAGAATATCATAAGTTACTCTAATGTTTTAACTGACCTAAATATATTTTTCACAAATTAAACTGTATTTAATTTAAAAGTGTTAAAGGATTTTTTATAAATAATCAAAGTGAGTATTTTGTAAAATCATACTTAATGGAAAGTTAAAAATATTCCTTATACTTTGAGATTATAAAAGTGCTTTACCTAGTTCTATTTTTAAAGGTGAGAAGTATGGAACGTTCATTAATTTAAAAAAAAAAATGAAATAATTTTAGAGAATGTTAAAGCGAATTGCCGTACCGCATTAAACTTTTAATTGCATGCACTGCTTAATATGATTTCTTCGTCTAAGTGCAGAGTGGTTAAAAGAAATAAAAATAAATTCACCTTTAGGTATACGCTCGCTTTACGTCAGGAGGTATGTAAGGTGCGTGTAAATTATTCAGTCGATACGAAGCTTGCTCTCTGGGGCTTTGGTCGGAATACTAACATCTGATCCGTGATTGTGCTTGATAAATCTCTTTCGATCAGGAGACTCATTCGCGCGTCTTTCTTTACGCGCATAAATCAATATTATTTACATTTGTTCTACAAGGCTTACATAATAGTTTTTTTTTCTAGTACTTTTTTTTAAAACATTTAAAATTTTGTTTAATATCTGTATAAGTATTGTCTCGAAAAAGGGTGAATTTGAACTAATTATTTTTTAATTTATATAATAAAAATCAAAATATTCTTTATAGGCTTAATCAAGTAGGCTCATAAGAGCATTTATGAACCGTTATGTAACACTGTTGAATTAAATTGAAAGCTACCACCGGTTCTGAAAGTAGATTCTACAACGATTCTAGAATTTAATTCTATTGAATAAGAAGTTATTTGTGTTTATAATTCATCTCGTGCTCGGCGGTGAAGGAAAACATCGTGAGGAAAATTCACCGAAATTCTGCCACATGTGTATTCCGCCAACCCGCTTTGGAGCAGCGTGGTGGCATATGCTCCAAACCTTCTCCTCAAAGGGAGAGGAGGCCTTTATCCCAGCAGTGGGACATCTACGGGCTGCTAATGCTAATGCTAAAGAAGTTATTTAAACAAGTTGTAGAAATAAACTGTATTATTGGTAAAGTGAAGAGTGAACTTTTAATATCCCGGCTAAACAAAATCATATATTTCTTTATTAAAAAAAATAGTGTAAATTAAAAAATACATTATATCTTTCTCTTATTTCATAGTGCCCTATTAAGTCATAAAAGTTATATATATATTTTTATAAGAATATTTACGTGAACATTTCAATAACAAAGCTACAAATATAATGATTTAAGCGTTTTGTTACCCTTAAATTTACCAACTGATTATGTTGTTTTTAAATAAAAAAACAATTATTCATTTTGCTAAAAAAAAAATTCGCATACATATTTCAATGTTAGTATAAATTATTTTTGAGCCTAAAATTTTAGAAATGGCAATGCCACATGTTTTATAGCTGTCACAAATAATGATTTGTGCTAAAGATAAAAGTAAAATAGTCTCGTACTATAAATAAGCATAGTGATGTAAATAAAAATACAGAATATTATTTAACGACGAAATTAACAAAGGTATAGTTTGTTTGTTTTTTAAATATTTTATTTGTTGGTTAAAGCAAATATGTGAACTTCTCATATTATTCCTCGTTTTTCAAAAATACATTTTAATTATAAGATGAGATAAAAAAATGCTTTAAAAACTTTTTACTACCAAAAATTTTTTAGCCAATATCAGTCCATTCAAAGGGGGAAAACAAGGTGGGAAATGAATAAATCACTAATATTTACTATAAAAATAAGATAAATATCTCTTAAACTTTAGTCAGCGAAAACAATTACAAATATCCAAACCCACAAACTAATTAATGATTATTTAAAACTGTAATATTTATTATTAGCGTATCTACGCTTGTTTGAAAGTGCTAATCTGAAGTTTTGCGAGTACAATTTGAACAAAAACCTTGACGCGGTTCAGCTAGTAAAACGAATAAACTTAATTACATCATTGAACATTACATATTAACAAATATTGATGTTCGTAGCACTTTTAAAATCATAAAAAATATGAAATAATAAATGTACGGTATCAACCTGTATAGTACGAGTACGTTCGCATTGTCGCTCCGCAAACAAGCCGCAGTGAGTGGGTACGTGACGTGCAGTATAAATTGCGACGTTCTAGCTGAAATCAACTGAATGTCAAACGAATCGAATCATTTTATTATTATACAATATTGACAAGTCAAAAGTGTTCGGGGATGCAATCAAATATTATAATTAGCACGTTACAAATTTCAACGCCTGCCGCTGTTTGAACGTGAACTAGTTTTTTACTAATTAGACAAATTTAATATTATTATTGAAAACGTATTTTAGATGAGATTGTTCAATTTTCAATATTATGAATAGAATGATTTACACGTTGATTTATAAATTTGACTGTAAAAGGTTAACGTGTAGCCGGTTTCTCTTCAAGATTGGTGAGGATATCAGCAAAACTGCAATATCCTCCCTCGTCGAGTTTGTGAGTAATCAAATTAACCGCCACTGAAATGATTTCAGTGATTCCAAATATTTTAATTGACAAACAGAAATTTGGGCTGAAAATAGCGTTTAAATTGTGCTTGCATTTACTGAATTTTAATGCTATGAATGAATATAATATTGGAACAAAGTCAAAAGTCATTCATTTATTTTGACTTATTATAACATCAACGGAGGATTAAAAATGTACCAATATTATTCATAATTGAAATAAATATCTATACATCGTTTTAAAATTGAAGCTAGTTCATGAATTCGACGAAAACTACTTTTTGCATTAGCATTTTAGCATTAGCAGCCCGTAAATGTCCCACTGCTGGGATAAAGGCCTCCTCTCCCTTTGAGGAGAAGGTTTGGAGCATATTCCACCACGCTGCTCCAATGCGGGTTGGCGGAATACACATGTGGCAGAATTTCGTTGAAATTAGACACATGCAGGTTTCCTCACGATGTTTTCCTTCACCGCCGAGCACGAGATGAATTATAAACACAAATTAAGCATATGAATATTCAGTGGTGCCTGCCTGGGTTTGAACCCGAAATCATCGGTTAAGATGCACGCGTTCTAACCACATTAAATACATATAAATATTTAAAGAATTTACATTTTAAGAGTTCGATTTTCATTATCCCTTTTACAAGTACATGACAAATAAGATTTATAAATTTCATCAGTATATTATAGTAATAACAAGTATAACAAGTCTTCTAACTTTGAGTAAGCAAAACTAATTTTAATCAAATACAGAAAGTGAATACCTCTGTGACGATATATCTGCCATGATTAATATTTTAGAAAAATGTTTTCGCTTTTGTAGAAAAACATCTCTTATATTTTTGCACCATTAATATACACATGTTTAAGGTACCTACCCTAACTTTCTATATATAATAAACTGAACAGTTCTCCATATTTTTAAATCAAACTGATACATTTAAATTGTATTCCCCAGTCAGTAGCGCCCCCAGACACCACTCTGCCCATACTTAAACTGCCAATCATTTATCGCTAATCTATCGCGGGACGTACGTTTTTTAGCTGACTTCAAAAAGAAGGAGGTAATTAATTCAACCATATTTTTTGTTTTTGTTACGTTATGTTGTTTGATGGCTTCACTAGTTATAAAAAAATGTATTTATTTAAACAGTAATTTATCTATAGAAAGTTCAAGATCAAAGATAATATACGAGTGAAATAAGAATTGAATTATAGGTCGATTATAAATCTTCTATCAATACTTATAAACCAACCTCCTTTTTTTGTTGTCGGTTAATAACATGATTCAACATCGCCGAGCTTCAACTATTAAAATTGGGGGGAAATATTAAATTAATATTACATTAATTTAAGACCTATACTCCAATGTGGTATATAGGTTTTAAATTAATGTAATATTTTAAGTTAATCGGTAAATATATTCAACTTCCACGCGAGCAAAGACGCAACAACAGCTAGTCTAATATAAATTCAAAAACTACCCGTAACGTTGGTATTGTAAACATTTTTTTTAAGTTTTTAGTTTTAGTATACTCTTAATAAGTTTTTTTTAGGTACTATTTTTTTCACGTTTTATTTTTGACTAACCTCTTTTTTAAGTTTTTTGAACGTACCTGACGTCCAGTGTAGTAGTCGTTTTTGCATAAATAGAATAAAATAAACGATATACATATATATCCGTATTCTTTGAACGTAAGATGATTTGGCTGAATGTCATTCAGGCCGCTTATTAAAAGCACCGTTTAGTAAAGTGGCTAGGCGTTTAATGTTTATGTTTAATGGATGGCTGATTAAGCTATTTGCCTGCAACATATATACATAGTTTATTAATAAGTAAAATATTTACTGATTTGTTTCGATTTGAATATACTTTAAAAATCAATTAGAACTCCATTGGTAAATACACAGAAAAAATCAAAAACTATTGTGAATATTGCAATATTAATTAAAAATGAAACCATATACTTTCAAAGGCCGAGACGATCAATGATACGAACCTCCCAACAATTTTAAAATAACTAAATCACCAGTTGCGTGTCTTTTCATAATTATGTCTGAAAGCTATACAATTACTATAGCTTTCATAAATACCTTTCATTCGGGTTTCATTAAGAAAATTGTTACCTTTAGTAAAAGTTTTCTTCAATTGTATTATTCGAAAGTCGATCACTAATGTAGTTCATCTAACTTACTATCGTTAGCCTATTTTCCCGCTGTTTAATGAAATATATTAGTAACAACTAATATAATTTATTATGTTTCCGTGTTTTAAGTGTTATTCCTGTAGAGCACATAAAATTTACATAACTTATTTGCGCTAGAGGTGCGTCGGCTCGTAAATCTCGCGACAAGGGGATTTCTGTTTGTGAAGTTTCTTTTTTATTTCCACTTTATCTGTGTATCGCAAAAGCCTGTGAATACTCCGGCGCAACTCGGAAACCCGCTTAACTTCAATAAATCAATTTGTACACTTACCCTTACTTATACACTCGGAGCGAACCAAGTTTTGAACGTGTCGCGACCAACTGAATAAAAATGTATAAAATTATGTTTTTACAGTGAAACATATATTGAAACTTCTGGACATTTATCAAATATTTTTTTTAATATTAGTCAATATTTAAAAATCCTTACATATTTTAAGTAATTATAGACATACTGAGTTAGTTATCATATCATTTATACTCATTGTACACTATTTGCCTCCTACCTACCTATTATACCTATGTACCTATTATATTGTTCTTTAAATGCTTAAAAAATGCTACGATGATATGATACGGATTTATACAAATTCAATTCCACTAACATTTACTGTCAATCTGTCCTACCAAAACAAAGCAAGTGTACTAATAATTAAATATATACACAAACATATAATTGAAATGAAGTATGTTTGTTCAGCAAACGTCAAATTAAATTAGATCCACGTATTCGTCTTACTGACATGTCCATTTTACATCACAAAGTTAGATGCGCCTGTCGTTCTATTTTAAACACGATAACGCCAACTTTGCCGTCCTCGAAATGTGAATACCTTGTTGCGAAAATGTGACTAACGGAAACTGCACAAGTTACTCGGCTGTCCTTCGCCGACACGCATTCACTGACTTTTCGCGGCCACTCTTGCAATGCGGGTGCCCGAACTTTAAAAAAAATATACATTTTAATTTTATAAATGCTAGATTTCATTTTACTCTAAAACCAGTATTCTAGTGTAATATATAGTGAAAAATTTTATAATAAATTTTTAAAGTCGTGTTTTACTTATTTTCTTACCTTGGTGAAAGACTAAGACAGATTCAAATTATAAACGAATTGCGTATGGTTAATATATTAATATTAACAACTAACAAGACTCGAGACGTCACCAGCGTGGAATTCAGTTTGTGACAATATTTCTATTTATATTGTTAGGGAGCAGCGGTAATCTAAAATAAAAAAAGCGACCAAGTGCGAGTCGGACTCGCCCATGAAGGGTTCCGTAGTAGCAAGTAACAAGGTTTATGTTTATTAAATTAAATGTTTTTTTTTTTTTATATTTGATTGATGTGATTTGTGACGTATTAAAAAAACTACTCACTAGATTTCGTTCAAACCAAGTTTGCATGGTAATGTATATCATATATTATTTTTAGTTTTATCATTCAAATTGCAAATTATTCAGTTTAGAAAAAAATGATATTAGAAACCTCATCATTTTTGAAAACCTATCCATAGAAGATAGTTGTACATGAAACCGTATGAGTTCGATGAAAAAAAAAAGTTTGGGGAACCCTAAAATTTATTGTTTTTTTTTTCTATTTTTGTGTGAAAATTTCTAAAAAAATACCTACCAAGCTTGGTTATACTTTCGACCGTGATAAACATACAAAAAGTGGCCGTGACATACGGACGGACAGACAGGCAGACAAACAGATTGACAGACAGACAGAAATGACGAATCTATAAGGGTTCCGTTGTATGCAATTTTTTGCCAAAATGGTTGTTTTGATTTTCGTCATATGAACTCCTAATAAAGCAGTTATATTGAAATTTTAACAACACTTACATTTTAATTATTAACAGAAATATTACCTTTCAGTTTAAACGGACATGCTGAAAAATTTTTGGAGTATCTTTTTATTAAAATGAATTCTTTCTTCAGGACTATTCATTTAAAGAATAAATCTTTCTTACTGTTTCCTATGTTAATAAGAAAACTATATCATCCAAATAATATATTAAATTACTTTTCTCACAAAAACAATTTTTTGTCGGATAATTTATTTGGAATAAAATAATTCTACTCCTATTTAAATGTAATGTTCATTTAAATAGGAGTAGAATTATTTTACATACATATTTCAATTTCGAAACTTAAATTTAAATTACTAAAAACTCCCTTGTCATGAACATTAAAAAAATATTGTAGTAAAAGGTGATTTTTAATTTATTTTATTAAGTCAAAAAATAGGTATGCATGTAGTAATTTTGCCGAAGTATGCCCGTGGAATGGAAATAGTACAATCTGAAAATGTGATCGTAACTATTATTTATCTCTCCGTTTATGCAAGTTTTCCCTGGATACAGAAACTCTGATGATAGTTAAAATACTCTTGTATATATAATTTAAGTATATGGTTATTATATATGGGTAACCGGTTTTACTGCACATTCCACTGAATTTTGTATAAGTAAACTAAATTGTATAATTATTACTCCGGAAACCATTCATAACATGAGATACGTCATCTATATTAATTAATTTATTTTGTATACTAATATTCTATACAATACAGACATAGACTACGTTTTTAACCTTATGAGGGGGTTATGTTGGGAATAAAAGGTTATAAATAAGTTCTTTAAGCATTTTTGTTACAAACTGAATTCTTAGGGAGCGAAACCATGAGTTGAGCTAGTATGTATGTATATACATTAAATATCTTAACAAATTAAATTTATAAAATATTACTGCAATTCTAAGCTCGGGCCTCTTCCGAGTATTGGAAAAGAGAGGCTATAGTCAAACACTCTAGCCCAATTTTGGTTGAAGGGAAGACATAACTTCGGAAAGTCAGAAATATGTGTAGTGGAATCGACTTTTCCATTGCAGTCCAACGGCTACCATACAAGACTAACGCTGCCATTTGGTATTAATCGGATATAAAGTAAAAATTTAACAAAGAAATAGCTATGATAAACATAAAAATATTTAAATTGGGAATTTTATCGAAAATAACAAGATTATTCCAAATTTTAAGACGTGTACTATATATAATCCTGATACTAATTAATGTAATTACGTCACTCAAGGACTAGTTCTTTGACAAAGACGTTTTATAATTAGCTAGTACATGAACATACCGGTAATAAAACACATAACTTGAGTAATTACTTGTCGTCGTAAAATGTCTATGCAGATCAGATTGTGATAAAGTTAGTTTCTACGCGACTAACAACTACTCTTTGTTTCTTAAATAGTTCAGCCGTAATGATCAAATTATTCAGATAAACGAGCATAACTTAAGTTACATAAATACAAGCCGTATTTTTATCGCAAAATGTCGTAAACTCTAGCGTTGTTACGCTATTGTGATGCATATATTCTTTAATTATATTATTGATATTATTGTCAATATTGTATGTTATTTTTGTTATTTACGATCGTTTTCCGATGTGAGTTTCGAGTAGGTCTTATAAAATAGTCGTATCTCGACTGAACTTCAGTTTTACATGAATTTTAACGTATATATTTTTATGATGTTATTCAATAAATAGTATTACATATATTTGAACTTGTGCCCAAAAATACTTTCGCTTTTCTATTTCGAATGGTAACTACGAGATGGAAGATTTTTTTAAGTATTTCCAATAACCGCTAAATAGTACTTAATATTAATTTTAAACGTGAACGTTACTAGTAATAGAAAATCACATTGACGTAATATAAAAATTAACCTTTTTAACCTTTGTATTTGCTATTTATGACAATCTAATCTTTTTTCCACCAAATCATCTCAAATAGAGTAAAAATAGGCTTATCGTAAAAATAAATCCTATTCGTACTTTCCTCATTTCAAAATTGCATATTTAACATTTTATGAAGAGAAATAAATTAATATTTACTATACAGTAAAAAATCAAACAAGATAAATTAATGACTTAAAGTGCGTCTTATGGCATAAATCGTTAGGTTTAAAAATGCTTCTGAAAAGTTTAAAAGTATATATTTTCTAGCAAAGTAGACAGTAATTAATACGAATTTTTGACCGCTATTTTTTAAATAAAGATATATTGTCAATTAAAACTATTTATGACATTTTCTTAAAGAAACATGTACTATGTAAAAATTGTTTATTATTTTTTATCAAAGAAATAACGTAATAAAATATTCTACGATTTGTAAGTTAAAAAAAATACACCCAAAATAATTATTCCGCAATAATTATCAACATTTATGGAAACATAAAACTGCTCTGATATAAATAATTTGATTAATATATTACTTTAATCATGTACTGTTAGAAGACATAAGAATAACAATGTCATAAAACGGAGTATAGACACAAGAGTAAGAAGGTTCCGAATGAACTTTCGTTAAAATTAATGAAGATTACAAAATTCACGGCCATTGAGTTTCCCGTTTCAACGAACCTTTGACTCTAACTTGTTAGACTAAATTGAGAGAAGTAATAGCGCTCATTTGTTTGGTTTAAATTCGCTCCTTCAATTAATTGATACACTTTATTATTGGACTTATGGTACTCACTTTCTTCCTTTGTGATCGGTGTAGATGATGTGGTTCCTGGCTGCGGGTGTCTGTCGATTACGGCCTAAAGAATTCGTTTCCATTGCGGATATTTATTATTATTTAGAAATAATCTGAGCTGCCCATATATCCATGCGGTAAGGTGATCCTAGTTTGTTCTTAAGCCACGAACAAGTTGGAAGTGTCTGATGTTCGATGAGGAACTGTGCCCACAGAATTATGCGTCCGCCGTCGCTCAGGCACGCTTAACAAGTTCGGATGGCCAGCTTGTTAGAGCTCACTGTTCTCCAGACATTGTACACACAGTTTCGACTTCTTAGCTGCAAAAGTTTCACTCGCAGTTGATTCTGTTCGTTAGTATTATTCTGTTTGTTAGTTATTATATTGGCGTTCAAAATTATTTTGATTTTTAAGAAATTATTTCAGAATTATATTTTTTTAAATATGGAACAAAACAATTATATTAAGATTAATTTTGTATGTAAGTTTATAAATACAAATTAAGATTTTTCTTTAACAAATAATTGAGACAGTTAACAAATGAAGAAATTTAGTTATAATTTAAAAGTCTCAACTTAAGCTTTTCCAATTTTTATTAAAAACGGGTATAAGAGTGCTAAAAATATTTCGTTATATAATAATTATATTCATATTATCGGTTTGACATGAAACTTGCCTGCATAAAAAAATTCAATAATCATTAAATGTACATATATAACGCTGTACATAAAGACTTATTTACCTTCCAAATAGTAGGCGGGGCGAAGGATTGAGGCGGGCTTATTTGTAATCGACAAGGAGGTGGAGTAGAGGTTGTTGTTTATCAATTGTCATATTACTTAAGCGCTCATTTTATAATAACAAAATAAAAACTGGTAATTTGTCACCGTATTTTATAAGAATTATACCAATAAATTAAATTTCAAGACTTCCAACGTTCTAATTTATTAAAGAATAAAACCCAAATGGAAAAGGTTCACTTAAATTTTATACACGTTAAAATGTTTACTTATCATATAAATTATATTTCTCAAGACAATATACAAATGGGCTTTAATTAACTAAGGGAATGTCGAGGAAACGGCAAATATGCGGAGATCGCCGTTCACGAGCCGCCGCCACCCGCCACCCGCTGTACTAACTACGATTTACATTCACTCTCAATTATTTATTATAAGATACAGTTAAACAATTCCCTTTTAATTTAGCGAGAAAATTAATTAACTTATGAATAAATCTTAACTGTAAACGTGACTTACATTTTCAGCCGATTGCTGGTAAAATAAAGAAAACATTTCGCGCTATATTAAGGATAAGGCCATTTTATTACCCTATTTATTATTCCAAAATTAATATAATTATAAACACTTCAATTTTATTTTTTCGCACGTTATTAACGTCCCGATTATATAAATTTTTCAATAGTAACTATTTACCTTTATAAGTCTTCATTTTATGTTCATTTTTAGTAAACAAAATAATGTTAAAATTGCCATAAATTAAAAATTTTAAACACTTCCTACAATAATAAATAACATAAGAAAAACGAAGCTACGATCAAACGCTACGAAATAAGTTACGGGCGCACTATGTCGCGTATGAAATAACTTATCCGCACTCCGTCGAGGCTCGCAGCCGACTGAACTCTGTGCTCCTTATTCGACAATTATCCTGGCATTGCCATACCTACAACCGAAAACATGCCTTAATACCGTTTGAATTAAGTCTCATTTACATTAAACAATGTATTAAAGAGAGATAAATAAGTATGACAATAAGTAACGAATACGTAGAGTAGGTTACGAAAATTTAATTCTTCCTACACGAGCATAATGACGCCTTTAGAACTGAAGGATCATGTTGAGTTTCAAACTTTGCTTAGATAATGAATTACCACACTGTAACACTCTGTGGTTCAGAGCAGAAGGTTCAATTTTCAGGTAATGTTTGTTAAGGGAGGCGGTCGTAAGGCTTAAGGGGTGGTGCGTACATCGCGCGCATGCGTCTTTTCTCGATCTTCTTAAACTTTCTAATCGTATAATGTTAAACTTAGTAACTTTGCTAACTTATAGGATTTAAAAGACGTAGTTTATAAATTTTATATTTAAAACGTTTGAGGTTTGAAAACGAATTAATACGATATGAATGAATGAACCTTTCGATAGTTTATGGAATCGAATCGATTCATCAATTACACTGCGCATACGACGCGTTTAAACATCGCTTACAAGATGCAATTAAGTAATATCTCTTTAACCTTGTAAATTTTAAGTAACAATTTGAATTAAGGTTTAAGTGTGTAGCAGATTTTTGCAAAAAAAAGAAAGATAAAAGATATTCAAGATTTATTAAATTTACCTTTAATATCGTACTAAGACTAAGACTATGTATAAAAGAAAATATATTCCGGATTCTCCAATTAAAAACAATCAGTGTAGTTTTAGTTGTAAAGAGGTTTTATGTTAATTTTTTACAGTTTGCTACATTTAATATGTTCCATACCAAATAAACCAAACAGGGCAACAATAAAACAGGGCATTGTATTAGAGTATTGTATTAATTGTTAGTCAAACTTATGTTCATTAGCAGCCTGTAAATTTCTCACTGCTGGGCTAAGGCTCTCCCTTTGAGGAGATGGTTTGGAGCATATTCCACCACGCTGTTCCAATGCGGGTTGGTGCAATTCACATGTGACAGAATTTCGTTGAAATTAGACACATACAGGTTTCCTCACGATGTTTTCCTTTACCGCCGAGCACGACATGAATTATAAACACAAATTAAGCACATGAAAATTCAGTGGGCTCAAACCCAGACAGGCACCTGTCTGGGTTTGAACCCGAAATCATCGCTTAAGATGCACGCTTTCTAACCACTGGGCCATCTCGGCTTATGTTCATTTTACATTAATTAAATAAAAAAATGTTCTACTTGTTAAAATTACTAACTAAACTGTTAATTATTGACTTTTATATAATTTAGCTCCCCAAGTTAGTCTTAAAGATTGCATTTAAATTTCTAATTTCTAATAAGTCCAGTATTCAAAAATAATCAAATAATGTATGAAAATTAGGAAATTTATTTTATAAATAAAATAGCACATTTTTCATTTCATTAAATCTAACACTAAATAATATTTAAAATAAATTATACGTTAAAATTAAAAAACATTTTTGTCATTGTTGTATTTTAATCGTTATGGCAGAGATAATATATATCAATTAATTATGCATTAAAAATATTCGTGATCGACGTCCCCGTAGGAGCGGTGCAGCGAGGGCGGCTGCCACGCTGTAACTTTCAATATGAGCTTTGTTACCGCTTTGTTCCGCCATTTCTTGTGTCACTGCATTGAATCTATCGGCGCTCTCCTTTGTGCACGGAATATTGCTCGTCTTTTGTCGAAATGAACGTTACCTTCCGCGAGTTGTTTCAGCGAAGAATTTCGCGATTGCAAAGTAATATTTTCCCCTTAAGAATTTCGATGTGTTTCTTTCATGTCTGAGATGACTTTAGGATTATATTGTATTTTGAGACGTTGTTCTGCCTACGGTTTCCAATATCACTTCTTCGAAACTTTTCGATAACCGTAACTCACTATGAATTTTTTTTCACAGATTTTTTTATAACTGTATTATTTTATTTAAAATTAAGATTATAATTTTTCTTGAGAGCATCTTTAACAAGTTGTAAAACAATTTCAGATTAATTGTATATACATTTGAGATTATCACTTTTTCATGTTTGATATCACTTTGTTTTTATTAAAAAAAAATTAAAGGATATTTCTCAAGAATGTAATTTTTTCCCTTAAATATAATAAGAAAACATAGAATTCTTACACATATGATAACATTAGTTTCCATTTATTTAATGGAGGTGTAATGAGGCGAGTCAGTAAATCCTTTGTCGCGATAATTGCATTGGGCTACTGCTCAAGTCTAATAGTCTTCTGACCACCAATTAGGTTTGGATTAGCGGCGGTGTTATCCCCCGCCGTACAATATAATTCTTGAAATTGCTTGTTATTTGTTGAACGATCAAACTCTCCGTTTAAATAATAATCATCAGATTATCCTTTTTGATAAAATTTTAGTCGAATATGGATTATCGAGATCACAATTCTTCACTTTAAACGCTCTTTACATAAGACATATGATAACTATAATGTTTTAGAGTTGATAATATATAAATGATAAATTATTTAATATTATAAAATCACTTAAATAAAACACGCTTAGTTAATTAATTTATAATCAAACTTCAACCAAAGGAAACCCTAACAACATAATGTTCGCTTAAGATAGATAATTATGAATTCCCACAACACACGCGCGTAACAACTTGATAAAAGCGGGTCGTATGCGGCGCGCGTTACTTCGTTACATAACAATAGGGACGCACGAGACACACTACTGAAAGTTTGGGCAACAATAAATAAATTGCCTTGTTCTTCAAGGTAATATAAAAAGTTACATTGTATTCTTTGTACCAAATATTACGTTCGAGTTAACTCAAAAAAAATATCAATAATGTTTATGAAAGACGAATTATTCCTTCGTATTATATTATGAGGTCATGATAAAACAAAAAAAATGATTTTTCGAGTGTTTAAAGTTTTTTTTTTAATAAAATGTTGCCCCTTACTTATTCAAAGGCTTGTTAAAAAACAAATATCAGTATAATCGCATTATAACTTATTAAAATCAAATAGAATCTTATATTTTATTTATAACAAAGATTTAAAAGGATTTTACATGAATATTACATATAACTACACGGTACATACACAGAGAATATGAATACCTTTTATATTTACACTCACCGAGCACCACAGCCATGAGTCAGTACTGCATCGTGCTGGACAGACTGCTAATTAACACCGGATTACCGAACAGAACCGTGTCCGGCTATTTGCTGTTTACAACTGAATCCGAAGACAAAGCAAATAGCTTACCCACTGCCGACAAACCTTTCATTATCTGCGAATAGAGCAAGAAACTACATTGTTTTAACCAAACTTGTGTATAATTACTAACGGCAATTATAATTTGCAGAAATATACAAGTGTATTGGGATATCTGTACTATTATTATAAATGCGAAAGTAACTCTCTCTGTTACCTCTTTGCGCTTAAACCGCTTAACCGATTTGGATGAAATTTAGTACGGCAATAGTTTAAAATATTTTTTTTTTGTAATTCACCCCTCGAGGTTTAAAACGGGACTTGAGGGTTTGTGAAATAGGTAAAGTTTTTAGAGCGGGTAAAGCCTCAGGTTTAGCTGGTTGATTAATTGATTGGCACTACCAAATGGTAAATATTTATAGCCCTTTTACTTGTTATTACACCGGATCACTTAACCTTCAAACCATGAGTTCTAAGTATTGCTTTTTGTCGGTTTCAAGTAGATGATACTTACCCAGACGGGCATTTTTATCACGTATCAAATCTTTTAAATATAAGATTACTAGTTGTCGCCTGCGGCTTCACACGCGATTTAGGGGTTCGCTGTCATTGTGTTAGGCAAAAACAGTAGCCTATGTCCTTCCGCGGAATTCAACTTTGCTTCATACCAAATTTCTTAAAATTCGTTTCATTGGTTTGGTAATTAAAGAGCGGCAGACAGACAGACAGAATTACTTTCACATTTATAATATTAGTATACATTATTATCTTATATTACCAACCAATTACCTATTTTAAATAATTACATGCGATTAGTTTTATAAGAAAAAAAAACCTTATTTGCCTTATTAAAAAAAAATAATTAGATGGCGCTCATTAAGTAAATAAGCGTCGGTGTAAAATTGAGTGTCTTTCGTTGCAAGACGGAATAATCCTAATTAGATATTTTCGAGACATTTTAATGTAAAATTTCCTTTTTTAACTTTTATCACTGTAGCCCTAAAACACATTATTTTTAATATATGTTATGAAATAACTAAGTAAACATCAACATTACCAGATTCAATGATCGTAGTATCGTTAAATTCGGAAGACATCAGATCTTAAACTAATAAATTAATTTACATATTACATCACGTATTGTATTATAAGCAAAAAATAGTAAAATAATTTTCAAATAATTTCCATTGTAGATCTATTATCTTTTCATCTCTACAGTCTAGCTTAAAAAATACCCGGTATTATTTTATTAAAATATTATAATATTTATACATAACGGTTTGTAAACAAAATCAAATGATATAAGTTAGAAATTTTAACTAGAATAAATATTGGTTTCTAGTTGGAGTGGTTTCTCCGTTTATTAAATACAAATTTACGATAATATGCGCTTTCGTTATTGTTCCTTTAAATATCACATTATATTTTTAAAATAAATAGACACTTAAGCGAGATACATTTTGAAAATCAATATTTATAGGTTTATTTGGTTTTGTATTCCGTACGCTTGTAGCATCTGCCCGCAAATAACAGAAAGAGCAAGTCCTTAGGGCACCGCTTTAGCTTTTCAATTTCCCTTTCGGAATTATTCGTGCTAATCGAATACGACCGCCGGGGTCTAGGGACACGATCACGATGATTCATTCATGAGACTAATGTCGCAGTTCAAGTCAGGAACTAGGACTATTATTGGGAACATTACCTTTTTCGTCCATTCAATAAATCTTTTAACATTGATTTAAACATTTAACCACTTACTAAGTAGCAGTTTCGATACATTAAATTGACGATTATGATGTATACTAATGATAAATTTGTTTGTTTGTAATTACATGCAATGTAAGTGAAAATAAATATTAATAATAATAATTTAATATTTACTTGAAGATTAGAAAATTAAATTTCTGTTATTTAAAAAATATTTAAAAAAGCTTTAATATTTTCGATCGCTAAATGACTTTTTTATGTAATAGGTTGGTGGAAGGGTTAATGGACCTAATGTTAAGTGGTCACCGCCGCCCATAGACATTGCCGCTGTAAAAAATAGTGACTATACATAACAACAATGTTCCACCAACCTTGGGAGCTAAGATGCTATGCCTGTGCCTGTAGTTACCCTGGCTCTCTCACTCTCTTCAAACCAGATTATAATAATACAAAATATTACTGTTTGGCGGTATAGAGTATCTGATGAGTGGGTGGCGGTTTATCAATAAGTAGGAGTGGGTGAATTTAGATCACGTGATTACATTAAAATTTATTCGAAGCCGTTTAAAATGTATATACCCTTTTATTATTCATGTCGTGGATACTAACTACTAATTTATAGTCATCATTATAGTTCCCATTAGAAATCGTAAGTGATACTCATAGTGAGTCTGGTGAAGCTTGAAAATATTTTTCAGAATATTGTTATTCTGATAAAATTTATTCGCTCGTTTATTGCCTTAAATTGGATTTCCACACGTCAACGTCGGAAGAACCATCCGTTATTTTTAATATACAGTTTTTTGGGTATTTGCTTGTCTTTTCAATGTTATAAATTATTTTAATGTTATAAATTGTTTTATGTTTTAATAGAAACGTAATGTTAGTTTTCATAAATATTACACAAAATTTTTAACATGAATTGTATATAATTTTATAAAAATGAGTTCCTAAAGTTTCACTACATACGATATTATCATCAAATACTCCCATTTGCCTGGTAACAAGACAAGCTTACTTGTTCCGAGCTACAGTAATATACATATAAAACAATACTGTTTTAATAATAGTATGTAAACTGAATACTCGATATTTTTCAAGCAACATTGTGAGAGTCTCGTATAGAAAAGCTTTTGTTTAGCGTTCGATGGTAGACGCGAAGGCGCAAATGACGAGGCGCGAGGTATTGTCGCTCCATTAATGAGCCCGGGCGAGCGGACAGCCGCGCGGAAGAGGAAAATTAAACTCCTGGGCCCCAGGCTTGTGTTCATTACTCCACACCCGATTATTCCGCCGCTGTTTGTAAATGCAACGTAAAATATCACTGAGTCATATGCACAGTTGAGCATTTGTTTGCGTGTGAATTAGAACTGCGATTGCTTATGGTTGCGCTATTGTGATATTACTTATTTATAATATTGGTATTGTGTAATGTATTGTTCTTACATTTACATCTTTTAGTTTATTAAATTAATTTGTGCAATTGTTTTTATCATTATAATTTGATGTAACGTAATATTTTAGTAATGAAATGCCTCTGATAGTACGACAGTAGATATATTTTAGTAATTCGCAATTAAATCAATTAAACGCTTTGAAGATATTTATGGAAAAACAAAACATAACATTCCATAAAAAAAATATATACGTATTCATGAGAAAACTAAATGATTTTACTTATTTTACATACTATATGATATACATTATATGATTTACTAAAATCACGTTGGTCTATTGACGTAGCAAAACAAGGTTCAATTTCAATATGAAAATAAATTGTATTGTTGGATTTAAGAAAGTGAGTAATTTCGGTTGAAGAAATTCAAATTTAATTTTAAGATTTAACCTACTGACAAGTGAAAATAAATAAAAAGTTTGCATGCATTTAGAAGAACTGACAAACTAAAATATAAGAAACGACATCGGTTTATTTTTTACCAACCGAAAGAAGATCAACCCTTTTTACCATTATGGTGCAAAACAGTAATATATATTATTTATGAAAAAGTTGTTGCTATGCTACAACTTATTTTGTATCCTCCTATACTACGCTATCTCAAACAAAAAAAAAACGAATGCGAGAGTGTGGACCCATTTGTCATAGTTGTATACTACTAAATACGCCGTCGTATATTACTAAAGCTATTGCCAAACTAACTAAATTTACTAAAAAATAAACAAAATTGAACAAGTAACGCAATGTTTGGTATCGAACAAAATTGAAATAAATTTTATTTAAAGATTTATATCCATTCCATAGCTAACTGATATTTTAATTAAAGTTAAAAAATATTTTTTTATATTTATTATTATTAATATTATGATATTTACTACATATTTTTTATTTAGAAGATAAAATCGCTCTACAAAAAACGATAGATAATATTCTCGATTCAATAAAAATATATACATAAAAATTTATACATGAAAGTTTTTAAAATATTTTTTAAAATAAAATAGTTAGTTTTTAAAATAACCATGCTAACAATATTTCATTAATTTACACTTATGTTTTATTAGTATAAATTTAGGCAGTTAGGTTATTTTATCATAATCGTAATCACTGCTTCCATTCTGAGTCATGTTTATTTAGTTTAATTTACTTCCAATTTGAATTTTATGTACTATGTATGTATCCGAGTTTGTTTTTCATTTTATACCTCAATCCGCGGCAGAAATATGGTCCGTGGGGCATTGCTAAGATTTCAATTTCCTTTCCGGAATTACTTGTACTCTAATCGAACACGCGTCACGGGACAAGGGGGGAGCGACACCGCAAATTACTCCCGTTCTGCGTGCGAATGTTTAAAATGTATAATTTAGAAGCGTTCTTACAACGCAGCTGCTAAATACTCAATGCTTGTCAATTATTTATTGAGCCACGCGGATCATTAATACTACTTTTTTGAAACCCTTTAAAGAGTATGAACTTTTTTTTTGCCATCAATGAAATTTGGCACGGACTTTATATATAAAAAAAAAAAAAACGAAAAACGTTATCGTTTCAAAATTATAATAAATTGAATAAATTCCCATTCAGGTAATAGAGTTGAAATAAGTTTTTATGCATGAAAAAGTCAGTAAGTTATAGCGGAGCGGGTATAGGCGTGCGACAGGCGGCTGCTGATTGTAAAGCGCTCACAGACGGAGCCTATTCGATTTCACGGCTCGCCGCGCCCGATATTTATTGTCATCGGTGCATTTGTACGACACGGCGCCTACTGAACCGCGCTGAAAAATCTCCATTCCCGAAATCGGACGAAAACATTCCGACAGTCCCTCAGTGGATCCGATGACTTTTAACAAAAAAATATCCCATGTAAAACCGACACGGAACGTGTTGTCAGAATGGCGTTAACAATCGCTCCGTGAATATATTTACGAGCAGACACACGTCAACTTGTCTCGTTAGTAAAAAGTCATGTCGCCTCACGATTTATCACCTGCACTCGACAGGGCCCGAGAAAGCAAGCGTCGTCCTCGAAAATGACGCAAATCACAACTTAAATAGATAACTGATCAATGATAGGAATATACAAAAAAAATATAGGCGTATTTTTTATTTGATAACTGCTCCTATTAATATAATGTAATCGCATATATATCAAAATATATTTAAGCTGGTTATTTCATATTTCGACAGAGCCTGTAAGAGGGCCAATGGCCAAAGAGAATGGGCTATCAATAAAGTCATTTCCACTACAAGCGTAAATTGTACCATGGTATCTAAGTTAGTATTGACCGTAATTGGTATCGTGCCAACTCGAAGAATAACGTTATTTTAATACGATCTCCTTTTTGTTCCACGAAACCAACTCTTTTCGCCTATTTAAATCCGGTAACGAAGTTCACTATAGTATTTCGGAAACATTCATTGAAATCCAAATAATTATTTCATAATATGAAAATATATTTGTAACCTTTTCTTTCTTGCAAAAATTTTTCGTTGTGATGATAAGTTACGTAAAAAATCTACGGGATATTATCGGCATTGAGTTGTATACTTAGTTTTGTTAAATATTTTTTAACTAATACTAGATAAACACTCGAACAAAAAACAATTTACTTCAATAAATATCAAATAATATAATAATGCAGGCATTGAACACAACATCTTTTTTCATAAGTGTTAATAATTTTGTAGAAAATAAAAGATTTGTTATGGCGGCCTATTTGCTTGAACTAAGACAGCATTTAGAGAAGTAAACCGGGTACTCATCTATGTAAGTAACCAGTCGACAGTTGCGATGGGTTGACTTGAATACAGCACTCAAATGTGTGTGCCTGTTGACTGTTGACACACCTTCAGGGATCTGTTTATGTGATTATCCACCGGTTCGCTTAGTTTAATCATTCCCTTTATCATTCCTCCTACGCCTAAATAAATGATAATCATGCGGCACAGTCTGATTGTCTCTGATTTTGATCTGTACAAAGACAATTTTCGTAAAATTTACTGTCAAGAATAACATAACGAGATTAAATCAAATTTATAAAATACCTTTAAAATTGAAATAGATAGCCTTCCTTAATACGTATTTAAGTGTTTTCTTGAAGATTCCATAAAATTGAATAATTACAATAATTAATTTTCTCGAGAGAAGATTTTAAGTTATTTGATGAAACAGACGTTTTGAATTATTAGCGCAATGAAATAGAACTGAAGGTAACATTTTATGTTGTATAATCACGTCAGTTATTTTATTACCACCTCCGAGGCAAAGCAATAAGAGTCCTCGGCTCACTTACACCGTGATTAAATTATCATTGCAAACTCCGTCTTGCTACTGATGAACTAAGTTATTCCTCCCCTTTTGGATTAGTTCGTTTTCATTATTATTAATGGCCTTTTTATTCTTTAACATGCTTTTCAAGTTCATAGTCTCATTATATTCTGTGTGCAACATTATATTTTCAAAACTATATTTATTTTTAAATGCACTAATACATAAACATATTATGTACGCGTTAATTTTTGTGATAGGATAGTTTGTTTTATTATTATAAAAATAAGAGTAAACAAACTTAAATACGAGTAGGTACTCTTATAACTCAGAATCGCCTTACAAAAGCTATGAATATTACCGAGAAAATCAGGAAGAGCGTCTTAGCACTATTAACATAGAATTGCAGTTACCGTCAATTCGACTCGTAATTTGGGCTTAAAATTCAAAAGAGCAATACTGACTGCATTGCTTTTCAGACGCAGAGAATAAATTATTTTAATATTTAAAATGGAGCAAATGATGTTGTTGGCTGTTTCCTGCGAGATTACGAACTAATAACGTTACAAAACAAGCTCTTTGCGGGTAAATTATGCATGCACTCTCGGATCATTACCACGACCCTGTTAGCTTTTGGCCTGCAATGAAAATATCGTATTGGAAAAAGATTACCTTGTAATAAAATGTAAGTAAAATTCGTTAGGAAAAAACGTTGCTTAAATGATTCCTAAGGATTTATTATTTACCTAATTATATAAGGTCATAGTTAAAAAAACTCTATCAAATGCGGATGGTTGAATATAAGGAGGCAAGTTTCACCGGGAGAGGTGGGATTAGCCGGATCTTTTCAGAATTGAGGGTAAACATCCGGCCAGCCGTTCCCTCGAGATTCGAATAAGGTGAGTAGTATTTGTTACTTAAAAATCACACACGCATACATATTATACGTTTTACGTATATTTTGATACTATATTATAATATAAATAAGTATATGTAACACTTACATTAATTTAATTTTATTATTTACTATAAATCTCAGTATATGTGAAGTTAAGATTTAACTGATTTTATATTTGTAATAATGAGATATGCACCAATAGTATGATAATACCAGTATTATACCAAGCGATCACTCCGCTCGTGCAACGCTAATAGCAATGAGTACCTCTTAACGCACGACCTGCGCTTATTTTTTTATGTGTTTGTTCAAATATCTTGTTTTCGAAATTGTTTCAAGTAACATAGCATTAATGGTATTTTTTATTCAATTTATTCATATTTATAAAAATTATATATGAATTAATTGTTATTTAGAAATTATAATTGTATTGATAAATAAATTCGTATTCATTTATTTTAATTGTGAATTTTTTTTATCTGTGAAATTTGAACTTTTTTGTATTGGAATCCTTGACTGTATCTTACCTTTAAAATATATTAGACAATGGGCAGACAAGTCTTCTTCTTCTTCCACTAATCTCAAATATGCAACAGACTTTTTGGATAGGTTTTATTCTGAAACATAGTGTATGTATCATAATATGTAGTTTCAAATCTATCGTTTTAACCTAAAACTATTAGGTAACTCCGAGAAAATCAAATAAGTAATTACAATATTGTTACGATGATTATTAAAAGTGGAGAAAACTAATATATATAATTTCAGAAAGGCCTTAGATGAGCGCAAAAATGTCGTATTTCGTAAAAATAATACAAATCCGAATAAATATTTATGCTATAATATGAGATCTAAGGAACAACTGAAAAAGAAAGGGGCTTATAAAAGTTTGTAACAAAGAATGAACTACAATATTAATATTGACACATACCTTTTTAATAAATAAAATTTGCATTCAGATCACTTACTATCTCCAGGACTGCTAAGATAAAAGCCAGCGAAATCCCCGCGAGCGCTCAAATTCTTTGAGCGCGGTTGCGAACCGTCTTTGCCCGACGGGCGGTAATAAAAACGGCTTAAATAGGATTTTAACCGCGAGTTCCTCGCCTTAATTAAATTGGATTTGTGAGTGAAAGAAATATACGTGAAAAATTCGTGTCGATTATATCACGGAATGAGCTTTAGAATGCCTCTAACCGAGCAGATTAAGTCCACGGAAGATTATAAGCTATTCTCGTTCAGTTATTATATTTGTAATTAGCAGCGTTGCGTAAAAAGGAAAACTGAAAGCATGCTTCAGGAAATGACAGCTTGCGATACGCGTGCCACGTTTCATGGCGCGCCTCGAACTTCAAGGGAAAATTTTCGACAAAATGGAATATACTCATTTCTTGGAAAATAATTATCAAACATTTCTTGTAAAGAATACAGAAAGAGTAATGTGTACAGGTTTTTGTACAAAACATTTTATATCATTTTAATTATAAAAATGCATACATTAAATTCTTAAACAAACAAATCTATGTATCTTGTATAAGAAAGTAACTACAGCTACTACGATTTGTCTCGGTACAAGACTTAAGGTGATTTTATACACAGAATTAAATTAATAATTTGGTTTAAATTTTTCGATGTCCTTCTACGTTTTGTCCTCAGTCGATCGACATCTTTTATTAAGGGATATTCCAGAGTCAATTAACATTAATTTAATTAACTCTAAACGAATTTTTCCTTCATTAATAAAATCAATAAGTCGATATTGAATAATATTATCCCCTAATTAACATTCTGGGTGGCCTTTTAAGGCGGTAACAAACGTAGGCCGGTGTAAGCAATAAAACCTCTCGTCCCTTATCCGTCATTCAGCCCTTGGAGATTTCTTCTAGGGGAATAATTTACGTTGATCGTCTAGAAGGGGAGCGTAACTGCCTCACTGAAACTTTAAGCTTTCATTCAGGACTGTTGAGATTCGCGGTGTCTCAACTTTCCGTAATAAATTTCCATAGAGCATTGAGAAATCTCGATCTTAATTATGAAACTTTAATTTCGGACTAAAAATTGTGACAAATTCCTTGATTTAAGAATAATTGCTCGTGCAATGTATTGCAGTCATATCTATTAAAATAATCTATGATTAAAACTCACGTGATAATTTTATTTATGCTCTGTCATGAGTTCGCAATCCTTTTAAATTTTACGGCAACGGTCAGAGCCGGTGATGGCGTTACGTGTCGATGAATGTGAATAAAGCCTTTGACGCCTTTTGCCGCGTGCATTTCGAGCGAGACACTTCAATTTCAGTTTACACGCAATCGCCACCAAAGACCGCGTATAAATGCCTTTTTACTGTAAAAATCTGTTTGTTCATATCATATAACCTCTATATAGGAGCTATGACGGAATAAATAAATAGTAAATAAGCATGGCTTTTCCTCTACACTCATGAATTTATATGCTATTATTGATATGATATTTAACTACTTACGCAAATAGGTTGTATTCTAGAACGCTTACTTATGGATTTTTGCAGAAAACCGGATGTTTGTAAATTGAGGAAGTATTTAACATTCCGACAAGCCGCGACTGCCTCGGGCACGACTTGTTAGGAAAGGACGGCGGCTCCCTGGCGATACGTTACCGCTAAAACATTGCTTCGTATGCCGAGACCCATTCATTCCTTGTGTTTGTCGAACATATACGAACTTAGGCGCAAAAGTTACTTTTATATGACTGTATCTATTCCTTAAATGTTATTCAGAAATTATACAAATAATTCTAACAAATAAAATCGTTACATTTTTATGCTTACAAGTGACAAAATTTTGATATTAATATCCACACATTTTATATTTCGTCAGTAAATACACCAACTTTTTTAATTACCTATATAATACATTAGATACTTTAAAAAGACAGATTTAAATATGTAAAATTTACATTTTTTACTAGGAAATTAACCGTATGTATCCATTTCTCGATTAACAACGTAATGAAATCTTAGCATGATCTGAAATGTTTTATTTGTATAAATGAAAATATTTCCAGAAGTCAGGAAAAAAGGACCGTCCACAACACCATATGTTACACGCTATGTAAACAAGGGTATCTTGTTTGCTATACTTTTCGATCTATCGTGATCCGAACTTAGAGCATACGATTAAATGTAAATTTTGAAATTTACGTGCTCGTAAAAAGATGGTCGTATAACAAATACGATGCGGTATTGTGCGTTTAGCTCTCAAAACGAAAGGCTTTTATCACGTCACCATAAATTGTAGTGCACCACTCGCCGTTTGCCATTAATTGTTATTTACGGTAATCCGCTTTAAGTGACACATAAGTTACACTCAATAAAGACATAATCCTAAAGTGAGTTCATCAATACAAAGATATATCAAAATAAAATATCATCTAGGCTTAGGCTTTAAATAAAAAATAATGTAATATATTATAATATTAAAAATATCAAACTAATATTCATTGTAAATAAAATTTTTAGAAAGTATTAAAGAAGGTATTTGTTTCAAAAACAAAAAAATACTAAAATTGATTCATTTTATTGAAATTCAATAAGTAAAAAATTCTTCTATTTTAGAGAAGGATATAGACAATTTCAAAAATCTTGTAATATAATAACTACAACTATTCACACGCTTTTTATAAATATTGACAAAGACATTACACCTTGATTGACGTCCAATTGAGTGTCAGCAATAGAACCTGCATTGCTGCTATTATCATGGTCATTGGCCTGTAAGTAAGGTAATGTAAGTCCTTTCGGAAATTAAAATCCATCTGTTTTTTCTTCGAAAGGCCATTTTACAGTGCCCGAAATAATAACAAAGAAAATATCAATTTCATAATTTAATATTAATTTATACTAGGAGTTCACCCTCTTATCGTCATCGAGCTGGAAAATAACGGATGTACTTAGAAGAATAAGACGGTGTTTTGAAGAGGGCAGAAAAATAATTAATCATTTTCGTTTTTATGGAGCTAAAGGTTGGGAAGACACGATTGTGTTGTAACAGTAGGGTTATTCCTTTATAACAAAGATAAAATGTTACAAAGCCTTACTCTATATACATATTTTCAAACATATATTTATGACTAAAGGTAGGATCATATAGAGAATATATTTTATTAATAACACGATGACTTCAATATTTTGGTAAATAAAATTATTGTTATAATATATCTGAAAAAAAAAAGAATTTACGACAAAAACCTTCGGTAAAAATAACTTATGCTTCTATTGTGTAACAGAAGGGCAGACTGGTAATTGAAGGGAAGTCACCTTCGCCCAAAGACCTTAAAGATTAATATTGAGAAATATAAACCATTCCTTCCACAGTTAATTCGCGCGCAACCATGGAATTTATTATGGAACATCCGTTATGATTGTAACTATAGCGACTCATTTAAGCTGAAACACAGAAATACAAGTATATGTGTATAAGTAGAATAATTTATGGGTCATTGGTACCTACAATCTAGTCAGTCTTGCACTAAGCTCTATCTAACCTAATTCGAAGGTAAACAAAGATATTCCACGTCCAACGAGTATTATAAAGTATTCATTATATTTAGATGAAAAATAATTTCGATACATTGAGGTATACAAGGTTGAATATAATCAAATACTTTTACTACGAATCAAAATCTTTTTTTTTTTAATATTAAAAAGATAATTATTAAGATTTAAAAATAGAATGTTAACGACACGAACATTTTCCCACGAATTAGAAACATTATATTTGTTATTAAAAAAGAAATTCTGTTTCCACACTTAATAAAAAGTGTGATGAATAAAAGAATAAGTATAATATTATTTACTATCAAAGTTGCAGATAAAATATTTTATTAAAATATGTATAGTAAAAATTCAACATGGTATCATTTTAGGCTTTATATAGTATATTATTGTGATTATTTAATCGATTTAAATTATCAGCATTTCGTATGTAAAGTTGCAAGTGTCGCGGGAAACAACTAGTCAACTTTTAAGCCAGTTTAACGTCGACTTACAGAAATTTCGAATATAGAACAAGCATCCGTTTCAGATAATAGGTCTAAATAATGGACGCAACAATGCGCATTAATATTAAGGTAAATCTTATTAGGGCTTCGTAAATGCTGCGATAATATCGTATTGTTTTGAAACTCACCATCCGCGTTACGTCTCTCATGCTCGAAAGGATTTCACCCTCTGGGACGACCACTCTCTGAATATTCATAACAAGATCATAAATCGACTTAAAGAATTAAGAATTGAAATAGATTTACCACTTTTACCAATTACAGATTTTAAATTCAATTTTTTTTATATATATGTATACTACTGTACTAATCAAATGTCCGGTGGATTTTCCAATTAGCAATATCTCAGGTGGATACCATACGATTTTTGTCACACCTTTTTTGTCAAAAGATTAAATAACATATTTGTAACTTAGAAAATCACAATTTCTATATGACTCCTTTTTACACAACTTGGGTATTGATTTTCTAAAACCGCACACAGAAATGATTTTTAGGCAAACCTGAATACCAATTTCTCTTATTCCAGCTTCAAATATGACTATTTTCGATTGAATTTTGTATAAAACTCCTGAAAACTGGGAAAATGTAGGTACATCCTTTTAGACTGACCAAGCCTTTGCGTTGATAGTCTTGGTGTAAGAGTTCTATTATTATAATTAAAATTATCATTATAACTGCTCTACGAACACAATGCTTTAAAAACTATTCGCACAGAATACGTTAAGTCTTTGTTACGGTTACGTTCATAAAAATGTTATAGACTGTTTAATATTAAGTTTTTAATTTGCTCTGTTTTTATATCGCCTTTCATTTTCTTTATTTTCAGTTTTAAAATATAATTTCAAATTATATATTTAATACTTGTTTTTAAGCAAGTAGTTCTTTAGTTTTCGGGATATAATTGCATTGTTTATATTATTATATAGCGTATGTATATAATTTGATAAATAAAAGGCTATTTCTACTGAGTATTTTACTAAATTGATTTTACCGAGTTTTCTGGGTAATGTTACGAGCTCGTGGTAGATTTACATATAATTTAATCTTGTTGATAACGATTCAAACGTGCTCGTAAAATCCTTCTCGAATAAAATTTATTTTGTGTTCATAATTGTAAGACACAATTATATAATTTAAATAACGTTATAAGTCTTATTCATTGTATTTGTTGATTATTTCATTTGTAATAACTAAAAGGTCCTTTAAAGGTTCTGTCAGTGTTATTGGATAACGTTTGAGATGTAATAATTGTTGTACTGATTTCCCCAGAGCGAAACAAGTTTTCCCGGGACTAAATCGAGCTAACCTGGTTCGCAACCCTATGGTAAACAATCATTCAAGCATATAACATTTATTTTCTAAAAATGTTTCATATATTTGATGAAAAAAATATAAGAAACTTTACCAATATAATATTATAGTTCTGGGTACTTTTCTATAAATCAATAAAATAGATAATATTCACGATTTTTTTTTGATGAAGGTAAACTAAATGTTCACTTATTAGTCAATGTTCTGTTTTTTTGGTGTTAATATTTTTACATTAATTGACAGCTATTTTGTATACTATAAAATTAATAGATATTATAGTCTTCTGTCATATTTGTATCATAAATACCAAAAAATATTGTTCAGACATTTGTTGTTTCGCTCATTAATTATTATTAGTGTTTTTTTAAGCCTTTCGAATTATTTAATGACGGGATAAATCAAGGAGCCCCCCTGAAAGTTATTCCAATAACAAGGCAAAGTTTGCAAATACGAATAGCATCCTATTTTTTATGAGGATGGTAAGTAAATCATACTATAAAACAGGGATGTTATGGAGCTTCGAAATCGTAACCGTAGCTATCGGATATCCGAAATAAAAATGTATCCGAAACCATAACTAACTATAAATAATTATATTTTTGCATTGTATATATACTTAAAAATTGTGGCATGTATTTTTTAAGCTATTTGTTTTTTTCAGGTATTACCTACACTTTATACCAAATAATAACCTACAATTAAAGTCAAAGGTCTTTTACCTTGTATTTTTTTAACTCTTCGACAATTTCTAAATAATCTAATATTCGTAATAAATTATCCGAATAAATCGAATAATCCGAAATAATTTCGTACCTGAAACCGTTAAAATATTATTCACTGATGTGAATATATATCCTCGCTATAAACTATTTATCATACTTTTTTTTTTATTTTTTAAATATTAAATAAATAATTACTGCAAATAAAAAATATATATTAATATTTCTAAAGCGTACGATACCGTAATTAACTGAAAACTTTTATAAATGATTTTGGAACCTAAGCAGAAACGTATTGAAGAAGACTTTTATTTTGTTCTATCCTCAAATCTAAGTAACAAAATAAATACTACGATATCTTTTATCATTGATACATTTTAATGTCAAGGACAAAGCATTTAAATTAATCACTTTTGATACGTAACGGTAATATTAAAAGTGCCATAAACCGCTAATGTTTATTCGTAAACACATTTTTCACGTCAAAAGTATCAACAACTGTTGTTAATTTTACCTAATGCCATACAACCTTAACGGGACTGTCATAATGGGTCCGATATGAGGATGATGGATATCCCTCGTACATATAAGTATAGGTATATTAATCGTATGTCAATGGGCTACCTTCTGTTGTAAAACGACATGAATTTTTGGGGTAATTTCAAAAGTATTTAATAAAATTATTGAAGTAACAACGTATAAATACTTCCTTTCTTTTTGAGACGAAGGATTTGGAGATTATTTCCCCATGCTGCTCCGTTGTGGGTCGGTGGATACACTCATAGCAAATTTTAATATGACATAGGCAACTTTCCTCACGATATTTCCCCACACCGTCATGTCCAAGATGAATTATAAATAGTAATTTAGCACATACAAGAAAGGTGGTGTTTGCGTGGGCTTAAGCCCGCAATTATCAGTTAAGATTCAAGTATCTTAACAAATGCAAAGTCTTGCCTTTTTAAATTGAAAAATAAAATAAATCAAATGAAAAAGATTTAAAAAAACTCAACAGTTGTAAACAAAATTATTAAAATGGAAACGATTGTTGGCGCTACGAGTATCAAAGCGATCAATCATGTGTATAATAGGCACGTCGCCTTACACACGTTCTTAAATAATTTGTCAAAACTCGCCCCCAGCCCAAACTGCGAACGTTTTCAACTACTTACCATTTTTCTTGGCACTTGTGCTGTATTTTTTATGAAAGAACGTCTTATGTAACACTTACTATATCAAACTGTTAAAGGTATTAGTGAATCGTACACGACATTGATCGATGTTTAGCTAACAATGAATAACCTTGAAAACATTAGATATTGATTGTATCTCAGACTAAAAGTTTCGTCTTTTTTTAACTCGTTTACTCTGAATAAAAATAAAGCAAAGTGCTTTAATTCTAATAACATGTAATATGAATCTTCATCAGTTTACTATCCTCAATATTTTTTTATCCTCAAGAATTTGAACAATAGTGACCAAAATGTAAATATAAATATAGATAAAAAAGGTTATTTGTGAAATTATTGTTTTTATTTGTAGTTGTGAAAGTAGTTTTATATATTCATTTTTTTTAAATGGTTGAGAATTAAAGAGTATTAGTAGCTTAGGCGTTTGCTTAATTTTAATATAATTGTTACGGAGATAGCAGTAAAACGAATATTATAAAAAAGTGATAAAATTTTTTATTAGGTTTACTGACAATCACACTCAAATATAAAGACATACTAGTTAATTTAAGTGATTATTTATAAGTAAATACAAACCGGACATAATACTAAATATGTATACGACTAATAATACATTAAATATTTATAGCATTTTTACATATTATTAAATTAATGGCAAAAAAATTAATATATATATGCACTATATCTTTATTCATTGTTGACACTAAAAATCCTTTTTTTTTTAAATATTCGTCCGGATCACACAATAATTGAGCCGTGAAATTGAAAATGGTTCCTATGACCAAAAATTTATTCCGTCCACGTTCTCAGCATATCGTCACTACAAGGGTGCTCTTGTTTCGTATGCCATTCCAAAGATTTTATTGCATCACACGTTCCTAAACTGATGAAAAAGTAAAGTTGAGTGGTTTGACATATGTCAAATATTGTTTTTTATTATTATTAATAAGAACACTAACAGTGATTTATCACAAAATGTAACAATATTGAAAATTGTACAAAAAAAATATTGAAAATTCGTAATGTTATATTTATTAGTTGTATTAGGAGAATAGCTGTGAAGTTGTCATAGAATATATATATTTTTTTTATTATAAATCGCCATAATTCAACACAGACAAACAGTCAGACGTGGTGGGGGTACTTAATTTCACAATACTTAATGTATCACTATTAACTAAGCTAATTCTGTTACGAATTATATTATACGTAGTCTAAGTCGTATCAGTTTATCTTAGTTGCTAGTTGACGCTCGGAGGGGCGGGCGGAGGCGCTCAAGCTGTTTACCCTGTAAGTATTGCGAAAAGATCGAACTTAATCCCTACGGGTTCGAGCGCGCTGGATGTGATAGATACTGAAAATTGCATAAAATCCATCAACACAACCACTTTGTGTTCCGTACTCGCTACATAATAAGCACCTTTTGCTTTTCTTACGTTAATATTTTACCGGAGATCGAGACATTTTTATATTACGTATCTTACTACTTGTCATAATCATCGACGAAACTTGCCATTCAAAATATTTATTTCTTAAAGCAGATCGTAATAAAAATATTTTAATATGGCATGAAGAAAAACATATTTTCCCGATGGCATTGCGGTTAACGAGATTCCGAAGCTGAGCATTTATAGAGGAGTCGGGTCATATTGCTCGTACCGTTATCAAAATTGATTTCATGCTATAACTTCAAATCAGTCATGTTGTATACATAAATAACAATATTAAAGTATTTATTTTATATATTTTAGTAAACTCTATTGGTTTATGAACTAGAATTGATTGATTTATTTAACGTAATATTACTGTTTGATAGCCCAATAAAAAAGATAAAAAAAACTTTAATTAATGGTAATGGGCTAATACCTTCTTTATTCTGAGGCTTCAGGAAGGTTTGGGACTTATTTCATCACGCTGCTCCACGATGGTAAGTATCCTTACAATGTTTACCTTCATCGCCTAATATATTTACTTCACGTACAAGTCTACAAATGTATTATAAGAAGATTAGTTATCATGAAAAGAATTACAATCTAGAAGGCTTAGAAAGTCCAGCTCATATTTTAAACGCCTATTGTGTATAAAACTAAAAGTCATTTCCACCATATAAACGTGAAATAAATTAGGTGACACGTATTCATCTCGGAAATATAAATTTGTGTTAATATAATTTACTAATTGATAGACAAAGAAATCTGAACTGATGGGTTTAAAAGATTTAAATAGAGTTTCTTTATCATCTAGGATGTAGGTAAAACATAATCTTTATATTTACAAGTAACCTCATCGCTAAGCAGCAGGTTACGCTCTCGATAATTGCCGTCCCATCGGATTATTAGAGTGAGGGAATAGAGAAGACACCTATTTTTGCACACTATAATATAAACTACGAATTTAGCTGGTATCCACTGGGACTAAACGCTGCGATCAAATATAATACAATATAATATAATATAATATAATATAATATAATATAATATAATATAATATAATATAATATAATATAATATAATATAATATAATATAATATAATATAATATAATATAATATAATATAATATAATATAATATAATATAATATAATATAATATAATATAATATAATATAATATAATATAATATAATATAATATAATATAATATAATATAATATAATATAATATAATATAATATAATATAATATAATATAATATAATATAAATATATTGTCGGTCCAACCCTATATTGAAATACAACATATCATGCAACTACATATTACAAATATGTTGGTGGCAACAAAATTGGTTAGATGCTGATACACTTACTAAGGCAACACGCAGCAAACATGCAGCCTAACATTTCAATCATTTGGGAATTTGTCAATATTTTAAAGAAACTATCAGATTAAATTTTTTTACTCTTTTTTATTTTTTTATTTTTATGTTCAAAGATCTACAAAACAAAATGAGAATCAAAAAATATATACATATTTTTTTATTCATATTTGATTACATTTCCTATGATGTAGACACGATACGATATTAGTTTAATATTAAGTACCAATTAGCGTCTAGTCTATGACAACAGCAGAGAGCAAGCATACAATTTATTTGTTTTTTTTTTGTTTAAGTTGTGTTATTATTTTAATCTATTGAATTTTTTTAAACATAATAATGAGGTATATGGAAAGGTCGGTATATATATCATAATTAGAACGAATACTATTGTAAGAAAAACACATACGGTATAAAGGCGTGTGGCTAAGAACATTTGTTGTAGAGGTAGGAAGACAAAAGGTCTTACAGTTGGGCAGGCGACTGTTTGAACGTGGGATGGAAAATTGTATACATTGCAAGATATCGGACGAGTCAGTAAGCCTATGAATTAACTTGTAAAGGAAGATAATAATATCGTTAATTTTTCTTCTAGTATAAAGTAAGCGTGCACTGTAAAAATTGAGCCTCCGTGTGTACGATTTCATTTCGTGACATTTATTATCAGTGTAAGAAAGATGATATCAAAATCTCTTTTGAACTCGTTCAAGTCTATTAATATATTTGTATAACCTGATAGCAAGCGCTCCGCACTACACTACAATATTCCAGATATTTCGAACTAAGGTATTAAATAAAAGAATACCAACACTCGGCAGCTTAAATATTTTTAACTGTCCAGTTATAAAACCAGATAGTTTAGATGCTTTTTTATTATATGATCATTATGTAGCCTATAATTTAATGAACTATCAAGTATAACGCAAGATCACGTACACTCGGATACGAATGGCTTTTTTTTTCAAATATTACTTGTGACTAGAAACTTAACTAAACACATCATATTGATTTATATTGTTATAATAACTGAAACGGACAGTTTTACATATACTAACAGCATTTCACCATTAAATCGCAATACCGAAACTCTGTCATCGTTAGAGAAAATACAACGGCAAAATCATTATTTGTAAAAAATCTGCACTATACATATGAGTGAATTTAAATATTCATTTGAATATTTACGTATGTATACGATACGTTTTGGTTATTTAATTAATTCCAATTTTAAGAAAAATACGTAACATATAATACATTTAGTTTTTATGTGATTCATTTAAAGGGTTTATTCATTTTTTCTTTTTCGTTTCGTTCGTTGTGATAAAGTATGCATTAAATTCAATAAACTTACGTTGCATAATGCTCTTTTTGGTTTCAAAATTTAAAAGGGTATAAAGTTTTTACAAGTTTGTAGCAACGGTGCTCCACTGGAGCGTGATAGGATGAAAGTTTACAGGACTGCAGATTTTGTAACACGCTAACCATTTTATTTGAACAAATAATAAGTTAATAACTTAGTTACGCTATATCTCAACGGTAGAGAGCGATTTGTACTAATCCATCTGGAAGGATACTTTGTATAACTGTGTTCGAAAAGTGAGTGAGCCAGTACAAAAATACGTTACACATTGATTCACAATAAAACTCTAAACTTTATTTACGTGATTATAAAATACAGTTACATTTTCGATAACGTTTAAAATAGCATCCTTGACGGATATAATTCGATAACTATACGGAGCGTTAATTGTACTCGATGAGCGATTCTTCATACAGACAGTTGCATTAGCTCCAGTTTGTGGTCAACAAAGAGCGCCATTATAACTACTAAAACAACAGCAACAGCAAAGTTAGACAAAGCCACATTGTGAATTTAACTCCACTTATTAAATGTTACTTGTGGGAATTTGAATTTCATTTGGGTAACTTGTAATTCATATATGATATTATTAACAAATTTCACTATGCACGTTCGTAGTATGCACTGGGCTACTTTTGAAGGCGCACAATTAAGTTATGAATGATCGATATCCCGAACTTCATATGTTGAGGTGCCTTTATTATGAGCTTTGACGTTTACGGTGATGGATAGCCGTATGAAACTGGGATTCAATTATTTACACTTTTTCAGTCAGCTATATGCGTCAGCAGAGCCCGAGGTCAAACTAAAATATATTACAGATAAGGAAGATAGTAATATATTCGACGTGGATATAAAATTCGTTTTTAGTTTTAAATTAATGTATTGATATCTATTTAATTTAAATTCGTGTTTTCATAAAGATTATTCAAAAACAATATGACCTAATATTTGCTGTATTTAATTTTAAATGTATAAATGAATTTGCAAAAATCTCATAATATCTATATGTTGTTAAAGCGCGTCGTTCGTTCAATTGGTCCGCGATTTATAGCCATCATACAAGCCGTCTCCTAACGTAAGATTCATATCACACAATCCCTTTAATATGAATACTTAATGAAACAAAAATTGCAAATGTCGCACGGTTTCTCAACCATTCTCATGAATACTAAAGACGCAATTCGTAGATCGTTCCCATTTACGGAATCGAGTCGTTCTTTCCTGGTAACGCTTATGATACTGATATGTCATGCGACTATGAAACCTCATTACTACACGTACACGATTTAGTCCATACGACGCCTACAAATCATGAAATATGATTTAAAAGAATGATACATGTCGTCAGAAAACAATTGGGCAGACGTGACCCGGGCGATAACGTCGCGGAGGCGATCGCTACACGTCGCAGCCGCCCAATGCATACTAAGTAATAACGCCAGTTTCAATTTCACCCCCTTCACCCAGTACATATTTCATATGAAGTACCTTTCCAGGGAATCATATTATGTTGCATACTAAGATGTCACTGTCAAAAATTTTGTTATTGATAAAATTTACATTTTGTATAGAAAGTAATTTTTTTATTACGGTATGTATAGGTAATGCTATGAATTGAATAAATACAAGTTTATGCAAAGCACAGCTACGATGCACGTACCGGTGTAGTCTGTTTGAAGGTGACTTCTTATAAATAAGAAATTACCCCTTTCCTTAGTTCAAATGTTGAGTAGTAGAAGCACGCTGACTCGTCTAACCAAGACTGACGTTAAGGAAACTACGCAAAAATAAAATAAAAGTTAAAAATAAAGTTTGAACATACATTTTCATATACATTAAATAAAATTAAACTAATAAACATAAATCGAACTATTCAATTAAAGTGGCTTCAAACCATGACGTTGTTGGTACTTAGTATTCAAACGTATGCAAATTACAGACGTGCTATGCAATAAATGCCGACACACGGATCACAATTCGACAATTGGCATTTACGTCGCAATCGCATCGTCTATACACATTAATATCATTGTAAATTATTTTATCAATTTTATTGAAAATACCTCATTAGCTATATTAGAGAATATTTAACTAAACGATAACACAAACGAAATAGAACATAGCTTTCAATTATACGAAACATTATATGTTACATAAGCAAACGTATTACAGGGTGTTTGCGAATATTGAAATCGAATATCGAAACATTCCCATATCTTTCCGTACTAATTATATCGAATACATGAATATCAATCAAAACAATAGAATCGTAACAAGCAGGTAAGTGTCCGGACTAAATTGCCAAACGGCGTACGTACACAATGGAAGGGATAACCGTAATGGTGTATTTGGGTAAAACAGTGGAAATTGTTTGAGCGTGTTCGGCTGCGATAGAGCGGATCTTGCAAATCGGGTGCAGGAAGACCGTCCGGCGCGCTCTGACGGGTCTTAAGCCGCCTGTTATGTGGGCCGGGACCGTCATGTTACTACTGCACTGCATATAGGTTCTTTGTACAATGTACGCTATTTCGTCACATTCGAATAGCTTAGTTTAACTAAACTTAATGTTGGCAATTTAAATTAACAATTTCTATACTATTGATGAACTCGGATCATGTTATATACATAATATAACGTATTTTATCTAATACGTTTTGTTTAAAAAAATACTTCCTTAATAAAATATTTAAATGATTGCATACCAAACAATATACACATACAACAAAGTTATTTAAACATAAAAACAAAATTTACAATAACAACACAAATTAATCGCGTTATTTATAAATGATAGAAAATACTCATCAAATAATATAAGAACTATGAATTAAATTGAAACTCTGAAAGGCAGTCTTAGAAACAGCGGTATAATCAGCTTTGCGTCGATTAATATCATCATGCCCGCCGGGCGCAGTCCGTCTCCTGCTCGATATTGCCAGGACAAAGAACTAAATTATTTCCTTCATTTCTTTAACATCTCTTTGTTTTAAATACAACCCTGTCTCCGTCCTCTTACAAATAATAGTAAGACATTATTGTTAAACGTCTGGGATTGGATACTTTAGTAATTAATAAAAGCCCTAATTACGTTCAAAACGTACATTTAAAACAAAAGTTATTTAAAGAGTGAATTAAATATCATTATTTAGAGTAACATATTTTTATACGAGTTTGCTGGATTCACAGTTCACGCTGTCCGTACATCACTTGGTGAGAGCAACAAAAGGCTTATCGATGTGTCACTACCTAAGGCAAGCTATAAACTGGAATTTACCATGGGAATAACTGTTGGAAATAGTCGAACGCGTTCAAAGAGTGCTAGTCAACATTGGTACTGTGCCAAACTGTGCATGCTGGGGTAATGTAATTGTTTGTTGCGACGTCTAATGCACTGGTAACGACGGGGCATCGCGACAACAGCCAAGCAATATTCACAAAAATATCACGTTTTTCTTAATATCCACGAGCTAGATAGTTTACCTCTTAGTGAGAAAATTACTTCAGTATAAAAGTAAGCTGTGATTTTTTTTTTAATTCCATTGAAACGTTTGTATCACGAAAGCCGGGACAAATTCAGTTTTTATTTTGGCCGTAACAATGCTTCTATAAGAGCAAACAATTGGATGGGAATCGCAAACACAGCGGAGGACCCACCTTATCCATAACTCATAAAAATGAACGAGCGAGCCGAACGGCGACTAGCAGAACAAACACGCAGGACAAACAAGTCCTACATATAAATTGTGCCGCGACATCATATTGCACCGCGTCGCCCGCGCCCTCTGTTACACAATATTCCTACTATCAAAGCCACGCTAAATCTAATTCTAATACAAACGTCACAATCATAATTCTTTTGCAAAGTCATTGCTATATAAATATGTAATTACAGATTTATTTTGTATCTTAATGTAAATAATTTAAACTATTATATTATTTACGGCCTATGTAATAATAATGTTTCGAAATATAAAATAATAAATTTTCATCGTTATCAATATTTATCATGAGCTTCTGAGAGTTTGTATTACGCCTCTTTGAAAGATTGACAGTCTCGACTCTCGAGTAAAGACTGACGTGGTATTTCATTAGGGTTCATTGTAGTTAGTAAAAACTTAATAAAGTTTTACTAAAGAATTTCTAATTACAAAATTTACCTCTTCACGACATAGCAATATTTCAGGCCCGTGAAGGTATTTCCAATAAAGGACTTTGCCAAGTCATAATTCTTCAAAGTAACGTGTAATAAGATGTAGATATTACAACATTCTTAAAAGATTTAATAACTAGATTTATTTTAGAACTAAAATATTTTATTAATATCATTTAACTTATTTACATTGGCCGTGAGATCATATTTCAAATCTATTTCATTTCTTCACTTAATGTACGAATAAAATATGATAACATAAGAAATGATAGAACATTAGTTTTAAGGATTTCTACTTTTTGGCGTGTGTAAAAATTTACAACATTGTACGTTTAAAGTTAGTCCTAACTCAAACAAAGAGAATTAGTGCTGGAAATAGCGCATAAATTTTCTCCGCGAACGAGTAAAGAACATTAAGAAACAAAGATTACAGTTCGTATATAAGTTTAAACAATAAAATCTATTATATAAAGAAAATTTATGTGACCAGAAAAAAATTGCGACCGCTAACGTTCAAGTACTCAATTAAATACAAAAAATTCTTTAAAATAATATTCATATGATCGATGCTCAAAAAGAGAATTAAGTTCTTAATTCTATAGATAACCATAACGCATACACATACACTTTCTTATCAACTCTCAAAAATCTACCAGCGGTTCCGAGAGAAAATCCTCGGACCAACCGGCGCAAGAAGCTCGTCAAGAATTACATTATTGTTCGACAATTTAGTAATCGCAAATTTTATAATAGCTAATAGGTTAGTAATATAGGTAATTTGTTCAAAAATCTTCGAAACACTAATCTTATTTATTTATTTATATAACAATTTGCAATCGTGTTGTTAAAGCACACAGATTGTCCCAAAAAGAACTACTAATTTTGGTACATTTTTAAGAACTCCTATGATTTTTTACGAACTAAAATTATACTATTATCAAATGCTTATTAGAAGGAAACAATCAATAATATTATTTATTGTAATTGTCATTTAATAATTGTCTTAGGATTTGTTTCCAATGTATACATATATTATTTTATAACAAGTTTCTAGTCGTTCACGTGCCAATGAAAACACAGTTTTTGTTCTATACAACTTACATGTATTTTATTTTATTTTTGCATTGTTAATAATTAATTTAAAAAATCAGCGCAGTATTATTTTATATTGGTTTGAGTTACCGACACTCCACATTGGATTATAAAAGTGCGGGCTTTATAGACAATATATTTTCTTATACTATTGATCCCTTGAGCTATATGGACATTAACCAACAATAATGACTAAACAATGAGTACATAAAACAACGCTCGCTATTTAATTTTCTCGAGATGAAATGTAGTATTAAGTCATTACGAAGGTCAGTCTGGTTCAATATTTACTGTGAACTACAAAACAATTCTACATTTGCTCTGAGCTTGGATTGTGAAGCTCTATTTTAATGTAAATACAAGTATCTATTTTTCTTCAAGTATCTTATCACTAATAGAGGAAATATGTTGCGCTGGAACTCACATAGAAGAGTAATTTTCCAGTTGTTTCGTACAGTTCAATAAGACCATCGAGGTAAGAGGATCAAAGCGACCGTAATAGTTTACCACATACGAGTACGAACACCACGGATTCCTTTTTGTTCTATCAAGTGAACTAATCAATTAATGTTTCATTTACGTTAGTATTTTATATTTATTTAATTCTATATTTATGGACAGTCTCAATCAAAGATTAAACACAATATGTTGGGGTTTCTTAGCGCAGAGCTTTAATGTAGGAAAGAATCCCATATAACATAGGCCAGTTCCTCTTCAAGGGGGACCGGGGACCTTCTAAGGGTTACGAAAGCAAAAAAATGGATAACTTGTAAGCCTGCGGATCTCGAGATCACCGGTTCGAATCATCGGGGTCGAAACTAAGACCATGCAAGTGCATTCTGTGTTTGTGCATACACTTATATGGCATATGGTAACTTCTGCGAGGTTGGCTAGTCTTTGAATCTGGAGGTTATATATTAATTTACCTTATTTCCCTTACACACTGCCCATGGTTATATTGACCTCATCTCATAATAATGAAACTACGGGAACGACGACAAAACATGAAGATAGGAATGAATACAAGTAATGAAATACGTGCGCCAATGCGTCTTACCTGTCATGAATTTGAGAGAGAAATTAAAATATATGTAATTTAAAACTAATTTGCCTTTAATTTCGGGGGAGCTTTTATTAAGAAACAACTACTAAATGTTGTTAGCATATTTATTACTATCACTTTATGTGCATGATTTGAACAATTTTGTTCCATTTTATTTTTAGAATCAATGATTCTCTCATTTGTTTTATTATTTATATTTTTTTTATGTAATAAAAAAAAACAAACGATTAACGAACCTAAAAAATCTCTAAGAACAAAATTATATGTAAAGCTATGACTTCCAATATTTACATAATTCGATTGCGTATAAACGATCTAGTCAGAAAGTTCGTATGCAATCGCGTCACGAAAAGAGACGTTTTGAAAGTGGTCACGTAAAATTTTACGTTTGAGCTCGGCATCGCACCGACAGCTCTTCGAACGTAATCCAATCAGAGGCAATGGCGCTGGACACGGTGTCAATTTAGCATCGCGACGATATCACGCATTTATTGTAAATAAAAAACTACTTCCAAATAAAACCAAGGCATTACCATGTTTTTAGGTTACTTTTGCTCCAATTAATTTCCCATATTTGTTTTATATATTTATTTGAATTATGTAATTCTGTGCATATTTACAGCAGAGAATCCACTTAATGTTTTATATCTAAAGTTTGAAGATTGTTTTTTTATTGATAACTTATAATTTTTTTTAAATTGTAGAAAATGACATAACATATTCAAATACACAGTAACTTTACAGATGTTTCGCTTTTAATATATTAATACTATTTCTTCTTTATACGCTTTTTTTTCACTTGAATGATATTCGTATGATTTCAATGGTCGCTTATATTGACATTTCATTTATATAACACCCCACGAGCATTCGTTTAGAATGCACGTGAGGTATTATTGACTTAATTTTAATGCAGTTTAAGGAACTGGGCAGCAATCATGCATGCATGTTTTCGAAAACGCTTATTTCTATTTCTGTAAATAGTAATAGCAGGGTAAGTAACAATTACGGTAGTTTTAAATGCGATTTATAAGAACAGGTCAAGTCAAACACGTAGACTGCAAATAAAACAAGACGCGCTTTTAATACTTATTATTTACGATCCCTAATAGCTGGGCGGTGAAACTACCTGAAGAAGTTCGAGCTGCCGCCTGTTATGGACTCGCCTAGAATATTTAACGCTTGTTGGCCAATAACTTTACTTGCCACATACCCCCTTTGGACTTATAAACAGATAATCACTCTTCCAATGTAATTAACAATACAAATTAACATAAACAAATTGTTGCGCTGCGTTGTCAGTTATTGTTTTTTCTAAAATTTATATTTACTTATAGGAGTCTTTTACTGCTGTAATAAGCAAACCATATATCACAGAATTCAAGAAAGCTTTAAAATCAATATAATATTTGCATTTTGCAATATCTTGTTGAAAACAAAATTATATGGCAAAAAATACAAACAAATGATCCGGTTAGAAAGGAAAGCAGTTAAGCGATTTGTGGCGTATTAATAAAACGATTAAACGAAGTTATCCGTGGTAATCTGAGAGCGACGCGGCGCGGCAGATGGCCACAATTCCCAAACTTTGATGACGAACGGCTGCATCTCTCCAACGGGAATCAAGCAACGATTAGGACTTTTGTTTCCAACTACTTGCACTCAGAAAATACATTTCTTTAAATACTTTTTTATCCTTGGATATCATTGTTTATTAACGCTAAAGCTTTGTTAGAACCTTTACTACAAAACGGAAACTAAATCTCTATCTAAATCATACAAGCATTCTGTTTTTCGTGACAAGACTAATGATAGGCATACGTCTACTGAACTTTGATGTCAATCGGTGTCCGTCGTTTGATGACTCGTCAAAATTACTTCCTATGTTGTTAAGTGCAGGAAATTGTGACTCCTCCATCGACACACCTATTAAACGGTAACTGCCTTCGCGTTTCAGCACGCCTCTTTATGTACGTCGATAACCAAATCATACAGATACTGTAAAATGTATATTTCAAACTTCTTTCAACATCAGCTTATGAAATGTATGTATAAAAATGTCCTATAGATGGATAAATCTACGTTAAAGCGGCAAACGGTGCTTGAGGCAATATCTCGGCAACAGCAGCTGTGAAGTAATGGCGCCGACACTTTACGCGATGCGATTACGACCACCTAAACATTCATTACAAGTAATGTCCGTCATTTATCTGTCCTAATCACTGAGTAATACCAGCATTAAAAAATGCAATCACAAACAAACTTAATTAATATTTAATATCTGACGTAATTGCGCGTATAAACTGTTAGACGAAATATTTGTGTGGAGTTCGGTATTATAGATTTGGCTATGTTAAATGTTTTACGATTTAATCAACCCCAAGCAATCAAGCAAGACAAATAGTTAGCTCATCTGCATCTATACGAGTCGGATCTACCGCTAACAACGAATCGATATTTCACCTTTACGTTCCTGAGAGGTATACAGCATACCTATTTATATATATATATACATATATTTTTGAATACTTATATAAAATTTGGTTCTCCTTGAATTTTTTAGAGAGTCGTTTATATTTCTCGAATTAAAACGATATTTATAACGTCACTCGGCTACAGGGAAAAAAATTAAACACTGGTGTTTTATAATATTTTATATAAGGTATAAAATACTCAAATGGAAATGTTTAAAGGTATTAACTTAAAGTAAATAATAATATAAAAATAAAAAAAAATAGTGACGACGTATATAGCATATGTGCCACATGCACACCGTGAGTAGAGATGGGAGGTGAAATGACAACGTAAGCACACCATGCCGTTTGCCGTCACGTCATTCGAGTCGGTCATACCCCCGGCGTGCCACTACATCACATCAAAAAGTGTAGTATCACATAAAAAGTCTTTATAAAAAACTTTAAATTTAGAAATTTCAAATTTTGCACAAACAACTAGGATATTTACCAAACAGTTAATATGTAGTACATTTAAAATAACTCGAGTTTTTAAGAACACACATTATTATTTACCAAAAAGTCAACAGAGTATGAAATAAAATCATTTCCTGCCATACGAATTTCGAAATATATTAATTTATACTTCACAATTTAAAATGTTACAAGTACACCACATTATAAAATGGCATAGTAATTATAAGTACAATAAAAGTACAACTTAGATGACGACATAAGCCAGTGGGTTATTAAAAAAATATGCTTTTATTCAATCTCCGTACTAAAACGAATACATTTTTTATACTTTTGAGTACAAAATGTGCACCGGTTGGATAAAAGTGGAAAAATTCAATTGCAAGAATTAAACCACACATTCTAATTAAGTTGAATTAAACTTGTAAAATTTATAATTAAGCCATGAATGGGGCAGTATTGACATAATAATTTTAATTAGAGTTACGGCTACCCTCTAAACCTCATAAAAGGTAATCGTTTAAGAGTAGGGCTATATAGGCGAGTGCTCAATCGTACTAATGGTAGGAACCACAAGCGCAGTCTCCGAGGAAATACTAACTAAATATGTAATGGTTATCGACTCTATACTCGACCCAATTTAACACTGACCAAATAATCCTAGTGAACGTACCTAACTAACAGCAGGTGGAATTTATTATAAATGCTTTATATAGATAGCTTATTTCAATATTAAATTAAAACTACTCCGCAGCAACAAATAAAAAAATCTAAAATAAAATATTATGAGAATTAAAATATAAATCTTATAAGCCGAGATGGCCCAGTGGTTAGAACGCGTGCATCTTAACCGATGATTTCGGGTTCAAACCCAGGCAGGCACCACTGAAATTTCATGTGCTTAATTTGTGTTTATAATTCATCTCGTGCTCGGCGGTGAAGGAAAACATCGTGAGGAAACCTGCATGTGTCTAATTTCAACGAAATTCAGCCACATGTGTATTCCGCCAACCCGCATTGGAGCAGCGTGGTGGAATATGCTCCAAACCTTCTCCTCAAAGGGAAAGGAGGCCTTTATCCCAGCAGTGGGACATTTACGGGCTGCTTATGTATGTATGTTATCTGTATTAGATTTAGTGTATCATTTTATCGATATCATTTGATATAATACGATTTCCCTTTTAATTTATAATGAAGCGCAAAGAATACGTTTCTTTTCGGTCCATTTTATTATAACTCGCCAACTCTTAATTTCAAAAGACTTTCCAGAAAGTGCGAGTGCAGTAAAACAACTTTTGAGCCTTATTTTCTCGTTCCGAAATTGCAGTGGTTTAAGCGAGATTTCATTTGTATGGAAGCCGGTATAATCTGGAATAATACCGCAGTAGCGGCGCAGGCCTTCAAAGACGCCACTCGTCCGCGCCGCAGTTGCCGCCTGTAATGAGTTTTTTTTTAAATGCGCAACACATTCACACACCATGTCGAGTTCCACTGGATTTAACATAGTGCAATTTAAAAATACCATGCCGTACCACAAACTTTGCCCACTCGATTTTTGCTTAATGATTATTATAAAATTAATGAAGATGCTAAAGTAAAAAAGTAATCTGCTTTTATGTTCGAGAAATATATTATTGAAGGAGTTTTCCAAGCCAGTGTAGGGAATGAAATCCAGTTGAAGCCGACTTGATTACTGCGACCCGTGCGCTACTCGTCGGTTCACAATTGGAAGGATTATGAGGAATTTAAAGTGCGATGACGATTTGAATACGAACATAAGGAGCGTTTTATTTTTTTAAATTAAACGAAATTGCCATAACATAAAACGTATTCAACATAATTTGCGATTTCTTTACAAATTTAACAACAATGTATATCTATTTGATGATACGCCTAACAGCGAAGACATTGTACCTCACATCATACAAATTATATTTTATTACTAAAATTCAAGAGGGGTTAATGAGCAAAATTCTGCGATGTGGTTTCTATTGAAAAACATTCCTTTGTTTGAAAAAAATATAGTACGGCGATATTTTTTGTACATAACGAAACGATGTCATATTATAAGAAGGCAAAGAGCGCGGAGCAGTTGTAAGGGCGGCGCGCAGTGACTGCGAGTCGGCGAGAACGGAAGGAAAGCGCTGCTAATTACTCGCAGCCCGAAGCAAAGCCTGCCTGCATCCTGCGCGGTAGGACAAGCCACTGCTGCTTTAAGGAAACTGCTATATGTGTGGTACGTATAATCTTAGTTTTAGATCTCTTCACGCTTCCCTGACATATCGTTGACACTGATATAGGAAGTTCATACGTAATTATTACATATGTACGTGCGAATTAAATTATATATATTTACAATAGGTACTATTTTTTTTATTTTACAGATATCTATATGTGTCCACATTTTCCTCAAATTTGAATAGAAACTATTGGAATGAAATTATAAAAAAAATATATTTTTTAATCTAAGCCAAGGTAAGAATGCTTAAACATATTATACTTCAAATTTTATATAAATTTGAGTTTTAAGGTTTTTGTCTGCTTTAAGTAAAATAAAATAGTTTTTTGATATTTTCATAAATATGTAAGTAAAAGTTATAATTTATTTTGCTTATTATTTATAATAACTAGAGTTCGCTCATTGGCAGGAATACATTGCTAACAGAAATATAAGATATATTGATTCTAAACATAGGGAAAGTTAGGCTCTCAAGGACAATATCTGGTCAGTATACGAGTACAATACATTGTCATTGGCAAAAGAATGAATAAATCTTTTATTTTAAATACTTCTGAAATGTGTGTGTGCGTGGGTCGAACCCATGTTAGTGTGAGTAATGTTTTATTAACAGTGCCAAATGTGATACTCCTTCGTCCGTTTGTAATTTTAGTAAAGATACAATATTTTGACTTCCGTTTTAATAAATAGATAACTAGCAGACCCGGCTTTATACGATATTATATAATATAATTCATATATTGTATGATAATGTTTAGCTAAAAGCGTTCTCTGAAACACGCTGAATATAATGGTACAAATGGTACAAAGTTTGATGCATTTAAAAAAATAAATTATATATGGACCCTTATCGGTCTACTAATATGTGTCTATGCTAATTTTATAAATATGAAAGCTCTGTCTGTATTTTTCTGACCTCATCATGGTTAAAGTATTTAACAGATCGTAATGAAATCTAACAACGGCAACCCGTGACCTGAATAAAGACGTATAAATTACGAGGTAAAAAATGACTTACCACCGCACTTACAATCTTTTTTCCGATTCAGACTTTTCTAAATAGTACACTTAGGATTCAAGAAACACCTACGACAGAATAATTTATATACATTAAAAACAAATCAGTAAATGTCGCCTAACGCAGTCTATGTTGCCTCAAATTTAAAAAATGTCTAAAATTTCTAAGACAAGTTGATCTTACAATAATTTATATAAAAATAGAATCTTATTACAATTTAAACCAATAAAATTAAAGTACCTGTATTCAAAATATCAATTTGTCTTATGTTCGCACGACTTCTCTCGACGATTACCACTGACGACTGACGTAGGAAACCTTATACACTGGTGGACGCGAGTTCAATTCCTTCTCGAAAATATACATGCATGACTCTCCCCTTACAACGTCACTTCGAAGTTGATCTTAGATCATAGGGTCCATTTTTTAAAGCAAATCGCGAATATAAACATTACTCATTTGTGTGAACGTGCCAAGACAAAGAAGATTAAGATCACTTCACAAATAAATGTTAAATCCATGTGTTATTTAGTAATTAGAAAGATTCCACACAGTACAAAACTTTGTAATGCACAAAGAACTCACAAAAGGGCGAAGAGCGAGACGCTCGCCCTACTACCAAGCGCCGCCGCCGCGAGGATAGCCATTCATAATATTGTAATAACGGCTCCCAGCAGCAGTTATTCCGTGCTTAAACGTTTTACTGCGGTCATTATCTACCCGCTGAAAGGATATGCAGGCGATAAATTGTAGAGCCTTACCTACATACATACAACAGCACTTATCTTGAAATCTAACCGCGCCACGCCGTCTTTATAGCGGAAATAATTTATTAATGTAATTGATATTTAAATGCAAATACTTACAATTATATTCAATGTGCCTTTATGGTATGAATGATAAATGTAACGTTCGTGAGTTAGGGAGTTTTTATTTATACATATGTATCTTAAATATCTGTATCGGTTTATCTAGCTGATATCTGAATGTGAACATAAAGGGAACGCGCCTTTCCTTTAGCAATAAAGAGACCATTTAATCGAAGCTTATCTGCCCGGAAGCATTCATTAGATGATTGCGCCATTACTACTGGACTCTTTTCTACCAACTCCACCCAGTTCGGAAAAATATAATTGAATGAAGATATAGAAATCGTTTCAAGTACATATCTTATAATAAAATAATCCTTTCCAACGTTAGATGTATTTTTACTTATGATCTAAATTATAAAATTATTTACTTATATGCTAGTGTTCCAGTGATTGAACAAATTTGAGCATCAAATATTATATAAGAACTAAGAAAACTGTACATGAATTTTCATATTTCGAACAATTTTTTTTTTTCATTTTTGCAATTTTTTTTTATTGGCCTCATTGAATCTTCTATGGTTACTAAAAAAATCGGTTGACAAATACAAGATAAAAAGGTACTGTTTTACAGTACTTATATAAATAGATATTTTATAGAATTATTATATTAACTAAAGATTTCACTATAATAGTGAAGTAAATTATTTATTGGATTATATTGAATTACTTCCATTATGACCCTCAAAGCAAACGCAAAAAAGAAGGCGCCCCTGATACCCATTCAGTAGTCCTAAATCAACACGCCGAAGTAGCATGTCTCTATAAATGTTTCTGTAAATAATCTCCTGCGAAGATAAATACAATTATTTGGTTAAAATTATTCTTTTGTCGAACTAACGCCACCGAAAAGCTTAGATACGAAATGATTATAGTTATATCGAGTTAATTAAAATAACAAGTAAATATTACTGTACTAATAAACGCTATTTTTAATTAAAAAATAACATTAAAAACTACTAACTCCTGTATCCTTAAATAATTATAGACACAGACCAAACACTTGCATATATATTTAAAGTTAAATAATCTCTAGATCGTGTCAAAATGAAAATATACAATACACAAATAGCCTTAAGAGTTATTTTGAATCGTCATTTTCTTAAGTGAAATGTAAAGTTACCAAAGACACTAAGTAGCCACTTTTTTAAATTATAAATGAATATTAATTGTTTATAATTATATTTATATAATTCATGAATATCTTGTATACTTACTCTATTGCATCAAAATAAACTTTAATTGAGTAGCGTTATTTATTAATTCTTTTTTTAACAGCAATACTAAAAGTATTTGCAAGATTTAATTAAAGAATCTAATGCCTTGCCAAAGGATGGATGTATTTAAGATAACTTTGCGGAGGGAAACTTGGTATTACAAGTTTATCTTTTACTTCTGGTGTTTAACAATGTTTTTCGGAGTTTGCTATCAATAAAATGTTGTATTTATAAATAAAAATTTTAAAAATTACTCAAAATTGCAACTCTACCAAATATTTTTGTATGATGAAATAAAAGTATGGTTTATTGAAATGAATTGAAATAAAAACTTTTATTACAAGTCTATTAAAGTTGGCAATGCCATTGTAGAATGTAGACTTTTATTTTTTATATCAAGGTATTCTTTTTATATATTTTATATGTGTATTATTATCATTTTCGGAAATTTTGTTTTTCTCAGCCTTTAAGCTGGTGTAAACTACATTCACGGATATAAATCAAGTGAATGCAGTATGTGGTGTGTGTTATTTATGTATGTAATATTTATGTGTAGTAATTATGTTGTGTCAGTCTCTTCTAATTGCATGAACTTTCTTACTATTCTACATGTGTTCAAGATAGCAGCCTTCTGTATTGGGATATAAAGGGACTCATTTAGATCTAATAATTTTAGACTATGGAGGAGATGGTTTGGGACGACACCAGTTATGGAGATAACTATAGGGATGATGTACACTTTTTCTTGTTTCCAGATTCTTGTAACTTCTTCCTTGAGCTCATTATATTTATTTATTTTTTCAGCGATAGTTTTCTGTAGATTGTGCGTATTGGGTACTGCTATGTCTATAAGGTAAGTGACTTTATTTATTTTGTCTTGTAGAGTTATATCTGGTCTGTTATAGTGAATGGTCTTATCGGTAAGAATGCCTCGATCGTAATACATTTTGTGTGTGGCATTTTCTAAGATTGTTTGTGGTGCGTATTTGTAATATGGCGTTTTTGTGTTTTGTACAAGTTTGTGTTTGAGTGCTAGTTTTTGATGAACGATATTGCTTACTTGGTTATGTCTATGAGTGTAGTCTGTCTGTGTAAGGGTTATGCACGCTCCTGTTATGTGTTGTATAGTCTCTGGTTGGATATGACATTTACGGCATTTATCATTTGTGATAGAGGGATCTTTGATAATATATTTTCTGTAGTTTTTCGTGTTAATGATTTGGTCTTGGATTGCTATAATGAAACCTTCGGTTTCTGGGAAAAGGTTTCCTATTTTGAGCCATTTGTTTGATGCTATTGTATTAATGTGGGGCTGTTCTAAGTCATGTGGGTGGCGTCCGTGTAGTACCTTCTTTTTCAAGTTTTCTAGTTTTTGCTTTTGAGGATCATCAATACAGTCATTCATATGATATCCTTGCTCATTTAAATTTAATGGGGTGTAGTTAATGTCATTTACAACTATTGCTTTATGTATATCACTAGTGCGAGATTTTAAATGAAAGAATGTTTTTAGTGTATTAATTTGTTTTTGCCAGAGATTATAAATATCTATCAATCCCCTTCTTCCATTTTGTCTTTTGAGTGTTAGGCGCTCTATTGCAGATTTAGGGTGGAGATTATTGTGTTTTGTTAGAATTGTGCGTGTATTTCGTTCTATTTGTTCTATGTCAGTTTTAGTCCATTTTATAATTTCAAATGAGTATGTCAGTATAGGTATAGCATATGTATTAATGGCTTTTATAAGATTTTTCCCAGAGAGTTGAGTTTTACATATAACGTTTATTCGTCTTTTATATTCTATTGTAAGTGTATGTTTGATTGATGTATGATCGAGTCCTTTAAGTTGATTATAGCCTAAGTATTTATATAAATCTGTGGGTTCCATAGCTGTTATTGTATCAGAAGAAGTTATTGCGTAGTTACCCGGTTTTATTTTGCCTTTTATTATATGTATTGTTTTGCACTTATCTAATCCAAATTGCATGTTGATATCGGTGCTAAACTCTTTTGTTACTTCTATTAGTTTTTTCATGTCTTTATCGCTCTTTGCATATAATTTTATGTCTTCCATATAAATCAGATGTGATATAATGGTTTCCTCTATACTTTTAAGAGGATATCCTACTCGACAACGGTGTAATAGATGCGATAAGGGGTTAAGGGCGAGGCAGAACCATAGGGGACTCAAGGAATCACCTTGATAGATCCCTTTCTTAATCTGTATATGTCGTGTAACGATAGTATTTTGGCCATAGTTAAGGTGTGTGTTGTTTTCCAGTATGACATTATTTTACGCAAGAAGTCTTTTTTTTTTGGGTTTATCTTATATATTTCTAATATTTGAATTAACCAAGAGTGTGGAATACTATCAAAAGCTTTCTGATAATCTATATAAGTGCAATGGAGATTTCTATTTTTTGTGGCAGCATGTTTGTGAATTGTGGAATCAATAACTAATTATTCCTTGCATCCCATATGGGCCCGCCTGCACCCCTTTTGTTCTTCTGCTATTATATTGTGTTGTTCTATGTGTGTGTTAATTTTGTTTGTAATGGCTGATGTTAAGATTTTGTATATTGTAGGTAGGCATGTGATTGGTCTGTATTGGGAAGGTTGTGGTGAGTGTTTGGTTTTTGGTAGCATGTAAGTTATTCCTATTGTCATGAATTCGGGTATTTTCTGTTGTCCTAATACGACATGTGTTAGATTTTTCGCTATGCATTTATGTAATGATGTTAATTTTTTATACCAGAAGTTGTGTATCTTGTCAATGCCTGGTGATTTCCAGTTGTGTAATTTTGCTGTTATGTTTTTTATATCTGTTTCGGTTACCTCTACAAATTCCATTTCTTTTATTATACTAAATTCTATTTTTTCGTCATTTATCCATAATGCTTTTGAATTATGGCTTACCTGTTCTTCCCATATACCAGACCAAAATACTTCTAGATCTTGTTTAGTAGGTACGTCTGTGTTCCTGTCAGTTACTGTGTTAGTGGGAGTATGTGGTTTTTGTAAATTTCTATAGAAGAGTTTTTCATTCGTTGTAAAGATGGCGTTATCATTTCTTCGCTGTTGTGCTTTTTTGTATCTTCGGAGTCTATTAACTTTAAGAGCGAGTTTTTGTTTTAACGTGTCCAAATATTCTTCTGGCTTTCTATTATTTTTGTCATGTTTAGTGTGTATAATACAATTTTGGAATATTTCTTCTACTCTTTTTACTACTTTATTTGATCTATTATTATTGCAAATATACTGAGTTAGTCTACCGCAGTCCGCTCTGAGTTTTTCGATATCTTTTTCGAGTCTTTGTTGCCACGGTGGTTTATTAGTTTGCTTAGTTTTTGTGCGTTGCATATTTTCTATTTGTTTAGGATTTACTTCTTCTGTTATTACTAATGCTGTACAGTATATGAGGGTATGTACGTCTATTAGCTGTGTATCTTCTGAAATAAATATATTTAATATGTTTTGGTTAAATATTTGAATTAAATTGTAGAGTTGTGGGCTATATTTTATTTTAGGAAGTCGAGGACGTATTAGTGGATCCGTTCCTGAGTATTGCAATAAAGTTGTACTAAATTTATCATATATTTCTTGTATGTACGTTTCAGTAATCGGATTTTGTGCGTTTAAAGTATTAACTTCGTTTTCTAATATTATTGAGCCGAGATGGCCCAGTGGTTAGAACGCGTGCATCTTAACCGATGATTTCGGGTTCAAACCCAGGCAGGCACCACTGAAATTTCATGTGCTTAATTTGTGTTTATAATTCATCTCGTGCTCGGCGGTGAAGAAAAACATCGTGAGGAAACCTGCATGTGTCTAATTTCAACGAAATTCTGCCACATGTGTATTCCGCCAACCCGCATTGGAGCAGCGTGGTGGAATATGCTCCAAACCTTCTCCTCAAAGGGAGAGGAGGCCTTTATCCCAGCAGTGGGACATTTACGGGCTGCTAATGCTTTCTAATATTATCGTTACAGATTCAGTTTGTGTTGACATATCTGATGTGTGTGTGTTTTGTGTGTTTGGTATTGTAAAAGATTCTGTTTGAGAGTGAAATTCTGAATGAGACGGATTTCGGGGTAATGGTGTAGTAACGTCGTGTTGTTGTAGCTGTATACGTGCTTCTTCTTTTAATCGGTTCAATTCGTCTTCGGTTAGTAGTTTGTTTTTTACTATAGTTCTTCTCTGATCGGAAATTCGCTGTTCTGTAACCGTAATCCCTGGGTATTCTTGTGTAAAAAGTTCATGCATCTTCTGTCTATATGTGGTCATGTCAGTCTCTAAATTGGTAATATAGTAATATGTTCGCATGATAAATGAGTTTACCTCTTTGCTCCATCTCATGCGAACTCTCGGTTTTCCAGCCTTGGTGGACGCGGGCAAAAAGGCATTCGCCTCCCGCGCAACATTCAAAGCTGGTAAGTGTGGTTCTGTATTTAAGCTAATAGTGGAAGGTGATGACTGGACGGAGGGTGTGTATGATGAAGTGTTAGGACAATTATAAGGCTCTATTGGGCTACTTGTTCTGTCTGTCAGTCTGTTAATTTCATCATCGGTAGCGGCTGTAGCATTAACGCCGTGAGCCCGCCTGTTCAACTCACGACGACCGGCTGTAGTGTGGAATTTATCGGGAGAAGCCCGCCTGCTCAACTCCTCACCGCTGACGGTCCGCATGCTGTCACACCCAGCGCCAGCTCCAGGTGTGCCCCGGCGATCGCCCCCGGGTAGCGGCCCTATACGTTTCTTCTTACTACGCGTCTCCATACTAAATGGGTTACCATTGCCACGTTTGCCACGCCAGTAATTTAATTATCGTGTGTCCGCCCCCCACGTGATTAGATGGTCAATCAGGACGTGTGGTTGGGTTTCGGGGGGCTTATTATCATTATTATTATTATTGTCTATTATCATACTATAGTGCCTCTATCAATTACCGTGTAAATTGACATAATAGCAAGATATTTCACAATATACCATATTTTTTTAAACCAATTTTTTACAATTCTATTGATTAACGCTACCAATAACCTTTACGAAATGATTATCAAGTTAATTAAAATAACAAATAAATATCACTGTACTAATAAAGGCTATTTTTAATTTATAAGTAACATTCAAAACTACTAAATCCTTAAATATCCTTAAATAATAATTATTAACAAAGTTTAAAATTATAAACACTTACTAATATAATAAATTTCAAGTTCAATAAACTCTAGAACGTTTCAAAATGAAAATATGCAATACTCAAATAATACTTCATAATTAATAATTCTAAATAATACAATATACGCATAATAAAATAATATAATATATGCAAAATAATTGATGTATCGAAAATATAAGGTGAATTCAAAAGCTGGTGCCGAGCCGGCACGAGGCGCGAGTCGCGGCCGCCGGCAGGTGGCTTAAATTACCGCATTTGTTACACGTTTACACGAAACTGTATCAATATTTCATGTGGATTTACACGAGTTATCGCACCGTGCATTTTGCTGTCCTAAAAATACTCAACTATAATTACTACTGACTTTAGTCTCAAAAGAGACAAGTAAACAATTATTTAACTATAATTTATCCATTGGATTATATCATGACAACATATATTATATTCTTCTTTATGTTTCAAAAAACATAATCAATTTAATAGGTATCGAACAATCTCTACATCTAATATGATAACGATCGGTTCACTTTCGTAGTTGCTATAAGGTAGCAAGCACGAGGTACATTCGGATATAAATTATTAGTATCTTCTATAAAGGGCAGTGCAGGGTAAACTTTTCCGGGAAAAAAGTAATCTATGCTCAATTTCAGACAATAATCTATTTCTGTGCCAAATTTCATTCACATCCATTCAGACGCTCTGGCGTAATCGAGTATCAAACATCCATCTATCCAAACTTTCACATTTATTATATTATTAAGATAAGTCTAATTACACTTTGGATCTTCTATTATATTGAATGTGAAATGAATTCGAGAGGTAATTTTTAAAAGTTATGTGAGTAGTTTGAAGCCGTTCTATGTATACTCCATTAGTAATATAAAGTGTTATTACAATGAGACTGCAGCGTTGAATCCTCACAATGACAACTCACTCAAACGTAAACGCGAACTATTTCCATAAGAAAGGCATTGCAAAAGTTTTTCAATTTTAAAGTGACGCAGGTATGATGGGAAACTTTGGCTCAGAACGCGCCATTTCTGCCGGTTTGTTCACTTTTACTTTAAAATATAATTACTTATTATAAAAACACATCTATTAAACTATGTCATTTAAGTTTTCATTACCCTCCAAATGCTTAAAAAATTAACAAATGAGTGAAAGTTTAATTGTTAATATAATAATACTTTAATGATTATGGTTTTATATAATTTAATTTTTTTGCATAAATTATAAAACAAAGTATTATTTCAGATTTTATTTTAAAATATCAATCGCCTATTTAGAAAAAAGTAATCTCTATGGTGAGGGAAAAAAATCTTAAATTGATAGATTTAGTGGCAGATCTAGGGGCACGGACGACATTATGCAGTATCACGCAGGGATCAGGGGGATTGTTTCCTAAAACAGGATCGAGTGGCAACAGTGCCTGAATTAAACGAGAATCACATCCGAGCACTTGCTCGTAATCACGTCAAATCGTGTCGCTTAGAACCGACACTGTTTTATTTCCGTCAAGCGAATCAACATCGATGCTATGAATTTAAATTGTCACTAAAATATTATTCACATTTAATGTTTCTAATTTAATATATTTACTTTTGTTAAGCTTATAAAACCTTCCTTTCCGATTATAGAAAATAAATTTTAATAATAAAGGCGACGACGATATAAAAAAAAACTAGCTACATTTAGTATCCGACTTGATTTGGCACAAGTATTGTTAAATTTTTTCATCCAAAACTTTTATACTATGAATATATGAATATTGAAAGCTATTGCATTTGTTAAAGTACTGAGATAAGACAAAAAAATCCCAATAATTTTGTGTAATAAAATAATTGATTTTATTTCGATCAATTTTCAAAGCTACTGATCAAAATGTAACTAAACTTTGATACTTTGTGTAAAACAATTTGATATGCGAAAAATATTTAAAATGTATACAGTAAATCGAGCTTAAAGTTGCTGTTCGTGTATTTCATTCATCATAACTATACTGGTGCAGACTTATCAGCTGTGTATTTCGCAAACAAGTTTTGTAGGTATTTTGAAGGTTTTGGCCAACTTTCTTCTGAACTGACGATTTTCTTTCCAACAACGCAACACATAATAAAAGTAAAACAAAATATTAGCCCGTAAATATACTATTTCGGGACAAGAGCCCTCTCTCCTAAGGAATAGGTTTGCAGCTTATTCCACCACTGTACTCTAATGTGGTTGCGAAACACGTATGTCAAAATGCAAATCCTTAAATGCAGGCTTCCTCACAACATTTTCCTTTACAAACACAACAAACACACAAAAAGTATCTCCTATCACGTTTTTGCTTGCTTTTGAACTCATGTTCGGTCCTATGTTAAAATCAACGTATCGCATTGTCGTGCCATCTCGAGTATGACATAATAAGTTGGCATATTATTTGACAAAATAAGATTTATATCTTAACTTTTATATTGCATTTATATTGCCTTAGTATATTTCAAAGTTTTTTCTTAATAAAGAAGCCGGTTGAAAATGGTTGAATATATTAAAAATTACTGGTTTTTATAAACGGAAATTTACTAGTAAAAGTATTGAAACGCAAGATTAGGCTAGTTTCGCCACACTCATCGCCACAATCATAACCTTAGGCTCATATCGTCAAGTTCAGAAAATAAATAGTAAGTATCTAAAAAGTGCCTGCACGCTATGTCCCGGGGGCAGCAGTTACCACTTCAATAAAAACTTGGATGGATACATTTCGTGACATCCAATAAGTCCTCATTGCCCTTTAGTCCCAGAATAAAACTGTATTTTCCCTTAACTATATTATAAGTAATGTAAAATGAACGTTATGTATAAAAAAGGATTTTCGTATATCTGTCTGGAATTTTATAGACTTTGAGACTGTTTAACATTTTTCCACAGATAATTTTATACTATTTGCTCATCTTTAACGCACCACTACATGGCACTGCTAATATATATCATGTATTCTTTTTAAACTGTCCATTATTTTAATCCGAATACTTTAATAAATTAAACTTTAAGAGGCGTATACATTTATGACATAAGGAATTACTAATTTACATATCATGCAATATATTCTAGACCTATAGAGATGATTATTTAATATTATAGTATTTAACATTATAAGTAAATTAGCAACAGTTTTTTATTATTTTTATTTGTCTAGTATTTACTACAAATTATAAAACAAAGTCTCTTCCGCAACGTATGTTTCTTTATCTGAGTGCCATAAACTCAAAAACTACCAAAAGGATTTTATTAAAGGACGGAGTTATTCATGAGGAAGTTTTAAGCGCACAATTAATTGGGGGTTTATTTCAGTTTAAATTATTTCAGGGTAAATTGTCTGAAATATCACTACGCTGAAGAAAAATCATGGTGACTGGAAGCATAAACCTTGTGTCAAAACCTATACTATAACCGTTTGAAGTACTATAACCGGAAGGCTACCTTTCCTATGGCTAGTATCCTATACAAAATAAAACTCAAAATAGCAACAAATTCAAGTACATACACATATATCGATGACGTTACTGTGTCCGCGTGTGCCCTTTAAAAGATTAATATCCTTCGGAAAATATTTGCAATAAATCGCATTCAGTTCATTAATATTAAAAGAAAAAAGTTGTCAACATATAACAAATTGATATATGCAAAACACTCTGTTGTAACGTGCAAGCCTGGAATAACCGCATTATTCATTCATAAAGACGACGCAAGAGCGATCCTGTGTTGCGGTAATATTAGTTTGTTTGTGCTGTCTGTCAACCGACAAATAATAAATAATATAAAACTAGTTCCACATTTAATCAAGTTTACCATATCTTACTGGGTACGGTTTACAAAAAAAATACAATATTAATAAAAACATTTATTTAAACTTTTCTGGAAGGTTTTTAGTTTAATATTTGAAAGACTGTATTAATTCTTTAACAAATTCAGTGTATAAAATAAGTGTACCTTAACATTTTTAATTGTAATTGCTTGATTATACTTTTAAAATGTGCTCTAAGCAAATTCCACATGCAAAAGTAGGCTATGGCGTAAAATATATGTTTTTTAGTTTCGTATACGATTTCATTTTTATTGTAAAGTTGTGAGGAAATGCTAAACTTTTTAAGCGGCTCTAGACGAAATTTTGCAACCGTACCCTCAGTTTACCTCTTATTTAAGGCGGGACGACAAGGCAGGTCAACAATGACAGTGATATGATATATGATTTACAAACAGACTCCGGAACGTTTTGTTTTCACTTCCACTTCAGCTATTTAATTTTATGAATCGTACGACCCTAATTAAACACCATAATTCACTTAACTTTATATTTAACATATCTTTATTTATATCATCATACACATAGTTAACAATTAAGCCATTAGTTAAGGATTGTAATAACGAAAGTGATCATTCATAATGAGTTGCGACTTCATCACTGGAGCGTATATTATTAACTAAATTACGGAAAGGTGCCAGATAATGATAACGTTAACTGGAATTCATAATAAAGTGGGGCTCAGCTGTATCTGGAGCACATCCGAGTTATGTCCCGCGTGAGACAGGCGTTTATTAAAAATGCAGAACTTCAAAACGAGGCAGATTCGGCATCGGCGTCTCTCGCGCACGCTGCTTTCAGTCCAGTCATAAACTTAGAACCGCGTGGTCCGTTGGACCGTACGCCACTATTAAATTATCATGTTCAATCGTTGTGTTTTGAATCAGGTGTTGTGTCATGAAATATTGATTTACGACAGTGTTTAAATAGACGATTTGACTGTTATCACAGAACACTCCCATAAACAAATCGAAACAGAAAATAACTTTGAAACTATCAGCTTCGAAATCCCTTTTTATAGATGGCAATGAAGTTATAATTAACTCTAATTCATCCCGCTTTTCGAATGCAATTCAATGAAAATGGGACACAGCCAATTTACCTACTTTCATTTGCACTGTTAACGTGGCATAGTCACTTATTTTTAAACATCGGCGTGAGATCGATCGATATACCCAAATTCGTAAAACAAAAACAGGAATATAAGCAAACGGCAGGAATGCAGCGAGTATCGGTATTTTATTTACGTGAAAAGCACAGCGATATCCGTTGTGGTTCTATTTTCGCACTTTATCGTTTATTACGGAGGCCAGAAGCGTGGCGCTGAGGGCGCCGCGCGCGAGAGTCGCCCGAGCCACTTTACCGCCTGATATTATATTCTAGAGCACGCCCGCCTTGCCTCGCTTCGCGCCAGATATTTTGAGTGTTGCTTCTAGCACCTATGAATTTATCTAGTCTCAGTCACATCACTCGCCCGGTGCAGCCGCCTGCATCGTTAACAAAGGCCTATCGCTGTCAATACTCGGCTTACAAAGCTTAAAGCTAGCTCATCTTATTAAGTCAGAATCCATTCGATATATATTTTTTGTTTGTTTTTTGTTGCAAATAGTTCTCAATTATGTTTAAATAGCAGTTTTTGAAATACCAAAACTAAAATATATGATACGTTTATGTATATATTTATTTTAATAAATGTGTGAATATTTGTGGAAGAGCAATTGAATTTAAATACCTATATATGAAATTATTGGTTCACGATATCAACGTCTATCATCTATGGTTATATTCACTTTTAAGCGCCGGCCATTGTATTGAGGTGAAAAGCTTTAACAACAAAGGCGACAGACCCCGCAGCAACTACCATATAGGTAACGTGCCTAGTTACATATCTGAATTAAATATACGTGAACATAAAAGGATTTGTACATCATCCTTAGATTCGAGCTATAAAATGTTTTATTACATTTCACTATTTATTTCAAAACATAAATTACATGCGTAATCACATACCTTCATAATATGTGAAATATCTAGTTTTAATATGGTTACATTAATAAATCAATAACAGTTAAATAATTTTATGTTAATAATTAATAATTTTATTTTTAACATGCCTGGGATGCATAAATACTGGCAACATGAATCCCAAAACTAAACTAAAATATAAATTTATTTCTTCTTAAAACAGCTGTCAACTGAAATAACAGCCTGAAAATAGCATCAGAGAGCAGACCGATTCAAAAGTGCATTTCGTGGTTTGAATAGATTGAACACTATCCGTACCTACTACAATGTCCAATCATGTAAAATAAATGTTGTTATTGACTACCAAAAAGTCGCCGTTAAAATATAACATATGAAATACTGGTTTAATGTCGCGAATCCGTACGGACAGAGTTAAGATTTGATTCTGTTTTATTTTAAATATATATGTAAATATCAATATTATAACGTAGTTTGGATCGATACAACAGAGCTATACTGCAAGCCTGAGTATTTTTACACCGCTCTAGACGACTATTCAGGAATCATATATGTATGTCCGTGAGTTTTGTTATTCTACTTGTGCCTGAACCGATTAGGATGTATTTTTATAATCCTACTCGGAATGGCTTCAATTAATTATTTAGTGGAGTCGTGTTTTTCATTTGAGATGATTAAGATAAAAGTTGTTTATTTCACTTTATTTGTAAACTGAAGTTGAATATAACTCAATAGAAGACTCGCATCCTAAAAGCATCCTAATAAAACGTATCGTAAATTATGACCTTATAGAAACGGCTCGTCATTCCTAAGAAACGAATGGTTTAGTAACCGTGTATTCGTATACTTTTAAATCTTTTCATATATTTTTTTAATATACAAATTATGCAAAAAAACTACACAAAAATGTATGGATTTTTTGTTAACAGAATACGTTTAATATCTTTTATAACCTTTTCTTTGAATATGAACAAGTTTACCGTGTTTAATTTAAGCATAAATTTATTTTTTAAAGATAGAATGACGCCGACGTGCACTTTTCTAGTGGCCTTCTTAAGAACTACAATTCATTCATGGATCAATTTGTATGTATTTCTTTATCAGCGACAAAGAAGTAAGCTTGCAAACATATACACACGGAAACCGAATGTGTTTTATACTATTGACAGACGAAAAAATTTTTAATTGTTATAGTTTTAGTTACATATTTTATTTATAGATTGTAAGTGAATAGATGAAAGAAAAAACTTACGTCAATAATATAAAAACAGTTTTAAATACAAAAATTAACTATAAAGTATTTAAATAGAAAAGCGGTTTCTCTTAAAAACTTAACGCTAGTTTGGTTTTATAATTTTATTAAGAAAGTATTTCTGTAAAAAAAGTATAAACAATTTTAATTGTTAATTAATAAAAAAATCTTTTAGTAACGAGAAAATATTAAAAAATAATAATAATAATTTTCACACATTTTTAATTACCATATATTACATAACTTAATACAAATTGATCGGCTATGCATTCCATCCATAATAAGTCATGTGTTATACGAAAAATTAACACACACAAGCATTTATATGCTTAAATCAAAATTACGTCACAAATCCGACTATAACCCTAGTTATAGATAACCGATTAAGATGTAAATTACGTACAGTCGTCACTAAACTCCGAGCTCTGTTGGCCGAATTCCAGTTAATTAAAAATAATGCTCTTTTCAGCTTATTTCGGAACACGCATGTGATATTTATGTATCAGTGATAGCATATTGAATAATGAAATAAAAGGGATCTAAAAGGGCTCTAGTCCTAATGAGTCCACCAACTGTATATTATAATGATTGGAAAGTATTTGTTAACAATCAATAACTCATAAGGAATTAGTAACTAACGAGCACATAATACTATTTCTACGAAAAGTCTCGCAGTGCCATGCTCTGTAAGGTCATAGACTATTTTTAAAGATTTATTTATATTTGACTGAAATAAAGGAATGTATTTATTAAATAATTTTATTGACGTTATTGACTTTCTTAATTCATTGATTACAAAAAAAGTTTGCGCTGTATCTTCTGGTATACGTTTTATATTAGTATTTTTTTTTGTCAGTTCGACGAAACAAAAAACTCGTCTTCTTAATTTTTCGTCTATTAATATAGATTAAGGAAACACATTACCACATCACAACAGTTCCCCAATACAAATAAAACAAATAAATATTTGCAGGGTAGGTACATATAGAAAACATATTTATTAATAATAGTTAAAAGAAGAATTATGTTATATGTTTGTTTAAAACTTTAAATAATTCATTTAAATTTTTGGGAAAATAAAATGTAATAGAGAAAACACTTAAAAATATTTTTATATGACAATAATAAAAACGATAAAGACAAGTTACATTTATTAATAATTTTAAATTAAAATTATAAACATATAATCTTCCTTTTATGAAATATGATCTAAATATATAATATCATAGAGGCTTCTAATTGTACCTACTTAGAATATTTTCATTTTGAAAAAATGTAAAAACGGTTTATATTTTCGAGTCCATTACCGGATTATGTGTATGATTCACAAGCGTCCATTAAATACTTTTTAATAAATAAATCCATTTGAAAACTACCTATATTATTTATATCACAGCAATAATTTCTGTTTCTAATCTAATTAGCTATTTAACGTCCATTGATTCTACTTCATGTTTATTAAAGTAATTAGCCGGTATAAGAAGGCTGATTGTTTGTGTGAGTAAATAGATAACTAAACATTGTTTTTAAATTAATGAATTTCTCACATAACATTTTTATTCATCGTCTATGTTTTATATTTTTAAAATATTTAATACCTTACCTTTTTCCTTTTTCGTAACCGCAGTTAAATACAACACTATTAGAAACCAAGCAACGTGCTTTAAACGCGAGCTAAAGAAAATTTTCCTCACAGCTACAATATTATTAACGCTACTCAGACCGTTTAAGAAGCGTTTTTCGAAAGGCCTGTGTTACAGGTATTCATTAGTCGCTGTTCGCTTGCTGCGGTGCTCATTAGTAGTGCACTGCACTGCGTTTTGTACAATTGTTTTATTCTTCGGTGTCATCTAGCTTGTTGGAGATGTATTCATTAAAAAAAACACTCAGTTTAAATATTGATTATATTTTACTTGATTAAGTATTTTTAGTACAAATATTTAAAAATAAATCTATTAAACATTTCTCTGACGAAATCTATTCAATCTCTTGAGTCTATTTAATTTACTTTAATTGGTTTCATATAAAATATATTAGTGATAGGTAAATTACATTTAAAAAAAAAAAAAACTCAAATTCATTATAAATACATACAAATCGCCATTACGCGCTCACGTTTTCCGACACCGGCCTCGAGCTATCGGTTTTACATAAGTTGCAATGTACGCTACTAATCTAGAAAAAGTCGTATATTTTCGATTAATGGCTTTGCATTGTTGTAAATATCATTTTTATTAAAGCTTTTTTGAAAACATTTATTCATTCAAAATTTTTCAGTAAAATTGTGCATAATGCTTTCCCTTTTTGCTACCATTAAACAATAATGGATACAAAACATATTATCAAAACATAAAACTGTGTGTGTACCAAAATAAGAAAGGAATAAATACAACAAATTATATTAGCCATATTTACAGGTTCATAGAGAAATAAGGAAGGCATCATATTAAATTTTAAATGGAAGAAAGTGAAGGCATACGAGGATGGGGATGTACCCCTACTGGTGATCCGCCACCAGCAGCTGTAGTATCAAACGTATCAAACCCACCAGTTGGTTGCTTGCCAAGATGGGTCACTAGTGGCTGGAGACGAAATACCTTATACGGAATCATTATATTTCTATTGATACTCGTGTTTTTAAATATAGCGTTAACGCTGTGGATTATAAGTTCCTTAAAATTGACCGCGGTAAGTTTAATTCGAGTTATAAAAGCTGTAGTATGTGTGAAACGTAGCTGCCTATAATTGTCTTTCTTCTGAGCTAAGACCTCGATCCATTAGGAAATAAATTTAGAAGCTTTTTCAACACTTCCATCTCTTAGGTGGATTCAAGTGTCAGAATTTCAGTCGAATCATAAAGGTTTCCTTTAAATCTACTAATCTAATCTTCACCAACTAAAATGAGATGAATTTTAGAAACAAATTTTAAAAACAAAACGTGAAAATTTAAAATGCTTGCTCGGAAAGTAATTTGCAATATACATTTACACTTACGAGTTATTTCTATTAGATTTTAAAAACAGAATTGCTAGCTCCTCTAAACAAATGTAAGAAATATTTATTTAATTCTTACAACATGTGTTTTTATAATATTCAAAAATGATCTGCTATTTCTTATTTTTTTACTGTATGTTGTTACAGAGAGGTATAGGTCCAATAACTATAGTGAAGGATGGCATCCGTCTAGATGGACAAGCGTGGGTGGTTGACAATCTCATCGCTTCGACTATATCGTCCCAACCCGCTCAGCCTATCTCTCTAAACTCACACCGCAACTTCACCATTCTGGTCTCTGAGCCCGACCATGTGGAACACTCCAAACTAATCATAAGTTAGGATTTATATTTAGCAGTAACATATAAGTATAATAATTTAGATTAAAAATATACTACAGTTTACACAAATTATAATTTTAAAATAATTAATTCCTTTATTATTCGAAGTCAAACGTACTTTTTCATTTATTTATATGAATCTCCGAAAAATATTTATATGAGTAAAATAAGAACGTAAAAACATTGAATAAATTCATACATTCCTCTGTAGTTCTGTTGCACGTAAATATAATTTGTACACATGTTTACAGAGAGAGATGGCGTAGAATGCAGCGGGAAAGTGTTCGACGTTCGTGACGGCAAGGGTGGTGACGTGTTCTTCGCATCTCGGGAGGAGGTCCGCGTATCCGCTGAAACTCTGTTAGTTGATGGCACAGGCGGTTTAGCCGTGCGGAGTGCTGTCCAAACGCCACTTGTGAGAGCGCCGCCTGGCTCGGATTTACAGTAAGTGTTTCTGAATAAATCTGTCTACGATACTGTACAATTATAATATATATGTATATGAAATATCTACTCATGCTGTGATCGGGAAAAAAAGAAATATTGAGTGGATTTCAAAATATGTTTAAAGAGCACGGATAATTAAAGACTAATTTGGCAACTGCAAGTTTTCCGTTCCTATATTATAGAATATATTTAAGAAATCGCGAGATATAATTTTTAAATAATAAGTACACAGAAAGTCAAAAACCATATATAAATATCCATGAATAGAAGAATAAAAATAAATCCTTTTTTATTTATAAAAGTAATATATACAAAGCTATATATTGTATACAATTTCCTTATTCATACTAGTAAAAAATATTTTATATTTTTAGATTAGAATCTTTAACTAGACGACTAGACATGAGGGCCCCGCAGTCAATATATCTCGAAAGTAGAGCAGGTAGCATTGATATAACATCCCATAGCAACATTAAACTGGATTCAGTCGTGGGAGCTGTAAGTAAATATACTAATAACTTATATAATTCGGCTAGTTAAAATTGTACTGTTAACGGTTACTTGAATTGGTATCCACTGTCAATTATACTCCGATAATATTCATAAACATGCATTTGCTATACAAAATATTTTAAATTCATACTCGGCCTTATTTATTAAACTATAATATTTTTAATAAACCTTTTTTTTGTGCCTGAGGACAAATGTCTGATGTTGTCAATTGTACAAAAATAGTATAATATTGGAACTAATATTAAATTTTTCAATGTAAGTTCTGCTTACAGATTAAAATCGATGCACCAAATATAATAATAAACAATTTAAAGGAAGCGAAAACAACTGAGACTTCACAGAAAAACTCAATTGAAAAGAAAGTTTACCAGCTCTGCGCTTGCGCATCTGGGAAATTATTTCTGGCAGCATCTGATGCTATATGTGCAGTGCAAGATAACGACACCGAGTTATGCCGATGAATATGATGCAATTTATTTAAAAATGGAAAACTGTATATAGGAACGTTATAAATAAAACATTTTTCTATAAAAAGAGGCGATTCTTCAACGAAATAAAGTTCTTTAAAATGTTTATAGAAAACAGCTGAGCGCTGTCAAAGCGCATGGATGTTACTGTCTAATTTCCATCACCGAATGATGGCCACACGATTTGTACTTGATAGCATACCTCACAAATTATTTATAAGGAATGATAGAAAAGGCACATGACGAAGAAAATTGAAAATATAACTTTATAAATTCTTAAGATAAGTAAATAATTAAATATTTTTTATTAGACAAAAATACACAATTCATTTTATTAATAAGATATTATGGACCTAATGGAAAAATATATAGTACTCGTATTTTGATGATTCGCACAAAGCACGAATAATGTATTTATTAGATTACAATGTATGTCCCGTTACTATATTTAACGAATCGTTTATATCTATATTTAACCAGCCAGTGTAACTACAAGCACATAGGAATTACCATCTCAATTCCCTAGATCAATGATGCAAGGAACGAAAGGAGGGATTTACATTAAGAACACTATTATAATATGTATTTAAAAAACAAAAAAACAAAATGTGTCTAATAAAAGTATAATAACTAAACAGTTAAAATTGGTAAGCATTTTCCATAGTCCACGTAATCGAACCAAACAACGACAGTCCCATCTACAGTGAAGTTATAATTATTATTTTAAATAACAATAGACAATAAGTTCTTGTTTTTGCAATTGAAAATAATTTGTAGGCACTTTTTATTCATATTTTCTTGTTCATCGTCGCTGGCACATCCCATGCGTAATCAATCTTAGCGGTTAGTCGCGTAACGTCAGCGAGCGGCTGCGCGACCGCTACTTGCCTCTACCCCAGTAATTACTATCTACAACCACCCTAATTGCAACCACAACGGGCTTTTTTAAACCATTTCCAACGAGGAAAAACATTAGGATTCATTCCTGAGGTTTTAATTGTTAATGATATATTAAATAGAAACACTCTACCTTCTAAATATGTAATTCATATATAAAGGATAAATACATATTTAAATCTATCGCATGGTTAACTTTCTTTATATTTGACTAAACTAAAAATATATTATTCAAAATAATAAAACATTTTACTTATATAATATGTCTATATATTGAGTATTTTGTTGAGATATTTTATTATGTCAGTCGATTCCCTTAACAGGGATTAGGTAATGAAAAGGTCCACAATAACATATAACTAGGTGCATAGTATGTTTATTGTATAAAAAAAGTTATAGTAACGATTATTATCTTTAATTTTAAGAAAACAACAAATAATATCTTAAATTCATCATATAGTATAAATCCCTATTAACATAAATAAATGACATTAATAGCACTTTATGTTAAAAGAAAACCGTTATTAATTTAAAATTTGGACCAGTACTATCAGTAAAACTTCAAGATATTTGTATAAATGCATGAGCAAAAAGGACGTGGAGCGTGCGGTAAAATGTATTTGTACAGTACGGGTGGAGATATCGCTTGGCGCGATACTGATTGTATTAAGATTTGTCTATATCTTGAGACATATAAAAGGTGGTCGTTACGGGACGCCCTGCAGGTGTGAAACATCGAAATAGTTGCTTATTTAAATAATTAAAGAAAACTAATCAATAAAATAAATCAGAGTTTTGTAAATAAAATAAATATTTTTTTCTTAATATCAACGCAATTGTAGGGAGTAGAAAGCGATACCGGAGAGGGGTCATGATATCATGAGAGAACGTCGTGCCGGTTGCCGTCACGGGTTAAGAGTCTGTTTGAGCCCCAAAGCGCGCCAATAAAAGTTTTACAACAAAAATCTTAATCATTGATTGGTCTTACCTCGCGTAAACACATTACAGGAGTATATATATATATAAATGTTTTAAATAATCAAAATTTTAAACAAACATTCTTCAGGAAAGCTCCTATACTTAAATCTGTATGTAAATCAATAATTTTTAAAAACAAAATTATATAAAGGAGGATGGCAAGCTCCGATATAGTTTCAGACCTACATACGTTAATACAATTTCTGATATTTATACTACTTAGCCAGAATAACAAATAAGTTTATCAAAGTCAATCAAATATCATACGGAAAAACTTATCCTTGGTAATTGTTAAAAGTGAGGTTAGGCTTCCATTTTATTGTTTTAATTTATCTTTAGGATATCTATACTCGTATATTACAAACAGCTAGTTAATTCTACGCGATTTCCACTTTGTTATCAACAACAGAAATATTAAACATTTATAACACGTCAAAGGCACTCTAGCTACAAAGAATGAATTTGACTCGTACTTGTGCGAATTTTTTAACAGTAAACCCGTCTTTAAAAGTATACGACATAAGGAAAACATACAATAAGTATTTTATTTGTTTGCGTTGCTCTTCCCCTTACATGAAGAAAAACTGTGAGCATTTATTTCAGCACACTTTTTTAGTAACGACTCCATAAACAAAGACAATCAAATCACAAATATTTGAACGATTTGATTCGTGTTTATCGAATAATTTTATTTCCTTTATATATAAGTTAAGCTAAATAACATTCTAAAAGACAGAGATAATATTTAATGAATTTAGAGACATTTTACGCTGAAGCTATTAGACATTTTTGCTAACTTTGTTATATTGTAGGATTTTACACGACTGAATGTCACTCATTTCAAATAAGTATAATATTTTAACCTTAATTAAAAAGTATGTCCGAAAATATGTATGTACTAATCAAATCGGTCGTGCTATTCAGTTGCACACTTCAGTAACAACTTGTGAAACCCAACTTACAGTACGCTTTTTTAAGGCGTGTATTCTTTAAACGTTACAATTATTATTAAAGTAAATATCGTATATGACGTACTGACAATTCACGTTCGTGTTCGTTGAGTTTCGGATTTGGTCTTACAGAATCACTCTCCATAAAATGTTTGTCACCTTTATTAGTACGTTCATTTAACTTTACAAGACCATCAGATAAATAATATGACGAGTTTCAATGTGTCAAACAATCTCAGGAAACTGAGCCCACAAATTGTCCAGTAGCCTTAAGTTCAACGACTTGTCCACATTATGTAGATGAAGGCGCAGGTGCTCGTTATGTGGCCCGTCGACGCACCTTGCAAAAACTTCGCCGAACCAAACGACCCTCACTATTTCAGATGATACTCCATCTGTTGTTTGCTTTTTTAGGAATCAATTTAAAATATATTCTATATCTTCCATAAAATCCTTTAACAATATTATTTTATTGCTGTTTACATTTTTTATAAACATATTCGTTTGCTCCAACAACACCTACTACCAGCAAGCATGAGATATGAGATACACAAATTAAATACGAGAGAACTTGTCCGGGTTTGAAACCGCAATATTCGGTGAAAACTCACGTGTTCTCACTACAAAGTCATCTCGGGAGCACTGCACATACGACTTCGAAAATTATTGTATTAATAACTAGTTTCACATAATATATTAAAACTAACAACTGAACTACTAAATTATAATTAAAAACAGTGAAATGTTAGCCTAGCATCAGTAATGTATGAAATTGTAAATACCTGCTTGACAAATGGAAACATTTCGGGGTACACGGATGACAAATATGTCTATTAGAGCCACCTGACTACAATACTCTTCTATAAGTAGAATAATCAGTGCAATGTTATAACAATGATTTGTTATAATTGTATTTACTGAATATATAATCGCGCTAATAATCAATAAGCAAATTTACGTCGGTTTATCGTTTGTATTTCATACAAAGTGAATTGATCATAAAAACTTAACCTTTTAATCTGTTGTTAATAACATTCAATATAAATAGGTGTAATATTACTTTTTTCTTGTAATAGATTTCTTTTTTCATTATTATATCACATGATGTTTACATAAAGGCTTTTAAATTTTTAAAAGTCTTTATGTAAACATTATTATTATATATCATTTGATATCTTTCATGACGGATCGTTTTGGTAACTTAATTTCGTCAGATACAGAAAAATATCGTCCTATCGTCTTTATCTTAAAAAATTGTTGGTACGTAATGAGAGCGTGCAAAATATAATTTTAATTTCGCTCCTACACCTTTTTTTCTCACCTGGCAGCGCTTAATCACAATCACGGCTGAGCGTGATAATCCCGCGGCTCGAGCTATGAATGAAGAGGAAACGACACACGTATTACTTTTTCTTGTTATTTCCTTTATGAAGGTTTTTCACACGTTTCTTGAACATTACAATATATTGTTGAATAGAGACGTCCTCATTAGTGTTACAATAAGAGAAATTACTTTGCATAAAGATTTCGTTGGCAAAATACATCGTTTAATTATTTTTTCTTAGTTGATTAGATTTATTCCGGCGGATATGCAAATACCAATCTTCTTCAAATTTTCGATTACGTTCTATAGGACTTTAAATAAATAATAATCGTATCATTACTTCAAATTGCATCTGTTCGACACTAATATCATTCATATAAAAGATAGTTGTGTTAATTGTTATACTTGCTTAAAATTAAATCCGAAAACAATTTCCATCAAAGGAAACTTTCGGCTTTAGCTTCAAAAAGTGTCTATCATTCTTTAGAAAGTTTTTCATTTTTCATTACATAAAATACGACCATGACACAGGTGACTTAATTGACAAAGATAAATGAAACATCTATTGAACTGAATTATTACGAAGTTAGTGATCTGTTTACTTGGGTATGATGTATAATACAATAAAATAAACTTTACTTTCTATATTTTATAGGAAAATTTAACAAAGGAAAATTGGCTTGGGAGTGTGTGAATAGTTTAAAAACAAAATCTATTAAGAAAATGAAATAAAAATCTTCACATGCCATGTACTTATAGAAATAATTATTATCCAACGTGGATTACGATCAGTCTCGTATAAAATTATTTCAATCAAGGAACCACGTCAATTCATTGAGGATTATTATTAAATAATAATACGTGTTATCAAAAAGCACCTATTGAAGTACAATCGGTAATGCGGAATGTTTCGCCTGCAACACTCACGTACTGTAATAACATTTACACAGGGGAAATTCGAACGTCGAACTATTTGCGCATTTGCCCCAAAATGGAATTTCTTTGTGATCTATACAAACGATAAATATTCGATGAACGAAGTGACAAAGACGAAAAAGTAGATATTTAACGTGATCATTAAATATTAAACCTTGTTTGTACATTTTATATTGCTTTTTGAATATACAGCTACCATTGTTCAGTTAATCCATCGCGATATATATTATTATCAATCTATATTGCATTCGGGCTTAATAGCGATCATATTTATTTTTTATATTTAGTCGTACGCAGTGAAAACGTACGATCGCGGTTATAAAATTTAAAATATTTTATTAATTACTAGTCCCAAATAGTTTGCTTCATAAAAAGTCTACATTAATTATACCTACAACCAAAAGTAGCCGAGCAGTACTAATAAATGTAACCAATATTATGTATAAAATGTATGTGACTACAGGGCAGACTAAAAATATGTAATATATATATATTTTACTTTTATGCATTTGTTTAAAAAACAAAGCAATAATAAATATAAATAATAAATATTGGACAACATCACATACATTACTCTGATCCCAATGTAAGTACCTAAAGCACTTGTGTTATGGAAAATCAGAAGTAACGACGGTACCATAAACACCCAGATCCAAGACAACATGGAAAACTAATTAACTTTTTCTACATAAACTCGGCCGGGAATCCAACCCGGGACCTCAGAGTGGCGTACCCATGAAAACCGGTGTACACACTACTCGACCACAGAGGTCATCAAATTACATAATAATCTGTCGATATACAACTTTTATTTTGTAATGCTAAAACAAGTTTAAACTGTTTTAATATCTATTATTATAATGTATACATGCGAATACTGCGATGAAAACGTAGGCCCAGCTCGTATAATGTTTTATCGTAACGGCTAAAACTCTTGTTAGAATTTTGTCACGGTCGTGTTACTTTGAACACTTATTGAAACTGTTCTTAAGTGTTGTCCTTTTATGTAGGTACTCCATAAATGTTTGATAGGGCCATCTCGGGAAATCTCTGTCTCCATTCGCAGAGGGTCTGCAGTCAAATAAAATGAGAATCTCAAATATTATTCCCCGACATTTTCCCTGTTCCTTCAATGCGAACTTTTATTTTTATGCCCTTACGTATTCTTATCAGAAGAGGAACACACTTGGAAAGATTCACCGACATACTGATACTACTTAATCCTTTAGCTGGAAATCGTTCTGACATTAACGACTTCAACCGAAATAAAACTTACACATAAGTAATAATTATACTGAATACTTATAATATAATTTTATTTAATGTTTAATTTTAAATAAATATTTTAGAAATATAACCCTAATTTACACTTAATTAAATCGGAGTTACATCAGTGTCTTCTGAGTGATTTTTGATCCATTTATCAAAGTCCCTTTAAAGTGTAAGAGTTATCGTAAACACTTTCATATAAAGTGTGAACTGGCAATACTAATAAATAATTAGACATCACAAAATCATCCGTACATTTGTGTGCTCCGAATTATTTATTTAAACAACATAATACACACGCAATTAATCCGAGTATGTGTATTAACGCAACTCGTGTGTTTGTCGTATCAACTACGCCATGGAGTCGACGTGCAGCACAAATTTATTTTACGTCTGAGTTCTCCTCTTTAGATAAACGGTAATTCAGAACTATATTAAAACGAAATAGTAATAACTTTAACAATAAAATAAAACTATTATTATAGCAATGGTGAAATCGATACTTCGGTTAACCGATTTTATTATTGTGCTGAATGTTACACGCGGTCTGCGGTTTATGCTCTTCAAATATTTCAGCAGCGTCACCTATGGGTAGATACCTCATATTAGTATTCCGTACCACAATAACCGAAGTTGAATCACAAAAGATTTCCGGAGCGCGACTTGCACAAGGGATGAAAGCCAACATTGTGTAATCAGAAGGGTCGCAATCTCACCCACCCCCGCCACAGTGTCGAACACGGCTTCATCAACAAGGGCCCCTTCTAGTCACTGTGACATTCATTCTTCAAAGCTTATTTTATTTCTGATTCCTGCTCCGGTGACCTTCATTACACTCGTAAAGCATACGTTCAACGAGCAACATTTTTTAAATTAAACTTTTTATTTTTTCGAATACAATTACTATAGGTATTAGTGCAGTGCAGTATTGGCTTATGAAAATTATTTTATTTAGGAATAGTAATACGTTAAAAAAAAGTCTTCTAATTAAAATCTCTAAACCTCTCGTACTGTTTGTAAAAATATAGATTATTTAAAATAATGTCACTAAACTCTTGAAGAACAGATTATCTTATATCATACGTGAAGTTTATAGAGTGAGTCATTACAGATTTATTTTCAGTATCTTACCGACTAGCTACGTCATTCCAACCAAATGAGGGTGCGAATCTCTACGGTCTCAAGACCTGAATTCGGTATATATGCAGATACGTGTATTTAGGAATGTTTCTTTTGTCTCACATATTTCAAACAAATACCGCTTTCAAAGTTATTAGTATGTTATTATAGATGTAATAGCAAGCTTAGATAATACATATGTGTGGACTAAATGTAGCGACTGAATAAAACCAGTTTCACTCAACTGATTAGCGCACTATTTGCTGATAACAATACAATCTAATATTTATTTATATCAATACATTATTACTACAGAATAAAATAGTAGGTTATTTTTTTTCTTATTAGTGCTGTATTATACTATTTCAGATGTATTGGTATCTGAAGACTCAGCACACTATCACTGTCGACATATGTATATACACCACCGCACTTCTCAACAGCAATAGTTTCACGTTTGAATTTCTTGAACAAACGTTATTACTCCTCCAATGGATGTACGTTTCACTGAAACAATTCACAATAGCGAGAACTCCAAAGTCAAAGGAAAGATTGGCACATTTCGATTTACCACTTTGAATGCAGCAAACCTGTTGAAAAAATATATTTCGTTACAAAATTGTTTTAATGTTACATCATTTTAATGAATTAAAACTACATTCTATTATTTTTAAAGTATAATTTAATGTAAAAAAATATATTTGATATGCAATTTCCTCCGTGGTCGAGGAGTGTTGTTTACACCGGTTTTCATGGGTACGCTACTCCGAGGTCCCGGGTTCGATTCCCGGCCTAGTCGATGTAGAAAAAGTTCATTAGTTTTCTACGTTGTCTTGGTTCTGGGTGTTTGTGGAACCGTCGTTACTTCTGATTTCCATAACACAAGTGCTTTAGCTACTTACATTGGGATCAGAGTAATGTATGTGATGTTGTCCAATATTTATTTATTTATTTATTTATTTATTTATATGTCATGTCTTGATCCGGAACATATATCACAGTTAAAAATAATCAAAGTAGATTATCTCTTTTTATGGCAATTTACTCCCACTCATAATATAAACAAACTTATCACACTAACAGTATTTAAAACATTCTACGAATACTTGAAACGAAGAACAAGACATTCGTAGATACATAATGTCGAAATATCGAGCTCCAACAAATAAAAATAAAAAACATGGTAAATATCCCGTTTTAAATACTGTTAGTAATAAAAATAAGCATGTTAATTTAAAATCTTAAACTTATTACACGGCGAAACAAAGAAGAAAAAAACAAAATTATGATAATAATAATTAAAGTAATAATTTATGCCCAGAAATATGTATATATTCAGAATAATAGACAACATAAAAAAATAAAAAATCCTCCAACTCCGGCTAAGATCTGCAGATGTAAGTAAATAAGAATATTATCACACGGCATCGGTGGTAGATTTTTGACTATCAATAAGCAAGTGTAAACACTTCTATTGAATAAAAATTTTTGACTTTGACTTTGACATCGCCCGCGTGATATTTTTATTTTCATATTCCATCCACTCATCCACTGACACATCCATTTCGCAATTTTTTCGGCTTGGTAAGCAATCAATCATTAAAAAAGCACGCAATATTAATTTAATTAGAAGTGAAGTATTAACTTAAATGAACACACGTAATGACTTGTTATTTATTTTATTAATTTATCAATATTCAATTTAAAATTAATTTACAGATAAGAAAATTATAGTTAGGATTTAATTTGCCATTATATCATAACATAAATGTTATATATAATATTTCAAGTAAAACTAATCGACAAATAAAGTATTTCTCGTTACATTAATCACTGAATTGATATCAGAAACCATTTTTTTAAATGTTTTATATTTTTTTTAGTACTTAATTTTAAAATGTCAATTTATATATATACATATGCAATTAGGTTAAAGTTTAAACAAAATACATAAGAAAATCCGCAGTTTATTATTTTTTTTCTTATTATATTTTAATCGTTGTCGTTTTTAAGTAGTCTAGAGGTTATCTATTTTATGCAAGGTGTACTATCTAACCTTCAGTTTTATTTTCAAACTTTTCTTTCTGAATGTATTATTTTTATTAATATTAGAACATTTACTTACAACAAAAATTCCTATTGTCATTCTTATAACATCTACTCTTCAATCTACTTCAAAATTCACTCTTAAGTCAACCTGAGCCCTAATTCTACTTATAAATTGACATCTTATCACAATTGAATCCAAAATGTCGCTGTTCAGTCGCGGTTCGGCCAAAGTTGGTTCGGAATTTAATCCAGATCGTATTGTAACTTATATAAAGTATAATTAGGCTGATTTATTGGGTGTAAGGCTCTGTGCAAGTAGGTATGAGTAGGTACCATCAGCTTTCGGCGGCGGTTTTTCCGAACCGATACGACTTGGGAACTTTCAAGAAAAGAGCGTACTCATTCCTTCAAGGCCGGCAACGCAGCTGCAAGGCCGGCAATGCATTTGCAGATGTCCATGGGCGGTGGTAATCACTTTCCATCAGGTGAGACTCCTGCTCGTTTGCCCCATAACATAAAAAAGGCACAAGGGACATAACATCTTAGTTCACAAGTTTGGTGGCACATTGGTGATGTAAGGAATGGTTAATATTTCTTACAGTGCCATTGTCTGTGGGTGATGGTGACCACTTACCATCATTTGCTCGACCACCAAACGATACCAATTTTTTTTTTTTTGAGAATTGTCGAAGGTGTATCGGATTAGAATTTGGAACGTATAATTACCCTTATAAATTAATAGAATTTGTCCCCTACTCATTACGTATTATAAACGCATTATCTTAAGATATCAACATAATACGCATTTACGTAGTGTTGAGATAAGAGTGTTAATCTGACATAAAGCCTTGCAGTTTTGTAATTAAATTCTCTGTTGCATATTCCAACTTGTTATTCATTTTTGAACTACATATCCATAATACAAAACTAACACCTGCATCAAAAAAAAAACATGGAAACAATACAGAATCACTTTTGAAGCAAAAGTTAGGAAACAGTAATTCCTCTGATAAAGAAGTTAACTTTATATTTATAGTTACATTTATTTTTTATTTTAAAGTTATATTTTTGTGTAGTTACTGTAATAAAATCGTCTCACGTCACTTTGAATCACCTTAAGTACAATAAGGGTGATTAAAAGTACGTTTGTCACGATTGCGAATACCTTATTACTAGCCGAAAAGTAAGTTGTAACAAAAAAATAAGTTATACTTATTTACTGTTATTTGTGAATAAAAATTAATTGCGGTCTAGAATTTGGAAGCTACGATGTGTTTGAGGTCCTGCGCCAAAAATACTAGTAGTTGTAGTAATTATATGCAGCTTTATTATTTGCTATAATACGAGATCTGTTAACAGTATAGGCGCAAGTTTAATAGGGCTATATCCATTTAAATGATCATAATGATCATGAAAATGATTTATAGTCTGAAGCCAAACTAAAGGTACAGAGTATCACTTTTTTAGGCAACATAGTTTATGGAAGTAACTACTACTACTACTACTATTTACTATAAATTATATTCTAAAATAAAAGTAACTATAAAATATTATTTAAAAGACAATAGTTATATTTAAAATCATTTTAATCAAAGGAATAAAATACGCTTAAATGTTCAATAAATTTTCTTAAATAGCGTTATTTCTTATGGGAAAAGTTTATTAATGGGAAGTTAAATTAAACATATTCGATTTTATTTAAAAAAAAATAATAGGTGACGAAACAAACATATACATATTAAGATATAAATTATAAAAGCATTATTTAAAAGGGTAAACTAGCGTAATGAGTACCCGTTCATACTGTATTCAGCCGCGGGCAGTAATTAGAATTTCAAAATTCTGCGACTGACTCGCGTCGGTAGACAAATCTTTCTCAATTTAGCTTATAATAACAACAATTTAAATGTCTGATCCCATAAAATACTTTTATTAACTTCACAGGTACTGAAACATATTTCAGATCCTAATGAAAAATATCTATGTGTGTATATACTTTACACTAATACACGGTTTAGTTGATATAAACTATAAAGTTATAATAAAACAACAGTCATCAGTGTCATTATTAAAAAAGTCATATGTTGTTAATAAATATATAATATACATAGATCTATAGATCTTAACCAATGAAAAATTTTTAAGTATACAACTTAATTAACCTTATTTAATATGACATTTAAGTCGTTATTAGTTTGACCAAATTACAACTTTTTTGAACTATTTTCATTCTTAAATACTTTTCTTATAGTAATATTGTCTTTAGTTTAATATTAATTATTTTTTTAAACAATAAATTTGGTGTTTGTGTATTGAATATGAATTGGGCTTCCAGGCGCCTTCCTCAAATGAGACTTTTTTTAAACAACACAATAGACTAGTCTCCTAGATTTTCATTCTTATGGCTTTTTTATTAAAAATAAATTAAAAACACATAAAGTAAAAAATTATCATTAAAATTAGCTTCAGCTGACGGCTAAATAATTATAAATAAAAGTTGTTTTTATTTTGTATCAACAATCGAAAGGCTGTCAACACACAGCCCATATAATTGGCATTGTAAGAAATATTAAATATACCTTAAACCGTGCTGCCACCGATGGGAGTTATGTTACGTCCCTAATGCCCAAAATGTAACTGGCTGAGGCTGACTCACCTTTCAAACTGGAACAAAAAAGAGCATCTAGTCATGCGGATTTAAGTATTGAGAGATATATCAATGTTATGTCAAATCTTACAAAGTTCTGATGAGACAAAATTGTAATTTTTGGTGCGTGATCGCGCACTCAAAATTACAATTTTGTAGCTAATGCGAAAAAAAGGCATCATTACATTGTGTTGACACCGACAAATGCCCTTTTACATATTCTCACAGAGATCCCGAAGATTGAGCCATGAAATTGAAAACGATCCCTTTGAAGAAATTTATTCCAGGCACGAACTGCTCCCACTCCAATGACGAGAAGATTTGCTCGTTTATTTTTATGAAATTATTGAAGACAGATTCCATTTTCATTGAGACGCGACATTAAAAATTTACCTTAAAAACATAGCAGATGTAGTTGACGTCGATTAAACATTCTACTTCTATACCTAAACCTACTACAGAACACTGTATTATCTAGTTATTCTTATATATTTACGAGCCAGTTACAAAATCATAAAGTAATTAGTATTATTTTATTATAACAACAGGATTTATACATAACATAGAATCGTTGTAAAATTAAAGTTATAAAATTAATTAATTTTAAACAAATGGAACTTGTATCATTTCGACTCGTCCGTAACTCTCTCATAGAAATATATGCTTTAAATTGTATGAAAAATATTAATTATATTATATCTTGTTATCTAAATCCAATAATTTTATTTTATCATAAAATTGAACAACTATTATTTACTTACTCCTTGGTAATATGTGTAAGAAATGAATAGCTATTGTAAATGCAAAAGATCGCATATACCAATTAGTCTTATTTTTTATGTATAATCCGAATTTTAATTTTTATTTTAAGATCAGTATAGATCCAAAATAGTCTCATTTCAATTTCAAATGTGTCCGACATTAATAAGTTTTGTATACATCATTTTTATCATTTTTATATTTAGTCCTTTGAAATCCACATTTATACACACCTTCCTTCCTACATAATACCTTCCTTTATAATTAAAAACATAAAACAGCAAAATAAAAAATAATAATCATATATGCTTATTGTACGCAGCTTAAAGATAGATATATGAATGCATGAATAACCACATAAATTAAATTATACTAAAAAATAATTACAATTACCTACGTTTCACGAAATGATTAGGTATTCAATCTGCTATAATATAAATAACTTAAATGCGATTTATAATATAATATAACTTATAATACGCATATATAAGTTTGTGAAATGATTTATTCTAATATTTACAATGTAATCCAGACCCTGATTACAAATAAATCGACACGACACTGTCAAATTCAGCGAGTAACTACGATTTATTTTATTATGTACTTATTATTATTTTATTATATAAATTCACTTTATTTTTAATTCACACGAGAAAAATTGACCGGAAATTAACCACTGCGACAGAAAAATCAAAAGGAATGCTAACTCGTTATTTAAACCTCTCAACTAGCATTTAAGTTGAAATGAGAATAAAATTATGAATCTGAATTAAATGGAAGTAGAAGTTTTCGAGGGGTTACCGTTTTCATAACTCAATTGAAATTTCTACCGTATATTACGATATTTTACTTATTCAGTATTATTGTTTCTATTCCTTCCAGAAATAACAATTTCAATAATTAAAAATAATATTTTTTGTTTCGAATTGCACCAGCTATTATCCCCTAAACAGATTTTTGTTTAAAATAACAGCGACATAAGTCCATCCTTTATTTTACGACATGCAATACAAGTTTTGTACTTTTTCACCCTAGCGTGCCAACCACACGTCCTCTATTACACGAAACTCGCGCTTTCCATTATCTCTCTGACCAGATTTGTTTTAAAATTTTTCGCTTTATTCGTTTTTTTTTATTTTGAACATTGAATTCGGCTATATTTTTTTTATAGAGTACAATAAAAAGGTTTTCTCGTTTTCACATTTCTGAAATTAAACGTATATCATTAATATATATGTTATCATATCCCTCATTCATTTAATATCATAACAGATGCGTAATGACCTCATCGTATAAAGAAGCACAAAAATATCGCGAACGCAATTCGTCATGTCATTATGCAAGGAAAGGGCGAACTTTATGACTATAATAACGCGAGATGTCTGACTCGGTGTGCTTCATGAATGGTGAAACGTTCTTTATTGTACCATGTTTTATGTGAACGATTAACCTTTTAATGCTAGCCGGCCGTGCAAAATGAAAACCCTATTGAAAATAAATTTGTTGTCCGGAAATACATACGATTTTTATTTAAGACTAAATTTTATTACTACATAAAGAACTATCATTTTAAAATTATTCGTTTTTATTGTGAAATATCAAATTTAGGATGCTATATTATATTTTACAATAATAAATTATGTTAACATAAGTAAACATAAATGACCAGTCCAGACGCTTTTCTTTGAAAGTCGGTGAGCGCTATGATTTCCGTAACTATATGCTTTTTATCAAATATTATATTGTTATTTGAAACAGATCACGTCACCGTTGATAATGAAATATATAAAGACTTGAGAAAACTGATTAAAAACTCAGCAAAAATATAGTGTAGGACGAATTTGGTGTGATTAATTAAACTTTACATAGCTGAGAAAATTGTTTACGAAACCAAAGCAGAATTAAAAAGTAATAATATATTCAATGATTCTATATTATTTCATTGATAAGGTTTATTTTGTATTATTGCATTACATTAAATTAAAAAAATATGATTTAATTACAAACAAATTATATATATGATTTAATAACAAAAACCGAATCCTATATTAAAATGACGACGTTTACGATACTTTTTGATTGAGGTTGTACAATTTCAAATCTGTACCAAATTGGTACACTATCTGATCAATGTATATTGTTTTTTTTATGGTATCCTAATGAAAAATTACCCTATTCAACGAAGAGAAAGAAGTTAATTTGTTTTTCATGAATAAAGACCGCCTGATCATGATACTCTTGTCAAATCATGCGCTTAATGAAGAGTTGTTTCCTGGGACTACGTTCTTCAATTTGCCAAGTACCTACAGTCTACACCTTTATTCCTTATATAATACCCATTCTTTAGAAAACAATATTTTCCTGATTTATATCAGAAAAAATATAAAAGTACAAATGAAGGAAAAAACGTGACTCGAAGAGAACATAAAATGGGTTTTCATCAAAGTGTGGTCGCGATTGCTATCATTGTGTTAGGACACAATGATAGCAATCGCGACCACACTCACATCTGACGTGATTCTAAAATTCTATAGAAACATTTCAAATTAAGATCTCTTTTAAAATATAGATGTAAAAGATACTGTTTGAAAATGCTTTAATTTAAAAAAAGACCTTTCATAAAGTATTTGACCTGTATTTTGATGCATATATAATAATATGGCGTGCCTTGTGAGGAGAAAATTTCATTAACGCTGCACATGTTCAATTATCGAATAGTAGATGGTATTGGATGGAGTTAACTGATATCGCGCTTCACTCTATTGATTGATAAATAGAGTCAGATAACTGGACACCATGATTTTAGCTGACATATTTAAATGCATGATACTGTACATGGAAGTATACACTTACAGATACAAGACACAAAAGAACGACGTTTAGTATCATTGAAGGAAAATGTTCACATTTAATAAATCATCATTTTTCATTCATTCATTTTCACTAAAAACATAAAAACCGTCTATAACTGTTGTTATACAAATCAAATATATCTATACATCAATATAGAGGACGTTCATGTACATTTACAATAAAAACTTTAACAAGAATATTTAAATAAATATTATAACTTTGAAATAGCGTATTCACTTATTTACAAATTTGATTTAATGTCAAAGTATAATCGAAATACTATCGGTGAATATGTCGCGTAAAATAAAGTTTGTTTGTATAGTTATAGTTATATATATGTATGGGATCGGGATCATTCCTTTTTTAGAGATGGCGTGAACCATGCTTTTAATCTATACCATTCCATCTAAAATAAATAATATCATTCAATAAAATGATGAGCAGCCATTACATAAGCCATACTAAAATAAACATTTATTTTTTAAGAAGAGCAATTTGTAATTCAGTTATTTAAGAAACTATACAGTTCTTACACGTTCAAGAGTTTAAATGTGTGGATGAAATTATACTACCTCATCATTTATCTCATTGCGGCAGCCGCTAAAGCAGATATATGTTGCTAAACCCGATTATCCTCCTGAAGTTTCCCTTGTGTTCAAAGTGAATGTATTGGAGCGGAATGTTCCACGTCAGGGGTAAAAGCAAGTATTCATGTTTAATTTCGCCCGCGTATGAGGGCCCGAAAAAATCTTTTACCTGGACCCGAATTCCAAAGAAAGAAATGTTACCTTATGCTTGGATCGATTCTTTATAAATAAATATAATCCAGCTATAATGTCAAAAAAAAAGATAAATGTTATCGATGTCACAAGTCTTTAATACATGTATTATTGTTAATTAATTTAATTATACTTTTCACATGAGTATTATTGATATAAGTAATATTTATTAAAAATAAACAAAATCGATAATGTTTATTTTACTTTTATTTATTAGAAAGTAAACGGTAAACATTAAACACATTTATAGACAATTAAAAATAAAATTATTATTATGAGTAAACAGCTGGTATTTCATCATGACTCGCTTTCCTCAGCTGCCGTTGCGATCTTACTCACTGCAAGTGTTTGCCAACTCTTCATATCTTGTGGGACTTCATCTTAAAGAAACCAACATAATCACATGAAATAGTAATTTACCCACTAAATCTAAACCTAAGGCCAGCAGGTTTCGAATGGGTTTTTAAAATATACATTTGAGTTTATTTACAATTCGTCTTGTAATCAGTTGAATATGAGCATATTTAAAGCTGTTGCATTTTTTTAAAACTTAGTTCTAGTGCTTATTAACTGATGAGTGATGACTTTAAAGGTCAATGTGTGATCAAAGTGTTTAGGGAACAATGTGTGTAATATACTCGTAATAGAACAATAAAATTGGCATAGAATTGACGATACCTAATTTTACATGGTGTCATTGCCTATGGTTGGATGTTACCAAAGCCCAATGGCACGTCTATTTTCCTCTTATTAATAGATATGTTCATACTTGAATGTCCTTACAATGCACAACGTCCAGGAAATAGTCGAGCTCGCGTTTATAAGCAACTTTGTAACGCGAGGGGAATGAATAGTAGATCGGATTGAGGTTGACGCCTGTTTGTTCCTTATATAACTCAATCGAATGAATCGGTCTCTCGTTTTCAACCTTGATCATACCTGAATGTAAAAAGTGAAGACAGATCTGAATATATATTTAAAAAAAAAACCATAAATACATTTTAAACGCTGCTATGTAGGTAATAAATACCTTTGTTTCCGAAAACTAACAACGTCTGGTCATATCCGAACGCACTGTAACGACTATTGTCACCGATAGGCACGATATGGCCCCAGAGGAAAATGTTAGCAGAAAAGCAATTGTATCAAAGTCATCGACAGTCTTCACTTCAGGAACAAGAGCAGTTGCCTGAACTCGAATTAGCAGCTCACCAAGCACCCAGCAGGACATATCAAAGTCATGTCAACAGTCGTGGAAGACGCCTCCTGTAAAATATAAGAAGCAGAATTGAGTATTTTATTAAATGTATACATCTCATTGAATTATTTAAGATTATTAAAACAATTACCTGAAGTCTTCAAGTAATCAATCGTAGTCAAATACAAACATCTTGCCGTTACCTTAATAATTTCATAACCCGAGTGAGACCATAACCAAGTTTTTATGTGCAGCTATCGTCCCATAAGAACTGGAACAAAAATATGTTTAAGGAATATAAGTGTTTACTATTTACGATATCCGAGAAGATAATATCTTTAGCAAGCCCTGTAAGCGGGTTCACTTGAGTTTTATTTAGATTACACGCCTGCTACATACAGTTGTATGTAGTTATGCAGTTGTTGTATGTATTCGTTGAAATTATTGTGCAATTGCTCTTATTTAGGCTTCTGGCTTAGTTATTCGGCATCTTATAAGCTAAACGAAAAGTTTCCTGCCATAGCAGGAAACTTATTAATTAATGAACTTATAAATTAATTTAAAAATATTAATTATTCTTCTTTATTTCTTGCATTACATATAATGCAAGAAATAAAGATCGAAAATTGATTTTTAGAGTATTATATTATATATGTGTCTGACTAAAGCGAAGCGGTGCGGTGTCATGAGACGTACTCGTCATATTATATACTAAAAGCAAAATATTCGGTTTTTCAACAAGAGATAAACTCGTAATTTATAGTATTCATCTCGCCTTCGCTTTTATTCCATAAATTTCCTTTATTTTAATGAACAAATTAGAAATCCTTTTACCTGTTTCAAATTTGTTCTTGCATTGTACATGCAATTTTGAAATACAAATTATTTTAATCTTTAAATTACAATTTTGACTAAAACATTTATTTTACTACATACCCGAAATATTTTAATAATAAGTACGTATTATATTATAAATAAATAAAATTACGGATTTATTCGATTTAAAAAAAAAAAAAATTTGAAAAGTAAGAATTATAAATAATTCACAAAACTGTTTATCCATCAATTACAATATTTTCTATAGATACATACACTGTACATAGGTCGTACGTATTAACTTATTGAAAGAAGTGCTAAATTATCTTAATCCAACAGGTGCGTGACAAAGTTCGAAATAAAAACTAATATCGGAAGAGCTTAGAGTTTGTTTCCTGCTTATAAGCTTAAACGTTGCAATGTGACATATACTGGATACATTTGTCGATAGAAACCACTTACTCTCGTAAATAATAATACGGAAACATTTGCAGCATCAGCTGGGCATTTAAATGAATTAACCAATTCCTAATTGATATCCATAAATCAAATCAAACTTAGTTTAGTTCCTAAAAATGTATCCGAAGACCTTTCAGACTGCGTTGTTCGTCTAATGTCTATTTTATAATACTATCGATCCTGAAGTTCTGGATTTAAGCCATGATTCGGTTAAAAAAAAAGTTATTGATTTTTTCTGTTGAGATATCCGCTAGCAGCTCGATGTTTGGAAATTAGCAGTATATATATTTCCTTTAGTATACTATAGTGAATATGTTTCCGCATATACATGTGCAATATAGTATGTCCTACTGCAGTTGTCTTTTCTCAATTTAGAACAGCCTCTAATGCGGCTCGGTCAGGTGGACACTATGTGAAGGTTGTTTGAATAATGGATTTAGCGGCGTTAAATTTGTATTATAACATGGAATTATTAATTATTATTTACCTAACTATAGGCTCTAACAGAAGCAAAACAACGCTTATCCCATCTCGAAGGAGTTATGTTATATCCTGCAATTTTTTTTTAATTATTATAATTATTTAGTCATATACTAAAATAAGTTGCATATTTTATTATCATGAAATCGATAGGCGGAAGATTAAATAGGCCAACTTTTGGTGAGTGGTCACCATTGCCTATAAGCATTGGTGGCCGTAAAAAATATTACACATTCCTTACAACACCAACGTACCACCAACCTTTGGAACAAATATATTATATCCCTAGTTACACTGGCTCATTTACTCTTCAAACCGGAATACAACAATACTGAGAATTGTTGTTTGGCGGTAGAATATGAGATGCGTGGGCATTACCTAACCACACAGGCTTGCACAAAACCCTACCACCATGTAAATAAAAAAATAATTACGACAAATGTAAGTTTTTACGATAGATTAGCTTTTAAATATAAATTAAATACGGACTAAATAGCACGCTATCAGAATAGGATCCGACTTTTTAAAAAAGAGACAACTACTGTCCGTCTGTGGTAGCATCGATGACTCGCAGGATTTTGTTACTGTAGGATTACTTGTTATTTGCTATTGCCTCACTTTAGAGATTTATAGTTGTACAATAATTTTCGTGGTGAATATTAATTAAAATAACCGCTTTTAACTAAATGCATAAGTATACACGGTACATTCCCCATAATAAAACGATTTTGACGGGACTTTCACTGGCAGATAAGGAGTAGGTAACCTAGGCTACAACAATTACTTTTTTGTTAAATTCAATCGCGCACGAAGTCGCGGGCACAGCTATTTATGTATAAAGGAATTTTAACTATAAATGACCCGAACAAACACAATGACAGACAAAAATAATATTCTTCATTGATTTTCGGCTTTGGTAAATTGCAAATAGGAACCATAGGCAGGCATTGGAAGTTATTTTGAAATTACTCACAGACACTTAAAATTCATTTACTTGTAAGTACCAATTATTAAATACACTTATCTACGATTTATGTGTTTATCTCAGATAATATTGTTTATTTTACTTATTGAAGTAAATAGGGATAAATATTGTAATCATAATCGTTATATTATTAATTTTCAATTGAATAAAACGTTAAATATGACAACTTTCTTTTTTCAACAAACTTTTTTCACTTTTTGGTTTTAGTTAGGTGTGGCGATTTGCAATTTTTCTTATTTACTAAACATCAGTAGATCGTCGCTGGAGTTACAGCTCGTCGTCCTTACATGGAGACTATTGTGTGCAAGTCATAAAAGTCTGTGTTAGTAGTAAACAGCTGTTATGTTAATTTAAACAATTAAATTACACTTATTACTGCACTACCCATATGAGTATTATTGTTATATATGATATTTATTAAAAGTAAACACAATTGATAATGTTTATTTTTATTTTATTAGAAAGCAAACGGTACACATTAAACACATTTATAGACAATGAAATTTATGATTATGCGTAAACAGCTGGTATTTTATCATCACTCCAGTCAATTTCGACAGTCTTTCCGGTGCGAGCACTTTCCTCGGCCGCCGTTGCGATCTTACTCACTGCAAGAGTCTGCCAACTGGTCACATCTTGTGGAACTCCATCTGGAAAACAAAATAAATGTTATAATAAATATGACACACATTAATCATAATAAGGCTAAGCTTAAATAAGCAACAATTTGCGCTATAAAATAAACGAGTCCTTGCAATTATGAAAAAGTATGTGTGCAAATAAATTTTAATTGAAAGGTTAATTTCCCATAGTTTCATTGTCCCGTGCTGAAGGTTAACAAGGGCCAATTGCACATCTACCGTTGTCTTATAGATAAATATGTTCATGTTTAATGTAGGATTTTCTTACATTGCACAACATCCAGGAAATGCTCGAGCTCGCGTTTATAAGCAACTTTGTAACGCGAGGGGAATGAATAGTAGATCGGATTGAGGTTGACGCCTGTTTGTTCCTTATATAACTCAATCGAATGAATCGGTCTCTCGTTTTCAACCTTGATCATACCTGAATGTAAAAAGTGAAGATAGATCTAAATATATAACAAAAAACCCTAATTTCCATTAATACATCGTGAACAATGTTAAGTAATAAGTACCCTTGTTTCCGAAAACTTCCAACCTCTGGTCATATCCGTATGCACTGTAACGACTATTGTCACCGATAGCTATGGCACCAGAGGGAAATGTTAGTAGAAAACCAATAGTATCAAAGTCATTAATAGCCTTCACTTCAGGGATAAGAGCTGTGGCAGTTGCTTGCACACGAATTGGCAGCTCACCAAGCACCCAGCAGGACATATCAAAGTCATGTACTAAACAGTCGTGGAAGACGCCTCCTGCAAAATATAAGAAGCAGAAATTAGTGCTTTATTAAATTTATATATCTCATTGAATTATTTAAGATCATTACAAAAATTACCTGAAGTCTTTAAGTAATCAATCGTAGGCAATGGCGAATCTCTAGCCGTTACCTTAAGAATTTGAACATGCCCTATTTCTCCTTGTCTAACCCTGTCTTTCAGTGACCTGTAAGCTGGATCGAAGCGACGGTTGAATGCGGCAAACAAAACACGGCCCTTGGCTTTAGCCGCTTCATAACACTTCTTAGTGTCTTCGATTCCCTCCGCGATAGGTTTTTCGCAAAAAACATCTTTATTGTTGGCAATGGAATTGACCACAATTTCGTGATGTGTATAGGTTGGAGATCCGATAAAAATCACGTTCACACTAAAAAGCAATAATATATAATACAAAATCTTCCCAGAAAATATTTTATGTTCTATAAACTTGTATTAAATTAAAAGCCCTTACGATTTATCCTTGTAAACAATATCCTTATCTTTCGAAGTTAAGAATTTAACGTCGTCGCTTAATTTCCAGTAAGCTTTAAGATTATCAAACTTTTCCTTGCGATCATCGACTACATATTTCATGACGACACGAGGATTATGTATTATGCTACTTAAATGAATTGATCCAGCACGACCTAAACCAAAAATAGCTCCAACAACTGGTTTAGCTCTAAGTTTGTCGCTTGCAGCCACGTTATTGAGATATCTAAAAAGATAAATAAGAAACAATTATTAAAATTGTAATTATATATCATTTTCATTAAATAATTTTATAGAATAGAATTTTATAAGATTTTAAAATAACATGGTTATTTTTATTACTATCAGTATTTAAAACGGGATATTTACCATGTTTTTTATGACGAATGTCTTGTTCACGAGACTCAATTATATTATTTATATTTATATTATATTAATTAGACTCAATTTATCGAATATATTTATGAATGATGAAGAAAAGAAACTTTGTCGAAATGAAATGTATATTTTTTAGGTGTTCTTTGTATATCTTCACTAGAAAATACTAACAAATTTTATTTAAATTTATATCTTGTAAATAGCAATAATTCTTACTCGGTATGCAAGTAATCAACTTCAGGGTAGGTATCCTTCAGCTTGTAAGGCGATGGACCAGCAAACTTCTTGGTTGCCATTACTATTATTATTATTTTTATTGTATACTAAAATAAGAAATACTTATTTAAATTTCGATCCGAATTAAATTTTATGTAATAAAAATCGTTACTCATAAAACGAGAAAACGAGTCTGAGCACGATCTTCAATGAAATGAAACTGATTCCATCAATCATCTTATATAGTCCTTAGAACCACCATGCTATTATTTTATTTACTAATAAAACGATATTTGTTATCTTATCCGATACATATAACAAAACTAAAAAGATTCCATGTCTGTAAATTAAAATATTTACAAATAATATTCGACAAGTATTAAATTTAAGGAACACGTTAAGCTACTTTTTAAAATTTGTCCGTCTGTCAGTCATCTTTTGGTTGGTCTGTCTGCAAATGTTTCGACGGTCATCCTATATATTTTACTTTACACCAGGGAAGTTACGAAGCACCGTAACCGTAATCGAAAATATTTTTAGTTTTTTTTATAGAATTTTGGTTTACATACTTAGTATTTAATTTTATTTTAAAGCTATTAGGTTTTGTTGTGATTATATGTACTTAATACTAAATAATAGCCTACAAATAAAATCAAATTAATATCTTGTAATTTTTTCTTTTACAATACCTAAGGAATGTTATATACGTAACCGAAATTATCCGAAACAATCGGACAAATAATATCGTATCCGTAACCGTATCTGACACCAAAACATTATTCACATATCCAGATCCATAATGACATGTCCATAACGTCCTGATCCTGATCTACACCGAATTTGTTAAAACATTTTCCTATTATATGATGGTAATCAACGCATAAATGTCCCACTGCTGAACAAAGACCTCCTCTCTATGGCTTTCGAGCTTAGCCTACAAAGCTGATCCAATATGGATTCGATACAGGATATTCATGTGGTAAAATGCAGTTACTTTAGGATCCTGTCCATCTGAAATACCCATTCGCAGCTTTCGCGTTCACGGTCCAATTTAGATTTATTTAACTTGTTTTTTTATATTTGGGTAGTTATTTTGTTGGTTAAGCTATAAATATAATTGATATTTTATACAATAATAAATATTTGATGCTTATTATGATTTACGATTATGGATTATGGATTTCACGTATGTTTAACAAGCTGTGCACCACGAATGCACTCGCGTTAAATTTATATTATACATAGGTATATATTTTTTCTCTAACGAAAGTGAAAATATTACTAAAGATAAAATAGAAATTATTAACCTAATTGAAGCGGTGATGAATCTTGAAATTTTTTACATAATACATACAAAATACCATAAATAAAAGATGTAATATATAGATAGGTTTCATATTATTTTTATCTCTATGAGCTGAACATTATGAGAAATAAATTAGCCCTATATCTTGGATCATGAATTTTCTTGGTTCATGAAAATGTACCCGAAGATCTATACCTAGAACTTTTTTGTTGGTCAAGTGATTAATTCATAAACCTACAAATCCCAAGATCCTGGGTCCAAAAGGTTGCTAGAGTTCATGGTCTTGATACAATACTGTAATATTCTTTCAGAAACCGGAACCATTTTTACCTCAAATGGGACTACATTTAATGAATCAGTTGGCCCTGTTAAAAAAGGTGGAGCCAACAATACAGGATTATATATGACACGTTTGTTATGAAATGTTTCCAGTTCCAGTCTATTCCAAGTTGTCATGAAACATATAATTTTTTTTTAAATCAGGTAGAAATAACATCATGTGTGTATGTTTGTGTGTGTATACATGATTTGTATCGGAGGTATATATGAACTATTGTTCCGGTTAATACTTATATACCTTCCTAAAATTTGGTTTACGTAATTATACAAATGCAAGTTATGTTAGATTATTATAGAACTGCGTTTATAATATTACTGTTTATGTTATTTTCATAATCTTATCACAATGATTTAATAAGTAAATTACTGTACTAAACTAATCTAAGATTTATGTGTTTATCTCAGGTAATATTGCTATAAGCAAGCCTCTGGACCAACAAGGTAGTCATATAAACAATTCCATATTTTTATTAATATGTGATGTGTACTATATTAACGAAATCTTTTGTTTTGTTATAATGAAAATGTACACCGGTACAAATTTTATTTATTAATTAAAAAATAAATTATATTTGATTTATCCCATTTGGGATAAGAAGGACAAAGCAGAAAGTCCATTTACCATATTACTCATGAATAAATAAGCGTCTTAAAAACTTCTAATTCAGAATTTAGGTACATATATTTCCATATTAGTTATATATATGTGATTTATATGATATAAATACTTAAAATAAAATTAGTCTATAAATAGTATAAAATAAAGTCAATCGCTCTGTCTGTATTTCCGCTTCCTTCTTCTAAACCGATTACCGTATTTTTATAAGGTTTTAACAAAAAGAAAGAAAATAAACGGTATAAATATATATAATTTACTTAGTGGTAGAGCCTTTTGCAACCCAGGAATACTTAGTATTATTGTGTTCTGGAACAAGGGACAGGTACAGGACAACTAAGGGCACAAGGACCTAACTTTGGGAACGATGAAGTTCCCAATGTTAAGTCAAGGAAGGTACGGAAGGTTAAGGAACGTTTAATTTTTCTAACAACGCTAATGTCTATGAGTGGTGGTGACCACTTTCATCGAGTGGTCCATTTGCCGGTTCTATTAAATAAAATAAATAATACATAAACTAAATAGAAAATAGCTGAACTATAACATTTTTATCAATAAAATTGTTGTTGTTCTCACGCTTACATGGCTAACGCTGCTTAAATTTTAAAATATACATTACAGCAACAGATATAATATCATGTAATAAAAAATTTAAGGTCTTAATAAAGGCTATAGAAAAGTAATTATCTTTTATTCTCTTATAATTGATCTCATGTTCGGCGGTAAAAGAGAACATTCTGAAGAAACCTGTATATGGTGGATGAGGATCTACCACGTGTGTCCATCAATACGGATTGAAGCAGCGTGGGGGAATATAAATTAATAAAATTCATTTAATAATAACCTAAAAACATACTTGTGACATTCAGGAACAAACCATAAATGTTTCACTACTTGAAAAAAACATACTGGATCACCTCATTCAAAAATTATCCATCACATGCAGATTTTCCCAGTTCAATCTCACTATTTGATCAAATTATGAGACCATCAACGTGAAAATCGTATTAAATAATATTTGATGTGATGACCCCATCTCCACGTTCTCACTCACCTGCCATAGTTACTTAAATAGCTCGCGCTTAGCCATGCATAAAGGGCGGTATTTAACTTGTAAATTTTTATTGATTGCGACTCGCTCTCTCAATACGAGACATGGTCATAAAATTAGGGAATGTTTAGCCTGAACCAACATGGAGAAAAAATAATTTTGAACCATAATTTCTTCAAATAAGTGGCCAGAAAAAGTGATGGTAAAGTCATCAAACACCACTTGGACTTGAGTAGAAAATGACACGGGAAGCAGTTTGAATCGGTTTTAAAATAAGGGTTCAGATAAATGATATTGATTCACTAATAAATTCTTGTTTTAGATACAAATTTATTGGATTTTGGAGCGGTGAAGGAAAACATCGTAAGTTAACGTGCCGAATTTCCCTGAAATTGCCACATTTGTAGTCTATTCCGCATTGAAGCAGTGGAGTGAAATAAACTTCAAACCTTCTCCTCAAGAGGATATGAGAACACAAGAGATGTTAAGGGTTTGAGGGAACATATACAGGGACTAGTTATGTCTTCATTCACTATGATATGACTTCACTTGAGCAACACTGTTTCCTTTTAAATTCCTTAAAAATTTAAAAAAAGGTCTAGAAAAGCTTTAAAAAAAGAAGATGCTATTATGATGCTTATATAGCATTTCACCGTATGCTCCAAAGAATTAAAGCTATTGTTTGCTTTTTTCCTAAATGGTCTATCACAAGGTTTTTTATTTACATTGGAGTATATACATAAAATACTAGTAACACAATACTAAGGGAGTCTTCTATCGTATAATAATTATAAATAAAAAATACAACATATGAACATATTAGCCTCTTCGATCCATCGATGGATGAAATTTTAATAATTCCAAATATTTCCACATACCAATATTAAATTCTTTTTAAATCGTAATTCCTTCTGTGAAGACATCAAAGATGGATCTTTGTTTATGGTAAATGAACCTGGACAGTGTGACCTGGTGGTGTGCTCTGCCTATAACGGCAGGGTTTGGTCCACGAGGTTAGACGAAACCTCTCCCTGTGAGCAATCGTGTCGAGGCTCCGCAGGAATTAGTTCCTCTGAAAGACCATAATGGCAGAATGAGACGGCAGAGCGAGAACGGAAAAGGGCTGCAGACTCATGAGATGGAACTATTATAGATGTATGTATATTATAGATTTTCGTCCCTGAGATGGATATATCTATATTAAATTTCATAATAAAGTGACAACCATATTCGGTGCTTGAAAATTTGATTTTACAATGTTAAATTTTATTCTTATATTCATTTAATTTTAAAATTACAAGTTCAGTATTTACTTCTACATTATAAGATTATTATGAATAAATTAATATATTAAAGTAGTTATTAATAATATTAACAAAAAACTCGACTTAGTATTTTTTAAATAAACATACTTAGTATTTTTTAAATAAAATTAATATAAATGCAACAAAAATGCCACTAGAATATAGCCAGTGCACATTGCTCCAGGTTTGAGTAGAAATTAATATAACACGGAGATATAAACTCCGAAACGGTCACTTACACGATTGTTCGACAAAAATTTCGCCGAGTTGTGCGAAAAATCGATCAAAGCAGAAAGTGGCAACAATGGGAATCACTAAAATAAATCATTGTTACATTTGTCAAATGTCATTCCTGAATATTTTGAGCCGGGAAAAACTTCAGAAGAAAGAAACAGGACGATTCAATCGTCAATGTGTTTACTTTATATGATTATCCGTTTCAAATATTACAACTGAATTAAATATTTTTTAAAAGTAGTGCTTGTTTGTACCTTTCACTATTTGGGCGCATAAATACAGGTTAGCATATGAAATACTTGTTTTCCAACTGTTAGCATTTCAACACCTTACGTGTACATTAAAAGTATGTTCATGCTATTTTTCAATTATAAGCTGACACTAATGGATAATATTTTTGCAGGTAATAAATATCAAAATGGCAAACCAATGGGGACAAAAGGCAGAGGAGTTGGAAATTTCCAACAAAGTTGCAGGACTTGGATTAGCAAAAAAGGGATCCAATCAAACTTCAGATACTCCTGAAGATTCTCCGGACGCAGCAAATCCTGCTGAAACTTCATTATTGATGAAGATAATTCGTCAAGGTTTAGTTGAATCCAAATTAGATATTGAAATACAAAGGAAAGATCCTAATTCTCCTCTTTATTCTGTTAAAACTTTCGAAGCTCTACATTTAAAACCGAATTTACTGAAAGGTGTTTATGCCATGGGTTTTAATGCTCCGTCAAAAATTCAAGAAACGGCTTTGCCTACACTATTAGCAGATCCTCCACAGAATATGATTGCACAATCACAGTCAGGGACTGGTAAAACTGCTGCATTTGTCTTAGCTATGTTAAGCAGAGTAGATTCTTCTAAAAATTATCCACAAGTCTTATGTCTCAGTCCTACTTATGAACTCGCTATACAAACTGGAGAAGTAGCAGCCAAGATGGCAAAATTTTGTCCTGAAATAAAATTAAAGTACGCTGTAAGAGGTGAAGAAGTTCCTAAGGGAACTAAAATTACTGACCATATACTTATTGGAACCCCAGGTAAGATGTTAGATTGGGGTGTTAAGTTTGGAATGTTTGATTTGAACAAAATCAGAGTATTTGTGTTAGATGAAGCAGATGTTATGATTGATCGTCAAGGGCATCAAGACCAATGTATCCGTATTCATAAATGCCTTCCTCCCACATGTCAAATGATGTTCTTCTCAGCTACATATGATAGTGCTGTTATGGTATTTGCTGAAATAATAGTACCGAATCCAATTATAATCAGATTATTGAGGGAAGAAGAATCTTTAGATAATATAAAACAATATTATGTTAAATGTAAAAGTTCAGAAGAGAAATACAGAGCTATTTGTAATATTTATGGTGTGATAACAATTGGTCAAGCAATTATTTTTTGTCACACAAGAAAAACAGCTAGTTGGCTTTCAGAAAAAATGTCGAAAGATGGTCATTCAGTAGCTGTATTATCTGGAGAGTTAACAGTTGAACAAAGAATAGCAGTACTTGACCGTTTCAGAGGAGGCCTAGAGAAAGTTTTAATAACAACCAATGTACTTTCACGTGGGATAGACGTTGAACAAGTTACACTCGTAGTGAACTTTGATATGCCAATGGACATGAACAAAAAAGCAGATTGTGAAACATACTTGCACAGAATTGGCCGCACTGGAAGATTTGGCAAAGCTGGTATAGCTATAAATCTTATTGATTCACCACAGACTATGGATATATGCCTTGATATTGAAGCACACTTTGGCAAAAAGATTCAGCTATTAGATATTGAAGATGCAGAAGAAATTGAAAAAATTGGTGCATAATCATTATTAGTAATTGAGCTATCTAAATAGCTAAATCTTAAGTTTGCTTTATTTGTGTAATCTTTCCTTGCACATTGCTTTATATCAAAATTATTTTTAAGGTTTATAATAAAACACATTGTTATTACAAGTTTTTATTTCACTACACTTATACCACATTCCAGTATATATTTTAATAAATAATTATATCAAATATCCACATTTTATTATTTACCTTGCAGCTTGGGCTGCAGGTTCTGGATTTGCTGCTCCAGATATCATGACAAAAATGGCAATAGGTACAATATACATCCACTGAAAAGAAAACATAATTCTTATTATGGTTGTGCAACAACTCAAAATTTGTTACATCCCATAAATACAAATTATAGCCAAATACACTTAACACAAACTACAAAAGAGTAGATAATCTTAATTAAATGATCAATCTAAGCTTGCTCATTTAGACAGATTTCTAATAATTTTTGACATAGTGTGCTGATGATTTCTCAAAATAAAGTTAGAAACTTCATATAAATATTTTTGTGACTGTTATATATAGTAAGCTACTTACATATTTGGCTAGGAATGATCTATTATCTTTTAAGTCACCCTTTTCTCTTGCCTCTTTTTCACGCTCTAACTTCTGAATATATGACGCTGTATCAGGTCTGTGGAAAAAGTTTAGTTTTATAAGATACATCTCAATAGATATAAATAGCTATGATGAAATGGTTATTTCTTACAAAGGAGCTGGATCTACATGACGAATATAAAATGTTGAATTGAGCTTGTATTCTGAGCTTTTATATTCTATATTCTTTGGTTGTGAAGTGTTTGCTACTTGAAGACTTAGTGCAATAACTTCACCATTTGGTAATACCCAAGCTCTTATTATATCAGACAATCCGCTTTCTAGAAATCTTTTTGCTCTAACAAATGAGATAATCTCCACATCTTTACTTTCAGCAGTAGAAACTAATGTTCGCAAAGCATAGATCCCATCGACTTTTGCTATCTCCTGAAATTTATTAACAGGAATGTTAGTAGTTGTAATAAGTATAATTAACATTCACACATATTTTTCAATGACTACTTAATAGATGCAAATAAGAAAAGATATACCTTTAGCTCATTTATATGTCCATCATTAAAATTAATTTGATCAATTACTGGTATGCCAGTTCTTATACTTTTTAAAGAGATGGAACCACGTGCGCAGTATTCTTCATATTTACAATTCAATGTATGTTCTATTTTAATATTTAACCAACCATCATAGTCCAGACAAATCTAAAACACCAATAAAGAAAATTAGATTAATAGTTTTAGATCATAACACATATTGAGATAGAAACCTTTTAAATAGAAATAACTGTTTCATTTAATATTTTGTTAAGTTTTATAATAAAATATTAACTATTACTGTACCGCGTTTTGTAACACATATATCGAGAAAAAAAAAATTGTAAACATCTTCATCCTTAAAGTATATTCTTTTCTTTCTTTTCTACCCTATTAGAGATAAGATTTTTTTTCCAAATTTTCATTAATTATTAGGTATATTTAATTAATTTAAATTGGTACTAAAGTGTTTAATAAATAATCCAGTACATAAAATAATCAGTCTAATCACATTTCACATTACAGGGGAAGTGTTGCCAGCACTTGACAGTTGACGTTTTTCCCCAAAGCGTTAACGAAAATATACAAAATTTATCTGGAAAACAGTTACTTATTAATAAATCCTATTCAAGGAAACTTGAATAGGACTTAAGGTGGTAACTATAACACATTTTTATATAATTCGTTAATTAGGTTTAAGACAACAGTTACAAAAAAAAATAAAAAATTTGGAAGATTGTCAACTTTCCTACAATTTCGTTTGTATAAAAATAAAAAAACAATAATTATACAATTATATTTGCCCCACGTCGCGCCGCGTCGTAAGTTCACATTGGCCCAACGTAGTCTACGGTAGCTTTATTATAAGTCAATTCTGAATTTTTTGTCGTTTTGACAACGACACTTCTCAGATCCTCAAATAAACTGTCAACTTGTTGTTATTATTACACCTACTTATCTTGCCTATTAAACGTTTATAGTATAAACATATTCATTTAAATTTACTTAACTAATAATTATAAATTCCTTCATCGATAATTTTGCATCTTGAATATATGTCAAAAAATTTAAACCAATTTACAGTACTTAATCAGATGTTATGATGAATTAGAATACCAATAAGAAAAAGATATTACTTATATGATACAATATCATTAAAATCAGTATAATAAAAATGGAAGAAGTGGATTCAATTATTCTACACTTTCTGCGACAGTTAAATATGTATGATTGATCTTATAGCAAATTAATTTATTAATTGACAAATGTTCTTAATAACATAGTTTTGTTACATTACCAAATGTCACTGGCAGTTAATGCAGTTCTTTTATCAAATTTCAGAGACATAAATGAAGATATTAAAAATATTAGTGAGTTACCAGTTGAGTTAATAGTAGAATCAGCTATTAAATGTATTACAGCAATAAATCCAGGTATAAAAGTACCAGCTAAACTTCCTTCTGGAGTATCACAAAGAATTGAAGTTGCAGCACAAGTTGCATCTATATGTAAGGTAAAAGTTATTCTATTACCTTGTATTTATGTTTGCAGTGTTGCAGAAAACTATCAAAAGTCTGGTACTTATATTGATAAATTTTTGTAAACATAAAAAAATAATAATGTGATAATATTAAATCACATTATTATTGTATAGGTACCAGAGAACTAACAGAGTAAGTAAATTTAACAAGGTTTAATAAAATCAATTACAAATTCATATTGAACCATTAGTTTTACCAATGGTATAAAAATCATCACCTATAATGAGAAATGATGGAAAAACAAATTTTTATAATATAATAATACTCTAAGTTCATTAAATTTTGAAAAGATTGTCTCATTTTAATGTTTTATATATGTATTTAAATTAATAAAAAAAAATTACCTAACATCATATTGTTAATACAACAAAGAGCAAACATTAATGAAATTAGGGTACTAGTAAAAAACCCTTTTTTAAGGAATTAAGACTTAACTGGCATTCTTTAGTTTTAATTAAGCCTACACTTCACCTGGCTTAGCTCAATCCTAGATTACATAATATATTATTTAGTTTATTTGAATATTGTGTATTTTTCTACAGGATCTGTCTTACCAGAATGATGTTGGTTATCAAACATTCCTCTATCATAATGAAACAGAATTAAGACAAGTCTTTATGTTTTTGATAGAAAAACTACCAAGTGAAGATAAGAAACTTACCACAAAAGTTAAACCTATAAATGAAAAACATCAGTTATTGCAGGGAATAAGTAACAAAATTACAGAGGATCTCAATGCTATCTGGATCCCACCATGTTGTGAGCCTTCTTTACGAAGCAATCTAGGAGATTTTTTATATGATCCAGGTAAAATTATACTTAATTTAAGGGAAATTAAATATAGTTATTCAAATTGAAAAATAGATCATATAATATATTTATTTGTTTTTAGCATATTTGAAAGATTCTAAAATATGTTTTGATGAAATTGCTGAAAAAATTATGAAAATCAATGAAATTAGAACACTACCAATGTCTAAAGTTACTGATGATTTAAATACTTTTGAAGATAATAATACACTTACTAAACATGAATCTGACAAGACTTTAAAAGAATTAAAAGAAATGTCAATTTTACTACGCCAAAAATTAGACACTCTAGAAAGTGAAAGAAATGTAATGGATGTTGAATTTTCCCAGGTATTTAATTTTTTTTATATAATTAATAATAAATTATTAAAGGTTTATTATTTATTTTGACAATTATTGACTGCTATAATTATACTTATAGGCACAAAAAAATTGTGAGCGCTCTGATGCTGATTTAAGAAATATGCAAAATATACTAACTTCAGTTGGTATAACTGATTTTGAACCTGATGGAATAGATAATATATTAGAGAAAGTACACAAAAACATACAGAAGCTGCACAGGAAAAGTGAAGATATAACTTCAGAAAATCTGGCTCTCAAAGTAGAAATTGATAAAGTAATAACTAAAAATAGTTTATCAGAAGTAAGTATAATAAAAAACCTGCAAATTTTATATATCTAGTGAACAATTACATGTTATTTGTAATTGAATGACACATTCTCATACTAAATCTTATAATAACGCATTTTCGCTTAGAATCAGGATATCTTATTGGCACACATGCCCAAAAGATATTAATAGTACCTAATATGTTATAATATAAAAAATAATAATACTGATGCCCTCAATAAAACATTTCTTTGTATTGCTCATAGTCTGCTCAAACTAAGTGTAGAAACACCCTAATGAACTTAAAGGAAGTCGCTAAAGGTATGAAAGAAGAATGTGAGCAAAAAGAAGAATTAAAAAATCATTTAAAACTAAAATACGAAAAACTAAAAGGGGGGAATAAAAGGTAATTTAAATGAATCCATACCATTCTATAAGTGAAAGAATATTACTAATCATTAATTTAAAAAAATTACTTTCCTTTTCAAGGCATATTTATACAAAACGAATTTTAGAAATAATCGGTAATGTAGATAAACAAAATTCTGAAATCAAAAAAATATTAGAGGATACTAGACAACTTCAAAAAGAAATAAATACTCTTGAAGGCCAACTTGATAGATGTTTCTCAATTGCCGATGAAACTTTGTTTAAAGTAAGTAATGACAATTATGTATTATATATGCCTCCACTAATTGTGTTATACCATAACTGCTTAGTTTCATTTATACCAACATTTGCACATTCTTTAATAAAAAAAATTATTTTCTTTTATACTATTTATCTTTTATACTTTAAGGCTACCAGATAGTAAGTGGTCACTTTGACCGAAAATTGGCAAGATGTATAAAGTTTTAACCTTTCCTTCAACAACATCTATAGGATATTATGTAATTATGTTCTGGCTAGTGCAAAGTAGATGACCAGTAAATGACCTAGTTGCTTTAGCAACAACCTATGATAGATCTATTCACTAACTGCCCCTTGACATTCAATTAAGAACTTGCATAAGTATGAGTGAGGCTTGTGCTTACAAGATGTCTTAGTGCGTGAGATGATTAACATAAGAGTAAAGACAGCAAAACATATGAATTATATATTGTTTGCCTGATTGAGTGAATAGAATTATATATTTATATCATTGAATGTGAAACAATATAAAATGGAGAAAATTTAAAAGGAATATTTTTTATAATTTTACAAATTAATGCCAGTTTAAACAAAAAATTTTTAAAAAATATATATATTTTAAGAAAATGGTATTGTATTTGAAATATTAGAAAAACATGTCAACATATCTATTATAATTTCAGGATGCTAAGAGAGATGATCAAGCCAAGAAAGCCTATAAACTATTAGCTTTGCTGCATTCCGAATGTAACACAATTGTGTCATTAGTTAATGAAACTGGCATTTTATCAAGAGATATAATAGACTTAGAAGACAATATCAAAGCAGAAAAATGTAAAAGAACTGAAGACATTCTCAAGAAAATTCAAATTGATCTTGCAAGACTGCAAAAAGAAACTTCTTAATTAATGAATATTATCTTATTATATTTACATTAAAAACAAGTTTAAAATACTATTTACGTCTTCTATAGCTTTATTTTATTTTCGCTTAGGTAAAATTACAGGTGGTATATAGTTTTCGTCAGTGATCTGTTGAGCTACTTTTTTGGATTTAGTAACAGTATCTTCCAGTTGTTCTTTTTCCTCAATTTGTAAATCAATATTTTCTTCATTTTCAAAGAACCATAATTTCTGTTCTTCTACCTGCAATTGTTTCTGCTTCTCTTCTATGAGTTTCATTCGTTTTGTTCTATCTAAACGTTTAGATTGTTCTTCAAGTTTCATCTCCCTTATTGACTCCCAGTTTTTGAATAACTAGAAAAAATATATATTTTCATTACTATAATTTACGGTGTATTTAAAGCACAGTCCACAATAGAGTTTAAAAAGAGAATCAATGATGTTATTTATTATAAGTATATATCCCAAAAGAATAGTCATTTGTAATATGTACACATAGTTTTAAGGCTAATTATTAGTAAAAATTTAAAGGTCAAAATATTTAAATGTCATTCTATGTTAATGAACTATTTTAGCAAGTTCATTGTTAATTATTTTATACTTTAATTGACAAGAAAAGTAGAATACAATGATAAATAAACTCTTCTATTTAATAAATGTATTCAGTAACCTATCAAATAAAATAATTTGAAGGAACAAATTACCTCTTTTTGTTCCATTATATCTTTGTTTTGTTTTTTATTAATAGCATTTTCTATAGCAATTTTAATAGACTCTTCTAATTTGATATCTGCAAAAGAAGCTTTATCCAGTATTTTAATAGATTTCAGTAAAAGTTCTTTAACATCATCTTCCACATTCTCAGATTCTCTTTTAATAAAGTCTATTACTTCTGTATATAATTTAAATGTTTTAATAGAAGCTAATTCTTCACACAAAGATAATAATTTTTCATATTTTTTATAGAATAACCAACCAATTAGTTGTAAATTACAGCTAACATTATCATTTGCTGTTTTTGATATCCAAGCTAAAGTTTTTCCAGACAAAATCTGTAAATCTGTTATATCAAAATGATCATCAAAATAAGGATTTCTTAAAAATTTTACTCTTATTTTTATTTCTTCTTTTTTCTTATTTTTTTCTTCTTGGGGTGGCGGTTCAATGGGTGTTACCTTATAATCTGTCAAATGTTTGAAGCATACATATTGACATAGAGTATTTGTTATTTCATTGGAGAAATCTTCTTGTAACATAATAAGGGAAGCAACATTCGCACCGAGTTCATAATTCTGTGTAGTTATTAGTTTATCTAACAATATGTTGGCTGAGTAAAAGTCTAAAAATAATCCAAAACTTAAGGGATCTTTTAGAATTTGTACTAAATCTTGTAAATTTCCAAATTCAATAAAATTTCGTATAGTAGCGTGATTTGTTGATTCCAAAGTATTTCCAGTTTCGGCCGAAAGTCGTAGCTTATGCAAGAGATCTTTAAGTTCATCGAGGTAAGCAGGATCTTTTACTGCATTTGCGAAAATGTCTACATCGATTGCACTTATTACGCCTTTAGAAGAGTAATTTTGGTCTAGTATATTGTAAAAATCATGAAGATTTACTTTAGTCAATAACGGAGAAGCCGTTTGCGTATTCCAAGCCTCTGTGCATTTATACTCATTGGTTAGAAAGGTTTGTTTAGATAAAACAAATTGAGATTGTGGGCTAAGAAATAAGCACCTTCTGAAATTACGTAACATTTCGATTTAAGCTTATTTTATATTCTATTTTTATAATATCACATCAAGCAATTAAAATTGTTTATACACTTTTTCAGGTTATGCTTATTTGACAAACTGACAATTTAAATATTATTTTATTCCAGCAAGTGCTGCTATCAATTTTAACTGTGTTGCCGTTTTAGATAGTTTAGATTGCTGTATTTATAAACACAGGTATGAAATTGCTGCATTACTTATTTTATCAAAAAAAAAATATAAGTAGTAACTATGTTATAAAGGAAACGTCGAAAAGCTGCATTAATCGCAGATCACTATCATATTGACTTAAAAATTATTGGGCGTTGTTTTTCATTTTCGCACACATATAATGAGATATCATTAAATGTTGCACATTTTACTTAATTTCTAATGGCACGTTACTCTAAAAGCGATCAATTACATTTGCAGTAACTTTTATTTTTCAACTTCGTTTGTACAATATTTGGAGCAGCGTAATTTGTTATTTCAATTATTTAGAGAAAACAAACTTATTTTATGGACTGACCCATCCTGCACTATCACATAATAATGTTTGGTTGTAATCGTAAACCAAAATTGGAGCGTTGTATACTGGTACTGTAAAACCTGCCGTAAGCTGTTTCATCTGAAAATATGTGCTCAAGACAAAGAGTCTAAAACCACGACATTGTATTTAACACCAAACAAAAAGTTAGGAAATGATGAGAATGGTTCCGGTAACACTGAATAACGAGATGACGTTTTGTAGATTCTCATCTCAGTGAAGGATTATAGGAGGTATTTCAAGCTATATACTATAAAGAATATATACTAGTAAAGAACTAACGGCTTTGTTTTCATCTATCTATTGAGAGGAATTAAAGAGGACTCGGCAAAACATTTTAAAAATCCTCTATTTAACTAAACTTTGCACACTAATATCTAAAATTCAATGGTAAGAAAATAAAAAGTTTGTATCGTGCATTCAAATTTAATTAGATTTAAAAAAATAAGAGAATTCAATAAAAGCAAAAAGTTGAAATAAGAACAGAAAAGAAATAAAAAATGGCAATCTGTGGTTTTCATATATTTTATATCAAACTCAAATGACATTAGTTAAATTTTGATCCCATGTCATAATGTCTCAATTGTCAATAACTGATAACTCAAGAACTTCCGTGTAGATTAATTTGTAGAAGAATATTTTATTAATAAAATAAAAGTAAAATAATTAACATTTTACCAATGTCTAAGCGATGAACCCATCACACAAATATATTTTTGCATTTGTAATGATTAAATAATTGGCTACGTCACAACTATTTAGAAAGACAGTAATTTTTCTGGTTTTTACAATGGGCGATTTATATATCGCAGTTGTTTGTTCATCAAATATGAATAGAAGTATGGAAGCTCATGCCTTCCTTGCAAAAAAAGGTTTCAAAGTTAAATCATTTGGAACAGGTGAAAAGGTTAAGTTACCAGGAGCTTCTGCAGATCGCCCCAATTGCTATGAATTTGGTGTACCATACGACGATATTTATAATGATTTACTAGAAAAAGATAAAGCATATTATACCCAAAATGGTCTGCTACACATGTTAGATAGAAATCGCAGAATAAAACCATGTCCTGAGAAATTTCAAGTGAGCACCGAACGTTTTGATGTTATTATAACATGTGAAGAAAGAGTGTATGACCAGGTTATAGAATGGTTTGGGTCAAAAAGATCAATATATAACCAACCAGTTCATGTGATTAACATAGATATTCAAGACAATCATGAAGAAGCTACAATTGGAGCTTTCCTTTTAAGTGACATGGTTACGAAAATGGCTCTAAGTGATGATTTAGATAATGATATTGACGAACTGTTACATGATTTTGAATCAAAGTGCCACAGACCAATCTTGAATTGTATCATGTTTTATTGACAAAACATTGAAATACATTGGCCTATAATAAGCCAATGCAATAAAATGCTTGCATCTGATAATAAATACTATATTGTAACAATATTTTCCATAGCATATTTAATAGGTTGTTTGATATTTTTATACTAAATATGAATTACAATAGCTTTGGAATATTATAACGAAATCAAAAGATTATTTGAAACATGAAAGTGCCGCTTTTTTAATTACTTAACCTTTACACAATTATCCTTGTTCCTACAAAAAGTTGGTACTATCATTATATCATCATCAGCTTTAAATTCAAATAATTAAAAAAAAAATGTTTTAATTCTTATCTTATTTGGTAAATGAGGTACTAATATAATATAAATGTATTAATACCTTAACACAGAATATTTCATAAAATAAATTAAAAATAACTCACATATTTAATCTTATGTAATACCAACATTTACAAAATATTGTATTATATTTTTCATACATTCAATGAAGTTAATGTAAATTTGTAAAAATGGAAATGAAAATAGTGCTTTTAATAATAAACAATAAACCTTATGGTTGTAATTGTTGTCGATTAATGACATGACCTGTTTTTTTTTTCATTAAAAATAAAGCCACCTACTCTGATCATTTTATACTTTGACAATGTAATAATTTTATAAGTTGGTGAGTGTAGAGACTAAAGAAAAGGAGAAGTGTCTCATAAATAGGTATTCACTGTATTCAACCGAAAAAAATGACTATCGAAATTATTAAATAATATTCCCACATTGGCGTTATTGCAGCTTTTTTTTTATGTTAGAAGTGGCAAACGAGCAGGAGGCTCACCTGATGGTAAGTGACTACCACCGCCTATGGACATCTGCAACACCAGGGGGTTTGCAGGTGCGTTGCCGGCCTTTCAGGAAGGAGTACGCTCATAAATCAAGAAATGTCGCTACACGACATTTCTTTAAATTAATATTTAAAAAGTTTATTTTATTCAATCCATTGATGATATTGATATTTTTTAAATCTTTCTAAATAAGAGAATGTACCTCGGGACAGGTAACAAAAGTAATAACTTAAATGTCCGAAATACGGCTTGCGCTGTGGGTTAAAGTGAGAGAGGAGAAGCTTGCCTGCCGCTGCCGTATGCTTAAAAAAAAGGGAAGTTAGACAAACTGGCGCCGTGACGCGTTACGTAACAAAGCGGTTTACTATGCCATAAAAAGGTATTACTTCAATATTATTATCATTTCTAATTCATAAACTTAATAAGCGCCCAGATGCAAGCAGTCTTGTGGCGATCTCCTCTCCCTTCCAAAAAATATTTTGGACAGTTATAGACAATACTATAACTGTCCAAAATACTTATGGCATAATATTAATACTTAGTGGTAAAACTACAAAATATATTGAATCTATATTTTTTTTACAAAATAATCTCCTTTTGGGTTGTTTTTAATAAAGAACTTGTAGTTGCGCCAAAATATATTTTCAACAATGTTATGTATTATCAAAATAGCATTGATTGACCACTTTGATAGAATAAATAGTAATAATCATTTTATGTTTTATGTTATGTTATGTTAAGTTCTGATCATTGTGGACAGTTGGCTTCATTTAATTCGCAAATAAATAATAATGCTAAGGATTTAAAACAGACATTTGTTCCAATCAATTTGTATCGAATTGAGAAGTTCAGAAGTAATATCATGGCAAAGCTCTCATATTTACAATTAAATGATAATTCTAATGAGCTTTATAACAATTTTTTTAAATTAATTAAAACAGAATTTAATGCCATATTTACTTCCAAGACAGTCTATTCTAGGAATTTTCTTAAATTTAATGATTGGGCGACTGTCGGAATTCACAAGAGTAGGCAGAGGTTGTATGAACTTTATAGTGAAAGATCATACAACCGGTCTTTTTCATTTATCAGTTATGTTAGTGCCTACTCTAAACTATTCAAACGTGTATGTCATACAGCTAAATCATTGCATATAAAAAAAAAAAATTATTGAGGCACCTGATAAAATTAAAATGACATGGAAAATTATTAATTGTGAAACTGGAAGAGTCAAAAATAACATCTCCGACTTTAGCTTATCTATTGACAACAATTTATTTTCCTCAGATCGGGATGTTGCAACTGTTTTTGAAAATTTTTTTGCTGACATTCCATTTTCGACAACTAACTCATTAAATTCCTCTCCTACCGTTGCTGAATCATTATTAAAAAACCATGTGGAAGAATGTAATATTAGCTTTAAATTTAATACAGTAAGTGTAAGTGATGTAATAAGTTCCTTCAGATCACTAGATATTAAGAAAACGGCCGATCTGTGGGGGATCTCTGTCAAGGTAGTCAATTCAATAATTGATGTAATCGCACCCTACCTTGTCACTATATTTAATAAATGTGTCCTTAGTGGCGTGTTTCCTGACCTCATGAAACATAGTAGAGTATTACCAATATTTAAATCAGGTAGTACATCAGACCCCAACAACTATAGGCCCATCTCTGTACTACCAACTCTTAGCAAGATCTTTGAAAAGTTATTACTAAATCAAATGCTAGTACATTTTAACAATAACAAGTTGCTACACAAGAAACAATTTGGATTTACAAGGGGTCGCTCGACAACTGACGCTGGTGTTGAGCTCGTTAAAAATATTTACAGGGCCTGGGAGGAGTCACAGGATGCCTTAGGGATATTTTGTGATTTATCTAAGGCCTTTGATTGTGTGCAACACGAAACTTTGGTCAGGAAGCTACGTCATTATGGAATTAGGGACACTGCACTCAGTCTTCTGATTTCGTATCTGAGCAATCGCATTCAGAGGGTTGATGTAAATGGAAAGAGATCTCCCGGGTCTCCAGTTACTGTGGGGGTCCCTCAAGGATCAATTCTTGGACCATTTCTCTTCCTTGTTTATATAAATGACCTGCCACATCTCCTAGGTGATAAACTCGAGATAGTATTGTTTGCTGATGATACTTCTTTAATTTTTAAAATAAAAAGACGTCTTTCAATATATGACGATGTGAACAATACTCTCTCTGAAATAGTAAATTGGTTTAGTGTTAATAATTTAATGTTAAATAGTAAAAAGACTAAATGTATTAAATTCACTACTCCCAATGTAAGATGTGTCAAAACGAGTGTACGTTTAAACGGGGAAGCATTAGATGTTTTAGAATCAACAGAGTTCCTTGGTATGACAATAGACTCTAAGCTCCAATGGGGCCCCCATATAAATAAATTGGCGAATAGACTTAGCTCTGCAGCCTATGCGGTAAAAAAAATTAGACTTTTGACTGATGTGGATACGGCACGCCTTGTGTACTTCAGTTATTTCCATAGTATAATGTCGTATGGCATCCTACTCTGGGGTAATGCAGCTGACATTAATACTATTTTTGTACTGCAGAAGAGGGCTATTCGTGCAATTTATAACCTGGTCCCAAAAGATTCGTTAAGAGGTAAATTTAAAGAAATTAAAATAATGACTGTCGCTTCTCAATTTGTTTTTGATAATGTTATGTATGTACGCAAAAACATAAATGATTTTCCCAGAAATTGTGACGTACATTCTATTAACACTAGGAACAAGAATAAACTTGTTACTCCAAGTACCCGATTACACAGGGTTAGTAACTCTTTTTTGGGGCAATGTATACGTTTTTACAACAGGATCCCAGAAAACGTTCAAAATTATTCAATTATAAAATTCAAAAGAGTCGTTAAAGAGCGTTTGTGTGCTAAAGGATATTACAACACTAATGACTTTTTAGTTGACTGCACACCTTGGGAATGAAATGATCGCCTCCAGGCTGTTTCAAACAACTAATATATACTTATCATTGTACCTACATGGAAAATGGTTAAAAAAAATGAAAAAAAATATATCCCGCTGAGTTTCTTTCGCCGGTTCTTCTCAGGTCCGAGGTGCTAAATTCCGAACCGGTGGTAGATTTTTGACAATCAATAAGCAAGTGCAAACACTTCTATATTGAATAAAGATTTTTGACTTTGACTTGACTATAAACACAAGGAGCAGTGGCGGACTTAGCCCGTCAGAGGCCCGGGGTGGCAAAGTTGAATGAGGCCCCCAAATTATAGTTTTACAAGTTTTTTATTCAGTTTACATTTGTTTATATAAATAAGTGTCTATGTTTATTTATTATATATATGTTTATATGTAAAAAGCCTAGATGGCTGTAGAGGGTAGCGTTTTGATCTTAAAGAAATAATATAAGCACTAAGCATATATTTATAGTCTTGTTTAGGATTTGATCACGGGAATGCGAATGCATTTGAGGGCCCCTGGAGACTGGAGGCCCGGGGAGAGCCGACCTTTCCGCTCCCCTGTTAGTCCGCCACTGACAAGAAGTAAAAAAAAAGCAAAATCTAGATGAAGATAAGAGGCGCTATAACGCCAAGTTTCCAACTCCGCAAAGTCAATAAATATATAAAATTTCAAACATATTTTTAACAGATAAATAAATCGTTTGTTAAAAAAATACTTATTTACTTTTAGGCAGGATAAATAATAATTTGTATACAAATGTAATTGAACTTTATATTTCAAATGATGGAAGAAAGTAAATACCGAGTTTCTTGCCGGTTCTTCTCGTTTAAATCTACATTTTTGGAATACTATTCTTTAAAATAACTATTATTAAGTCTACTTGAATAACATATATTTTGTTTTCATTGGATTTTCTGTCTTAGGAAGATACTCAAAAAGTATTTACGTTAATCCCACAAAATAATACATACGAATTGTATCGATGTTTTCCAATTTTTATTTAAATAACAAAAGTTCTGTTAATTATGATTAGTAGGAGTCAGAGGTAATAGTTAATTTAGTGTGAATTTAAATTTTGTATCTGTAGACAACTAGACACTAGATTGTCGTCTGTCACCCGAAGTTCAATTTGCTCGTTCTCCTCTCAATAATGTTATTTTAATTTTTTAAGCTTATCTTGAGAATTATCTTGAGAATCATGAATCGCATTTGTCCCAATTTTTGTAAGGTCGAATTGTTCTTTAACCTTCTTAAAAGTAACCTGCATACTACTGGACCACAACAAGCATGGGCTAAGTCAGACTTACCAAAAACATTTTTAACCTTCAATAAAAAAATATATCCTCCTCAAGAAATTGGAGAAGAACCTAGGCCTGCTGTAAGTTATATTTATGTAATTATAGTGTAATTAATAAAAGTCATGTTCGTTAAAATCAAAATTTTTAGTACATATTTTTATAGTAGCTTCAATTAAAATAATCCTACTGACATTGTTTAATAATATTTCTTAATCTATAAGTATAATAATCATTTACACCAAAAAGCATATTTTATTTTGTTACAGTTTGTATGTCATCAAAAAACGAATATTAAATACAGTCCAGAAAAACTGTGGTATGTTGCTTCTTTAGTCAGAGGAATGACAGTAGATGAAGCTGTAAAACAACTCAGTTTTGTAAACAAAAAAGGGGCAGTTTTTGTAAAAGAAGCTATTCTCGAAGCACAAAAATTGGCAGTGACTGAACATAATGTTGAATTTAAAAGCAATCTTTGGATAGGTAACATTTGTAGTAAATATTTTCTTTTCAATATTATTTGAATTATTTATTTATTAAATATTAATTTCAGCTGAATCATTTTCTGGAAAAGGTATGGTTATAAAAGGGATTAGAAGACATGCAAGAGGGAGAATTGGTGAGGTTAGGTATCAATATAGTCACTACTTTGTTCGTTTGGAAGAAGGAAAACCACCAGAAGATTATTATAAGAGGAACCCACTCACTCCTCAACAGCAATTGGATAAGTGGTTGGAATCAATGCGAAAAAGAAAAATAACAAATTCATACTAAGATTGCTCATAGGTTGTTTTCTACTTACAAAGTTCTTTTATGAAGACCCTTTTTCTTTTAGTCAATCAATGAAGAAACATTCTTAATATTCATTGTTAGATAGGGACATTCATGTTGCAATGCTTTCCTTTTTTAGTTGTAATATATTATATATAACATTAGTAACACTAATTACTGCAGGTATTATACAATAAAATAATACAAAATTCAAATATAGTATAAAATATGTTTATTAATTTTTTATCCTGTAATTGTATAATAAAATATTGTAAAAAGGCAAAAAATAAATTTAAGATCATATTGTGAATACAAGTTTCTTAGAGTATTTCACTTAAATCTATAAGTACTGGCAAACTGCTATTTACAGATAATTGCAAATAGCAGTAAAAATCATACACTTAATGAGGTTCGAGTTTCTGGTTTTTTAGGTACATAACCATACAAGAAAATTGATCCTATTACAAAAATAGTGCCTAAAGCAAATTGTATAGTCAACTGAAAGTCAAAAATATATATAGAAACTATACATGAAATAATAATTGCAACAGAGGTTGCAAAGCCTTTCAGAATATTGTCTGCATATTTGACTACCACAGCTACTATCAAGCCCCCAGCTGCCTGCAAAACTACCAAGTACCATACAAAGCCATCAAATCCTTTCAATAAATTTGTCATGCTACCATTGTTTATAACATGCGTGATAATGGCAAATGGTATTGATGCTAAACTTAGTTGCACATTCCTCATCCATACCTGCAAAATTAATATATTTTTTAAAAGAAACAACATACATATTGTACACTTAAAAATGAAAAGTAACATTAATTTACTTTTGAAATGATAATTTATCAATAAGTTATGATTTACTTACAGATATATCGGACTCCTTTAAAACTTTTTCAAAGTATATACCAGCAAAACCAGATATAAAACATGCTGCTAGTGCTGCCCCAAAACCAAGTATCTTTGATTGCTTTGGTAAATTGGAAGAGGCTTTTGCTTTTCCTGTCGAGGACAGTTGCACAAGAGCAATACCTGCCACTAACAAACCCAAGGCACACCATTGCCATTTTTTTAATCGCCTTTTTAATACTAGCACAGCAAAAATAGCTGTAGTCAATAACTTCAACTGATATGTTACCTAAAAATAAATTATACATGGGGTTTATAAAATTATCAAAAATTTAATAGATCATTATGTTCATCAAATATTATGTTAAAACTAGAATAATTTACAAAATTAGAAAATATTTTATTTTAACTTGACATTTCTGTGATTGTTAAAAAGATATATCCCTCCACCAATTATAGCAGATACAAACACAGGCAAGTAAAGTGCAATTAATTTTCATATGCTTAAATTGTGTTTATAATTAATTTCCTCAGCTCAGCAGTGAAAGACAATATTGAAGGAAATCTACACATTATGTTGGTTGAAAATCTGTTATATGGTGGATACCAGTTAGCTGAATAAACTGATGAACCATCTTAACAGTCCTGAGGGCCTTAGCCTACTAAAATATATAATATATCAATATTATTACCTGATATGTAGCAGCATCTAAATTAGATGCTGAGACATAGAGTAAGTTATTTTGAATTACATATAAAAATGATGGCACACAAACATGAAGAGTGTCTTTAAAATTTAATATGACTGTTGCATACATAGTTCGAGATCCTCTTATAATACTTCCAGATTCATTCATTACTAACACTAAGCATATTGCCAACTTTAAGATTTCTGCCATCAGCACAGCTGTAATTAATGTTTGATTAATATTTAAGCTTTAAGTCATTATTGTGTTTATTTTTTATATTAAATTTCATTTGTTACTACTTAGTGTAACTTTTGAACTTGGTTATACAAACAGATGTAACTGCCATAATTTTCAACATTCTACCTTGATATAGTAACATATTAAATTACTTATAAAAATACTAATATATTTATAAATATATTTATATTTTAAAGACAAAATAATGTAATGTGGATGTTTTATAGTTTATTTACCTGCTGATGAATAAAACATTTCAACATCTCGTGTTCGAGCATATCTCATACTTAAGCCGAGAGCTGCATTTTGAACTGTTAATACTGCTAGACTTACATATTTTATATAACCTGAATTAAAAGAAAACAGTATTAATTTTTTATCACTTAATGTGCAGTGAATTTTTTGTATCTTATCAAAATTCTAAGTAAATTAAATATTAAAAAAAAGATTAGTATCTAATATAATCATTTGATTAAAATCAGTAAAAAGATTTTGTATTAATCATCAAATAACACTATTTTTTGCAGATAAGGAAACTTTTATAGTTTTAGAAAGCAAGGCCATTCAATAAATATTTGCACAAAACATGTATAGAGATTCTCCATCCATTACTAACCATAATTGACTCGTTTGTTAGGAGAATAAGTTTGGGACTTTTTATCTTCATCCATGTTCTCAGGGTTCAATTGTGTTTCAACAGTCACAGTTGCCTCTTCTTGAATTTCTTCACTAGCTTCTTGTTTATCCTGTAGATTGATTTCATTTGTGGACTTCATAGAAAGGACAAACTTTTTCTAATACCGACAGCACTAGTAATTTTATTAAACGTATATTTATAAACGTAAGGTTAAAATTATAATTTAATTACATTTATTCATATGATATTGGCTGAAGAAATTTCATAGATAGGTAGCATTTACAATATAAACTTAAATAGTTATTAAAAAACGGGCAAACATTGATAATAATAATAATTACTTGTTTTTAAGAAGTTGTTGACGTAGCACTATACTGTATAGCGGTAAAATATAAACTACGAAACCAACAACTTCGAATTATAGCAAGTGAGTACCTACTGCTTACTGAGCACCTGAGCACTGTCAAAAAATATATCATAGAGTATAACGATACATATAAAATTGGTAGATTATAGAGTATAAACTCCTTACGGAAAAGATAAGGTCTATTTAAAGCACAAATATAAGAATGCTTTCACCTTGTGGTCTTATGATTTGACAAGGCCGTTCTTAGGCTTTCCTTGCTAAAATAAACTTAATTAAAAATCTATAAAACAAACAAATTGTATTGAAAAAAAATGACATGTCTCGGACTGGATTACTTTAATGAATACTAAAGTTTATTAATAAAATGAAAAAAAATATGTCTAATTATAAATTTAGTTCTCAGATTATGAAACAAAAGGCAGATGGAGAACCCGAAACAAACATTTTGCGATCCGCAATTAACCATATTTTGATGAACAAAAAAAAATTCCTACGTTATTTTTATTACAATCAATTTAAGAAAAAGAAATGTATTTAAACTAGTGTTCGACCGAAAGTTCGGTTTCGGTTTCGGCCGAGTCTCGGCCAAAAATCAAGTTTCGGCGGCAGTTTCGGTTTCGGCCAAAATTGGCCAAAACTTTTACCGAAACCGAAATTGAATTCGGAAGTTGTCGTGCACGCTCACCTAACTTCGTTTCTCGAAACCGAAACCGAAACTACGTTCGGGAGTTGCCACGCTGTGCTCAGTCATAATAGGAGCGGTAATTGTCTAATCATGTCGTGATTTGCTTGTGTTCGCAATGCGTTTTGTTTGTTGTGAGTTGGGACTGGGATATTATAAAGAATCTTACTGAGGTACTAAAGTTTTTTTATGAAGCTACACTTGATTTGTCATATGATAACGCATGCATTTTCCTTGCAATTCCTTTGATATCACTATTAAATAGGAAGCTGCAAACTAGAGACGAAAATGAAAGCGAAACATGAAAACATGGTTGCATGGATCAATGAATCGACGATTTGCATACATCAAAGGACAGCCTGAACTAATAACTGCAACATTACTGAATAAAAGTTTTAAAGGCACATATCTGAATTCTGATGAAGTTGACATTGCCACCTTAGAAATAAAAAACCAGTTGAGGATTTACACGGACGATGTTAGTTATACAATAAGTAAAAACTGTCATTCTGAAGAATCACAGCCATCTTGTTGATCTAGAATATCTTCTCCCGAAAAAGCGGAAGGGCTTTGGGACGCCCATAATAAATCCAATTGTAATTTAATAGGAACCTCTGGTGTGGAGAACAGTGATTGTTTATCCCAAATTAAGATAACCATTCAAGCATACTTGTCAGAACCTAGGTTACAGAGAAGTGCAGACATTTATTCTTACTGGAATTCTAGTCCATTTCTGTCTTTGAGAAAAGTAGCACTGAAATTCTTATCAGCTCTACCGACGAGTCGACGACCAATTTATTCAGACAGAAGGAGTAATCTGCGAGACGAAAATGTTAATAAACTATTGTTTCTTACCTATAATATAAGATTGTTTAACTAGGAATATTAATAAGCCATAAAAAATACAGATTGCTGCTTGAAATTATTAGAATCAAGTCTGGGCGTTTTGAAATATTACGATTAGTTTATAATTTAGTAGTTTAGCTATAGATATTTGTTGAAGTGTCATACAAAATGACGAATTAAGTTTAGAAGGAGTTAATTTGTTTTAAAGATAAATGTGATTTATATTATTTTATTTATTACTTTAATATTAAGTACCTACCATAATTATTGAGATATTAGGTAACAACTTAAAAATAAGTATTCAAGTTATTATTTAACGCATTTTTAAAACTGTGATTTTAAGAAAAAAAATAATAAAGACTGATTATTATCATTAGGTTTTTCTAATCATGATTCCTGTAAAAAAGTTTCAGTTTCAGTTTCGGCCGAAACTGAGACCGTTGCCGAAATTCGGTTTCGGTTTCGGTCGTAAAAACCAGTTTCGGTCGGACACTAATTTAAACACATGATAATTATTCCCAAAAATAATACAACATAATTATTTTTTGCTTTTGTAGTCAAGCCAAACGATTTAAAGCATATAAGTATTTATAGCAACGTGATGCTATTATATTATTTATTCCGTATATAATTTCTATGGGTTTTGCTTTTTTTAACAATACATTCCAGAGAATACAATTTGCTCGTTTATGTTTCATTTACAGAAATAACTTAAAACTCATTGTTATAGGTGCAATGATATTCTAATGAACATCTAATAAATTTACTAGAACATCATTGTATAGGTGATACAGAATAATTTAGGATTATATCGGATGACTAGATTTGAGGAGGTCTGTGGTATTGTTTACTACACGTGCGCGATTTCTAAATTAGGTTTTTTGTACTAATATTGCTTAGTTCCACTAATATTTGTGTTGTCCTGCGTTATTACTTGTTGTGAGGTAAGTGTTTTTTTTAATAATTTAGTAGTTGGTGATGGAATCTGAGGAGCCCCCGGATGGGGGCGGATGTGACTCCATAAGTCATGATTGTGTGATGTCTAGTGATTCTATAATCAGAGAAGACTCCAAAAAAGTCCTAAAGGCTGCCAAACGCTCTCAAACCGCTGCAGAGAGTATTCTAAACAAACGGGATGCTTCCTCTCCCCCTAGCGCTTCGATTCAACACACATTCACACTCCCCGAATTTAGCGGTACTAAATTGAAATATAACGACTCCGATCAAGGCCCTTTTATTGTCCACGCCTCACGAGTGGAACCCGACCCATCAGCTGGTTATACGATTAATTTACTTAAATTTGCTCAAATTATCTACAGAAGCAAGGTCTCTGGTGTTCTCAAGGGAGGAATTAAATCAGCAGGACGCAACCGTGTTGTTGTTGAATTTGAGAATGCTTCTTCTGCCAATAATTTCATTGACAGTCCATTGTTCCAGGAGCATAATTACAAAATAATTATCCCAGCTTTTCACATTACCCGAATGGGTATTGTGAAGCAAATTCCCATCGACTGGTCTATGGAGGAGTTTCTGAGTAGTATCGAATGCTACACCCCTGGTTGCCGGGCTATAAAAGCAAGACGGTTGAACCGAAAATCTGTTACTGACGGTAAAACTGAATGGTTACCTACTCAAACAGTCGTTGTGACATTTTTAGGTCAAACCTTACCTGAGAGAATCTTTTGTTGTTACACTTCACTTCCAGTATCCCTCTACTCCCTTCCCACTATCCAATGCAACAATTGCTGTCGCTTTGGGCACACTCAAGATAAATGCAGGTCCAAGCCAAGGTGCTTTGTGTGTGCTCAACCTCATCATTGACGTTCCTGTAAAGTACCCCATTGTGAGGCTACATGTCTGTCTTGCTCAGGTCCACATCTGGCTACTGACCCCAATTGCCCAGAACATATGAGACAGAAACAGATAAAAATTGTGATGTCAGAGGAAAATATCCCATACAATGAAGCCTCTCTCCGTTTTCGCCCTACCCGTCGCTCTTTTGCTGACTCCGCACGTTCTCCTCCCAACTCTATGTCCACTCCCACTCGCCCTACGATGAGCCCTCTCACTCCTATTTATGAAATCTCCAGCCCTCTAATCCCTCCTGTTTCATCCCAACGGAAAACTGTTCTTCTCAACCAACGACCTCGCCCTCCCCTTAGTAAGGGATTCGATAAAGAAGCTCACTCTGCCCTAGTTAGTTCTCCAAAATCTTCCCAGCCTAATGGCTGTGCTCTTATAACTTCAGATAATTCTAAACAAAATCCTGATTTATCCAATATCATCCAACTTTTGCTTTCTTTAATTGATATTATTACCAAGCATAATATCAGTTTACCGTACACTGTCACTGAAAAACTTAATCAGTTCACTCCTTATTCTTTTAATAAAAATGGCGACAATTCTCCAATGGAATTGCAAGAGCATTAGACATAAAAAACATGAAATCATCTCTCTAATTACCTCCTACCATCCTCATATTTTGGCCATCTCGGAGACATGGTTAAAGCCGGGTTCTCGTTTTCGGATTCCTGGATATTCATGTCTCCGCGATGATCATGTTAGTGGATGGGATGGAAGTGCCCTTCTTCTTAAACAATCCCTTATCTATTCATTGATTCCTCTCCCTCACCACTCTCCCTCTTTTAATATTGTAGCCGTCAGGGCTATAAATACAACCTTCGTGTCAATTTATATTCCTTCTCCTAATTCTTCCATTATTTCTGAATTAAGCTCTATCCTCTTAACTCTTCCTATCCCTTTAGTTGTTGTAGGTGACTTCAACTGCCATCATACTATGTGGGGTTCCCGTCAGTGTGAATACCCTTCTGCTCACCTCATTGATTTGTTTGATAATAATAACATTTGTTTATTAAATGATGGCTCGCCTACTAGAAGAACTCCTCCATCTCAGAATCCCAGTTGTGTTGACTTGTGCTTAACGTCTCCCAATCTGGCCTCTCAGTGTAACTGGAAGGTATTATCCTGCTCATATGGTAGTGATCATCTCCCCATTCTTATCTCCTTATCCCATACTGTTCCTGTCTCGCCTATGCCATTTCCTCCTCTCTTAAAGTTTCGTATCTCGAAGGCTAAGTGGGCAGAATTTCAGCAATGCGTTACAAGCCAGACAGATCAATTTCCGGTAATAACTGTTGAAAACTTTTTACAAACTTATAATGATTTTATTTCTGCTTTATTAAATTCGGCCAATCAATTCATCCCAATTAAAAAGTCTCCTAAAGATTTCATACCTTCCCCCCCTTGGTGGGATTATGAATGCACGGAAATCATCCGCAAACGGGATGAGATGGAAGAGGTCTTTATGGAATTTCCGTCTTTAGAAAACTACTTAAATTTTCAAAGTACAAATGCCAAATCAAAAAGGGAATTATCCTTGAAGAAACGTAACGGCTGGTTTCATTTCTGTGAGAGTCTTTCTCCCCGAACCCCTTTTTCACTTGTTTGGAAAAAAATTAATAACTTCCGGAGTTCTTTCAGTGATAGCAATCCTGTTTCTAACGACCCTTCTGTCTGGCTCTATGATTTTTTGGATAGACTGGCTCCACCTTTTGTTCCTCCTGAAAATTGTTTTCCTTCATCTTCCCCTTCTCCTCCTTCCTATGATCGAATGGATGATCCTTTTACACGTGATGAGCTCTGCTCTGTTTTAGACAATCTCCACGACTCCTCCCCTGGTATTGATGGTATTCCTTACTCCTTTCTAAAGAAATGTCCTGACTGTTCAAAATTAATTTTACTCTCTATTCTTAACAAAATTTATGAAACTGGGTTTGTTCCTGAGTCATGGAAACATCAAATCATCATTCCTATCCTTAAACCTCATAAAGATCCTAAAGATCCCTCCTCCTATCGTCCTATTGCCTTATCGTCAGTTCTGGCCAAAATTATGGAACACTTAATAAAAAATAGATTAGAATGGATTCTTGAAAGCAGGAATATCTTGCCAAAATCGCAGTTTGGGTTTAGAAAAGGTATGGGCACGATGGACAGCCTGAGCGTGTTCTCTTCGGAAATTCGCCTGGCCCTCTCAAGGGGACACCATCTTGTTGGTGTCTTTCTTGACGTCACTTCAGCCTATGATAATGTTCTCCTCCCGCTACTCTGGCAGAAAATGCTCCAGCTGAGTCTTCCCGCGAGGATAATTAATGTTATATGTAACCTTTTCATGCAACGTTATATCTCTGTTCGAGTCCAAGGTACTATGCATCCCCCAAGAATAGTATGGAAGGGGTTACCACAGGGATCAGTTTTAAGTCCCATTCTCTATAGTTTATATACTTCTGAACTTGACTCTTCTTGTTCATCCAATTGTAACATATTACAATATGCAGATGATATAGCCCTATATTACGCCTCAGAATCTATCGACGATTGCTCTGTTCGCCTTAATTCTGCTATACAAAATCTTTATATCTGGCTAGAGGATCATGGCTTATCTCTGTCTGGTCCCAAAAGCTCTGCAGTGGTGTTTTCCAGAAAAAGATTGATACCAGATGTTGATATTATTCTGGAAAATGAGACCATCCAAGTAAAAAATAACGTAAAATTTTTGGGGGTATATTTTGACTCTCGTATGACTGGCACGGTCCATCTCAATTACATTAAGGAAAAATGTGAGCTTGGTGTAAATGTTTTGAGGTCTCTTTCAGGTGTGTGGTGGGGTTCTCATCCCTACACTCAGAAACTCCTTTATAACGCCATTGTTCGGAGTCATTTTGATTACGGGTCATTCTTGCTTGAACCGTGTAATAAATCTGCTTTAGCCGATTGGGACAAAATTCAAGCTAAGTGTCTCCGCATCATTTGTGGTGCCATGAAGTCCTCCCCCATAAAAGCTCTCCAAGTAGAATGTCTCGATCCTCCCTTATTTCTTCGTAGACAATATCTTTGTGACAGATTCCTCTACAAAGCTGTTCAAAATTCTTGCCACCCATTACTTACTTCTCTTTGTCACCTTTCAAATTTTATTCCATCTTCAACTTATTGGACTCATAAAGAAGCTCCTTGCCTTTTCAAAAGTTATGAAAAATTTATTGCAGCATCTCCTCTTTTTCAATTTCCTGGTAATCCTTTGTTTGCTGTCCCTTTTGATGCACTTGTTTTTAGGCCCAATGTAATTACATATTTTGGTATTAATAAAGAAGATCCTGGAGCCAACGTTCGGTTTAAAAACCTCTTAAATGAACAGTTTCCCGGGTGGCGAACTATGTTTACAGACGCCTCTAAACTATCTGCAGATGACCCTGTGGGTTCAGCGGTGTGGGTTCCTGACATGAAGCTGACCCTTAGTTTTAAATGCTCTCCCAAGACATCTATTTTTTCTGGAGAAACAATAGCTATTTATGAAGCTGTATCCCTGGTAGAATCCCACAACCTTAATAAAACTATAATTTTCACTGATAGTCGCAGTTGTTTAGAAGATATTTTAAAATTTCCCTTACGTTCTAGAGATGTTCACCCAATTAACCTCAAAACTCGGGAACTTCTTTTTAAGTGTCACTCTGCTGGAATTGAGGTAGCCCTTGCTTGGATTCCTGGCCACTCCGGGATTTCTGGCAATGAACAGGCTGATATATGTGCTAAGTGGTCTATTCGCAATGGTACGGAGACTTATGCTAACTGTTTTGCCCAAGATTTACGTTCTCTCGCTAAAATTGATCTGAATAAGCGCTGGAATGATGTATGGAACTTTACCCGTCATGTTAAAGGTAAATTTTATGGCAGTTTGCAACCTAATATTCCATTAAAACCCTGGTTTTCTGAGTTCCGTAACTGCTCTAAATTTTCTACTTCGACAATAATTCGGTTGCGTCTTGGGCATAACTGCAGCCCTCATTTTCTATCGAAAATCAGGGTTCGGGATCACTCTTTGTGTGAATGTGGCCTTGATGAGGGTACCGTTGAACATATTTTCTTTGATTGCACCAGATTTCCTGTTTCACTGTATGATGTTCTTCCTCCTACTTTCCCTCGCCCTTTCAACATGTCCTGTATTTTGTCTTCTTCAGAAATCTCTATTATAACTATTTTATTTAAGTATATTGAAAGATATAACATTAAACTTTAAATAAGTTTAAGTATATATTATTTATAGAATAAGTATATTTATGTAGGTAGTTTTATTATTTTATATCTTGTTGTTGTGGTGTTGGTGTTAATATATTATATTGTGATGTCCTGTTTGTTTTAGATCGTGCTACTGGTCATTTGGCAGAACGAAAAAGTGCTGTTTTAAGCAACCACGTGTATTTTTCAACCCTGACACTGGCAGAATTGTCAACCTATTGACAGATGCCATAAACATAATAATAATAATAATAACCCCCCCATGGGACCACCTTGCCGTGGTGGGGGGGCTTAAGGGAAGGGACGAATGGTCATCAAGAACTAAACCATATATACCCTGTTAATAAACGAAACAGGAGATACATAAATTTAATAACCGCTAATACCTTGGCTATGCCCTTCACAACTAACGGTCCCAAACCCAAAACCCAAATGGAGATGAGTAAAAAAGAATACAATTTACGGCCGCTTCCCGGGGTTCGCCGGGGCGCATCTGGAGCCGATGCTGGATGCTACAGCATGCGAACCATCGGTGGTGAGGAGCTGAGCAGGCGGGCACTCATCAACAAAAATGTTACAGCCGGTCGCTGTGAGTTGAACAGGCGGACTCACAACGTAGAAGCTACAGCCGATCCCTTGGGCAACGAAACAAATACCCCTTCGACTCGCCCCCAGCATATGACCCAAGCAGAACACGAAAAGGATTCCGATATGCTTAACGATATAATTTCAGCTTCACCTTCACCCTTCAACTCATATGAATCACCTAGTTCATCTCAACTTTCATACCAGGTTTCATCAAGATCAAACACAATTTCACCTATGTCTGTGGATGTTGTGCAGGAGGCACATGCTATTGAACCTGCACCCGCCACAGGTACAAATCGTGCGCGTAAAAGATGGTCAGACGAAATGAATAAATTCATCTGGCGCACGTACCTCATTGCTACAAAATTGAACACCAGTAAAATATACCTTGCTCATCTACACCACGAATTTTCACTAAAATTTCCTCAGATGCAGGCATCTAGACAGAGACTAGGTGACCAATGCCGAGCTATAGTCAGAAATAAATTACTTTCTCAAGAAATATTAGAACAAATAAAAGAAGAAGTAACAGAGAGCCTACAACAAACCAACAACCAAGATAGAACACAAAATATTCAAACTAATTTAAGCATGCAAATACACAATAGCCACCAACAAGGTATAAAGCAGAGAAGAAGATGGACCACTGAGTATAATGAAACCATTATTAGAAACTACTACACAATTACAGAATTAGAAGCAAATAGATCAGCTTACCGTCAACCCCTTCATCAAGCGGTAATCGCAGAACACCCGGAATTATCAGAAGTAAGTGAACAGCGAATATCAGATCAGCTTAGAGTTATTTTAAATAACAAAATGATTAGTGATCAAAAACTTAAAGAAATCCGTGAAGAAATATCAAACGATCTTCGCTTGCGTCGTAACCATCTTGAAAATACTTCACAACACTTGACTATACCACAAAATACGGCATCCGCAGAAAACAACAACCACCCACATATATCACCACAAACACAACCAATACTAGACATTTCTACAATAGCTGAACAGGACCAAACCCCTAATTATCTAGATGTGGAAAAAATTAAAAAACAATACAACATTACATTAGAAAAATTTCAAAACACCAACCCAATTAGCCGTCCCTACATACCAAAACAAAACAGCTCAAGAAAACTAGCCCAAATTATTAATGTCATTAACACCAAAGTACTGTCTCAACATATTTCAGTCGAACAAGATTTTGTGACCACTCATACACTTATTTACTGTGCTGCCTACACAGCGGCTACCTGCAATGGAACTAACATTAAGGACATAACTAGCCAACCTTGCCAACTCCAGAAAAGAATACCCGCATGGCAGAAAAGGTTACAGAAAAAGATACAGAATCTCAGAAGAGACATCGGAAGACTCACAGAACATATTAACGGCAATAGGACAAATAGGCTTACCTTACTAGTAGAAACGATAAAAAATAAATACAAAATACACTCTCAACATGAAGAACCTAACTCTAGTAACGAACATTTTCTTGACACCCTCAAACAAAAACTAAATGCCGCATCTAGTAGGCTGAAAAGATATTTAAATTGCACTCTTAGAAAATCACAAAACACACAATTCTGTAATAATGAGAAAAAGTTTTATAGAATCTTATCTGCCACACAACGCAACACTAATACAAATACACAAGACATAACACCACCACCAGCCAATGCAATACATACTTTCTGGTCTAACATATGGAGTGATCCAGTATGTCACAATACAGACGCTGCGTGGCTAGATACAGACCACGAAGTAATTAATTCTATCGAACCTATGAATTTTGAACATATATCTGTAGAAGTTTTCATGCGAGTACTCAATAAGGCGAACAACTGGAAATCACCTGGTAGTGACCATATACACAACTATTGGTATAAAAAGTTCACATCAACCCATTCATTACTACACAAACACATGAACAATTTCATTCAAACACCAAACATAATGCCGCACTTTGTTACACAGGGCCTTACCTTCATGATACCAAAAGACACTGACCATCAAAATCCAGCTAAATATCGTCCAATTACTTGCCTGCAAACCATTTACAAAATACTTACAGGATGTATCACTGAACTCCTACACGAACATATTGCCGTTAACAATATTCTTGCTGAAGAACAAAAAGGATGCCGAAAAGGTAGACAAGGTTGCAAAGAACAGCTCGTAATAGACTCAGTAACAATGAAACATGCTATTTCTACGAAAAAAAATATTAATACCATGTATATAGACTACAGGAAAGCTTTTGACTCCATACCACATAGCTGGCTTCTTTATGTATTACATCACTATAAAGTTCACCCACAACTTATTTATTTCCTTGAAAACTCTATGCAAAACTGGAAAACAACTCTTAAAATCACGGGACATGCTAATACTGAAACACCTGACATCTTAATACGACGAGGAATCTTTCAAGGCGACGCCCTTAGCCCACTGTGGTTTTGCCTAGCGCTAAATCCTCTCTCAAATATGCTCCAAAAATCCAATCTCGGCTACATTATTACCACTCCACACAAAGACACCACTCTCACACACCTCATGTACATGGATGATATTAAGTTATACAGTAACACAATACAATCACTACATCACCTTGCAGATATCACCCAAACTTTCTCAAAGGACATACACATGGAATTTGGAATAGATAAGTGTAAAACATTTTCGGTCAAAAATGGAATAATCGTCCCAAATAGCTACATGTTAGAATCAGAAAATATTATTGAACCTTTAGAAGAAGAAACTACTTATAAATACTTAGGCTTTCAACAAGCTCGGAAGATTAACCAAAAAGAAACAAAAAATAGCCTTAAAACTAAATTCAAACACCGCCTAAATATCCTTTTCCGATCTCAACTCAACTCCCACAATTTATTTAAAGCAATCAATAGTTACGCAATCCCAGTACTTACATATTCTTTCGGCATAATTAACTGGTCCCAATGTGAGCTCCACAACCTTCAACGTATCATTAATACTACTCTAACTGCCCACCGAAAACACCATCCTTGATCTTGTGTCCAAAGAATGACTCTACCCAGAGGTGAAGGCGGACGAGGCTTAATAGATATAGTCAATCTGCATAACAAGCAAATTACATCCCTGAGACACTACTTCCATCAACGCTCAGAATACTCTCCACTTCATGAAACAGTAACGCTCGCAGACAAACGCTTCACCCCACTAAACCTTAAAGACCGACACCCGCAAAAAAACGAACGGATTACTGACATGAACGAAAAAACTGCTTTATGGAGACAGAAATCCCTTCATGGAAGACACCACCACGATTTACAGCAATCATATGTTGACAAAGCAGCGTCAAACGCTTGGCTGAGGCGTGGTGAACTGTTCCCAGAAACGGAAGCTTTTATGTTAGCGATCCAGGATTAAGTCATTGACACCCGGAACTACCAGAAGCACATAATACGCACCTCTAATCTTCAATCAGATGCATGCCGACACTGTCATTCTAGTCCTGAAACCATTCAACATATAACTTCTGCTTGCCGAGCCCTTGCGCAAACTGATTATAAACATCGACACGACCAAGTGAGCGCTATTATACACCAACATCTAGCACACAAGTATAATTTTATAGATAAGAAGATCCCATACTATAAATACAAACCCGACACCATACTAGAAAATAACAGATACAGGATATACTGGGATAGAACCATAATCACAGATAAAACAATACATTTCAATAGACCCGATATCACACTACATGACAAAATTAATAAAACTGTTTATCTTATTGACATAGCTATCCCTAACACTCACAACATACAGTTGACAATTTCGGAAAAGCTTAGTAAATATCAAGACTTAGCAATAGAACTGAAACGTCAGTGGCGTGCAGACACCATTCATATTGTTCCCATAGTCATCTCATCAACTGGGATCGTACCTAAAAGCCTACAACGCAGTCTCGATATATTACACATATCTCATCACACTAATCATTTACTCCAAAAGGCAGTAATCCTCAACACTTGCCGCCTCACCCGCAAGTTCCTTACGACCTCATCCATCTCAGCTGCCATTACCTAGCTCCTACTAGCGCTTGGCTACGGCCCGTGTGTGTAGGATTTAGTTACCTCATAAGAGAGAAAAATTAAAATAACAATATAATAATAATAATAATAATAGGTGATACAGCATTCATTTTACAGTCGAATGTAGACATTTTTGAAAACATGCATTTTTAACAAATAATTTGTCGAGAAGCAGATGATTTGTTCAATAGATTATTTTATAAAGAGATTATTATTTTGTACAGTTTTGTTTAAGTAACTGATAAATATTAGGCACACAATCCCTTTAAAAAGTCTCGAGAAAACGGCTAACGGGCCCCGGTGCATTGGAAAAGAATCGGACACTCACCTTTCCACACCCCCAACTTGTATTGCCCTTCAAAATTATAGATTGTTAAAAAACTTCTATCTTCTTCTTTAATCCGGAGCTGGCGAGCTGGCTGTCTCGCTCTTTTCAAAGCTTAGGTTAGAGGGCCCCTGAGCTCAGGGGCCTTGGTGCACTGCACTACATGGCCCTACGATAGCTACGCTATCGTATAGTTCTACACCACTTCGTTATAGCGGCTAGATATAAAGCCGCAGCTGGGATCCTGGGGTCCAGGGTACAAAATACAAATCGGACCGATACAAAATTATTATTTTTTAATTGAATTTTAAGAAAATGAGAAATTTAGCAGTAGTAAGTAAGTAGCAGCCTTGACTCTGGAAGTGTGTAATATCATGCCTAGAAAAGCACATAAAGCCGTTTTTATAACGCCTCAAGTCTTTCCGGTAGTGTCGGATATGCCTCCCGCAGCCATCTGATTATGAGGGTGAGGGTATAGTTGAGTTAACTCACAACTGTTTACTTCATTTGGCCTATACATAAGATTGGCAGCCCTGGTCGAATTGGTCACGTCACCTGATCATCTACCCCTAAACAGCAATACTTTCTGTATGAATTCAGTTCTAGCAGACAATTTTTCAAAAGTTCTTAGCAAAGCCACTTTTCTATAAATTAAAAATATCTTAATTATAATTTTATTTTGTCTATATACAATTTAAATTTAAAATTGCAGATTGTTTGTCTGGATACAATACCCCTATGGACATGGTACCCTCCATCTATTCTTCAGCTGTTTTACAACTTACAACAAAATACACTCATTCAATTTGAATGTTGAGTGGACCTATGGTATTACTAGAACTATGATCACAAAACCCCAAAATTACTTGTAATTGCATTTTAAAAATAGTTTGAACGCTTGTATGACAAATGGAATGGGATTCTTGAAGTTTATGATGCATCAATGATTAACCTCACCTTAAGTATCCCATTTGCTCTTGGTCATTGACAATAACTTACAATAATATTTTACAATTTAAAATGGCATTGTTATAAACACATAACTAGATGTTAATAAAATTGGTTACTTTAAAAATTGATACATAAAATCTATCTTATTGCTGTAATTTAACTTTTAAATAACATTTCCTTTTGTTTTTCTTTTTATAAATGAAAGTTAGAAATAAAAAAAATAATTGATAATAATAATAATTTTATTAAATTAAATATACTACAGTCATCTTATTTGATTTATTGATCATTTTCAAAATCAGCAGGATTTTTACGGCCAAGTCTAGCGTGTTCCCTTTCTACTCCTTCATATACTAGGTATGCAATTATGAAGGCTGCAACAAAAAACATAATTGTTAAAAATTATGTTAATTTAACTTTGTATAATCTAAATAAAATAAATGTTATGCAAAAGGTAAAATAGTATTCCAACAAAAACATGTTTTTAATAAAGTTAGAGGGTATCAATTTAAGGAAACACAACATGTGTTCAAAATTTAGTTAATGACCCGCAATGATGTAAAATATTTGTAGGATAAATGAATTATTAGATACTTTTTGTCGATACAGATTAAAAGGTCATCTAATAACTAAAAACTTACGTGGGGCGACTCTGAATACGCTTTCACGGAATCTACGGAAAATATTTGGTATGCCATTAGAAATAGCTCCTGCGTAAGCACGTTGCTCATGATGCGATAATTTATAGGTAATTAAGCCTCTAATCTTTGCTAGTTCCCCAAAGTGCTTTCCCATTTTGATTCCAAATTTAAATTCACTTATGTAATCTACAGTTTTCAGATTTTTGTTTCGATCGACAAATGACAGTCTTGACAGTCTTAAACTGAGTGAGTGAGCGCGAGTGCCTTGAGTGAGGTGATTCAGGACTAGTGTTGTGTAGTTCGCGAACGAACTAGTTCGAAAGAGCGCTCCCACAGATGAACTACACGAACTAGATCCCCGATTTTTCGTTCCATAGTTCGTTAGTTCGTTACTGAACGAGGAAAGGTAGCGTCAATAAACTAATGTCGTCTCGCTCGCTCGCGCGGCGATTTCCATGGCAATTTTTGTATGCACTTGTAGGGGTACTATATATTCTCTTCATTGACCTGCTTGTCAAGAAAGAGAATATGTATAAGTTATCGTTGATTATTTTAAAATTTATTTTATATAGTTATAATTTTTGAAACTTAATAAAAATATAAAAGCAAAAATACTAAAAGAGTATTTTAATTATTACCTAAATAATTAACCTATTTGTTTGCAATAAATAAAATCTATTTTATGAATATTCATTTCATTTATCTTTTATTTAAAGTCCAAATATTTTTATTATTCTTGTCGCAATAAGTGCAGTATAAAAACGAGCGAACGATCTGCCCTATTTTTGAATCAATAAAAGTCAAATCGCTGTTTTAGTTCATCTGTTCGCCAGCTCGCAGATGCTCGGTAGTTGGTAAGCAGCTCCCAGAGCTGAAGAACTAAAAGAGCGAACTAGTTCGTTTAGGTTCGGCGAACTAAACCGAGCGATCTCGGTTGCTAACTATTATTCCCAACTCTATTCAGGACTCGACTTGTCAGTGTAGTCTGTAGTCTATAGGCACTTATTGATCTGACAAGTAATTACTGAATGCTACCAGATAAAAAAAAATTAAAGACGTCTCTGTATTTGGTGCTAATAACAAACCAGAAAGCTCTATAAGTAATACTTTTTGTAGTCCAGTGAATTCGGAAAAAATAGGGGAAAGCTGGTGTTTTGGATGAACCTTCTTTTTGTGGTTTTAAACAAAATCCCAGAAATCCCCATTTGCTCCACGAGCCATTATGTTTTGACAAGCGACTCGAATGCGATGGTTGCTTGCATACCCATTTGCTCTTAATCGAAATTAATTATTGTATACCTTTGATATTTTTGTGGTATACGATTATTGAATCAATTAATACAGTTGTTAGACGATATTAAATACGTTGTATTTTGTGAATATCTCCATTTCACGCTCACATAGTCTTCCAAATGGCGGACCAATCCTCGAACTCAACTGTTCGGCATCCTGCTCCTCCGACATATATATAATAGGCAAAAACTGTAATTTTAAGATGATCTGGCACTTCGATTAATAACTTTTCTGTAGTTTTAATGCTATTATTTGCACATTACACTATAACGATAATGATTGTAATTCACCGCTGTGCTCCAACCGAAGGAGGTGGACTCTTTCGGTTTACATGGTCTCTCTTGCCCAAAGATTTCAGGCAGGCTTTTCCGCCACGGTTCTCTTAATGACACAATAAAAAGGGCTCCATGCCACCATCGACGTTTCTGCTCTTACTGAGCCTCGTGGAATTAGTCGTGATGATGGTAAGAGACCTGATGGATTAACATAGCGTTCCCTGGGAACGCATGAACGCATGAACTGGGATCCCATTTGCTGTCGAAGCACTTGGCCCTTGGAGTAATGGTGCAAAAACTTCATCAAAAGTATAACACCTCGCCTTATTGCCTTCACAAAAACACCAAATCTTTATAGTCGTTAACGTTGAATGAGTGAAAGTCGTACATAAACAACTGTTGTTTTTATCAGTGTGACGTCACCAATATGACTGACAGCGTTTACGCGGTACTAAAAAAAGGTTTTAAATTTAATTTAAATTTATGGCAACAAACATGTTTATTTTGCCGAAATATATTTTTTCAAATATTCAACATTATTGAGAGCTATCGATAGTACTATCGATACCCTGATTAGTTTCCGAGGTCAACTATCGATAGTTCGCAACACTGAGTACAATAAATGCTAAATTTCGACACCATGGGCGCTAGTGTCAATAATCAAGGTCACGTTGATTCTCTATAAACGAAATACGCAGTACGCACTATTCGACATGCGTCATGCGTATGCACGCATTGACTTGAAATGACAATTGACAATTTGACATATTATTATGGTTCAATCATTCAAATTTCATTTGATAAATTTTATTGCTTTACAGATTAGTGGTTCGTTGACGTCTTCAATATGTAAATTATGCCGTAGTTGGTTCGTTCTTTAACTCGAGTTACTTAACACGGTGCATACATATGAAATGTTTAAGAGGTGAAAGAAATTTCGCGTTTAAAATATAGTGCCGTAAAGATTTTAAGAAACAGAACATGTCTCATATTTGCAATCCAGTTGGTCATAAATTTATCCCGGTTGAAATTCAAGAGAATGATATTTTTACTGGAATATTGAAAATTCTTTCTATTTTAAGACCAGAATGGACTCCGGAAAACATTAAATTCAAGGTTGAAAACAATTTTTCAATTAACGTTAATTATTTTAGTTTTCATGAATGATTTTACGTATTAACGAAGAATATTTTGTGATTATAGGTTTTTACTGACGGGATTACGAATAAGCTTGTCGCTTGCCAGTTTAATGCTGAACAAGTCGGCGAAAACAATATAGTGCTTGTAAGAATTTATGGAAACAAAACAGATTTGCTAATAGATAGAAATGCTGAAGTCCGGTAAGTATAATATGAAGTGCATTATCTTATAAAATTAAAAAATTAGACATAAGATTTAAGAAAATGATGATGATAATTTTTATTTTTGATTGTTTATGATGATATAAATTATTATTTAAAATTACATGTTGCTTGTACATTGAGTATAATGTATTTTTCAGAAATATTACAGTTCTTAATAAAAGTGGGTTGGCTCCGCAAATTTATGGTGTTTTCAAAAATGGTTTAGCATATGAATACTATCCTGGAGTTACTTTAAGCCCAAATACAGTGATTGATTCAAAAATATCAGGTCTTGTTGCAAAGCAAATGGCAAAAATGCACAAAATTGAACTTGGAAAGGAAGTGAGTATTAGAATAGAAAATAGTGTAAGATCTAGACTTTACCTTTAAAATTTGTATGTCAAAGTGAAACTTCTAACAGATCCTTGTTTTCTACCAGTTCAAAATGTTAATTTTATCAAACATAATAAAAACTACTTATTCATCCATTCATTCATATAAAATGTAACAAATACTAACTCCCCTGTTTTATTCACAGGTTAAAAAAGCACACCTTTTTTCATGTTTAATATAATAATTATCACTTGATATGTTGAATAACCATAACATTATCTCAGAAAAAATATCCAATAATTAATTTATAATTATGCATTAGTTATATTATAATGAATGCAATGTCAGTTAGTTAATTCTTGTAAGTACTTAAAACTGTGGCACTAATAAATGAGGAATTTACTCAAAGATGAGTATAAAATTGACCCGATATTAAACTATGTTAAAAAAAATCATTAATAAAAATTTAAGCATTATATGATAGAGCAATAATGTATAGTGTTAGTTAAATTTAATGACAAAGGTCTAAATAAAAAAAAACATTATGTTTTGCTTTAAAAAACTTATAATTGCATATACTTTGTTCACTCTATATGAAATAATCAATATTAAACCAAAATATGAAGCTTATATTTTATGTTATCTAAAGGCTATTAGTTTATCTGAAAATTAACATTTTAACTTCTTGGTTAGATATTACATTTTATAAATCTTATCACATCACTAGTTTTGTTTTTTTTCCGTATTATCATTTAAGTATAGACTAGCAACTAGATTAAAGGCTTAGAATTGTTAAATCTAATTTACTAATCTTTTTATAACTGATATAGTGACCCTACAAAAAATTGTGCATGTAAAGTTGTATAAGATATCTCAAATATTTTATCTGTGTAAAGTTTTACACAATATGATATATGGACTACTTGCAGCTTACTTTCAGGCTTGTCTTGTAGTACATTATCGGCTATATTTTTTAATTACAAGTACTTTTGATTTTTCAAGCATTATCATTTTGGATCATCGCATATCTCCCAATAAAATAATAAACATATATATTAATTTTATAAACTACTTAATTTTTCATCACACTTGATTTAGATTTTTTTTTAATTCCATATATTTTTCAGACCTAGTTTTTTAAAATAGAATGAAAGGATTTATAGGATTATTTTCAATAAAAAAAAAATATTTAGATATTATAAATATGATTATTAGAGATGAGACGGATATCCGTTAACTATCCGGTATCCGGCCTATCCGGCCACCATAATACTATCCGGCCGAATACCAGATAGCTACTATTCGAATACCGGATAGACATCCGGCCGAATAAAAAAAAACTGGATAAAAGAAACATATTTTTGAGTAATTCTTTAGTTAGTCTTAGTATCACTTAACTTAAATATAACTAGTTTTAGTTGTAAAATTTTAATCACACAATGGTAAATTAATGTAATACAAAGAAAATGAATGAATTAGTACTGATACTGCACCAAGGGCAAATTATGGTGAATAAATACTAATTTTTCTTCAGAAAAAAAGTCTTTCGCTATACACCCTGCTGCAAGGTGCAGAAAGGTAGATTTTGGCAAACTTTGTTAAATTTAGGTATTGTTTGGCATTAGCTGCCCACAAAGAATAAGGGTCGCAATTGAAATCGGCTAAGTTTCGCCGGATATCCGGCGGCCGGATACCCGGCTATCCGGCCACATGGTCGGCCGAATATCCGGTATCCGGCCAAACTGTTATCCGTTTCATCTCTAATTATTATATAGATTTCTTTTAAATTGCATTGAACATAGCCCCAAAACTGAATTAAATATTAACAAAGCGAAAACTAAAGTTTTTGATAATTCATATTTTTAAGTGTATAGGATACTAAAATTTACTGTGATGCAAAAAAATCCTGGAGGTCTCGGTCATTATTATTATAAAAGATGGCATGGCTCTAACTATGGAGCTAAATCTACCTACTGGATATGATAAATTGACTGATTAAAGATACTATTAAATTTTATAGTTTAACTATAATTTAAAAATCAGGAGAAAATCATAAACATATATTTTTTAACAATTACAGATAAAAAAAGAACCTATGGTATGGGATAAAACAGAACAATTCTTAAGTTTAATTCCAGAGAAGTTTACAGATGCCAATAAACACGAAAGGTAATCATTATATTATTTCACAGATAATGCATTAATATATTGAGCATTTAAATATTTATTTTATAGTTTTATTATGGATTATAAAATTATACATATTTGTTAACTGCTATGTTATTAAAATTACATTAAAATAGAGAACCAATTACTCTTGTTTTGTAAAAACATCAACCTTAAATATTAAACTCAAATTTTACTAATATAACATATTTTATACAATTTTATATGTTTAACTTCACAACATAAAAAAAACTCATTAAAAATTTAAATTAATATAATGAATAATGTTTTATAACATTATTATATTAATTTTATATATATGTGCCTAGTTTTAGATGAAACATCTAAAGATATACTAGAAAAATGCAATAAAATAGGAATCACTTGATTCGCAAAAAGTTGGCAAGTGAGTAAATTTATAGCAAGCCAAAATGAGTTTGAGTTTTTTTACTTTAATCATTTTACTGTAAATAGCCATGATAATTTGTTTGAATGATGAAGATTGTTGGGATTAAGTTAACTTTAAATTTACTCTTACTATTTTTTCATATAGCATGATCATTTGTGTTTTTAGCATTATGCCATTCTAGTAGTGTTTTGTTAACTATAAATAATTTTACCAACTGTTGTAGATTTGCAAGTAGCTTTGGATCACTAACAAGATTGAGGATAGAATATGAGCGGTTAAAGTCGCTCTTAATAAAAACTGAGAGCCCAATAGTGTTTGCTCACAATGATTTGCTTCTAGGAAACGTGATCTACAATGAATCTAAAGGGAAGATTTCATTTATAGATTATGAATATGCTTCATATAATTATCAAGCATTTGATATAGCAAATCATTTCAACGAATTTGTTGGTAAGAATTTTTTGTGATTATTTTTTTTAATATAACAACTGACCAAAACAGGGAAGTAAGCACCTCATAAGTGTGGTCCCCATCAATATGTCCCTAACTATGGAATTTTTAATGTTCATTGTGGCTGTTAATTGCCCTACGAAATCACCCGTCACTTGCTGTTTAGTTATAAATATTCGCGTAGAGTTCCCTACAGCATACATTTTCAATTTAAAAAGACCTCTCTGTTCTTATAAATGAATGAACCCACTTAGTACAATAGAGAGATCAAGACGATTTTGTTTCAGATGAGACAAACCGATTTTTTCAGGTATATCTATTGATGATATCGATTATAATCGGCACCCCAGCAAAGATTTTCAGATGAACTGGATCGAAAAATATCTTGTAGAATATTTGGAAAACGAATCGCCGCCTTATTCAGATATTGAAAAACTGTATAAGGAAGTGCAACAACTTTCGATAGCTTCCCATTTCATGTGGGGTGTGTGGTCTCTGGTGCAGTGCGAATTATCGGATATTAATTTTGATTTTTGCAGGTTAGTAATATTTTTCATTTGAATTGGTATATTTATAAATTGCAAGCTTATTTTAAAAGTATTGCATATGATATTTAATTAGGCTCATATAATCACTTCAGAAGTGACAGGATTTAATTTAATTTATAAAATTTTTCGTCCATGTCCAATTGCCGCTTCTCAGTTTGTCATTTTTAAGCTTGCACGCATGTATTTGCATATGCGTTTAACAACTACCAAGCCAATCGATATAAAGCATCGCCATGCTATTGAATTATTTATTCCATATACGTTTTCTATAGGTTTTATTTAAATTTTGTAGAAAATAATATATCGGATAAACAAATAGTTTAAACTTTGAGTAAAATATTGAAATAGATTGTCACTCATAGTAACCATAAATTTTACGATGCTTACGATTTACGATAGTAGGTAATCAAGGACTTAATATTTATAATAGACTATTTGACAATGCAAAAAATAAAGTGTCAATTTTTGTAACCGTTATACATTATGAGTTTAAAAATGGTTATTTAATAACAAAAGTTGAAATTAATAATTAATTTATTCAAAAATCCCTAAATAAAAATGCATTTTTTTAAACGTTTGTCACTTGACACAAAACGCCCCTGATTAGTCAAGCTTATGATGATGTCACTTGCTTGTTAACCTCGTTTGCTTACTGTCTGTGGATTATATGTGCCACAGATTACAATACAGGCAAGTGACGTCACCGACCCCATTGCAGCGCCATATCGTCAAAGTAGCGTTGTCGCGCGCTATTTAAATATTTAAATTTAAATTTGATATTTTTCAGCAAATATGTACTAGAATTAAAAAAAAAAAACAACTTTAATTGGGTTCCTTAACCTCTACTAAATAATATAAAATGGATTTTAAAAACCAGTATTTGACTGGTATATGGTATGGCCTATAGCATATGTATTTATTCGGTTAACGATGTAGTTTAGTAAAAATAACATTAAGATTGAATCTTAATATTGTGCATTTAGCCTGGTTTTTATTCCCTTTTAACACGCTTATATTAGCTTCACTTGTAACTATATATGTAAGAAAATCTTGGAATGTTAATTTGACCCACTTCCTCAGCGGAGGCCTTACCAATTGCGAGGCTCCGGGCGGTAGGTCTTTGCGAGGCCCTCTGTCCTGAGTGAAAAGTATGTATGTGATTCAAAAGTAGGTCAGGTTGTTTGGTTTAGGTATTAGTTATGTTTGACGAGAGATGATAAAGATATACACATAAATAAAATTCGTGTACTTTTAAAATATTTTACATTTAAATAATTACAAAGTTAACAAATAAAGAAATTATATTTTTTTAAATGGATATAGTTGGCGTCTTCCTTAGATTAAAATCTTTTATTAAAGCACTAGCTGTGACCCGCGGCTTCGCTCGCGTATAATAAATAAATAAATAATAAATATTGAACAACATCACATACATTACTCTGATCTCAATGTAAATGTGTAGCTAAAGCACTTGTGTTATGGAAAATCAGTAGTAACGACGGTACCACATACACCCAGACCCAAGATAACATAGAAAACTAATGATTTTTTTCTACATCGACTCGGCCAGGAATCGAACCCGGGACCTCGGAGTGGCGTACCCATGAAAATCGGTGTACACATTACTCGACCACGGAGGTCGCCATCGTAGAATATGAATATATTTACAAATGAACTTAAAATATTACGTTAATGTAAGACGTTTATGTATACCACATTGGTGTGTATTTCAGCCCTTAGAGTAGAATATCCAGAAACGATTCAATTCGAATCAAGTCATTTTTAATCGGTAGCCCAAAAATAAAATTTCGAGATTCTAACTTCAAAATGACGGACTTCCAGACTATCCTATATACGAAATGTCACCCCTATTTCCTTAGGCGTAAAATATCCAGAAAAAAAGTTTCATGATTTCAATTTAAAAAATGACGGCCTTCCATAAAAACTTTCATCCCTTATTTCCAGACCCACCCTCAGAGGTAGAATATCAAGAAACGCTTAAATACGTATCTACTCAATTTTAATCGGTAGCCGAAAAATAAAACTTCACGCTTCTAACTTTAAAAATGACAGACTTTCAGACTAACCTGTATATGAAATGTCAATCCCTATTTCTCCCCTTAGGCGTAAAATATCAACAAACGCATAAATACGTATTTACTAATTTCTAATCAGTATCCCAATAATAAAGTTTCATGTTTTTAACTTAAAAAATGACTGACACTCATAAAAACTTTCTACCCTTATTTCACCCCCTTAGTGGTAGAATATCAAAAAACACTTAAATACGTATTTACTCATTTTTAATCAGTATCTCAATAATAAAGTTTCATGTTTTTAACGTTAAAAATGACTAACTTCCATAAAAACTTTCAACCCGTATTTCACCCCCTTCGTGGTAGATTATCTAGAAACGCTTAAATAAGTATCTACTCATTTTTGATTTGTATCCCAAAAAATAAAGTTTCACGTTTCTAACTTAAAAAAATACGGATTTCCATACAAACGTTCAACTCCTATTTCACCCCTTTAGGGGTAGAATTTCCAAAATTCCTTCCTTAGTGGGTGTCATGATATGTTAGTTTATAAGTGTACAGCCTAAAATATATAAGTTTTGTGCTTCTAGTTCTAAAAAAACAATACTTTCAATAACTAACAACCTTTCATCCCACTTTTCAACCCTTTACAGCACTTTTTTCCAAATAAAAAGTAGCCTATGCCTAGCGAGACAGACAGACAGAGATACTTCCGCATTTATAATATTAATAATATGGATGGGCCGAGTACTATGCGATTAAAAAACCGATCTTCAAGTGTTTCGGGGCGTGATATATTATGTTCTGAATTAATGAATTAGTTAACTAAATTTATTTTAATTGACTGTTATTTTATAACCTTATTAAATAATTAGGGATCAAAAACAAAAGTTTTATTTAAAAAATCTATTATTTTTTCTTTAATTTTGCTTGGGTTTTTATGCGAGGCCCCTGCAAGAGCGAGGCCATTGCACCATTCGCCACCCCCTAAGGCCGCAGCGGCACTTCCCGGTCTTCCTTTTTTTAACGATACATTCTATAGAAGGCTATCGGCTCGTTAATGTAGTGTTTATCGAAATATCTAACACTAAAAAGTAGAAATGTTTATTTAGGACTTTTTCAATCTTGTTGTCTTGACATATATTTTGTTCACAAACCCAAAAAGTATCGTGAAAGCGGCTAATTCGGCATAAGAGCTCTTAAAATACATAAGCCGGATTTGGCATTTTGAGTGCCATTGCGTTGAGTTTACATAAATATCAAGTACCACAGACTAGTTAATCCTGACAAATAAATTTTATCTATATTTAGGTATTAAAAAAAATTGTGAAATATGTATTGTTTATAAAATTTCGTACTTATAAAAATACTATATATAACTGCTGTGTTTCCTGTATTTTTCACACATCGCTGTTTATTGCACGTTTTTAAACGATATCTCGTGGGAGTCCCCATTCTCGCTTTATACACCACTTAAATTACTCTAAATTACCGACATAATAAATCATAGAAATATACGTTAAATTATTCCGTATAACAATAATATCCACAACTTTTTAAATATTCCATTTCCAATATATCTTATAGATTATTTATTATGTGGATTCTGAACCTTTCTTAGGATTTTAGTTAAGTAACATTTATTTGTATAATTCCAGATATGCCGAAATACGACTTAACAGGTATTACGAACAAAAGGACGCCATCTACAAAGAATTACTGTGATGAAGGCTCAGAAGTTTAATTGATTATTAATATATGAGAATATTATATTATAAGAAAATAACATAATATATTAAGTGACGTAGTAAATAAATCTTTGATTATATATCGTCGAGATAATATTAAGAGATATTAAGAGTCCGTGAAAGCCAGATCTACGTCCAAACTTCATAGTTGCCAGTCGTTTCTATATCGGTATCGTGAACATTGCGCAGTAAAACGTTCATCTATCATATTATGACGTAGGTCTGGCGTTTAATGACTTCTGCTCTGTAAAGTTTCATCTTGAGACAAGTGACGTGTTGCAGCTTTGATAATATGTTTTTATTTTTTTATCGTTGTGCATTGGTGTAGGCTGTATTTATGTACTATACAAATATTATGGTATACAAATGTGTAACATTTTACCTTGAAAATTGAGAAATTTGTATGTGCATGTTGAATTGTAATATATCTTAAACGTTAAGAGAGAGAAAATAAATAAATTGTAAATAGCTCATATTCGATCTTGTAACTATTATATTGAAATATTAATAAAAGGAATATAATGTACAAGATATAATAAAAAGTACTGTGTATATATTCGGGGGTTCTGTATATATGATCAGATTAAAACAGCGATTGAAATCGACGAACCGAAATAGCCCCACTTGTCTTCATGCGAAATTCAGTGGGACAGAACAATATTTTGCTGATTTTTGCTATAATATTAATTATGAGCACATAATCGCAATGAAGTTGTTGATTTGTGACTTGCGCATATTTTTTGTTGACTAAATTTATAAACAAAAATATTTGTTTTATGCAATTTATTAATCTCATTTAGATATTAAGTATCGTTAAAAAAGTTTCTCATTGTTAAAGAAAATTTAAAAATAAATGAAAAAATATATTGATATTTATTTAAAGCTCTTTTGCAGCCACAGAAAAAAAATGTGTTTATTAATATGTAATTATTACAAACTATAACATAGCTCTAATGTATATTACAAAAAATTACAATGTGCCCACCCCAAACCCAACCATTAGTGATGTATTCACATTCATAAACATATAGATTCAAATGAATTTAAATGAACCGTGACTATTATTTATACTATATTTTCCAAGATTTCATTTCAAGATTTGACAGCGAAATTAGATGTATACTCTGTAAGCACCCGCCAGAAGTTCACTTATCATACTGACATTTTAGCAACTGAAACAGTGTCCCTTTGACGTCCTAGATTGAAAGTCTAGTCTTTAGACGTGTATATATTCAAAGATTATTATATCATAATATTATACATACATATTATATAATTATTCATTAAATTTGTTTTAACAAATTAATAAAAATATACTAGGAATAATACAGGTATAAGAACAAGTATTTAGGTTTTAATTTAATGTTTTTTTTTTCAATTACCAAATATGAGATTTACCATATCATAAACATTTTTAAACGTCAAATGCAATACGGGAATCGCAAGGACTGATTGTAACCTCTCCGGAATATCTCCAACTTTTGGCAACTTGAATTTTATGCATATTTTGTTGTTTAAATATAGTGTTTTATATACTTTGTTATTATATTTTTGTTTCAAATAAACAATTACTTTTATGATGCTTCGTTTTATTTGTTTTTCCAGAATTGTAACAATGCTGTCAAATTAGATAGGATCTTGATTTACAATAATGACACAAATCAAATGTCAATATATTTATATATTTTGTTAATTTAAAAAAATTTACATTAATTAATAGTAAAACCTCAATAATGAATACCTAAATAAATAGTTACTATTGAAGCATTACTGAAATAAGACCATTATAACAATAATTATTATTTTAAATCAGGGAAGTACATACCTATACACTTTTTACAATTTACAGTATAGACTAAATAATAAAAAAAAATATTTCTTAATTTGGATTGAACATATAAATCGACAGTTATCTTGTGTGGTTTTTTTTCTGACGTCAATAGTTTTGGAAAACAATTTTAAAAATAAATACTTATGTCAAACAATACAAAGTAACAAATAAAAATCGAATAAAATTACCTTATATATTTAAACAAAAAACAAAGTTCTATTGAAATGGGAAAGGTGTTCGGCAATTTGGCCTTTATTAGAGGAATAATATACTACCAGATATCACCCCATGAACAGAAACCATTTGCTCGTGCCATTAAATATGGAATTCCTAATTTCATTCCGCGCACAAGAGCGACTATATTAACATGGTTACCTCGTAAGTGTTTTTTTTTATTGTTTCGTAGTAAATTTTCGGTATTCTAATGAGTTGGTGGTTCCTACCTACGCTACATATATCTGTCCAGATCTTAGGGATCGTTTATCAGTTGATACTTTGTATTTCAATTATTTTTTATTTAATTCAATTTAACATTTTTAAACGTCAAATGCAATACGGGAATCGCAAGGACTGATTGTAACCTCTCCGGAATATCTCCAACTTTTGGCAACTTGAATTTTATGCATATTTTGTTGTTTAAATATAGTGTTTTATATACTTTGTTATTATATTTTTGTTTCAAATAAACAATTACTTTTATGATGCTTCGTTTTATTTGTTTTTCCAGAATTGTAACAATGCTGTCAAATTAGATAGGATCTTGATTTACAATAATGACACAAATCAAATGTCAATATATTTATATATTTTGTTAATTTAAAAAAATTTACATTAATTAATAGTAAAACCTCAATAATGAATACCTAAATAAATAGTTACTATTGAAGCATTACTGAAATAAGACCATTATAACAATAATTATTATTTTAAATCAGGGAAGTACATACCTATACACTTTTTACAATTTACAGTATAGACTAAATAATAAAAAAAAATATTTCTTAATTTGGATTGAACATATAAATCGACAGTTATCTTGTGTGGTTTTTTTTCTGACGTCAATAGTTTTGGAAAACAATTTTAAAAATAAATACTTATGTCAAACAATACAAAGTAACAAATAAAAATCGAATAAAATTACCTTATATATTTAAACAAAAAACAAAGTTCTATTGAAATGGGAAAGGTGTTCGGCAATTTGGCCTTTATTAGAGGAATAATATACTACCAGATATCACCCCATGAACAGAAACCATTTGCTCGTGCCATTAAATATGGAATTCCTAATTTCATTCCGCGCACAAGAGCGACTATATTAACATGGTTACCTCGTAAGTGTTTTTTTTTATTGTTTCGTAGTAAATTTTCGGTATTCTAATGAGTTGGTGGTTCCTACCTACGCTACATATATCTGTCCAGATCTTAGGGATCGTTTATCAGTTGATACTTTGTATTTCAATTATTTTTTATTTAATTCAATTTACCTAACCCCAGTTAAATTTGCATAGCAGGCAGCATCTTACTTTTAAATCTCACCGTGTAGAGGTAAGTAAGATACTTAGAGGGAGACGACCTTTACTTAACTATAATATCTAGTTTTCTCGATGCTTCATGAAAAGATTAACAATGAATTATGTTTTAGCCTTCGTAGGTGCCGCAGTAATTTATGTAAGCGTAGAAGAAAATCATCGACAAAAACTGAGAAAAAAACCAGAAGACTATATCAATGATACATGATTTTCTTTTTTAAAAGCAAATTACAGTACAAATGTAATAGTTATGTCATTTGTATAATTATTATTTAAAATAATTGATTTCTGTAATTTAAAATAAAATCTTTTTCCGAAATGTAATGATTTTGAATGATAGTTTTAAAAGATTATTTTATGAGGTGTTTCATATATCATACATATACATTATACATACATCGTATCAAAGTAAAAAACACAGTTCCATTCTGCTGTTTGTTTCGAGGCTTATTTCAATAATTTACGCCCTCGAATTTAATGCTGTTTTTACTTTGTATTTTATCCGTTTTAATGCATTAATATGAAATGTATATATAGTAGAAAAATGAATATTCGAATTTACGATAAATATTAAGTAAGTTAAAGAAAAAACGAGAATCGGGCACGTTGACAGAGTAGCCTACAACAACGGAACTCTATGATTAAGTACCTACTTCCAATTAATTCACTACTTATTAGTTGGTCTTTAATATTAAATATGTACTGAGTTTTCGAACGCCTAATTAAATTCAGTTATTTACATTTGTCGAAAAGCTCCCAATTGTTTCCTTTTCCGAACCGATGGTAATTTTTAATTTGACAATTAATACGTGAGTGTAATGCTTCTATTCTGCATATTGAATAAAAGATTTTGGTTTGGTTCAATTATTTTACTTTACGAATCTATAGTGAACGACGCCTCACTGGTGTGGTCGTGATGCCATTTACAATACATGAACAAGTCTATAAATAAAAATTTATTTTACCATATTTTGCGAAGAGGATATTAAATCTAATAATAAAACATAATATGTTAAGTCATCCTTTTACTAAGCTTTAACATTATTAATGCACAAGTAATGTTACAATGGTTCAACCATAAAATTTACAATGTATGCCAGTGCTATCTTACATATTTTTTGTTACTAACAAACAGCTGCAAATATAAATGCTATTTGCAACAGTTTTTCTCAATTATTTGTATGTATTGCAATATAATTGTAGTTGTCTATGAAACAAACTCCAGAGTATTTTTATCTATCATATGAATTAATTTGCTGTATATAGCTATAAAGATACCAATAAAAAGAAAAGGAAAATCGACTTAACAGAATCGATATTACAACTGTACTGTTTTTATTAACATGTAATAAATCCATTTATTTATAATGGCTGAGGATTTTATGAGTCTAATCTAATCTTATTAATCAGTTTATATTATAAAGGTAAACAAAATTTAATTGCTGTTAGTAGATGTTAGAGTAGATTTTCCTATACCTTCATTTCACGTGAAATCAGTGTACAATTTAAATTAGCTGTCAATTCTGTTAATAATTTGAATGTGGCGTTAACAAATGTAACATCAGTCTATACGTGGAAGGATATTTAATATATCGTTTTTTTAATTGGAGTATGAATCGTAGTGCCGAAAAATAAAAAAAAAAACTTCAGATACAATATAAGTTATATTAATTTTAATAATTAGCTATAATGACCAAAACAGAATTATGCTATAGTATCGACTGAAGCAGTAAGCAAAATTTCAAATTACATATAATTGCTTACATCGATTCAGCAAATAATTTATTCGGTTTTTATCACAATGAAAACATTTAGCAACAGTACAAAAAATACATAAACCAAAAAAAAAGGTAAACAATTAATACTATCCAGTGTACTATATTAGAAATGCGCTATTTTAAAGTAATAGGTATTTGTCTCAACAAATATATATATTTTTTTTTAAATCACAATATGTATTTAGCATGTGTTAAGTTTAAAACAATAATTTAGTAAAATTTTATGTACCTATGAGATGTGTATATTGGTAAGCTAGTAATGACGGCTCCAGTTAACTAAATAACAACTTCAGGCCTGACTTATCTATCTTGATGATTATCTGATTTATAATGATTACCAAAGGGGCATTATAGGAAAAATTAATAAATATGAATCATCTCTTTTTTTATATTAAATCATTACTTTTACCTACTTGGAGATTCAATTAAAATGCTATTTAAGTTGGAATCGAGTTTAATTAATTGTTCATCCTGTTTATTTAAACTCATTAACTCAACTATAATGCCACTTTATGTAAGTTGTGATAACATTCGGCAACATGTTTCTTTAGCTTTGACGCGGAGTTGAGGCTTTTGTCTAAAGTTTTGCTGTTATTCAGTTTTAGCTGTGGGTGTCTGTATGTAAATGAGTGAGACAGTGTTCATTCGACATCCATTTGTTCCTGCGATGGTGCGTCGGTTGTCTGGCCGTCGCCCGCGGTGGGATTAGCTGGTGGTGGAGTCTTCTCCTTAGGCTTAAGTTTGTTCAAAATAGGGTTTACCGTATTTTCGAAAGTCTGTAATGAAAATATTACTTTAATTTGTTTATATTTTAAACATTGAATCCTGTACACATTAGTATGATGTTGCATGTGACCTGTCTCTCCTGCCGTATCTGGTGGGTGGTGTGTGGCGGAGGCAGGTGTCGGGGCGCGTGGGCCAGTGCCTGTCGGGCGTTCTCCAGCCACGCCAGCGCGTTCTTAGCAGCATCCACGACCTTCTGAATGTCGGCTTCGGTTAAGTGCGCGTACTTCGCATCGCCCGATCTTATGAAGGAATTGAACATAGAAAAGCCATTTTTATTAATGCTAATTTCTACTAATCCTTTTAAAAAAGGTAATAATTGTAAAATCATTTTATTTATTTAAATATTGGGCTATGCCATTACCTGTACAAATCAACCGCCTTGTTAGTTAATTGAATAGCGAGAGCATAATCGTCAAGAGCTCCGGGACGAAGTTCAAATTCAAGTCGCCGTTGTTTTATGGGCTCCCCTTCCGTTCGCAATTCCCCCAATTTGTCACTGTATACCTATACAAAGTGAAAAAAATTAATATGTTTAATATTGAAACAGATATTTAATATAAAAACAAACTGTTGTCATATTATTTTTTTTATAATAATATACAAACCTGTCGGTTTTGATCCTCTCCTTCATCATACAGCCACTGTTCCAGTGCATCAAGTTGGTTGACAAGTCGTTGACGTTGATCTTCAGCAACAAAATCATGAAGAACTTCACCCTCCGACAGTTTTCCACGAAGCTCATAAACATACTCTTCAAGTGCGTTACGGGCGTCCGCACGTTCTTTTTCTTGACGATCTTGGGCTTGCATTTTACCCTAGATATAAGTATATTTATTAACATTAAGTTGTATGGGTGGAGTTAATACAAAATGAAACATATTCTGATTTTACCTCTTGTTCCATGTAACTGTTCAGGTCATGTTGAGCATATCCATGTGTTCGTGCATCGATAGGCAATTCAATCGTTTTCACAAGAACCTTCTTGGATTTATCTTTCGATTTATCCTTTTTGTCATCATTGTTTTCCTAAAAATAAAAATGTCCATTCAATAAATTACAATAACAATCTCCCCACCACCACATCAACTTGGATTTATTAACAACTTAAATGTTAAATTAGATTTAATATCCTTGCGAGAAGTTAATATAACCAAGTATTGTGATGACCCATTTGCACCTATAAAATCAACACAAGCAGTATAAAAAAAAATTACATTACCAAAATTATCCTGGTTGCTGCTAAAATAAATTATAATATATATATATCAATAAATGCAGGGCAAACAAAAACATGCGTGGACACAGAGACTATTTACTCATAAATGCTTCAAGAGAACGAAAATTTGTTATGTATCTTCAAAAGATTATATCAAAACCTAATGAAAATACTGTGCAAATGGGGCCTCAAATGAGGGTGGGGAAGCTGCAAACGATGTGATGCCTGCTGCATTTCACTTAGGAAAGAAATAGAATTATGAGAAAATCGATTTAATGAAAAAAATTATCTAGATTCGAAGATGTTGTAACCATTGAGAAATCAGTAGTGAGGCAACAAACATCACAGATTCACTCCACAAACGCGCTACCGACACATACCCCGCTGAACCACTGTCCTACTCTCTGTGTCCACGATTGTTTTTGTTGCGGCTCTCCTTTCATTTCGTCCTCTCTCACCTCTTGGTTATCAGGCCCGTTTTGTTGTTGTTGTTGTTGTTGTTCCTGGGAACCACCATTTGTCTCCATTGGGGCATCTTGGGTGCCCTGTGCGTTTTCATTGGAATTTTCCATCTCAACATTTTCATTTTGAGAAGAATCTTGTTTTTTCTCCACTAAAGATGCAGAAGCAACCGTGACAATACCGTGAATGTTTACTCGTACTTTGAGTTTCACTTTTTGTGACTCTCCTTCAGCTGTTGCTTGAACATCTCTAATGTTCCATTGTCCTATTTTTCAAAAACAAAAATCTTTTATAAAGTTTAATTTGTTTTTATGCATGGATTACATAAAAAAACCTTCAGATACATACCAATAAAAGAATCAGGATAGGGCACTTGATCGGAGTAGTAAGCACTAACTGAAAATGGCTCTTTTCTATAGAAAGTAAGCATCTTTGAAAACGGTGCAGCATGGAATGCTGGAAAAACCTGTAAAACAAATAATTTAATTATTTATTGAACTGAAACATTAACAACTTGGAAATTTTTTGTAATTTTTATATATATTTTTTTTTAATTTGTGTAATTAAACTAATAGCACAAATTTTCATTTCTTGTATGTTTTCTAGTAATAAAATTATATTCTGAAAACCAAAGAAGCCCTAAAGTTTTAAGACTTTGCTTGCGCAAAAATGTCTACTTAGGTTTAGACAAACTTCACAAACTTGGAATGGTTGAACAATATGCTCTATAATAAGATAAACATTCGAAGAAAGAAAAATGAAACCAATGATTACAAAAATAATTGGAAGTATCATGACCATTGTGAATAAAATTTTAGAGCATAGATAGCCTTATTCTACAGGAGAAGTAAAGGTAATTAAAAACAATTGAGAATTTTTGCTTGAATAATCTATGATATTCATTATGGATTAGCAAAAAATGGCGTTTTGAATATGTAAGAAGTAATTATCGGAACTTTGGAAGTAAAATTAAATTGGATATAAACACTGTTGTATAATAGACATATTAATTTAAACAGTTTTTCATATTAATATAACAAAGCTTTGTTTATCTTCACCCCTTTGATGGAAATAGACTCTAAGCATGTGAAGATTTTGTTGAGAATTTGTGTAAAATTTTCATTTTATGAAAAAGTATGAAGATGAACTAAATTGTGACTCACAATGAATCTTGGGTTTATTACTTTGAAACATAGTAAGGAATCTATTTCGTGGCAATCAATTTATTGATTAATGAACATTGCCTCCTCTAATAATTATATTGTTAAATCTACTAACTCTTTCTTCAAATCTGTTACGCTTTTATGGCTATAGCATTGAACCAAACTCATTCAAATAAACATTTTATTAATAGTTTTCACAAAATGTTTTTAGTAGATATTTTTTGTAATAAACGAAAATTCATACTTCCATGTCGCCATCTTCCCCTCGTGCAGCGTCCCAAGCGAGACGCACGGCGTAGGGTTGAGCGTCAGTGACGTTGAACTCACGCACCCGAACCGCGGGGCTCAACATCGCGCATTGTAATGCGCAACCACGTGATACAGCTTCATCCTGAAAGGTTTTGAGTAGACATTATATTTGAATCATCATTTTAAGCATCATATGTAAAAAGTCTATAATATTAAAAACATAAAAAATCCCTAATTTAAACCTAACATTATATTAGTAGTTGAATCAATTTTAAAATATCTTTCATACTTGGTTCAGTGTTGTTGATGCTTGCTTGCCAAATACTTGTTCAATCAAATTTTTAACTGCAGGAATCCTTGTAGAACCTCCTACTATTTCTACTGAGTTTATATCTTCAGGTCTCAATTCTAAAAAGAAAAATAAGATAATTTTATTGATGTTTTTATGAAACATATACAATGTATATATGCCTTATAATAATAATACTTACTAGCATTATGCAATATGCCTCTCAATGTCCTTTCCACTCTATTAAAAGTCTCAGTACATATTTGTTCCATTTGAGGACGCTGCATTTCTCCAGTAACATCACGTTCCTCCATAAAGCATTCAATGTTCAAAGGCAAACGAGTGCTATTTGCAGACATTTGTTTCTTTATTTTTTCTACTTCTTGCAACAACCGAAGGAAAGCTCTAGAAACAGTAAGTAATATAGCAATAATTATTTTTAAAAATATGTCTATTTCTGCAAGTAGTTAAAAGATTTTAATGTTACAGAAAAATAATTTTAGGTCAAATATCCAACTAACCCACACAGTTGAATTAAAAATGTACACAATAAAAGTAATATTTGAAATTAGTCTGGTTTTGAAAATCAAGTTTACCTTTGATTTTTCCTGGCATCAAGTTTATATCTAGTCATAAAATCTTGGCAGAAATATTCAGCTAATGCCATGTCAATATCTCTACCACCACAGAAGGGGTCTGTTGAGGTGGCCAGCACCCTTAATTTACCCTTATTAAAAGCACAGGCTGCAACCTATGCAACAAAACATACATGTGAATGATTTAATAATTCATGATTATAATTCAAGTTCAGTACTATATTATCATAATATATACCTGAAGGGAACTGTGACCAAAGTCAACAAAAACAACATTTCGAGGTTTTTCTTCAGGTGCAGGTAAATCTTGTTTGTAAATACCATAGGCAAGTGCAGTTGCTGATGTCTCATTCATAAGACGTAATACATTGAGACCTAAAATATTTAGTTATTGAAGTAAAACACTAAATCAATAGTTTTAGACTTGAATAGGTTGAAATGAAGGTCAAGGCTATAATCAATAAAAACCTTAGTTGTGCATTAAAGGCAAGGCTGCCAACATTATGAATCAGATAGAATAAAAATAATTATATTTGTATTTATTTAAGTAGTTATATTGGTAAAAAGTACCCATTTCTTTGTTTATTACTAATAATTATAACACATTATATGACTTCTGATTCAATTTGATTGTGTGTAAGAATTCAAACAAATGGTTTTAATGTCACTCTCAGTGATGATTCAGTAGATTATTGAATTTATTAAAAATATGATTAAGCATAGAATAATTGAAAATTATTGATGATAGGATCAATTGTAATGTAACTTATCCTTGATTGATTATCATTTCATATCAGAAAAATATATTTTCCACATATAAGAATAATTAAATATAACAGAAATTTCCTTTAATGTAAACCACAGTAAACTACATACACAGTAATTGAAAACAATATTGAAGATGCTTCTCACTATAAACCAATCTCTTCAGAGCAACCTTGGGGCAGAGGATAATATGGTCTATATAGGTTATATACATTTATATAACATATATAAAATTGTATAATAATTATGTATATATATGGCATACCTGCAATTGTAGCGGCATCTAATAGAGCATTCCTTTCTGCATTAGTAAAGTAACTAGGTACTGATATGACACAATCATTAACCTGAGTTTGTAGTGCAGTAGCAGCTACGTCTTTCAATTTTGTGAACAGCATTGCTGTAATCTACAAAATATATTTTTGTATTAGAGGTTATGACAAGCAAATATAAAAGCATATTGATTATTTGTGTTTACTTAACTTATACCTCAAATAAATGACTGATTACATTACATTTTATACATTTTCTACATAAAAGTTTCAACAAACCTGCTCTGGGCTAAATACATTATCTTCCCCAAGATAGTTGACCCTAATACCAATTCCACCATCAGTTCGCTGTTCAACCTTGAATGGGAAGTGTTTAAGCTCTTTTTGCACATGTGGATCCGAATATTTCCTACCTAAGAGTCTTTTAAAACCAAACACAGTATTTTTCATGTTTGTTACCATTTGGTTTTTGGCTGCTACACCTAATATTCGGTTCTTTGGTGAAAACGCCACACATGATCTGTAAATTGATTAACTGGAAGTATGTACTATGAACATAACTAACCTCATAGAAATATCATTAAAATCGTTGGATATGAAAATGTTTACTATGATAATATCACAGATAGATAATATCATCTGCACATAATCAATAAAATATCTTAGTAAATTATTACTATTATGAATGATAAATCGATTAAATTTTTTTCTAATAATTAGCATGAAACTGTAAAATTATAAAATTTACAATAGCACTTACTTCAATGGTTATATAGTGAAACAATTTATATGTATTGAGATTTAATTAAGTTAAATAGAAAAAATTTAGGAAAGTATAAATTACTACTTACGGTGTACCCCTTAGACTGTAATCGTTAGTTATTGTCTCAATGCCACCTGCTTTTGCAACAGCAATATAACACGATTCATTTCCGAAATCAATACCTATGACTGACATTGCGGCCATACTGGTTTAAAATTGTAATAATAGACACAAAACCTTTGAAATATCACCCTTTTTCGATCACACAAAACACGTTGCTATAAACTGACAATCAGTCAGTCGATCTTAGTGGAACGCCGGTCTGCAATACAGTACTTACATACAGAGTCTAGATATTATTTCCTTTGAAGGTATGTACCCGAATTTTCTAGAAGCACAGACTAAATATGGAATTAGATTGGAATAAATAAATGCATTAAATTCATAGATGACAAGGACTTTTGTTAGGTTTCATTCATATAATCTATAACATTTTATCAATTATAAAATTATCAGATTTCAAATTATCATTATTTGTGAATTAATTTGAGTACCCAATGGAAACTGGATAATAACTTAAATTTATAAATAATAAAAAACTAATAAATTTTAAAATGGTCTTGTAATAATTAGACTTAGTTGCTTTTAACTTAATTTTTCACTTAATTTTCTGTGAGTTCTGAAACCATATATTAAATCAAAAATAGGGCCGCGAGGGAAAGTTAAACAGATCTGAAACATCTAATATGTGTTATGTACGCGTATAAGAAGTTTTACTTCTTCGGAGTAATTAAAAATATTTTTAAGTACTGTATGTATTAACTAAAAACTAATTTAAATCAGATTATAATAACCTAGTTATTAATTATTCAATAATAATTGATACTATAATAAATATATATATTTATCTTTATCACAACTACTATAATACTCACTCAAAAATTAAAATATTTACAATTAAAATTTGTAATAAAACAAATATTTCAAAATACTATAAGTTGTATATTTCGAAGGATTTGACACCTAATTGGCGGCTTAGTGAGCGTAATCATGATGTTAAATATCACAGTATGAAAATATCACATTGATGAGAGAGAATTTTTGATATGCGCGTGGCATTTCAAAAATTCACTCTCTTCATTTTTTCAGCACGCGCCTAATAATCAAATAAATGTATGTAGTAGGTGTAGTTATTGTCCGCGGTTTCCTATTGAAGGAGTTGGTCGTCAGAAGTTATCCATAAAAATGTTAGTCTCTAAGAAAAATACTTGGAGTTTAAATTGGCTTCATACCAAATTTTATCAAATTCACCTTAGATTTACGTATTTTATGCGAATAGCTAATAAAAATAACTCAAAACATATATTTCATTACATGTAAGACTCATGCCATTTGCCGCCACGGCAAACTTTAGTCCCAAACTCTTTTGACCCCTAAATTGTGCCAATAAATGTTTTATATCAAATTTAAATAATTTAAATCATTATCAATAAAAAAAAACAGTTTTCATTTACCAATACACTAATTCATAGATATACATTTTAAAATGAACATATATTTTCTGACGTTGGTATTATGTTCTTGACGTTGACTTCACTTTAAAAATATTAGTAATTTTAAGAAGTTTTAACTTTCTAGGATAAAAATGAAAATATTTAAAATGAATACAACAGTAAATATATTCTAATTTTTTATAAGAAATTATAATATTTGTGGTCATTTTATAATTAAAATTAGTCGGAGTATGATATTATGATAAGTATTTATGTATATTCGCGCTTTCCAAGTTTCAGTTACGTCGATAAGGGCGCGGTATATTTGGCTACGTGGTTCTTTCTTATTTTTATTTATTTTATCCATTAATATTTTGTCCAATAATAATAAATATAAAGGCTTACTAGGATGTTGTATTTTTCATTAAACCCTTACTTCTAGACATTTGACTGGATTTGAGAGATCTGGGATTATCTCTGAATGACGTGTTCAACCGAGGATTTGTATTGGATGTAGGAATAATTTAATATATTGTAAATAGAAACAATGATTTTTTAGAATCTTATTTCAAAATTTTTGACCAACCTAGCAGCCCTTTTTAAAATCGTACCTTTCGTGACCCTCAAACGAAATTAATTCTGGCTATTTTCATTTACAAGTAGGGTTTGTATTATTTTAACACATTATAAGGACAACCACATAAATCCTGCCCATATGTCACCTTTAAGGGCTCCGTACCTTACCATAACTTTGTTGAAATACCTTTACATGAACGACATATCCATATATACAGACAGATCAATTAGAATTATGCTAGATAAGTTTGCGGATGACATAGCACATATCACGTCATGTCACTTTATATTATGAAACACCTTTCGACTGGTAACACTAGGTTGGCAGAAGGCGGGAGCTCAGAGTTTGGATAAAAATCTGACTTCTCTGATTGGGCTAAATAATTTTACAATTACAAGTATGTACAACTATTTTTTTTGTTACTTATCATTACTTATGACTTACAAGTTACAACTTTTCGAATAAGTTTAACCTATTGTTTTTCTATCTACATATTATTATTTATATTTTTTTGGTAAATATTGCACTATGTTCTGTTAAAACATACCAGCATATACATATAGCTTATTTAACGTTAAACCTTCGTTATAAAGGTTATCGGTGAACAAGGATGACGATTGGATTACGTTTTATTATTATACGTTGATTTACGGGGTCACCTTCAAAACTTAACCGGTCCCGCGTAAATAGTTTTCCGCTCTACTTGTTGTCATTCAATTTACTTTTCAGGCAATTGTTACAAGAAAGCAGTCAGTATGAGTAGTGAACCTCAAGCAAAACGTACCAAAATGAGTGCATTAGATCAACTTAAACAATTTTCGACTGTTGTGGCTGATACAGGCGATTTTGAAGGTTAGAAACTTATGCAAGTATATAAAACTTGTTACATATTAAGCAAAATGTCGGTTATGTGCATTGCGGTAGTTAAACTTCAATGTGACAACCTTGGCAGTGCATTAAATTTAGTTTTACATGTAAGAGTATATCGAATTGCTACAATTATTTTCGCAATCATTTCCTTACTACTCAAGTACCATAGTATACAATGTTATCACACTATGTATATAAGTTACTTTAAACTTTCGCATTTGTACTTCTAGAAAACAATATAATATATTCATCATTCATTCATATTATCTGAATGTTTTTGCAGCTATGAAAGCCTATAAGCCCACTGATGCTACCACAAACCCAAGTCTCATTTTGTCTGCTGCTGGTATGGAACAATATCAGCATTTGCTTGATAAAGCTATTAAATATGGCAAGGACTGTGGAGGGTGAGTATTTTAAATGTTTGTCATTTGGTGTATACTGCACCATGTATAGCCAATTGTATAAAATTTAAATTACTGTGTTGATCTAGTGGCAAGATATTCCCCTGGTAATGGTTCAAACCCTAGGTCAGGTCGAAAAATTATTATTGAGTTGGAATTGTGTGCCTCAGAAATCTTGTCCCACCATGTTATGAGTCTGCTTAGGTTATATTCCTTCACTTTGTATTATATTTAAGTTTGAACATAAATAGGCACAACAGACATCTTAGATCTCATGTTTGGCACCAAAGCTGACTACCACAGTTATAGAGTAGGTAGACTAGATACAGCATGTTAGTACCTAATATAGTATTAAACCCCAGCTATACTTCAACAACATAATAAACAATTTTAATAAGAATTACAGCTATTTGAGCAACATAATTACTAACCTCTAAATGAAGTGCTGCAGTAATTTTTAATTTAATTATATATTGCTTTTACATTTTATAAACTTTTCATTCTAGATCAATCGATGAACAGCTAGGTGAAACATTAGATATGTTAAGTGTTTTATTTGGATGTGAAATACTTAAAATTATTCCTGGAAGAGTATCAGTTGAGGTTGATGCCAGGTAATAAAAAACTTATTATATGTTAATTTTATAATATATGAAATAAATCTTAATTATGTGTCATCTCTGTTTTCAGGTTGTCCTTTGATAAGGATGCTAGCATGGCCAAAGCGATCAAGTTAATTACAATGTTTGCAGAACATGGCATAAAAAAGGAAAGAATTCTGATCAAGCTGGCATCAACTTGGGAAGGAATTCAGGCTGCCAAGTAAGATTATATTTTTATGATTTGAAAATTGACATAGAAAATATATTATATATTGTCCTTACTTTTTTTCGTGTTTCAGAGAACTTGAGAAAAAACATGGAATTCATTGTAATTTGACCTTGCTGTTTTCTTTATACCAAGCAATTGCCTGTGCTGAGGCTAATGTGACATTGATATCGCCATTTGTTGGAAGAATCTTGGATTGGTATGTGAATAAGTACTTGTACTTATCAAATTTACTAATATGGAGTATGCTCCAAACCTATTCCTTAAAGAAGAAGAGCAGCCCAGCAGTGATACATTTATTGCTGCTACTTTACATTATTGTAATCATTATAGTAATCATATAATTAACAATATAATAGAATATTAATAAATTATGACAATGTTTTAGGTATGTTGAACATACAAAGAACACATATGAGGCAAAGGATGATCCAGGTGTAGTATCTGTTACTCGTGTCTTTAATTACTACAAGAAGTTTGGTTACAAGACTCAAGTAATGGGTGCTTCTTTCCGTAACACTGGTGAAATAAGGGAACTGGCTGGTTGCGACTTACTTACAATTAGTCCTAAACTTTTACAAGAGCTAGCCAATAGTGAACAACCTCTTAAAAAGGTATCTATGCACTACATTATACAACTAATTTGGTAATTTACAGTAAAAACCTGGAATACTGAGGTGACATTGAATATATTAATTTTTTACAAAAGGTTTACAATTACTTAGTTTTCTATCAGCTGGGTTTAAAATAAAAGTTATCCCATTTACACCAGTCCGTTCAGATAAGTGGGAAATATTTTTTATTTAATTTTCAGTTTTTTAAGTTTAATCAGTACTTCATGACATAAATAGAAATCTACTGCTTATCTTAATTTATTTAGTATTTTAAAACTTGCCTAATTTTTCAAAAGCTTAGAAATGATCAAATATTAATATTTGACATTTCAAGACACATACATAAAGTTTGAATTCTCTTTTGTTTATAATGAGTTAAATTCTTAAATATCCCTGCTAACAATTTGTATAGTATATGCTCTGATAAGTCGTCATAGTCTCAGCAGATATAATATATCTGCTGAGACTACGACCTTTTCACCAAATCATCAAATATCATATTTTTAACTTTTTTTTTTTATGGTTTTGTACCTTAATTTTGTCTTTGTTTCTTCTTGGTGAATAAAGTTACTTATTATTATTATTATTATTATATATTTGATTCAATAGGCTTAACTAAATTTTACAGAGAAAAGAGTGTAAAAATCTAAAAAAAATATTGTAATAGGGAAAATTGAATGTCTATAACTCGCAATAAATAAAAATTTATAGCAATTCATAGACAATCAAATATTACTAAGAATAAGTAGTAGAGTCTTATTAATAATATAAAATTTAAATGAATATTAAATATTGTTATGCCTTAATTAAGATTGCCTTGTGCCTCAGTTTTCTTTTAGTAAAGTTGTATGCAACTGGCCAGTATTTGAACAGATCATGAGGTTAAGATTCAAATTGCTACTTTTACATATAATTTTTGGCCACTGCTGACTTTGAACTGCTTTATATAACAAATTTTAGTTCAAATTATATGCTTATAATAGCTAAGCCTAGTCTAGATACATAAAAAAATGACCATGTAAATCTTAAATAAAGAATGCAGGTTTGATCTTGCTGTTGCTGTTGTTGGTGCTGAATTTTGGTCACAGCAATGAAGTTTATATTCTGACAAAAAATTGCGTGAATGTAACTCAGCCATTAATGTTAATAAGTTCCTAAATTCCTTAAAAAGAAAGATTGTCTTTGTCTAGCAGAAGATCGTTTACTGGCTATTTTGTTGTTATCACTTAAAATATTAATCTTATGTAAAATAGACTATACAATGTCTCTTATTCACGGTGTAATCCATTAGGCAGGATGAAACTATTAATGTCTTGGACTGATTGTGAGTAGTATACTTGTAAAATAGAGCTGTAAGAACCAAAAAAAGTGATTGTTGTGCGAGAAACATTGTCATGTATGTATATGAGGTAGTGTGCATTATGTGTTATATACTGTTTCATATGGCCATGGCCTCATTTCCTGAAAGCTTCCCTTCTCTGAATAACACAAATGACTGTATTCCAAAAGACTGTTTTATTTTTAAGAGTTATGTATAAAATTTTCTTACAGTGAAGTTCTATGTTTATGACTACTGTGTTTTGTTCAATTTTTGTGAATATTTTGTTAATTGAAAAATATTATATTTAATTTATTTAAAATACTTCTCTTTATCAACAGGCTCTAGACGCCAAAGTCGCTGCTCAATGCGACATTGAAAAGATATCTTTGACTGAATCTCAATTCCGTTGGCATCTGAACGAAGATCAAATGGCTACTGATAAACTGTCCGAAGGTATCAGGAAGTTTGCTGCAGATACCAGAAAGTTGGAGTCACTCATTAAATCATTGCTGGCAAAGAAGTGAAAAGATGAAACTGAATAGTCACGTTTACAGTTAAAACAGCTTAAAAATTATTTTAGTTTATTGCAAAAATTTGAGTGACAATGTACAACTTGTTGTCTTCCAACATATTATTATGCCGTTATACAAGTTTATACAAATTTTATTACAATTTAAGTAAAATGTGTATTTTAAGGGTATTTAATATTTTTATACATTCCCGGTTTTGTTATGTACACTTTTTCAGGTGATGTTATTTTAAAATAAAAAAAAATAGTAGAAAATTGTGTTTAATTTTTGAGAGATATCAATTTACACAAACACTGGAACACTTGGACTTTATCATTTAATTGAGGAATACTAATAATATAATCTGTTTAATCAAATCGAATCAAATCAAAATAGACTTTATTGAATTAGGTTTTTACATGTAGGTACTGTTGAATGATCATTTTACAAAACTATGGAAAGTGAAGCTATCACCGGTTCAGAATGTAGATTCTACCAAAAACAATCGACAAGAAATAAAAATACTATATGAATTATGAATGCAACCACACACAAACTACGCCTGTTACGGGACTGCATTCAGTAGTAATTCTTTTGTGAGTTGATGTATACAGCTTTACATCAGTTTCCGGAAAAAGTTAGCTAGCTACTAGCTACGGCCTAATTACAAAAAAAAAATCCAAGACAGTTGTATGGAAAACATACATATAGTCAAAATAAAACAAAAACGGTATTCGATAAGCTTAAAATAGTTTGTCTAGGAATGCTTCCTAACGTAATGACGTCTAGCATCAAACTCTAACTTTATGCTTTATTATGAAATGTGCTAGCGCTATATTCTCTCACTATATTTTGATGGGAACGCAAATTCGACTCGACCTAAGATATTTCAGGCAAAGAATCTACGGTTTAACAGGTTTTTTGGAACACAGGATTTTCTACAATCCATCTAGCTTCCGAGATTTATCGGCAGAAATTCCTATATTTTTTTATAGGCTCAATAAGGGTTTTATTCCAGAATCTTGATCTCCGATTTTAGCTCCCTACAATAATGGTATTGATATAACGCATCCTCTGCCCCCTGTCGTGTGTGCTCCTCTCGTGGCTGGACAGTACTCTTCTCGGGGAGCGAAGGTGATCTAGTCTTGTACCATGAAAAAACGTATATAACAAGTAAATGGCAATAATAAAAGTGGGGATAACAGAGTTTGGTCAGAACTTTATTCGGAAATCACAGTACAGCACGCCTTGTCTCGTAACATTCATTACCTAATTTAATGACGACATTATAAAGTCTGATTTTAAATAGGTCTAATTTTTTGTCTACGTTTCATAGAGAGTACCAGAGAACAAGATAAAGACAACAACCAAAAAAAACCCTTCGATTTAAAACCTTAAAATATTATTTTTCAAAGAAAATTAATCAAAGAATGTTTGAAATAAATAATACTATCGTTTGCATACCTACTTTTAGTAATAACTTATAAATTACCTAACAGTAAAGACTCAATTAGTAATTTGATTTACCTATTAAACCTATTAGGTATTATTTATTTAACTTCACCTAAGATTCACATAAGAATAATACTAATAGGGAAGACCACTTACTCAGGTGGGAGAGTTGGACCATATTTCAAATATCACTTAAATTTTCCCACTAGTAAAATATCGATACTGTCATAAATCATACATAGTACGTATGTTGTGCGTGCCGGAGATATCCCCAGTGGTTCATGTTTCCCTCGGTGGTTTTGTATGTAAAAGCTTATTTAATTAATTATATTTGTAGGAGACAATGCTATTCCCATAAAAACCCTCAGAAACATTCTAAAAAGAAGAAATTATACTAAAAGAGAATATGAAAATGCCATGTCAATGAAATTTTATTAATATAAACCTTAAAGATTTAAAAGGTAAATTAAGGAAATTCAATCCAAGAATTGTGCGATAAATAAGTTAAAGATGAATATTATAAAGAAGAGCTTATTTGAGAAAAGTGACAGTGAATCCTAAAATGTAGATCAAATAAATAAAGCACCTAGGTAGTAAAGAGAAACTAAAGGACACAAAAAGAAACTAAAGGACACAAAATAATGAAAGATTCAAAACAAAAAGGCGAGAAAAGGGAGTACACCAATGGAAAGAAAACGTGAGAACCAAACAAGATTCAAAGGAAAAAGATGAGCGAAATAAATCTGGATAAGGAATAAAGCATACGAATTTTTAATGACAGTATGAAGAATGATGAATGTATTAAGTAGACTATAAATACATTTCCATTGTTGTTATTTCCACTAATCTTGATTTGAAGAACATCTTTACATAATTAATGGTAATAAAATCATATCGTATCATAAAATTTCCCAATGTGTACGATCAACTTTCCCAGACCCTGGTTGCAGTGTCCCTGGCGGTGGAGACTTGACTCTTAACCCAATTTTCATTGAAATCCCTATTGTTATCCCTATATTTTAATAGTATTGTTAATTTTTCATTTTATTGAATATATATATATTAAGAGTATTGCTAATTACCTAGGCTATGAAATTAAATCATACCTCTATATTCTTTTTACTTTAATAAATAGCGGTTCAAGTCTCTAGGACTTCCCCTAACTGATTTAGATTTAGTTCGATTTTTTTACCGCAGTAAATTATCTGCAAGGTGTGTTGGTTTAAATATACGTTTCTTTCTATTTTTCTTTCTATCAGTAGTCATAATTTACGACTAAATTTCAAGTCACACGTTGTCTAAATTATTGCTCTGAATTTAAATAGTATGCTAGTGACAAACTAGCATACTATTTAAATAAGATTTTTTAAATAAAAAGTGTCATACAAAAATACTTTCTCGGTGGAGTTAGCAGTTACGATAGCGACTTTATAATTATTTATTACAGCAATTAAAATTAAGAAGCATTTTTCGAGTTATCTAGAAGCTCTATGCATTTAATCCATGGATTGATGGAGTTAATACTTTAAGCCATTCTGTAATGATTTTAGCTAAAGTCTGACCTTTAAGATGCAGGTTTTACCTACAAAGTTGTTTATACTGTATTATCTTAGATCAATAGCAATATTTGTTTTAAGGTTGTAATATATAGATATCGATTCATAAACTTACAGTTTGAAGATATGTATGTAATTATATTTCATGTATCAATAACGTCTTGTTTTTCCTTCTTAATGTTAGCTAGAATTTGAATCGATTAATAATTCTGTAACCTCATAAATCCTTATATTTCTTTCATGACAAAAAAATAAAAACTTTTATTGCACTGACTCAATTTGAAACCAAAACTTGGAATCGACAGTATTATATGATAGGTATATCTTCGCTACTAGCCCAACGGTAATAGTGTAAGTAAAAACATGACATTTTATTAATGAAATAAAATTAATAAATATTAAAGAATTCAATATGGAACATTATAATAAATTAATAAGTACATTGCCAAAAAAGTTACAATGTTAATATTACTAATAAATGTTAAGTGACGAACTGTAACATTAGTAGTTACTAAATACTGTAATGAATTCTAATGACATGGATTAAAATTAAGAAAAATGTACAAATAAAAACAAATTTCAATGTTTTATCAAATTTAGATTTAGTACCTAATTTAAAGTAGTGTTTTTAATATTTATTGCAATGTTAATGGAAATACAACAAGGAAACGGTCCCTTGTATGACCTAGGACGCAGATATGTCAGTGTGGGCATCAGGGCAAGAAGGCGCGCACGGCGCTGTAATCAATACGCCGCTCTACTTTCAGCGACCTTCCTTATCGTAGCGGCCGCCCGCCTATGCCGGCGCTCTGCTACCGCCTATCCTTTCGTGCAAATTAATTCAATTAATTAATCATGTGTTTTACAAGTACTTGTGTAATATTGGTGTAAAGTGATCTATATATTTATTTTTATTATTTTACGAAAAAAATGCAGTAAAGTTTTATAGAATTTTAAACGAAATTGTCAGCATTAATAGATATTTTCAAATTTATATCGTGTTTATTTTATAAATTAATGCCGACCTTGTGGCATTGTGATGCAAGCGCAGGACATTTCCATATGATTTTCGTCTGGGAGAGAACCGACCCACGGGGGCGGTGAAGAGGGTGCGGTGGTAGCGGAGACTTGATATTGACCTAGATGTTCATTCAGAGTTCGGTCGATGCGAAACTTGACAACTGCGCGTTCCTGCGTTTCATGTTTTTCGATTTAATGTGCTTTTAATTCGGCAATGGGTTTATTTGTTTTTCTTTGTTGAATATAAATGGAGTCATTTACAGGACTCATGAGTTTATGTTCTAAATTTCACCATAGAAGTATCTCATTATCCGTCAATCGTTAAACTCGGGGGTGTAATGTGATGTTAAGTGCTCATTGGTGGCAGTGCGATCAGCGCTCAAGTGTCTCTCGATAAAATGATACTGCGATTTTTTTTAAATAGTTCCTGAATAAAAGCAACATGAAGCCGGAAAAGCAGACACCTATACCTGCGGTCACCGAAAACATACCCACAATGGAAATAAAGTACTCAGTGAGTATTGATCAATGTGGTATCGAACTTAACGACTTAGTTCAAATTTTATACAAAGCCATTAATTTGTTTTTATAGCTATTAATCGTTTAATTCATATCTATAAAAACTAAGTTATGTAATATTTGTCTCAGTTAAGTAACTGACTGTATAATATATAGAACAAATTAATAATTGTTATATTGTAACAGTGCAAGGAAGAAATTATAACGGAAACGGTGACTGAGGAAACGGAACCAGAACGCGGGAATTGGACGGGACGCTTTGACTTCCTATTATCACTTCTAGGATATAGTGTTGGATTAGGCAACGTTTGGCGATTCCCATATCTATGCTACAATAACGGAGGAGGTAAGTGAAATAGTATTTACAGTGATTTCTTCAGGGTATATGCTTGTATCTCATCTACTTTATTTTTTTGTAAATTGTAGAGTACTAATAATTCACTCCACGTTACTTATAACAAAAACATTAAAACGTGGAAGTATATGTATATATCTGTTATTAATACTTATTGAGTGTAAAAAAATCTTATGTAATTACAGTTGTAATGAGATAAATCTTATATTGAGGTTTTATTCGTCATCTATTATGTAGGTGTAAAGTAGCGTTCAGGTGACACTGTAGAAATAATGAGCGGTTGTATCGTGTTATTGCTAATGAGTTTGACCACTAATTTGCTTCCTTACCATAAATGCATTAAGTAAATGTTTTGTATTGAAAAAAAATGATTAATAGTTTTTAAAACTGTGGTACCTGATTTAATAAGAACTGTTTTGATATTTGAAAAGTAAAAAATAAGTCGTACAACGAGTATTCAAAATAAGTTAAAATATAATTTTGAACTATTATATAGATATGTATATTCATTTATAACAGTATATAGATCGTATAAGAGCATCATATCATACATTTGGGACAGGCTTATATTTAATTTGTTTGCAGGTGCATTTTTAATTCCATTCACGATTATGCTTGTGATTGCTGGCCTTCCACTCATGTTTATGGAGTTATCATTCGGCCAATATGCTGCTCTTGGACCTGTCGCAGTGTATAATCGATTCTGCCCCCTTTTCCGAGGGTTAGGTTACGGAATGGTCATAGTATCCAGTATAGTAATGCTGTATTATAATCTTATTATCGCATGGACCATTTACTACATGGTGGTATCATTCGCGAGCATCTTTTATCAACTTCCATGGCAAAACTGTGACGCTGATTGGAGTACTAAATGTAAGTTAACGTAATCAATTTCGTCCGTTCGAAATCAAGTTTAACAATCATATTTAATGACGTTGATTGTTGTTAATTCAAATTCACGCACTATCAAACTATTATTTTCTATTAATGTACAATAAATTATTTTAGTTTGTTACTCGTACGAAGAGGCGAATCGATGTCAGGAGCAAAATGGTACATATTACTTACGACAATGCTTAAACCAAAGTTATGCTACACTTCACGATATCGTCGCTCTTGCTGAAGTGGCTCTACGTCGACCGCCTGCTGAGGAATATTTTACGTAAGCTTAAATAGTTTCTACTGTAATATGTGGATAATAATTGTTTTTGATATGGGTTAATATTATCATTTTCTATTAAAATTTTAAATGTTTATCGATTGTTTTTACAGTAATCAAGTGCTAGGCCTGTCATCAGGAATCGAAGAGACAGGTCACATTCGTGTGGGCATGGCTGCGTGTTTATTTGCCGCTTGGCTTATCGTCTTTCTTTGCTTATGCAAAGGAGTACAGTCATCAGGAAAGGTATGCAGAATTAATATAAGTTTTTTTTTATATATTTTTTTTTATGATTGAAGCTTAAAGGGTTTCTGTGGCACCTTCACAGTGTAAAGATGCGGTAACAGATCGGTTATATGAATTACTACGTAACTGGCAAACTGACCTTGATCACTCTTTTTTTTTCGTTACATATACACCGGTCGATTTATTTATCAATCTGTAAACGTCAAAATATCGATAAGGAAATTCAGATTAGCAGTTATTCATGTGATTATTATATATAGTTTGTTTTTAAAAAATGCTTTTTAAATATTACGAATTTTCGGTAAACCGAAAAAACTTATGGTAGTAATTGTAGAAATTTAATTATTTTACAATTATATGCCTTGGAGGCCGTCTCTGGACCCTGCAGTCATACTCATCGGAGCCGCCCGCTAAGCTAGCCTGAATAAAATACTATACAAATCATTTTCACAAGTACGTGCGCACAAGGGGCATTATTTAATTCCTTACTTTCATAGATCAATGTTGAAAGTCATCATTGGGCTATAAGGTCTTATGCTGTATGAGTAGTGAGTTACTCGCGTATAACAATTAATGTAGTAAATAGAAATAAATGAAATATTTAATTAATTTGTTCTTTAATTTATATTGCGCAGCTGTGAAGAATAAGAAAAATAGCTGCGATAGCCTGTAGGCACTAAAATATTAGATAAAGATATTCTCTCTGTTTCTCTCAGTCGAAGGACGTCCAATGCTGGACATGGCCTCCCCCAAAGATCGCCACAACGAACGGTCTTGTACAGCCCGCAACCAGTGGCTTACCGTGATCTTCACCAGGTCGTCGGACCACCTTGTGGGGGGCTACCTACATTTACATCTTTTTATTAGCCTGACCTACAGTAGAACCTGTCTCCCTTCTCTCGTTGTTAGTTAGGTTCGGGATATCTAGTCAATAGTCCAATGAGATAGTGGTAGCCTTAAAGGAAAACTATAATACAAATATAAATTTTTAACGTGTCCATAAAATGAAAATTAAATTGTTTCAATAAGCGCTGGAATTAAAAGTTAAAATGTTTTGTAATTTTTTCGTTACTTTTTATAAATTGTAAATAATTACAAGAAATTTCTCAGTATTAATGTAAGTCAGTAGGAGATTGCGGAAGGTTCCAAGGACTGTTCCAAGCAACGCTAATAAGAGATTATAATTAAACATAGGCATCGCGGTTTTAGTGCATCTGTCTCAGTATTTAGGGGGGTAGCACACATTGTTGGCGGAGTTCATGGCTCTTTATATTACAAACTATTTTTTTTATGAAAATCATCAGCGTTACGAAAACATATCTAAAAGTATAAGTAATACAGCCAATGACTGATTTTTTACAAAATAAATAATAAGATCACAGTAGGCACATAAGTTCAATTCATATAACACAAAAAGACTCGGACGTTGTCAGCATTTCAAATTCATCATAATTTATTGGAGAAATTGTACCTTGTGTACATCACATCATTCGAACTAGAAAATGAATACTTTTTTTCTTGCTGCTGTGGCTTAAAAAGTGATTACGGTTTACTTCACTTACTTATAAGCTTTTTTAATTCATGTATTAATATAAACAAACAAAAAATGCGTTGTATTAAAATTATGTGAGTATGTAAATTTTTCACTATTGGGCACCTCCTCTCCTTTTAAGGAATGAGACTTAAGGGTTCGTTTCAAATCACTATTCCAGTGCATTTTGGTGGACATATGCAGTTTTCTAATGATATTTTCCTCCATCGCTGAATTTGACTTGAGACATTATAGATTACCATATTAAGCTAGTGAAACCAAGTAATTGTCAGCATTGTATTTTGAATTTTAGACTTTTCAAAAGCTGAGCCTTCTGGACCTGAAAAACATCTAAATTTGTAATGGCTAAAGTAGTATTTAGAAGTTCATCTTTTTGTTAATGTATTATTATAGAAGAATAAATTAGAAATGACAAAAATATAAATGATTACAAATAGAGTAGAACTAATGACATTATAGGAATCAATAGTAATTATTTATTATATTATTACATTATATTTGTTGACATTTGATATATTAAATTATATATTTTACATTGTTTTTTCCCCATTTTAATCTATGAAGTAACATACTACCATCGATAATGTAAAAAAGTTTTATAACATCATTAACATCCTTTTCACATTGTTTAAAAATATCGTATAGCGTTGTTTTCGTTGTTTTTCTCATTCCAGTGTTATAAAAAAGTGAAAAAGGATAGGGAGCCAGCTCATAGTTAAAATATTGACGAATTTCATCATTACTCTTTCTCAAAAAGCATAAGCGTTGGAAAATTAGATTTGGATCTACAAATAAGATTTGGAGCTACTTCAGTATTATTAATTTTTATTATGATTTTTTTATATAAATAATAATTACAATAGACTTTTGACGAAAAAGCTTAATTGACGCGTCTATAAGTCTAACATGCGCAAGTCGCAATTTAGCAAATCATATTGTTTTCATAAGATTCCTCTTAGAAATATGCCATTGTTTGTGTTTGTTATCTGAAAGAGTGTCTGAAAGATACAAAATGGTAGCAAGTTGTTTATTGTTCACAGGTGGTGTACTTCACGGCGCTCTTTCCTTATGTAGTACTGGTGATTCTGTTTGTTCGCGGAGTAAGTTTACCGGGAGCTTCTACGGGAATTCTGTTTTATCTTACACCGGATTTTAGTCAGCTTGCCAACGCTCAGGTATATATCGTCGTTATGTTACAGATTTACCTATTGTTGTAATAAACATGCGTATGGTTTTTAATATAATTCTTTATTTCAGGTGTGGGGTGATGCTGCAGTTCAAATATTTTTTGCGTTAAGTCCAGCTTGGGGAGGTCTCATCACACTTTCATCTTACAACAAATTTACCAACAATTGCTATATGTATGTACTGTTTATCATAAGTAGATTTTTAAAAATAATTTTATATATTCAAAGCAATGATTGTTGTTTTCAGAGATTCATTAATCGTGGCGGTGTCAAATATTGGTACATCATTTTTTGCCGGTTTGGTTATATTTTCCGTAATAGGGTTTCTGGCACATGAACTGAACGTAGGCGTGGATCGCGTAGTAGATCAAGGAGCAGGTCTAGCTTTCATAGTATATCCTGAAGTAGTAACTAGACTACCAGTCTCGCCTCTTTGGTCAATACTGTTCTTCGTTATGCTTTTAACTTTAGGACTGGATTCGCAGGTATGCTGATAATACATAATTTTTAAATATATTTAACTAAAAAAACTCTTTTAATTGCGTATTTTTCTGTTATTAGTTCGCTCTAATGGAGACGGTAACTACAGCAATATTGGATCGATTTCCAAATTTCCGTCAGAAGAAAGTTTGGGTTGTGTTAACGGTAGCCATTTTTGGCTACATGGGTGGTTTGATTTTTACAACTAATGTAAGTTTATGTTAAATATGTCGCTATTTTAGTTTGCTTGTAAATAAAGGAATTTTTACTAACTTCGAGCTTACTTATTACTTTCTGTTTCAGAGTGGAATGTATTGGTTGCAACTCATGGATAAATACGCAGCGAATTGGTCAGTTCTTATAATAGCTATTGGTGAATGCATTATTATTGCCTGGATTTACGGAGCAGAAAAGTTTTGTCGAGATATACAAAGCATGATCGGCCGGCAGTCAAAGCTCTGGGTTGTTTTTTGGAGTGCGATGTGGCGAATCATCACTCCAGCCGCATTAGTTGTAAGTAAAACAAAAACGATTACATCTTTAAATTTCATTCAGAGCTAAAAATTGTCACAATTGTAACAAAATAATTTATAATTTTATACTATGTACCGTCTTTTCAGTTTATTTTAGTGTTTAATTGGATCGAATATAAGCCGGCATCATATGGCCACTATGTGTATCCGATGTGGGCTGATGCTGTTGGCTGGATACTTGGAGTATTACCGATTGTTGTAGTAGTTATTATGGCTGTTAACCAGATTTGCAGTGGACCTGATGATCTTACAATAATGGAGGTGAGTAATAAATGGTAAGCTTTAAACCTGAAAACAAGTCTCAAGGAAACAGAGCTGTTATCAAGTTATCACGTTATCGTTATATAAATACTGGTCGTTGATTATCTCCTACTCATTAAAGTTAAGCTAAATAGCCAAGAACCAGTTAAGTACGTCTCTGACATAATTTTCACGCTAAATAGATTCTAGCGCCTTATCATTAACAATACCCAAAAAATATATATTTTGAGTGCTTAAAAATACATCGATGTATATTACTTTACTATATAAATTACTTTAGAAAGCACGTGTTCTCGCACGGCCAACTGATGAATGGGGCCCGGCGTCCGGGTCCGTCTGCAGTAGCGCACTGCGGACGGAGACGGAGCTGTCGCCGCCAGTGCTGCTACTGCACGGCCGCCACGTGCTGCGCGAACGGGGCGCATGACCCATGCACGCCCATCCGCTCATTGCTATGCGGAAGGTAAGTTAGAAAACTATTGACCTGCAACATAGGAAAAGCAAAAATACCATAGCATTCATACACCATTTCAATTTTTGCATAACACAATCTGTGTTTTGTTTACAAATTACATTAAATGATGTAATATTCAACTTCCATAGTTAATATAGCTTTAAAAAATATGACCTTATTATTATTATTAATTGAATTTATGCCTATTCAAAAATTAATAACACTTAAAACGGGTTGATAATAAAGTGTGCGCAGCACAAAATCCTTAGTATTAGGTTTATTATAAACTTTGCGTTAACAATACAGAGCTAGTCAAAATTTATTCACTTTCCGTATTCGAAAGACGAATGAAATTTTATTTTTTGTAATATGTAAATGTATTTATTCGAAGATATTTACTCTAAGTTGTACTCAAGGCAAATAAAAATAATTCGGGTAGAAACAAATTGCTATCCACGCGTTACGAAATAGAAAGTTGCCAGGAATCAGTCTCTGAAAACTCAATGATCCCACTAATCATTACACAATGCTTTTTACAAACTATTTTGAGTGCTTCTTAATATTTATCCGTATTTTAATAGAAAAATTCACATTGTAATATTTTTTGTTAAACCTTTCAAATGTGGAATGTTTATAAAATATTATATATTTCGAATCAATTCTAGAGAGTGAGTAATAGAGTGTTAGGAATCAAAAGAGACTTTTAAATCAGTGGCGTAGCTACGCATGCATGTATTAAATGGAGCCCAGCGAATCAGAAATGGATTTTTCATTTCGTTGCCTCATTGATGTATAAAAAAATCGCAAGAATAAAGTGTCCTAAATTTCTAGACACGTGATTTAAGCTACATAAGTTATTAAGAGGGCCACAAAGACTACTTATAATTGTGTTCTACAAAACCATAAATGGTTCGTGTAGCTCAGTTTTTCTATCACTACCACATGCTCTGTATAATTGTTGCTGTGTTATTGTATATAAACAATTAGTTGAGATTAATGTAATTTCAATTTTTGTTTTAAATCACTTATAATGCGTACCATTATCCCAGTTTTCTGGTGTATGCTGCCGAATAGCCGAATTCTCGTCTAACGCTCGGCTGTCCATGTTCGTTTTCATTATATAGAAGGGTTTTTTTGCATTAGTGCCCGAAAAGGCTAGTTATGGTACTGTTTTAAGCTAACTAAATATTCAATAATTTAAAGCCAATATTTTTTAAATAATAAATTGCCTATAATTAAAGCTTGATATTCATTATATATATATTCCTTACAGACATCTCATGATGGAATAGACGTAACATCTATAACTAGTGGCATAGAAAATGAAATAAAGAAAGCAGGCACAAAAATTAAAAAATCATCTAAGAAAAGAAAAGTCCAAAATTTTAGTCTGGAATTCGAGGAAAACATAATAGAACCTTTACTACAAATAGACAATGAAAATGTTGAAATCTCCAGTAGAAGTGCCAAATATTTATTAAACAAAACAAAGACTGATTCTTCGTTTGAGCCGACTAATAAGAGTTCAGAAAATTCTGCATTGTCAGCAAATTCCATATCAACGCCTGTCAGCTCAACAAGTAAAATCAATAATACTCCATATATAAGCGGGACGGCACCTTTACATAATCATATGAATACAAACATCTTTGGTATGTATGATGTATCAAAAGATATAGCTACAACTAAAAATTCCATTCTCGTAGAAATAGATGGAAGTAAATCAGGAGGATACAACCCTAGTCCATTGATTTTTACAACTGCAAAAATTCACACTGATAGTAAATCTAAATTAATGGAACCCGTACAAGTTACACCTGTTCCGATCCTTTCTACTATAGAAGGAAATATTGTGAGAACATTTCCTGATAATAGTGAACACCTTATGAGTAGCTTATCAACAAGACCTATTGATTTGAATATAAATAAATGTGGTATATCTGTCATGAGTGAGTCAAATGAAAGTGAAAAAAAATATATTAAAGAATTACAGAAAATTCATTCACTTAAGGAATCTACCAGTTCACACATTAAAAATCAAAACATAAGTAAATTATCAAATAAATCAATTAAGACTGGAAATTTACCAACATCTACTAATTCTGTATACTCTACAACTAAAACTATAACAGATGAAATTTGTATTGATAGTTCCACTATTCTTATGTCCAGTATTGATTCAGCACCAATTACTAATAAAGTAACAAAAGAAACGTCAGAGGAATCTATTAAAGATACACTTTTGGCACAAAATTCAATGACTACAGCCAACAGTATAAATAATGGAATTAGTGGTGAAAATAAGGCCTTAAAACCAAATATGCAATTTCCTCTTGATATACATGTAACAGATAATAAATCTAAAAAATTGAAATCACCGAACGCTTTAAGTGATATGAAAGAAAATGTTACATCAGCTCGTAAATATAGTCCTCTCTGTATTGTTATAGAAAAACATGAACAGATGTCTAAAAGATTGAAATTACTAGAGTCTTCTAATGATGTTGCCAACACATCCAAAGTTTCGTCCAGTGGTAGCAAAAGATTACAACGTCAGAAAAATGCTTCAATAGAAGACATAAATGAGACAGTAACGATTTCCAATACATTAACAAACAAAAGTAATAAATCACAAGAATTGGACAAAAATAATATTATTAAAACTGAAAAAGCGTCATTTAACAAAGGCGATAGTAAAAATGAAGATATTTCACCTAATGAGAAAACGTCAATTTCTTCAAAGTCTACTACCATAGCTGAAACATCAACAGCTGTGTCATCACCGCTGTCAATAGTATCTAAGCCTTTAGTTGGCCCAATCACTAAACAGGAAAAAAATTCTCCTACAGATGTGGAGAAATTGAGACCTTTAACTGGAAGTAGTGTTGAAGATTGTTCTAAGATTTTAAATAAATCATCAAGTGTGATTCCTGTAACCAAAGCTAAAGATGATATTAAACCACTTTCCATAACGACAGAAAAACCGCTAACTAATGTGACAGCATCATCTGTAATGGCAACATTCAGTAAATCGGATTCTCTCAATCTGGTTCCTACATCTAGCAAAGACGATGTATTAGTAAAATATGAATCTTCCGTTGAAACTACAACTCTTCCATCATATATAGTTTCAACGTCTAGAACTAAAATAGGCTCGACATTGACTTTTAATACAATAACAACCACATCAAAATCTTTGACGCAAAAGCCCCTTGATGAAGTCGTTTATACTTCAAATGGAAAGGAAAAAAAATCTACGGCGTCGGAACAAAGTAACAAAACCATGGTAGGTATGCCTTCAAACTTAACTAGGAGTAATAATGGTTCAAAACAAACAAAAACAAAAATTGATTCATCAGTGAAAGATGGTAGAGCTTAACATAAAATGTAACTATTTGCATAGTCTTTAGTTCTATTATTTTATTGTAACCGTCATTTACTATGTATTTAAAATACATAATTCGTATTTTAAGATATTTCTAAGATAAAATTCAATTCTTTTAAAACAACTCAATTACTCTTAAGAAAAGGCTTAGCAATCCTTTAAGCCGCTACTTATTCATAGATTGTTATACGTAGTTGTCTAATAGTATATTAAAACTTGTTTATAAATTAGCCGTTTTGTTATCAAAAAGAAAGAGTATCAGAAGTTGTTTTAGGTATTTTAAATGAATAAGCAGGAATGCTACTGTTGATACCCGCGAACATACGTTTATACATTGGCACTAGAAGCAATAAGAGTCTTTGGAAACTTTCAATCGTAAGACCTTAAATCTGCTGTCGTGTTAATAAATTGAAGTATCAACATATGTAGACACTCATCAATGAAGCAATTTTTTAACCATTCTCACATAAAGTAAAAAATAAATATTTAGTTGCATTGTCTGAAACAAAAATTTGCTTATGTATAGAATAAATGGAGGACTTTGCTCATTTAATAAATGTATGGAATTGAATAGATTGACAGCACGTTTGGGAAATGAATATAGACAAAAATTAAAACAATCGTTTGCTTTTTTATCTTGGTTCTATATTTTTAACCCTTAATAAGGTTTAGTGGTGCTAAGATATAAAGTAATATTTTTCATAGACAATATTATATTTTAAAATTTTTCGATACAATTTAGAGATGAATGATGTTGTCTCATATAAAGTCAATTTACACATATTGTTTAATAAATTTGATAAAATCGATTGATTTCTTTGATTCAAAAGAACCTATTCTGTGCCAAATTGTTTATCAATGAATATAAAGAAATTCAAAATCACAGGGTAGTACAAGATTATACGATGAATCTTCAATATATGACGACTGTAAAGTTTTTTAGAAATAAGAGATTTTTTCTGTAAAATATTATTGTTACAAACATTCGATTTGACTTAATTTTTGTAATGTTTACTTTTGCTAGCCCGGTACATATGTTTTATTAATGAACATTATCGAGAAAACAAAATTTAACTTTAAGCGCTTAATATAAATAAAATTGGTTCCTAGAAGTTCTCTTTCCTATCATGCGATTACAAATTTATATTGGTTACTAAGAACTTAAATTGATCTGAATTAGTTTAATGTTAAAAAAAAGTGTTAAATAACTTAATAAAATAATTTAGAACAACAGATTCAACATTAAACTAAATATCGCTATTTGTCGGTAATAGCATTTGGTTTTCTTTTGAACTTGGCACTCAATCGAGGGCCATATTATGGAATTTGTTATTGTCTTGCTGTTACTTTTGAGAAAGTGGTCGCGAGACATGATAACGTCCGCTTTGAACTTCTTGGCTTTATGATAGTTATTAACAGTTCCTTATCAGAACTATTCTTACCAGTAGAGGTAAATTTGAACCTCACCACAGAACATGAGCATGAAATATCAGAATCGAACGTAAGTCGGTTTTCAAGATTTGACGAGTGAATGAATTCTTACAGAATCGAACTGCAGTTCAATTTAGAGAATATGTCTAACTAAACAAAATTTGGATCCGGTGTTTGTTTGCAAAATTCAATACAATTTAGCAAAAATTATATATCAGAAACCAATGTTGTAAAAAGATGAGATATTATTATATTAATATTATCAACGGTGACGTCCTTTTGAATTCCTCCACATTCTGAAACGGCAATGCCAAGAGAACTTTGTGATTGTTGTAAGTCGAGTTTCTGTCCTAACGGGTATTTACTGAAGCTTGCCTGCCAAGCTTATGATCAAATTCCATGTCAAATTAATTGTTGCTGAACACAATATGTCAGGTAGGCATTTGTTTGGGCAAACCACTCTCCATAAAGATTTTTCATTAAATCGTTTGGCTGATAGTCTACAGGCAAAATAAAATAATGTAATAAACGGTCTACAATAAGTCATATAAAGTGCTTAAGCCTCAGCCACTTTACAAAGATGAAGATAAAATCTAATGAAATGGATCTACTTTAATATGAAACATTTTTAAATTGTACCAGAAAAATTAAATTGAATTATATTATAATAGTGTAGTACCGTGCTCAAAATTTATAAGTAGTTCATACTCTATGTAGGAGTTATTTGTACGTCCGATTTTTGTATTATTAAGTCATGTGTCTTCCTTCCATGTATGTTTCTTTAAACACAACAAACCGTTTAATAAATAAATTATATGTGCCAAGGGTTATTATTTTTTATTAATATTTGTATTTAGAGTACAGGAAATGTGAAGCAAATAATATATAACGCATATAGTATCGTACACAGTCATGTTTTTTATAATCTTATATTATTTAAAGAAATGTCATATAAAAATATTATGTATTTTGTAATTGTTCTTACTTTTATATGCAAGTTAAAGTTTTTCTTTAGAATAAAACACAATGTCTACTAATAATGGCTAATTAGACTGATCCCTTCATGTTTAACTTATAAATTGTACATGTTTAATATTAATTTGAATTTTGATATTTTTCAATTTACTGTAACTTTTATTACTCAAGAATATACTTTTTGTAATCAATATGTGTAACACGTTGTCCAGAACAATAATTTTTTGTATAAATTTATCGTAATATTTAAGATATGCATTTTTTAATACCGTATAAATATTCTATCGATTCTTAGTTACTCAATTTATTTAATTAAACTTATTAGTACAATTTTACCGTATGTTTGAGTTTTGGCTATTGTATTCCTTCTCTTTTACTCTATGTTTCTTATGTTATAAGTAATAAGGTTTAAATTATTTAGTACAATATACTTTTTAATGATTCATTTGTTATTTTCGATCAAATGTCGATTTTCTACGTCATTCATTACTTAATATTTAATTGACGGGGAAGGTGCATAATATTTAAAATATTGTACTCTTATTTTTTTGAGAAAAAGCAAAATCTTATAAATTCAAATAGGTAAAGCTTTAAATATTATTTCATATCTTCAATTAAAGTTATAAAGTTTAAAAAAAAACCGTTAATTTTTTGAACTGTAACATAAACATTCTTATTTTTCTTTGATTTGAGAGAAATTAAGGTTAAAAAAAATGTTCGACTACTAAACACAATCTTATAATACTTAGGTACCGTAAAGTATATTATGGTGTTATGTATAATATTGATTAGGATTAGACATGTCGTTTAGATATTTTACTCAATTTTTAGACTTATAGAATGTAGAAAATATCAAATATCCTATGGTTTTTATTTTTTTAGATGAATTTATTTTGATAACTATCAATATTTTATCTTATAATAATTTTTTACCTAACTTTACTAAATCAATTGCAAAAAATTTTTTTTCTATTAAAGATTCTTACAAGATTAAGGATAAAATTAATTAAATGTGTAGATGAAAGTGGTGTTAGGTGGATTTAAGACCCATTCAAGCGTTTAGTCTCAGTTTGGAATGATCTGTCATCATGTGGTAACTATATGTAACTTACTAAATGCAATGGGTTATTAGGTAGTATCGGATTAGGGGTGGCCTTTGTCAAGAGGAAAGTTGGGCCCCAGGCTCATCCTTGCTACTAAACAGGATAAATTTTATCGCGATATTTTTTTGTAAAAGGGTCACTCTTAATAAAATTACTGTATTATAAAAAAAAAGGTTTAAAGCCTAAATACATAGATATTGTTGTTAAAACTTGATGTATTTTAGAAAATCATTGATTTAATTGATGTTACATAGATGTTTATTGTAAATATAGATATATTCAGTTGAAGTATGGGGTTTGAATGTTATAGAAGGCTGTATTTTTTGGTGATATTTTGGAATCTGAAGGTATCAATCATATCTTTGATAACATTATAAAACATTCGGATATCGAAAGCGAACGTAAAAAAGGTTTAATGATGTGATATATATAAGATATTAGTTTTAGTGTTGTTGTGCTATTATAATAAAATATGTTCAGATGTGGTTAAATTGTGTCATTATTTCTTCTTATTCCAATAGTTTACTATTTCAATATTACGTTTACCCAACTAGCATCGAAATAAATTGCAAAAGAATATCAAGGACACACCGTTGACATCTAATCGTAACTACTGTTAGCTACACGAGCAACATAAATTATTAGCTTTCAATTAAGTCAGTGAACAAGGCTTTTAGCATGGTATGTGACGTCGAACTTTCTTTGAGTGCCTAGTGCCTTGATTTTACCATTTGTGTCGGTTCGGAGCGCGGAGCGCACGTCTGTCGCGAGCGCTCCCTAACAAAGCCTTACTTCCAGCGGTTTGCCGTCATTGTCGCCATAACCCAACCGTGAATTTGTTATCCAAACCGTAACATCATCGTTTACAACTATTTTCATATATTTTTTGTAAAGTGAACCAGTGATAGTAATGTCGAATTGTTACAGTCCAGTGAAAATATGAAACACTGATCAACAATGTTAAGTTACATTTATCTACGTCTTGGAGAAATGTATCCGTTTTGAAATATTAAATCCTGTGTTGGAATTTCAAAGGTTTGTGTCTAGTTGTATTTAGTCATGTAAGAATTTCTATCATATAAAACAGATATGTATATTGTTATCACTGATTTGAAAGGTGATAATAAAAGACAGTTTTATCCTAAGTGATTCCTTCTTTCAGATAAATATATCTTAATATAATATGCTGTCAACTTGTCTAAAAACTTCTGACTTGCTTGAATCTTATCTACTTTAAAATAATTATATTGAACGTTGATACCATAAGGTTGTAAGTTTTTAACCTATTTAAATAAAAGGTAGTATTTGCTTGTAGGGCTTTATTAAACACACGACCGTTTTTATTCTTTCATGGAATATAAACGTAAAGTATGGGATGGAATTATGTGTTTAAGTCGGTAGATATATAAAAAAATATAAATATAATATCTGTTGTAACATGACGGTATTTAAATATCGAAAGGGCTTACACTGTACACCTTAAGCGACGCAAAGGCGATAAATTCAGAACACATTTTAGGTAACAGGTAAACCAACAACATAATAAAAATTACGAGAGATGATCTTTTGTAATAGTGGTACCTAATTATTTATTAAATTATTAATTTACCCTACCCATTTACGAAATTTAGCAGGATCAATTAAAAAAAGCAAATATGAAGTACCTAAACATATAAAAATTATAATTATTATAGTACAATTGAGTATAATAGGTATATATAAATTATGTATACTAACTTAAAATGTTTTTTTCTGTATTATATAAACCATAAACCTAGGTACATATTATATAAATAATAAACCTAGGTAAGTTATTTCGTGAATCAAAATATGCTTTACAACAGAATTACAGTATATGTTCAAATTTATTCGATTGTTTTACTGTTTGGCTGTTAACAACCTGTGGAATGAATTACAAAGAATTGTCAACAACAATTGTTAAAAAAATGTAATCCCCTGAGTTTCGTTCGCTAGTTTTTCTCAGCTATGTGATTTTTCGTTCCGAACAGATGGTAGGTTTTTTTAATAGATTATAAATAGTTTAATGATATTACAAATATTTTTTATTTATCTCATAATTTAAAAACTTTCCAATCTAAATTCTTTAATGTTTATATTAAGGTATAAATGGATTTACGTACATTTATAAAATGTTTTTCTCACGAGATAAATATTAATGATAGAGTGTATTTATTATTTTTATGATTATAATATAATATTATGTAATATTAATTACTTAAAGATTATTATCATCAAAAAAAGGTACATTTTCGATTTTTAAATAGTACGTATTTATAGTCGTGTTCTTCAATATCACCACATTTATTTATTGTGGCATTACCATTGTTGCAATTTGATGCAAGAATCTAGAAAAAGTAGAAAATAAGTGTAATTACAATAATATTATTTAATGAATGTACGTATGAAGCGGTATACCTATGCGAGTTTTATGTAGCATCGTGTGAACAGAAACTTCAACATCTCGCTCGTCAGCTCACTTTCCATCCATTCAAGGCATCTCCAGCTTTTTAAAGCGATTTCTTTCGGCCTTCTTAAGACAGTCACTTGTGTTTAGCTTTCTTGTTGAGTTTTTAAAGTCTTTCACTTGTTTGCAACTTTTTATTAGGGTTTTATATTGAATCCTGCCGATGGAGTAGTTAACAAGAATTGCTATTAATTACAATCTATCTTTTTCGATTTTACAATAAAAGTGTGTGTAAAGTAATTGTGAAATATTAAGAAGATGCGTTTAAATTATTTAAATATAACAGCGGTTACATATATTTGATAATAGATGTCGGAAATAAATTCGTGTTACATTTCCTCACCTTTCTAATAACTTCAGCATTACAACTATTAAAAAATGTAATTGCTTATTTAATAAGTCTTGATTTATTGAGTGCCTTTAATTTTTTTGTTATTATATTTTGTTCGTATTAAATTATAGTAATAACTAGGGCACTGTAAAATATTTTAACGTAAAGTGTGATCACAATCATCAAAAGTTTGTTAACACCTAAGTAGGTTTATTTCGTAAAGGAAGTTAAGAACATTATTTATTGAATAACTGTTCGTAGCGGACGGAAAATGATTTCACATATTTTAGGACGTAATATAATGCAATAATCTTCCTGCGTTTTTTAATTTTCCTGTAGTAGCATTACACAAGTTTGGAGCAAGTTTTTGCTATTGCGGCTTAACAAAAAATACAACTTTTGTTTGCATTTTACCTGATGACTCTTCTCATCATCGTGTTACAAAATTGGGGTTGAAGCGTTACAAAAACTTGATAGAGTTATTTGAATGAAGATTACATTTTACGAGAAAGATAAAAGAAATAATCAACAAAACTATATTTATTTGTGGAGTAAAAAATAAATATTGATCCAGACTTACACTCGCTTTATAGTGCTTCCGGTGAACATTTCCCGTTACTCGGATTAAGGTGCTTAATTGTAGCCGGTCGCATCGAATTGTGTTTTTAAGGTTCCGTATTGAAACTTCAAACACATATAACTTCATCATTTTCATTTTAGTTAACGAAATTTAAAACAAAGTCGATCCTAATATCATTGATTTCGAAATCAATCAATCCACAATTAGTAAGGTATCTCACTTACTTATCTACCTCTAATTTATTAAATGTCTGTATGAAATGTTCCTTTTCAGCATTGAATAATAAGAAATATTTAGCAATTAAGTTAAATAAGGATGACAGAAACAGTCTGTCGACATTCAATGAGTAGGTATATATATATTTTTAAAATATATATAAAAGAAACTAATATTTTTTCATGTTCTATATATTTGGTCACTTCGGGTATTTTATTAGTTAAATAAAAATATATTCAATTCATATTAATATGTGTAATATTTCATACTCATATATAATTTTTAACCATAAACAATACCAAATACACCAAATATTGCATAGTTCTATTATAGAAAAGCTATAAGTGTTAAGATTCAAGTTATTTGATTATTCAGTTATGTAATGCGGTTGAGTCACATTGTTGAAGCGAGTTGCAATATATCCAGGTGGCGGTTTGGGGAGTTGCGCTCGGTATCTATGAATAGCATCTCAGGCTCGCGGGGCTCAGCCTCAGAGGTCGGACGCGGTTAATTGGCGACGAGTTGCTGAGGCCGGTTTGTCCGCCGATTATTTTGCGGCGTTTCTAATATATACTCGCCTTACTTTTATACTTTACTCTTACGTACGTTTGCTTATATCATCTTAAAATTCCTAAAATTACTGTTAAACAAAAATATAATATTCGAATAAACGAATTTAAACCATTTTTTTAATAGTATAGAACATAATAGGTTTTGAAATGAAGGGGAGTTTAAGTTAAGGAATCGGCTTTCATGGTTTTAACCGGAAATAATGAATCCCCACAAAAGCATAGGGAGGCGTTTCCTAAAAGTATTTGTTTTGTTGTTACCTAGCAGTATTGATCGTTCTAGGTGACATCAAAATGTTAGCTTAAAAAGTAATAACAGTGAATGATTTGAATATGTACTTTCAATCTAAAAGAAATATCGTCGATTTGTATATTTTGACTTTATCGCAATCGAAGTTTTCGAGGCAAACATAGTTGTTTATCGTATGTATGACCTTGTGCTAAGGGTTAGAGTTTTAGCCGATTAGTGGTGACTAACCGAGGCCATTGCTCTTTACTAGACTGAGAGAAAAAACGGGGAACAGTTGTTGTCGACGGGGGCGAGAGGGGGATTCACGGTTGAGCGGCCCCGCCACCTGCGCGCTTGCTCGCCGACCCGCCTATGAATTGCTACAATATCGCACTAACTACCAAATGCTTATTATCAGGTCTTGCTTTTACTAATCTTTCATTTACTGATTTAACAAAATAGTAAATTATTTGATATGCAAAAGTTTATATAATAACAAATAATAACTAGGAGAAAACAACCACGTAATTAAACAAACAAAACAAAAAAATAACACTTTCACTTGCATTTCTTCAGATTACTTAGTAAATGAGGTCTGTTTATGTATATTATATATTGGATGTTAAACTACTTCATTATTGTTTTAAAATTAAATAAATAACATAAAATATTTTTTATTTATGTTACCATAATTAATTAAAGTATTTTTGAGATGCTTTCAAGTATTGGTGACCCAGAAAGAAACGAATAGCGACCGCTTTAATCGTCTTACAAATGGTAAGGCCAATCCTACAAATAGGAATGTATGTTAACTAACAGCTTATTACCATAATAGTGAACGCTATTTGATAGTTTAAGTAGCGAGCAAAACATATAAAATGCAAATTTTGTTTTTCTTTAAAAATTGCTTGTTTGATGAAAAAATATATAAATAGGCGTGATGTGAATCCACTCGTTTGCATTTTATTATTTTAATACAAATATTTGCCTAAGAACGTCAAACTTATAACACAGTTTAATTATGTCTAATTAAATAATTAATAAAAATATTTTATGTTAAAAATTGATTTGATTTGATTTATTATCTTTTAAAAAAATATATTATACATCTTTAAATTGCAACCGCACATCATGGGTTGCATTCAATCTAATATAAACTAATGTTACGACTAAATTACTGGCTTTATTATTACCAATCTTTTCCAAAATCATTGAAATATTAAAATTTTACCATATTTGCATACAAACAAAGCTCTTTTTTCATTAACGATACACAATCACATTCAATAAAATAATACAGATCTTCATTCGGATTTTAATTTCAAAAACCTACATATGTTGCTCCGGATGATCTGTCAGAAACTCCTAATTCATGTCCATTTCTATTGATTCCAAACAAATTTGGATATTGTCATAACTTAAGCGTCCTAGTCATTTATAAGTTCCAGAGTATCGGCGAATGAGTGATCATAAAAGTAATAAATTGCAATGCATTGTTCCGCAGCGTTTGTCGATTTCCGTGTAGAATGTTACGCAGATCAAATATTGTGTCAAGTGCAATGTTGTAGGAGTCTATCTAAGCTTTCACTTTCACGATTTTGTCATACACTCGGACTCATAAATCATTGTACGCACGTGAACTTGCTTAATGATCTTTGAAATCAATATCTGTATCGTTATTAATACCGGTAAGAACCTTAACAAACAATGTGGAACTATAGTTTATTACGCTTGAATGCGCATTTTCTTTTATATATAAAGATACATTTGTGTTGTTTATTTATGATACGGAAATAAATAAATAATTTAAAAAAATTAGTTCCGTTTTCAACTAAGTTAAGTTGTCGATTTCTTTTCACGATGTTCTAAATTAATACGTTGTTTGAATTATCATGGTGTCAATGAATGTGACGAATATAGAGAAGCGAGTTATAGCTGGGAGGCTGCGCAGACGCAGGGTGGGGTCATTGTACCGCTCAGAGAAGCTGCACTCTTGCTCTCCCCCCTTGATCTCCACCCCCGCTATCCGTGACCTGGCTAATGCACTAGTAACAATATATTTGCAAATTTGATAAAGTAATATAAAATAATCTAATTAAATTATTCGACTAGGCGTTGAAATCTTTTGTATGAAACTATAGGTTATCATAACATCCATAACTTAGTATTAAAAATAACAATAACAACCTCGTAATAATAATAACTACTGCGAGGTTGTTATTTCATGTAAAATAAATAATAATATAAATATTGTTACATTAAAGTATTATAATTTTTGTTAGTCTAATACGAGCCGTTATTTTGTGCTTTGGTATGTGTATATTATGAACAATTTATATTTATATAATTAGACAGGGCTCTATAGGTCACCACATGTCTAGTCCTAAAATAGAGCTCATGAAATCGTTGTCAGAGGTCTTTTAATTTATAATTATAAGAACCTTATCAGAATTCTTTGGACGAGATAAACTATGTAAGCCAAAATTGTCCATCTCCTTTCCACACAAGCAAGTGATCGTCTCTCGTAAAGGAAGCAGAGTCAAATGGTACACATATTAATCTCTGGTTCTAAAATATATAGCTGTACCCTTTTTAGTCGAAAAATTGGATGCTTGGAGATACAGTGTAAAAACTCGGTAACTCGGTAAAATAAGCATGAATCTCAGCCTTATTTCAGTTCCTGGTCATGGGAACCTTGTTTATTTTTTCCTTGAAAATCGAAATATTTACTACCATCCAACACGGTCACTATTATTACATATTATTAATACGATAGTTATTTTTAAATTGTATACTTGACCTATATATTTAATTAAGATTTTAATGTAAATAATTATTGTATACATTTCAAATTAATTTCATAAAATTTGATTATGAAAAAATCTAATCATTGTAAACGTATAATTAAAACAAATTTGGAAATAAATAATGTTTTCTACAGATTGGTTCCAAAGAAAACAGAAAATTAAGGGAAAATTAAAACAATATATATCTAATGATTTTAATATAATCGATACTGCATAAATTGAGAATTACTTTTGATGGTGGACGAAACTCCGAATAGGGAGACAACACTGCAACACACGTTTTTAAAAAGTTAGCTTTTTTATATAATAATGCTAACTTTGGCCACCTGATGGTAATGGTAGTCACCACTGCCTATAAACATTGGTACTCAAATCAAATCAAAATATACTTTTGAATCGTAATTGAACAAACTATATTAAGAGAAGTTACCACCGGTTCGGAATGTAGATTCTACCTAGAAGAACCGGCAAGAAACTCAGTAGTTACTTTTATCCAACATTTAAAATACAAAGTTATGTCAGTTTAATAAATGAGGACTCCACTGAAATTTAGAATCCAATGCTTTTGCACCGTTCACATCATCATAGCCATTTTTTTTCCTGTCGACCTTAAAAATAAGTGAAGTAACGTTAGCAAATAACACTATATCACAAATACCTTTAGCATTGAAAGGAAGATCATTTATATATACTAGAAATAGAAACGGACTCAAAATTGATCCTTGTCAAAGACCCATTTGTAACGTAGATTTAGAAGACTTTCTGCCATTAATGAAAACTTGCTGGACTCTTTGACTTAAATATGAGGCAATGAGATCAAGAGCTTTACCTTTAATACCGCAGTATTTGACCTTATAAAGAAGCGTTTCGTATTCTACACAATCAAATGCTTTAGACTAATCACAGAATACTCCAATAGCATTTTGTGATTTTTATTTTAAGAAATATTCATCATTCCTCATATCACCAATGCGCCACCAACATTGGAAGCTAAGATGTTATGTCCCGTGTGACTGTAATTATACTGACCTAACCACAAAGTGAAATATATTATTATTTCATTAGCCATTCTGTCGGCCTACCTATATAAAAAAAAATCCCCGTGTCTTGGGGTAATAGTTTTTTATACTTTATTTCTAACAAAAATAAAACATTTTTGCAGCTATGTAAACTTCAAAATTCGTAGATTATAATAACAAATCAATCGATGACTTAGATAAAATGTAGCACATTTAATATTCTATCAAAAAGGAACTTATTTGTACCAAAATAGTAAAATAATTGTTGAAAACGATATTCCCGTGCTGGGTAATACTCTACCAACAATCAACCTTAAAAGATTTTTTAAATTTATTTCACCTTGGTGTTTCAGTGCAATTTTGTGAATATTGTAAATATTGTGAACTTTGAGATAGAAAGACATTGGACACGTATAGGTCTACTAAAACATAAACTCAATAAAACATTTGAACTCGCAATTTTCATTAAATCCTATTCACGTGTTATCTGCGCCATATCGATTCAGATATGAACATCCACTTTTTACATTTTCTTTCATTTATGTTTTATTAAATTGAAATACCAATTTAATTATAAATTCAATAGATAACAATTATTATGTTTTTTATATGTATTATTAACTAAATTCAGATTTGATGGATAGTTTAGAAGGAATACTTAAAATCGTGACCTTCGCGTTAATGCCAGATGAAAAGGGCATGCGCCGGCCTAGAAAATAGAGTATACGAATGTTGTTACTTAGAACGTTTTTCTTGAGATGCACAGAAACACAATAGGCGTTTAAAATCATCATTGAAGACCTTTGCGCAAGAATGATTAGATATAACTACATAATATGTACCAAGATTAATATCAGTTGAAGTGAAGATAGAGCTAAGAAGCGGATTTTGGCAATTGTTTCGACTTATGGATAAATAATATTATTGAAAGATATTGCGTTATTAATTTATCATTCACTAAAGAAAATTATAACCTCCATCAACACTAATTATTATTTAAACCGTCATTATTATTATTTCTTTCTAATTTTGCAAAAAAATAAGCAGTAGTAATAAATATTTTATTCTTGATGAATTTTGCCATAATAGGCCATACTCGACTAAACTCGAGATGTAGCTAAATCACATATTATTTATTATTTCATATGCATTGTCTATTTTCTCTGCTTACTACTGTCAAAACTTTTTGAAAGCCCTTATAACCCTATAAACACTTAGAGGTACGTGCTTATTATCATGAGGGGCCATTTGGCATAGACTTAGACCTTATCATAGGCATAAAGGTAGACAATTACTGCTTTAGTTAGTTGGACATATTCCTAATAGCTTGGAGCTTGAAGAGGTTACGAGATCGTTCCAACAAAACGCAACCAAAGGTCGTAAACTAGTCATTAGACATACGAGCCATTAAAATAAATCATATCACAAAGGTATGCCAAAAGAAATATAGACTCCTTCAGGGCCAAACTACTAGCCCAAATTCCATGAAATTTAGTATTAGACAAGCTTGAATCCCAAGGTCTTCCTTGGGCTTAAGTATACGTACTTACATATATATACTACTTTTTATATATAAAACCTGACAACAACTAGTATTTAATATTTATATTCAATTATATACATAGAATTCCATGATATTATGCTTTTAACATATATAATAAGATACATTATATACATTTGTATGTATTTTCCATCTCTTATCATCGCTCTGTAAAATACTGCATATACCTAGATGTAAACGAACTTCAAATTATTTTTACTTCGGGGCTATAAATGTTATACTCCGAACTACGATCCAAGTACCAGAATCAGTAGAAACTAACGACACGGTGGCGGATAATCCATCTCTAGACATTTTCACGCCTAAATTGTACTGGTTTAAAAAAGTCATTGAAGTATTTTTTACTGAATAAGAATATAGTTTATTCTTTTGTGACTATCACAATCGTTCTTTATTTTTTTAACTATTAATGCATAATTAATTCTAATATTACTACTATGTGTCTACTTACGCTGTCCGTGCACGCAATGTGAAACATTGTGGTCTAGCTTTATTTTTGTATAATTATTTATTGTACGTAAATAATAATGTATTTTACTGACTGTAAATGTGTGTGCCCAATAAATAAATAAATTTGATTAATATTCACCCTATACAATTGGTAGAGAATGCGTTTAACTTTGGGACCGCAATTATTAAAATGAAAAATAAATAAACTCCTGTGTTAAATAATTATATAACATATTAAATAAATAAATAAAATAAATTGTCATGGATAGATAAAGCCATAAGAGTTTTGCATATCTATGGCTTCTTATTAGAGGTTAATACCGGATCTATTTTGACTGAATATTGTGAAACAATTACAGTATATTTTATTCATAGTTATAATTATGTATATATCACATAACTCTATAACATTACTCAAATAAGTAGGTACATATTCTTTTATCAATTTCAGTTATCAACATGCATTCGAAATCATTACAACATTGCCCTTTAAACATGTCCGGTTATAACTCTTTTTTGTTTATAAACCAATGGCGATTGTTATGATTATTTTATATATATATATTTTGATTCTAATTCAGTCTAACCCGAGATGGTTTTATCTCAATTTTATTGGTATTGGACATTGTTAATTTGGGGAGTGCATTCAGGTAACAATTGATAGTCAAATTCATATCTTTAGTCGTTTTTATAGTATTTTACTAGTTATGCTAATGTCTAACAGCAATACTTTGTTTTGCAATACGGCAATAATTTGAATTGCTATATTATAATTCGAATAGTGAGTGAGTGCATTTACAGGCAAAACGATTCATGGTGTAAAAAGTGGTTTATATTTTTTATAGTCTCTGTGCAAATATGAATTCACCACAAAGTGACCAGTTTGCTCGACTGCTATAGATATACATTATTAATCGCAGGGAATTTATTGTTGGCATAAATAAAGTTGGCATTTCTTTTGTTTTGGATTTTTAACATAATTCATTGTTATTAAAATTAAATGTTCAATTTCAATTTGGATCCAACGGTATAATTAGTTACTTAACGTTTATGCTTTCAGTACGGCAATGTACGCGATGTCAACGACGTCAACAACGACGTCAGGTTCGCGCGCTGACCTGACGGCTACCACGGTGGAGCGACGGGTACGCGTAGTCCGCCTCCTGCGACCGCGCAAGGCTGCACCTGCTTTCGGCTTTTCCCTTCGAGGCGGGCGAGAATACGCCACAGGTTTCTTCATCTCGAAAGTTGAGCTCAACTCCGAGGCTCATCTTCAAGGATTAAAGGTATTTTATTTTATGTTTATTGTACATAATACATTGCCTTAAGGATTATGTTCGAAAACTCTCACTTAAAGTAAAAATAATAAGTTTTTAATTAAGTGTAGAATGTTTGAGGGCTGTTACAGAATAGGAGATATAATATAAGATATTTATATTAATTATGACATTTTAACATACATAAATTGGTAAAACAAGAACAAAGCGACTGTTTCAGTGGTAATGAAGTACGCTTACATAGTTTCATAATGACTATTGCCTAATGGGTACTTGGTGGCAGTTTTAGCACATTGTGTTCGTGTTTTTACTACAAGGTACAAATTTTTTGCTTTGCCTATGCGCGATTGTGCATTATTTATTGTCTACCAATTCGTGCGATTTGTTTTCATTATGTAACTTGACGGGTTAGCTTTTTGTGCTTTCCGTATATACAATTTATTTTTGTTTAATGCTTACATGCTATAAAATATTATAAGTAATAGAATTCATTGAAATAATTACATTTCTTAAAACGTCACCGTTTTATAGTGACATGCTAACATGTGATGATATTCATTGCGCAGTAGGTATCCCACGAGCATGGTGTGTCCCATCGTTTGATATAATATGTGAAAACCTCACACAATTAACTCTGGTCTGTTCGGTGCCTGCTTCATAATTACTTGCGTCCGAGGTTGAATTGTCGCAAGAAGCATTCCATTCTTTCGAGTGCTCACGTAACAACCGCTCATGCTTTTAATACATTCTTAGGCGTTCTGGGAACTAAGAATATAACTTTATTTGAATGCTTGGAGTAGAATCATGTATTTTTGAAGATGGTATAAACATTTATAATATAAAAATACTGTTTCCTTGTGTATGGCAGAATTCGGTCTATAATTTGTTCAAAAGATCGCTTTTATTTGTGATTAACTAGCTTTATGGTCACTTTTATGTTTTATTTTAATAGTTTCGTACTTATTCTACATATACATTCTTTTTTATAGTAACTTAAAAGATTGATCTGAATTTCGAAGGTGATATTTTTTTACTTTGTCGTCTTTTGATTTAGAAATGCTTAAAATTACGTAGTTTCGTATTTTGTGATAAACAGTAATTTATGTTAATTAGATTTTTTATGTGAAACTGGAACAGACGAACAAAAAAAAAATATTTATATCAGCAAAACGATGTAAGAATGCGTTATCTAATAAAATGTTGTAGTTTAGAGACATATAAGCATTGTATTTTAATAACGTGAAATTTCTCACAATTACTTCCTTAATAAACTAAACTTACGAAACCTCATAAAAATATTTATTTCCGTTTCTTTAGCAAAACAATAAGGCGTTCTGATGCCCATGCCGAAATCTGGGAATAACTGACTATTAATTGTCCTATAATATTTTTTCTAAAGTTTTATGAAAGTGAAAAGAAAAATACCTTTAAGTATTAAATAAAAATAATGCCTACGGTATAATACACTTACTATTTAAACTACGGTTTATAACTAACAAGTGATAATTTAAAGTATAAATAAGGTTTTATTTTAAAATAGTTTACTTTATATAAATATAAGCTTGTGAAAATATTGTATTTCGGAGGTTTCAGTGCGTGAGTCATTCAATTACCTGCTCTGGTCAGTAAATTACTTTCTACCACTAGCGTGCGCGTGCGCCTCTTGTAGTAAACTCATCTTGTGTAACGCTTGCTAAAATAGAAAAGCTATCATACTTCATTCAACATTCAGCCATTTTCTCTTTAGTCGGATAATGAAACCTTATCTTATAAACGTAAGAAATATAGGCGAAACAATGATTTATTCGTCTACATTGTAAAAAACTAAAGCACTAATTCTTGCCACAATATTACATACTCAAACGAAAATATCATATTTTATGCCGTACACATTTTGTAACGTCTTTATTTTAATTTACCTTTTATGCCGAAATTTGAATAATGCTATCAAAATTATATATTTTCACACTTCCAACTGCAAATACTGAGGTGAGTCAGAGTATTCTTTATACTGTATAAAATTTCATCAGATCTACTAAAACTGACACTCAATATATGTTTAACATAAATATATGTAAAATATGGCAAGTAATACTGAGTTTATACTCCGTGAAATCTATCCACACTTGAAAATCTAAGACAACACTATCCACACTTGTTTGAAGTGTGCGTAGCCGTTATGATGCGGCGCTAATACTGTAAACCGCGTATATTACATGATTTATGTATTAATCAAATCATATGAATTTTAATTTTTATGGAACATACATATAAAAATGCGATTCAACGGGGAAATTAAGTATTCAACGCAGTTATGATTTGAATACTTGTTTAAGACCATAAAAAGATATTTTAAATATTAATCCAATAATAAATATATTTTTTTTATAAATTATTAAGAGATATTATTGATAATGGTTTGCGGTTATTAAAAAATACGGTTATTAATAAATTATATACTCGACAAAAATTTACAGCTATAATTATATTTCTTTCTATTTATTTTTGTTTTTTTTTAAGTCAGATGTATGTTTTGTCAACATTTGCCAAAAGTATGCGAAATGGCAAGTTTCTCTTTACAATATTAATAAGAGTCGGTACAAACAATATTTATACGTGTAGCTACATAGGCACTAAATACAATCTATGATATTTTGGAAGTTTTAAGTTATGTTGACTTGTATTTTTTAATCAGTTGGTCATTTTTCGTGTATCCCCGAGAAGAAAATCAATAAATAAATGAAATACTAATGAAATAATAATGATCTTGTTATAATATTGTTTATGTATTAAGTATTATTAATTTTCATCGAGCACTATTGTGAGTATACATTGTTGATCTATTTAAAAATAATGCTTTTACTGTAATCGCCTATAAGTTATTTTTTCAAATAGTTTTGAGTTAATTATTGAATACCATATGAACGAATTTTAGTGTGTTTTATAATTATAATACCAGGGCTTATTGAGTACCTACCCGATTTTACTGTCCATTGCAAATATAATTCGCATTTACAATCGAGTAAGACTAATAAACAATAACTTATATTTAAAATCTTTAAGAATCTATAACATAATATTAAATAAACAGTGGCATGATAAGGAGTTCGTAAACTAGAGATATTGTAGATTGCTAACGGAATAATCAATTTCATAGGCCAGTTAAAAATTATACTTCGGATTGGACGTGTAAATAAAATAATAACTCTAACGGCTTCGGGAGCTTGCAAATGAACGGAATATCTATTCCATATCCTCCATATTTTATATTTTAAATCCTTATATATTCTTTGTAATAATAAAATTATAGAGGCTTAAAACGACGTTACTCTTAACATATATTTTTTTAATATGTATAATAATCTTTTACTTATAGATCCAGCTATTCTTTAACGTAACTTTGTTATTACAGTAGGTATAAGTAGAGCAAACAATAAAACCAGACGTTATCACAAGTTGAGTCATCGATATAATTTGCAAAACACTTTTAAAAATGGTTTGCTTGTGTAAATTACCGAGCACCATATTATTGGATTATAAAAACCGCAGTATATTTATAAATCTAAATTTAAAGGTAAGATTATAGAACAAAGTAAAGCAGTGGTTTATATGGAGCAGGCATTAATTACCATCTTTCATTATTAAGATTAAGATTGACATTAGATTTTGTAACTTGAAATTGATTTTAAAGAATTTATAATCTTCATGAGTGAAAAATGCTTCCAATAGGAAATCATATATTTGCATAGTATTTAAATAATATGCTATATCATTCGCAACGTTTTACTAATTTAATATGTTTAGTCTTTTCTGATCATCTGTTTTTTTTAATAATTATTTTATTATAAGAATGCTACTTTATTCAGAAGTTTTGATATAAGAAGACAGTTATAGTCATGTACCAATTTTAAATTTATAAAATACCCTACTTAACTTTTACAAATAACTAATCAAAATCAAGAACTTAAAAGTGATATAAGATTTTAAATTAACATGGTTATTTTTATTACTACAAGTATTTAAAACGGGATATTTAGCATGTTTTTTTTTAAAGTGATAATTATACATTTTAATGGAGCTCTTAAAATAATTCAAGATTTGGAACTTCAAAATAAATTATAACATTGTTACGTTTCAAAGTATAAAACATGTCCAACAAAATTAAAAAAAAATATGTTTAATTCCACAAATTTTCGTTTCTGTAATTCAAAATGATTCAATACCTTATTTGTTTGTGAATACCTAATTATTAATTTAATAAGTTAATTTGCTAAATGAAACGGAAGGACGCCAGAAAGTCTAGGAGCAAATGTGTCCAAAAAAAGGTGGTACGAAAGTCCGAAGGAAAGTTGTCCAATATGTGGGGCATAAGGCGTACCGTCCGGCTTCTTTGCGAGAACGTAAAGAAAGTGGTGCTTTCGTCACAGCGCGACGTGGCTGACATCAGTGCCGATTGCGTGCGTGACGTCACTCATTCAATAGCACCGACACCGACGTACTTACGCAACTTAGACCGACATTCATATTATATAGTATAATACCATAACTTCAATAATCAATTTGATATTTTTTTTACGATCTTTCTTAACAAAAAATGTTTTGTTTTTTTAATTTTCCTTGTAACATTTAAATTCCTTTAAACTAGATTATACCTATACATTTTCCTTAACAAAATGTAAACAATACAATCAAGCTGTTAGATTAGTTTTTCATTATATTGAATAATGATTATCAGCATTGAGTTCTTAGTCTTGTTCAGTCCCCTGGTATAGGCTCTTCTCAACATAGCCTTCTGGCGTACTGTCAAATATTACATTTACTCGAAATCGAACAAATCAAAAATAAAAAGCAGAAAAAAATACTAGTTTTCACTCAAATGCCACACATTTGAGTATATAGTTATATGATACTATACTTTTATTTGAAATGAAAATCAAAATACTTATCGTGTAGGCACCTATAAAAGTTTTGAGAACTAATGCTTTATTAATGTCAATTTTATAATTTTTTTTATGTCCAAAAATCTCGAATTATTTACGATTTTGATTTTTGACCTTCCTTTAAAAACGTATATAATTTTTAACGATAAAATAAATTAATGTTATGCTATTAATTTACAGGTTGGCGATCAAGTAGTAAGCGTTAATGGTTACCGAGTGGACGACGCGGTCCACGCAGAGCTGGTCCATTACATCACCTCACAGTCTAGGCTAAAGATCAAAGTTAGGCGTAAGTTATATTCGTGACCTTTCCTTCCATTTAAAAACGTTATTATGAGTATGGTTTAGATTTAATCTTTAAATTGTTATATCAAACAAATAATTCATCAAATATTATCTTCACGCTGCTATATTTGTAACGTTGAACTTTTTATACTGATAGCTTTCGAAATATGGAATGTATGAATGAACATTCAAAATCGACACACTTCATACGTGCGCCTCTCTGTGTTTATTATTCAATTAATCATCCTCGATTTAATCTTTGCCGAAAAATATACGCATAATTTATGGCGCCATAACGGCGGATTGTGTTAACTATACAACAGTGTTTAATCAGCATTAGTACCGAAGAGCGTATTATCACTTTTTATGAATTTGAATTAGTATGCTTAACATTCATCCAAAAACAATCACTTAAAAAATAATCTCTGTATAAGAGCATAGGGCTACTTTACTCTTAACGTGGTGGCCCTACCACCATTGAGCAAGCTCACAATATTTATAGACATTACTGGTACCTTAAAATCTCTTTTAAAAATTATACTTTATAGATTCTACAAAATGTAATTCAAAAATAATCAATGAATTATAGTTATATAACAATTCATTGGTATAAATTAGATTGTAGTTAATATAAAGAATGTATCACGCTTTACAATAATAATGGTCCCCCACTGGGAGGGATCAGCAACGGTTCAGATTTGAGCATATGCAATGCTGCGAATGAGAAAGTTAATGAGAAGAATTGCAGTGTGCATCCTGTAATGTTACAATTTGTAACAATACGTCAGTGATATTGAAGAATTCAATATTACAGTGTAAACCAACTGACACTACTGCAGGCGCTTACTCAAAATCTTCTCTTAAATTGTTAAATTTCAAACGATTGCTGCCGGTGAGAGAGTACAGTGTAACCAGACACAGAAATTGAGATATAATGTACAAAACAGTTTTTTAAATACGCAAGTCTAAGTTTTCAAGCAATATCATGTCAGTTTGTTTTATTTATTTATGCTTTATTGCACCAATACATAAGGATTAACATTTACAAAAATTTGCATGAATGCAACAGGTGGTTTTTATAAATAAAATCAATTGTAATGGATATTTTATTTCAGATGTGGGGATGGTTCCTGTTAAAGAGTAAGTTTTTTTTTTAATTTTATTTATTTATCAGCATTACCATTTAAAAAAACAAGCAGTTTGATAAAATGATCATCTGTATACTTAATTCATCTAGGTGTAATAACTCATTCTAGAAGTATCCGTACTAGAAATATCTAGTACCCGTAGATCCCGATGAATAGAGAATAGTTATTAAAATTCGTAAAACGATTATTGCCATTATTGTTATTTTAACAAGGTCTCATATTTTTTAAAAGTTTCTGTATAAGTTAAAAAAAATGCTTTAAATTTTCTTTCAGAAAAGATCAAGAATCTTTGTCTTGGCAGTTCGTATCAGAGCGGGCGTCTCTCGCTTCGGACGTATCCTCTTCACCAACATTGTGTCACAACACTGAACACTTGGCGGATTTGCGACTGTCAATATTAGTGCCACCACGAGCTAAGCTTGGTTGCGGGTAATCAAAACTATAAACACTAAATAATATTAATAGATTTAAAGTTTTAACGTCGGTTAGATGTAAATATTTTTATTAATATTTTCATAAATCAGGGTATGATGATGAATCTTTTGAAAATACGACGAATGTCATAATGTCATAATAATGATTTCTTCGAACATCAACAAAAATGACTTTTTTAATTTTTTCGGATTTTATGAATTTATTTTCTGGGTTAAAATATATTTTATGTCATATAGGAAGGCGGGACTGGTAAATAAACCACCTGATGGAAAGTGGTCATCACTGCCCATAGACATTAATCACTCCTCATATTACCAATGCCCCACCAACATTGGGAACTAAGATGTTATGTCAATTGTGTCTGCGTTACCTGACTCACTCACCTTATCAATTGAAACACAAAAAAACTATGCTATTTGACGGTAGAATATTTGATAAGGGGGTGGTACCTACCCAGACAGCTTACACAAAGATTACACATGGTGGGCTCATTAAGTGAATTGCCCTTATGAAAGTTTAAAATATATATTTGTTTTATTTTTATAACCTCTATTGTTGTATATTACATGTTCAAACTATTTTTGTTGCAGTATTTGTAAAGGTCCTGATTGGAAACCGGGAATTTTTGTACAGTTCGTAAGAGAAGGTGGCATTGCGCGAGAAGCTGGCTTAAGACCGGGTGATCAAATCTTATCGTGCAACGGCCACGACTTTGCTAATATATCTTTTAATGAGGTGATTATTTTATCTTCGTAAATAATGATTCATTGTTGTTAGCGATTTCAATTTCGTCGAAAATCAAAGATACGATTCCAATAAAATATTGTTCATTTTATAAAACATTATTAAAATAATTATTAGTTAATATGATTTAATTAAGATATAATCAAATATAAAAAAAAGTCGGTGCAAGTACTGTTACTGTTAGATTAGATATTTTATTTACTAATAATTTATTTACATTTATTTGCATTTCATTTATCCTTTTACAATTTTTACAACTTCATCAGGCCATATCAGCGATGAAAGCGAGCGGTAGACTCGAGCTCGTCATTCGAGAGGGCACTGGAGCCGAGTTAGTGTCACCTGAGAGCTCTGGTTACAATAGCTCTGCATCTTCAGCTGCGGGCGAGCGTAGTCCGGCGCCAGCCGCACCCGTCATACCCCTCGCACCCCCGGCCGCTTTGCGACGACGACTCGCAAGCGTAGCTGAAGAAGCCGCAGATAGAGCGGACAGGTTTTAGTTATCACTATTTATTAACTCTATGTATTATATATTTAATTATTATACTAAAAATATGCCACTGCTTGGTCAAGAAAACCGCTCAGATTTTAGGAGCTAATTTCACCACGCTGCTTCATTGGTGGCTCCGTTCCATTGATGGAGCTCCGTTGCTGCTGGATTGGTGGATTCACATGCGGTAGATTTTTATCCAATACAAACAGGTTTCCTCGCGAAGTTTTTGTCACTACTGAGAACGAAATGAATAATAATTAAATAAAGCGTATGAAAGTCTACTTTCTTGCCTGGGTCCCATAATCTTCGATTAAGATTCCGGTAGTTCATCCACTAAGCTATTTTCGTAATTAAGGCTATTTACATTTATTTCTATCAAACACTCATACGATAAAGCATAAGGTATGCTTTATCGTATGAGTGTTTGATAGAAATTAACTATATTTGGTTTTAAAGAATGAGTTTTGGAGTTGGCAACACATATTACGTTTATTACAAATATCTATCGATACTATAAAATAATAATATGATTATCAATAAATTATCACAATCAATCAATGATGTTAATAGTATATAACATAATATGTAATAAATAATGGATTTTTACTTGTTTTTTTTTTTTACATATATAATGAATCTGTATTCTGTATGTATTTTAGGTTGACGATGAATAGAATAAAACGAAGAACATGGGACAGCTTAGACTTCGATTGGAAGAACAAAGACATTCATAATTTTGACGCACCTTCTGACATAGAGCCTGATTATGATTGTCCCAGCATACCAAATAATCCCCACACGTACGAAAGTAAGTCTCATATCAAAAGTAAAACTATAACGGAATATGAACCTACGAAAGTAACGAGCCCATTAAATAGAACAATAATAAATTTAACCGAAGATGGCGCTACAATACAATGTAGTTACGATAACAACACAACTAGGAAGAATATGTTTCCAACGACTCAAACAATTAGAGAAAAAGAGAAGAAAACTATTGTAGTAGAAGTTCATCACATGAATACAACGACTTGTGCTAAGACACATTGTAATTTTCCCCCACCTTTTGTAAAAGAAATTGATGCAGACTCTACCAGTATAGCTAGTTCAGCCACATTATCAAGTGCCATTGCTGAAGAGATACAGAGAAGAAAATTGGTTTGTAAAGGTTTCTTTATATTATTTAAGATACGGATCTTTCAAGTAATATTATCTTTATCTTCAAATGGTTTGTATTATTAGGCATTGATACGTACAACAATTGTGCAATCAAAAATACACTACTATTTGAGAAAATACACTATTACAAACAGGGTTGTTTTTGATGTAGCCAAGCCAAAAACTCAGGGGAGGTTCAAGATCGATTATATAAGACTAAGAAATAAGGAAAGCGTGAATAAACGCAACAATTTAACAACTCCTCCTCCTCCTTATTATTTTTTACATGTTTGTTTGTTACTTGTATGCCACTTTTGGCAAGTAGTAATTAATAGATGTAAAATCCAAACTATTAATTTGTTTTAATGTTTTCCAACTTGGCTACGTGTATAATAACACTGTTTTTTTAAAGTTCAATTTTATTAAATTTTTTTAAATAACATACCGTGCACTTAGTACTTGGAAATATTTTTTGGATGTAGAACAAGAAAACAACTCCAGAAAAGGAAATTAATCCAATACCAGTCAAGAAACCCAACATTCCAAAGGCTATAGATAATGACCAAAAAAAGCATCACGACGCATTAATGGACGAATTTAAGAAGGTTCACCGAAAAATGTTTGCGAATCAAGATACGGTGAACGGTGATCTAAATAAAGAAAATCAGATGGACTGTTTGGTAAGTAACATGTAATATTTAGTGTTTCTAAAATCGATGTTATTCTAGTGGTTAGCTTATAGGGCTGCAGTTCGAGCGGTCTCGGAATTAAATCCTGAGTCAGTCCAATAAATTCGGTCAAGAATCTCTCAATAAAAGCCTGCAGGTTAGAAAGTATTTAAGTTTCAGTACTGTGGCCTGAGAAGCGCGTTAATAATCAGTTAATCCTGCCCTTAATATCTCTCCGGTCGTGTCGCATAGCCGTAACGTTAAACAAAGCAATTGTTTTTGCACAACCACCATAATGCCTCATCTATGTATAGATGCTTTGAAAATAGCCACTTTAGCCTGTTGTTTTATAGATAGATAGGTATTATTGTCTATTAAAATTGAAGAAATAAAGTATATTTAATCTAATAGAATTAGATTTATACTTATTATATTTTACCACAAGGTTCTGATTTTTCCACGTACATCGTGTTGCTATTAGAGAACAATGAAGTTTCCTGTATGAAATGAGTTTGACAACAATTACCGTAAGTGCGTAACAGACATTGCTATTGTGCCTCAGTTAATCAATTTAGACTTCAAAACACAAACAAAGTTTTTTCTCAACATTTTAAATTAAAACTAAAGAGTAAAAATAAATATGGTTTTTAATGTAAATTATTACATCAGTCGTTTGTGGGATAAATAAAGAAAATAAGGAGAAATAAATTTTAAATAACTTGTTGCTTAATTAATAGGTATGTGTGTTATATATAATACTAGTTTATCCTACGGCTTTACCCGCGCGAAATTTATAAAACACAAATTTCCAAGTCCCATTTTATCCCCTTAGGGATGGTTTCGTAAAATCTGTTAAGCGGTGGAAAAATCTTAATTGTATGACTTATAAGGATATCGGAGTTTGTTAATGTTTAATGTGGTTGACTAACTTAAATATGACTTTAATAGTTTTTATAGTATCTTAATATGGATGTTTGCTTAATTTTTTTTTTTAAGAAAAAATAAAACGCAAAGTTTTTGTATAAGCCAAAATAGGTTAACAAACCTGATTCTCGAATTTGTTTTGTTTTATTCATATATAGGGACGGTAATTTTAGGTTTATATGTTTATATTTACTAGAATAACATATTATTTATCGAAGATTGTAGTTATGTAAGATATAAATAACATTCGCGTAATGGCTGATCGACATGTCACGGTAAAAAAAAAACGGGCTCAAACAAACCGAAATATTTCGAAAAAAAATAAAAAAAACCCCTATGTTTTAAATTATGTAAGTATATGCCGTGAGCATTATCTAATATGTATAGATAAAATAGTTTAAGTCGTTCTGTTATATTTACAAATAGACTTAGAAATATTTATTATTAGATATTTCAATTAGGGACGAAACAAAAGTCGTTAAGACGGCAATTAATTGATATTAATATATAAAGAACATATATTTATATTTTTTCTAATTGAGTGTTCGTTTGTTAAAACAATGTTGTAATTATATAACATTTGCAATGAGACCAATATCTTACGAAATTAACACGCCTACTTCGACACAAGTCATTATTACCGGTTTACATAAGTGACTATTGGAGCGTAAATAAGTATTTTATATGAAATCTTACTCAGGTGTAGGCATCGAGCCTGCAATTATTTGACCCATCTAAAAAAATGTCGCAAATTAAAATTCATACGAATGTAATTTATAAATATATATTTTTTATTTACACCGTTCCAACCATTATTGATGTTCACATAAAAAATAAATATAATCCAATAGAATTTAAATGTTGCAGTTCACAGTAAACAACCTTATTTCTTACTAATTAATGTACAAAGATTTTTTACATCATTCCTAATTAATTAACAGACTAAAAAAGATTTTTCACTGAGATTTAACAAACTAACATTTAACAAATATTTAATTATCAAGGTAACGAAACATTCAAAGACTAATCCTATTATGTTTCTTTATTCTGTGAAATGTCTAGACTCTTTTTAATCTAGTTTGAGGTATATGAGGTTGCCGATGTAAAGTAAGTTACAGTTTAGCCTATTAGCGTCCTATGACCACGCAAATAGGGCTACCATTTTTTCAGTCACCGAGTTAACTCTATTTTAATTTTAATTATATATATTTTTAGGTACTTTTAATGATAGGTATTTATTTATATGGGCAGTCTATCTTCTGTGTTTGTAGACATGATGAAGGACATAAAAGTAAAGAAAAAGTTACGTCAACTAGGTACCTAGTTCGTTATTTTATTTATTGTTTTTACTCTGCCGGCCCTAGTAGAAGGGCACTGACCCGTATTTCGTAATAAAAGTGACGGTGCGTAACCCTTCACCTAATATTTTTTATTCAACTACTTTGTATTGATGACTATTTTAATTATGTACTAAAATATAAACATAATGTGGCAAAAATATGCCCTTACCTACATTTTTGTACAAATATTTTTTGTGCGTTCATTTTCTCTTTTTTTCATTAGATCTACTGGTTGGCTTACTGTTAAAGTCGATATCATATAATACCGCGTACATTTAATCTAATCTCTACTTGACATTATCGCTTTGAAAAAAATGTTATATATCTCTGCGTTTGTAATATACGCAATCTCTATGAATGTTTTAGTTATTCATAATAAACTTCAAAGTTTTAAAATAAATACAATTTCAATTACAATTCACTTTTTATTCCATTCAATTACTACACAAATTAATAGTAACCCTTCGCATTATATTGCATTGTGTTTTGCGTACGTACCTACCTATATTGTAAAGTACACACCTATATTTAAAACTGATACTGTGTAAAATATATTATGAATAAAATCGTTGGTTCGAAAGCTTTATTCGTCAACAAAGGCCAAATAATATTAGTTAAAAAAACTATAAAACAGTTGCAAACCCCTCGAAATGACGGAATGTTTTTCGGCAGAATAGAATAGCTAACCAATTCCAGACATATGGGTTCCATTCATCAGAGCTTATCGCCTTAAAACCCGTCTCGTAGCGGGAAATCAACCCAACAGCAAATAAAATCGTAAGGAGAGTTGGCGTTAGGCAGGCAGACGGCTGTAAACGTCTAGCGAGCGAATGATGATTTATGTTATGTGATGCGGTTTTATTATCAAACCCAGTCTACTAATAATTCTATTTTTTTTTAAATAATCGATGTTGCGAATGTATATCACACATCGACAAGTTAATAGAACACTGATTTTGCATGATTATTTATGCCTCGCACTGATAACGTCGGCCCCCGCACCTGTGGCGCTCAGTCGCCACACCACATCCGTCGTTGATGTGCACCGTCGCGCGCTTTTCTTGCAAACTGCTGTTCGTATTTTACCGGCAACAGTAATAGACGCAAAATACGCTAAAATACTGATTTTACGAGCATCGGAAAATTATCTTTGACCTTCACGCGCTCTTGCGTTATTTCCATGGTTTTCAAATTTTTATGCATTTTATGAAGTTTAAAGTAAAATAAAACCAATTTGTATCAGATAGTGTTCATTATTATCGTACTATGTTTGTTATTTCTAACTAATATGTGATATATGTTACGACAAAAATGAAGAAATACAACAAACCATCACCTATTTTCACTCTTCAGTGCTATGAAGTAAGTTTTAATTTGACAAGGACATTGTTTTTATCATTCAAATATTTTTGTGCTGCTTAAGATTTTTACACAAATTTGACAATTGAATACATGACGAATAACTAACTTAATAATATTATAAATTTAATCAGACTCATACCCTTGCAGTTACTATTTGATAAATATAAGAACATAATAGAAAAGTAATGTATGTTTTCCGTGTTGTTTCGTTTCCCTTGGATAGAATTAGTCAGCACATAAGTATATAGATACATCTACTGCTTGACCTATTAATAACTCGTAAGTAGAGATATTAATACCTTAAAAAAAGACAAAGCGAAAAAATATAACAATCCGCATTTCTGTATATGAATGAGTATATAATTGCCACTAATTAGTCTATTATGATACTCGTAATTAACAAAACAATGATATACAAAATTGTATTTTAAAAATATATAATGTTAGGTTTAATTTTCTATAGTAACTTACGTCATATTTTCCTCGTGATGCAGAACATTACCTACCTGACGTCATGGTTGTTATTAACTAATTTTCTTTAATTATATTCGGTTTTAAAGGCTTAACTGCAATGACACGATGTTCATACCCAACTAAAGTTCAATGTCGAGGCAAAGATCCTTACGTGCTTATTAAACGTGTTATCTCACAAAATCCATTGTATATTATCGAGAATTTTAAAATACAATAATTAAGTATGAAAAATATTAAATTAATTGTAGGTATTAGCCTTATTTACAATAATATTATATAAGTACACATCATTTTAAACTTGTGGTTTTTAAAATTTTATACTATATCTTATTTCATATTATTTTTATGAATTAGTATGGCTTGGTATGTTCAATTGAAAATATGTTTTAGGTTTTTTATCTTAAAATAATATATTTTTTTATGTTTTTAATACTATAAAGAGTGGAGAGTTCGTGTGTTTGAACTATCAGTACGATTTCAGATCTTTTGAGTCAGATAGCCCGTTCATTGAGAAAGGTTTCTGTTTTGACTCTTAGGCTAGCCTTGTATTTGTATTATTAGTTTATTTAAGTCTCCCGCGACTATTATTCACTAATCTAGGAATAATGTCTTAAAAAGCCTTATGGTCTGCGCATGAGACAATAATTCAAAATATCTTGACCATTTATATTTACGTATATATATGTTAAATATGTAATCACTTCTCAGCTTTTAAACCAGCTTCTCATCACGCATGAGGCCGCTTAGTGTAGATAGCTTTTGGTTATTATGACAAAATATATTCTGATTCATGGTTTTAATCATACATGCATATTCATCCAAATTTAAAGGTTGCCAAATACGCGAGATCCGTAATAAAAAAAACGTACAACGATTTTTCTTTAATTTCGAATATATGTACATACTGTTTATTATATTACTGATATTGAATGTAAAAATATAGTGGAATATTTGACCATTTCTTGTATCATCATATATCATTTCATTTATTAAATCATCAACTCTTGTTTTAATCTCATTGTATTTAATCATCATTAAGTTAACTCTGTAAAATGCTCCAAGAATACGTTCCTTTTTATTACTCCTGTAGGTAGTCGAATAAAACCGGTCAGGTGGGATTAACATCCGTGAATCTGTTTTTTTTTTGTTAACGGTAATTCATTTTTAGCAATTAGGATTTTGAAGAATTAACAAAAACTTGCTTGATTGCTACGTTAATAAAATAGTAAATCTTAAATATTAACTTAAAAATTATCTATTAGCTTTATGGTCCAGTTACATATAAAAATATCCTAGATAAAGGTTAAAAAGACTGACCAATTTTTTAATGGTATACCAAATCCATTGCTATTTTATACGATTTCATAAAAACCTATAAAATATGATAACGCTCTTGCATTATAAAATTTTACAAAGTAAAATAAATTAACCATCTACTGTTTCAGGATCGACAATCAACTCTACCGATTAGGAAAGCTGATCAACTACCAATGGAATTAATAAATGATAAACAACAAGATAAACGAGAATTAATACAGAAGCCGCCTCCTCCTCCTCCGGTAAGTCACTAACTTCGCATTTTGATTAATATATTGTAAATGTTTTGTATGGAAGTGTAAATTACATTCATATTTTTATTTCTAAATATTATCTTATTGTTTCTATAATATTTCAGATGCCGTTTTCAAACGGACAACAAAACGGCGACCATAATAAATCATCTGATGGTGACTTAGGAAAATCGGAAAACCATGACATAATTAAAATACCAAACCTAAGAAAAGTTGGAACATTAAATAGGATACCAACAACTGATTATAACAATAAAACAGATATGCCGATAAAGTCACGAAATTTAAAAGATGAAAATGCTGAAGTGGAATCACTAGAATCCTATAAATTAAAAAATCCCATAAACGTTGCCCCTAAAGCACCTTCTAACTATTTCATTAAAGCACCAAATGGTTCAACAACTATGAAGAAACATGCACGGCCAGTTTCCGTAACTATAGGGGAATATGTCAACAATATTGGTAGGAAAGAACCATCAAAACTAGATTTTCTAAATGGCAATAAATCTGATACCCATAGAATGGGCGGTGATGAACCAATTACTAGTAGACTTCAATCAGAGTTAGCTCTTACATTATCTAGATCGAATTTACGTAAAAAGACTGAAGCTTTAGTAAGTATTTTCTTTTAAAAATACAAAATTATATATTATTAAATTTCATGACATATATCTATAAGCTTATTTATTTCAGGCTCAAGCTTCTAAAATAAAACCTTTAACAATAAAATTAAATGCAAATGATGAGAATTTTCATGCCAGATACGGCAATAATCTTTTGCCGCTACCACCATCGATAACAATTCCTAAAGTATCCATTTTAAAATACTGATCATCCATTATCACTGATTAGGTCCTTGAGCATAATTCTACAAAACGCCCTTGTAATAATTCATTAATGTAAGATAATTATTTTTTAAGAATCTCTTTAATGGCACATCATTTCAATTTCCCCTGTTAAACCACGCTCGTAATTTAATATCAGTAGCACGTAAATGCACGTATTTTATAATGATAAACTATTTTCTTAACACAATAAAGGCAACAAACTACATAATTAGTTGAAAATTACTCTTTTATCACCCACATCAATTTCATTTTTACTTCTAAATGGTATTTGTTGGGCACCAGTGTTATTTAACCGAAATTCACTCTAAATAATTAAAATAAACAAATTTCATCATTATTTGGTTTTGTGGTGGATTATTGACATCAAAATGATAATTTAGGTACAGGGCGTTCAAGTAAGACGTAAGCAAGTAAATTCGTCTAATATTAGTGCTAAAATTTTACATTAACATCCTTCTTCCGCTCCACATAGAAAGAAAAAATAAGTAAATCTTTCATAAAAGGTCATGTATTGTTTTGTTTGTACTGATAGTCTTCGAATACTTAGAATGATTGTTTAATAACAAGAAAGTAGAATGTTAATTTGAATTACCTATTATTATTAATAATTTGACCTTTTCTTCAATTTAGTTGTTTTTTTAGTATTTCATAAGATTGATAATATACACTGCCTTTGATATTCGGCTTACGTAAAGGATACTTAAATGCCACCCATAGATATATTGAAAACATAATTAATCATTGCATATTTTTTGTTTACAGGGTGATGGAGGTCGATAAAAACTGTTTTTTTAAACAAGATGAAGAATCTTATTTAATAGAGTATGTGATAAATATCGACCTTATCATATTTATTTCCAAGATAAATCATCGAAGTAAATGATAGTCTAGAGTTATATTTTTATCGCGTGTGCTTATGTTTGCTGTCTTGTTGCAACCGTAAAATATGTATATCTCAATTTTTAATGATTATATTATGCCAAAACTATGTAAACTGAAATTGAAATTGTAATTAATAATAAAATAATTGTATTAAATTTAATACTAAAAATATTTTATTATTTACTAAACAGAATACCAGAACTCTAAAAAAGATTATAATTATTTAAGGTATATTAAAGCGATAAATGTTTGCTGAAAATAATCATTAAACTAGAATTTGAATTTTGAAATTGCGTGCGCAAGATTTTATAATCTTGCGGACGTTCATATTTTTCAAACATTTATCAACTCAAATTACAATATATTTAAAACATAAAACACTATATTCTTAACTATGAACGTAGATTACCTATATAATTATAAATTCAATAAAAAAATTGAATTCCTAAGTCATTTTGTGTAATTTAATAATTATATTTAAAATACATCAATAATTGTTTACTATTTAAATTGTAGTTATTATACTTATAAACATTTTAAAATAAAATATAAATGAAACTTAAGTTCTTAAACAAAAACTTCAGTCTATGTAATTTACAAAGCTATGTCGTTTTATATGTCCCTTCTTTATTTATATTATAATCTTGTAATCCTATATAAAAACCTGACTTACTTTATTTGCCTTACTACCGGCAGTGCACGTTGCATACGTAGATAATAATCAATGCACGTATGTCAATAACAGAAAATACCGTATACTTTTTGACAAATCGATATTAATGTATTGTAAAAAATACGAAAATCAATTTATAAATAAGATTCAACAAAGGCACGGACTAAACTTCAACAGAAAAGTTAAAATTAAAGTTGAAAATAGCGATTAAAAACCAAAATATGTTCTACTTAAACGTTAAAAATAAAGATAAATATGTTTTACTGCTATTATATATAAGTATTTCGAAAGTCTTTTTACTAAATATTTGGCACAGAGAATCTATAGGTGACTAGATGTTGCCCGCAGTTACGCTCTCGTCTTAGGTTGGTCGTTAGGTGTTAGACATAAAAAAGTAGCTTATGTCTGTTCTAGTTCAAGCTACCCTCAGGCTACATAACAAATTTCATAAGATTCAGTTCAGTTCACTTTGGCCGTGAAAGAGCTACACAGATTCGCATTTATAATATTAGTTTAGTTTTATATTTATATTAAAAATATTATAGAAATAAAAAATAATTATAATTCAAGGATTTATTTCGACAACTAGCCACAATATCGATACAATCACTACGTTATAGACATAGTGTTGGAAAAGTATTGGAAAGGTTATCATGTTATCACTAGTGTCAACTGTCATTGTCAACTATATGAACTATTATTCATCTAAAATGTCAAAAGAAAAGTAACCTAAAATTATAATATGTCTGTATAAAAACAATTATTTTTTGCTTAAATGTTAAGATAATTATGATGGGGTTGATATCTAAACCTTATCGTTACTTATTATTTTCAAAATGCTATAAATGCTTTTTACAATCATCTATATCAATTCAAAAAGTTACCATTAATAAGTTTCACAGTACTACAAATGTATATGCCAAAATGTTTATTGAGCATGAAAATAAATATGCCTGTAACGTAATGGAAAATAACGGATACCCAGTAGTTTTGACAAATATTGACATAAGAAAACCTCAAACTTTGTCTGGAGAACACTATAAAAATATACTGGAAAACAATTGGTTAAAGGAAACTCCACAAACAATTTTTCAATTATTCTCTAGCTTGGGTGAATATTGTTCTCAACATAATATTTGTATATCCAGTAAACAGTTTGATAATTATATAGATGCATTAACAGACCGTATACAAGTAGCTACAGATGAAGAGTTGAAATCAATATTTTATGCTCTTAAAAAATGGCCTGAAACTGAGTCCATAAGAACTAGAAATTACATTGAGGTTTGGGCTGCTCTTGATGATGAATGTTTTAACAGACTAAAAAATTGGTCATTTGATGAAATGTTGTCATTTATGTCTTTATTTTATATGCTAAATGTGACAAAACTAAGTTCATTTGCATCTAGATGTCTATTGAAATTTACTAGTAAAGCAAAACAACTGACAAAAACTCAACTTGTTCAAACTTTATTTTTTATTGGAATTATGAGGAAATCTCCACCTGAAATACATAACCTGGAAATTAAAGTAGAAGAAAGATTTACTGAGTTTACTGTTGATGAACTAGCAATAATTGCAATGGGTCTGTTCAAAAGCAAAACTCCAATAAGAAGCATAACATTAATTTCAAAGTTTATGGACAAAATTATAGAAAACTCTTCTCAGATACATGAAGTTTCACTTGCATCATTACTAAAAATTATAAGGTATTCTATAAAAAAAACTGAGAACAATAAAATGTATGACATGCTTGAAACCTTGCAACATGAGACTCCTAGACTGTCCATTATGTGCAACGTTCAAATGGCATTAGTAGGTAGTTCTACCTTAACATTACATGAGAATTGCCTAAAAAAAATAGCAGAAGCTGCAATAGTTTCAATACCTACTGCCAGATTAAAGGATCTAGAAAGGTTAGTTCTTACATATGGGATTTTTAATTTTAAGCCAAAAACAAAATTTTGCCTTTTTTCTAAGGTATTAGATGAGTTGAGAAATCCAGAACGTGCAGAAGAAATCAACCAACATGGTAGATCATTTTCTTGTTGTGTCGCATACCTCTGCCTTCTTAATATCCATGCATTCGATTTAATGAATAAAATATTAAGCTCAGACTTTTTGCAAAATGCATATGGCAAACATTGTTATCAGTATGGAAGAGAAATTTTAACAATTCACAATACAGTAAAAATATTTGGAAAAAACAAAGTTGTAAACCTTCTTAAGGATAATCAAGTGGTCCTCTTATCAAAAAAGTATACAGATTATATACCAAATGAAGACTATGAGAAACAATATAATATATCAGAAAAGATGTTCATAGATGTTGTTAATATTTTACGTGATATGCGTGGTGGTAAAAACTTTGTAACTAGTTATCATATTCTTACCCATCATCAAAGAGGAGGTAAACATATTTTTAAATTATCTCACTACTGACCATAGATATTGGCACTTTAAGAAATATTAAACATCCCCTTTCATCATCAACATGCCAACAACCATGGGAACTACTTGGGGACAGTTCATTATGTGATGAGTACTTACCCATATGGGCTGATAAAAGGGCCTATCACTTAATAAGAGTTTATTTGCTCATTTATTTACTAATATTACATAAAGTAATGTCTTATGACAACAACAACTGTTTTTATTAATTCATTACATTCATCATTTTTATTATTGCCTTTACAAAATTTTAATTCTTAGCGAATTTGAATTGCAAAGCCAATGCCAGCATTCCTTGCGGCCATAATTTGTACAGTTGGCTAATTATATTTATTTACATGTTTTTTAATGTAGTTCATCATATTTTTTACTACTATTCATGATTTTGTTACAGATATAATAATTTGTGATAGTAATGAAGGCTTTCCACTACAAGTTGATAAAGCTTTTTCAGAGAAAAAATTTGGTTTTATTATGGAACCCCCTAATAATAATAAGTGGGTGTGTTTAATAATTGCTGGTAAAAACACCATAATTCATAATACAAATTCCCCAACTGGACATTTTTACACTAAAATGAAGGAACTAAATGCACTAGGATATTGTGCAGCTATAGTAAGTGTTTTTATAGTATATTAGTTTACAGTACAGTATATATTTTATTTTATATACATTCTATTATAAGATAGTTAGAGAAATTTACATAATATCCCCACAAAAAGCACCGGCTGAGTATCTTAATGCTGAACTAAGATTAAGTAGAGGCCTTCCAGAGGCTTTGAGCTTAGTCCCAAATGCTGGAACACCACTGCAGAGTGTTGAAATACATGTAAAATTATGTCTGACAAATTCAAGTCACAATGATTGTCTTTACAACTATTTACATTTTTACATTAACAGCCTGTAAATTTCCCACTGCTGGGCTAAGGCCTCCTCTCCCTTTGAGGAGAGGGTTTGGAGCATATTCCACCATGCTGCTCTAATGCGAGTTGGTGGAATAGACATGTGGCCGAATTTCGTTGAAATTACACATGCAAGTTTCCTCACAGTGTTTTCCTTCACCGCCGAGCACGAGATGAATTTATAACACTAATCAAGCACATGAAAATTCAGTGGCGCTTGCCTGAGTTTGAACCCGAAATCATCGGTTAAGATGCACGCGTTCTAACCACTGTGCCATCTCGGCTTTACAACTAACCACAACATTATTTATTTGCACAAATTGCCTAGGCAAACTTGTATAAGTTATTGTAACTTGCAAGATTTGAATTTAGAAGATGCAACATTCTTATTTAAAACTAAGATGGACTTGTTTCACCTATTTTTTTAAAAATATAAAACAAAATTAACAATTTATTTTTAGTTGCGAGAATTTACTATTATAAATAAAATTCCATATGTTTTTAGGTGAGCTGGGATATTTATAGTAAATTAGAAAAAAAGGATGACAAAATTGAATATCTAAACACCGTAATAAAAGAAGCTGTAAATAGTAAATTATGAATTGTGAAATATTTGTAGGTTTGTGTTTAAGAAAAATAAAAAATCATTAAATAAAATCTTTGTTTTATTTAAAAAGTTAATATTCTATAAATTAGCTCCGATAGAATTCCCAACCGTAAAATTCATTTTCTAAAAATTACATGCAAATAAAAGGTACTTTTGCGCTGTCTATTCGGATTTACCGACGTTACCAATTATACTATAAAGGACATGCTTTATCTATACTACTATGTAAATCTGTAGAGTCTGTCAGTACACTCAATTTATTAGTCGAATTTCGTCATAAATATTTGTTTTATGGCTCACTGACATCAGTTTTACCATTTTTGATTTTTTTTGTTTATCTGTCTGTATGTCCCGCTTTAACTCAAGAACGGTTGAACCGATCCTTATATAAATTGCTATACAGTAAGAACATGGGATTGCGCAAATGATAGACTATGTATAATGCCGGTATACCTCATGGTAGCTATAACAAAAATGTATATGTTTAAAATAACATGTCCGACTGACTGATTCATCATCGCCGAGCGTAAACTATTAAAGTTAGGGCTATGAAATTTGGTGAGTAGGATCGTTTTATTGAGTAGACCATTCAGAAAGTAATTTTTTGAAAATTCTATCCATAAGGGGATGAAATAACGGTTAAAAGTTAGTATGGGAGTCCATCATTTTTTATGGTCGACTCGTGAAACTTTATTTTTGAGATACTTATCAAAAATGACAATATACGTATTTGTGTTTCTGCATATTTTACCCGTTAGATGGTGAAATGAGGCTTAGAAAATTGTATTGAAGTCCTTCATTTTTGAAATTTGAATTATTTAAGCGTTTTAGGATATTCTACCCCTAAGTATTGAAATTTCGTATATGGGTTAGTCTTGAAGTCTGTCATTTTTTAGGTTAGAAGATTGGCGCGCCTATAATGTTACTGAGGAATTTAAGACCTAGAAGAATATCTTGTTACAAAAGAGGTCGTGACGTCAATCAATCAATCAGTGCTATTGAAAAAAGCGCTCCCCGCCTCACCGACTACGTTCGGAGCCAAGGTCACTTAGAGGCCGAGAGGGCTCATATTTCAAGGCTGAGTCGTTGTAGGGGTACTGGTAGCTTATTTGTAGTTACTTCTTGATAGTAAAATAACACTTGCTCGATTGTCGGATGGGAATAAATTTTATTTTGAAATATGTCAATATACTTATATATAAAAACTTAAAATAGAATTAACCAATAAGATAATTATAGTGTATATTATTTACAATTCATTCGTCCAAAGAAAATGCTTACATTTTTGCCAATAAAAACTAATAAAATTTTAATTTAATTTAAACTAAAAAAAATAATAGTTATTACAGTTAAAGTTAAAAATATTTTAGAAATTAAATTACAAATTAAATATTAGATTTTTTAACCAAAGACGAAGTTTCAATTTCGTATCGTCATTTCGTATGATTTGTAAGAGCGTGACGGGTGAGCGCCATACACGCTTGCCCGCCTTACACGATTTGCAGTATTTAGCTTTGGTATTTAGTATTACTTACTCGGAGCGCGTCTCTGGACGCCGTCGACGTTATTATAATGATTGTCGTTTGTTATTATAATGTAAATCCTATACTGAAAGGCCAGTAGGGCCAACAGCATAACGACATACAGACACAAAAAAATGTCTCGTTTATTAAGTTCTAGCGCCGCGCCGAGACAAGAAGTGTTTGAATAGTACATCGTCAGCGAGTCATGTTGTAAGATTCTACTGAAGTATAGAAATATTGTAAAGAAATGAAGATAGTGTTCTACGAAAATAAACAGTTCTTTTCAGAGCTTATTCTTGTTTCAATTGACATCTCATGCTACTTCATGTTTCAAATAAAATAGTAATATATTGTGGCATGCGCTTGTTGTTGCTAACGGTGTAACGACGTACTGCTACAGGTGTCATCCATAACTCCTTGAGGACTGCTTTAATACACCTGAACTCTAAACAAGGTAACTCTCAGAAACGTCTAATTGTAGGCCTTTAGCCATCACTTCTTCGTTTACCAAGATAATGAAGCCCATTATTAACTGTAAGCTCCTGAGGTACTTTGAGGTGCACTAGGTGCTCTAGGTGCGTCGGGATTGCTCCTCTGGTGGTCTTCTAGTTTATCTGATATATAGATTGGTGGAAGTGGTTGAGTCGAAGGAGCAGGCATTAGCAGCCAGTTTAGACATAACGAAGGCCTTCGATCACGTATGGCTCAAAGCGCTTCCTTCGAAGCTTCCTTTCTATGGACTAATATTCTCGGGATTATGAGATTACGCAACTGGATTACCAGCTTTTTCTCAAATCGGAGCATCAAAGTAGTTGTCGACGGTAGCTCCGACATTCGACATGAAAATTCCTAAATTCTGGTGTTCCAGAAGGCTGCGTTCTATCACCTACTCTGTTTCATCTGCAAATCAATTAATTGTTGCTAATCAGCAACATTCACTGTTATACAGACGAAAGTACTGTAGATATTATATACTGTCGATTTCAGACACCTTATACACCGGCTGTGCTGTTAGTACGATGTATAAGGTGTCCAAAACTAAAAAAAAATAAGTTGGCATCTAAAAAGCTTTGTATGCTCAGCAAATTAAGGCAACACGATACTTCACGTTAGTCCATCGCCTAAAATTATACAAGGCAAGGGAGTTCATTTTATTTATTTTATAAAACTGCCATCTTGATCTATGTTAAATTATTGTGAATTAGGTCCTTACATTAAATACACTAGAAAGAAAATATATCTTAATATTATTACTAAAAAAAAGGCCCGAAAAAATGTTTTATACCATAGCGAAGCAAGTAGTATTTTGTAGGCAAGGAAAAAGTAAAGACATATTTTGTTTAATTGCCATTAACAAGACAATTGGAATGTTAATCTATTCCATTTAAATACAACACATGTCGATTTATTAAGTGTTTCCTTCCATATATATTTATTTTAATAATTACTAATGCGCAAAAAAGTGACTTCAAGCTATGAAAATGCTATTTCAATAGCATTTTAAATTTAGATAATATTATAAATATCGATAGACTGTACCTTTTTTATTAAACTTCTAACGACAAAACTATTTAGTATTTACTATACTCTGATATGTAATGTCTCTTTTAGTCCCAGCATGTCGATGTCGAGGGCCTCGTCAGTTCAACGTGTACTTGAAACTATATTTCAGCAGAACATTGTGTGCTCAACGTGTACTGGGTGCTTTAGAATCTAGCGACTTGCAGTCTATACTGTATCATTATCTATGCTTGCGGTTTGCCTGTGCTTTGAAATTGCTGTTTTTTATGTCATTTTGTACTCTGTGTCTGTAGTCTGTACTCACTCATAATTTACTTTTCGCGCCCGGCATAGGCATCGAGTTTGTGCTACACTATAACATTTTTTAGTTTTCTACTTTGTATCGTAGTGTAAATTTTAGAACAATAAGAGTTGTTTATGAATCAAAATAAACTTATCCCGCATTGTTGCGTGTAATTTATTTATTGTACAATGTCGCAACCAGAAGAACCGATAGATGCAGCAGATGTGGGTGATAATTCCGTAAGGAAAATGGCAAACCATTAAAAATTTAAGATCGATATTTTGATACGTTAAATAATTACAGTTCTTGTTTTCTGCAATTTACAGAATGGTTCCTCAAGTGACACGCCGTCCTCTAGAGGAAAGGAAGGAGATTTCGAAAGCAAAATTGAAACTGATCGTGCTAAAAGATTCGACTTTTTGTTAAAACAGACTGAAATATTTTCTCACTTCATGAGCAATACCCCAAAATCAGGCAATAGCCCCCCCAAACCAAAAGCTGGTAGACCCAGAAAGATTAAAGAACCTGAACCTGAGCCTGAGCCTACTGGGCCTGGAGAGTAAGTTTTTGTGTGATCATTGTGCCTTAGTAAATGAAAACATTAAAGTTATCAGTTTTTTATATGATACAATATAATATAACATTTGTTAGGTACAAATGGGTTTACTTTTTGTTGATAAATTTTTGTTTATGTTATGTTGTGTAGCCATCGTCATCGGAAGACAGAACAAGAAGAAGATGAAGAATTGCTTGCCGAAACTAACACGAAACAGAAGACAATATTTCGTTTTGAATCATCCCCACCATATGTTAAAAATGGTGAAATGAGAGATTATCAAGTACGTGGGTTAAATTGGATGATATCCTTGTATGAAAATGGAATAAATGGTATCTTAGCAGATGAAATGGGCTTAGGGAAAACGTTGCAAACTATTTCTCTTTTAGGATATATGAAAAACTTCAAGTAAGACATTATAATTTGTGTAATTTAAATTAAAATAGTATTTGTTGATTTTCATGTAGACCATATGAATATTAATTGTAATTAGATCATTTCTTATTAAATCAATTGTTCTTGATAATTCACTAAAAAGACACTCTTAATATAAAAATTAAATAATAATAATAACTATTTGAATAATAGTCCATGTATCTAGTTGGTTGTATGTGTGATTTTCAATTGGACTGATGATTTTCAGAAATGTTCCCGGACCACATATAGTTATTGTGCCAAAATCTACCCTTACTAACTGGATGAATGAGTTCAAAAAATGGTGTCCTTCCATCAGGGCAGTTTGTCTCATTGGGGATCAAGAAACTCGGGTAAGACTACAATGGACAAAAACTTTATTAACATACATATAAATTATAAACCTAACAAAAATTGTTTATATCACTTATAAATATATTTTTATGATGTCTATTCCTGTCTGAATAATAATAATCATTTGTAAGCTTGACATCTTTGTATAGAAATTATTATTTATGTTTTCAGAACATATTCATAAGAGAAACCCTCATGCCAGGCAATTGGGATGTGTGCATTACATCTTATGAAATGATTATAAGAGAAAAATCTGTATTTAAAAAATTTAACTGGAGATACATGGTCATAGATGAAGCTCATCGTATCAAAAATGAAAAGTCCAAGTTGTCTGAATTACTTCGTGAATTCAAAAGTATGAATAGACTGTTGTTGACAGGAACCCCTCTCCAGAACAATCTTCACGAATTATGGGCCCTACTTAATTTCCTTTTACCTGATGTATTCAATAGTTCAGATGTAAGTTTTCTTGTACATAATTCATTATTATATATATATATTATGGCTAATAGAGAGATATTAAATATTGTGAAAATGGTTTCTGATTTAAGGATTTTGATGCCTGGTTCAACACTAATGCTGCACTTGGTGATAATCAATTAGTGTCACGTCTGCATGCAGTTTTAAGACCATTTCTGTTGAGAAGACTTAAAGCAGAAGTGGAAAAAAAACTTAAACCGAAAAAAGAACTTAAGGTTTATGTAGGTTTGAGTAAGATGCAAAGAGAATGGTACACTAAGGTTTTAATGAAAGATATAGATGTTGGTAAGTATTTGATAGTCAATCTGAAATACCTATGGATAGAAAACAATGTTTAGCTAGGTATATATGATTAATTATAAATTTTTGGATATTAGTAATATAAAACAAATATGAAATTAATAATAATGTAACATTTTAAACATCAAATTAATTCTTAAGTATATGTTGTATATATAACTTTCAGTGATTATTTCAGGGATTATTTCCCTTTGCTAGGTTACAATATTTTTTATCTCTAATCTTGGTCTTGCGAAGGCCTAATCCTTTCATTTGATACCTTACAGTTAATGGAGCTGGTAAAGTGGAAAAAATGAGATTGCAAAACATTCTCATGCAGTTGCGTAAATGTTGTAATCACCCCTATTTGTTTGATGGGGCTGAACCTGGACCTCCCTATACTACGGATGAACATTTAGTGTACAACTGTGGCAAATTGGCTATCCTTGACAAACTATTACCCAAATTACAACAACAAGATTCAAGAGTTCTTATTTTCTCACAAATGACAAGGATGCTGGACATTCTTGAAGATTATTGTCTTTGGAGACAATACAAAGTAAGTTGATACATATACAAATCTTAATTCTGGACAATAAATAAAACATTACAGGAATTTAACTAATTGTATTATAAACCTAGTGTGTTTGAATTTGAATGTTATATGTGTTAATTTTTTCTTTTTGCTTTTTAAGATAATTATATAATTTTTATTTTCAGTACTGTCGCTTAGATGGTCAAACACCTCATGAAGATAGAAATAGACAAATAGAGGAGTATAATGCAGAGGGAAGTGAAAAGTTTGTATTCATGTTATCCACACGGGCTGGTGGTCTCGGTATTAATTTGACTTCTGCTGATGTTGTCATAATTTATGACTCTGACTGGAATCCACAAATGGACTTACAAGCTATGGACAGAGCTCATCGTATTGGACAGATGAAGCAAGTATGTTCTGTCTCATAATCTAGCAGGATGTTTAGATAAAATTTAAATGAACAAAAAATGTAGGCACTAAAATATGTTTTTATTTTAATTAAAGGTAAGAGTTTTCCGCCTCATAACAGAAAACACAGTTGAGGAGAAAATTGTTGAACGAGCTGAAGTAAAATTACGGTTAGATAAATTGGTTATTCAGTCAGGTCGTTTAGTAGACATTAAAAACCAACTCAATAAAGATGAGATGCTCAACATGATCCGGCATGGTGCAAATCATGTGTTCTCTTCAAAAGATTCTGAAATTACAGATGAAGATATTGATTCAATTCTAGCTAAAGGTGAATCAAAAGTAAGTATTTGTAATATCAAAAATATAAGTGATTTTCTCATACAATTAAAATTAACAGAAATAGATACAATTTTATTTTATTTATTTATTCTAATATAAAATTGTAGACCGAAGAACTCAAACAAAAATTGGAGAGTCTTGGAGAGTCATCATTGAGAGCCTTTTCAATGGATACACCTGGTGCTACAACAGACTCCGTATATCAGTTTGAAGGTTTGATTCTCGTAAATGAAATGAAACATTATTTATATATGTATTAGTATGTGAAGAGTAAATTTGTGAAATTTATATGAAGAAGTAATGCAGAAAGCTATAATTTATGTATAATGTTTTACTAAAACACTATTACATTGATACAGCCAAAGACAACATATGTGTACCTCTTAAAAACCAAACGCGTTATTTTCTTAGCATTCTTTTCGACTTCCTCCAGCTAAAACTCACTCCTCTATCTATCTTATTCAATAAATATTTCTAAAATTGTTACATAGGGTAAAAAGTCAAATTTAGTACTTGAACAATGTATCTTATTATTCTATAAAGTATTTTTATTAGCAACGAATTTTGACCACAGTAAAATATATAACTGAAACAAGAATTTCGAATGCAGGAACCAAATTTTTATGGAAGTAACATTGGAGCCATCTCAGCCTATTCTAGCCATCCACTCTTGAAATCGTGGATGGGCTTCTTTTTCTTTGTTTTTAATTCATCATCGACTTTAATTATCTAATGTAAGAAATTTATTGTCAAACACAATAACTTTTATTAGTCAAATACGGCAATCGATTCCTAATTTAAAGCCTTGAAATCTAACCACTAACCCAACAAGGTTTCTATATACAGTGATATATTGACATTTTATCAAAACAGGTGAAGATTACAGAGAAAAACAGAAGATAATACCTATTGGTAGTTGGATAGAACCTCCTAAGAGGGAACGTAAAGCTAATTACGCCGTGGACGCGTACTTCAGAGAGGCACTTCGTGTCTCTGAACCAAAGGCGCCTAAGGTACAGGTAAATAAGTGTAAAGAGCTAAATATGGAGTCCAGCAACATGAGGTGGCTTATTTGGTGGTGGTTCCTGTTTCAATTTTTGCATCAGCTCGTATACTATGTATTTCATTAATTAGCTCTTTATGCTCCAGTATAAATGTAAGGGCATAATATATATTATTTATTTGCGTAAGATGCGTAGTGAATATTTATATTTGTTTATATAGCTATATATTGTAATAGTATATATATAATTATTTATCAGCACTATAATAGAATTATTTTAAATTTAATGTTTTGTTTTTAAATAGTATTAATGCTCAATAAATTGTTTTGTTTGTAGTATAGTTTCTTGCTTATTTTTAGTTAGTTTATTATTTTTCTGTTCAATTATTATGATTTTTTATTTTGCCTTTATTATCTCTTATTTAGGCTCCAAGACCCCCGAAGCAGCCAATTGTTCAAGATTTCCAATTTTTCCCACCTCGACTATTTGAGCTATTGGATCAAGAAATATATCACTATCGGAAAACACTGGGGTAATTTTTCCACTATCATGTAATTCGAGTAGTTAAAAAATAAATATATTAAATTGGTTGCTTTTAAAAACAGGTATAAAGTACCACGAAATCCAGAATTAGGGCCTGATGCAGCTAAAATACAAAGAGAAGAACAACGCAAAATAGACGACGCTGAATCTCTAACGGAAGAAGAAGTGCAAGAAAAAGAGCAATTGTTAACTCAAGGTAAAGTATTTGTAATAGTTTTAAACAACATGAACATCTGATACGAAACTAAAAATCTAAAATGCATAAAAAAAACCGATTATTTCAAAATTTACAAGAATAATGACAATTCCTTGTTTACACATATTATGTTGATTTTGATTTAAATAATTAAAAATCCATTATGATTTACCTTTCTTCTTAAAATTTTGGTATCCTAAAGTTATCAATATTCATTCCTTATTTATAAAATCAATATCAATCAAATATTTAGAATAATTAAAAAATCTTAATTATTCAATTATTTTTGTATCATTAACTAGGATTTACAAATTGGACTAAGCGAGACTTTAACCAGTTCATTAAAGCCAATGAAAAGTATGGCAGAGATGATATTGAAAATATTGCAAAAGATGTTGAAGGAAAAACACCAGAGGAGGTAAATAAATAAAATATTTTCTATACTAAAAATATATAGGCTATAATAAAAAAATCCCCAATTGTTTTAAGGTTATGGAGTACTCAGCTGTATTTTGGGAAAGATGTCATGAACTTCAAGACATAGACAGAATAATGGGGCAAATTGAGAGGGGTGAAGCTAAAATACAGAGAAGAGCCTCAATTAAAAAAGCTTTGGACGCTAAAATGGCGCGTTATAGAGCACCATTCCACCAACTAAGAATCTCTTATGGCACTAATAAAGGGAAAAATTATGTTGAAGAAGAAGATAGGTATTGCTTATTTAGTCCGTGATATCTTATCATATATATTAACATTTAATATGTCAAGAACCAAAAATAAAAACCAAACAATATAATAAAACTTTTAGAAATAGAGAAATTATGAAATAATGTAATTTAGTTTTACGGCTACCTTATTTTTATTTTTAACAGTACTATAACCGCCACAATCAAAGAAATAACTTGTGTTTCAAAGGAATATTCTTTTAAAAATGTGCTTGTCATCACACCAACAAAATACATTTTTCAATTGTTTCTTAAAATAAATAGTTAATAATGGTTTTTGTTATAGGTTTTTAGTGTGCATGTTGCATAAATTAGGATTTGATAAAGAAAATGTATATGAAGAATTAAGAGCTGCTGTTCACGCCGCGCCACAGTTCCGTTTTGATTGGTTTTTGAAATCACGTACAGCAGTTGAACTGCAGCGCAGGTTAGTGTTACAGTAAAATAGTTGAAATCTTCTTTATATATTTAAGTTAATTCATATTTAATTTCAGATGCAATACACTTATAACTTTAATTGAGCGAGAGAATCAAGAATTGGAAGAAAAAGAAAGGGCTGAAAAGAAAAAGAAAAGTGGAGGGGTTAATCAAAATACACCTGGTGGAAATAGTACAGGAAAAGGAGCAAATGCTGGAAAACGTAAAGCTGATAATACTCCTGATACTGCTCAAAAGAATAAGAAAAAGAAAAAATGAAATCCGGTCACCTCCAAATTAATAAGGGTCACTAGATCGGTTACAGCCCGAAAATAAAAACATTAAATTGTTTCTACAAATGCAAAGATGTCCATTTCTTAAATTTAGAAGGCCTTTCTTGTCTTCTGTTTACCTTGAGTATTAATCTTAATTTAATTGACTAGTTAACATTCCCTTTTTATGGTGTATTTAATAAATATGATGAAGGTATTGATTATGGGTCAGTTAAATAAATAATCTGATAAATAAAACATTATTTTTATTATTGCACAATGTTATACATCTATCGACGCACGCCATGCCAAGTTGAAAATTTTGATGAATTCAATGAATTTTGTTTTTTTTTTCATTTACATGTGCTCCAACATTATTTGAGAAATAATATTTGTTTAATTTTATGTAGTATAAACATAAATAACTTTATTTTAATGTCATAAACCTTACTTTTCCTGCCCTCTCAGGTACTATCAATCACAGTTTTTTGTGTTCAATTATATTATTATACACAATATTAAATAAAATTGAACACTTGGTGGCGCCGTTTAACTTATGTAACAAGTAAGAAATTATGGTGAATTGCCATTCTCAATACATTCTTGCATGCTATTCGCATTGGGAGAACATGGTGCTCCTAAGCCATACAGATGCCCACTGGTACTTTCAATGTTTCCATCAAAGAAAATCTGCAGAAAAAATACTTATATTAAAATCTAAATACACCTTATTCAAATAGACTCAACAATCACTTTGAAATCACCAATTTTACATGATTGTAACAAATGTAAAACTACAACTGGTTTGGAATATAAAATCTAAATGAGAACTGGCAACTCAAGAAGTTGCTCTTTTGCACCCAGTAAACTCAATTAATAAATTTATTTATTATTAACATACCTATGCCTGAAAATAAACGAATTCTTTCTACGGTATTATTATGTATATAATATTATCTTTCAGTACTACTCCTTACTTATTCGTTATAGTTTACATATGTATATGTGTATAAATGTATTCACTGGCTAAGTTAAAAATAGCTTAATATAGAAGTTAATATATAATATTCCCCACGCAGAATTTATTGTTTCTGCCAAGTGAATAACTTTGTTGTAAGGGCATCCTTACTTCTATTAAAATAGTTATTTCCATTGATTGTATTTAAATTAATAATATTATTTTGAATTCATATTGTAGAAAATATATTACATTTAGTATTTCAATTTTGTTCAAAACTTTCCAAAAACAGCTCTTGTAAAATGAATAAATTGTCTGATTTTAACTTGTCTCAATGATATTAAATAAAATAATCACTAAAAATAAGGAGTGATATAAGAATAAAATTATTTTTACTATTTATTGTTGTGGGCAAACAATTTTAAAAATTGTGTGTTATAGCTTTAGTATTTATAACAATAATTATTTTTTAAATAATTATATTAACTAACAATAATAATATTAATTAACAATAATTATTTAAAAGGCCCTTATATTTGTATAAAAAACTTACTTCCTTGATTTTGAAGAATGCCATACCAGTCAAATGAGAATCAGAGCCAGCTTGATGCTGTGGTCCTACCCTTCTAAGTTCCAACTGGTCCGCTACTTCTTGGAGGCCACCTTTGAGATTTTTGCATAATTTCATAAGATACTGCAGACACATAATTGTAGTTAAAAATTTCTTCAATTTAAAATTAAAAAGGAAAACTAAAAATATTTACTTACTTTGACATCATATACTGTAGGAAAATATAGCCTTAAACTATCAAAGAAATCATTTTCCACTTGTGGTAAATTTTGATCAGTCAGAAGTTTAAGTAAATATCCAAAATCATAGCTAGAATGAAAGCTTAACCAGTTTATATTATCCATTAGAACAATGCCTGTAATAATTGATCAAAATAATAAAAACAGAAAAATAATTTAAATCTATGTTGTTTTAAAATTTAACTAATACCTGAAGACATTAACAGCTCTGCAAATTCAATAGGTTCAATTCCATGTTCTTCATGCTCTCTGAATTGGAGTCCAGAGTTTTGAAGCAAATCTATTGAATCTTGAGCATACATGTCTTCCCTGTTAACAAGAGATCTTATAAAAATATACAGGTGTGATACCAGTCTCACTAAAACAGATATAAATGTTTTAATATTAGATTTATTTTATAAATAATACTTACTGTAGATTAAATTTAAAATTAAATTGCCATGTAGTACAACCTGGAGGGGTTTTTCCATTTTCATCCATAAAAGTAAGACCTAATTGTATTATTCTTAGCAGATCTACATTACATCTATAAGATCACAGAAAAAATAAATTTAAATTAGAGTCTTTATACAGGTGTATTCTATATGTTGCAGCAATAATAGTGAGAAATTGTATTTAATTAAATATTTATTACGAAAGATAAACTAAGATTAAAGTTTTAGATAACATAACTTCATTATTCCATACAAAATATACATGTTCAATTTTATGGTTGTAATTCAATTAAAACATTTACCTTAGGAGCTGGTATTGATAATCAGCAGTGGATCTAAATTCTCCTATTGGTCTTGCTACTACACCGGGAAACTCTGTATCCATAGCTACCCATTGGTATTTTTGAACTATCTGAAATTAATGATGTAAATATATATTCAAGAACACAACTTCAGGAAAGCAATATAATGAATATTTATTTGATATTCAAATAAAATAGTACTCCTTTTTATAATCCAAATTGTTTACTTGTCTAATAACGTGGAACTCTTCATGAAGGTTGTGATTCCATACATTTTTAATTACATTATCCTCTTTAATAGATTTTATAGTAATTAAATCGAAGTTAACGGCCGGCATCTGTAAAGTCATGTCGTTATTTATACTAGGAAGAAAAGTAATGAATATTTTTTAATTATTATTTTATGCTTTAGGTTTTTTTTTTATTATTTACACCCTTTAATAATAGCAACTAAAACACAGGTAAGCTTATTAATATGTTATATTTTTTAAGAATTGACTTAATTTACCTACCTGCCTTATTCTTGTCATATTTTTTACTGTTTTAGCCTTGAACCATAACAGACTAAATTGAGAAATGTCACATTAGAGGAAGTAGGCATTAAAGTCCAAAATCTTAATAATCTATCGCTCTAATTATATTTTTAATGTTACGTTTGGTATAAAATATTTTCTCTTTGTTTAATTTTAATATTTAATATAACAAAATAAAAATTTGATTATATAGATTTGTTTTGCAATGCTGCAGTTATATTGTCTGGAATATCGTATCGTATAGCTATGTCATAAATCGCTTGAGTTTAAATAAGTAAAATTTTAAATTTTTAGAGCTGTATTTCATGTATAATTATGATATTATTATGAACTTTTTATTGATATAGGTATGTGGAAACAGAATTAGAATAAAAGTAGGATCGCTTTTAAAATTAGCCTTTAATACTTCTTTTATAAAGTTGATTTGTTTTTTATTCCACGATTAGGTATAACAAGATTTTTCCCATCTTAATTCTTATGAGATTGCTCTGGTCAGGGAGGGTCGTTTGGAAGGCATTGAGATGGAACTTTAATAAGGCACAGGCAGGGGAATAGTCGTACATCAAGGTACATATTTTCTTCTCGTCGTAGAAACGATTTTACAATATCCCGGTCTTCATATTTATTTCTCGAACCCAATCTAATTTTGGTTAATCTAAGGTTTATAGAATCCCACGGATTTTTTCATACTGAAACTATATTGCTCCCTAAATAAAGTAGAGAGCTTAGCCAAATGTGTTAGCCCAAGTCATGACTTCAATACTTTTATGATATTTCGATCTAATTTTGATAGTCAATATGTTCAATGATTACGGATAGTTGTCGGATATCCAATTTTTTGATATTGCTTAACAGCTGTTGGTCTGGCTGCCTGGTCAGAATCAAATTATACTTTAAGTAGGCTTTTACAAGCACTTTAATATTATTTTTAAATGAGGTAATGCAGGCAATTATCGACACCTCCCTATGAGGATGGTGTACGTACGTGTAACGCCGATAACCCCAATCATATACATATATATTTTTATAATTAAATTAGCCACATTGTATTTGGTTTTGTATGGCTTGTTTGTTGCTATTGCAAATATAATGATGTGATTATGTCATTAACAGTGGTAAAGTTATACATTTCATGGCGAAGATCATGAGATCATGTTGCACAGAACTAATTTTTGCCTCTCATGTGTTTTGGCAACTTTGAGACTTTCCGCTAATAGCAGGTCGTATTCCAGGTAGCCATAAATACCGGTTTTCTGATGATTGGGTCTCAACATATAAGAAAGCAAAAATCACAACTGTTGCTATCAAATATTTGTTGCGGATTAATAAATGTTGCAGTCGATAAATCAGTACTATGGATTATATAAAAAAACTAGAAGTCAGCTCCGCTGAAGCGAAGCTGACTTCGTTAATAAGGAAAATGTTATTATATAAATATATTTTATCCACATCCATAGAACTCAGGAATAATGTAGTTATAAGAGAAAAAAAAAGAATTAGTTCATTAGATCCGGAAATTACTACAAACGATCAAACAAATTTTACCTATTTGTTATATTATATTATTAAAAAAATATTTATATGTACGACTTTTAAAGCGAACGCAAATAAGGTTTTTTTAATGATGCTTCAAACTTTTCAGACGACTGCCAGGCGTGGGCTATTCCACAACCACGGTGCATCCAACCGGGTCAGTGCCAGGTTCTTTCGAGTCACCGGTCCACCTAGTTGTTCTTAGGCAGTTTACCTGCGGTCTCAACACAATGATTCTCCTCTTCAAATAGACATCGGTCTTTAGACCTAATTAATATTCTGACAACTATTTTGTATTAATTTTTGTAACTTATTTAATATTCTTGGAATTAAGTCTATTGTAATTGGATATGTATGGTATATATATGGAAAACGAAATTAAGGATCCTGGTTTTTAGTTTGTTATTTTTTTATAATTTAGGTACATTAAATACTGTTATTTAAAAAGGTACAAGTAAAAAGAAAGTTATTTAAAAGTATCTATTAAGAGAGTAAAATATGTATAACTTAATTAAATATACTAATTACATTTCTGTCCAATGGTACAAAACAATAAACTTCAAACTGTTTTATCACAAATAAAATGTAAAATAAATTGATTATCTTAATATAATTTATACAATGTCTCATCATCATTACCATTTTTAAGCTAAACGTGTAATCCTCATGCAATTAAAACATAAGTTGTGCTGTGGAAAAGTCTACTTGAATTTAAAATTAAACTATCTATCTTAATAATTTTAAAAATAATCTGGATAAATGTCATTAAAAAAATGTATATTTAATAGTAAGCATAAAATAATAAGTTTTAACTGTAGTGTGCGGAAGTCGTGTATGGAGTGTAGTGCCTGTTTCTATTGAAACTCAATCAAATTCTTCATTTTACAATTTTCGACTTTCTTTACTCAGTGAGATGGAATATTCGTGGTTGTGGTGTGAGATTAGTCACACGCACAGATTCCCCTGATCAGGAAGAGTTTCCGTTTTCTCCGTTGTCTTGAAAGTTATTTGCATTTACTGAAAACGGTGCCCCCAACCCATATAGATGACCACTTGAACTCTCAATATTGTCATCAAAAAATATCTGAAAATAATCGAAAAATTATTAATATTTATCAAAGCTGGTGATAAAGTTTACAGTTACATTTCAAAAAGTTACATAATATACTTCACCTCTTTTATTTTGAAGAAAGCCATCCCAGTGAGATGTGAATCAGATCCAGCTTGATGTTGCGGTCCAACTCGTCGTAGTTCTAGTTGGTCAGCTACTTCTTGAAGTCCACCTTTTAGATTCTTACAAAGCTTCATTAAATACTGCAACAAATTAAGATTTTTATTTTCACACGAGTCTCTGTAACATTAAGTTTTATAAATTATATTTAGAGAAAGAAAGAGTATTAATCCAGTTGCCGGAGCATGTTTTTTTAAGCATAAACATTTACTAGTACTTTAGAACAATTAACTTTGTTTGATAAATATTTAATGTGAGAAATGTTTAACACCTTTGAATATATTCCCAATTATATCATTTTTTGATAATGATTTACATTGCAATATTATGATGACACCGCAGACCTGACAGTTTTGCCACAGATCATTGACTAAATGAAGCGCAGGTCACTGTTTGGATATAAAGTCAATGTGAATTGATTGTATGTGTGCCAACATATTCCAGGTACTGAAGGCATATCCCCGATATCCGTGAATAACACATTGGTTTCCCATAGAATTTGCAAAAATAAAAAAAATTATGGGGAAGGGCAAATGATGGAAAATGATCAAGGCATTAAATACTGGTGCTTTGTGAGAAACTTTAGTTGTAAGTAACATGCCTTGCCTTAATATGCATACATACATACATAGTAAAGTTATTTAAAATAGTTTGACAAATTTGTACACAATTTTCAAACTTTCTTCACAAATTCTCCAATTCCCCAGAGATTGTCTAGAATATAAGAATGTTAATTTTTTACATTAATTAAAATATTTACAACAGCAGTATGGATGCCACTACACAGTATGCTGATTCTATATTAATATTCTAATTTGAAAATATTACATATAATTGTTAATTTTTCATTATTCATGAAGGACATATTGAGAGTAAGCAGAATGATTGCTTTATAAAGGAAATATGTAATTGGTTAGTACATTAGATATGTGAAATTGAACACTTACTTTTACATCATAAACTGTTGGAAAATATAGCCTTAGGCTTTCAAAAAAGTCATTTTCATCCTGTGGCAAATTTTGATCCGTCAATAACTTAAGGAGATATCCAAAGTCATAACCTGAGTGGAAACTTAGCCATTTAATGTTGTCCATAAGAACTAGACCTAAAAGTATTAGAAGGTATTCTTAAATATGCTCTATAATTAGAATAAATAATATAAGTAATAAGAAATGTTGGTGGTATATTGATACCTGATGACATTAGGAGTTCAGCAAATTCCAAGGGTTCAATGCCATCCTCTTCGTGTTTTCTAAATTGTAAACCAGAGTTTTGAAGCAAATCGATTGAATCTTGTGCATACATATCCTCTCTAAAAAATTTAATGATTTCATAATTAAAATAGTATTATTAAAATATCTACTCTAACTGCACTATACAGTGTATAATATCCTTTTTAACATTTTAAGGTATAAAGATATATGAAATGTTTCATAATAAAAAAAGCAAAAACTAAATCAAAAAATTGCATGATTAATATTTTCCTATTATTGTATAATCATGGCATGTTATGAGGTATAATGAGGTATAATAGAAATTTGTTAATATAATTATTTACTGTAAATTGAATTTGAAATTAAACTGCCATGTAGTGTATCCTGGTGGCGTTTTCCCATTTTCATCCATGAATGTGAGGCCAAGCTGTATTATCCTTAACAAATCTACATTGCATCTGTAAACAAGATAAAGTAAATTCTTATTTAATCTGTATAAGTAGTCTATCTAAGTAATTATTAAAGAAATGGTTTAAATTATGTCAAGGTCAGTTACTTATAATAGATAATATATCTTTAGAACTAAATTATAAACTTCTTGAATTTCAACATTGTTGGAAAGTAAAATCTCTTACAGATATCTTAGTTGCCATATTTATTCAGTGATAGGTTAATATCTACAAAGAATCCAATCTCAACAGAGATTACATGTGTATATATTACAACAGAAATTATATTGATTTTAATACAATTATAGTAAGGTGGTATATTAAACCTGAGCAGCTGGTACTGGTAGTCAGCTGTTGATCTGAACTCTCCAATAGGCCTGGCTACAACACCAGGGAACTCAGTATCCATTGCAACCCAGTGGTATTTTTGTACAACCTGTGAAAAATATAAGAAAAAGTAAATTGGATGTGTTCATGATTCAACATGAATTAAAAGAATATATTTATTTGTTTGAACATAATGTATAGTTAGTGCATCAACATAGTGAAAAAAATTTTATCTATAAAAATGCAGTAATAATAAGTTAGTAACTTAACTCATGTATTATATATTAAGAGTTAACCAAAGTTATTCATGAAATACCTGTCTGATTATTTGGAATTCTTCATGCAGATTGTGATTCCAAACATCTTTGATGCCACAATCACTATTACCTGGAAGTGTAGAAAGAGAACCAAAACTCGCTGCAGGCATCTAAAATTGTTATTAATAGAAATAAATTACAAAACATTACAGATTAACATTTCTAAATTAAATGAAGTTATCGATATTTAACCTTATATAGATTTCGTCCTTCAAAGATACAAAATATGATTTTATTCCGCAATATAGAAAGCCTCTTGTTGGTTATTACAATAACATAAATATACGCCACTTCAACAAGAATGCTACAATGATAGTCAACGCTTGTAAATAAATAAGGCTTGTAAACAACACACTCCGTTTTCTTAACTGATTTAGTGCTTAAAGATAGGAAGACTGTGATGTTTAGATTGCTTAAAAGAAGTGCGTTATGGCAAATTTAAAATACGTAAGCCAAAAATTAAAAAAATCATTGCAACGATGAACATTCAACTCAATGATAGGCATGCCATGATGACAAATGAAATGACAGAGGCATAGACAATAATGACGGTATAAGCGTCGTACTTTTTTATAGCAGTCTGTGCGTTTACACACAGCTTTGTTATTAAACAAAAAAACAAACTTACATATCATTATAAAGATGAAACATTTTATTGCATACTTTGATTTTATTATAGGGTATTCTACTATAAAGAAGTGCATCAAAATGTTGATTTTTCCTAATAAAATATTATATTTCTGCGCAATAAACACGCTCTTAGAATAAAATAAAATAAAAATATAAACCTTTTTTATTCCCGCAAAAACGATGTCAGTCATTTTGATGACGTCAGATTGTTAAAAACAACAGTCGTGTATGTACGACAGGTACTCGTTCAACGTTAACAGTTATAAATATTTGTGTTTTTTTTTGGGAAAATAACGAATTTCAATCGCTTTCGTCGTTTTGTAGTATCTAGTTGTACAAATACTAGCATTAAAACTCTAGAAAAGTTGTTTATCAAAGAGTCAGATGATATTGGAATAACGACTCTTTGGTTGGAACACGCAAAACGGGATCCTTATCAACTAAAAGTCGATTCTGATTTGTGTGATGATATTTCAATAAAAGTAAAATTACCTTATTAAAATCTAATAATACTTTGTCCTTTTTCCTGTTTATGTATAAAGAAAGTTGATGGTAAAATAACCTACAAATACTATAGAAGTAGAAATACTATGATAGATATGTACCTAGCTGCCCTGAACTTACAGTTTTTGCCTACATGAAGTCACACCGTGGCATGGTGATATACTGTTTAAAAATTACGACTTTTAATTTTAATATTAAAAAAAACAATAATGTGCTTTTATGGATCAAAATAATAATATTTAAGTACATTTTTTATCAAATTTCATAATTTATTTGTCACTACTGAAAGCACTATTAAAGTCAATAAATAAAAATGTAGTTTTTTAGAATTCATATAGATCTACATAAACGAATTTAAAGAAAAAATATACTGCGTTTGGTAGCTTACGCTAGAAATATGGATATGCGTACTCTCGGTAACACAGATTTTTCTAGTACATACAAGAACATTAAATTTATTCTTGTTACCTCATTATTTTTTAATTTAAAAAGGTCTAAACTGCGAAGTGCAGCTACTACATTATGTACTAAAATCATCTCCGAAACACGCTGTATCTTCTGCTATAGTTGTATGTTTATATATGTTAGTTAAGTAGCTTTTTCAGTTACTAAATAGTCCTTTATTTTTAGTATGGATTGATCGCTGTAGTATATTTGAAATTGTTTTAATTCTTAAAGTGAGTAGCTTAAAAGCAAAGAGGGAACGAATGTGCAAGTGAACGGGACTCGTGCGATATTTTTCGATAAGAATATATTATATAAAACACATTAACAGAAGAATTCAAATAATACAAGATATTTTTTTGTAGTCATAGAAAAATATGTTTGTACGATTTGGATAAGCAAGTACTTCCAGGTGAATTTAGATCGTGTTAATTATATATTTCTTAAGCTGATATTATTAATTTATGATTACTATTTTATTCAATTCACATTTTTATAAAATACTAGCTGTCACCTGCGGCTTTGGTCGCGTTTATGGGTACTTTGAAGGAGTTGTTTGTTGGGTAACGAACTACTATTTAAAAGTAGTTCCTTGGAGTTCAAGCTTGCTTCATAACAAATTTCATCCAATTTGGTTCAGTGGTTAGGCCATAAAAAATAGAACAGAACAGGCAAAGAGATTCCATAGCTCCACTCAGAACTCAATCTCTGGGCCTCATGATTTATAGCCGTATCTAATAGCTACCAGACCAAAGAGGCAACAAAAAAATCTTATATAAATAATTACCAAAAATCGTCCTATTTGTTCACTAACTAATTCAGACTCACTGAATACCTACTTCATTAAATTTGAAATTTGTTATTCTATAATGCAATTAAACATGATATAATTGGAAGAAATCATGCAATCATTTAAATAAATTCAATATTATTATTATCTAACAGTATTATTTGTTAGCTTAGACATTTCACGTTTAACTGATAAATTAAATTAAATAGTTTTATATAGTTCAAGATGTAATTAATAATGTAATTTAAATGATTTCAGTTATAAAACTTAAAAAAAAAATGATGTAACTAAACTGTTTAATGTAATAAATGTAATAAATATTAGAATTTATTTGAATTTGGGTTCATGAATGAAATGAAAAAATCATGAATACTGACTGCCACCTACTTAAGCTACCTATACCATGCCTTTGGCTAGATTTTTTCGAAACAAAAACGAATATCTATGTTTTCGTAAAAAATAAATAAAACAGAGATAAAATTTAAAAATCTATTGCTTAATGAAAGAGGACGTAATTTGCAGTTATTCCAAAGAACGCTGGCTGTCATATGAGCTTTAGTGCAGTTGTAGGAATTGCGGAAGCTTTTGCGTAGGTGGGCGCGGGAAGGCGCCAGCCGTCGTTACGTTAGTCGTCCGCGAGCTGTCTTGGAGTTCGGTTAAGCAGTCTTTTTTAAAAATACATTGCCGATTTTCCGATGATCAACTTTGCAATCGCTGAATTTCACGAATTTCTTATTCGTAACTAATATAATTGTGTTAAATTTGTGTAATTTGTTGTTGGTAATTTACTTTGAGACTTTCCATTAAGTATTTAGTCAAAGGGAACTCCGTAAGTATCTTGTTTTTACACATAATTTTTTTTTATCAAAAACTATAAATGAAATAAAATAAATTTTCTTTGATGACAAATGAGAATGAACAGGATTACTCTGGTTTCATTTATTCGCTTTTTGTATCGTCTAATATCATCGGATAAAGTATCGGGTGATATTGCATATTATATACTTAATTATTTGAACAAAACAAGCGTACGGTATTAAATATTATTTTATTGATATAATTATAATTTATTAAAAAATATATTATAAAATTGCTTGGATCTAATTAAGTTTAAGATAATTTTTATGAGGTGATAAGCATAAGAAAGCTATTGGGAGAAATTCGCGCCCACAGTTTTTATTTATAATAAGTTAGTTCTAAATTTCTATTTTTATTATACGGCTCTAAAAATTTTCTAATATTCTTTCACACATACTGCGATTCTATAAAATATTTTCTCAGATAACAGACAGCTGTCTGTAAAATTGGATTAGATGCCAATTGCTATCCTCACGGCCGTTGTAATAAACTCGCTGTGGTTTAATGGCTACTATCGTAAAAAATATTTCGTTTGGTTTATTGCGATATTAATGGTAGAGAAGATAGACATTACTTGATGCGTTTTAAGAGCATAATATCAAGATACGTAACAACCAACGTATGAGTATATTTACTAATATCGCAAAGGAGTGAGTTGGTGTAGAATTATAGTTTTCGCGATAGTTCAAATTTGTTGATGTATCAAAAAAATTTTATGCTTTTACTGGAAATTGAATGCAATAGTACGTCTTTATTTTGTATATTAGGAATATGCGGCTTCGTAGAGGTGGGTTCGTATTGATTTTGTACTCGATTCGGTTTGCATAATCGATTGTAGTTTAATTTAAAACGTGTGCTAGATTATATTTTCCGTATAGTTTGTATTGGCGATGAATTTGTAATAAATAAAGTATAATAAATTGATGATTGTATTCACATTTTCTGCTTTTTTACAACTTTGTTTAATTTCAATGGTTTCTTACATTGCGTTAATCTTTAAGTACTTTATATAATCTAATAATCCTAGTTGTTTTAAGTAATCGCTTTCAACAAGGTGAAGTTAATTAAATAATTATAATTGGATGATAATATTAGCAAGCAAAATTGTGCAATCGAGGGGAAATTATTAAAATTATTTTAACTCAATAAAATACTTGTATACTTATTTGAAGTATTAATACTGTAGCATTCCTATAGATATGCCATCCAAGTTGCAAACTTGATAATTTTAATATTATATCTATATAAGTTGATCCTGTTTAAAGTATCAAATAATCTTAAATTTTTAACTGATTTTAATTAAATAGGTCTTCCGAATTAGTACTTTTAAAATTTTGGACCTTTAATCTTTTATTTAAATTATAAAGTTTCTAACTCCTTAACTTAATTGATGGGCTTAGATGACAAAATTAGCCGATTTAAAGCTAATGTGTATCTTTCACTTTTTTTAAATTATTTTATACAATTATTATATTACTAAATAATAATGATGGATATTTTAAAAACATAACATTTTGTTTATTTTAGTTGTTAAAAGTATTATGAATCGTTAAACGTTTACTGACAGTTATTTGTATACAACTATTTAGTTAATTAAAAATGTTGTGATCCGTGTCCTACAAATGAGTTGGCGCCCGCCCGCCCTAGGCGTGTAACATAACCATGTTGCAATACCCACGCGCCAAACAATTGCTCTCCTTCGATGATCAATGCGATGATGCAACCATTAAAAACTCATTTATATTGTAGTAATGGCCAATTTATCTGGCACAAGCTTTTATGAACGAAAGGTATTCAGTTGGTACACAATTTTTGTATACATATTTTTGTAAATTCTTATCTTTCAATTAAATTAACACGTTCTTTTTTAGTTGTGATAGTATTCTGGTTGGAATATATAGATGGTAATTGAACTTTCAAATCCAGTCGTAATGAGTTATAGTGTTACATAGTGCTGGACAGAGCTTTCAGTTAAAAAAACTATTTCGAGAAACTAAATATAAATTAGTAAGTAGCTTATTACATTTCATTTAGATTTTTTTTCATTCTCCTTTAGATTTTTTTCTTTTGAGTGCGATACACGTCGACACGTGCTTTAGATAATTAACGAGAAGAAAGAAAGAGCTCGAGCATTGAGATATTTTACGGTGACATTTGTAATAAAACTGATGTGAAGTTTGTGGTTCGTGTAGCAATAATTTTGTGTGGCGGGAGTGGCCGGAAGGCCTCTTTATGCTCAGAACTTAAGATACAATTAGATTATTCTAACACATTTGTGGTCAGACAAGCATAGACTCAACTTTTTAAAGGAAGTACCTATAATATGCGGCAGAATGACTGAGGTTTGAGGCGAATATTCGAATAGATTCGAGTTATCGGTAATCTCGATATATGCCGATTACCGAGTACAAAAAAAAAACTTGCATAGCTGTTATTTTTTCGAAACAAATATTTATTAAGTGAATAAGCGGAAATGTTCAATCTTCGTTCCGTACAAACTCAACATGTGCTAATTATATGTGATGCAAAAATATCAGTGTGAGAGTGAATCGTATTTATATAGGTACGCAAATGTCAGAAACATCTCGGTTGATTTATGAATTTGAGGCGCGTGTGACGCACGCTATAGTTTTATTTTCTAGGGATTGTGCTTTGGACGGACCATCGAAATGGTGTAATCAATTGTTGCTATTTATATAAATATATAATATTTATGTTTTAATTATACATTTTTTCAAAAAACTACAGAAGAAAAAGTAAGATTTAATTCTAATAATATGTGATGTTTCTCGAATATTGAAAAAGATAAAATACGGATGATTTATTCATATTTTATATAAATGTTATTTAAGCTAAGTAGTAACATGATGAGGCTACAGTTTGGCAAGCGCCTCTTCGGCTGTTAAAGAAAATTACTGCTGTATCCTTCATGCTCTTGAGTTGGCAAATATATTGCTTATAATCATCCAATGCAAACCTTTTGCCGCCAAATACAGGTTGCCCTACGTTTTCTTCGCAGAAAGCAATGTAGTACTTCAATATCTCTATAGTATTCGCACAGATTTTAAACTAGAACTACCCATTTACACGTATATTATAAGTCGACCGTCTTAATTTTATAAATTCATTTCGTTTTCATTAAATTTGACAAGGGACAGAATTCGATAAGACAATGCTTTTCATTAGATAAGACAATTAATGGTGTAGATTTTTTTTATCTACTATATAAAAGATTCGTCGGATCAATTTAAATGTAATTTCAATCATACCTTTTCAACTAATATAAAATAATGATGCTAAATTAAATTGTTCGTATGTAATAGCATTAGAACAGACGGGCGTGAAAGATATTAACCTTTATTTCATTAAACAACCCCGGTAATTTGTACAGACTAGCTCAATTACCCTATACGTAATATTAAGAGCTCTTTTCCAATGAATATGTGGGTAATTGTTACTTTTGATAATTATTTAAAATAAAATTATTCACATTCAATGTAAACATTTATTTATCGCAATTATTTAATTTAAAATTATTTTATTTGGAAAAGTTTTCATAACGTAAAAGCTGGTATCAATCTCACTAATTTACTTGGCGGCAAATTAGTTTTCTGCTTTCATTTGAAATACGAGAGCAATAGAATGTGCCTGTGATTACAGAAAATATATAAAACGTGTTTCTTTAAGGAAACTTTTAGAAAAATAACTTGCATTTTTTAAATTAATTTAATATTCTCCGCATGGTTATGAAGAAGTTTTATAAAAATACCGGATTTAAAATTATATATCATAAAATTATATATAGAACATTTTAAACTTTTCAACAAGTTCAAACAATTGGGGAGATGCCAGGAACCTACTAGATTCAGTAGTTTCTGCTTCATTAATGTTAAAGTTGTTAATTACTGCTACCATGCCCGCTGTCTTCGGACTTTTTTTTGATAAGGCGGACGCGATTGCATTTGTATTATATTTAGTTTCTGAAATTCAGAATTCGGTCGAAAATTGTCGCGTTTCGAGGACTGTTTATTTTGGGTGTTAGAGCCATGAGAGCGTTGACTCAGTGAGATTACGTTTTAATTTTAGGCGGGTGCGAGTTGCCAAATCATTTGGGGAAAATATCGGCCTGCGTGCCCGGAGCGTTTGGACGAATTGTTCGATTGTTTCGCGTAATTCGCATCGTATCACGTACGATTCACTTTCCTATATAAATCTCAAGAATGTCGTAATTTCTAGAAAGTTTTTTTTTTAAATGTATATAAATTTCATCACCGATTTTAGTAGCCACACACATACACAGATATGCTACAACACATAGAAATAGAAAATCCAGCGAAGTAATTTTCACGTAGAGATAGTTTTTGATATGAGTGACATTATAGTTAATGTCGCTCATATCGTTATCGTTATACTTATTCTTTAAAAATAAGTGTCAAAACAAGTTACTCATCCATATAAATTGCTGAAAGTAGTAACTGAGTACCGGTTTTAATCAAAGAGACGAGAAGGTAAGCTAATGCTATTTCGTTCGTTATAATACAATTACAAAGGGTCTTCAAAAGCGCAAGACAAAGTAACGATGTCTAATTTATATCGAGATGTGTTGTCACTGTTATGTTAATAAAATTACAATATTACATCTTAAGCCCAAATCTTCAAACATTTATTTATATTATGAGAATTTTTACTTCTTATCTATTTTTAATCTATTTTAATAAAGATGTAAGCTGCAATTTTTAAATGTCAATGTCATTACAATGCTGCCATTATTTTGGAGACTACTCAAAAGTAATGGCAGGGGTTTCCTTTTGTTTAGTAAAACACAGTTTATTATTTACTTTTAAAAATGTACTTAATAAACGAAAATTCTGCGGTTGAGAATTATGAGTTTTAGGAGCATTTAAAAAATAAAAATAATTTTTACGTAATTTTATTTAACGTAATTAAGCTTAATGAATGTATGTACGAATAATAATCATGTTCGCTGTCTCAATCTAATTAAAGGCAGCAAAAGTAAAGACAGTCTAAAGGCAGATGCTTGTTTATAATTAGAACTAAGAATTAATTGTGTCCTTATTAGACGATCGTAATATTGTGACTTTGAAATAGAAATTCAAAGTGTAAGTTTGCTTAATGACGTAGTAGAAGGGCTTTTTTTGAGTTTAACATAAATATTGTTACTTATATATTACTTTCTTGATTAAATATAATACAGGTTTCGGCGTTATTTAAAAAGAAAATGGTTTTCGGTTTTGATTTCTGAATGTCGGTTGTAAGTGCAAATAAATGATATTGCAAGTTACTTGTTAATATTCAAATAATTATCGATTTTTTCTTTACTCTATATTCTGCCCGACGCGCCGCTTCGCTCGCGTTTGAGAGAGAATTAACCTTTAACAAAGTGCCTTTTAAAATTAATTACAAAATTCTAACATCTAGACATTTGATTTAAAATACGGTTTCATAGTTTAGGCAATTACAACGTATTTATTTAATATTTCAGTCTCAATATTATATTCTTCAAAAGATAAAGAGATAAGTGCCGACAGTCCAATGTATCGGAGAGCGAGGGCGTCCGCAACATCCAGCGATACCGCCAGGACCGCACTCCCCCGAGCCGCCGCCTTCGCGGTCAGGGTCTTAGGGGCGATAATTTATCGACCCGCAAAACGTTCACCCCTTATTTTACCTCTTTAGGAGATTTTGAAAAATCCTTCTATAATGTTGTCCTACGAGTATTGTTAAGACTATGCGTTGTACGACAGTTGATCATTTTAATTTTATCAAGTTCATAAGGAGAATAGATACAATATATATTACAATTGTTGTGTATGTATTGTTATTTATGTGAGTGTATATATTTATAATTTGTATAAATATTCCGGGAAACAAATGAACAAAACGATAATATCGACAATATTCATAATGGACGATGTTATATTATCTGTTGTTTGCATTTTTAAATTGATAGAGCCGAAGTGTGTGTTCATTATTTCGTCATTAATGACAATACTTATTTTTTTAATATACCAGAATAAACCGATCGATTAAAATGTATTCACTAATTTCTTGTATTTATTGTGGAAGTTTTTTTATAATAGTGTTATCTATGAATTTATTAGATGTATAAGTGTAACTTTACCCGCTCTAAAATAACGTGCAATCTGCAAGCAAACAAGGTCTTATATCGCGATAATCCTGCTTAACCTATCTTCATTCATATATACGTTTTAAAATTCAAGTAATAAAAAGTGTAGATTAAGGCTTTTATACTATAAATGATATGAAAACTCGTTCAGAGGTTACATCTTTATTAACACATATATTTTAAAAACTTTTTACTGATTTTATATTGAAATAAATTAAACGTAACGTAACTGTTAATAAATGTATACAAAATCTTCCAATGGATGAAAACATAAATTAAAAAACTTTTCTTATAATAAATGGAGTAGTATAACTTTGGGAATGTTGATTGCTATTATGTTAAATCATTTAATGAAAAAAAACCAACACACTTTTCAGACCAATATTAAAAATAACGAAATTAACTCGAGGGAAAGTAAAAATATATTGCGGGATTTATGGGTAAATTTGATGCGGATGGCGTCGCGGGGTACTAGTAAAGTTTAACAATGCTATTAACTGTATTATCATGAAATGTTAATCAACAATGATCCATGATAACGAGCCAAGAAAGATCAAGTGTTCGATTACAGAAAAACTCAATTATACGCCAACATTAAAGCAACACTAGCAACCCGCCCTAATAAGCATGTAGGTATATTGTATAATAGTATTTATATAATAATTAACGTTATACAAAATAATAAACACGATAGGTTGTCATAAAAAGTTTTTTTTTTTTTTAATTTTTAGCATTTTGTGTAAATTTATTGATAAAACGTTACGTTTCAAGATTACAAAATCAGCTACGGCAAAAATATTTAATTTGAATTAAAGAATTTGATTAAGGAAAAGTAAACGGTATAAAAATTTTCACAGTTACAGTAGCGCGATTCACGACTGTCGAAGCTAATATTTACATTGGTTTACGTAGTTTACCGTTGGTATTTTTATAATACTATTACTATTACTAGAAATTTTATTTAGTACTTATTTTGATATTAGTCTTTGCGAACTCTAGAATATATTATTCTAGTAGTAGCAAATAGCTTTTTGTTATAAGATTTACGAGGCATTCCTCGTAAATCGTCTTTCGCTTCTCGCAGACAAGCCTTGCTATCGAGTCTTTAGGTTTAAGAGTAAAAAGCTGAAATTAATCATTTTGTAAAAAATATATAAAATCTCTACATGCGTGACTTGAATATAAGTTTCATATTTTATAATCAAAATAAATGCTTCTGCTAGTTGAAAGGTAGAAGCTGGTTGTTTATCTGTCAAAAGAGTTGGTAAAGACATTAATAATTTGAAGAAAAATTAACAAAAATAAACAGACCTAAAACAATTTCTTTTTTCTTTAAGTCCCGACCCCCAAGTAACTAAATTTTGAAAAACACTGCTTTAAGAACAAGAAATGTATACAAATATGTTAACCTATCTTCCAGAAACCTAAAACTGTGAGCAGAAATATTCTATCACGTCACATTTGTTGTAATGTCAATTTATTTTTTTTAACTCTGGAACAATACAATATAGCTTGTTTTAAATTTTATTTAAATATCGAATAGAAAGTGTAAGCTAAGTTTTGATTGATTTTGATATATTTGTTGACTGTTTCATCGAAAAAGACCGAGCCGATTGTAGCCTTTTTAGAGAGTGCATATCTTTAATACTTTGGATTTCAAATTACGAACCAAGATTAAATATTGATTCCTGGTATAATTTGTAAAGCTGTAGTATCGTTAACGTACACTTTCCATTTGGTTTACTGATGTTTTGAAGCTCGAAAGCAAGGATTTTGCGTTAAGTTATGTTTGGAAATTACTGTTGGTTACAAGTATTATACGCCCTACTTTTTATATTATTCAACAATTATTTACATTAATGCCTTCATTCATATACAAATAAAAATTAAAAATGGCAAGAATGTTGATGATAATGATGCTGTTTTGTTAAATGGCAATTTGCATTCTCTATGTGAAAAATAAACCAGCCCTCCTTACCCCGAAGATATATAATATTATATATAGACTATTTAATGTTTTACTGAAATTAAACTTCTTTGTCGGGTGATTGTAAAATTTTAAATTCTAATTTGAGTCCGTTTCTGAACGACCCTGCCGTAAAACGAAAATACGTTTCAATTCTGTTGTGCACGACTTTTTATATAAATCATAGAATCAAATATATGTAATTATTTATTAAATAATATAAAATTATAATTTAGTTATCTTCACTTAGTGGTGGTGCATAGGTACCAACAATTCATCAGAAATTCTTCTTACTATTGTTTCGGGTTGAGGGGTGAGTGAACCAGCGTTCCCAATGTATATATAATAATTAATATTTTTTACACCGCCGATATTAATAAGTGATAGTCACGACCACTATCAGGTTATCCATTAACCGGTCCGCTTACTTATGTCATAAAACATAAAAAATAACAAAATAATGCAACGTATTTGTGAGAGTTGTTAAAGGTTATGTCAATTCTGTACGTGTATTTTAGTACATGATTATAGTTGTTACGTGATTTATTTAGGTTTAAAATTTAATATAGTGCCTGTGTTGTTTGGTAAATACGATTATATTATTGCTTTACTCGACAGACAAGTGTTGTAAATTATATGCTTAAGGTGTCCCTTTCGGTGTAGTTTATTTGAAGGGTGATAATGAATTAAGGTAACGGACAGACCCAATGGTTGTGTACCTACATAAATAAACTAAAATCTCGTTAACAAATTGAGATAACACAAAATCTTTAGCATTTTTTTTGTAATTAATTGTATTAAGTTTTAAGAGCCAGGATGAGCCAGTGGCAAGTAAGCGTGCATCTTAACCGATCATTGCGGGTTTGCACCCGTAATTATCGGTTAAATCATCGTTAATCCCAGGCACGCACACCAATGAGTTTTCATATGCTTAATTTGTGTTTGTAATTCATCTCGTGCTCGAATGTTAAAATCAAAATCAATTCAAAACTTTATTCAAGTAGGCTTTTTCAAACATTTTTAAATAAGTCATTTTACATAACTCTATTAAGTGAAGCTACTGGAATGTAAATTCTGCCGAAAAGAAACGGCAAGAAACTCAGTAGTTAGTCTTTCAAAAATTGAAGGAAAATATCGTGAGGAAACCTGCAAGTGTCTAATTTCAACAAAATTATGCCACATGTGTATCCACCAAACCTTTTTTCTCAAAGGAAGAGGTAGAGGTACCGTAGGGGTACCTTAACTCATTAGTTGGCCATTTACAGGCATACATTTACTTTAGTTTTTTATAATTTAATAATAATATTAAATATAAAACGAAAAATAATCAGTATTTTGTCTTTACCCATCGAGACTTGTCCGTTCATTTCTTGCGACATATCTGACATTTGATAAGTGTTACATTGTGCTAAAAATAAATAAAACTAAAAATAGCGTTATTTTTTTCACTTTTTACCTATTTGTAACAGTCCATTATCCCTCCGAACTATGAGTTGTTATAGTAAGTAAACTTCGAATTAGAACTTTCGTCTACTTGTTTACTTTCTCGATTGCTCAAAATTGAATTCTAAATCAATACCCACAGCGGCGATTATAAATCATTATACTCGGTAATAAATATCTATAGTGCCGTAGAAAAGCAAACGAACCTTACCGTCTTCAACTTAGCCATAGAGCCAGTATTATAATAGTGTAAGTAAAAGTAAAGCTTCATGGGAACTATTAAGTATGAAATTCGTCGCTCACCAACTTCAGACAACTTTGAGCCGTATACATTGTAGTGAAATGTTATTGATAAATGCTTTTACGACGTATATTCCAACAATTTCATGGATGGACTACCATTTTAATTGAAATATTAACTCAAACAAAATATATATAAATATATATATATATATATATATATATATATATTTATCTTTTTATATTTCTATCTTTACCCAAAAAAGGAAGCCGTGTAGACCCAGCCAATTACAGACCGATCACCTCTATAATTTGTAAGATTATGGAGCGTATCTTAAATCATCTCCTGATATATCTTGAAGCAAACGAGCATCTTTAGCGATAACTAATATGGTTTACACAGAGAACGCTCGATCGGAGATATGCTAATATATGCCACCAGCCTTTGGAGCGATTCTTTGGAGGGTCACGGTGAAGCAATAGCCGTTTCATTAGACACATCAAAGGCCTTTGACCGAGTCTGGCATGAGGCACTACTTAGTAAGCTTCCAGCATACGGCATACCTACTGAGCTTTGCGACTGGATATGGGACTTCCTGAGAGAACTGTCGATTCGAGTTGTCTTGGATGGCTGCTCTTCCGATCTAATGGCAATCAATGCTGGGTTACCTCAGGGATCGGTTCTCTCTACAACCTTGTTTCTGCTGCACATAAACAATCTTTTAACACCCGGTATTATTAGCCATGCTGATGATAGCACCGTAATTGAGAGGTACATGTCCAACTCGCGAGCTGGTCCAGAGGAAATACGGTCCTTGAGAGAGTCCATAATTGAACGGGTGAACGTGACATTGCAGTCGGTGTCCGGTTGGGGTGACGCCAATCTTGTCCAGTTCAACCCTTCCACAACTCAGGCGTGTGTTTTCTCCGCGAAAAAAAAATAGCTTCGATTTAACACCCATTTTCGAAAGTGTATCCTTACCGATTAATAACCATCTAGTGCATCTCATCACCTCTTACCTCAACTTTGCCCAACAAATTGAGTCTATGACACAAGCGGCGTGCAAGAAATTATCAATTCTTTCAAAGGTTCGGCGGTACTTCTGCTCCCAAAATCTTTACACTGCCCATGTTCGAGCCTGCATGGAGTAATGCAGTCATCTCTTGGACGGTGCAGCCAAATACCACCTGGAAGCTTTGGACTCAGTTGACCGAAAAGCCCGAAGGTTAATTAACAACGAAAAGCTCTAAAATAGCAGACTACACATCCTTGGGCATCGTCGTCGAGTTATCGGTTTTTTTTTTAGGATACATTTTGGAGAATGTCCGAAGGTTCTTTTCGAACTGATTGAACCATTCACTCCTTTATCTTTTCTACTAGGCGCAGGCAAAAGTTTCATCCATACGTTGTTGATATACCCAAAAGTAGAACTAAACGGTTTGACAGCTCGTTTTTGGTGAGAGTCGCCAAGATTTGGAACGACCTGCCTGGGTCTATTTTTCCTGATAAGTTGAACTCTGGAACCTTTAAGAGTAGAGTGAACAGGTTTCTTTTGGATGGGCGCGTACCACCTTTGTCTTCATCTATACTTTCCATCAGGTGAGATGGAAGACAAACGCTTATTCCATTACAACTATATAAAAAATAAATAAAAAAAATGTATAAACATCTTCATAAGTATATATAATATAAGTATTGTTATATATTTTTTTTCCTTGAGAGTAACCTATCATTTTCTGTTTGTGATATTGTGATACGTAGGTATAATAATATTTTTTTTCCTTATAATATATACAATTAAATATAAATAAAACAAACACGACCGATAAAATTCCAAGCACAATTGCGCACTGACTTAAAAAGGATACATAATAAATTGCACGAATAATAATCGTAAAGATAATAAATAATTTAATTATAATACATTAACGTTATTAAACTCTGAATTTGTGTTCTAAGAAGGTTATTTTTTAAAAAAGGAAAATAAAAATTGTTATAGATTTCAAACTAAACCAAATTTTGCAACAAAATTTTAAGCCGGTTCAATCCAGTTTGAGCTGAAATTTTGCATACACTTGTGGTTTCGATAACAATCCAATCTAGGAATGGTAATAAATTTTATTCGGTTTCGTGCTAGTTTTATATGGAGTGTTTAGTTTGTAAAAATTAAACAAAAGCTTTATTTTAAACCGGGTTTTTTGAGTTTAGTACATCCGATGAATAAATGAAACACTTATCGCACAATACGAGCACGTGTATCTTAGCCAATCACGGGCATTTATATCTTAGTTTGCATGTGCTTAATTGTCTATATGATAATGTATCTCATGCTTGGCGTTGAAGGAATATATCATGAGGAAACCTATATGAAAATTCTGCCACAATCCATATTGGCACGCAAGAAGTCAGCCTTTGGTATTTGGTCAGCTGTGGGATATACATGGAATATAGATAACACTCTTCTTAAGCATTTCCTCTTAATTGATGCGGGTAACGGAAAACATTCGAAAATCGAAAATATATACAAATATTATATTTAATTTTAGCGACAAAGATCCATTATTATTGTTCTAATATTTAAACTAATAGTTAGTTCTAATACTTAAACGACGGCTATAAGCTTTAATTAACGATAATATTAATACCGTTCAGATTTTGTTTACGATAAGTCTTAGAAATTACAAATACCGCATACATGTTTTTCAGTATTTCATAACTGATTAATAAAGTTTAAAAAATAATTAAATATTTCTTAGTAGTCGTAGTTTATTCATTATTTTACTTAACTATTCCTGTTAGTATATGTGGGACAAATCCATTTAATGAATAATTATAAACCAGTTTAACCCTTGAAGCGACAGTTTGCACACACGATTTATGTAGGTGACAATATAACGTAGAACAATTTTAAGTATGTTTTTTTTTTTTTATTTAATTACCTACTTTAACACGATTATTTAAAAGGCAAATAAAGCACTTTTATTTTGATACTTTTGCGTCTAGCGTCAATAAGCAGTAATAATCCAAAGAATTGATAACTAATATTTTTTCACTTCTTATTGTCTCGTATTATACGAAACTAATATACTAGCTCGACACGTACTTTTTAATAATTGAACTAATCGTTTATTTAATATTAAATATGTGACCTTTATTTAAGAATGATTGATCTCGAATGACAGTATTACACTAAAGTTTTTGTAATTTTTCTGTACATGTACAGTGTACATATGTGTTTAGAATATCATGGACAATATGAGTACATAGTTTTATGTAGAGCGGTAATAGATACACAATATTAACAACTAACGATAAACTTAGTTCATTCCATATAACATAACCTTTTATAACCCTTCTATAGAACTGATCCGGAACACTATTTTCAATGAAAGAAACATACTCTCGGCCGATATACAGATTAACTACTTTCATTGTTCACGTCAATTGGATTTGGTGATAAAACTTTTATTTTATACACTCTATATAGCTTTATACAATTCTATTTTATCGTATTTTTTGGGGTAATATAGTATTTTTCATTCAAAATATGTTAAAATAAATATATCTTTACTACGATGGAAACTATTTATCAAGCTGTTTCAAGATCGTTCCATTGCGACTGTTCGTTAAGATCACTTAAGTCAGCGGTTGTTCATTGCATCATAAATTTTGTACTACATCGTGCTGCATACTACCAGTTTGATCAATTATTTTCATTGTAGGAGAAAAAAGTAGACGTAAACTTTTGTGATGTGTTTTTGTAGATTGTTTACATATTTTACTTTGATATATGCTAGGTTTGTGCTCAGTATCCAAGAAATATGAAGATATTGTTATGAAACTGTCCCATGCCTTTACTGATTCAATAGCTGGTACTTACCTAACTCAAGATTACAAAACAATAATAATGAATAGACGTATAATAGTTTTTTTTCATTTATTAACACGATATTTATTTTTAAGTACCTTTTTTTTAAAAAAGGTACTTAAAAATAAAAAGGTAGGCGAACGGGAAAATTTTCCACCTGACTGGCTCACCCCTCCTTCTAAGTCCTACCATATTGAAAGTCAACTATATATCGACCTATTTTACTTTTTGTCCATATTTTGACAATATAATTTATTTCTTATGTGTGCTTTCTTTCTTACACAAATAAATATAAAAATACGATTTGAAAAATCACTCACATATTTCAGCGACGGCTGAGGTAAATATTGTAAAAAGTACGTTTTTGGTATAGAGGAGGAAATATATTTTCTTATATTGATAAGAGTTACTAAAATCCCTATCTGAAACAGAGGTGGTAAAGTATGAGCAACTTCGAAGAGATAGACACTGATAAATTACAAGCGTTTAGATTTTGAATGTTGAACATACATTTATTTCTAGAAAGGAAATATCTCTGAAAAGACCTGATAGAGGTACTATACAAAATAATTTCAAAAACGAAATTCAATTGCTTTTTTAATAAAACAGAAATAATTTTAACCCACATTCGCAATATTTGTCCGTTTTCTTGTAATTAATTATTCCTAATATGATACTTCTTAAAAGTAAAAACGAAAATATTTAAACTTTGTTGAATAGTAAATAAAGAAATTATTAAAATTAATTTTAAATAAAATCCTACTATCTTACTACCAATTTTATATCATATTGGACAATCCATTTTTCTTTACTTTACCATTTTAAAGAAGACAGTACATCTTAAAGATTACAATCATTATTTGAAAACGTTATTGAGTTACCCTGACATACGGTTGCAATAACGGAGATCTCCAGTAAATGCGTACTTTGAAGATCATAAAAAACCGTCAGTCACGAATAAATATAGTGATGATGCTATTCATTTTCTATTTACATTTCAGACGTACTGTATATAATTTCGTTTGCTTGGCGGCCGGTCTAGTTTTCCAGACGAAACCACACTATTGTTATGATTTATTTGATGGGTGAACATCGAAACAAGGTAGCCAAGATCAAAGTTGTAATCGACGTTTAATTCGTTTATATTATTGGGTATTTACAGCAATTACTTAGTAGAAGGTATATAGTTTAGTAGTTATTTTTAATTACGAGGAATGAGGATAAAGTCTAGAACCCGTTTCGATTCCTCTATTGCGTCTGAACTTTAAACTTTGAACAAATTGTCGACATTTATTTATTCCAATATAATCTAATAATTGATGTAGGTAAAATTGATGTTTTGTTGTAGAAAATTGTTTTAATATACTTATTATATATCTTAATGTAATTGGTGTCTTACCAAAAATGTATTAAACGATACATTGTCCTCACCAACTACTCTTCATTAGGTCGCCTGGTAGAGAATTTTTGAATTGAGTAATGGTTGTATATTTATTATATAGTGGTCTGCAATAAAGTATTAATCCTTTCATAATATTGTAAATACGAAAATGAGTTTGTTTATTTGTTTGTTATGCTTTGACAGCTCAAATACTTAAGATCGTTATTAAATTTTGTATAAATATAATAAATAATAGGGTTTCAGAATTGGTACCTAACAATTGACTTTTGATGGGCTTGCTCACATTCGGGCGAAGTGCGTTGTAAACTAGTATTTTAATAAATCACTTACAGTTTAATTGATACTCATGATTAATATAAAACTATTTCGCGAAGAATGTAACAATTGAAATGTATAAAGTCAGGCGAATATGTGCTTAGAACAGAAATACAATAGAATCTTATTAAATTCGTCAAGACTTCGGCACGTATAATTGAGTCGTGAAAATCTGATCGTGTAAAGGGAATAAAATTTTATCATAAAGTATATATATACTACTTACTGAACCTTAAATGTATTTTATGTGTACGAAAGAACGTAAACGGATTACGCGTATAAGATACAAATGCGACTACCGTAAAACCAGCCTAAGATAGGCTATATTTTTACGAGGAACAATTCCACTTTACGTGTAATGGCACGATTTGCTGCTCACCCGTAGGTTCCTTGTAATACTAAATAATTATGGATACGTATATGTATACGTGGACTTAAGAATTGTATAAATATTTAATTGAAAAAGTGTTTTTACGATTATTTTGTATTTGATCGCTCACTTCGTTTTATAGAATAGAAGTTTTTCGATACAACAAATAGGAATACTAACCCTTCGATATACATATTATCTGAAAATAAATTTACTTTTCTTTCATAAAATCGTTTTACATGTAAATTCAAAGCATTGGTATTCCGAAGGAGATCATATCATAATATGGATAGGGATTTATACTCGTTGACGATAGGAAAACATTATTGTTGATTTGACATACGTGAGGTGTTTTATTTTACGAGCAAATAACTACTAAAACTAAAATTATCGTTTTATTGTTAATTCGACAGTTTAGACCTCACCGTCAGATATTCTATTTTTACTAGCCCTAGCTTTTAACATATCAAAATAAATGACGTAATTAATATGAAAATTATTCAATATTATAAAGATACACACAAGAACACAACCTTTTCTGTCTATTTCAGGCTTTGGAGACGACATTTTTATTATTATTATTAATTTATTGCATTGTGTAGAAGATTGTACTGTTAGGCAAATATAACCAATATTTATTTTTTATCCTGTAGTGCGAGAATAAAAACGATAACACGACATATGCTTTATATATATATTATATTATATTGCAATATAATAAAACATATAATCGAAATTTGTAAGCGGAAAAGACTAGATGGCTTGGTGAGTTTACCCACGTGACTTAATTTGTCGGATAAGAGGAATCACAGATTGAATGGATCAAAGTGAAAGTGCCCTCGTTAAAAGGGGTCGCATTACCATTGTAGTAATTTCATAATGACTTCCAATTGAATTTGAAATAAAATAATATTTAGATAAGTATATCTAAACGATCTGGTTAAAAGTATAACTTGTTATATGTATTTTCAATAAAGTCGTCACCCGCATTAAAAAGGCAACGGTGTTATTGATTGAGGCTTTTATTAATTTATTTGTTTAGGTCCAATTAGAAGTCGAGATTAAATTTATTACTAATTCAGTAACGAAAAATTTCGTTTGGCAGACATATTCTTCACTTGGTCGAGCTTATTCTCACAATGAAGCGCCGCAATTAAGAATATGGTCGACGTGTCGTCGATTTATATATATGCAGGGTTATTGGTAATTCCTTGTATTCCCGTTAGGAGGTGATAAGGGTAACTATTTCCGATAATTTAATCCCTATATGCATAATTCAAAAGTGAACCATTTTCAAGTTGTCACGTTTTTTTAGCCTTTATTTATTTTAAAGAAAATATCAATTTAAATCTATTTTTTTCTTCTGATTTATAAAAACCATTAAACACTGGTTTTTTGTCAATATTAAAACAACAATTATTGGTCCAAATTTAATTTATTTTTTGAACGTGATAACTCGAAAATGGTTCACTTTTGCATTAGATATGTCTATCACCTCCTAACGGGAATACGTCGAATTACTAATAATCCTGTATATATAATTAAAGGGTAAACATAGGCTATAAAGTTTTATAGGCAACATATTCTTTCCTAACGCGAAAAAAGGGACGAATTCGCTAGTTTTCCTGAGTTATTTTCACTCACCGGAAAAACGTATAATTCAAGAAGAAGGTCTAAGAAAAGTCTCCTTAGACTTTTGCTTAAAGTTAAAATTCCACTATCATCGAAGTAAAATATATTCAATGAAAAACGTTTAGTAATAATTTGTTAACAATTGACGTAAATATAGCGTAACGAATTAAAAAGATTACATTAGACTTGCAAATATTTTTAACTGTAAACTGTACTTAAAAATTATATTATTTATCAAAAATCAATAATCCTTATCCTTATAAAAAAGGTCACTGATAGAAATTCGATATAAACATAAAATGCACAAGCGCTATTTTATATATATCTAATAATACTAAGACTAGTATAGAACGCGATCATTGATCGATTGGTTCAACTCCTGTTTATTATAAAACTGGAGATGTAAATATATTTTTATTGAAGAGATATCACGGGGTCTAACTTATATAACCATTTGAATTTCATATTATGGATAGTATAAACGTGATGAATTAATGTCAATATATTTTTTAATACAGTGTACGCTTAATGTTAATAATAACTTAGTGCTTTCGGGAATTCTGTTCCTGTCGTTTGTATATAGAAGCCACCGGCTACGGTTGCAATAGTGATCTGGTCGGAATCCTCATAATCAAGCTGGGACGGCAATCTACCTTTGTAATCCCCAGTGAATGAGGGCAATTTAGGCCCGTTCCTCAATGCCACTCTGTGACGTGTGTAATATATTGCGGATACGAATCCTTTCATCTATGTATGCGAATATTATAGAAATTAGTATGAAACTTTTTTATCGCCTATATATATATTTATAGCTACACATAACATATATTACAGTTTCCCTTTATTACAGTAAATAGTTATGAGTACCAGATATCGCAAAGTAGATATTTAAAAATAAATAAATTAATGTAGTTTTTGGCACGCGGCCTTAGATTCTATAAAAAACAGCGCTTATTATTTCCATTTGATTTCTGAAGAAATCGATCGAATCGATAATACATAGTTCATTACTGACTTGTTTTGCATTCAAAATAATGTTATAAAAAATCTTACGTTTAATATTTTATTAACTCAAAAAGACCTATATAGATTTAAAACGAATTTCACCTAACCCAGTTCTTAAATTAAATGTTACAAAATTTACAGTCAATGTTAAAAAGATATACTGTTTTAAAACCTTGCCAAGGGAAAATGACGACACACAAAACTCTAGGGAAATAAAGTAAATCGAGTTCGCGACAGCCCTTTAACATACTTCGTTATGTTAGATATACAAATGTCTTGAGATTCATAACGTCTGCGACATAATATTTATTGTATTTTTTTCAGGTAAACGCCAGTCTACAGGCAGGATATGTTTGTATATTTATCATTCGTTCAATTAAGCTGTCACGATTCCTAAAACACGCCAAAAAACGCCGAGATGTGTCCGAAAACGAAGAGATAAGAAATATAGAAAGGACAAGAGTCCCACGATGTTCTCACTGGCTGAGGGATGCGGTTGTGTCAGTTTTCGAGGGGGGCGTCGTGCACGCTCCATGGGAGACGATTCTTCCTCGTGCCGGAGCTCTGAAATTGAGCAAGAAGTGCCAAAGAAATTAAGCAAAAGATTGCTTAACGGCGAATGCACTATGAAGGCTCTTGCACCGTTCTTGAAGTTTTGGAAGAGAGATACCGTCAGCATGACCAAAGCTGAAAGAAGTAAGTACTATTTGAAGTAGGGTTCAAATAAATATATTTTTTTCTTTCTAAATGACTTTGTATGTAAATCTGTAGGGTTGATATTGTAGACGATAGGTAATATTTCGTATATGTGGACGGAAAAAAACACGTTTATAAAAATACGAGCTGTTATTCATTCGCTTTGCTTGGTGTAATTTATGACTTCGTAATTACCGAGTACATCTCATAAAAAAAAAACATTTTTGGAAATATGTTTGGATAAAGTATTTTCAATTTCATCTAAAGTTCTTACAATTCACACTCGAAATTTTTCTGCGTAGGAAATAATCATGGCAACATCTCCAACATATTTTAAATGTGTAAGTAGTTGAAATTTCAAAATTTCATATCCGTGGTATACATACTTAAGTAGGATTTATGAGTAGGCTTAAATTTAGCTTACAAGATTCCTCGTACTTCCTTAACAAGTTGCAAGTTACATAAAAATTTTATAGAATGTGATTTCTTTTACTTTTAGGTCTGGCAACAGCAAATGCAAACGTTTATTTTGCTTCTTGATAACACTTTCAAATAATTCATTTTGAAAAACAAAATAAGCAAATAATAATATAAAGTCAGGTCAAAGTCGATGAGAGGCTGAGAGTTCGTAGCCGGAGTTTAAATTTATGTAAACAATATAAATTGGATTTCCCATAATCCTTTACATATAAATAAACTTTAGACGACTTCAGAACACGCGTAGACATATATTACGCATGATATTAGAACAAAGGACTACGTTCTTCATTATATGCTAATAATGTTTCTATTTTTAAGTATATTTTTTATTCTCGCTATCCAAAACAAAGCAACAATAAAATTTAAATTAAGTCGTTAAACAAGCAAGGCTGTTGCCTGTATTTTCTGACTGATAAAAGGTATTAAAGAAAACGGGACTGCTATCTCACAACTCCAATTATTATTATTCAAATTAATTAAAAAAATATTTATCCTAAAAACGTATTCAAAAGATAAACTTGGTTTTATTTGTCTCCTCTATAGTCGATTGACTTATAATCTCTGACGCTCTAAAATAACACGGCACACAAAATCAACGTTGTATGGATCCTAACTAACTAGACGAAATCACAGGCCAAACCGATATTTAAGTTTAATTCTGATTTCAACACGAAATATGAAATGTATTATAAATAAAACTATGCACTTGAAAACATGGCAATGCCTTTCGTGGTTTGAACTCCCGATCCACGATTAAAATCCACTTGTTCTTATTACTGCGCTACCTCGACTCTTATTACAAATGACTATTAAAAAATATTACATGTATTTAATATTTCTAAAAATAGTAAACTGATTATTTTATTCGTGAACATATTTCACTTATTAAGCGTAAATATTGTTTGCATACCAGCTTTTGAGCCGTAAATAAGCTTAATTCTACATGTATTGAATTATGACCAATTGGTATAACAAATGACCTCAATTTTTTGTGGTAAGTAAATGTGTTTACTCGATTGCGATAAACATAATTAATCAGCTTGTCACAGTAACTGTTTATTTGATTAAAATTATTGAACATCGAATACGATAAATAGGACCGTTTACAGAACAAAATGATTGAGGAGTATTTACCTATAATAACAAATGAAGTGGTACTATTTGAATAAAATGCTTTTAATGATAAACACGAAACTCGTATGTACTAAATGCATAAAATTTAATTTACTTTCAAAACATTCAATTAGCCACGCAATAGGTACATCTTTCTAGCGTTACGATGTTATGTTATTTGTGAATAATTGATGTGTTACTAAAGTTTCTCTCAAGTTTGACATTAACGACTTGGGGAGTCGTTAAAATTTTCATACCGTTTACGACTATTTCGAGAAAAAGTTTGATTGGGGCGAACGACGGTATTCGTCTCTTCTTCCCATATTCATCGTACTTAAAATTATTAAATGCTGTTATCGAATAATAAAGTTTCTTAAATTGAACGATACAAAAATAATAAATGAATTCAATTATTAATAATTGTATGGATTAATAATAATTATAAATGTATGTACATTAATACTGAGTGTTGCTTAACTGGATGTAAACAAACTTCGTTTAAGATTGACGTGTTCTATTCATGGGCCCATTTAGGCTACGCATTTGTTTTAACTCAACTTAAGCTCATGGGATTAGTTCTAAGCATATATGGGTTAAATTAATTTATATATGACATATATGTATATTGAAAATTGCAGACCGCATTTGGCTACGTGTTGGCTACTCACATTTAACCGGCCATTTTAATAAAAATATTGATTTAATTTACTTGAGGTTTCATTATTTATAATACAATGATACAATTTGCTTTAGCCCAAAATTATAGTACCCAATAATCAAGATTCTTAGATGTAAGTTACGTATTGTATATAGTATATATAAATATATGGAATACGTAATAATAATAGGCAGATGAGATTTAGTCCAATGTCATTTATAACGGTCATATATAAAAAAATAAAAGTCTAAAGAAGTTTGCGGGAGCTTATTTCAATACGTTGCTCCATTGATTTGGTCTCCAATACAGCTTTCTTCACGATCTTTTACCGCTGAGCATGAGCTGAATTATAAGCATAAATGAAGCACATGAAAATTCAGTAGCGCTTACTTGGGTTTGAACCCACAGTATTCGGTTGTAATTCAGGTATTCTAATCACTGGGCCATCTCAGCTTTCTTCAAATACAAATTCTGAAAATAAAGTGCTGTAAATATATGTAACGGTATTTTAGGATTTGATCCTTTTCATATAAAGGCATTATGTATAACAGCTTTGAGCTTAACTGAGTAATTAATGCGAACCATTTTTGTTATAATATTTTTATGATGATTAATGACATTATTTATATCGCTATAAAGATTAAGCAATTTAAAACTCAAATAAAAGGCCAGTATTCAAATGAGCAAATTTAATATAAATCCAAATATAAAAGTGTCAAAAATACCGAATATAGTATACCCACATACTTAGTGGGTGAATAACTGAGTGGCTACAAAATACGGTGAAGGCGAATGATGGCGACTTGAAAATACAATTTTATGTAACTAGTTCTGCAAAAACAGCTGCACATCATTTCTTTTGCAAACAATTATACTCTTTTTTCACGTAGTGGAGTAGTAGGTACCCGGTACCCTGGGGCGGGGTATCTGCTTATGTGGTTTTCTTACCAATGATGATTACAGTGAAGGCCGTTTTTGTCACGAACAGAGAGGCTGCGTGATCGTGTCTATTTAAGTCATCCGCATTTCCCGTCATGCTTTGCTCAGATTATTGCTCAACGAAGCTCTTCTCAGGGGCGAAAGTGATCCACCCCGCACCCTTCAAACAATTATTCTCTCTAACTACTCCAATAAAATAATTGAGCGATTTCGTTTTTCGTCGAGTTTCGTGATAATTACGCTCACTTATTTTTTTCGCCCACTTAAATATTTCATTTGCTCACTTAAAATTTTAATGGCTAGCTTAGATTAATTATTCTCCTCTTTTAGCAGCACATTTTACTTATTTCGACCGATTCATTATTATTACCATAGATAAATATATTTTTGCACATATAATTTAACGCCGTTCTATTTAATATTAAAGTAACATATACAATAATGACTGTTAAAGGGATACTTTATTCGCCCTATTAAAACTTTCCCCAAATTAAATAAACACAACGAGCTTTTGTATACAAGATTGACGATGTATTTATTGAATTGTTTTCGTTCATAGCAATGAAAGCCGCTATACTAATTCAACAATGGTATCGGCGGTACCTGGCCCGTATGGAGGTGCGAAGGCGCTACACTTGGACAATTTTCCAAAGCATCGAGTACGCCGGGGAACAGGATCAAGTGAAAGTAAGTTTATTATAATTAATTATTATCACATTTAATGTTGAAAATAATTTAAGGATTTTTTCCTTGTATATGTATGTGTTCTTTTGTTATCACATCTAGCAGTAGTATAATTACTAAATAAAACATGTACTACGTGTATGTAGTATTTTTGGAGTAGGTTTACTTTAATAATAATAAATTTAATTTTTATTCATCTTTATTCTAAATATGTCTTGCCGAACGTATTTTGCAATTTATCATGAATTTTCAGTGTTTTCGATCAAGTATTTTACATACAGATTGTTTAAAGTAACAGCCTGTTTCTTTATATAATGTCACAGCTGGGCAAAAGTGTCCTGTCCCTTTCGAGGATTTGTGACAACAATTTTGAATACGATCATGTTCATAAAAGTAACTAAGAGACAAAAATATAAAATGTGTACACTATACATTGTGTTTTATACATTGGATTCTGGAAATAGTTAATAAAATATAATATCATGAAGTATAAATACACATTTAGATAATTAAACCAAAATTATTAGAGTTTATTGATTGATATTTAATCTTCTTAATTTAATTAGGGCTCTTTTCTAACGGATCAATACTCCGACGAGAACTATTTTCAGTTATTAGAATGAGGTTAAAAATAACGGGAATAGAGTATTAATGTCGTCACAATGATCACAGTAACTGAAGGAGAAAAAACATGGAATTACGTAGTTGAAGAAAAGAAACCATAGAATTGATAACAACAATTGTATTTACATTGTATAATATACGGTACTTATTATTATTACGGAATAAGCAATGTGTGTAAAAATAACAAAAAAAAGATATTATTGTTTTACAATACGACATTTTAACACTTTTACTAATTTCGGGATATTGTATTGTATTCTGCGATCAGCAGTGGATTTAATTTATACAAAGGTAAATCATTCGAGGCAAGAGCTAGAAAACTAGAATTTATAATAAAACCTTACCATTTTTAGGACTAAGTGCTCAATTATATATATTTGATAAACGAGAAATATATAATATAATAAATTTAGTTGACATGACTTAAATATATTTAAACATTTCCTTAAAGTAATAGTTGTAAGCGAGCAAGGAAAAAAATATATAAAAATGTTACAATTTAGTAAGCAAGGTCACGTACAGCAAGACCACGGACGCTTAGTCTGTGGAGAATATACAATAAAATTAAATAACCCTTTTTCCTAAGACGAGAGAAGTCTTTATCCAGCAGTGAGATTATAGGTTGTTTTTAAAGAAAATTATGTCGTTCAAATCCACAATAGCTCAATTTTTAAGGCATTTTCTGCATCGTACAACCACTTTGTGGAATTATCTTTCGCCAGCGGTTTTACCGAACCGATTCGACCTTCAAGAAAACTGTCTAGGCATTCCTATAGAAAATTTGATTTTGATTCATATTCATCTTCAAAAACAGCAAGCTAATCTTTTGCAAAAAATAATAATAATCGACATGACGATAAGCCCCGCATCGAACTCACTTCCTTACATAAAAATAAAATACAGCTTATAAAAAAATATGCAGTCTAAGTAAGTAGCGGGAATATGTGTATATTTCATATTTCTATTTTAGTTTTGCATGTGAACGTCACATGTTAATGCACTTAGCTGTCTTAACCACACCTTCCTACACGCTATATTGCTTTAGTTGATACTCATAAAAAGTGTAGTGAACACCATGAAAATTATTAATTAACTTACGTAATTCAGGAAACTTTGCACAAGAACATCTGATAGTGTGATATCATGTGTTATTATTATTTTATTTTACGAACGCATATCAGTACATGTTATCGGAGAACGGACAATGGTACTGTAAAAAATGTTTTATACACTTTAAGCCATATATAACTGCTAACCATGTGATTGGTACAATGTTACAAAATGTAAATCAATGTTGAAATACACTTCATCCAAGAAGGCTTTCAAATAAAAGTTTCAAGAATATTTAAAACTAAAAGTTATCTTCTAAATTTCGGCAGTATCGACATTGTATTTTAAACATTGAATTTACGATGCGAAATTATACATATGAAAAATATATTTATTGTTTAAAAAAGGGAACAGAATGGACATCGAAGGTAGATCGGAGAAGATAATTGAGCTTTATCAAATTTTCATTCTATACGAGGGTTAACAGACGTGCGTTGCATGCAGATAGAAGTCTGATTAAAATGATGGTGAAATGCAAATGGAACATTGTGACGCAATATATGTAATGTTCTTCTTCGTTAAATCCACATTTCGGACGAATGGTAGCTTTACATTTAAAACAATTCTGTAAAATAACGATTCAATAGTATTAAGTAGATATTTAACTAACAGTACTTGTATCTAGGAAAAAGGTTTTTGTTTTTTTAATTACTACTGTCAGTATTAATTAACAGAGCATGCTGTATTACTTGTGCAATATGTTGAGACCACCATAATATACATATACTTTATTGACATTTGTTATATTTTATATTACCCGTTGAAAATTGAATTAAATAAACATATTTAATTTTATTCTAGGCTTATATACGTATAATGGAAACGTTTACGTTGTTTAATGGAAAACTACAAAAAAAAACCGACAACATCTGTCCTGTTTGTTTATGACCAATTGTCATGGCGATCACTGGGGTTTTACGGTTAGAACATAGAAACTGTTCCTATCAAATATTTGTTGCGGATTGTTAAATGTTGCAGTCGATAAATCAGTATTATGGAGTATTATGCTACTGCACAGGTCTATAATACTGATTTGTAATTTTGATTTGATATCAATCCGGAACCCGCAATCCGCCCCACAGCTGCAACGCGATTAAGCGTTGAGGCGCCATCTAGCTATATGTAACGATGAAGCGTACATGCATGCATACAATAAATTTTACGGTATTCGGTCAAATGACGTCGACGTTCATAAATCTCAAACATATATAACAACATCAATTTTTAAAATATCTGTACCTATCATCTAAGAGATTGTTGGCAATTTAACACTAGTTTCAGTCTATCATGGTCTAGTAACGAGGTTTTAGCTATCTGGGTAATCTACTTTATAACAGACATAGTTTAGTGACATTTTATGTTGCTTAATAGTGACATAAAGCTTTAAACAACTGCAATTGACAATGTATGTATTGGTCAAGGCCTAACAATGATAAAATCCATAATAACGATCACTTAGTCCGTATAGTATGATGGAATAATAATTTTAATGATTATATTTCTATGTAGATTTCAGATATTCGTTGTTCATTGGAAGAAGGAATCCTATAGAATGAATAATTATATAAAATCGCATACTATATATTAACACCGACACATGACGTCACGATAATAAAAATTGAAAATGTTATTCGTGAACTATCGATTTTTGATTTTAAATATCAATATTGTTTTTTTAACTAACTAAATTAAAAAAATAAACAATATATAAATAATTTATTTACAATTTAAGAAAGCTAAAGCATAGGGACGAGAAACAGAAATCATTCCTATGTTTTAAAAGACAGTTTAAAAAAATACAATAAAAATAGGTAAGCTTCTCAATGTAGCTTTTTACGTGGAATTAATTATTCGTTTGGTTGTACACGTCGTACGTCGGTCTTCGCTATTTGTATGCATGACTTCGCGAGGATCGTGTAGAACAAATTAACAAAGAAACCCACACTTTTACTCATCGTATACTCGTGTAAGGTTTAAAGGTTAAACGTTACTACGATTAAATATAAGATAGGTTTTTTAATATATATTCAGTGAATCTTTATTCAATTTAATATAAAAGCGTGAAAATACTACTATGTGAAAATACTTTACTATTTTCGATTATTCTTTTTTTAAATATTATGTTCTAATTTATTATTATCGGTTTACAATTTACTCGTATAAAGAGAGAAAGAAATACTTAATATATCATATACATAATTTTATTTAACATCGGAACGAAAATAATTAACAATTTCGTAGTGGCTTTTTTTTTTAAAAAACATCTATATGTTTCCGAGACGTATTGTCCGAGCTTTTGGTGTATCTCCACATCACAATAAGAATTTTATCTCATTGTAAATTTCATTCTTTCATTATATTTGATTTGTACTTTCATATAAACGAATATGCTATTCGAGAATTTTATCAATATCAAGATTTTTAACATTATATTTTTAACAAGTGAAATCATCAGTTATTAATAAAATCGTTACCTAATATATTCCTATGTATTCTTTTGAAGGATTATTATAAAAGGCGTGACAAAGTCCTATTATTTACATCATACGTTAATAAGAATAACATAGGTTTATTAGTAAGAATTACATTTAGATTGAGTTATTTATTTGAAATTTACTATAAAGTTAAATATAACTTCATAATAAATTCATACTAGGTACATAATAATGTAAAGGTAATGTCTTAGAATTTGATATATACTGTGTAATAGTTGGAGTATGATTTCGTATATAATAAATTTGCGTGTATCTTTTCCTTGTCAATTTAATTATGATTTTATTATTGAGCAACCACGCTAATGTTGTCTATAATACATGGTTTTTCGAATTGTTCACATTGCAAGAGAATATTAAGTTATTATCGTGGAGACACATTGAGTCGGGCACTTCACGCATGAGCGGGTCAGTCGGTGGTCGCAATATGATCATTGCGCAGTCAAGCGACTACACTATGAAATATACTCTAAACGAATTATAATTATTTCACCAAGATGTATACTTTAGTACCGATTGTCCTATGTAACATGTGCTCTTAGCTGAAGATTGCGGGTTCAAGTCCAGGACAACCAATGATTTTGCAAGTGCATAATTTGTGTTAAAATTAAACTACGTGTATAAGCCTGTATCGGATAAAAATCTGCCACATGTGTTATCCAACAAATACGCATTGGAGCAGCGTAGTGAAATAGTAAATAAGTAATAAAAATTGCTCTAAACTTTTTCCTCGTAAAGCCGGGTACTTACTAGCGAATCGTAACTGTAAAAACTATAAATAATATATAGTGCTATAGTGGTTACACGTGTCGTCGTCGTCGTCAACAGTCGTCGCTCTCGACATCTCACCGAGCGCCCTTTACACTTTGCCGGACACTCACTGGCGAGCCGTAACTATAACCAAACAGATACAGTAACGAGGTCATATTGAGTACACGGTGTCCAAATCAGTGTCAGTCACCATAACGACGACCCGATATAGTTCTTATTTTAAAACAAATCAAGATTTTTCTCGTATATCTCCTTTTTCAGTAACATTAGTTCTCTCTCCATTCTGGCCTCGGCATCTTTCAAATACTTTTTGTAATATTTTTTGTTCTTCGGGTTCCACAGGACTGTAACTTTGAAGGTGTGTCCAAGCAGACACATTTCTTCTGTTTAATAAGTCACGATTGATAAACGAGAATAGTACTTAGGTTTGCAATATAATACAGGTTTTATTTCGACATCTACGAGCACTCTTTGAGAAGCGGCGCAAAACCCACAGTCCTCGGATCACTGTGAGAAGCTTGTGATAGTATCTACAATAACATGTAGTGAGTACCCGGCTTAACCAAGTGGTCTTAGCCAAACCCAGCTGTGGGATGTTTAGACTGTTACTTACTTCACTCAGTTGTAAATCCTTGCAACGTTCACAATTTGTTATATCTTAAATGTTTTGAAATATTGTCTTAAATATAGGTCGACAATATTGTCACTTATATTCTTGGATATTCTAAGAATCATCACTGAAATAAATGAGGTAAATGAGATCGCAACGTTTTATTGTTTCGCTGAGTCTGGATGGTATGAGCAGCTGAGACTCGTAAATACTTATTTACGCAATTATTGTTTTTTTTGTGTAAAGAGGGATGGACCTACATACAACATGTAGTTCGGTGAAGAGTATGGTATAATTGTAAAGATGTGCATGGATTGGGATATATATTATATATTTTACAACATGCTAATTTACTATCAGGTGGCTTATCTTAGAAATCAGCACTGTTAGAGGTATTAACCATTCTTTACATCGCCAATGCGCCGACAACCTTGGAAACTAAACTGTTATGTCCCTTGTGCCCGTAATTACACTGACTCACTTACCCTTCGAAGTGGAATACAACAATAAGTGATGAGTGGGTGGTACCTACCCAGTCGAGCTTGCCCAAAGCCTTTACATCTCTGTAGGGTTATATAAACTTTGTATTGTATATCAAATTATGAAATTAAATGTTACATATTATATTGATTGTACAAACTGTTAAGAATCGTGGCGATCAGATGCATTTGAAATATACATGTTGAAACGGCTTGGACACTTGATATTTTTTGCTTTAATTATTACTGCCTTGAAAGTGGGAAAGTGGAAAGTGGGGTGGAAAAGTTAAAAATCAATAAATTTTTGTATCAAGAAATTATTTGTACAAATTAATTAACAAATGTTTACGTTTAAGAAAATAAGGATGTCAAAAGTTTATCGTGTAACTAACAATATTTTTTTTTTGTAATGTACATAAAGTTACTTACCCTGATCTATCGATCGATTTGAATTACCGTACAAACGGACGATGCAATAAAGGGAAAATAGACTGTACCTGTGTTTGCACACACACTTGTGCATTATTATATCTCCTGTTTAATTGGTTAGTTTTTAAAACTGGTCAGTGCCGACCGAATTTTGACCAAAAATAAATACATACATATAAAATAATAACATTGTTTTTAATATAAATATATATTACCAGTTATATACAAACATTTCATTTCAAAAGGCATAATATCAAACCGATTATTTTTCCGTTTTTAAGTAAAAGTTCACAACTAAAATCAGACAAAGCAGGTTATCGATCGAGGTTACGAACATAGTTTAAAGGTTTATTGAGCATGCAAGCGTGTAAACACACGTTAAAAAATACTTTTCACGGCCGATTAATTAATAATTAATACGTTTGTAGTTTTTCTTTCAAATTTTTCTTTCTTTCGGTACAATGATGATAAAATTCAACGTTTAATGTGTTAAACGTTCAACTAAAAACATTAAAGTTTCAACGCTATCACATCGTCACGTGTGATAGCCAACCCATGGTGGTCACGTTAATTTTATTTTTAAAACCAGTAGGTGGTCTGACAATTAGGCCACCTGATTAGTCATTCACCACCGCCCAGACAGTAAGTAGACAGTAACGATGTAAGAAATATTAATCATCCCTTAAATCCATCCCGCCAATGCGTCACCTATCTTGTGAACTAAGTTGTTACGTCCCTTGTGCCTGTGGTTACACTGGCTCATTCGCCTTTCAAATAGGAACAGTACTAAGTATTGGCGTATAGTGCTAGAATAAGTGTAGTGGGTGGTATAGTGTTGGGTATTGAGTAGGTTCAAACGGCCCTGCAAAAATCCCTACTACAAAGTTGTATAACATACAAAAAAAAACTCAATGGGATTTGAACCAAGCACTGCTGGGTCCGCTGTTTTATAAGCTAGCCACTAAAGCAAAGTTCAAAGTTCAAATGTACTACATCACGCACTTTAAATTATTTTAAGATTTTGGGTTTAGGTTTTATTCAATTATGCGTATCATAGTGTACATAGTAACCAAATCGTGATGTATTTGATAATGATCATAGAAAATGTTTTATTAAAACCCAAACATATTTAAAATTATATTCGAATATGATTTTCTTTCTAATTTTATTATTCTGTTTTATTAAAATGTAACTGTTTTTAAGATGAATAAAATTAAAAGATTTCACATACGCATATGTGGCAAAATTATATATTTTTTGTCAATATCATATCTTTTGGTATACTGATAATCAGTCAACAATATTGAAATTTCGTATTCTGTGTGTGAATTTGTACCAAAAGTATGTTGTAAATGATATCGTTTGAGTATCTTCAGGTTAATAGTGTTATGGTGTACGTGCGGTTAATATTTCTTTAGTTGATATTTGTGTTCATACGTCTTATACATACTATATGTGTCGTATATTTTAACGTAAACTTAAATTTCGAATCCATTGCTACAATAGTAATAAAAATGGTCAATTCAATGTATTTATGAGCTCCATACGAAAGTTTCGACATATACGCGACTTGGGTTGGGTAAAGCAAGTTAAACTAGTTTGAAATTGTGAAAAGTAGCACACGCTAAAGTAATGTTATTTTTCAGTTGTACAACTTCTTTAATGCGCTGCTGAGCCATATGAGAGAAACGAGTGGAAGGCCGTCCTCTGAAAGAACATCTAGGACAGCGTCTGTCAGTAAGTAGTTAAAATGTGTCACACTGGTTACCCGCCTCAATGTATACGAGTTTAGTTTTAAACGTATTAAAAATAAATTTGTATCCCGACTGTGGTTTTGTCGGTTGCATACTAGGCAAACAGGTAATTAATTATTTGTAGATAAATTGGTAGCTATTGTAAGCACCATTGTAAAGTATGATAAAAACATTGTATTTACCAGGAAAATAACAACAAAAACTAAAAAATCAGAAAAACGGTATTGTCCAATCATATTAGAAGTTGCCATTGCACACGATTGATGAAAGACTGGAACTACTGGTTTTCTCATCGGCTTTTCTCGGTAGAATCTAAGAATCAATAGACTGTAAAATGAGTGCTTGTAGAGTCTACGTATTTAAACGTAAATAAACAAGGGATTTTTATGACTCCCTGGTAAGACCTTGCCGTAAATGTTTCATTACGTGTTTTTCTTAGTTTCAGCTATTATTTAATGTTTTCTAAACAACTGATACAAAGTTTTCGCTACAAATTTGCAGATATTTTTTGTAAGATTATTCACATTGGTACAGTACTATTTTTATATCTATACTTTTTTTTTATTTTAAGTTTGTAACAAAATACACATTGACGTTTATCTCTAGCTCAATAAACGGAGCTTAACAATTTTAGTTGTAAAAAATATCATAACGCTATGAAAAACTCTTGGTCGAATTAATGTTTGTCCCAAAATAAGATATTGCTTTGTCTGTTTGGTGCAAATCAAAATAATTTTCATTTCATTCAAGCATAATATTCAACTCGGTTGCTCTTCAACGCGCAACTGAAGTACTATCAAAAAAAATAATTTGCAATTTTTAAGAATATTATTTTACTAGAAGCTTGTCCTGATTTCGAGCGGTAATATGTTCCTATATATTTTTTAGTCATTTTATTAAAAGTAATATTATTAAACAATAATACAATCAAAATTCAGAAAAAATATTATTACTAATAATAGTGTTATTAATAAATTTTATAAGAAAAAAATCTTTCATTTATATATAATTTATTCACCGTACTATATACTCGTATATGACGTAGTTAGCTATCCATACATGTATTGGAGATATTGAAAATTTACATATCTCTCGTGCAAAGTTTCGTCGTAACTATTACAGTTTCGCCGGCGTTCTCCTGCGAGTTGCCGGATCAATGATTTTATCTTCGAATAAGTTGACAGAATGATATTAGGATTACAAAATAGATAGATAGATAGACAATATTATTATAATAATACACTAATGAACTATCATGACGTGAAAGCTTCAGAGCAATCGGATAACTGGATTAGGTATACGTTTTTATGTTAATAGAGAATCAATAATATTACGAAAACCCTACTTTATTAAAACGAAATATTATATATATATAATAAAATATAACTGCAAATTATTATAAGTGAATACTTGTATATTTGTCAACAGGTTTAACTTCCAGCGTTATGATATTGAATTGTTTATATAAAGTAATTTTCGTTTTCCCTTTTCCTAGATAATAATCCATCTTTTTATTGTATTTTTATTTGCCGAAATCATAAAAAGACTGTTAAATTTTATTTTCGCCTCTTTGTGTTTGTTTACTGTTCAAAGCTTGGCTCAAGGTACTTTTTCATACGTGCCGTCAACCTATGTATAATAAACACGTTGAAATAGTCCCTGACCTAGAAATACGAATTCGTCTGAGTATCTTGTCAACGATAAAACAAACGGATTGTAATTTGAATAAATTTCGTAATCGTGTTTAACAATTAGTTTATTATTAACGTCTGAAATAAATTATATTTAATGTCCTGAGGCCAGGAAGATTCCGAGTGCCTTAAAATAAAAGTCCTATTTAAGAGACAGTATTTTTACATTTTATGTCAGACAAATATAAAGGATTTTATTAATTCGTTGATATATCACTCGTTATTTTAATTGGCAATTTTCTTGATTTGATTTGTTGTTCCGTATAATCAATTAAAAATATTGAACCAATATAACATTGTTAGTTTGAAATTGTATATAAGGTATGGGTACATTATATTTGTTATATAGCGTATTAACATATTACATATAAGTATGTTAATTTGGTTGTCGATCAGGACGACATAGTACCATATATATTATCTTGTATCATTTTATATCTTAAAAGTGATATTAATGTATTATATTGAATGAAAGATAATTTTGTTTGTTATTTAGGTATATATATTAGGTATAGGTTATTTCATATTTTACAAGCTATTTAAGTCGTACTAAAAATATGGAAAACCTACAGTTAATTACTTTGTTTACTTAAAAAAAAAAAAATGTTTTTAATTATATTCGGCCATTCATTTGACAGCACAATACAACCTTGCCAAAAGAAATATATAAAAATTGTTCTTTAAATTTTTCATTTTAGCTACATAGTTTTGAAGATACAAAGGGAGGTTTTAATGTTTGAAAAGGTATTTAAGAAAAAAAAACGCTCGGTAAAATGTCTAATTCATTTTACCACACTGCTTACGCTGTCTGAGTTCAAATGATGTAACAATTTATTTTTAATGGAATACTAGCCCAACTAAATCTGTTTTCAAAACATTACAAATATCGCTATTTTCCGTATATCTTATTTTACTGGACGAGTATTTTAGTTCTGTTTTAAATATATGTGATAATACTAATAATATAATAATAATAAGGTTCAATCTTTCGACTTTTACGTTCCTAGGCCGTCTGAGGTCAGTGACTTTTATATAAAAAAAACCCTGAAAACATAGTCACCCTCTTGTTATTAACACTATTATATTAACACCTAGCTATCTATGTAGGTTGTTATAATATATTTTTGCTAAAAAACAATTTAGGTACCTTTATGTAATTTATTAAAAGCGCGCGGGCGCGTGTTGAAAGAAAAAATGAGAGAAAGTATTATACGGTCTTTAGTACAAGTTTGTTCGTTTTGCTAAAAGAATAAAATTGTAAATTATATACATACGTAATTGCTCTTGGGAAAAAGTTCTAGATTTGTTGCTATTCAGTGTTAAGCTTTTGTTATGATAAAAACGTAGGATTGTGACTGTTTTTTTTTAATGTTTCTTAACTTACTTACGTACTTATTTTATGTGTATTATATAATTAAAAAATAATTACAAAATATTTTACGTAGGTGTACCTACGTATTTTATTACATTTTACGTTATTGTGAAATTACGAGTAATGATTGTGTAAAACTTTCAAATATTCATTTTATCTTCTATATTCTAATATTTTTAAAAAAATACCTAAGAGAGAAATGCAAACTAGAAACCATGTATGTTTCCAAATAAATTGTCGAGCTTATAAAGTTATCTTCAAATTATTTTTTTTGTTATTTAACAAATACCTTCGAATAATGGTAACCAATATTCATTTAAAAATGTATTTATACTTTTTTTTAAGTGGAGCAGGTTTTCTCTGAGGAGTCTGACGAAGGAGGAGGAGTAGACGAGACAGCTCTACCTAAGCACTCTCGAGGACCTGACTTGGAGTTCCCTTTACAAAGAAAAGATATTGATCTGTTGATTGAGGCATTTAGGAAGAAGAAAGTAAGTAGTTATCCTTTATTTTATTTATGAATTATTTCAATTTAGAACTCTGTATAAGAAGTATAAACAAATAAAAATTGCTACTGTGCAAATCATGATCACGCAGTATGGTAGCGAGTATGTTAGCAGCATTACTCCGTTGAATTGCAATCGGAATGTCCGTCTGTGTTCAAAGCACACAGGTGTTGCCAGACCCATGTTGGAGACCCATTGTTATTGGAAAATTCGATTGTTTAAAATTGTCCCAAATTTTTTGAGGGTATCTGACGTTCGCAACCAGTGACATATAGATAAATACATGCTTTTTCACTTAACTTTTGCGACATCTGTATTGCGTAACGTGACCCAGTACTCATCCGGACACAAACTTCCAGTTTATATATTATATTTTTATAGGAATTGTATTAAATTCGATTTCAAAACTTGAACAAAGGCCTGGAGTGCTTCGCTACGTGTGTAGATAGATAGGAAAATTTTGTTATTCTATAGTATTGTTTATTCTATAGTAGTGTAAACTTCATCAAATTACAGTTATACCTTAAAAACTGAATTATATCAATAAGTCAAGAAAGATTAGTTACTGATCAAAATAAATATATGTGTTACATATATTAGTTACGCGAATGTTTTCGTAAGCCGGTATTCAGCGTTAAATAAACTTTTTCGTATCGTATTGGCCTGAAAACATCACTGCCAAATAGCATTTGATTACGGTTTCATTCACGCAGTCGTAACCATGATTTAATTTACGTTTGAATTTAATAGAATTAAGCCTAGTCCTATATACACTGATAGCTAAAACAATTTAATTGGTTGTATTTTTTTACGCAAAACCCTATTTAGTTTGCTATGATAAAAGTGATATTATGAGGAGTTAATCTCTTCATAATATCAGCTACTGCTAGTGAAATTCCGTCAAAATCGGTCGAGCCGTTTTCGGAGACTTTAAAATTCATATTTTTGTTATAAGTACTGTATATAATTACATATGTTTTTAGTCAATACTCTTATTTTGACTTTACAAAGAGACACCTTAATTTTATTTATTTGTTAAAATTAATCAGCAAAAAATCTTTGGAAATGAATTCTACTGCTAACCTTAATTTGCAGTCAAAAATAATATATTTTCTTCATAAAATATTAACAAGTTTAACCTTTTCAGCATCGCCTTCACCCGAAGCAAGTAGCGCAAATATTAAAGGAGGCTTCACAGATGTTAAAGAGGTTACCCAATATAAATGTAGCAACCACATCGATTTCCAGTCAGATCACTATCTGTGGTGACTTGCATGGTAAATTGGACGATTTACTTGTTATATTTCATAAGGTGAGTAAAATGATAATTTTAATTCTTTTTCCCACACGCAGACATTGTCACACACAAGCACACATACACATACCCTCTCTTAAGCATTCTTCTTGTAAATATCAATAATTTTTAACGTTTAAATGTTACATTGTAATAAGTGACAATAAAGAGAAAACATATTTTATAGGGATGAAGTATATTATAACAAACCAAAAGGTGAACAGGACTATTACTCTTTAATATATGTAGATTATTTTCATGGCCTAGCAAGGAGTACAATACTTCACGCACCTATTTAAAATTTAATCGTACAAAGCTATTTTGTAAATTTACTATGTTCTAAGTTATATCTCTACTTATGAATAAAGTTTATTTAATTGAAGTTAACAGCCTGAACTAATGCGGGTTGGTTAATAGCGAACACACAGGTTTACTCACGATGTTATCATTCACTGTCGAGCAAAAAATTAAGTATAAACATTAATTAAGTATATGAAAATTCGGTGATGCTTGCCCGGGTTTGAACCCCAAATCTTCGATTAAGTGCATGTCGAGAGCATGTGGTTATAGTAATAATAATAATTTAAATAAAATGTCAATTATAAAAAATCTTAATTATACTCCGAATTAATTTGTTTATTTTAAAAATAAATGCAACATTTATTAAACCTTAATGTCCATAAAAAGGCTAGGATAAATGATACATCTCGAGGTAAGTGATCACCATAGTTAATAGACCTTGGTGTTAAGAAATATTAATTATTCCTTAATTCGACAATGTGTCGCCGACCTTGGTAACTAAGATGTTACGTCTCCTGTGCCTGTTACACTGCCTGGCAAACTGTTCTGGACGTAAAATACACAATAGACTTAATATACATAATAGCCTTTCGGCTATTGATTCTCCCAATTCTACCGAAAATGTGTTTCCTATTGTTCTATATTCCATATTTTCTTTTGTCACGTTCATGACCACGATGAAAATTCATTTCTCCTTAATAAAACGAAGCTATAACTAAGAATGCATTGAAACGCTTACTTACTTCACAATAATGTTACAATTGAATCAACAACGCATCTATTTACAAAAGTATTTTTTGTACAGTTTTATTTTAAATTAAAATACAAATTATTTGATATCAAATTCGATTATAATTTAGGTAATTGTTAGATAATAATTGAAATTAAAGCTCTACCATTGTAATCAATCGTGTTTAAAATATATATGTTATTTTAAATACAATGAAAGATTTTTACTGATTACCCACCCAAGTCTTTGGAAATCAAATAAGAATTACTATTAACATCTTCAGAGAATATGACAAATGAAATTATTATACGGAGATGACTGTATTGATTCTGAGTCAAACTCACTACTACTAATTACTTTTTGAATTCGAATAAAATAAAACTTGGGTAAATATAAATTGATATGCTAAAATGAAAAGTGTATCAATTTGAAGTAGGTATAGAGACTTTAGTGTTTGGCATTGGTCCAAAATGCAGTTGCAGCGTGACAATGAGGCGGAAATGGCATCTCATATAGCGTGTTGAAATTGTTCGGGATGAGATGTTTTGACCTAGAAAAGGAAGTGAGGCCGTTAATGTAATGACAGCCTCGTTAATGGATTTTTTAGAAAAAAAAAAACAAAATGACCCACTGTATTCTTAAATATTTACAGTATTGTTTGTTTTATATCTTTATTTGTATTGACAACATTAGATATTACTTAAATTATAAATGCGAAAGCTTGGGTGGATGAATGGTTTTTACTTAATCACGCCTTACATTAATGAATGGATCTGAATTTAATTTGGCATAGAACTAGATTTTCGTCTAAAATACTGCATAGGTTACTTTTATCACTGAAAATAAACCTAACACCGGTAAAACATACGCAAGCGAAGCCGCGCGCAGAAACTAGTTAATAATAAAAAATAGAAGTTATGTATCATTAATGTGATGTACATTAGTGACTATTGACCATATGTAATTATGTTTTATCGATCTTACTTTTTGCGCCATAAAAAACTATATAAAACGATTCACTGCTACAATTTCTTTGAAATCAATAAATGTTCTATTTTATTTACGAGAAGCCGTGTGCTCGATGGGATTTCCCATCGCCATAATCTTAGGTTCCAACTTTTCTCGTGTGTTCGAGTTTTTAATTAACCTGCTCTGTTCATTTATTTTTTCATCCGTTACAAAATAAAGAAAAAAAAAATTAACATTCTGCGTTTTAAGTACATATATTAATGGCACAGTTTCCATACAGATATTCATCCCTTTTTATACAATTTTCCTATTTGTAACATCATAATTGACTAACTGCACTATATTTTTTCATTTCATTATTTCCTTAGGGAGTAATGTTAGGTAGAGGATTATGATTATTATATCGATATTTTGTCTTAACATGGAAGGTATGACGTCCAAGAAAACGATAAGTTTAGATATGTTAACAATTAGGGTGCGGCACACGCGTTATCCAATTTGTGGCAACTGCCAACTTATGCCACCAATTGATTGATAGGGCGCCTGTTACGCCGTGTGACCTCGTTTGCGTTGATATTGTTTTTCTATTGCCTTATTCGTTTTAATTAATGAACGTCGAGCAAAAGTTTTATACAAACAAATAAAACATAACTGTTACTTTATAGATTTTAGATTCGTAGTATTATTACTAAAATAACATGTGTATATTAATTACTTTGTCATAGCTGATCGAGTTATTTAATAAATCATTGCCGACTATATTTTACCGTTTACAATTTATATTTTGGTTAGTGGTTAGACTGCGTGAATATTAATATAAGAATGCGTACTCAAACCCTGGACAAGCATGTAATATTGTTCGCTGAAGGAAAACATCGTTTTGTATCAGATAAGCGCATCAGGTGATGGTGTTATTAGGTTACCAGATTTTAAAAACGTTGACAGGTAGTTTCGTGTGATATTTGTGACATTTTAAAGTAAAGGTTAGGAATCACGAACGTGCTAATCTAAATAAATCCTAAAAAGGAGAAGAAAAAATGGATCAGACTGGAGGATCATGATTGCGTAACTCCGTATCGATTTGAGTACGCGTTGCGTAAGTGGCCTTCGTCACGGTCGCCACTGCATGTGTAGGGATTCGCGAATTAACGGTGATTCTATGCGCAAATTATACCTACTATTTTTTATCAATATAAGCAAATAATTATATATAATTGAAAAGCAAAATATATTTCTGAATATAACAGAATTTAAATATTTTTACTGATTTATTTAAAGTATTTAATAATATATTATATAAAATATGCGACAGTAATTATTATTCAATATATAAAGTTTATGAAATTAAATTACGGTTTCTTTGAAATAAGGATTCGATTAATTAAAAAAATAGGCAACAGCTGTCAACAGGGGAGGAGATGAAATGTCAAGTCCTATGTACGTTTTTTTGTAAATATTTGTCGGCAAAAGACGCGACTTTAAATAAGGATAAGTGATGAATATTTAGAACTTTATTAGATTTTTAATTTTCGACGCGATTCCAGTCTTTAACCGCGATTCTCTGACAGGAGCTGAAATTAATGTGCCAACGCAAGTAGCGTTTCTACAAGGGGATCTTAGTATCTAGCGATAGTCTAAACAAATCCATTAACATGAATAATTTCAGTCGATTTAATTTCAGTCGGAAAGTCGGCGATGCCAAGATTTCTCTATATTATTTGGGCCATCTAAACATTCTAAAGAAGATATATTGTCATGCATATATGGTGATCCATAACTATCAGCATTACCTCTCCAACTGTATCACCTGTATCATTTCTACATTATGTAATTGATAAGCGTTCGTAAAGTAGTCATTAGACGGCACCAACATCACAGTCTCAGCCGCCAAACACCATACCAAACTATATTTTCGGGTGCCTGACTATATTGACATCTCTGTAGCGAAATACCGTATTTTTTCCAAAGGTGGCATGGAATTTTGCTTTAACATGTCGTTTTGTTAATACTTCAAAAGTGCTGTTACTTTAATTATTAATAGTTGATGTATTAACAATAAGACCCGTCGTTTCGCACTACCGGGAATCCGTATTCATTTTTGTTCCTTTACTGTAATGCTACGTGTGATCTATCTGCCTTTTGATTTATAATATGAGAATTTTCACAAGTTTTCTACAATACGTGAAACGTAACTGGTACGTTTTTTGTCAGTAAATGGTAAATGAACAATAACAAAAAACGTGAACGTTATAAATATTCATTATATAGTATTTCCTTATGTTTAAAAACATTTTTGGAATTTTAAACGAATTATACTCGAGCTTTTGTCTTCGACCGGAATTTGTCAGCAAAAATTTTAATATATTAACATTTTCTGTGCAGAATGGACTACCTTCACCTGAAAATCCATACATATTCAATGGGGACTTCGTGGATCGGGGCAAGAAGGGGTTGGAAGTTTTTCTCCTGCTGCTGGCGTGCATGCTGGCGTTTCCCGGGGGAGTTTATTTAAATCGAGGCAACCACGAGGATCTTATTATGAATTCCCGGTATTTACATTCTTAATTTTAGATCGCTGATTTGCATATACTACACGATTTTATTATTAAACTGTTATCAAATGTAGAGTTAAACCGTATATTTTATTCATAGGGAGTCAATATACTATTAGTAAAGTGGAGTATACATTATAATACAAAAAGAGTAATGTTAATTTTTTTATAGATTAACTTTATAATTTTAATTAATAATTAAAAATTATCAGAAATTAACAACTGTACACGTTGATAAGAGTAAATTATATTTCCATGAATTTCGCTGAACTCGTTAAGCCCGATATTAAGTTTACTAACTTGAAAATATTATTAACGATCTGGAACTTAAGCGATGTCGCACGCTTGGAGGTTTTATTCGTTTCTATTATACGTATTTTTTGTGTTTGGTTTTGTGATACAAATTTAAAAAAAAAAAAACTTTTCTTTTAGGTACGGATTTATAAGAGAGGTTCAACAAAAATATAGGGTGAGTTTTTAAATATATACATATCTGAATTTTTTTTCATCTGTGTTAGTTGATAATTTAATAAACTATGTTTTACTCCCTCGCGCGCGAATATAAGAATAAAAATAAATACTTCCTACTTGTATAGGTCAATTATAACTTCCATTAACAAATACAGATGGCAAATTATAACTATTATATAAATAATTAAGGAGCTATAGTGAGGGTTTTTTTTTGTAAATAGACTCAACGCGTAGAAATTCTGAAAGGATTACTTTACAAACGGCGTAATGGGCATTCATGATTGAAAGAAGACATTGTATCGAAATATGCACTCGAGTAAACCACTTAATTGGCGTATTTGACCCAATAACTGAGTAGTACGGGTTAATTGTGCCGCTTTACGATATATATATATATGTAATTGTATTGTTTATTAAACATCGTTTCTGTAATTATTTTTGTAACAGTAAAAGAATGAAAAATTTAAATAACACATTTATTAAAACGAAAACGAAAACAGTTCCTTTAAATATTCAAACTTAGAATTCAATTACAAATTTATTTTAACTCCATACATAAATTTCGATACGACGCCTACGGTCAGAGTGATTCATTGGTAGTTGAAAAAAATTTGAAATGTAAGCGAAAAAGAAAAAAAATTGCTTCAAAATATAAGCTGAAACCATTTACTGATAATAAAATGTAAAAGAGAGAGTGAAACGGGCGTGGGCGAATTAATGAAAACATATAAAAGTACTGAAAGGAAATAATAATTAGCAATTGGGGCAATCAGTACAGAAGTCCTTCGTATTATCTAAATGTAACGTTTTATCTATGAGGTATTTTTTGGTCGTATCGTCCTTATTTCCTCTCTTCATCACGTTGTGCAATCTTGAGTTTGCAGTGCGAGTGGGACCAGGCTATAAAATACAGTGTTGTATGAGCGAGACGCATAACAAAGTAATACATTGTACGAAATAGCGTTTTTCTGAAAGTGTTTTCATAAGGTTAAGTCCCACGTTACCTAATGTATTTGTGCTGTCTCATTGCTACATAAACGTCGATAAATGGATAATGTTTTAATGTTATTATTATACGTAACATTAAAACTAGTTACCAATTAAAAAAAAAATCTTAATGTTTAATAGATAATAACGCTCACGATTAAGTAATAAAAACAATATAATATTTAAATATTATATTTAAAATGAAACACATTTTATATGCCTAAAAAATGTTCAGGTCAAAAATAAAATTGACATAAATTTACATTTTGAACTAGCAGTAGCGATATTTGATTGAATTAGGTTAATCTTATTTATCATTGACTATTCATGTTTTCAATTTATTTAGTAAAATCAATTTGTTAGTGAACTCACCTTCGTATTTATTCGTTAATTATTAATTAACAAAATCCAACAACAATTAATTCCTAATAGAATTAGTAAATTATGGATTAATATTAGTTATGCTTAACGTTAATTAATCAGCTACGGTGTTTAATTGCCAAACGTTTATACTCATAGCTCAATATTATAAACGATATAATAAATTGTATTTATTCTCTATAAAATCATAAAGGTAATAATAAAGTGTAATCTTTGTTTAATACAGCACAATGCCGAACGTTTATTGAAATTGATTGAGAATGTTTATCGCTGGCTGCCTTTGGGAACTATCATCAATAATCGCGTGTTCGTGGTCCACGGAGGTATTTCAGACACCACAGACTTGGATATGGTACGGAGTCTTGAAAGGGATAAGGTAAGAATATTGTTCCATCGTATAAAAGTAATTCTCATATCGATATAATGTGACCTGGAATGTTTGTTGGTCGGTGTTATGTGGATGGTTTTTTTAAAAATATTTATATATTAAAATTAACTAAATCCAGCTTGTATGTTTTCTGTGGCGGTTTCAGATTACTTAGACTGAAAAGAAGTCTTATAAAACATTTTGATTGGTAATTTTTCTGGATTAACCTTTTTAGATCCTATTAATTTCTAAAGTATATATGATTGCGTGATATACGTGTTTGGTGTTAATTTGGTTGCACACAATTTCTTAACTAAACTAATTTTCCAGGACCATAAAGATTATTATCTCATCTTCGTGTTTGAGTTTAATACGATTGTCTAGTAAGAAAATATTTCACGTCAAATTAGTTTAGTCTAGATATTGTGCACAGCATCAGCGTCAATCTGTAGTTGTCATGAGCTAAAAAATATTTTTTTTTCTATAACTTCGACATATCTATTTTGTGATAAGTTTATTTGAAGATATTTATTTATTTTCTATTGCCTCGATAGTTTATGGAATCTCTTATTTGGGAATGAATCGTTTTCTGGTTTTCTTGAAACTGCATTTACAGCAGCAGACCGGGGTTTAGATGTTAGCAATGCTTAAACTCCTGTGCCTTGTAAAGTATTTGGTCTTTGGTCTGAACTCTCTTAGTCAGAAAATAGAAGACTTGTACATACACTATAATTTATCCTGTGTAGTTCAGTATTCCTAATTCAGAAATGCTTGTTATAGCAGATAAAATTCACACGTAATATTGTTTGTTAGAATAATATGTTTAAAGTACATTTATTTACATAAGAATTATTTACATTGAACAGTTAAATAAATGCAAAGACATTTTTAAAACATATAACACCAAGTTTTATTGCCTCCAGTGGTGACTGCAAAGCTGGTTCGCTTTTCACCTAGAGAATCGGAATTGCGATTAAACGGAGATATGCTGCTAGCATTCTTGCCACCATTCCACGCGGTCATGATTTATACAGTGGTTATTTTTAATTTTAGTTTTTAATTAATAACACTAGTTGGCAGTGACATATATATAAATATGAAATAAAATAAATAAATATTCTATTAATTTACTAAATGGCGCCGTTTATAAGCGGCCTCATATGTCTGTGTTTTTTTTTAGGAGAGTTTAAAGCAAGTTATCTTTCTGAAACATATAGGTACAAAGTCCCTGATAGACTTTATGCATATACGACAATGTGATTATTATTTTATACCGACTAAAATTAGTACGCTGTAGTAAGAAAATTTGTGTTAAAAAATATTTTGCATTTTTCTTGTAACACAATTTCTATTTAAATGCTAGTCTTTAATTTAAGTCAAAAGACATAATTGAAAAGTGTAATTTATGGAATCAGTTTATCGGAAGGCTTCGTCGCGTCGCGTCACCCGTCGCTTCGGGAGTTGCACTTTAATTTATGATACTTAAATTACTTATGTCGGTTTCAGAAGAAAGGAGAAATGCTTTATATGTAAAATAAATATATTTTAAATTCATTAATGATTGTAATACATTGCTTAGAAGTTAGTTTACATAGGACATATTTAAAATATATCTTAAGTAAATAAAATTTAAAAAATATTTTTGAAGTAAATAGGCTTAGAATAGAAGAATGTCGTAATTAAAGTACAGTAAAAGCCCGTAAATAATCCTTTTTATAAGAAGGTTAAGAACAAATTCCACCACGCTACTCGGTCTATCTTCGGTCTAGATGCACGTGTTCTGATCACTAACCAACCTCGGCATCATATGTATGGTTATATAACAGCTAAAATATTCTCTTGCTACGAGATAGACGTCGTCCTTGGATACTACAGTGAAATACCTCCGTACTTAACCGCTCACCTCATGTAGTTGTACATGATGAAACTGTAAGACGTTTGCTCGAGAAAAGAAAACATATAAGAAATGTGGAAATTTATTATGTTTTAAAAACTTCTGCTTTTTTACCTACATTTTCTTAATATGAAGTAATTCAACCGCAAAGTTGTCCTAAGGGATCCCCGTACGTAGAGTACTTGTACATTAACCGAAAATAAAGGGTTCAAAGGGTAGGGAAAAAATTGTGAAATTAGAATGTGACGAATGAGTTTAATCTATCAATTTGCGTTTGGTGCAGTATGGAGGTTCCGAGCCTTTTTGGAGTACCTCACTGTCTCTTACAAGTTTCCCCCACATGAAGTAGTTTCTGTTTCTTCTTCGTCGGACTGGCCGGAGTCTAGAGCTCTTGAAGCGCCTTAGTTTATCAGACTATTTACTAAAAAAACAGCGGGGCATACTGCGTCTCTTAGGCTTAGGGCTATCACGGGACTGCTTGCCCATGCTACCGTAACGATAAGTTCATAGGCTTGCTTAATAGCAGACAAGGTTCCAGCAGTGTGTTATTTCCTGCTTGTAACCTATTTCTATACCAACTGTAAATTGTAATGAATTGAGTCTTATTTATTTTAGTATATTTTATAATTAAGATAATTCACTTTTGCAGTATGTATCTCTGCTACGACCGCCGGTGAATGAAGGCGCCTCCCCGGCAGAAGTAATTGATAAAGTGGAATGGAAGCAGGTGAGTCGGCATCAATCATTTATCATTCGCTTTATTCGATCGATAACTTTGATTGTCTGTCGCTTTCATAAGTGACGAGTGAAGGTTATGAAGGTACGGATTGGATTTGGGGTTAGTTCCAAAAATTTACATACTATAATTGGGCGTGTTGCGCAGAACTGGAACACTACTAAAAGTTATTGAGTTCTAAAAGAAAAATAATATATACGAAATCAGAGGGTTCTTTGTATATTTATTTCTATTATTTCTAATTGGTAAATGTCATGTAGTTTAAAATAAAATATTATCAAAGATTTATTGGTAACGATTAAAATACGTTTAAAACTTTTAAAATTATACCCAAAAAGACATGCCATATTCTACCATTAATGAGGGAAGTTAGCTGCTTTCGACACTGAAAACATTGAGAACAATACTATCTTGTCAAAGAATCGAACACAATTTTACAACCAAGCAACGAAAAAGTATAAAATGTAACAATCTGTAAAATTCTGGCCACAGATATAAAGGACTTCAAAGTCGTTTTGTTGTAGCTGTTTTTCATAGTCCCCTATGAAAAACAGCTACAACAATAAAACGAGCTAGTTTTGTATAAATATACGATTTCGCATTGAGCTTGTTTTCCATTTCACTGCGCCACATAAATCTGTTTACATATTATCTTTATACTTTACTAGGAAAAAACTTAAATCGTGTTGTTATAAAATCATGCAAACCAAGGCTTAGTGGATAGAACCCTTGAATCTTAACCAAAGATTTTGTGTTCAAAACCGATCAAACACCAATTCAGGTTTCATGTTAAATTCTGTGTAGGTACAATTTATCTCTTTCTCTGCTGTAAAAGGAAATATTGTGGCTCATTTTCCTACCTGTGTAGGTAATGTGTATTCACTAACGAAAAGAAAAAAAACCACTAGAATAAAATGCGGGAGGCAGAGTAACAACTAGGAGCTATACATTAAGTAAGAGTTTGTTAAGGAAGAAATGGTAGACTAATTTTATTCGTGAGTTTTATAGCGACTGGTTTAATCAATACGCTAAATTACACGCTGACTTTATTAGGTACATTCGGTTTACTAACAAATTGCCATCTTACTTCGTTTACGTACAACTTCTTAGAACGACTGTGTGCATTAGTAGTTTCCTAGATAAACCGACGAAGTGAATACCTAGTTAATTTCAATGCAGAGATACTACGCAGAGTATATAATGTTATTAAAATGTTTGTCATGTCTTTGCAAAGTTTCGCGTCTCTCTGAGGGGTGCTAATATTGTGTAGGTAAATGTTGAGTCCTCGTTTTAATACATCACACAGTGATCAAAGTTTGATATTTAAATTTTATTATTAGATTACTTGAAGTATCTGTCGCATTCGTGGTAACGAAAGTCTTGATTGCTTTGATTTTATGCTTGAAATTATTTACCATCGTAAAATTATGTAACGAACTATTTATTTGAATTAATTTTACTCTTTTAAAATACTTTTTTTGTCATAACTAGAAAAGTTATTTAAGTATATTTATATAAATATGAATATATTTTTATAAAACCTTTCGATTTTCAGTACATTTAATGTTGGAAAACAAATTATGTTTAAGTGAATGTTATTTAAAATAATAATACAAAATATTTACAGCATTGCAGTATCTTATTCACCTACCTGACTCTTGAGTTTAATATTTACGTAGACACTTACTTGAATGCGGCAGTAAAATTACATTTTAAATGCTTATTTCCATCGCGTCTAACATTCCGTTGCAGTACTTTGTAATCTTTATTAAGTTTTTCTTTTATGGTGTACTAATATAATTATTTTATATCAAGATTGTTTTGTTAAAGTTTTCTTTTATTACTGATTGTTAAGAATTCATTTATGGAATAATAACCCTTAATTCATTCAATTTAATCTAATTACAGTAATTTTATTTGCTTTAAGCACTTTAAGCACGAGTTAGGTAAAAAGATCGATATTAAATCTCGATCTCTACTCGGCTGGATTTTTAATAACAGAATACTAGTTTTCCGTCTCGATTACGAACGGGTAAAGTTAAGGCTCTGCGGAATGTCTTTTTTTTCATGATGACAATTGAAAATATCAAATATAATTCTTATCGAGAAAAGCGTTTCCGCTCGTAGCTACAGTGGTAATAAATCACACAGATCACGACGCTTTTGCGTTTATTCATAAAATATCTTTTGGTTGCAAATGTCAGCGGCAATTTTAAGTAACAAAAGACGCTACATTGTAAAGAAACTGTGTCCATTAAAATCAACTTATCGGTTATATTTCTCATTTCTTTTAAACATCAAAATGTATTATGGTGAGATATCCGTTAATGATTATAATATATTTATTATGTATTAATCTATAATGGTATATTTATAATTTTTGAAGTTTACTGAACTTCAATACAATGTATTTGTTTATCTGATGTTTAATCTATAAATAGAATCGCAAAGTCGCTTTCTAATTCGGTCTGTATCTCCAATTAATTCTTCTAAGTCACTCAACGGACATTGATACGTTTTGACTAATAGAAAGGTGAATGAGGGATGTTCGTATGAAATTTCAAAATATTTTATACAAAATGGCAAAACTACGACGTTTTTTTTTTCCGATGCCTACATGGCTAGCGCTGGCTAAACCTAAGGGTGACCAAACATCAAAACGATTTATTGGGAAATTATGAAGTCCTACATAAAACTTCGCGATATCTCCCACACAGGTACATTCGTATTCGCTATTTTTATCTATCACAGATTACAAAATATCTATGGAGTATTTGCGAGGATATTGTTCCCAATTCACTATCGATATTTATTCAAATAAATATGTTAGTAACCTTGAGTATTTAATATATTCTCTTATACTTCAAATAGTATACAATAAAGTCGCTTTATATGTGTTTAAATGTATATGTTTATGGTAAGTGTTTATCGTTATATCTACCAGTAAAATCCGTATTAAAATCCGATGATTCGTTTAGAAGTTAACTTCGTTAGGAGATGTGTGATGTGATTTATACTATTCATAAATAGCTTGCGTCATATTAAAAAGCGGCTGACCTAATAATTTTATCTCCGACTAACGTTAATACAAAATAGGACGTCTACAAAAAAAAATTAAAATACAAATGTACTACGTAATATATGTTTAGTTTAAAATTATGAAACCATAATACTTTCTAAGTTCCTATAAATTTAAACTCAGCTAAAGGGAAGCCTGAAAACTACATAAATTTATTTTGGCTTCGCTTGTTTCGCCAGCTTACCACAGATAACAATTTTTAAACATAACAAATGGAAATTTATTCTATATTCAATTAAAAACTTTTATTTTCAATACAAATGATGTGATTTGGAAATTAAATATGTAATTTATTGGTTACTTTCTTATGGTACGGGTGATTGAGTTGCATTATTGTGGTTGCAAATAACAAACATCTATACATAACTAATTATTTAATATGTTTATCTGCGAGTTGAAATGATGAAAAATATAATCAGATATGTTATCTTACAGCTTCAGTAGTAGTGTTATGAGCGCGTATTTGACCTTAGCGTTATACTATGTAACTGATATTGCGCTGTTATATTTTATCAGCTCTAATTCTGCTAAAATAATATTTAAACAGTGAAAAATCAAAAGTCAAATTAATAAGCAGAGTTGGCTCAGCGATTAGAAGATGTCAATCTCAACCATAGATTGCGTTTTCAAATACATAATAAATAATGTAAGCACTACTGAGGTTTCGAGTGCTTAGTTTATGTTTTAGATTAGATGTACTGAAAATACCGGAAGAATAGAAATAATCTACAGAATGTAATAATTGTCGCTTGGATTTATTCCACTACAACATTAATTAATGTGTTTTCCTCCGTTGTAAGCAAAGCTGATTGTAGTTTTTATAATTTTCATCGGAGCAGCTGACGGCGACGTCTTTAATTTATTACCTGAGTGGAATTACTAAAATAATAATTAAACGATATCAAAGTAGTTGTAATTTTCGACGCGGTCTCCCGGACCATTCGTGTTCCATTACATATTATAATGATATTATACTACAATCAGTATCGTGGCATGCAATCTCCTCGGTCGTACTTAGTGTCTGCAATTGTATAATAGCCTCTGCATAATACTAATGCATCTTACCTCGCCGCATTACATTTGTTTTACGTTTATTAATCAGGAAAATATATATTAGTTATCTGTGGTTACATATTTCCATGAAATATTTAAAAATAAAAAAGCTATGATTTATCGATAAAAGATTAATGTATATATTAATTGGAACTGTTTTTGTTTATCTATAAAACTCTTATATGTATATTGGAGAAAACTATTATGTTTCCAGCGTTCGAACGAGAATCTACAATTACTCGTATGTAGACATAACATTACGGTAAATAATATTAATACATGGAATAATTTAAAAACAATTGTAGACATACTTGTTAAAAGCAAATACTCAATTACGTAATAATGTTTGTTATTTTTTTATAATAGGTTCTGATTTCACATTACCATAATAACACCAACAAATATGTTACTTTTGTTATAGTAATAATTCTCTTTGAAGAAATATTGAACTAACTAGGCGTACCTTTTACCATATCTTACTTTTTAGTTTCGTTGATGTGCGATAAAAATAAAAGTAAGGATCTTCTTCGAATATAAATGTCTTTTTACGACGTGTAAAATTTTTTTATTACGTATTCTTCGGACTTTTATATACTTCTGTATTCCTAGTACGTACACACAGAATATCTAATATATATTTTTACTGATAAGTCTATGCTTTATTTATTTTTATCTTTTTACTTTGTAGATACATCTTGTAATTTAGATTTATAATTTTTTTTGGTGGTTTTGGTGGTTTTGTGGTGGCTTTGAGCAAGGTCCTCTGGGTAGGTACACATACTCGTTAGATATTCAATCGTCAAACAGAAATACTTAGTATTGTTGTCTTTTAGTTGGACGGTGAGTAAGCCAGTGTAACTAAAGGCATAGGTCCCATAATATATATTTTACAAAGTTGGTGGTAGATGTAAGGAATGGGTAATTTTTCTTACATTACTAATGTCTAAGACCGGTGTTGACTACTTACCTACTGGTGGCTTTTTTTCCCGGCCGCCTATCTATTACGTAAAAAAATGGACAGGTAAATTAATCAACGTTGATAAGTTGCCCATATACATCGATAACACGTTATGTATTAACCATTAATTTCATCGTCAATGCGACGCCATGGGATTTACTTTTGTGTCTTTTCTATCTGTAATTACTCATCTCACCAACCTTCGTAATCGGAACACAAGCAGTACAAAGTATCGATGATAGCGGTAGAATAATTGATGATAGATAGTACCTTTTCTAACAGGCTCGCACGAAGTCCACCAGTCGGTTGGAAAAAAACTAATATTTCATGATTACACGTATTCGACTTTATATTCGATTATGGACAATAAATAAAATCGATTTAGAAGTCGATTGCATTTTATATCGCGTCATATCGTTGCTTGCAATCGTGAGCAATCAATGCTTCGTTGACCTTTTACATCGGATCAATCCAATTTATTAGGACTTAGCTTCATATTTATCACATTATTTTCTTCAGGGCTGACGTTATAAGAAAGCGCCATCCTTGTTATAATGTAATTTTAGCAGACCGGTCCCCTGAGTGCGACTCGATAAACTGTACACTAACCGCTTATGAACTTTGTGCTCCCTGAGGGGTATTCATCGTACAAATTGACGTTCATTCTAGACATTTAGTCCTTTTCAAATCAACGTTAAGCTCCTTTATATTTTTACTGTAGCTTATCAAATATTGTTTAAGATAAATTAATTAATTTATTTAGAACTTTGAAATTACCAATAGTTAAAGGTTTAATTCATGAAGACTTTTTATTATCCATTTGAAATTCTTACATAGTTTTTAATTACAATTCTATGAATGGAAGCATACTGAATAAATACACAAGGCAGACGAGCAATCTAGCCGAGTGACTAGCGGTCATCTTTTACTATAGACAGCATTTTGTATTCTATAGAATTTCGAACTGATAGAAAGATAAACCATTTTCCATAGCGCCAACGAGCTACCAAATTTGGGATTCAACATTTTATATTCCTGGGACCACTAGTTCCACTGGGTCTATCACCATGCGAACCGAAACAAAATACCAAGTGTTGTTGGGGTTGGGGTAGGTAACCCAGACTGCTTGCACAAAGGCCTGTTTAATGTACAGTACAGTTGTTTTTAACGTTTCAGTAAATCGTAATCTAATTTTTCGTGTATTTAACTTGACAATGAATTCTAACCAGTGTATAATTTCATAATGAATTTCGTCGTCTCTTGGTAATTGTAATAAATAAAATGCAGACACTGAAATACTAAAATATTTTTATGCTAATTTAGATTTAATGTTGTCTACATAATATAAAAGGCATTTTCTCTGAAACAATGATAGTTGTTACGAGGTGTAATTGGTGTAGGTACGTCTCCAAAGCATCATATTATTTAATATATAATATTTATTTATGTATCATAAAATACATACATAAAAACACATAATTAGGAAAATGTGAACTCTGCATTATTTTTCTCTTAAGAGATATCTCTGCCAGAAACCCTAGTATAGCTGGAATTTATAGAAATATTCCATATGATGACATAGTATGACATTAACATAGAACAGTTCTGTTTTTATCCATATTTAAAATATTTCTTGATATATTTAATAATAATTTTAAAACAAACTAGCGCCTGTAACATATTCCAATTTAAGAAAGAATAAAGATAAACAAACATTAGATTTACGTATTCCATGGAATATTAATAGTTAACATTATTTAGTCTCATTTTAAGTGACCGTGCAAGCCCGTCTACCCAGACGGTACCTACCCAGGTGGCAGGTACCACCCATTTATCACATATTCTATCACTAAACAGCAATACTTGGTATAGTTTTATTTCGGTTTGAAGGACAAGTGAGCTAGCCAGCAAGTACAGGCACAGGGGACACAATATCTTAGATTCCAAGGTTGGCGCGACGCATTGGCGATGTAAGTGGTTAATATTTCTTCCAGCGTCAATATCTAAGGGCGATGGTGAACATTTATTATCAGATAGCCTAATCATTTACATCCACAAAAACTACTCTTAAAAAAATTTATAAATGAAAAAAGAAACAATAAAAATAATAAAAAAAACACGGATAAAAATTTTAGGTAACTATTTATAAGAAACAAATTACATAACATATTGTGTTTAGAGTATTCGAACGAACTAAGTCAATGGCATATTCATTTTTCGCTTAAAATATTTTACTTTTATAAGGTTTTTTGAGCAAACGAGAATAATTTATTGTATCAGCTAAACCACCACACTAAATCTCTTTGTTAAGAAAATATTAGAAACTTTACTTCAAAGCGGCTTTGTTGGCACGTTAAGACCTAGTTTTTTTGTTCTTGAATCTTGAGGAAATCTCTCGATGAACAGCTACACTTCCAATAATGCGACAATATTTTGCGGCTGTTCTGGCACAGATAAGGTAGTAATTTTGTCCGAATCAGCTCTTTATGTCAAAATATTTTTACTCGTCTCTTGTTTTGGTTCGGTAAGAATCTCTGAGACCGTAATTCCGAGATCCGATAGAACTGTGTTGAATATCTACAGCAAGACTTTTTGGGTTTCATAACTAAAAGTTGTACTAGTATGATAGTCCTTGATTTATCGTCGAGAAACGTTGATGTTTGAAAGCTCCATTTTGCTATGCTACAATGATCGTATTTGGCCGTCCCCTTCATTGGAAAAAATAGTTTTTTCTGCACGAACGTGCTTCCATGTCCGAACCTTGTAAAAGTAGTTAATTTTTTGGTAAAGTATAAAGGGAGTTTTTCATCATAATCTTTAAAGACAGATTATTATTATTTTTATTGTTTTGCAGTTTTCCAATACTTAGATATTGTGCGTTCTTGTGATAATACAAAACATCGTGACAACACGCACTCTATTGTAGTAAAATACAGAATAAATATTTCTTTTTTATGTATTGACACAATGTTTATGATTCTAAAGTATGTATGTAAGTATGCGCAAACAATGTCCGAGATAATTAATGCACCCTTATCTAGCGCTGACGTGATCGAGAGTTGTCACAACTCTTAAACAAAATTGTTCTCATCAAGTATTACTGCGCTCAACATAGGCGAGCGTGCCATTACTGCATTAATTAAGCTAGTTGCCAAACTTAATACATCATGTACAATGCACTCCTGGTTTCGTTAACATTGGCACATGAAGTATTATAACTACTATAGGATGGAAATAAAACTTTAATCATTCCAAAGGTTCTGTGCTAAGGGCGTGTCCAAAAAATATTGGTAATGGGAACATACGATAGGTACTAATGAAAATAATAAACATTTGTTTGAAAAACATGTTGAAGAAAATGGTTGACGTAAAGTTGGCCAGATTTTGATGGAAATGCTTAAATTAAATTGATTAGGCAGTAACATTTCATTTATTACTATTCTAATCTGATAAATGCCGCTCGATTGAGTTAACTTCAGGTTAAATAATTAGTATTTGTAAAATATATAAAGTGTGTAAATGTAGTATGCCGGAAACAGGTTCCAGTGCGTAAAAGCTGTTCAGCTGAAGCCGCATTATTTCACTAACGAACATCACAAAGGGCGGTCACGAGAGTTCATTGAGCGATTTTGGCATGTACTTAATTAAGTTACTTACCGACCCACTAAATAACCACGAGGGGAAGTTTACAAGTCCACGCAAGGAAAGGGTTGTAAATAAGTAAAATAATTTAATAAAATTATGTTTTATTTTCCATAAACGCATCTTTGGTTTCAATACACATATCAGATCGGGGTAAAGCTTTCGATATATTTTTGTCTTTACCCTCAAAACGCGTCAAAATAACCTGCTTAACTTTATCGTCATCTAAATATATTCTATTTAAGTGGTTGAATAAGCACTTCGAACCCATATTTGTTAAAGTCGTCGCTTTGTCTTGCAAAAATCTTTTGGTTATTTTCCCTGTTTATTCCTTAGTGGTTTCTTTCAGTCTCGCTAGTATGGTAGCGCAATATTTTTCAGTGTTTATCAGTTTCAAAGCAACTGTAGCCATCATGTTTTCGGTTGATTCTGTCACTTAAACTCCCTAATGATTTTGTCATTGTTTTGCTTTAAGTTCAGCAAAAGTCAAAACAATAGTCCATGCCAAAAAGTCACGAACAAGAGTGATGAAAAACGCCGTTGCTTTTGTCCGGGCATGAGTATTCTCGGTGATAATTTTGTAACTTATAATGTTATGAATCTTCAAAATGGTGAAACTCATGCAGATAGCTGTTACTTTTTTAGACATCCTTTAATTTTATTTTCTGACGTGAAGGTCTCAGTCGATTGTCTTTAAATATATTATGCCACCTAAATTATGGTTTTTCCTTGTACAATCCGGGTAAAGTTCTTTTTATAAAGGACTTCTATCTCACTCATTATGGACTGAGCGTATTTTAATTGCTTGTTCTGAACAAAGAAAATAAAATAATAAACTTTGTCATAGCGCGACGTTTAATTTTGTACATTATTGCAATTTTCTTTTGGATCGACTTGGTTGTTGAATAATTACTTGTAAATAAAGGACGTCAGAGGTTTGATATGTATCTTATATATTTAACAAATCTCCAATTACTATGGACTTTTTGATCCTATTTATCATCACAATAGCAGAATCTGTACCCTTAATAAATAAATATTGATTTGTATAAAAGAAAACGTGATGGTATTTTACATGTATGTGTCCTAGCTTTAGTTCACATTGGCTGTTGTAAATGGCCATACAGTTTTCATTAAAACTAAAATATATTGGTATTCCCCTGGCTGGCAGTTTTATTACTGAAGAATTATTATTGTTCTTTTAAAATAATTAAATTTACAAAATAAATGAGAAATGACGTAATAGATAATTATAAACGTAAGGATGGTCTAATTGCTATGTGAGCGAATTTTATGGCTCGACGATAAATGCACATATACATATATACATAAATAAATTTAATTAATCATTTATTTAAAATAAGTTATATATCTAGAAGTTAAATTAAATACACTATTTAGCATCACTAGTCCAAGCGTGTTTGTTAAATTTCAGTTCAATCTGATATGTGAAACAAGTTTAAATTTCAGTTGCGAGATTTGATCACACATAACGGCAAAGCTAAAGCTTTTAAGCAATATTATGTATATTGTAAATAGCCGGGTAGGCCATATAAAATGATTTAAAGTTTTGGATTTTAGGGTAATAAAATTGTTAATTATCTGTTATTTAATATATAGTGTAACATATAATATGTTGTTGTATGTGTATGTTGACAAGGGAAATATGTACTAAATAAAAATGTACTAATTGCTAAATTTCTTTTTGCATTGTAATTTCTTTATGTTGGAATACCATGTGTGTGTTTTTTTAATTTACCAATGGATATTTATGGTATTTTTTTTTTACAAAAAAAAACAATTAATTAAACTTAATAATACGTTATACATTATTACATTTATCATCTGTTTTTTTGTTTAGAAATATTGCCGTTCAAAGTATTTGGTTACAGCCATCACATGTTTAATCCAGTAAATTGTGAAAAAATATACCAATACTAGTAAAGACGTCGAAAAAGATTAGTTAAGCCAAAACAAAAGAAAACTTAATTAATATTTAATTTGTAAAAAGTCTTGAACAGAAATACGGCTTCACAATGAAAAATATCGTTAAATTAACCCATTAATAAATTATTATGTTATAAAGTTTGACCACTTACCGCAAAACCTCCAAAGTAATGAAATAACCGAATTTATTTTTATAGTTTATTCAATTAAGCAATATTTTTTGTTAACATTTTTCAATATCTAAAACATTTTAGATACACAATGTAACATTTCTGGATACATTTTTTGCGAGTATATAATTTAACTCTGATACTATAGTGACTTAAAAAAAAGATATAACAAAAAAACAAAATGTTTTTTTTTTTTTCGGTAAAATTTTTTTTTTAAAATATTAGACTAACTTAGTGGTCGTCGGTAAATTTAGAGTACTTATTTTCTTTGAAATAAAATTTCAGTGAACTTTTCCAAGGATTACATTTAAATATACCCCGACATTTCAAAACAAGATTAATGGATGCCTCTTAAGTATTTCTTTGTTTTATATTAAATTACACTTAAAGGTAAAATGGTTAAAACTCGTATAAGTAACAATGTAAGGTATCTTAAAATCCATTGTTAGAACCAGACATTTAAAAGCTTTTCTACTGAAGAAGTATTTACGTTTTCGTAAAAAAATATTTTACATTGTTGTATTACTGAAATGTTGTTACTGTGATATCATATTGTTTTTGTAGAAATAAATATGTATATTTAATAACTACAAATGATTTTTTAAATATCTATTGTGAGAATTTAAAATATGTTTAAATTATTTTGTTTAATTATTACTACGAGGGTGTTATTTGGGTTATGATATTTGTATATTTAGTATCGTATTTCGTTGTTACTTTTAATTGTTTATTCTGTGTAATAAGTCTCGACAAATCTTGTTTATTTATATAATTTGGTGTTTTTGTAGGTATTTGATATCCTTTGGTCGGATCCGCAAAGTATCAGCGGGTGTGTCGCGAACGCCCTGCGCGGCGCTGGCACGTACTTCGGTCCAGATGTCACCGCCACATTTCTGAGTAAAAACAAACTTAGTTTCATAGTCAGAAGTCACGAATGTAAGCCTGGTGGCTACGAAATACTACATAATGGAAATGTAAGTACTTTTTTGTTTTATTTGCTACATTTTCCAAATAAGTTGAACAATATTTTAAGTATTTAGGATTTTTGAATATTTAAAACAAATTACATAATCTTAACCCTTTATGAGGCATTAAATTGTACAACTCCACATAACGACTCATTCGTCAATTAGTCTATCGTCATACACTATTTTTTTGTATTGACTTGTTAAGCTTTAAAGTGTGAGTGAGTAAGTTTTATGTGTACATCAGGACATCATATCTTAGTTTATGTCAGGAATAGTAAGACCACTTTCCATCGGATTTAATACAATCTGAAGGAAAACAAGCCAAATAGGTTGTATCAATTTCCTTAAAATTATATTACAAAAAAAATATAGTTTTATATTATTTTCTTTATGCTTAATTCATAACCCTGTTTTACATTAGCAAAATGTTATAGGTTATAACAATATTTTCTGCATCCAACTACTACGAACTCGGATCAAACAAAGGCGCTTATCTAAAGCTCTGCGGCAACTCCTTGGATAGGCAGTTTGTGCAGTACACTGCTGCAGTGTCTCGCACTCGTCGCCTCACGTTCCGCCAACGAGTGGGCTTGGTGGAGTCGTCAGCCATGAGGGAATTGCACAGTCATATCATGACAGCAAGAAGGACTCTAGAAGCTACTTTTAGAAGCATGGACTTAGATCAGAGTGGTTTGTATATGATTACATATATTAGTGATTGATCGCCGCCTACAATTTTTACTATTCAGTTAAAAATATTTAAATTGATCAATTTTTACCAAATTCTCATATTTCCAGTAAATAATTTCTTGTTATAAGTATTCGCTCCTATTTCATTAATTTCGGATTTCTTTCGCCTAAGTTTTAGTTATATTATTGTTTACTTACTCAAAAGCGTGTAAACGTAAACCCTTATTACTCTATTCTGATATTTTGTAAACAGGAGAGATAAGGTCACTGGTGCTCCATATTTATATTATGACATGTAATATTATTGATCATAATTGTGTTTTTCATGTGACTAATTTAATAAATTAATTGTAAACTTGTGATTAGTATTATATCTTTAAAGCAATCATTACCTTCAGAAATTAATATTACAAAAAAAAAAAACTCAAGTACATAAATCTTTTCCAAGTTCTCTGACTTTAAATAATGTATGTGGTCTGAAGTGAAGTTGCTTCAAGTCTAAGTAAAATTGAAAACGATTTGTCATTATTCTCGGTAAATTGTAACTTGTGATTTCATCATTAATCAGCGACAGTCTTAATATATCAACTTCGTTCATTAAGGGAGACATTTGTATTATCAAAATTTATATTGAAGGTAAAATAGAATTTGGAGTACTTTTTACTATTATTATTTATGTTTCTGTAGGTTTTCAAATTCGTTTTTATTGAGGATATTATTTTAAGAATTGCTGTTTTTAGGCTTTATTTCGATAAGTGACTGGTGCTACGCCATGGAAGAGACAACTCACCTCGGGCTCCCGTGGCGTATGCTCAAGGACAAACTTGTGCGTACTGACCCTGAAACACGCCGAGTGCGTTACATGGACACCTTTGATGTACCAACTAACGTGAGACATCCGTTCTTTATTTATTTTAATCAATATTAATACTAATGTTTAGTAATCTGTGTAGAATCTCCTTTAAATAAATTTTAATATATATGACTTCGTGCCAACTTTCGTTAAGTTTAATACCTTTATAAAAGGTCGTCACACAGTCGCATTCGATACCTTTATTGTCACACAAGATTCTGTTTTATTAGAACTCCCGTGGTCGTGACGTCGTTCGCGCACCCGTTATTTAGGAGGATGCGGTTTAAGGATTATAAGTTTGCTTTATAGCTGAGCCAGTTAGAACTTGATATTAGAAGTTCAATATTTTCATTAAATAAATTTTATTGAAAATATTGAATTTCTTTTTTTAATAATCATATTGAACCTAATAATTTAAAGTTAAGCTTTTCAAAAAATTGTTCTAAATATAAAATGGATAATTAAAAAACTACTAATTAACTACTGAGTCAGTGTATTAGTTGTTGATTACTGATTTTGTGATTTATTACTTAATAAAAGCATGGAAATAAAAATTTGTGATAAAATAAGTAATTTCAAAAACGTTTTTGTCATTGTAAAATCATTTTTAAGAGACTTTTAATTCATAAATAAATTGTAACATAAAACATAAGATGTTAGCTTTCAAGCGTTTTAAATACTAAGTATTTCAGACAAAAACAAATACTAAAGTAACCGTTCTAAATTTTAAACGGATTAAAAGATTAAGTCTGTAGCTATATTTTCATTACAGAAAGTTGGACGAAAGTCCGACGCTCAAACTGTCGTCGAAACGCTCTATAAAAATAAAAGAAGCTTGGAAGCAATATTTAAAATTCTCGACAAGGACAATTCAGGTAAGGTTATCTCTTTAAGGTTTATTGTATTTACGGAATATCATTTTCTAATGTTAAAAGACAGGTTCATTATTTCACAATATTCTTTTTTTTAAATAATGTTATTATTGTGTTGAAAATGTACAGACAAAAATAAGTAAATTGATAATAATATACATTATTTTCCGTGCCTTCAAAGTATTTTATTGTATTTATTAATATATCTAACTGCTATTATAAAATGTATATATTGTCTCATCTTTCAATTTTTGACAGGTTATATAACTCTGGAAGAATTTTCCGAAGCATGTCAATTACTGGGCAAATATATGCCGAATCCAATGACCCAAGAGCAGCTGGTCGATATATGTCGACTGATGGACATTAACAAGGACGGGTTAGTAGACCTCAACGAGTTCCTCGAGAGTTTCAGGCTCGCTGAGAAGAGTTTGCATGAGGACGAGAATACATTAGCGGAGTTACAGGCCACCTGACAGGAGCTAGACCGTTGTCCGAGCAGGACAGCGGTCGATAAAGACGAAATCGGAGTCGATATTGAACTGTTGAAAATAGACATCGAGCGATCACCAAAGTATAAGAAAAATGGACGAGCAACTCAAATGGGCGAAAGCTCGAACTCTTCGAGAGATATAGAGGAAATAGAATTAACGGATTACGCGAGGCCAAAACGAGCCGGCCTTTTGGAGAGCGATATTTAAGGACACTGCCGTAACCGGGCCTTAACGAGCAATACTTAAGGATGATCGTTCGTCGAGATTATAACTTCAAGCAAGAGTAATTGAACGGGATATATACATACTTTTCAGGCTATTTTAACTTCTAAATACATTCGTATTCACGTAGACCAGAACATGTATAAAATTTAGGCAAGCACTTTCTCGTATCTAGTTATCATAAATTAATAGCCTTAGGCTCGCCATTGTCTTCATGTAGAGTATTTTTTCTATCCAACAATTTTATTTGTATCATAATATAATATATTGAAAGAAATTGCATGATGAGCACTGCATGACGCTATATTTCGGATGGATGGTCAGCCTTAAGACATTTATGTCGTAGTCTTAATTTATTTAATCTATATTCTACGTGTGTCTACAAATTTCTTATTAACATTTGATGTATGTATTTTCTAATTGCATTTTAATGGAGCCTAATGTTATATTAACTTAAAAATACTAGATTTATTATAAAGATATGCGTATTTATTGACTTAGAGAGGTCGTTAAACTTATTTATAAAACTATCGATCGAATCTACCAGCACATTATATATGTACATTTAATTGGTGCCAATTTACAATATATTTAAAATGTGTGATTTGCATTACATTTACGTTTCACAAAATTTATATTTCATATTATTTCTGATAAACAAATGGGAGCAAAAATGCAAAAAATTCAGAGTATTTTCCGTATTTAATGTATTTTTATAATACAAAGTATTACGTAAGACGATTAATATTTGTATAAAATTTATATTTGCTTACCAAATTAAATATATTATAGAGAAATAATATAGTTCCTCTTATCTATATTCAATAATAAATAAAAATACAAGTTTTTTTTTAAATCTTCTGATTCTTGCGTAGAGATAATATCCAAAGATTAGATCATATAATATTTTAATAATATACGAAGCTTTGTGGCGTAAAACATAGATTTTCGTAATACTTCTAGTATGTAATTAAAGTTTTTCATACATATCTCTTAATCCAAACTATTAATCATTCCAATGTATCTTTATAATGAATGCATTGAAATATTCATCTTCAAAATACTAAAATTATTCGCCTTTAAACCTTTCGACTATTCAAATTATAGTTACTTTACTGTAGATTTCGAATTCGATGATTGTAAACGAAGTAATGATTCGACTTCCACTTAAACTATTTCATGTAAGCGAATAGTACTCAATTATTTAATTAATTAAATGTGCTATCATATAAGTTTTGTCCAATAAATTGTGATATCATATTTTAAGTAGTTTCACTAAACTAGTTACCACACCCGACTGCGCTAATAATTTTTCTAAACATCAAACAATAATCTTTACTTTACTTTACTTATAAATGTAAGTAATGAGTAAGTATCCAAATTTTCATTTGAATTCAAAATATATAATAAACTATAATTCAGTAGTATGCAACGTATACAGTTCAATTATTTCAATTTTAACTTCGACAGAAGCGTTTAGAAGAGAAGCAATAAAAACAATTTTGAATACTTATTGACATAAGTAATTCTATACAAGTGATATTACTAAAAGTTGTTGCATTGCTCTACCTAATTAGGAAATAGTAAAAATATTATCAGAGTGCCCTGTTACGAGTATAATAATTAACGTGGGCGTACAGATTAATTCACTTCGCATTATGAGCAAGTAGAAAATACCAAGTGTCGAAGTCAGGGCTGCTTAATAACTTATTAACCTACATTCTTTCTTCTAATTTTTTTTCCGGACCTTTTTGTTGAGTGATTATCGATAATGAACTCGCGTCACGAATAACAATTCACTGTGTCGTATATTTTTTTATTTGTATATATATGTTATTTTATTCTTTATTCTTGTATTATTTATTGTGTACAGGTAAATAGGCTACCTGATGATAAGTGGTCACCACCGCCCATAGACATTTGTACTGTAAGAAATATTAACTATTTTAGTATCAACAATGCGCCATCAACCTTGGAAACTAATATGCTATGTCCGTTGTGCCTTTAGTTACACTGGCTCACTCACCCTTCTAACCGAAACACAGCATACTAAGTTTTGTTCTCTGACCGAATGTACATATATACAAAATAAAAACGCATAGCCTAAATTTGGTGTTATACATTACTCAAATAAATCAGAAATAAATGTGACATACTTGTGAAGAAAGATATGGTTTACATTTTAAATATGTTAAATGATATATAGATACATATTATGTTCATAACTGTATTATGATATTACTCTCAACTCCCTTACTCTTTTTAGTCCGCTAAGTCAGTAATTAAACAAGAATGAGCGTAGGCTGAACGGCTTTACGTGCCTTTAGAGGGTGTGCCAACTCCCTAACTCCGGGCTGCTAATGAGAATATCTTGGCAGAAAACCCTAATAACTTTTATTACGAACAATATACTAGCTGGCAACTACACTAATGACGGCAGATTATAATGTAAATTGAGATTCAGAAAGTAATATGTTACTCATGTCGAAATATTCTCATACGAAGACAATTTTTTTAAATAATTTATAAAACAAAGAAACAAAGGCAGTTAAGCATATGAGCCACGAGATGGTCAAGACTAAAATGATGAAATTCATCTGTTTTGATGACTGAAACAATGATCGGTAAAACTGAATCACACCGATATTGCTGTTTGGCTGTTAGTATTCTATGATTGGTGTCTGCCAAGATAGACGAGCTCGTACAGTGCTTCACCAATATTAAAAAATAATAAATATAACGTATTACAAAGATAGCACTCATATAAAGTGGTTAGTTTCCTTTTTTCTCTCAGGATTTCTTGAATTAAAATTGTTAATAAAATATTTGATACATTAAAGGGCCAGGTTAAATATATTGGGGCCGCTAGGTAATGTATGTACGTCTCGGAGCCCCTTAACTTTTTCATACTGATATATATTCTACCACAATACAATATTATTTAAATTTACGATGTTTTCACTATGTTTCGAAAGTATACCATTGTCCAATTTAAGCAGTTAACATATTTATCTTAAAAAAATCATCATAATATCTTATTTTCATTCACAATATTTTGCCTGCCTAGGGATCCGCATCGACTAGGGGGTTATACTGCCTAATGGATATCCGGCTTGATCATGCTACATAGACTACATAAGAGTGTTTATATCTTTAAGATATATTTAGCTCATTATTGAAACGTCGTCCGAGAGATATCTTTTTTAGGGAATGCTGAAAAAATATAACCTTTTTTTATGAAATAGGTGGCAAACTATTAGGAGACTTACCTGATGGAAAGTGACAACCACCACCCATGGACATCTGTAACACCGGGGTGCTTGCATGTGCGTTGCTTTCCTTAAAGGATTCCAAGTCGTATTGGTTCGGAAAAATCACTGGCGAAAGCTGGTTCCGCAAAGTGATTGTGCGAGGCAACATCTAGAAAATAACAGATACTCGTACATGAAAATTATGTCTAAGACAGACAGAAATTATGAAAATTACGTATATCCATCGTTCTACAAAATAATCTGTTACACATATCCATTTAATAGATTCTCCATTATTCTAAAAAATAGTGTATTTAACATTTTAATAGATAAGTATCATTAACCATCTTATAATTCAAAAGTTATAAAATTTAAAAGAAAACTGTAGTTGGCTTTATTTGTGCCACGGTTCCCGTATTTATAAAACAAACTTATCATTTTCATTTTAGGAGTGATTTGTATATAATCCACTTTGTAATTAGAAACAAAAGTTACAAAGATATTAAAAATAATTCGAATAGAGGCGTGCGATAAAAATAAATAGAGCGTGCGGTATATTAGCTTAGCGCAGTCAAAGATGTAAATTCAAGTAGAACTAGTATTAAATTTGCTTATATTTTAATATTTACTTATATTTCACTCTTCAAGAATATACTTAAAATACTTTCCATTATTTTACCCGAACGAAACTGTAATAAGAAATGATCTGGACATTGCGTAAGTCTTATTTCAAAATTGCAACTTTAAAGCTTAATTTATAAAGTCAGTAAAAGCCCATAAATACTTCACAACTGATCCAACTCCTCCTCTCTTCTTAAAGAGTAGGTTTAGGATTTATTCAATCACGATGCTTGATTACGAGACAGAACTCGTAGGTACAGTATAAAATGTATATAAATATTATAGATACAAGTGTACAATAGTTGGTACATTAATTAAAATAATAATAACATTTATGTATATTTTATGCATAGCAATCATAGTAATTACTTATATATTCTTATATATATAAGAATGAAGTAAGATGGAACGGCGGACGATAGGAGTTTAAGTATTGATGACAATATATAATTATTAGAGGAATCGGTGACTTTTGGCGCGATGAAAGAGAGTTGTACATTTTAATTTAAAAAATAATAATGAATAAAAAATTATAGTTTAGAATTTCCTATTGGTTCGTTTCCAAGATTCTGATGCAATGAGTCTCTTGACTTACATCATCGGCTGTTAACAGTTCTCACAACATTGAAAAAAAAATGAAATAGAACTTATGGATACTTTTTATTAATTTATTTATATTATCACAGTTGTTAAAACTATACTTACAGTAGTATAACTTATATTCGACTTTATTATTTAACCTACATTTCTTAAAGGTACTCACAGCTAACTTCATTATTATCGTAGGTCAATTGATAACAGTAAAATAATTAATACTCTAATATAATCTCTAAGATCTATCTAGCCATGACTCTAAGATATTATAATCTTTAAATACGTATCGTTTACTTCTGCCCACCCCGCTACGCACGGGTGCAAATTACATACATACAAACAAACAACTTTTATCTCTTTATTATATTAGGAAACATAACGTTACATGTACAATCTAAAGAGGCAGTTATGAATTATCAAAGGGATTCGTATCTTATGAAGGTTATGGCTGCTCGTACATGGATACTTAAAAATTTACTTAGTTCCAACAGCGCACCCACGAAACATCTCAGGTGGGATGACCTTTATTTTATATTACGTAGGTTTGTATGAAAAGGTCAGTTACTTTTTTTTTAAGTTTCATATTGAGGCTCCATTTTAGACAACGAAAGATGTTAATAAAATTCATATTGAGAAATAAATAAAATTTTAATAATGTATGGAATTTTTAATTTCTAACTCACGAGGCCTATCATCTTATTTGAAAATACGTACAGTATTTCAAACACAATGTGATTATTATTATTTTATACTAGCTGTTACCCGCCCCGCGGCTTTGCTCGCGTAGAATATGAATATATTTGCAAATAAACTTACAATATTACGTTAATGTAAGACCTTATTGTATACCACATTGGTGTGTATTTCAGCCCTTAGGGTATCCAGAAACGCTTAAATGCGAATCAACTAATTTTTAATCGGTAGCCCAAAAATAAAATTTCATGCTTTTAACTTCAAAATGACGGACTTCCAGACTAACCTGTATACAAAATGTTAACCCCAACTTTTTCCCTTTAGGCGTAAAATATCGAGAAACGCCTAAATACGTATCTACACATTTTTAATCGGTAGCTCATAAATAAAATTTCTTGCTTCTAACTTTAAAAATGACGGTCTTACAGACTATTCTATATACGAAATGTCTCCCCAATTTCTCTTATATATTCATTTTTAATCAGTATCCCAAAAATAAAGTTTCTATTTAAAAAATGAAGGACTTCTTTGCAAACTTTCAACTTACCTCCGTAGGGGTAGAATATGCAGAAATACTTAAATAAGTATCTACTCATTTTTAATCAGTTTCTCCAAATAAAGTCACATGTTTCTATTTTAAAAAATGACGGACTTCTATACATACTTTCAACCCTTATTTACCCCCGTATGGGTAGAATATGCAGAAACACTTGAATAAGTAGCTACTCCTTTTTAATCAGTATCCTAAAAATAAACAGTCATGTTTCTAACTTAAAAAATTACGGAGTTCCATACAACCGTTCAATTCCTATTTCATTCCTTTAGGGGGTAGAATTTCCAAAATTCCCTTAGTGGGTGTCATGACATGTTAGTTTATAAATACAGACTTAAATGTAAGTGTTATGTTTCTAGTTCTAAAAATGACAATACTTTCATCCCCCTTTTCTACCCATTACAGCATTTTTTCCAAATAAAAATTATGTCCTTTCCCAGGCTCTAGACTATTTGTGTACCAAATTTCATTTAAATCGGTCCAGTAGTTTTGCCGTGAAAGCGAGACAGACAGACAGAGTTACTTTCGCATTTATAATATTAAAAAATTATACAGTAAATATAGTCATATATATTATGGATAAATAAAGTCTATTGGCTATTAAAGATCTTCTTCCACCACCCCTCCTCACATTTCTACCGCCAAGCAGCAATACTTAGTTAACTTAGTATCTATTGTTGTGGTCCGGTTTGTAGGATGACTGAGCCGGAGTGATTACAGGCACCGGGACGTAACATCTCAGTTCCCAGGTTTGGTGTCACATAGGTTATGTAAGAAATGGTTAAAATTTCATACGGCGCTAATGAGTATGTGTGGTGGCGACCACTTACCATTAGGTGGGCCATTTGCCCATCCGCCTACCGATAGCATAAAAAAATAGGTTAAAGTTAAAACAAAAAGTAAAACAAGTCTGAGTTGTCATATAATCCGATCTTTTGCTATTACCTGCAGGATCAAAATGTTTTACGTTATCAGATAAATAAAACGGAGATAAAGCGGAAATGGGATTCTCATTATTGGGTATTTTAAATGTAAAAGCTTTTTGTACGCGTGGAAGATACCGAAGAAAACGTGCCTTTTGTCGTCAATTGTATCCATTAGCTCGAAACTGGCATATTTAATAAGATACTTTTCAAAATAAATTACATTTTAAAGTCATGTTGGATATTATACTCATGTTTCTACACACAGTAGTAATACATATAGTTATAATGCATTTCATTTTAACATATTATTTTATTTATATCATTAATAACTAAAGAGTTATAATCAAAATATGTGTAATTACACATATTTTGATTATAGTACAAAATAAACTACAATGGAGTGGATTATAAAACTTTGCAATCAATTGTAGCTCTGTGTTGATATTTTAACGTAATTTAAATCTAGTGGCAAAGAAAAGAACTAAAAGTATTTTAATACATCTTTTAACCACTAGATGACGTTAATTGTCGTTTACACTACGAAGTCAAGGTTGTTATTAATAATAAATAGATGGCGTTGTTTATTGTGTCCTCTAGTACGATACATCGCCAAGAGATGGCGTACCTTGTATTTTTTTATGTTGATTGTCAAGATCTAAGAAAATTTTAATTATATTTTTTATAAATAAATTTTAAACTATATATTTAGCAAAATTAGGATTACCCCTTTTTCCTGATTGCTCAACTCTAGCAGCGTTTAAGAAAACCGATATAATGAAATTATAACTAGCATTAAGATGATATTATGCATAATATTATAATTAACACAACCCACTAGAAGCGTTGATATGGTTTTACTGAAACCATGTTTTTTTTTACTATTTTTTTTGTTGAAGTTGTACAACGTTTACTAAAACACAAAAAGAAAAAAATAATAATGATGTGAAATCATTCTTATTTTAAAGTCACACTAAATATATAATTAGTTAAATTTAATTATCTGTGACACGCTTAATAGAACCGCTTTATAATTTTAATCCTGGCAAAATTTTTGTATTAGTGGTCAATCTTAATATGACGGTTTGCGTTACCCATTTATTTAAATAAAAAATGATCGACTGCGGCGAGTTTTTAAACACAGTCTCGAACGGCTAGGTAGCCTTTCGAAGCTCGCGAAGTAGTTTACAGCTATTAGGATAATTTATAGCTGTTTAATATCGACCGAACCCACAGAGATTTGATTATTTATGTTTCATTTTTTGTCCAGTGAGGCAGCGGATCGCGTGTCGCGTGCTTCTGACGTCTTTTTTCGGCTCATGCTTTTTAGGGAGTATTATAAAAAAATACCATAACTGGCCACTGACTACCGGAATATAATTTTTGATAATTTCATAAATTATACGGTCTATCGTTTAATAATAACCAGGTAGATGTGGTTTTGTTATTATAGTTTATATGATATCGAATATGGAATTTTTGAAATATGTATGAAATATAATAACAAGGTTTATAGAAAATCATTCTGTTTATTTTTTAATGAATTGAGTTAAAATTCTATGTTCACTCAATCTTAAAATAATGCCCTTTTTAAGATCACGAATAGGTGCTTAATATTTGTAATAATCTGTAATATTTTTAAGGATATATGAGAATTCTGATTAAGGAACTTTGCTTTTAATATGTTGTGGGAAACGAATAAGTGGTTACTCGTACGGCAAGTCGGCTAAGAAATTACGCAGTCGCGCACGCCTCGTCTCCACCGCGAAACTTGACTCCGGGCTGTCGCAGAGCCATGTTCAAATTATAATTCAACTATATAAGATGTTATATGTACCCATGAGTGCCCATACCTTTTTATACCTACATTATAATTATCAAATTAATTTATGCATGACATCGAATACTATACATTTCTGAATATTGTAACAATAAACTCAAATTAAAATATATAATGAATCCGTATGGTCACGATGTGGTCACGTTACCAGGCGCCCGATGCGCCCAGTAGCTATGCCCAAGTCTCGTTTTTTGTCTCTTTTCTGACAGATTGAATTAAAATAAACGCTTCGATAAGGCGTCCTACAGTATTATCATCTCAGTATTTTGTTTCGTGAGCGTGTGACGTGCAATGGGAACTCGGTAGGTGGGAGCCAAAGGTTTTTGATCTGCTCCACTTTTTTTAAATAATTCCAGTAAAGGTCTTTGATTGCTCCTATTTTTTGATATCACAGTTGATTTTTTATTAGCTGAAGGTAACATATCTTAAAACATATTCAGACATGCAATATGAATAATGACTAGCTATAAATGATTGAACTCTACAAAAATGATTATACTTGGTTGTAAAATAATACATTTACAAATCAGATTTTTTTAAAACATGACAAATCAAATTAAAAACGAACTAACACAACAAAACCTACGGAGCGAAAAGCTACTGAATTTACCAAAAAAATTTCAAACTTTTTTTTGAAGACCGTTAAATTGCCACAGATGTTTATTTTTTGCTCCAATGCACGCGTTAATTTCTATACTTTTTCAAACCAGCATGTGTCCTGTGAACATCAAGTAGAAAATAAAGAAAAGCTTACGTTACATATTCATATTTACAAATTGTTTTAGATACAAAGTAATAAGAACAGCTTGTGTTTTAAGTATTTGATAGATTAGTATGTTATTTGTGAAGAAAATTCATAGGTTAGTTATTGTCGTACATATTGCTTTAATTAATTAATTTACTGATGACCACCACATTACGGTCACCATCAATCCATTAGCGCTGCAAGAAATATAATTCAAAGTCATTTAATAGTTGAAAAAAGATCATACGTACTATTTTTTTTAAATTAAATGTATAAATCGAGGCAAGCTTAGTTATTATGCTTAATGCCTTTTTCGTAAAAATGAAATTTGCTATTAAGAAATTATCATGAAAACTTAACTATATAACAGGTACCGTTTATACGTATGTTTTTCTAATAATCCATTTATTAAATTTCCAAAAACGATGGAAAATCAATGCTGTAACAGATTTTTTCTGCATTATTGATTTTATTTTCCATATAAGGGAATGATTATTCGAAGTACTAATATAATATTCCTCATTTAAAAGGTAAAATAATGCAATGAGAATAGCGTGGAAAATATTAAAACAAAAGAAATTCCGTCTTAATCGCGCCGAATACTCGAGCGGAGGCAGAGCGATATCCACCTTATCAAGTTACCTAGGCTACTGGTCATACTGTTTGGTGAATACAAAACGTACTTACTCGTAAACAATCTGATACAATTAACACATTAACCACTCATAGTTATATGGTTCAATTTTCCATACATTTGTTGATTCACTTAAAACAAAGGTTGGTAACATAATAATAGTCGCTTCGATGATTTTATGGAAACATGATATCATGTTGGCCTCTCACAAAAAGTACAAAGCAAAACCCGACCGAAATTGTTTTAATCGTCGGAAGCCACACGGTACTTCGGATTATTTTGTAATTATAAAATGACGATTACGTAACATAAATATTTCTTGGAATCACTTGACGTTATACCTTACGTTTACGTATTTCCAATATACTATAAACACTTATTTGAAACATGCTCTCATCTAGATCTTTGATTAAGGACCACGTTTACGTTAAACGTTTCCGTTGATACATAAACGTTTATAAGATACATTTCTAAGTTTATTTTAGTAATACTAAAAAAAAACATTTCTTTGACATCCATCAAGTTCATGAGATTAAATGTTCAAGTGATTCTTCTCAGGCGGCTCACGGCCTAATAAAGTCGTGGTCAAAATCCCTCAAAGCATTGACATGATTCAAAGAGACACCATACGATTTGTTTGAACTAACTCGAGTATATCGGAGTCAGCTACCGATGGTTCGCTGGCTACCTACCGCGGTCACAACGAAAAAATTCCTAGCTCTGTCTTACTTTTAACGCACCCGAATTCCTTCGAGTCAAATACGTGAGTTTAATCGTAAGTAACAATTTATTTTATTTGGCGAGAGGAAAGATAATATTTCTATTGTTATGGTTTGAACGCTTACTGAAGTGTTAGATTTATCTCACGTGACATTTCGACTTGTACGGTGGTATAAGTTATTTAACCGTTAAATAAGCACATCAACATTTGAAAACCTGCAAAGTATGATACAAGTTACTTTGAATAGGTCAATGTTTTATTTATTTTGACAGATCAGATACATATATAATATTTACGTTGATATTGAAATGGATAATAATAGATAATAGTTAAATAGATAAAACTACACTACAAGGATAATTTTATAACATTTATACTTAAGTATTTAAATGTACAATTAAAGTAGATCATAAATATCAGGATGGGACCTTCAAGGTTGTTTCATACAGTAATATGACAGAACTAAAGTTAAAAATTGTCTTGAACTGACAGCGCCGCTACCTGAGGTTTCTTTGAAGCAACATCGCGTGTAAATCCGCGAACATTCACGCATTTCAACCCATAATCATATTCTTTAACTAAATAAACCATTATATACGTATCTTATCATTAAAAGATGCCTTCTTATAAGGTTATAATGTATGGGATAAACTGAAATATATCGGACGATTAAAGAACCATTGTATTTAAATTGGTTTCTTATAATAAAATTGGAAGAGAGGTATGTTAATAGAAGGCAATAATCGGATACAATTTCGTCTTACGCTCGACACGTGCGAAAATGAAGCAGGCTTGCATACATCCTTTCTTTAAAACTTTCTTTAGCTCGTTTAAAAAATGAATAGAAATTATTTTCATTTTTAAGCAGCAGGTGACATTTTAACAAAGCCTTTATAGATCGGCCCGACGCTAAATCGTCGTTAAACGAATGGCGTATTTCGCAGTTTTGGTAACCGCAAAATACAACCACACTTTTTTTTAAGTATGTCACGTGGCATGTGCCTACCAAAATAAAAATATTTTACCAAACCTGTTACTCTCAACTTAATTTATCCGCAACCATTTAATTAGGAATCGTTTATATCTCAGGGCTATTTAATTAGTAACATGTACATGAATAGTATCAATAAATATATCATTTCGATTGACACCGAGGGCCTCAAGTTGAATGAGAAGGTAAAATCGATAGTTGAATTTATGTCAGCCGTAAAATCGTCACATTTTTTTCTACAATGCTACATTATAAACAGCTTTGTATGGTTATACACGTTTAGGTCTATCAAAAGGGGTTTTTAGGTAGTTTTTTTTTTGTGTATTGGCATCAATAAAATCGTTAAAATAGACCAATGATTAAATATTTGGAGAGTATAGATATGACGTTAACGATTTTAATAATGTATTAAATTATTAACAAAAATGCAATAAAGATTTGAATATATAGGGATTAAAAATATATTCTCATAAAAAAATTTAATTTATAATTTTAAGAACTATTTATTATAAGGAGCATAGATGCTATAGACATTACTTTTGGCTGTTTGAGCTATGCATCAGTCGCTGTGAACTTTGTAAAGGGTTGCACCAAAATCGGCGCCCGCGCACCTGCAACCGATTGTTATCCACCACGATTGGCCCCAGTGAAACGATCGCTTTGATCGATGGGATACGGTTAGCGGAACTTCCATAAATATATACCAAGTCATTTACATTTATTTGTATACGACTTCAAATAAATATCTAGAGTTTTGAAAATATTTTAGATTCTTTATAATTATATCTAGTTTTAAAATTAAAAGCGCTATAATAAAAAACTGTTTGCGCTTCCAATAAAAGAGCTGTTTGAGCAATTTATACCATCAAATTCGAAATTCTCGTCGGGATGTTTTAAACACACCAGGATTTCTTACAGCTGTACCACAATAGACACTTAACATTGATAATTTAATAGAATACAATAATAAGTGACGTAAAGACACATAAGTCTCAAAAGTAAGTCATTCTAGGGCTACTCTTTTTATATAAATAAATTTCATCTAATTTCTTTAAATAATTTTGGAAAGATCCTTTCTGAAAGAGTACAATTTATTTTTTATTTCCTTATTATTTGTATGTGATTGGCACAAAACATTTGTGACATTTGTTAAACTTTTACATTATTCTAACTCTTATATTGTAACGAAGAAAATTGCTTATAGAATAATACGATGCTTCTATTTTTTATTTTTAAATCGTATTTTAGTCTACTACTTTGTTTTAAGTTGATTAGGGGTCATTATAAAGTCTATGACGTAAAACATCGCCAAGTTGGGCTATTAAGATCTTCTTTTTGTTTAGACACAGTAATATTAATGTTATATTAAAAAGATAAAAGAAAACAGAAGTAGAGAGAAGGGAATATGACATTTTTTTCTAGTTACAGGTCTTAGGACTTTGTGTAGGCCCATTAAAATAGCCGAGCTCACTTATTTTTGTAAATTGTTAATTTGTGAGACATCATAATTTATGTTGGTAACGATATGACATTACCGATTCCGATCATATCAGACATTCAACGGATATTAGATGACTATGTAGGAAATTTTATAAGGCACGTTATAAATATTTTTAGTTAAAAAAAGGACTTTTATGACATAGCTTGTAGTATTTACTTATAAAAGTAAATGATATGTCTACATCACTTAATGATGTATGAAGGATTGTAAAAATGTGTGATATGACAATATTTTTACTAAATACAGTGATTGTTAATTACTTACCAAATTCTACTCGTGATAAGACCAAGATAAGTCGAAGAAAAAACAAATATAGGGTCGGACCCCTATTTGTACAAAATCTGATATATCAATTTGCTATTATTATATTAGTTAACATAATAAATAGCAGCATTTCATTCTGTTAAAGTATCCGTAAATGTTCCTTCGTTTTTTAATCTTTTTACAGCTTTTTGAGGTGGCACAAGTATTTAACTAGGAGCAATTTTTTCGAAATTATTTTTTTTGTTTATGATCGATGGAGATGGTAAGAAAAAAATTAAAGTACAGGAGTTTTACAATGATTGTGATATAAACGATTAAAAACAGGACGCTGCTGGCAACATAAGGCTCCGTAGACAATATAACACACTCTAGGAATAAAAATGATATTGATATTTATTTGTTTACGCTTGTCCAAATTCGATTATCTCAATAAATTATTTAATTAACTTACAGAAACGTCCATAATCTTCTTAAAAATTTAGTATTTAAGTTTTAATGATAATTTTATTGTTTTTTTTATATTGTATTTTTTTATCTTAACTGTGTTTTAATATTTTTACATAGCCTATAATTGATACAATTTTTAACATTTTATATCGATTAAATTTAAGAATCTGTAATTAGTGTGTATGTTTTGTTGGAGATTCATAATTTAAATAAATTAATAGAAGAAAATTAAGCATTTATAATAATATTAGGATATTTTACATATGCCTTATGTATAATTTATATAGTTTTGTAATAAACATGAAGGTTGATCGCTGATAATTATCCTCTTATGTCGTATGTAATAAGTGAATAGGCGAGCAGTGCGTCGGACGCCGATGATCAGGCGATGCATCAATTGAGCTCTGCGGGGGCCGTCGGCCGTGCGAGAGTCGACTGAGGATATATCGATGCCTCGTGTTTATTGCGAGACGGTCATTTGATTTAATTCATTTATAATATCATAAGTTTAATTTCAATTTAGTGTCTGATTTGACTTTCCCTTTTATGTAGGTTAATATTAAATACAAAATATGATGAAAGTATTGCCTAACTAGATATAGTTTTATTTGTTTATTGATGTGAAATTATTATTTGTAATTAGTGTTTATTAAATTATATTTTAAATATAATGTTAAAATGATTTTGATGTTAAATTAAAAATCTTGTGAACTATCCTACATGGATAAGCTATTTATTATATAGGTAAAGCATATTTGACGATAAATATTGATGTAAATTTAAAATATAGATATATCTATTAGGTTAATTCTTATTCCTACTATAAATTAAACTTATTTTACTTTATTAACTATTGTTTACATTAAAGGGTATCGATAAAAATTACTTCACGTCCCTTCTTCCCTCTGATTGACGTAGAAGGATTCGAGGCGCACTTCGAGGAAGCCTGCCTCCCGTCACAATCCAGCCTGCTCCGTGGCGCATGCGAAACGCCGCCGACACTCTGATCGAAGATAACACTTATGATTTAACTCATGTACAAAACAAATTGATTTCGAAAGAAATCGTCATTAACAAAAACTTCAACTCAGTTCCGTGTGCGAAATCGTGATACAAACCCATCCTAGTCGTATCGATGGTTTACTCCCGATAGCGGCACGAAACCGGACAGATGATAATTTATATAATTTAAATGTCTTAAAAAAATGTATGTAACTAAATATGTTAGGCAATTATGATGCTCGCAGGCCTACGATCAAGATAACCGATTATTAATCGCCGCTAATTACTGCTGGTGTTAGTTCGACCTTTATCTGGACACAATTTACTCGGTCGTTGGACAAAAAATCGTTACAAAAAGCGTGAAGAAAGGCACATTCGTAGTTAACACCGTCCCTCCGGTGACCGCTTCACCTGTGCATTGTTTGCTGGCGGCGGATATGAACAAAAGGGTTCGGATATCACAGCTTTCTGATGATAATAGCCGGTGCTGTTATAAATCTTTATCGATAATAACTGCACTTGCTGTAAAAGATATTGTTTAATATGTGGTTTAGTTGTGATTTATTGAAATACTATTTTTTTTCTTCATATTTTCTTTTAAAATGAACACTATTTGTGAGGAAATGAAAATATTTAATGTTATTTGTTTCGTATTGAGAATTTTATAACTGGCGCTATAGGAACTGATTTTATTCACAAAATATAGATTCTAAATTAAAATCAATTCTGTATTCGAGTAAGAAGATCGAGACTAAGGTGATCGTGCGAAATGAATGTTGAGTGTATACGTAGTAGGTGCAGTCTATTAAACTGTATTGTACGTTGAAATTTCGACTTTAAACAGTCGTGTTACAGATTTCTATGGTAGAATAATTTGTTATGTATGTATAGTAAGCGCAGGGAGTCGGTGATAAATCCCAAGTTCGCCGTCGGCCCCGCTTTTGGGACCCATCAATCATTACGTTGAAGCGACGTCGCTGGGGGTTTCGTGCCATAGACTAATTTTGCATTTTTGTAATAATAGTAGCAAAGGAAATAATATATGATGTATCTTAATCAACATACACGGCTTCAATATTATATAACAATAAAAACTAAAATTAAATAAATTATGGTTGTTAACCAGTATGAAAAAAAAGCAAATATAACCAGACCGTTTATTAGTGGTGGGTACTATATCGAAGATTGAGTTTGAAAGGTGAGTCAGCCAGTATTGTTACGGGTACAGGGGATATGCAATATAAAATCCTGGTAGACAGAAGAAATTAGTTAATGCTATTCGCAGAGCTAGTGTCAATGTCAGTGGGCTGAAGAACGAGAACAGTTTACTATTCTAAATTTCTAAATTATATTTAAAAAAAAATACGAACGCTTTTTTAAATACAGATAAAAATAAATTTTTATTAAAACAAAAAAATTTAGATTAACGAATTTCGATATCAAAATATTATCGTTGTTCAAAATTAAATTTATACTCTGTACTTTTTATTACTCTATGCGTTATTCTAAAGACGCCTTATTAAAAACTAAACTGTTTTTAAGGAGGATGATGTCGGTTACTTGTGATACATTATAACTAGCGGCAAGGAAACGTTAAATCAGTTTACTCCATCTCGACCATAAAATTCACTTAATATCACTTAGTCCACTAAATTGGCGTAATGTCGACTCGTTATGCAAAAAAATAAAACGCGGGATATTGGAGTGATGGATGAAAAGGCTGTTTCGTGTTTCTTATGGTTACGTCAAATGTTCATTGAATTTATTAATAATATTTTAATTTAATTTGAATTCAATATATTATTAATAAAAAATTGGTGGTAGCGTATGCACATCGGTGATATATTTAAGTTCATATTTACTTTACCTTGATATTTTGTCACGCATTTTGGAACCTTTTCGATATTTTATAAATGACGGCATTCATAAAATTTACTAGTATTTTCAAATATCAGATATATCGTATCGTATCAGATATATCGTATCGTATCAGATATATCGTATCGTATCAGATATATCGTATCGTATCAGATATATCAGGTACATTTAAAATGTTTGTTCAAATTTACAGTATTTATCTAAAAAGTCGTTTATGTTTTCCGACTAAGAAATTGTCATAAGCTGTTCGGAGTTTAGAATTTGATTGTGTATTCACTACTGCGACTCGAAAACACGTACAGCTGTTTGTTCTGTTTAATCTCTGCTAAGAAAATAGCGAGTGCATCTGTGTTTATGCACACACAGTATTATAGCTCCTGCGCAATTAGTCAGCTTTAATTCTGAAATCGACTTTAATTGTAATCAACAAAAAACGTAGCGTTGAAAGGAGTTTATCCATAAATTATTCTCATATATTACAGCATCAAATTCATGATAATATTGTGTATGATTAAGAGTGTTTGTTTTTCTTGCACGTACATATATTTTTTGGGCTACAGAGTAAGGGGCATGCTTTTTAGGATATTAAAATACACGGGAGCAATAGAATGAATAAGTATAAGTAATTTGTAATGAATGGTTTATCACTTTTCACTCGTTATATCTACCCTTTCACGGACAGTAGGGCCGACAGTAATACACAATCAGGTACAGTGGATCAGTAGTCCATTTGCCTTATTCGTACAAAAAATATCTTTATTCTACTTAATTTATGTATTTTAATTCAACACGTGGTCTGTTGGTGACAGTGCTCTATTTCTATGAAACCCGCCTGTCTTTAATTGGATTCATATCGGGAATGAAATGGAACTTCATATTGGTGAAAAGTCTTTGCCCGGCTGTTACTGTTAAATATCATTTGTATTGATAAGTGAGACCGTGTATTTACAGGAGCAAGGAAATAATATATAAGGGATGAAGGAAAGCTTGTAGCTTCAGTGAGTACGGCCTTGGTAAGAAGTAAAACTTACTGCTTAATCTATTGTCAATTGATAAAATTATCAATGCCTTATATTATTCAGTGAATTTAACTACAAAATAATAAAATTTGAGTTTTATATCTAGAATAACATTCATATTGTTAAATTTAGTTAAGTCTTTTAAATACGATTAATGTGACTTTATTTTATTCACGTATAATATATGTGTATAGGTTTTTGTAGAGTAAAATATTTAAAATTAAAAAAAAAAGTTCCAAAATGATGTACATAAAAACTCATTGCTTAAAAAGTGATGTCTTCTAAACAACCTCTGGATAAAGGATATGAGACTGTGTAAAACAGTGAGGGACTGAAACGTCCATTAATGCATACTAATTACAATAAATACTATTATACACTCAAAGAATATAAATTGTATTCAATTTTTTTTTAATTCAATATTGCAGTTACCATTAACACGCAGTGAGCAAATTAAATCATCTGCCTTTCTCTTAATAAGGAAGTGGCATAAAGAAAAAAAAAACAGCTTTTCAAGATTAATATTAATTTATCGCACATAAAGCAAGTCATTAGGGTCAAGACAATAACACTAAAAGAGGCGATTTGTAGGCTCCAGTGGGCACAAACACATTTTGGCATGTTATTTTGATTGATTTCTGCTTAATATGCACCCAGAGACATGAGCGGTTTGTTCAAATTTGGACTTTATTTCAAAGCTTGTACGTTATGCCATTTCCTTTGTACTATATATCAGTCGTCATTGATAACCTAATTTTATCTTTATTTGTATGGGTATAAGGATTATTTTAAAATTGTAGATCTATTGAATGTCAGGTGAACGTAAAATTTGCAATGTGCTGCAGCTTTGCCCGCAAGCACGCGATTAGAGCAGATTACGGAATCTTTGCTCAGTTAGGTGTAGACTTAGATATTAAAGAAGTGGAACAAGAACAAACAAAAATAATTTTATTTTTTAATTTACTTTCATAACTCAATTGTCAAGAATAACAAATCAAATTATATGTTGGAAATAATACTTATTTATCATAGTCATTAAAAAAATCTTAATTATGATAACTTTCAGTGTCGTTAATTTTAATCAGCTGAGTGAGTTCGTTGAGATATTTAAGGCGTCAATATGAATTTCATATTATGATCAAATACCTAAATATTATCACGAATTTCTACAATTGAGATTAAAAAATAAGGAATTGTCTCCGAAAGAAATTATTCCTTAGCTTATTAAAATAATATTGTAAAATATATAGTTTTAGTATAATTACGATTCCACGAATGATTCCTACAATAATGTTTTATGATTAAAGTTAATAAAAATAATGAAATATATAGTCACAATATGTCTTAAGGTAATTCTTAACGGACAGGGACATGCGTCAGTAAGTACTTATTACGCTCATCACTTATGAGTTGATAAAGGTCATCTTTTGTTGATACATAAATTAAAAAATATAAAAACGTATTTTATGATCTATTATACTTTATTGTCGTATTGTGTATGTTCGACACGAAACATCGCAGTTAAATGAAGGTTTTTGCTTTATTTAATCTTTATTCAAATGACATTAACTTAGTAGACAGTAGTAGTGTTATTAGAGTAAAGAGGTTTTACATCGTAAAAATAACATTGAGTGTATAGTCATCTCTATAGAACTGTATAGCACATCTAGAGTGATATTAAGATTGTGTTGTGGTTATGACCCGAGCACGGCAAATTGCATAGTTGGCTTTTGAACCCGATGAGTGAGCCTTCATCGCGCCGGCTTACTCTCCTAAACTGCTCTCCACTTTATATCCTACATTTTGTTTGTGACAGCTAAAGTACTAGCAGGGCTATCACAATACAATAATAAATTAACATAATTCAGAGCCCACAGTATACTTATATCATTGCTATTTAAGGAAAATGAGATAAAATTCCCAAAACCAATATTTGCAACATTGAACCATGAATTGAGTAAATAATTAAACGTGAGACATGGTAAATTAATTGATTTCTTCTTCGAGATTGTTATTGATGTACCTCAAATATTTCTTATAAGAAGTTTATTTTATGTTTGTAACTATTATTTATAATACAAATACAAGGGGTTGACAGGATCAAAGGTTATTTTAATTTAAAGTAGTGTCTCATTATTTTGCAAATTGCCACGTCATATTAGAGACGTTACTCCCTCACTACACGATAATGACACAATTAATAAGATTGTAAGGCAATAGACGGTGAGTTCCCGCGAATCGAGCTCGCAATCAGGCCTTGCCTCATTATGTTGTCGATACTCCCTTCGTGCGCACGAACATCGCTGAGTTACACCTCTATTTACTGTCAAACTTAATTCTTAACTCGTGTCGTTCGAAAGTTCATACCCGTTCAATTTCGCTATTCTACTCTTGCTATTACGGTTCCTTGATAAATTTCCTAAGATTTAACACGAACGCAGCCGCCAGTTATGAAAGAGGGTAAGCGAGACATTACACGGAATTACACATATTTGTCAGTAGAAGTGCAAGTAACTGCTATGGATTATGTAAGAATGTTTGATTTCCATCGCATTACTTGCTTAGGTGAATTTATGCCACGCCGTCAACTATGTTTCGTAACATATGTTTTAGGGGAATATTACTAAATTCCATTAGATGGTCAATTGAACATATTTTTGAAAAATTCAGAAGATCACTTAAGAGTTTAATATTATTGCTTGACAATCGTTGGTAAGCCAAATTGTACAATTTAAAATTTCAAGGAATCTTATTCTAATTCTAGGCTGGTCTAGAAGTTTTATTTTGATAAAATATCGCTTAGAGGTTGGTACCTAATAGTTGTTATCATTGAGATTGGTCATCTAAAGAAAATAATAAATAATTTGTAGGTATCAGAAACATGTGAAATAAAGTTAATATTTAAATCTATTTTTTTTTCATTTCATTAGCAGCCTGTAAATTTCCCACTGCTGGGCTAAGGCCTCCTCCCCTTTGAGGAGAGGGTTTGGAGCATGTTCCACCATGCTGCTCCAATGCGATTTGGTGGAATACACATGTGGCAGAATTTCTTGAAATTAGACATATGCAGGTTTCCTCACGATGTTTTCCTTCACCACCGAGCACGAGATGAATTATAAACACAAAATAAGCACATGAAAATTCAGTGGTGCCTGTCTGGTTTCGAACCCAAAATCATCGGTTAAGATGCACGCGTTCTAACCACGCACTAACACTAATTCATATGTTTTATTTAAAATATATCAGTATTTCATAAAAACAACAACTGAAAAACAAGTCGGTTACAGAGGACAAGGTATTAATTACTTATTACCTATATTATAAGTGATAACTGTAGTACTATAGATATAAAATAATCGGCGTAAATTGTTCTATTTTAATTAGTTTTTTTTAATTTTTCTTTTTTGTTTATTCTTTGAGTGGGTTTTTTGACTCGTTTAGTAATATTTTGTGTCTTCTTTTTTGTGATATATGTTGCTGTATAACTACAAACCTGTAACTTTAAGGTTATTATAACAGGACTTTGTTGCTGGTGGGACATTGTAAGCTTTATAATTATTATTTATATATTATTTTAGTGTAATTATTATTTTTAGTTTTTATATATAAATATATTTGTTTCTTTTTTACTATGACATGTCAAGATATAAGCCTCGATGATTCTTTTTTCTCACTGTCTTCTTCTAATGAATTGAGCACAAACTGTAGCTTTCACAGTCTTCCCACTCTTAATGAAACACTTGATTCTGTTTTCTCGGATGTAATGAAAAACTTTAATATTATACACATCAATGCCCAGAGTATTCCTGCACATTATCCAGATATGTTGACTTCTTTTGATAACAGGAATATCCATGCTATTCTGATTTCAGAATCATGGCTTAAACCATGTTTGTCCTCTTCATCTTATGTTCTCCCTGGTTTCCAACTTATTCGGAATGATCGTCCTAATCGTACTGGTGGAGGCGTTGCTATTTATCTTCGCTCCCACCTGTCCTTTACGATCATTGGCACGTCTAGTGTTCAAGCAACACCAGGAGTAGAATATTTAATCATTGAACTAGCATTTTCGAAAGTTAAAATTTTACTCGGTGTGTTTTATAGCCCCAATTCAATGATTGACTATTTTACTACTTTTGAATCCCTTCTAGACCAGTATATTCCACTGTATCAACATTCCATTATAATGGGAGATTTTAATACGTGCCTTTTAAAATCTGACTCTCGCTCTTCTCGGCTCAGATCACTAGTCCAATCTGCCAATATTCATATACTCCCTCTTTCTGCAACTCACTGTTTCCCTAACTGTACCCCGTCTCTTCTAGATCTTATTCTTGTTTCTTCCACAGATTATGTCGCTAAGCATGGCCAATGCTCTGCTGAAGCCTTCTCCTATCATGATTTGATTTATCTTTCCTACAGAATACGCCCCCCTAAAGCCAAATCGAGAATCCTTCTGCAGCGCAATTTTAGTGGTATGATTTTAGAGCATTTAAGGGAGGATGCTTTAAAAATTGATTGGAATGATGTTGTCACTGATTCTAATATTGATAACCGAGTGGCAAATTTCAACACACTTCTAGTACAATTATATGACAAACATGCCCCTATTCGACCTGTTCGGCTTAGGCATCTTCCTGCTCCCTGGCTTACGCAGGATATTAAAACATTGCAGCATAAAAAAAACATTGCTAAATCAAAATACAAGGCTGATAGTTCTGACGAAAATAGAATCAGGTATAAAAATATTCGGAACCGTTGCAACAGGTTGTGTAGAGATAAACAACGACGCCACATTCATAAATCAATACTCGACGAAGAAGATACTGGCCGAGTTTGGAAATTTCTTAAATCTATTGGAGTTGGGAAAGCACGTCATAATAACCATCCTAGTAACATTGACTTGAATCAGCTTAATCAGCACTTCTCGTCTTCTTGCTCTATCGATGATGCCACGAAATTAAATACTAAAAATCAAATTCTAGCTTTACCCACTTCTAATGATCCAGCTTTCATTTTTTGTCATATCACTGATAGTGATGTTGAGAGAGGTATTGTAGAGGTGAACTCTGATGCTATCGGTACTGACTCCATTAGTCGTAAGATGATCATCCCCATCATGGACATCCTAGTTCCTATTATTAAAAGTATATTCAATTACTCCATTTCTACTGGATCTTTTCCCTCTTCCTGGAAAGATGCCCAAGTTATTCCCTTACCTAAAAAATCAAATCCCTCCCACTTTTCCGATTACCGTCCTATTTCCATACTTCCTTTCTTATCTAAAGTATTTGAACGTATTGTGCATCGACAATTAAACCTTTTCCTATCTAGACAAAACCTCCTTAACCCTTTTCAATCTGGTTTCCGAAAAGGTCATAGTACGACTACTGCTTTAGTCAAAATTACCGAGGACATACGCCTTGCTATGGATAATCAATGTCTAACAGCGTTGATCTTACTAGATTTTAGCAATGCGTTTAACAATGTTGACCATGAGCTCTTACTAGCTACATTATGCTCTCTTAACATATCTCCTGAAGTGATTGACTGGTTTCAAAATTATCTTTGCGGTCGCCGGCAACGAATTCGTGTTGATGATTCCTTTTCCAATTGGTGCACGATCAAGGCCGGTGTGCCGCAAGGTGGCGTGTTGTCTCCTCTCCTTTTTTCTATTTTCATTAATTGCATTACTTCTCAATTATCTTCTCTCTATCATCTGTATGCCGACGATCTCCAATTATATAAACATTCAAAATTAATTGATTTGCCTAAAACAATACAAACATTAAATAAAGACCTTAAATCGATTGTACTTTGGAGTAAATCACATGGACTTAAAGTTAATCCGTTAAAAACACAGGCAATTATAATCGGCAGTCAAAAACTAGTTACCCGCATTGATTGGCCCAATTTTCCTAATATAATTGTTGATGGAACACTTGTTCCATACAGTGAAACTGTAAAAAATCTAGGTGTTGTTTTTGATAGATTTCTGACCTGGACCCCCCAAGTAAGCGAGGTGAGCAGGAAAGTGTTTGCATCTATCGGATCTCTTCGCAGATTGCGAAATTTTCTACCGATACCAACTAAAATTGTGCTTGCACAATCTCTCCTGCTACCGATTCTCGATTATGCTGATACCTGTTATCTCAATTTAAGTGAGGAATTGCTTAATAAACTTGAACGCATCCAGAATCTTAGTATACGGTTCATATTCGGACTTCGTAAATATGACCATGTTTCAGAATTTCGCGAAAAACTCAAGTGGCCCTCAATCCGCCTTCGCAGGAATACTCACATTCTTTCCCTATTATACAATATCCTATTTAATCCTACCTCTCCCTCATACCTTAAAGAGCGCTTTGAATTCCTGAGTGATACTCATTGTCGCTCGCTTCGCTCTGACGATAACTTGATTTTAAAAATCCCCTCCCACAATACATCCTTCTATTCTAAATCCTTTTCTGTGGAAGCTGTACGGCTCTGGAATTCCTTACCACTTACCATAAGGCGTGCTCAATCCCTAGCAACTTTCAAACGGCTATTAAAAGCAAACCTTTTCCCCCCGTAAATTTTATCTACCTGTTTCCTTAATATTTATTATTTTTATTTTTCTATTTATTCTAAACTCCTACTCTACGATACATTTGGCTTATATTTTAAATTTATTATTTCATATTACTTATAGTCATATTTAAACTGTAGTATAAATTATATATATATATTATTATATATTGAATGTAGTATATATATGTTTACTATGTATATATATAATTGCGTATAAGTATGTTTTCTCTCATATATGTACACCTGAAACGTTTAATTACTGTTTACTATGTCCTACGTAACATGGTTGCCTGGCAGAGATCGCTGCTTAGCGATAAGGCCGCCAATTGTACATATAGATCTAGTTTTGCAATTACTGTATAATTTATTTATTCTTTGGTGTACAATAAAGAATACAATAAATAAGGTAACTGCTGTTCTTAACATTTTATAATTCTATAATTCGGACGATACACATAACATCAAACGAGAATTCGAAAGATTGATCAAACGAGATAATTTATTTATCTCTAAAGATTTAGAAGAGCGGTCAATCCACGCGTAAAATGCTGCGCGGTGATGAGTGATTACTTAGCGTGGCTATAATTTAGACTTAGTGCGACCTCTGGCGGGTGCTTGTTAGCTTCACTTGTTATGTGCGCGCTCACATTTAAAGAGATTAAGAGTTACCTAAGTATGGAGTTAATTTTAAATAAATTATTCTGTAATAACTGTTTTTATGAGACAGGATATTTATATTTGAAATTGGAAATCGTAAATATTATTAATATATTACAAGCTTTAAAGAACTTTCATTGAATTCATCTTTGATATGTTTATTAGAGAATATTTATAAGTTTATATATAATATGTATTTTAGTATACGAGATATAAGTAAACCAACTGTGTTAATTTTGTAATTATTTAGTAATAAATTAAATTCGATATTCCAAGCAAATTTTCCCTAATAAACCTAGTAGGTAAACTAAGCCGATTTTATTATAGAAACACTATTTAATTATATTCAAAAATTTATTTAAAATATATTAAAAATTAATTGTCTAAAAAAACTCCATCTCCATAATATGTTAGTCATAGCGGACATTAAAATATCGCTAAACATTTATTCATATTAGTATCATTTCTTTATCAGTTTATCGCCGATTGTCTAGAGGCTCGCTATTGATGTATTGTGTATACAAATGTATTGATAAATAGCCTATGAGTTAATGTAAATACGATTGAGTTTTTTCGTAACTCGAATACTCTGTGCATGATTTTCTTTGACTGGAATCCACTTGCGTGTGGATAGTGGAGCTTTAGAAGATTAATGAGATTTAAATGAAAAAACCAAGTCATCCATGTCTTTTTTATTTTTTTATTGTATTACTACACTTGTTTCCATGTGTAGGGGAAGGTATTTGGTATCTTAAGACCTTTTTTGCCCTGGCAACGTCTATGCAAAATATCATGATGATGATGTGAAAGGGTAACGATCAAATAAACAAAGTCACTTTCGCGTTTATTAAATTAGTCAAGATTATTTCTGTACCATTTTAACCTTATACGTGACCATTTTACAAATTTGATGCCTATAAATTAAATATTATAAAAGGAATTTTGATAGAAAATATTCTCTACTGACACGAATATGAAATAAATTACTAGGTCGTCATTCAAGTATACCACCGCAGGAGTCTATTGTATTTCAGCCCTATTAACTGCTTCAGAAGTTCATAGTATTTTTTGTGTTCAATCAACAGGCGACATCTTTTGTTATTCTTCCATACGAGTGGGTCCTTCATTGTAACTTTTGTGACCTCTTCACCAACCGCGTCCCTTTCAAAGCTCATCGCGTCCGCTTTGTGAGAGTATTTTGACACATTGCCAGGTATTGTTTGCCTATTCGGAGGTTCTAAATATTTTTTATTCTATACCCTTTTTGTAAATGGTATTTGACGAAGATTTAGTGACGTCATATTGCTTGATTTTATGATTTATATACTTTTTATTTAATACTGACTTTTTTGTTACAATTCTCTGTTCTGACCTTTGTGTAAATTAACATAACATTAAGCCCAATAGGGCTATTGCTGAAAGTCCGGGTACCGTAGCCAAAGTAGCAGGTTTGAATCCAGGCACCTTTAGTGCTGAAGTGCGTGCACAACATAATTTCAGTGGAGCTATTAAGTGATATCTATATTAATAAATTAAATGGCAAAAATACTAAATCATATACATATAACTATGCATAAAACTTATATCAGGCAGCGCATTTTGGAGAAGGTTTTAGCATATAGGTAATACGTGGCAGTCAAAATAATTAGCTAAAATCAGTGCAATTTTTATGTCACCTCGGTAGATACATATAAAAATAAGGATCTATGCATAGCAATTATATACCAAAAAACATCACCCCTAGAGCAGTCGTAAATTATTCCAAAGGAATTTTATCGTTTTACATCGTGTTTAGTGATGGACTACTTAGATTCTCAAACATCGCCTTTGTATAAGTACGGCTAGTACGCGATGTGTAGACAGATGACAATAGCTCGCGGCGTCCTTTGGCCCGTGGAGCGCAACGAACAAGTGTGATAACCGATTGAGGAGTGTCGCCATCACAATGGAGTCACAGTAGCGGGCTTCCGTGTCACATCTCGTCCAGAATTAGAAACGTATAGACTGGACCTGGTCGTTTATAACGTTTAATAAGTTTTATTAACATATTTTTGGTATTAATACTAAAAGCTGAGATGGCTCAGTCTAACATGTCAATCTCAACTGAAGATCGCTGGTTCAAATCTGGCAAGAGTCTATTTTAATTTTATTTATTTATTTTTTTACTATTTTTTCATGTGTTTAGTGGTTTCAGAAATACCTAAAAGTATATGTTGATATTCTTCCATATTCAAAATGTATTTTATCCTTAAGAGAAAAAGGAGCCTCTACCCAATAGAGGAACAATTATGGAATGTTACTTTTATCTGGTATTCTAATAAAATAAGATATTTTGTAAATAACATGTAATACTTTCAATTGTTTCGACGGTCTTTTAAGATAAAAAAGAAATTGTTTTGGACTAATAAGCAATTGACTAATAAGTTTTACTGTTTTTTCAGAGTTTACCTTCCTTAGTTAAGTTCGTGACCTTTTTTGTAAGTGGTCTTTGCCATCCATACGAAATGTCAATTAAATATAAAAATCATTATTAACACCGTTAATGTCTATCACAGGATCTTAAGTACCTACTGTACTCCTGGAAACTGTAATTACACTGGCTAACTACTTATACTTCGAACCGGAACGAATGCAAAGAATTTGGCGGTAGAATTAAATGTTTTATTAGTGGTTGCTGCCGATAAGGGCTCGCCATAAACTTCAAAGCACTGATATCGCTGCCTGTATATTTTATGTAGTTAGTAATAATTGTTTCAAATATATTATTTAACGTAATAAACACGAAGTCTATGGTCTATTGCGTCGTTCTTTTAGCGTTATAATTTGTGTCGAGGTGCACATAGGCTACGGTAAACAATTATCATAAATTAAAAATCCCAGCTCTTTGAAAATACCGACCGTCGTACCGCTTAAATGTACATTTTTGTGTAAAAAGTATAGCTGAATAACTCGACTATTTTTTATTATAAGTAGCCTAGCGTAAAGTGACGATGGATAATATTGAGTTATGTTATTTAATAAAATGTAAAAAAAACCCAATGTTACACTCCTCATGTCTATTCCCAATCACAATTCCAAACAGCAATACAAAGTATTCTGGTTTAAATTGTGTGAATATCTCAGTTTCGATGATACTCGACTTTTTCTTCCTGCGATTGGTAAATTTGGATATTTAGGGAAATGTTTCGTATATCTTACAGTACCTAAATCCAATGACAACTACTCACTGAATAACTTACAATTAAGCCGCTTATTTATCTGTGTCCGTGTTGTAAATTAAAAATACTCATGAGTAAAAGTGAGTCGGAAAAATAAGTGCTGAGTCTTTTATGGGTTCTTCTAAGGATATAAAATAGCTTACAGGACTTTTTAATTCAATATAATTTTTAAAATGGTCATTTAATAGTTTTTCATACAATAGAATAGTATAATTATATATGAAATTAGATACAATATCTTATATAATAAATAGATTCACACGCATACTACTTACATAATATACTAAACGGTAGTTACCATTAATAAATAAATGAAGAAAATTAAAATTAGTATATACGTGTTAGGCATATAAAATAAGCGATTAGAGGTCACGTCTCCATTTACGAGGTATGTACTTTATATACTCGGCCCCTAATGCTCATTCATTGGCGAGCATTCCCCTACAATTAGCCTTTTATTGACGCTCCCATTGGCTGGAGACTGAATGAGCATTACAATGAAGCAGGTACGTACGTAGCTGATAATCTAACAATACTTGTCGCTGTTATTATTATCAGCTGTGATCTATTCAATTGAAAAGAGGTGCGAAACTATTTTGACAGGTGACATCTTATTGGATAGAATACAGGTAGAAAATACAATACATGACGTATGACGTATATGTTAGGTATATAGAAATCATTGAATAAATATTGAAATGTTATATAAAATTACTTTTTTATGATTGCATACGAAGCTTTAAAATTACTTCATCAATAATTAATGATTTTTTTATTTGCGTCATTCTAACATATTTACCCATTTTTTTGTAATTTACACATATGATATACAAATTTAAATTTTTTTATCTATAAATTTTTTTTATCTCTTGATCAATTGATCAAGAGATAAAAAGCACAAGTGCAAATGATATATCTTTATTTAAGTTTAAACGTCAATAGCGCAATGATTTTCGAGTCGCTTAGCGATGTAAAAAGTCGCAAAGATCGAAGAATCGATTCTGACCCCTTGGACCACTGTCGTTCCCACTTCTAACACAAGTGATAAGCTTAAAAGAAGGGGTAAATATTAATATTAGTAACGTCTTTATTATAAATTGGGGCATTGCTATACTATCCTTTAACAAAAAAAAAATTAATATCAATAAACAACGAAGTCTCGCGTAAGGTCGATAGAGAACCCGTTCCGGACAATTGTCGTACATATTATTAAAATATAAAACAATACCTCACTTAAAAACCCCATCTAAATTGTGTGAGCTGTATGTATATTATACAAAACCAATTAAAAAAGAATTATAAATACCGTTACATTTTAATATCGGTTTTTGAAAGCAAGAATTTTCACATATCATTATAAAACAATAGAATGTGGCAGTTGCTTTGTTTGAGTTTATCTTTCAATCGCAAATATATTTCTTTCAAACATCGATAAAACGTCATAAAATAAATAATTTCTAATGAACGAGACACGTACTACATAATAATTAAAAACTTTCTTTGTATATTATTATGTGCATCAGTTACGTGACATTCACAAATCACTTGGTGCTAGTGTTTTGTGCAAGCTCGTCTGGGTAGACACCACCCCACTCGTCACATATTTTATTGCCAAAAAGTAATTCATAGAGTTGTCGTGTTCCGGTTTGAGTAAGCCAATGTATATATATCTGCACAAGGGACATCTTAGATTCCAAGGTTGACGCCACATTGACCACGTACCACCACCACAGTATAGGTATACTGGCGAATGGGATACTGGTTCATTTTAAATAAATAAATTAATAATAACAAATAAATTAATTAATTTAAAATAATAATCGTTTTTATATATTATATTATATTATATTGTTATCTGTATATATTTTTTATTTGAACTAAGATGGCCTTGATAATCTTAATCCGAAGTTTAATAAAATCTGGCTAGTTGTACTTAGCCAGATTTTTTTCGTGATTTGAGTTGGTGGACAACTACCACTGGATAAACGTGGTGGAATAGCCTCCAAACCTTCTTAACAGGCCTAAAGAGTTCTGTTAGGAATGTGTGGAGTATTCAAGTGAAGTTTTGAATACTTTGTCTTTGTCCAGTTTGTGCTTTTAACTATTTATATTCTTGGAATAGTTAAGAAACAATGTTTTAATATAAAACTTTCTATCAAATTTTGAGTTAGTCTTGAGAATTGAATATTTTATCCTTCAATACTTCGGCTTTTTAAAAATAAAATAATAATTTATTAGAGAAGATAGCATGTTCCTTAAATATCTCTCAAGAAAAAGGTGTACATTTGTTTACATTTTACATAGCTAATTTAGGTACATTTTGTATTTTAATTATTAAATATTAGATATGTGTAGCGATCGTCACGGCACGTTCGCTGGAGGAGACTCGCTTGATGGGTTTTTAATTGCCGCGGCGCAAACACTCCGCCCTTATGTTCCAGTTGTGTATTTCATTTAGATGTTATTATTGCTGATAATTCTAAGTATGAATATATTATATTTGACCGTCACGCTGGATGGTTAGCATTTTTGAGTTAAGTAAAAACGGCGACTTTAAGTTATATATCGTTTTCAGAGTATATGTAACTTAAAATTTTTGTACTTACGTTAATTACGTGTATCCTCTTTTAATTTTATTACCAACTGTTTATTTTTTTTTACTTTAACATTATATTGATACTTTAAAAAAAAGGTTTGAGTACGTTTTAAGTATCGGGGGTTACTCGGAATACATTTATAAATATTGTCTTAGTATTTCTAACTCAAACTAAACGTAAGCATTCAATTCAATTATTGGCTAATGGCTTTAAGGTGTTGACAGGGCACTGATTTTTTTCAAACAGTGGTCACGTGACGAATCTAATATTTCTGTTTCATATCTCGGTTAAATAGTCAAGAGCCTTCAGGTGGTATCGAACTATGACGATAACGATTCAACGTATGATTACAAAAGCAAATAATATCTAAAGGTATGCACACACCTGTCTAACTACCATCAGATTCTTTTTATTGTTCGAATCTTTAAGTGATCCCGCGCCCTGGGTTAATATTTTAAAATTCTAAATGCCGTGCATCGAAATATCGCAAGGTGTGCGTTTGAATATGATTAGCAGCTTGTCAAAAGTGAGTTAAGGGTTCGAATGCGTTCAAAAATAATCAAAGGGTTAAACAGATATTTTCATAAATAATTAATAGTTTATTTTTGTTTTCATGTCAAATATTTAATTCGTTTTAGGCAAGTCAATGTGGAGGTACGCACGTTGGTTAAACTAATGTTTGTTATATAGCTTTATGAGATTATTAATATATTAATGATTTATAAGGTGTACGTTATACATCATCATCAGAGTCGTCTGGACTTTAAAGGGGGGATTAGCAACAGAGCTTCACACTTATTACTTACATAAAAATACATTTACCTAAGCATATTTTTTTATCAATTAGTTTACATTTATTCTGTAATCTATACAAATAATTTATTATGTATTCAAATTCAAAAGATAATAATATCAATTAAGTAAGAGATAGATGTTATTTGTCCATAAAAAAGAATGCCCCTAGTGGGCATTCTTTTTTAAACGAACTACAATTACCTACACTTATTCTAATTAGATTTTTTTTATATGTTATATGTTCTCTATAAATTACTATTACAATCATTCGTATCTTCATTATGGATTGTTAACTACTTGATTTATCAATAACGTATTGATTAATAATGATAATAGCTCACCAGCGCCTGTTAACCAGGTTTATGGCAAAAAAAAAATTAAAATTCATCAAGGGTTCGGCACTAATTTTAAACAGTCTAGTAGTCGATTACGATGAGATTCGCAATATAATTTTAACTATTCTCTACAAAAAATGATAATATAAACAGAGTTTTATACGTACTACAAACTATACTATGTAAAGTAAAGTTTATCAAACAAAACTACTAAGAAATTCACTGTATTCACTCGAAGCACACTTATTTTATGCTTTAGGGCCGTTCGGTTAATATTTATTCGCATTATATTGGTTTATACGGACCTAATTACTTCACTCTATCACACGATCTACCTAATTAATACTTTAAACGTTTATGTATACAACCGCACATACATATTCAGGTCATTAAACGTTTTTAGTGATGAAAGGAATATCTAAGTGGTATCAATAATATGTAGATCCCTGATACGCGACCCTTCGCTAAACTACAAATGTCTGCCGATACAGAGGGGCGCTAAATCGTCCAGACAACGAATTAACATATCTCTTCTTACATCGTTTTGTATAATTCCTTGTTATGTCTATGTTACATTTAATATTTATTGCACGATATCTTTGTAGACGAAGAAATATTATGAAGACATCTATTTGAAAATAAATACTTACTAAGTTTAATATATTCGCAACTTTAAAATTATGTTAGTAATATGATGACACGTGTATTTGTCGTAAATGATATCGTTACTTATAAACGGCATTTTAGATATTATCAACATATTCCTAAAGAGGTTCTAAGGTATAAAATGATGCAAAGGGATTTGCAATAATAATTTTAAATCATAAACCAAAAAAAGACAATAAAGAAACGTGCAACTTGGAGAAGTAAAAGGCATTTAAATTACGGTATTTATATGACGATAATACAGTAAAAATAAGTAATGTACATTTATTTATCACATGAAATATTCTGTAATATTTGCTTGGATTTGAACTGGCAGTCTTTGATTAAGTTTCGAAAAGAATTGATTCGATAATTACCTGTTGGACACATTATTAGTTTAATTTTATAAATAATAAGACAAAATTGAATAGATGACTAAAAATGTATATACGTATCTTTAATAATAATGATATGAATATATTACGTGCAGATCATTACTTTTCAATTGGTGTTCAATCAGATACAACACTGTTCGTGCGGTCATCTGATAAAACTTAAAAATTGTCAATTGAGCAAAGTGCACATTGATGTCACAATGACGATATTTGTCGTGTGTCGTGTACACTTCGTCTACTACACTACGTGTTAAGTGGTGGTAATATGTTTTAATATGAATGTTGTTGATTGTATAATGTATATTCATCACGATTAAATTGTGATTTCGAGCACTAAGGTCAGGCGAACGTTTCCGAAAGGAATTGTACGACTGTTTAAAGTTTAGCCACCTGATATTAAGTGTTTACCAACGCCTGTAAGCAAGGGCGCCATGAGAAATATAAAATATACCCTAAATCACTAATGTGCAACTTTGGCAACTAAGATGTTATGTCTCTTGACCGAAACACAAAAACACAAAGTATGAAGATGGTACCGGCAAAGGGCTTGCATAAAGCCCTGCCGTCAAGTAAACTATTTACTTTAAATACTTTGATCGATGGCTCTGATATATATATATAAATATATCAAAATATGTTCAAACTTCATCATCAAATCATAATTATATTATCATTATACCTATTGATGGCAATGGTGAACTTTAGTGATTATGGCCAATTAAATTAAATAACTAATAAATTTCTAATCTACTTATTAAAAGTGTAAGTTTTAATGTATTTATTACGGAATAGTAAGTTAGTCTAGTAGCTTATAAGTCTTGTGTTTGATTTTCGGATCGAACCGGTAAAAGTTATTTTACGTTTTATTATGAATTCTTTCAAAAAAAAAAAAAGTTTCGTATACTTACAACTCGTTGATACTACGGCGATGATTGAATTTGACAATATCTTAATAACTTATACTTAGAATTTATTTTGTTGCTTAGATTTTAGTATGGGTCCTGCGTTTACTCTCATTCGATATTCGCCCTCGCAAGTCGTCACCGATATGCAAATAGCAAGTGACATTCGAATACAAAAAGCTCGGGCTCGGTGGCAGCGAGTAAATCAATCGATCAACGCCGGATACGGGTTGGAATACGTCTTCATTGTGTTCATTAGCGTCGTCGGAGCCGCGACCACACCTGCCTCCGACTATGTCCGGCATTTCACGGGGGACATGTATTTACGAAATCCTCGTTTTGTTTAGGCGTTTATTTATGATAGTCACTTTCACTTGCAGGGGTCCGACATTCGATGTAATAATTATATTACATTAGATAGGTTATTTTTACCAATGATTTATTTTTTATATTTTTTCTCATACATTAAAATGTACTCGGTAATGTAAAAATTAGTTACAAATACAATATATTTTTTCAAGAAATGATGACAAAAATGAGCAAAAAATTTATCCCATAAGTATCAATTTAGATTAATATGTTTCAAATAATTATTATATTACTATGATAACAGTCATTATTATCACAATTATCGCTATTTAAGTACTATTATTTGATTCGACCAACTTGAAGGACACGCATTCACTAATTTCCTTTCACGCTTATAAAAAAGCTCTTAAACGTCTCTTTAAAAATACAAACGCTATCAGAGCGAGACCGTTATAGCTATTATGCTGTTAAATACCCTAATTACAGATCAAACGTCGTAACCACAAAGCCTTCATCTCGCAATTCGTTTTTACTTTTGTGTCGTATTCACGGTGTGAGAGCGGTAGTTTAGTGGTTTCGGAAATTACTTTAGGTTCCGTTTAAAATTACATAATAAAGTGCACAAAAAACGGTATTGTCTATTGTGACAGCGTATCGGCTTGTGAACTACGATCGTTCGTTCAAATAAATTCATATAATGTGTCCATACGTGGGAGATAAAGAATGGAATAGAGAAACTTTACAATAAGTATTTAAAAAGTAAGACCACATAAAAACAAAAATAAATTACTAAAAGTAGGACAGATTTGCTCTTTCCTTCTTTCATTGGCTACTTAACTAATCTACTGTTTTAATTATATTTAAATAAAAGTTATTGTTATTTTTAAATAAGATATAACTTATAATCGAGTCAATATTTAGTATATACGTAGAAAACACCAACAAACATGTTGTTGGTATTTTCTACGTAAACATATATATAAATAAACTTAGTGAATAGTACCATGAGTGTGGAAATATTTATCGTATCTATCGTAAGTAGTTAAAGTATTTAGCAAACTCTTCCATACAATATTTGATTATTGGATTTTTGAAAAATAAAGAACCGTGTCTTATAAAAATCCTACCATAAATACTTTGGTAGAGACTTTGATTTCATATATGTTATATCACATATGTTTTCATTTAAAACATATTTCTTTTTACTTAACTATGTGACAATTGTAGTATTGCTCTTGAAGTATCCGTATGTTATGTAAAATTTAAATTTTTTAAATATAACAGTCATTAACTCATTATTATCTATTATTTTAAATCAGCGCATTCTTATTGTTTTAAAAGAGAGATCTTTATTTATCTATCTAAAAAAGGCAGAATTTAGTTTCAATCATTTTAGAGATCTACAAATTTAATATACAACATTATTTTGTTTCTTTTATAGCTGTATAAGTTATAAATAGTCTATATTCTTCCTTAAATCGTATTATATCAAAATGTGTAAGTTACGTTTCAATCTGATTAGTAGTTCTTGTGTGAAATCAGTTGTTTGCTCATATTCCACACACATGAGTATATAATATAATAATACGCCGTGTATAAAATTGGCAAATTGATCGCTGCCTTATTACTTATAATTTTTTAAAAAGGCTGACTTAATTCTACCTTTCCGAAAACCACAAGGCGATTTAAAAGAAAAACTAAATACAATAAACTAGTATAGCACGAGAAATTCTCAAAGAAATGGTTTACTTTCCTGCAAAGAAGCTAGATATCATTTCACTATGCTGTTGCACAGTAGTAACTGTTATAGACTTTTATCCGACACGTGTAGGTTTCCTCATGGCATTTTGCTAAAACGAATGAGCACAATATTAATTACATATATACATTAATGAATCACGTTATATTTCAGCGGCTGGATACGATACTCATATTGTAAGGCTCAAATGACTCTTTTAAAGTCTACTTGAAGTATTTATGTATAAGTACGGCTTTGTAAGTAAACTGTTTGTACACGAACCGCTGCAGCATGTGTTCTACGTCGGTGGTGAGTGTTAAGCAAGGATGTGCATAAAAGCGGTATTATGATCTATCGTTGCTAACACAGTGGATCTTAGTTATTTAATTTAATAAATTATTATTATTATTTATTATATTCATGTCAACTATTCCTTATACCAAACTCTCATTTCACATTGTAACAATCCTATAAACAAAAATGTCAATAAATCTACACACACATATAAAGTATATATTTTCTTTAAAGTGTAAAACCTCAAAACCACATTCACTTCCGTTGTTTTTGTTGTGATTTCATTGTTATTTGTATTTTCAAGGAAGATTGTAAATACTTATCAACAACAATCCCTCTTTGTTACTGGCACCGTGTGTTGTCGATACAATTCCCATATTAAGAATACTTCTTGGAACATGTTCTCTGTTCGACATTAACAAAAGCCGTTTTAATAATGTTGTTAATGAAACATACAAGTACATGCACAGTAATTTGTAAAATTACTTGGCGGATAAAAAGATTTTAATTATATGATTTTTCAAGGACCGTTTGCATTTCGTTGTATGTGTCCAGAGAACAGATTGAGGTTTATCAGTAATACAGGGCGTTGAATGTTACATAAATAAGTTTCTGATTCATTCGTAAACCTTTAATAATGTTGATAGCAACTTAAAAAATATACGTTCAATTTGATGTAATTGTCGAAGGTCAAATGTAAGAAAATAATCGTTAATAAGCAGTTATCGCGTACGTGTAGCGTATTTACTGGAACATGTATCCGCCTTAAATCGAAGCACTGGCGTCTAAGCCATAAACGTAGTCAACCGTCCATTTTCCCGCTATCGCGACTACAGACGGCGAACACGCAGCTCCTACCATCTCTAAACATCCTAATGATGTAACGTGAAACTTTTACAAAGGAAAATGTACTTTGTTTATATGCAATAAAGTATAACATTGAATAAATTTATATTTTCTTATGTGAAGGTTTTTGTAGTAAGGAGTCTATTAGCATAACGACCCGCGCGCACCTTAACGCAATATGCTTGGTCACGCTGCCCCCCGACGTTGGTCGCAATTTCCATGAGGCGCTCGGTGAAAAGTGGTGTGGAAATAAACATGAGGCACATTTAATTTACTTATCTGTAGTTCGGATAGTTTTTATCGGCGGACCATTGCTGCATTGTTTTAAAATACCACTTACTTTCACGTGTCTTTTAAAACATATTCTTTACTTAGCAGAAGTAAGGACTAGTAGTTGAAATATAATAAGTTTTAACTTTAGTAAATAAGGTTTCCATGTTTGATATATTTCGTGACAATCTTTGTCGTCTAAATACAATGAGCAGTTTGTTCTTTATTAGATATCTATTAAAAAAAATAAAAATGCCGATGAGTATTATAGTATAGTTAAAAAATAAGTTAATTTATTTTTTTGTCGTTTAGTTTACCATAAGTCACATCTTGTATATTCCAACGTGGCAGTTTTAAAATTATTTCTACTCCCCTCCTCACCCTAAGACTGCGAGTGGTCAGCCTTAAATTCGTGTCGCGCCGTTAAAACTCGCTTTTCACGTAAATCCAATTTGTGCGGCTCGTCCGAAAGGGCGATTCGTGGCTGGCTGTAATTATTCACGTGTTATGACATCTCATTTGCATATAATCGGTGAGGCAGTCCCCGATGCGTGAGGCAACGGCGCAGGCCATTCACACGAACACAGTATATCTTGATTGAGGCCAGCCTATGAAAAGCTACTAATTAAAAAATAAACTACCCATGATGCCTCGTGAATAATAAAAAGTGAACGAGAGAAAAATGTTCGAGGTTAAGAAATGGGCTCTCTAACCTCAAAAATATTTTATTTGAATTGGATTTAAAGATCTTAAGACTAGCGCAGCTTCAAACAATACACAAATTAAGTTTATAATAGCTGATTAGTATTATCTATAATATGGATGTCAATGTTTATATTTATACCTATATTACCTACCTTTAAAATAAAGTACCTAATATAATTATAAATTGCAAGTAAAGCAAGTCTAAGTATGTATGTAGTGTGGAAAGTGGAATGAGATTAGTGTGTGCAGGCTAGGAATCTGCATATTTGCATGTACTGGGCCGCTTAGTGCATATCTATGCATATCGCTTTCCGAAACCTATTGTGCCTAGTGCAGAACGTAAAGTGAGCTAAATCGCCACCTTCATTTACGAAATGTAACGTTAGAAAAACCTAAAGTAATCTGAGATGCGTTTTATGTATAAATAAAAGAACATATAGGTAACAGTCTTAAAAAATCAACATACTTATAATAAAAAGGATATTTAAAAAAAGTATGGATACATAATGCAGAGAAACACACAAATATACTAATAAAAAAGAAATGTATTTTATCACAATTGCGATCCAACGGCGAAATGCTATTCTTATTAACATTCTTGGCACTATCGCAGGCAGTCATGATTTATACTCGAAATGTTTCAAATTTAATCTGTTTATATTAAATCAAATCTTTCGTCACATAGTAAATCGTATTTTTCTTTGGGAATAAGTTTTTAAGATATTGTATAATCACTTAAATATTGGCTTTTGGTGTATGTGTCTAAGTCATAGATACTAGCTATTGTGTAATTGATAAATTAATCCATAATTTTGTCTGTTTGTGCTTACATCGAGGAGCAGCTCGGACTAGACTTACATGGAAATTTGAAATGTAGCTCATATTTTATGATCACTTTTATTGATTGCAGTGTTTGGCCCAACGATTATTTCCAGGTTGTCAAAACCTTTTCTTTATGCAGTGTACACATCGATCGATACACATCGACTTTTAATAAGTGAATGATGATATATCATGAATATAGGTATATGTATTAGGTATATTTGCATACCTCCATCGCATAAATTTTGTGTGTTTTATTCACGCTTTATAACTCTCGGCTGTTTAACTATCTTAAATTATTTTCAATATTTTACAGTGTGCAGTCCGAAATATCTATTGCGTCAAATGTTTGTTTCAATCAATAAATTTAATCTATTATTTGAATAACTTCTTAATTGAGTGTCTTAAAGCTTATGCATATTCTTCAATATGTTTTATTATAAAGAGAAATTAACTTAAGAGTCTTCTAAGGGTAGTCAATCCAAATCTTTTTCTCAAGAGGAGATAGTGTGTGTTAATAGTTTATTCACATTATTATGTAGGTTAATTAACGAAAATGTTTTCTCGAATATTATATAGTACAGTACGTATATGATATTTATCGAACATTTTCATGATTCTTACATCGCTTATAACTATATAAATTACGTTTAGTTTCATCTGTTCACGGTACCAGCGCAAACTATATCTAAGAACAATATCTATACAGTTTAGACACACGTCCAAGACAAACGTTCATCAGTGGAAACCGTATGTGAAATGACGATTAAGAACAGTTGTAAGTAGCCTTTGTTTGATTCCCGATAAGCCGGCCATTGTGCGGCCAACGGTAGATTGATACAATACGCGAAAGATTGCGGGGAGGGTACTATGAGAAAATATTGTTATTTTTTCAAACGAATGACTCAATTGCTTTTCTTTACTATTTACTATACGAATAGATTACAGAGTACCTTATATTATTTTATAAATTTTCTATTTTTTTTTTAAAAGCACGTGTTACAAACTTATTGTGCTCTACAGTAGAGCTGCTCTGTAAGAAAAAACTTGTAGAACAGAATACGCAGAACACAATCAAATATTGATATAACATTTAAAGGATGCATCCATAAAAATAAAGTAAGTGAATTATCAACATTTCTCAAGTGAAATACGGAGCGACATCTTATAGAATATCATTGCTAATGTGAAAATATATGCTAATCGGTATGTAAGTACCTACATAATACATACACTGTACATAATAATAGAAAAATAAAAATACAAATTGTGTTTTGGTACATACCTACTACAGTACTAGTATTACTCCACTTTTGAGATAATGTCACTATATCTTACTAGTTTTAAAAGGCAAATCATATACTTGAACACCGCTGTCAATGTTAATTAAGTTTTTATATCAATCAAGTTGCTTAGCGTTTTTTATCAATGACCATTATAAGTTGATCCGTGTTATTTCAAATTGCCACCATAACCGATGCAATTCTTTCGATTACAAAAGCGCGCAGAATAATAGGTCGTAGGTTATTTTTATTTATAGTAATTTTGTGTCTTAATATTTATAATTCTTATGTAATTATATTAATAATAATCTTTATTGCATTATATTGTGTGACTGACACCCGAACTAGATTTAATGATATTTTAGGAGTCAGTCATAATGTTTAGGATTTTATAAATTATATTATATAATTATTTTTTATGTCTTTATAATAATTAAATATTTCTTATATTTATGATCAGGTATTTTTATCAAATAAACCTCTTTTTCCTACTTTCTTTTAACACAAATTGCTAAATCAATTAACATAAAGAACTTAATCAGTTATATAGTTATTCGCAGAATAAAATCAGAACATGCTGATATAATTATTTTATCTCAAAATTTGTGAGTAACAGAACGTTGTGTACTTACGTAACGTTCGTTGACAACTTTAGTCTAAATACACTAATTAAAGATATTCTTCTGAAAGACTTAACGATCCACTTCAAACATATAGGATATGGAACTCGTTACCAGTCTTCGAAACATCCTAATTCCGAACATTGTACTTGTCAATTGTACTTGTAGTTAAGTTGGCTCAGTCACTTTACTAACTTTAAAACAACAATATAAGTATTGTTGTTTGGCGTTAAAAATTTGGTACGTGGGCCAACCCAGACGGGCTTTAACAATGCCCTACCAGAATACGAATGAACCTAGATTAATTTACCTACTAAATGTCGATAAATATGGGTCAAAGGAATACATACACAGGCAATGTTCAAATATAAAGATAGTCGTAAAAAAGATATAATGATAAAAACTACAAAGCTATTTTTTTTAACTAATAAACTATAAAGATTGATAAATAATAATTCTACTAGCTATTAATTAATAACTTTAATTTTTTTAACGCAGGATTATATGCGTAAATATTTTTTCATAGATTATTGAATTTTGTTAAAATAAAACAAATCATTTAATAAAACGTCTGTGTATCGATTCCTTTATTTCTTATATCAAGATATTCTTATTTCTTTTATATCTATAAGAGCAATAATTACTAAGTTCTACTTAGATCATTTTATGTTCACTTGGCTGTATAGGTGCGTGGATTCTATGGGTAAGTTTGAGTAAGATATACGCAGTTTTCACTTATATAAAGTATAAATTATGGATACTTACAGGTATGATAGGTAATCAAAACTCAACCATAGTATTATGAAGTAAGCCAGTAGAATTATTTGCTTTCCTTGGTGATAGGGCTTTGTGCAAGGCCAGCTGGGTAAGTACCAACCAACTCATCATATATTCTATCTCTATACTATACGCTATACTTAGTATTATTGTGATCCTGTTTGAAGAGTGAGTGAGTCAGTGTAAATACAAGGAACATAACGTCTTAGTTCTTCAAGTTAAGTTAGTGGAGCATGGGCGGTGTAAGGAATGGTTAAATTTGTAACGGCTCCAATGTCTATGGGCAGTGGTGACAATTTAACATATTTGACCTATTTGATCGTCCACCAATAATTGTTAAAACTCGTAGCTAGTTTTAGAAATGTTTTGTATTTCTTAGTTTGGATATCTACTGGCGAAAAACATCACCTCCCATATATGGTACAATATGGTACCTGTTACAGATAAAATATAATGTACACGAGTAACAATAAAACAAGAACAATAAGAAAATTAAAAAGAATAAATAATCATTTATGTTGGAAATATGATTTTAGTTGCATTGTGTATAAAGATAATTTTGTAGGTAAATAAAATTAAAAATAATTCATAGATGGCGTTTAGGATTTACAGTTTGTAGGTATTATATTTCAAAGAGATTTAATTTAAAATCACGCTATTAAAATTCCGACCTACATTTACCATATTAACATGAAAACTTGCAATGTTTCAGCTTGGCTTATTTTTATAATATCATGCAATATTTACCGCGTCACGCAAATTTTAATCGTGAAACAGGTATGTTGATAAGGTACTTTTTAAACAAGTAGGTACCGTACATTCTCATAATGAATGATTTATTCAATCTATGTGTTAGATTAATTAGAATTTTCTATGAAAACGTTTTATTTTCGCTTTTTTTATCCAGTAATTTTAAAGATATCTAAATGCATTGTTTGACACATGAAGCTACGACCAAGGGTCTTAGAGTCCAAGAAGTGCCTATTAAAGAACTCATGATATTAGATTTAGAATTGTCGGTTGGTTGGAATACTTTCTTATGTTTCCTTTGCATTCTTTCAATTAGTAATAGACGAGAAGGGCTTTAAAAAAATAATAGCTTGAACGATAAAGTAATACTCACTTTTAAAAGTATGAAATTGAACGTACCAAATAATTGAACCAAAAACCGAATAAAGCTTAATGTATTAATGACAAAAAGATAGATACAACTTAATACCTACTTATGTAAAGCAATTTAAATCACACGCCTATAGATACGCAAGAGCCATTAAGAAATATTCGATTTAATTACACATTTATTTCGTCAAAATTAAGAAAATTGTTTCTGATTTTAACGCTAGAATTTTATACAAATCGACCGTTACACATCATGTTTTCTGATTTGAATATAACATTATGCCACGGCCATTGTTAGTTTTTGGTTCTCACCGCCAATTAATTACCTAACTACCGTTTCGTAATTAGGGGTCTGTAAATGAAATGAAAGGATGATGATGGACTGTCCGATGTCTTCTAAATAATTGATGTTACCGCTTAAATTGTTCTAATTGCTTTCATTTAATGTGACGATAGATTTTGGGTAAAGTAAATTTCGTACAATCACTTTAATATTTGTCTTAATTGTGCCCTGCTGTAATTTGTTTACAAATATACGTGCGATTCGTAATTTTGTTACATTATCGAAGGCAAATAAATGATGTTTTTATTGCGTCCGTTGATACAATTTAATCGTATAAAATATAATTTCTATAAAACTTACATATAAATTAAAGGTAAACGACAATGGATATCCGTTATTAAATTTTGTAATTTCGTTTGGTGTGGTCGCTGTGCGGTGCCGCCCTAATAGTGGTTCGTGCGACTATGTAAGCGCGTATTTACATAGTGGGTCGAGCGTCAGTTGTGCGAGGTTTTTTTTTGTTAATGTATGTAAATGGGAAACAATTAGGCGAGTTAAAACACGGGGTAGGCAGTCTAGGCAAGTGCGCCTCGCACCCCTTCTTTCCAAACGCCATGTGTTAGTGGGCGGGCGGCGAACGAGGCGAGTTACGGTTTGCGCGCGGTTCAATTTTGGGTATCGAAATGAGAATTGGTAGTTACGTAATAATTTCTAATTAATGAATATTTTAAATACTACTAATAATAGATAAAATTCATTAAAATGACGACTTATATTAATAAATGAACGGAATTTTTGAAATACTATATTAGAAAGTATCTAGGTAGGTATCAAATTATTTTTAAATATTAATATCAATAAATCGAAAAACCAAAAACGATTGTTTATTTGTTAATTCAAATAACCGTCAGATGACCCGTCACTTTACAATTTTAAATTTAAATAATTAGTAAAATTAATTGGTACACAATGTCTAAATAGAATTAACTTAGCATTACTAAGCGATTTGATTTCTTTTTAATCCCTGTGTAATAGCAATTGTTTGCAATAGTAGTACAAGTTTAGCATTGGATTGTATTTAGCACATGATTGGTGATATTGTACCTAAACAAATATTTTTATAGCAGAGCTACTTTCCTAGGAGCAGCGGTGTGATCCAAAATAATACACTAATAAACACGTAATTTATAAATAGATAAAATTACAGACTATTCTTAATATCAATATTATTTTTCTCAATATTGATTTTAGGATTCTTTATAACTAAACTTACCCTACATACAAATCTTGGATTTACTCTGAAACTTTATTGTGTGTTGTTGTAATTCTAACATAAAATACAAAAAAATATATTTATTACACCCATAAAATAAAAGAGAATAGGAAATAAATAACTATTATCGAAATTTAACAATACACGGCAAAAATTAAATGAACTAATAAGTATGCTAAGCACTCTAACTTGTTTTAAAATCATTAGCATAATTTTAAGATAATTTAAATTTTGTTTCGACTTCATTGAATTCATTAATAAAAACTTAATAAAATAATTTAACTTAAAAAACCTCATCTGATGACTAACATCTGACATCTCGCTTTGGTAATAAGCAACATTAACATTATATCATCTAGGAATTTAGTTGTTAGAGTACCATCTAACGTTTAACTCTATCACCGCGCGCGCTCATTGGTCAAATATAATAGCGCGTTCTCCGGCTTCCAACAGGAAGTGAAGTGAACAGGAACAGAATGTGTAACAACCAATTTCCGTCCCTTTTTCTCAAGTCGAAGTCGATGTCAAAAATCTTTATTCAATATAGAATATACTTGCTTATTGATTATCAAAAATTGACCACCAGTTCAAAAATAAACACCTCGGACCTATAGGTAGAGGTATTCTGCGTTGAATGTCAGAATGTAAATTGATTTTAATCATTATAAATTATAGAATACGGCGTGTATTCAAAATAATCGTAATCAAAATGGTGTATTAACTTAAGTCGGTTGATAACATTTCATCGGTGAGATACCAAGTGAATTCTTATAGAATCGCAAACAAGAACCTGCGGAAGAAATTCAGCGGGATCGAAATCACTTGAAACCACTCTCCAGAATTTTTAATGAAGAATTATTAATTTTTTATTAATAAATATTTATTAAAATGTTTTCATGTGTAACATCTATCCTCCTTCTTTTGCAATATGGGAGTTTAAAAGGGACGGAAATTGTTTCACATTATATCGACCATTTTCAAGTGCAAAGAGCTGGATGAAATCGAAACTGCAAGGAATAGATTATTATAATAGACAAATGAGTTAATTAAAATTTCATCATTGGGTTTTAGTAACATCCTAATTCATAGCTGGAAATCAAGCGTGTTGATTTTGCATGTTACGATCCGATAGTAGTAGGTTGTTTATTACTGACAACAAATTTGAAATTCTAAGTCATAATGACAAACGATGTAAAAGTAGTATTTAAATTCAATTTTCAAGAAAGTTGCCTTTGAAATTAATATTTTCAAATTCTCATAGTAGATGTAGAATATCTTTTAAACATAGCTAACGTAAGCAGTGGCGTAGCTATGGTAGTGATAAGTTCAACTCAAATACAGGATACGTATCCTATTCTTATTCCTTTCTATAATTTTGAAGAGCAATATAAGTTAAAGAGAGGGTGAGGGCCCGATTATTTTTCTATGCACCGGGGCCCTTGCATACCTAGCTACGTCACTGAGCGTTAGTAGATATAATTACGATGATATACCTATGTTTGCAATTAACATTGCATTATCATATAAATATTTATTTTTTAGAATTTCTGTTTAATTTTATATACCTTTCTTAATATCTCCGATATCTGACGTCTATCTCTAGACAGCTTAGGTAAATGAGAACGATTTTTGTGGCCATTAGTAGAAAATACCAATGTTTTAAAATTGTGTAACTATGGTTTATTTCATAAGATCAACGTTTGAATGATAATAGGCACTTACACGATATAATGAAATCGTTATACAAAAATTTCGTTGTCAATTTTAGGTAACTAGGGGAAGAACATTTCGGAAGTATAATTTCTCTTATGTCCAGGTTGGCGGTACATTAATTATAGTTTGCAGGGTAGGGCAATTATATGTAACAAAGAAATCTTGGCTATCAATACTTATATCCCAAACTTAGCAAATTTCTATTTGCTGAAAATATTTTAGAGGATTTTTTTATTTTAAATATTTCTACATGAACTTAATGACTGTGTGATTAATAAATAACTTAGCCAATAAGTCACACGAATTTATAAATTTACTAAACTTTACCTAATAAAACGAATTTTAATATAGGATTCATATTGGATGCATTCCGCTTATATTTTTGGTACTTATTTATAAGTAATTATTATGTAATTAAATAAATAAATTAAAAAGTAGAAACCATAATAGCTTAGTAACATTTTTATTTTAAAATTTGTACTAGGAATTTGGAACATTCTCATCCACAGTATATCTTATAGGTTATAGGTAGGATGAGGTTGTATACCTAATTTTAGTTCTAAATTTCCTATAATAGTCTTATTAACAACGACATTTTTCTTAACAAATCCATAATGAATATTAGGTATAAATTATTGAAGTTTCCGAGTCTCGACCAATGACATCGCATCAGTTCGATGTTAACTGTTGTCTATTTTCTTTTTTCCTCTTGTGGTTGGAATATATGTTAAATATATGTTAAATATAGATTAAATAAGTTAAAAAAATATTTTCTCACTAAAAATAGGTATAGGTCACTAACTAGATAGGTATGTAAGTTGCAATGATCTCATTGATATTCTAAAGACTTACCCACAGATAGGTACCTACATATTTATATTCTTATATTATTTTATATTTAAATTGAATACATAATACCTATTCAATGAATAATATTGCATATTATCTTAACAACGTGTACAGATAAGAGGTAGAATAATACTTGTCTGATGTTAAAAATTAAAAAAATCTATTTTTTTTTAAACTAAATATTTGTATCCACAGAAAATAATATAAAAGTAATTCGTAAAATAATACCTGAATTAAATAGCTGAAAGAAAAATAATGAAATAGAAAAAGTATAAGTACCTAGGTAGGTACCTATCAAGCTAATTTTTCTTAACTAATGGGTAGGTATATAATTTATGTTAACATTAAAATTTTCCCACAAAGATTAAAATCGTATTGGGATACAAACTCTTTTGTGGTGACATAAGATGGCGAAAATAATTTTGTATTTTTATTTTAAATTTGGAATATCGTGCGGCGCTCGCGGGAGTGGCTTCTGTGGCGCCGCCCCACTCGAAGCGCGCCCAGTGGGCGGTCACTCGGTCGCTGATAGACGCATGTTACCGATACTGTTCTATGCACTATGGTTTGCGGTCTTGAACAAATTGCTACACACTATTGAGCGCCATCTTAATAGAGAAGCCCTTATTGTTTATAAAAATATTTGATTACTTTAAACATATACTTATTTATATCTTAAACTATAAGACAATACCTAATTTAAAAAAAATCTAAATAAATTTATTATTAATCTAATAATCAATAATCTATTAAACCAATTTATTAATACATAATTCATTATGTGCTAATAAAACTACTACGAATGACCATTAGGTATCTACCTATAAAATGGGTAAGCAGGTACTTACAATTAGTACCTACCTATTTCCATAGATTAACTTTAACGTAACTAACGACAGGTAGGAAAGTGCTTAGTAGAAAAGCTACTTGAACAACTAAATAACTGTATCAACATTCCTTTCGGGCTACAAAACACTCTTGAATTGTTAAAAGCGATGGAATCGGACATATAACCAATAAATAAACGATTAAGTATTAACTTTACAAATTTAAATATATATCGATAAATTATCGCTTATCTGTATAATTTAGAGGAAAATACTTTAAATTTTATGTAGATCATTAATAAAATTAAATAGATTTTGTAAGGAATCTAGCACTATAATTTTGCGGTTAATTAATATGTTTTTATTTTTATATATTCATTTGGCATTGCAGATGTAATCCAAACGTACGTAGAAATGTACATGCTTATATGTATTATTGGATAAATAATGACATTTTAATAATTCATCGTCACGATCTCTTTTAACGAAATGACTAACCGTAGGTACTATGGTACGTCCTCATCTAGGTATATAAAAAAATATTTTATAAGAAACATTTTACCCGGAGAAGAGTATCGCGTTCTTCAAATTACTAAATTTAATATAAAGTTCTTGATATTTATTTTATTAGAAATTGAATTGATTTTAGAAGCATCTCGTACGAAACCTTTGCTGCATTGCCAAGATTTAATTATAAAAAAAGTTAAATGAAGGGATCAATAGAGTAGGGTGCAGCGATCTAAATAAGAATAGATTGCGTTGTTCTAGCAGGTAGCTGTCAGATCGTATGTCACAACGCGACCGCCTGGGTGGTCCGTGATAGATAGCATAAATATTTTGAACGTATTATAATGGAAATTGGTGATGTATGTGAGGCGGCGAAGGCTTTGTTAAAGAACCACGACGAATGTCGCGTGTCGCGTACTTCGAACGTCCAGAGCTCGAAGACACTCAAGATATAAGGGGGAGTATGTTCGACTATGTATAAACGATCGTAGAGGGGTGTGAGGGAGGCCTACTTAGAGTAGTCTTGCAGTTCTGCGCGAGCGACGTGTAGAATCCCGATTGCAATGCATTTGTGTGTTTGTTGGGTGACACCTCGGTCTATTGTTACTGAGAAACGTTAGCCGAGTGGGAGGCAATGTGAAGCCATTTGATGTTGTTAAATAGAGTAGGCGGCATATTATCTATTATGGCTGACCACGAAGTGTAATGGCTGACCTATACCTATCTGAAATGAATTCTTAGAAATGAGGGTATCTTGCACATGCAACATGAAATTGGATTATATTTCTTAAAATAATCATAATTACCTGACTACAGCGTTTCAATAATTAAATTAAATATACCTAGGTATGTGTTACCAGAAAATTTAAATTAATTACAATTTTAATATAAGTATGAGTCATATTGCGTATATATTTGAAAACCACTGATAACGACCTACTAACATTCAAATAACCTATTGAATTAATTTGCTAACACATTTGAATGTAACTAGGCAATTAAAGAGATAATCGAAGAAGTTAATGAAAGCAAAACGCAAACGAATAAATTACGCAGCGGTTAAAAATGACTTCATTAATTGTTATTTATAATTGCTAATAAAATACGACATAAACAATAATAATTCGAGAACGAGTGAATGAGTAAATGATTAACGATGAATTGTATTTAAAATTGAATGATTGTTAGTATGAATGAATCATTAATTATAATATTAACATATTTTATGTCCATTTCTTAGGTTTCATATGTCTACATTTAGTTAGACCTTTTATAAAGTACTTATGTGAATAAATACGTAGAGTTTTATTCTACGGACGGTTCAGTGGTGTTGGGAACCAGTGTTGCAGCTACTGCTTTAAATGTTTAATATTAATGATGCTTTAAAATAACACCCATGGCTATTATCCTGAAATAAATCAATGCAGCCTAGTTTACCGCTTTTAATACGTAAAGTAACAATCCCAAGCAATAGGGCACCTAACCCGTAGGACTCTAGATACGGCCTGTCTTCTGCCGTTGTCAGATAAAAGTGCCGAGCGGCATCACAAATAAATATATTCATTAGGTGACACCCACGCGCTATCTCGACACTAAATCCTGCGGTGTCGGCGTCTGTCCCAAGAAGCCGGGAGACTCGAGCAAAACAAACAAAACTACACCAATAAGAACCCAATGCTATCATTAAATAATAATAGTGGAAATTGTTTTATTCGTGACACGATAAAGAACCTTAATTGGATTCGGATTCAGGAAAATGGCATCGGTTCGTGTACTTTTAGATTCGAGACGATTCAATTTTATTTAAATAAAATTTTTGTTAGTGTAAAACGGTGTTGTATTGGTAGTTCTTAATTTAAAAAAATGTAGTTGTTATTGTAAATTGATAACAAAATTAGCATAAATGGTAGATATAAACCTGCCTAGTTAAAAAGTAAGTTACTGCGATGGAAATTAGAGGATTTTTATTCCATTACAAGTCAGCCTGTTAATAGTTAGGTACTTATCAAATATTATTCTGGCACTGCGTTATGTTTATTTGAGTAATGAATAAACGTCGAGACGTTAGATTAGTCGGAATATTATATTGCTGTCGACTACACTGCTTATTGCTTTGATATTTAATAGAATTATTATATTTTATTGATTACTAAATTAGCCGTTATAAATAGAAATTGAAGTATTTTACAAAGGTGGTTGGAAACTCGACCCCTAAAGGCTAGATTAGAAAAGCCCGCCTCATAGAGGCCAGAACCTTCTGAAATATTGAATCCTTCTATGAATCAAAAGGTATGCTTAGTGCAGTTTTATGAATTAAATTCATATAGGTACCTACTACATGTTGAGTTATCTATTTTTCATATTTTTATTTTTCATAGTAATATAGTAAATATGTGTTTATGGTTTTTTTTTTGGGAAATGCTTAACAAGTGTAAAGTAACTTCCCCAGGCAGCAGGTGCGTCGAAATCACCTCTGTAATCTGATTTGTAGTCCTTAGTAATTATCTTCATAATTTCAGTCGGAAGACGTCCACTTCTGCTCCTGGACAAAGGCCAAAGGATTCCACAATTCCATTCCTCATTTAATAACGTAAAGGATATCGGAAGAAATAATAAAAATTATATTTATGACTGAAATACCTCTGTACCTATGTATAATTTCTATAAGAAAACTTGTTAATAAAGTTCCTAGGCCTCAAACACATCTTGATTCTTACTAGTGATAAAGATACTAGATACTTTTTAATTATCGTGATATTAAATATTGAGACTAAGTTTTTAATTTTGACTTTATTATTAAAATAAAGATTTGGTCTTTAATAATAATCTTCCAACTGAAATACTATATATATATATATATATGTCATTAAGTAGGCACCGTTTATTACTATGGAAATAAAAAAAATATAGGTATGTTGTTCCGACGCTATAAAGATCGTAAATTACTAACACTTACTAAATAAACTATGAGAAAAACGACTAAAGAATCGTTTTATCTCACTTATCTATAAATTAAAGTATCAGTATTCAATTAACTTATAATTTGTGTGCCTTTATTCTTATTTTTAATTATTTTGATAATTACACCTTCAACTAAAAATTTCTAGAATTAGATGATTTTATTAAATTCGTGATTTTCATAATTGCTGAATTTTTAGCAATTATTTAATATATATTTTTTAGTTTCCTTTTAAAAATCAGTCAGACCTTATTCATAGGTATAATAATTTTCATTCATTTTCTTTTTCACTGAATTTATTTTCTACATAGGTACCTACGTAATATTCGATTGAAACAAAATCACAGAATATTCGCTATTCTGTGGCGTACCTACAGACAAGCTATCATTAGTATCTAATGAGGTCTGAAATAATGGCAGGGTGTCATTGTCAAAGGATTGATACCGGTAAGTGCTCTATTCGAATATTACTTACACAATTAACACTTAGTTTTCAATGTTGCTTTACTTTATTCAACGTTGTTTTTTTTTTATAATGGCAATAATTAAGAACATTTAAATTATACATTCTAATACGGTAATATTCGTTTTTTTTTTATTAGCATTAAACTGAAGTAATTTTAAATAACGTTGAATAAATAAGTTGCTAACATTATCCGTGTTTGATAAGAATGACCTTATAAAATATTAAACTTAGAAACTTTTATTATTATATATAAAATATTTTTTTAAATATCAATATACATATATATAAGCCTAAAGATTACTTATTGTATACATATGACCGTAGAAGTAAAATAAAACCTATGCATTTATTATGTTTATTTAAAAAATGAATGATAGCAAGCTATTGTATCAAAGCGGAAACCGCAATGTCGATCGAGATTGCTTCAAATTAAAGAGCTAGCACAAAGAAAGTGTATTTACAATCAAAAGAACGGTTTAAAAGCTATAAGGCGGTACCTACCAGCCGTTGCATTTCGGCCTTCCGGCAATCCTTTTCCCTGTAATTATAAGCAAAAACTTTGCACTGATACACGTTCTATAATACGAACGATTGAATGCGAGTATTTTATACCTTTCAATATAATTACACTTGTTTTATTTATAAAAGATGTTTTAATTAGAGTCTAATTTTTTCTGTTCAGAAATTGCCACATGACGCCTATTTTTTTCTTTCTTAAATCGCGTTCGTTATAAAGAAAAAATAAAAATAAATAAATATCAAGTATTTTTTTTATTGTTTCACCATTGGCTTGTTCCCATAGAAATTATGAATAACTTACACGTACATACTGAAAATGAAGTGCGCGGAGTACGTAATAAAGTTTGAAATGACGACTCTACTCTTCCATTTAATTAGAACGGAGCGCGCTCGTTATATCAATTATTAGAATGCTAAGCATGATTAACTAGACCTACGTTTAATTAAGAAGTCATCATTATTATATCGCTATCTCTGTCACCGTCAACGAGCTAGCCTCGGATAGAGCGAGAAAGATATACATTAACACCTCCGCTATAAAGAAATGGTGAAAGATCACCTGTGCTCACTACTGTAATTCTACTACCGAGCGGTAGAGCACCTGTCCCTTTCATACGGTTCAAGCTTAAGCTAAATCGCATGAGTGTGAGTAGGAGTAGTTTTATTCAAGCATGGGCTAAAAAGAACCTAACTTATAAATTTTTTTGAACAATTATAGCCTTTATAACAGTTCCTTCAAGCGTCATAGTGTTTTATAAGGTTAGATAAACTCAAAGAACGGGACGGAAGGCAGCAAATGAATCGAGCGTTGCTGTAGTTTTGCTTTTGACGCGTTCGGAAATCGAATTAAGAACGTTAGAGTGAGAGGTGTATGGAGGTTCGACTCAGTGAAGGCAGTTTTTTGTTATTGTTTGGCGGCGGTGATTTTTTCCGAGGCGTGCTAATGGGAGTAGGCGCGCGAGTGGGCGCGCCGGTACGGCAAGCGCGCTCTTCAGTGTTCTGGCTGAGCTTCAAGCGAGCGCGTGCTGGCCGAGTACCGTCCGTGTAGGTTCCATAACTTGGTTAGGCTAATAGAACTGATCGGTTCGTGAACTGTTGTGTTGGTTGGTGCGTATGAACTCGTCCGCGGTGGCTCGACCATGTTGATATCGGCGGGCAACGGCCCCACACCAGATTTCTCTCCTGCTTCGTGCTGCGCATCCTGGAAGATGGAGCCGGCGCCACCAGCGCCTGCATCCATCACACAACAGCTTAACATATCACCGAACGGTAAGTTCACACTGATTACAATATGCTTGCTTTCTTATGTAAACGCAAAAATATCTTTATACCTAATAAAGTTTAAAAAGTAATATTAATATTTGAAGTATAATATAAATAAAGAAAGCATAATCTTAATATTTAGTTCGTAAAGCAAATAATATAGACAATAAATGATGGTAAGAATCAACTTTGTTTCACAATTAACTATTAATATTTAGACGTTAAGTTAGTAGAGTAAGGTCCTAAGAGATCTATTAAATCCATAAATGATCATCACTAGTTTTCTAATAAAATAGGTGCTAAATATAAAATAATCTTATTTTGTATTAATTCTATAAAATCTTTCCTAAAAAAGTAAAGGATATTTATGAATACAGTAATAAAAATATAGACAAATATGTACATGTATACCACAGTTCAACCACTTGCTATAACAAACAGACCGAGTGAATGACGAACAGTTATAATTGGCAGGTGTGTAAACTTGTTTGTTTTTAATTTTAATACTAAATTTTAAGAAAAATATAATACACTTAAACATTCATTAATTACTTCCATAATCGATTACTTAGTCAACTTACACAAACATTCTTAAATAATTGTTACAAGTTGATAATTTATTTTCACTATATTAAGCTGAATACCTTTTATGAAGCAGTATTATTAGGCCAAAATTTTACTTACAAACATTAAAGCCTTGTATTAAAAAATAATTTCCAATATTTAAAATATTTTCGTGTATTTCCTAAGTTATATTAAATTGTTGTGAGTTTTACTAGAAATCTTCGGTAATCTAAGCCCGACGGTAGTACGCTTATTAATATTTAGAAAATATTAAAAGTTATAAATGTATATTTAATATATTTTAAAATCATTTTATTAAATACGTTTCAATACATTAAACAATAAAAAAAAAAAACTTACAGCAAGTAAAGTAAATATAGGAACAACTGTAAGTTTTTTTAAATAAAATTTTGAGACATCTACTCAACTCTGTGTGCTTAAAGTTATCTTATTCTTTTAACAAAAATAGCAGGATAACCTAACATATTTATGTTTAAGAAGAAAAAAATATATATTGTGTAGATAAAAACAGGTTTCGCAACAAAAACTGTAGACTAAATTATAACAACATAATTGTAAGAAAAAACAACGATTCAATATCAAAAAAGGATTTAATAAAAAGATTAGTATAACGATGTTACAAGTTATGAAAATTGAAGGAATTATATAAAATACAAACATTGAATATAAAAAATAAAGAACAATAAAAAATATGTAATATTGGATTTAATAATTTGTCCCCGGAGTGACTCTTTACCTCCTGTTATGCTATAGCATTAAATATGAAAATTGAAAAATGGAACATTGTCATGTATATATGTTTATTGGCACATCAATTGCACAGAAACTCATCATCATCCTCCTGCCCTCATTCCAATTTTACTTGGGGTCGGCGCAGCATGTCTTCTTCTCCGTCATCTCACAAGTAACATTATTTCTAACCATATCGTCTTTCACACAATCCATCCACAGTATTTATGATTACATTATTATGAGATTATTGCTATCGTTAGTTCATAATTGCTCTGAACAATATAACTGAACACCTTAGCAACATAAATCTAGGTAACATGACAATACCGGCATATTATCGCGTTGATAGTTTGATGTTAATAATAATAATAATATTTGTAAACACTATTTATTTTTACATAGTCATACTCTCAAATAAAAGATATTTTTTTAGAAAGTTTTATAAAATTTTTAATAGCTATAATGTATCAACGTTTAGATACGAGTCTATTTTGTCTGTGTATGTAATAGTTATTTTTATTACGATAAAATAATTGGTTATTAGTGAAAAGTTCAAGAACTGCCAATATTATAGAATATCTTACTGCTAGGAAAAGGCGTTCTCTCCACTCAGCATTACAAGATGTTCATGATCAGTTGATAAACTGCGATTTTAATTTAAGATGTACCTGTTCCGTCTTCTGTTTCACCATGATCTTCTATTAGCTTATGGTGAGCGTTGTGTGTCAATGATCAGATAAATAAGATCTCCACGAAGCTCATACTTATTAAGGCTTGTCGTGGAATCAAAATTTTCACAAGGTGTATTTGATGGGTGTCATTTATTTTGTCACGAGCGCAGCTGCGATGAGTGAGCGAAATGCGTTGGACCACAGGACATTGCCTGCATTGTATTGCTGATCGAACTAATTAATCGGTAGATCGGTTGATAGATAAACGCTACTGCGTTTCCGGCGAAGGTTGTTCAATAATATATCATGGTACAGTTAGCAACGTTACGAAATGTTATGATTAATGATAACAATAATCTTATTCGGGTTTATGACTATTTAAATAATCTTAGAAATTATTTGTAATTTAATCTTGGTTGTGGGTATACTTATATACAAATCAAATCTTTAAAATAGCTGCACAAATCTAATTTCGTTAAAAATTTATACAAATAATAATATAACTTGCTCTACTTATATAAATAACTATTCATAATTTTATGTCGATATAGATCTTTACCCAATACTTAAATATAAAATTTTGATATTGAAATGAAAAAAAATAAAACCTATATATTTTATAAGAACCTAATAAGGTTAATATTTATATTAATTGATTTAAAAATTATAAGATATAATAACGAATACCTTTTGAATATCTTAAATTCCCCGAGATCGCTTTAGCGTGACCTTTTTATGTTCGCTTTTTTTTGGCTCAAGATGCGCTTATTTTCCGGATTTGGTTGTTTAGTTGCTGGCTCACCTTCTGTAATTGTTATAAATGTAAATTTAACTAGGCAATATTGCGCTTGATTAATGTTGTTTTTAGTTTACAAGAAACCGTTGAATAATGTTGAAATTCTTATTTGGTATCCTCTATAAAATAAACTTGTTCCGTGTTCGAAGATATTTAATCAGTTATTTAAGAGATACTGAAAATATGACATTATTATTGGTGAAGTACTATGACATTACCGAAACAATATGTACTGGCGTATTTGTAACAGTAAATAGGAATGGCATGCCATTTATGTAAATAGTTGTTCTAATATCAAATCTATATAAAATCTAAATAACTAGTAAATAGTGCATAGCAAACGACTATTTAGTGACGTGCTTAGATAAGTTTACATTGTACTGAAATGGTAGCGAATTCAAATCAGACATAAATTTATTATCTTCGCACCGTAAACGAATATAGAAAATAGTAAGAGCTGCGTTAAGTCTAAGATTAACCGGTCTCCACTTGCGTGTAAGATATATTAAAGGCTTCGGTATCTGTTGAAATCCAGAGATAAGCTTGTGATAATCTATGCTTTTGAATTTTCTTCAATAATTCATTCATTTGAATATATTGTCAACAGAGCTAGTAACAGCTTTATTGCACAATTATACATATACAGTATAATTGTGCAATAAAAATGTTATTAAATATGATCTGTCTACTAAGTAAAATGATTGCCTTTGCAGTAAATTATATGTTTGAAATTAGAATGATTCATTCATATATGTAAGAACTATATATGGGAACGTCACTAAATATTATTTCATACATCTAAATTTATATGCTTAACTTACATACAAATGTCGCAGATTCTAATATATAAAAAGAACCATAGATAAATGCAAATGTCTTAACATATATATTACATACTAGTTTTCGCCCGCGGTTCGTTTGTATTTTAGAGGTTAGTTGTCAGTTATTAAATCTACGCACAACTTAAATTCATTCAGTCGTTTTTGCGTAAAAGAGTAACTAACATACATACAAACATTCATCTTTATAGTATTAGTACGCATTAAATGCATTACATATTAATAAAATAAAATTGAAGCAATAATTTGTTAATTAACATCTTAACATACGTGCCATTAAGTTTTTATATCCTAACATTGTAATCCACAATTATTCAATAAAGACGTCATTATTGTAATTCAAGAATGTGAAATGTGACTACAGTTCAACATGCTCTTATTATGACTTAAATATATATTAATAAGTTACCACAATTTTTTGTATGATATATAGTATATATCATAGTTAACAAATACAGTTTTCCCAAAATTATGTAAATTTACCAAAACATACAATTTGTTTTTTAGCTGTTGTAAAGTAAAAAAATGGAAAATATAAAGATAAATGATTATTTTATCTTTATTAATGAGATACAACATATTTGATCATTGAAACAAAATTGCTAAACATTTTTAAATAACTCAATAAAATCATTTTAACGTTTAATTTTATTATTGTTTTTGTAAGTATTATAATAATAATTCACTCAAAAACATCCACTAGTAGGTATATAAGTTATTAAATGATTTTTTACACTTACTTATTTCTTTTAGTTTATTTATAAATTAAATTAAATCACGACTACATTTTAGTAGTATAACCATAGTTTATATGTGTACTAATTTACTAGATGAAAACTCGGCTTCGCTTAGGTGAAAAAAATAAAACTAAACTAATTTTTCATATTTTTTTTATAAGCGTTGTGTGTGTTGTGTGATTATCTAATATCTATATTTCCTATTTAGGTGGTTTAACCTAACAATAAATAATAATCATTCTTTATACAGCTTTCTGAACGCACCCGTGAACTTCATTGAATTTCATGGATTCAATATCAGAAATATAAGTTAAAGCACGATTTTATATTTTTATATTGTAAGTTATTTTCGGAATGTTCTTACCTATATAGAAATGCGTTTATCTTTCTTTTAGAAATAAATCGTATCAAAATAAATTTTAGCTAAGGAGAAGCGGCAAAAAATAACACGCGGATGTAGAGTAAGAAATTGAACAAGGTTATATTTAGTCTTATAGAATCAGGAGATTCTATACCTATATCTATTGATATTCAACTAAACAGCGGAAAAACGGTTAAAATGCCATTACAATAAAAAAAAATTACCGTTATTTAAGTATGATGGACAGGTGACTCACTTTTTTGGGCTAACTAAAATCCAAAACGCAAAGAATAGTAATTCTTTTTAATTATTACTTGTATATAATTAAGTTCTTTATGATACTAAGCATTATGATTATAAATTATATTTATTATTAATAATTCCGTTGATTGTGTTTACGATATTAGTCATATAACACATTTTTAAAACACCCCTGAAACCATTTTGATTGTTCATCTGTATTTACCTTCTATACGATTCTTATTTATTATAATATTTACAACTTTAATTAACCTACAGTTAAAATGTTGTGGATAGTTTGAATATAAGATGACACAATCACTATACATGAGAAAATAATTGGTTAATATTTGATATTATATACATAATTATGCAATTGAAATAATTGTTTTTTAAATTATTATTTTTTCATTTAGATAGTTAAATTAAAACGGGAACTTAATTTAGATTTATTTTTTATAAGCTAATAATTTTCTCTCAATTTTAAACCATAGCAGATTGGTTTAATAGATTGGTCTTGTTAAGAGTTTTATACCTTTTCTCAGTTTAAGATGCTGTATACAGTCGAGGGTTGTTATTTAGAACTATAGTTGACAGCTTAACTTAATATTAGTAAGTTATCTTTTTGTTCTCTGAGTTCATAATATACAGTTTCATAATAATCTTTGTTTAATTTAAAAATTGTTATAATTAATCAATAACGGACTGGCATTACTAGCATTTCGGCCAGTTGAAATTGATGAATAATAAAAATAAATTAAGCAAATGAAAGTTCAATGATGCTTATAAACGTTTAGATACTCTTGGCCTATTCGGTATTTCGTTAATAGTTTAAAGATCATAATTGATAATGTGTCCTGCTCTTTATTATTAACAGAGAAGAGTAAAAACAACGCGAACAAAAAACAAGCAGATTAATAAATAAACGATCTAGCTATAGTTTTGTGAAATTAAAGATCAAATATAAATATATAAATTATTAACACGCGATATGATACACCCTTCAAATGTTTTTGAAAAACAAAATAAATTACAAATGTTCAGAACTGTTTCATTCATTCGCCCTTCTCTGAACTTATTTTTTTAGTAGGTACTTGGTTATTTTACATATTTAATAGGTCTGTATTTAGACATACTTTAAAAATAAAATATATAATACTTTTTAGTGTATAGATATTTTTTTGTTCTGAGGGTAAATACATAAAACAAACATGCTGTATATTTACATATGGTATGTACGTATATATAATATTTTGAAAAGAAATAGATTATTCTTTATATAATATGCAATATATTATGTCAATAACTAAATATTTTCAGCTAAAAATAACTCATTATGTGAGTAAAATAAACGCTTACATACATAATTATAATTATTCTATCACTAGTGGGAACCTCGCATAAATATCACTAATATAAGTATCACCATCACAAATATAATTAAATAAATAATAAAACATTTTTTTATGAAATTATCGTTACCTTGTCCTTCAGTTAATCCTTTTTTTTCAATATCATGACTATGTAAAATGGATTTGAATTAATGGCTGGCCACCTGTCCTGTACCACCTCTCCAGAGTTTTTCCACCTACCGAGCTCTTTTTGCTCATAGGATCCATTTAATACATATATTTATTAAGTAGAGCAGCGCCCAATGCTATGTCAACGTTTATGTTAGTTCATTTCTATAATTCTAATTCCTTGTTGTTTTATATATTTCAAATAAAGAAATATTGTTTGTATGGTTTATTATTGTTATTAGGTATAATTTCTTTAATATTGCTTATTAGGTATGTAGTAAAATAGGTATATAAATATTTTAAGCAGTGAATACGACGCAAGGTGTTTCTATGGCTGCCAATAACTTGTTTATTCCACATTTTACACCATACATTCATTCGCTTGCTTTTTTTTCATAGATTTCGAAAATAATACGTCGAAGTTGTAAAGTTTTAAAGCCATTTTTATTTGCTAAAAGTATTTAAATGTTCGTGACAAGTTTTGTTGTAAATAAAAATTTATCTGTGTATTGTTTTAAACATAAATATATATGGTAACTGTTAATCTGTGAATCAATTAAACAAAACCCGATATGTGCCAAATCTGAACCAAAATTGTGTAGCCTATTCCAATCAAAGAAGGAATAAATGTAAAAAAAAACCATAGATTTACGAATGCCGCGAGTTTTGCTAAGAGCCGAGCTATATTGTGCACTATACTAACACTTCTTGAATAATATATATTTTTGTAAAATACAATACTATTCCATTAAACTACTTATATCCTTAATTTTACTTCCAAAATTCCGATAACGGTTTCGTCGACGTTCAAAGCACCATTATTTTGCAAATCCATTGTGAATATCATAGATTATTTAAACTTTCAAATGCAAATGTTGTTTATTTGGCTTTTGTCCTCTTGTATTTGGAATAGATATACATATAAAATTCCAGTACATATTAAGCATCAAGAAATAGACTTTAGTTATTATCCTTTTTAGCGAAATCAAATCTATAATCATTCAATCAATTCGATTCTAAATATAGTTGTTTTTGATAGAAACTACTCAAGACCTTACGCGCGTATTATTCAAACACAATAAAATAATAAATAAAAAAACAACAACACAAATAAATGATACAAAAACCAATATCAACAAAATTTTGAAACCGAAAATATCAACATTTGTAATAAATTCTCTAAACTCTCAATTTTGACAGTCATTTGCAATTTTCGTAATTGGGTAGTGTCTACTCTACACAATAATTATCAAATTATCTATGCTGTTGTTGAAACTATTCTCGATATTAAATAGCTACTATAACTGATTAGAAAAAATTAAGGTTTCACTCCTTTTTAAGTAATGAGATTTAAACTAATCTAAATGTCTAATAATGAGATTTAAATTTACAATTAGAATTGAGTTAAGCGAGCTCTCCGCTCGTACTGAGTGCCAATAGTACCTACATCTAATCAAACGACCCACGTCTTTTTTCTCATGCATTTATTCAATTATCTTGTTATTTATCCGTAAGTATGAGTACCTAAGCGGTATTTTTATATACAGTAAAATTCCTATATTTGATAAGAATAAAAACTTTGTGACCAATAAAGAGAAATTGACGTTCATAATTCTTATGTTTAAATTTAAATTGATGTCGTCGTAGAAAATTTATAATGTGACTGTCGTTGATTTTTTTATATACATTCTGTAGAACTCCGAATTACTTTAAACATTTTAATGTTTTCGCATCGTCGGGTCATTATCTCTTTGGCATAATAAGTTACATTAAAAAAAATATGCACTATTTAATCATATAGGTATATACTTAATATAAAGTTTCAAACAATTCGTTTTAGTTGTTTTTGTGTAAAGTAAAAAACGTACAAACAAAACATACATCGATAATATTAATATGATTAGTGAATCCCGGTGTTAGACGGGAAATTATGTACCTATTACTATATTTAATATTTTTCTGAGGTATATTTATCTAATAAAAATAATTTAAAAAGGGCTATAGATTGCAACAAAGACATTTGCGTAAACTATTTTAAAAACTTACTTGTTAATTTCACATAATAAGAAACTATTATTCGAATACAAAAACAAAATCACGATGTGTTCTATTCAAAGAAAATTATTTGTAACCTCTAACTTAGTTTTCTTTTTTGGTTAAAATATTTAATTTACAAACACGTCATACACATACAATAATAAATATTGTTTTTTACCGAAATTCCAATTGTTATGTAAAATTTTGTTCGTGCATGTATACGGAACAGCAGACTTTATAGTAGACATCGGTAGATCGGTTCTTTATAACAAGTATTAAAATAAAAAAATCTGATTTCTCCGATATTCATATATAATAATCGCGGGTGGAAATGCTAAAGCCATTGAAGCCAATAAGTGCTGGGCACAAGACTCCTATCCTATTAATGGTGCTAGAATAAGCGAAGTGTCCTTCTCTAGAGCGCGTCGCTCTTATTTTGGTTTGTCGTACATTTTTTGAAATAAATCATCTTTACATTGTACAATACAGGGTGAATGCTAATAAAATAATATTATTTTATAGCAATCGATTCAAAACGTCATCGTTGGCCTTTAGCCGTTTCCCTATTCCATTAAAACAACGATTCAGTTGCGGTTCGTTCGAAATTCGATTGAAATAATATCGGAAATGTATCGTAGCCGTTGTGAACTTGTAGAATTGGTCCCCAGTTATCAACCAGATGAGAATTATTTTTATGAAGAATAATCGAAGTTCGATCGTAATAGAATCGGGAACGTATCGTAATCGTTTTAACTTGGTAGAGTTGGTCCCTCAGTGTTTTGCCCAACCAATGCACCAACGTATCAAACGTTGGTCGGTTTGTTGACGTGTAGATCTCAAAGTTTTTACTTCGAATTATATTGTATTGAGTATACAAGACTTACACGAGTTACATGTAGGTACAAAGTCGTAAACTCGTTATATATTTAGGTCAGAAGGCGATGTCAGTTAAATGGATATAATAATTATTTTAATAAATACGTGTACAAGGTTGCCATGGATTTACCTTTGCTTTTAATTTGTTATATATGTATTCATATAACAATTATACAACTGTAACAGGGTAGTGTTTGTACGTAAAACCGCAGTTAATTATTAGAAGAAAAACAAAATTATTTTCCTAATTTATTTATGTACTATTCAATGCTCCATTAGTGTAAGTACCATGCTAATACAGCTGTAGATTTAGAGGTCGTAGGTTCAACCTAGGGTCAAACAAAAGTTATTGGGAACTCCGGTCAAAGAGGATCCTGTATTGTTAACACTGTCATGGCATAAAAATTTTGCGTGCGAACTCTCTCCGGTCATGTTAGTTTGTCATCCTATCAGATTATTTATAGATACACACCCCATCTGTGTTTGCACATACACTCCCCACACATACACTGGAGCAATATTTATATCATATTTCCGATGCTACTTCCTACTGTGAAATTATCAGTCAGGAGGAAATCATTGTTATCATCATTGTGTTTTTTTAATTCATCTCTCATCCATCTGAGTAACCGCTTCGGTTGCTATGTTCTAGTATATAATATTCTGTATCAAGTGTAATTATATGCACAAAGAACATAACACCTTAGTTACTCTCAAATATCTGCGAATATAAATCGAATGTAATTTGCCAAATTTGGTGGGTTCTTCTGCGTTTAAAACAAGATATATTATTGTACGTTTGTAAGCGTCTTATATAAGTCTTTATTCTTCTTGTGCGAAGACTGGTCGGATAGCTAGTAGCTAATTAAATAAAAGTGACATCCATTTTTTCGTGCACTTTTTCGTGTACCTTACATTGCTAGTTGTTCTAAAATCTGAAAGGGTGGGTAAAATATACATATTTCGAATTAATAGTGATTATTATTAACATTTCTTTAAAATTGGGAAGATTTACTGTCGTATAAGCTGTATAATAATAAAATGTTCTCTATTATTACATATGAAGATACCATTTGAATCCATAAGGTCACCCTTAGATACCATCATATGTGTTAATACATATGACAGATAAGATGTTGTGATAACAAACAAACATATTATATCCAATCGCCTTCATACGTCATGAATGTTATTTATCTATCGAATATCTTTATATATATATATATAAATCTGTATGTTTGTTTTTAATTAAACTCCTCCTAAACGGTTGGATCGCTTTCGATGAAATCCTTTATGTTTTTTTGAGTGGTTCTCTGGATGGTTTGGATTAGATCTTGTTGGGATCGGGAAGTAAATAAAATTATTATTTCAAGTCGGGTCGGTCAGCTAGTATATTTGTATAATCTATAAGTTTTACTAGATAATAAATAATAACATTAACTCAAACAAAAGAAACTCAATACTCAAAATAAAGCATGTGCTTTTTTTACAGCGCTTGTAGGTATATTTATAGGTATATTATTTTTCATACCTAACGTTATTCCTATTAATTGACATTTAATGCACATTTGATCTAGAACCGGTAAGAAACGCGCTTGTGATTCTGTGATAATTATTTCAGTAGATATTAATTACAACTTACAATATTTTCTTCTTGAAAATACATAAATAATAATTCCACAGTATTCTAGATAACTCTAAATAGTTATTAAATTATTTCGTCCTAGTTGTTTCGTCTAGGTGATTTTATTTATTTCCCAATCGTAGCGCCACCTACTATCTAAACCATCCAGGGACCAACCGAGTCTAATCTAACTATTCAGCCAACACACAAAAAAATCCATCGAAATTGAACCAATCGTTTAGGTGGTGTTCAGTTATATACACACCTACAGAAGATTTTTTAATTGGTTAAATTTTTTATTTAAAGATGGAAATAATAAAAATAAAAAGCCTTTTATTTCCCGCACAGTTAATTTTACATTACATATTTAACAATTTAATTAAATGTAATAAATTAAACATATACTTATACATTAACAGTAATATTAACTTTTTATTATAGATTAACAACATATAATTCAACAATTTAACAAAATGAAGTAAATTAATCTTTCTATTATTAAATTATATTATTATTATAATAAATTTTAAATTATAATATTTCTAATAGTATAAAAATTAGTATTTTTATTAGTATTATTTTTATTTTTTGGCAAGAACCTCTTTAGGTGAAGGCCTCCTCCAGATCCAAATGTTTTTTGGCAAACACATAAAAAAATGTACAGCAAATGCCAAAATGAAAAAAAAAAATATATGTATATAAATGGTTATCCTTTTAATTTATAATATTTTATTGTAAGAAATGGTTTAATCTATAAGGTGTTTAAAAACTATTTATGTTTGCGGAAGTAAGCTATATAATTTAAATCAAAAAAATTCAATGGAAAAATATTAAAATAAGATATGGTGAAGATTATACGTCGAAATTATGTCTCCATAGTCAACTTTCTCCCGAAACATGCTTAAGATACTTATTAAAACTACATATATTATGATTTATTTTAATAATTTTACGGAAATAAATGGCGCTTTACATTTTTTTTATATTTATAGTGATCATATTTTTTTTACACGAACACTCTAGATATGATATGATATATATCCTTACATAGCCAACGTATTGAAGATATTATAAATCTCGTGTTTGTTATTACATATACTCACCATTTATCTCGAACAACGCTATCGTTTCGTTAACGTTAAGTAAGTATGTATCAGGGATGCTATGAATATGTAATTTCGTATCTGGATATGGATACCGATATATGTAATAATATGTAATCAATTTACCATTTACAAAATTTAAAAAGTTTATTAAGACTAAATTAATAAATAAATCTTATTATTCATTAAAAGAGTACTTTTTAGAAAAAACGCGTGGATTTAGGCTCGGGTTCCATCAGATTAATTATTGTAAAAAGCAGCATTATAAATCTGTTTATTCGAAAAGAGCAACTATACGAGTTTCTTGCCGTTTCTTCTCGCTGGAGGTCGCTTTCTGAAACGGCGGTAGTATTTTAATATCGACGATTCAAAAACGCTTTATTGTGAAGTTTACTTGAATAAAATTGATTTGATTTGATAAATAAATAACATTTAACCAGTTTCAGATACTGTTACGGATACGAAATTATATCAGATTATCCGATTGTCTCGGATACTTTCCGTTACGGATATTAGATTATTTAGAAATTGTTAAAGAAAAAATTACAACATATGAATTTGACATTATTTGTATACTATTATATAGTTTTAGGTATAAACACCGAAAAAAAAAACAAACAGCTTTAAAATACAATTAGCTTTAAGAGAGTTCTTTAAGTATAAGTCTTTAAGTATGTGAAAAGAAAATTATAATATCGATTTTTTTATCGGTTTCGGTTAAGGTTACGGATAGATTTTTATTTCGGATATCAGATAGTTTTAGTTATAATTGGGCCATTGAAAAATATCCTATGTATGCCTTCTAAATCGATTAATGTATATTTATATTGTATCACTTTAGATCCCCTTAACATTTAACAGAAAAGTTTTATTTCTATATCTGCTGATGTAAGAGAAAAGAGCCGATTTTTACAGCGTGAGCACGAAATAATCAACTATATTATAAAGATACGGTTATTATTATGTCTGTAGTTATTTCTTAATTATAAAATCAATCCATACTAAATGTTGGATTAAAAATATATCTTCTTGTTTCTAGATATTATTTTGTTTGGTTTGTGTGTCCCTTGAGTTATATTTATAGAATCGGCAAAACATGTGCGTCGTTACAGATGTAATCAGTGATTAACGATATCATAATTGTTATTTTAAAGTAGTTTGTTCTCCAAACTTCGATCAAGGATCTTTATTACTGAATTTACGTCTTTTTAGATATAAAATAAAATTAAACAAATTTTCCCTCGTAACGATTCACTCAATCCACTAAAAGAAACGATATGTTTTTTTGGTTTTATAAATTATTACAGTTGTTAATAAGATTTTTAAAAACAAAATATAACACTATTACTCGTTTAAATTAGTATTTTTTAAAATAGGAAATCTTTAATCCATATTTCTTAATAGAATCTTCTATTTAATGATTGATGGACGTAAAACGCACAGACTTTATCCGCTTGGTCTAAAAGAATGAAATTTTGCAACAGAAATTTCTGGGATATCATGGGGTACACGGCTAGTAGTGAATAATATTTATAGAAAATAGTTTATGCGATTATCTTTACTTACATATAAATGTTCTTTAAAATGTATAAGATATATTTTCAAATAATAATATGCAGTCTTATATAATCTACATATTGTTATTTTTTGTTACTTACTACCTCGGCTAACACTCACACTGATATATGTGTATTATGCGTAAAAACCTATCCGTAGAATCACTCTGTTAATTGATGAAAATCGTATTAAAACCCATTGCATAGTTCAAAAGATCTTAAGTGCACAGACTTAGCGATAGTCACACAGAACTAATGGTTTTTTAAACAAACATGGGTTTTTTTATTACTATCCGTATTTAAAACGGGATATTTACCATGTTTTTTATTTTTATTTGGTGCTGCTCGATATTTCGACATTACCTACGAATGTCTTGTTCACGAGACTGACGTTTGCGGGTAGATGTTGAACATTACCCGCAAAATCCGCAAATAAAAATAAAAAAAACATGGCAAATATCCCGTTTTAAATACTAATAAAACTAATGTTGTTTAAATCATTAGTATTTTGTATGATTAAATATATCAAATGATAGATTTTTAATGTTACAAAAAATATACTGAATCTAAACGGCGCCTATTCGCGACAAAAACGAGTTACCTAATTCCTTCCTATCTAGATAACATCCTTTCCCAATTAATCTTATACGCCTAACTACATTTATTGATTCAATTTCAGAAATATAAAAATATTGAGATAAGTTGATTACATGCAAAAGGCGAGAAATTAAAAATATATCGAATGTAATATATTTATTACCGATACCGTCATTTTAATTATCATTAATTTCAACACTTCGGATTTATTATGTTATTATCTTGTTTTTTTTTTTTTAATTAAACCACTTTTATTTTTCACTTTTTACACACAAATTAATTAAATAAAAATACCATTATACTAAATCATTATTCGAAATTGGGGCTAAGGTAGTTGTTTTAAAATATTGTCATCTGTATTATTATTGTTCTATTAAAGAATATAAATGAAATAATAAATACCCTACTAGGAACCCTTTTCCATTACATAGTTATATGTATATACACATATTTCTTTATTCTTCTGAAGGGTTTCCTTTTTGGTTAAAACGCGACAGTCAATTGATCAACCAGTACAATTTGAAAGCAACATTTTGCGTAAGATAGCTTAGTTATTGGGTAAGGTATATAAATGGACTAGAGCAGGTTACGACCTACGAGGGCGGAACGTTTAATCCGGATGAAACCGCGCAGAGAAGTTTCTTATTAATTAAATGTTATATTTAAAACAAGGAGGCATAGTATGACTAATTCTTCAAAGTCTATTAACTGCACTTGATGTACCTAATATAAAGCAGCATTATGTACGTTATGTGATGTATATTATGTACACTTTAAATTAAAATAAGGTCGCCATTTAGGCAAATAGGTATAATAATCTTTAGAAAATTGAAAGGATTTGCGTTGATTATTTTGTAAATTTATTTTCGGAAGGTAGATTACTAAATGGACTAAATCATGGTTAGTGAATACCTTCATAGACACAAGCATTTTACCTAAGACATACTTGTGTTGTTACACCGTCAAGCGTTGCCAATCACGTGATCTGAGTTTCTCGTGTCAATGTGTTAATATAGCCCTGTTCTGTCTTCTCATCATATTTATGGTACAGGCGTAGTGTAAAGATAGATTGAGCTGTTCGTCACTGAATATTTGGTTTAAAAATATAGATGTGTTATGTCCAATAAACGAGAAAATATATCGCAGCGTTGCTTGGTCAACTCACTAACCCTTCGTTGTGTATGTAATTAGTAGGTCGCGATCTTTATGTCATAATGTTGTACATTGATTGTATGACAGACTAATCAGGTTATATAAGTATATTTAATTTTTTATTACAATCTTCGGTAAATATTTTTTGTCTCCTACCGTAATATTGCTTTGATTACTATTTTTGTTTTTGACAAAAAAAAGGATTAACTTTGAGGTGGAACCATGACTCGACAAATTTACCCAATCTTAATCGTAAAATATTCTATAAATCAACTTTTCATTGATAATGAAAAGTTGATTTATAGAATATAAATCAACTTTTCATTATGAGGCTTTACTAAATGTTATTTACAAAAATACCCCAAAATCCAAACCACGTGATGGCAAGCATCCCATATGGTATTCACGTTCTCTTATACGTACTCTTAAGGAAAAATCAAAATATCATAAAGTATTCAAGAAGTATAAAAATCCTATGGATAAATACACTTACGACCTCCTAAGAGATCGCTCAAGCGAAATGATATTTGAATGCTATGATTTCTTCAAAACAAATATATCAGACCATATTCGCAACAATCCTAAATATTTTTGGAAATATTTTAAAGACAGAAAATGCAATTCTAAGTCGATTCCCAATCAAATGATATTAAATGATAGAAAAGCTACAGGAGGACAGGAAATATGTAATCTTTTTTCTTATAATTTTCAGTCGATCTATGATACCACACATAAGTTTCCACCTTTCAACCCAAAATATTTAACTGGTATTGAATGTACAAATAACACATACGCCAAATGTTCTGCAACAGATCATGAGGTTAAAACACAACTTCTATCCTTAAATTGCAATAAAGGGGCGGGACCCGATCTAATATCACCTACATTTATTAAAAATTGTGCTAAAGTTTTAGTTAACCCCCTTACAAAAATATATAATAAATCACTCCAATTGGGAATATTCCCAGCTAAATGGAAAGTTGCTTATATAACGCCAATTCATAAATCTGGAGACATTAATAATATTTCTAATTACAGACCAATATCCATACTATCTACTTTTGGGAAAGTTTTTGAGTCACTAATTCAAAAAAAGATGTATTCTCATTTAAAACCTTACTTTGATTCATACCAGCATGGCTTTTGTCCACATAAATCCACAACATCTAATCTAGTTAGTTACATATCTGATATTTCTGAAGCTGTAGATAAGAATAATGAGGTACATGCTATATATCTGGATTTTAAAAAAGCGTTCGACTTAGTCCACCACGACATTCTTTTAACCAAATTGGAATGTATGGGTATTCATGGTTCCTTGTTGCGTTGGTGTGAGTCATACTTAAAGAATCGATCCCAATTAGTTGCCATTAAAGGTTTTAAATCTTTTGAATGTAAAATACCCTCTGGTGTACCGCAAGGGTCACACTTAGGACCTTTGTTTTTTCTTGTTTTCATTAATGATGTTGGAAAAGTAATTAAATCTAAATATCAAATATTCGCAGATGATTTAAAAATATACAGGGAAATTAAATCACTAGAGGATATCGAAATCCTACAAAGTGACATCGACAACCTTGTTTGTTGGTGTCTTGCAAATCGTGTGACTCTAAATAAGGATAAATGTGTTCATATTAAATTTAGTAGAAAACGAAAGCCACTAAAACACACTTACTACATCGACGGTACGCCTCTTACGGAATCAACGAATGTTAGGGATCTTGGGGTGATAATAGAAAACACCTTAAGCTTTAGAGGTCACATTGATTCCATCATATCAAAAGCCTCGCAAGTATCTGGTCTGGTGTTAAGATTAATGAAAATCTTTAAGGATCCAAGCTTGACAATATTAGTATACAATAGTATAATAAGGAGTATCCTAGAATATTGTTCAGTTGTTTGGAATCCTGGATATGAGGTGCACTCAGATAGAATAGAACGTGTACAAAAACGTTTTCTATATTACTTAGCGTACACAGATCTAAATGCTAAAAATTTTAATTCTTACGACGCACGCCTAATTAATTATAAACTGCAAACTCTTAAATATAGAAGAGAAGCTGCCGACTTTCTTTTTTTATACAAATTATTGCATGGAGATATTGATGCACCTGATCTACTTGCTAAGATTAGTTTCTACATTCCGCGTCAAGGTAGCCGTTTACAAAATCGTAAAATATTTAGCCTGCCTGATGTCAAATCAAATCTTGGCCAACATTCGCCAATTTACCGTATTTGCTCGCTTGCGAATTGTAGTCGTCAACACTTAGATGTCTTCAGTGAATCTGTTGGTTCTCTTAAAAATAAACTTAAAACAAAATCACATTATTTTATGTAATAATTAAATAATTAACTAATCAGTAATTACACAAGTACTGTTCTTGTTAACTAAGCAATATATTTTTTAAAGCATGCTAGGTTTACATCCAGAAGACTGCAACTTCATTACACTCTGTTTAGCTTAGATATTACTTTGTATGCACTAGTTGTAAGTCAGTTTTGTAAACTTAAATAAAAAAAAAAAAAAAAAAAAAAAATAATTGCATGTTTGAATACCAACGCACCACAAAGTTAGCTGTGTGACCAAGAACTAGCAGAAACCTTATACTGGCTATGTCATCCTAACTAAATTATGCTAGCAAGATTTAAGATATTTTGCATAGTTTTAGTGCGTTGAGTAATACGACAAAAAATATATTCGTTTAAAATAAACAAATACTGTTATTTAAAATATTATTATTTTGTTTCGTCGTATAATATGACATTTATTTCAATTTATAATTTAGTACTTTATTTAATATGCCGACTATGCAACGCGGCTGGGTATTAATCAGAAATCTTATGGATTTAAGTATAACTTTAAGAAAACGAATATGATTTAATAACACATAAAGATAATTTATGGAGATATAATAGTGTGTTAATATATACTTTTTTGCTTCAAGAAAAACATGTATTAATGCTGAGTTATTTGAATTTTAAACGACTTGAGTGTTTCATTAGAATCTTACGAATTACTTCAATAACGACACCGATAAAGGTTATAAAGAAAATATAACAATGTACGTTTGTATACACAATATATTATGCCATGTGGTATTATAGATTATATATATATATATATGTAGGAATGTGATGAATATATTTCTAAAGAATACCTTAGCGTCATCATCACATTAGCGGTTCGCTTTACTCGAATAAGGTTTGATCAGGTGTAGCAGTAAATCTAATTAACATTTAAATGGTGATCACGCATAATCAGCTGGCTTTGATAACTGAAACGATGCTGCTTAATTAGTAGACAAACGCCACAAAATATTAATGGGGTGTTAAACCGGCTAAAACATTCACTTGCCGCATTCATGAATAAACCGTAAACACTTGTTCACACTCAACGGGTCGTGTGACGCAAGATTTGTCGAGCTTTTGAATGAAATAACTCGGATAATTTCGCTCCCTAATTAAATATATTTTTTTATACAATATTGTAATATAAAATATAACAAGATTGGACAACAGCTATATTTGAATAGTAACAGAATATGAAAATACATAAAGAGAAAGCCGAGAAGGTCCATTGGTTGGAATATGTAAATATTAACACAGGATCGCTGGTTCAAGCGTTGCAAACACTACTGATTTTTTATATACATTTTTAATTACTATCGCAAATATCGCGAAGAAAAATTATTTCACGTGTATCCACAAACCCATAATAGAGCAGATTGGTGGACTAACCTTAAAAGGCTTCGATAGTTTGCTGTTGCTTAATTTTTCATGTATAAAAACGGCATTGGTCGGACTGAATGTAAGATTTGAAATTTGCAGACTTCTAATTTGAAAAATTAAGATTTGAGGACATGGGCTCTGCTCTTCCTTCATCTACAACTCTTATCGAACATTTCAAAGTGACTTCCTTTATTGTCTGGTTATAACAAATATATGTTAAAACATATATATTTTTTAAATTAGGCAAACGTGTCGGTCTGTTATCGCAGCTAATATTTTTTTTTAATTTGCGCGAGCTATGCGTGGACTGGTTATGCTAGTTATATACATTCCTACATATGTTTTTTATAGCTCGTCTTTTATCGACATATTTGTATGTTAGGATTTCGCGATAGTTAAAATTTTCCTTTTTAGAAAGCAGTAATAAAATTGATCTGGTTAAGTATTCGACGCAAATATTTGAATGAACGTCTTAAATCTTTTTGACTTTTATGAGCGAAAATAATAGTATAGTTTCGATATGTTTTATTCATGTTTAAGATAATTAATTATTTTTGGAATTCCTGTTAACGTTTAATATGGAAGCGTACAAGTTAGTGACAAATTAATGGACCAATATTTTTTTAATTACGTGCAAAACTCAAGCTGCCTATCTTTGTTGATATTAGTATTGTTTTTTCTACAACGGAAATGACATTTGACACGGTACTTGTAACATCTATGTACCTAAGTATATATATTTTTTATTTAGTAAAAAAAGTTACTTAGAATTAGACTATGAATTTATATTTTGTTACTATAACGCCTCTGAAATATATATATATATATATAGTCTAAGCAACCATGATCTAATAAAAATGTGTAACAAAGCATGTTTATTTATATTCAAAGCATCTGTTCGTGCATTAAAAAAAAAATTTAAAAAAAAAATTATGCCACAATTTTTTTTAAGAGTAACAAAAATAATAATTTAAAGTATCTTTTTTTTTATAAATTTAAACTTATTTTTTTGTACATTTGCTAAAAATATAACAACGCGGTAGGCGGTCGCATTTGACTTATTTATTTAAAAGCTCACTTCCGTTGCTCGATGCTGTCTGAGTTCAGAACTACCTATTAAATCCTGATCGTCTGCATTGAATATGCAAGCAGTTGGAACAAGCAAAATGCCACGTTCATTGATTCAGTTAAGCTTTAAACATTTCCATAATTCCGCATCACATCATCTAAAATTAAAAAAAAAATGTACATGAATTCTGTTTCTTTAATAAAGTATTCATAAATCGTTTTATTTTATTTGTAATGAATATTGGAAAGTTTTAAAAATATATACATTTATTTATAGCATGTTTCGAATACAACACTACACATTACCAATGATACAAATCTTAAATTAAATTGTTTTATAGTCAATTTAACATGAATCTAATTTAAAAACCAAATCAGCTTAAATAGTGTTTATTACTCTCCGACTCCATAATTCCTTTAAGCATTTAAACGATTCAAGAGAGGAGCTGTCGAATGATTATTTGTTTACAGAGCTATGTTTAACTGCACTTTCGTTCTTGCATTAAAATTTACACAAAAGGTGGTAATTTTACGGTGTATGATGACATTAATAGTGGCGAAACCCACTCGTAAGACAATGTTTCTTTTTTTTTGTTTAAACTGTTCGCGTTTGAACGAACGCGATGTTGTAACGCTCCCCTATGCATTATTTTGCATGTATGAACCACCTGCGCGGAAGGCATTCCAAGTTGATAGTATTTGTTTAATAAAGTAATAATGCAAAGAAGATTTAAATACATATGATGTTCTGAATGAATTATGAAGAAATAAATAACTTAATGCCCTGTATTGTAAATTAGCGAGGATATAAATTGCGTGCTTTTTATATTCAATAATGGATTAAGAAAATTTATTAAGTGTCCACAATGTGTAAGTTTACTTGGACGAATAATTGGATGGATGGATGACTAATTAAAAAGGTGATGTTTTAAAATATGCTAGAAACAATTTCAAGCAAACGATTTTGCATTCAACAACTTATCTACTAATAATCTTTTCATATAATATTGATGTTAAATTTTTTAATTACCCAAATCGTCGCGTTGACTTATTAAAAAAAAAAGTAATTACTCGTGTTTAGTTCGTCAAAAATCGACGATCGTCAATCGACCTTTAATTTTGCATAATTAATTAAAGATCCGCCTCGTTTATGATCAATGTGTAAGAGATAAGCGATGTATAATTTGCATTAGTCGTTAATTAAATAAACAACTCGTAACTGCGGTAATGGAAATAAAATAATGAAGTCATAAAACCCTAAAAAACTTATCGGTCAATAAATAAAAGAGAGAACCGTGCGCCGGAGTTACAGCCAGTCAATACATTCTAATCAGTGATTTATTAGCCCTAATCCTCAGCAAAGCACAAATAAGCTATCTTGTCGACTTAATGTTGTATCAGCTCAGGCGTGAAACTCCCGCGCACCACTAAGTGGTCCTTCCAGTTTCCACTCGAAATATTTTAATAAGGCCTCACTGCTCACGCACCCAAATAAAAACATATACACGCACTCACTGACACGAACGATCTCTAAAACCTCGCCAGATTCCACCTCACCTTATTTATAATAGTAGCGACACTAAGACTCTACATTTTTGCTCTAAACGGTGTTAATTTATTGACCGTGGGCAGATAATATCACTTTTTTCTCCCATTATTGAAGCGATTACACCAGAAATTATACGTCGAAGTCCGATTCCGACTGTTCGATCGGTCGGCGAGGTGCAACGGAATCTAATCCTTAAACGAATGCGGTAAGAGTTGTTTTTGTGGATACGAATTATAAGCTCAGTCTTACCTTTCTTGATGAAATCGCCTTATGGACTCGCCAATAAAAAGTGTAAAGTTATGAACAAGTTATGCCACTCGCATTAATTTCGATGCTTAACCTGATAAACAAATTATAGTATATTAAGTTAATAGCTTAATTTATAATTGAATGTGTTACGATGTGTTCATAAGAAAGCATTGTTACGATCGGCCTTTAGCATATCAGGACGAAGTTAACGACAAATTGCTCGGGTATATTATACGCATAACCGTTGCGAAAGCGACACCTTAAAGCCAGAGAAACGTTTAAACGCTCGTTCGAACGGGCCAGTTTATGGACAAAATTTTACAAGCGAAGTTTTACTTGAACGTACTAACTGTAATTTCGTTCCGCATAAAAAGTGTAATGTCAGTTGAATTTCAATATCATTTTAAAATTAGCTATGCATATTATAGGGCACGTAACACCGAAGTCTGTTATAACGGGTAGTGATTGCACAAAAGGAACTTTCTCACGGTTAGCGATGGTCTATCTTTATCATGACAGTGGCTTTTAATAAAACTAATTTCTAGTCCTTTGACATGAAATGAATCTAAATTGTACGAAATGGTTACTTAATAGCGCACAATCTGAAAGACTTGAGGCTAAAGCCTTTCAAATTATGAAATAATGATAATAAATTTATTTTTTACGATACTCGACATCACAAAAATGATTTCTATTATAATTGTAATAATAGGATTAATATGATTTCTAGTAACAATCTTCTTTAGCTTTCCCTTTTGGAACATGTATAGACTTTGTTAATCAATTTTATCACGTCTTTCATTCAAATATATTAATTAATGTAATAAAAATAATCTTTAAACTAAGATTTCATTTAAAATTCAATCTTGTCTTAATTCTGATATGTAGCTAAATCTCTACACCATGAAAAAAGTTAATTACATATTTCTAATAAAATAAGTATAATGTATTTAATAAACATGAATGAATAACAAAATTCATCCAGCCTTTTTAATGTTCTTGCTTTGCTACTGCGAGTTCTTGATAGCAGTATTGACGTCAATAAACGGAGAGGCGATACTTCCTATCTCTTTTTAATAATCTGAGAATAGCAGAATTGGTAGTATTATATTTTTTGGCGCTATAATACGGGTAATTCAGTATTTCTATTTCCCAATTAAGTGTAAAAGCGCTTCATTTTTGTGTTTCATATAAAACCTCTTTAAAAGAAAACTGGTCATTTGCTTAACGGTTGGACATTTATGGGAATTTAGAGATATTAATTTCCTTTAGGACTGTGTACCACAGTAGCCGCCAGGATCGAAGCTATGAATTTATATCGCATGACTGCCCGTCGAACTTTTGCGTGGGAGTTAGATATGTAGCTTCTTCTTCTCTTTGCTAGTGTTAGTGATTGCTTTATTTATAGTGATAGAAACAGCCAGCGTTTTTATCGATGCATCTCCAGATAAAAATATGCAAAAATGTCGATATGAATCTATGTTTTTTTTGTCATATTAGACATACAATTATTAATTTACAATTTTGCATGGAATTTACAAATTTGCGCAAACGAACTATTCGATAGAACCCACACCCCAGTCAGCCTAACGAGCAATACGTCTTAACATAAAACCCAAGGAATAGTATTATGCATTATTTCATTTCAATAAAACCATGAATTCTTTGGGCATGCTACACACTTCAAACTGTTTTTGAGTACATATTATAGCATTTTAATAAGAAAAACCCAATTGGTATATTTTTAAAATTTTTAAGGTATTTAGTCTTTATTAATTCTTTTTAACATTTTATTTTTATTGTTTGTTTTGGGCTATGAAAACTGTTTTACCCGAAATCATTACCTGCAATCAAAGTGCATTATTATAGCATATAAGTTTATTAGTCAAGATAATGTTTATGTTAACTTTACGCTGCTCTTAGTATAGTGAAAATATTAAACAGCGTTGCAATTTGAAATTTAGAAACAAGTATATTACTTCGAAAACTATCCTAATAATCTATACACCTACTTACTTACTACGTACTTAATGTACTAAAATATGTTATTGAAGACCTCATATGTTTTTTATATGGTTATCAACAAACATATCTTTGTCATTAATATACTGTTCTTTATATAATTATATGGTTATATATTTACTCAATCGAATTATTTAGTATATTTTATTATAATAAGCATCAACGATTTAAGTCATTGATCTATCGGTACGTCTTATGTCCTTTTTTTTGTAAAAAACGTAATTTTAATACATAACCGAAAGTTAGTACTTACGGTTTATTTACATTTTTAAATGTAATTTTCTTGGCAGGAAATGTTTAAAATGATTTGATTTCAAGTTGATCTTCCTGACGAATGGGTGTGTTATACGTAAAATGCGTTACAATATTGCTAACAATTTACCAAACCGATTTTAATAATGAAAAAAACTTGAGATTTTCTTTGTGAAATTTCCAACTCCAAGTTACAAACTATATTTATATAAATTATTTATGTATTTTTTGGTTGACATTATCGCAATCAATAATAGGGTACTGTAGATAAAACCATTGAGTACATTATCAGTTTATTTACCAACTGTATGGTTTATTAATTTAACAATTAATATACCTTTTTTTGTTCTAGTGCCAGTGTCCCCATCCTCGTCGGGTGGTGGTTCTGGGACTCCGCTGTATCCTGGAGCCGCATCACATCCACTGTCCTCACTGCTGTCGCAGCAGAGGCTGTTGGAGCTCTCCCGGTTCGGCTTGCGACACTACGACATTGCTCACCATGTCCTGTCCCAGCAAGGTGCTGTTACCAAGCTGCTTGGTAAGCTTGTAGTTGTAAGAATGTTCTATTTATGCTTAAAACTATATTTACCTATTGCATATCTAATAACGACAACTTAAAAAAGTCAAAGTCAAAAATCATCATCATCATAGGAAACTAATTTAATATAAATCTACGTTATGGTATAAAAAGTACTCTTTTGGTTAAAGTACAATGTTTTTTGATATATTTTCATGAAAGATCGTACACGTCAGTCGAGTGAGCTGAAACAGAATTAGTAATCGCACGACAACGTTTTAATAAAACATTTTACCTTTGTTTATTGTCATGGATAAATATATTAATTAATTAAGTTAACTTTAGTAACGTTTTAAGGCTGATATGTTTCATTAATCCTATATTTTAATATTAAGGCATATTATTTTCTTTTAATAATATTTAATATTTAGTAGAAGTTCTAAATATTTATAAAGTAGAAGTAATAAAATAAAGAGGAATTTATAAAGTAGAAGAAGTATCTTTTAAAAGTCACGTTAAAAGATAATCATTGGTAAAGTGAACTCCTGTACATCGCTTCTACTGTAATTAGTACGTTTATTATTAATCGAGTTCGAGTCGAACTCTCTTCATCATGGTATTGATTTATACAGATATCTCAAGCGAATTGCCTCGCGGCCGTTATTGCCTGCAACTAAGTTATTTGCTATAATTACTTCACCGCCCGCCTAGAATGATCAATACTAGTATTACGTCGGAACTGAATCGTATCACAGATATTCCTGATAATACGCTGGCAATATGTGGCAATATGCACTTTGTTTTGCATATTTATTAAATATCAAGCTGAACTAAAAAAGTACGTGTTTGTTTATTTTATTTAATATAAACACACATTTTTCGACGCAGCGCTGTGAACCTTTCTCTTCAGATTTGAATAGATAATAACATATATCATATATCTCAGTGATCATTCGTTGACTTGTCGAAATCGATGCAGTTTGGATTTTATTTAACGCTGTCCTAATAACACGGTTGCGGTAAAAATCTCAATTGCTATTAATCAACGATAAGCCATCGGTGGATCTTCGACAGAGCTGCTATTGACGAAAGCTTAGATTCTAATCGGTTCATAAAACTTGCAGCGTGTTAATTATAAGCCACTGGGCTGCGAATCATTGCGTCCGCGACGACGCCGCGAGCGCCTCCACAATACGAGCTACATGTCAAACTATCTCAGCATCGATGATTCTCGGCATTAATAATCATTTATTTAATCCTTTCGTTGTAATTATCGATGCTCTCGAGATGATCGCAATCTCGTTACGGATTTAAGAGAGGTTACCGCGCTGCTTCTTTTTGAAATCGAAATGCAAATATGTAAACTTGAAATTCAGCTGGACTTTAATTAAAAACGTAGCCGTACATATTTCAGCTGCTAGAAAACAAAATGTCATATAATTGTAGTAAAATGTACCGTCAATTATCCCGGAGTAATATCATAGCAAAGTTGTAAGCGGAGCATGAGCTGTCATTTCGTGCGACTATTTGAATTGTAGAATTAGATCGGTGAGCTATACAATTAGGACACATGCTCACTTTGTGTTTGCTCAAGAATCGTGAAAGGACGATTTCAAAAGCAACGGTGCGTGCGTCGACCGCTGTATAATCATGATACGCACTTTGAACGACACTCACACTTATGAAAAATCTAAGTGATTCGTAGCATGTGACACCGAATTGAATAATAGTACAGTTTTGATAACCTTATCTAAGTATTACGTTCTTTACAAGTAATTTTGTCCTCGAGATTTGTTTAGTAGTTTTATAAAAACCATAAATATCGATTCCGCCGGTTGACCCTCAACGGCCACATTTTGAGTGGTAATGTTAATAAAATCTATCTCTGCGGACAAATTACTGAAAAGACTATTGATATTTCGTAATTGAATATTTCGAAATGTATTTATCGAAACTTTATCAATTAAATCATACTGGCTGTAACGAACGAAGGTAACGGGATATAATTTACAAGGTACTAATAATAAAATTACAAGTAAATCTAATACTACAAAATATAACGGCTCGAGTGTATTGTCAATCAATTTCAGCCCGTGGTGATTTCGTAACGTCACGTGTCGGGTTCCCACGGAAGCCCGGCTGCGATCCGCCCAGGGCCGTCATGTAAAACCACTTACGTATTTAACATAGCCACCTAGACTTAGTTCAAACGTTATTATCTAGCCCAAACAACGCCGCTATGTGGAAATGGGCACGTATAAATAACCTTTCAATCAAAACATACATCTCACACCGTTCAATATAACCAGTTGTTCTAGAACGATTCTAGTAATTACTCCCTTGTTTATCCGTAGTGTAGGTCAAATATAAATCTAGAAGGCTAGATGTGCCGTCTTGAATTCCCGTTTTAATTTGATATGAACAAAGAGACCGAAACCACCGAAGTGAGTAATATAGGGTTAAACCGGTAATTTTATTTCGATATTCTAAAACGTAAGTCGTAGTTAATGATACCTACTCGAGAAGATTGTCTGCGGATCGCCGCTGCGAGTAATGAAGCCGTATTTAAGCATTGGTCCTATAATCAAAATTAAATTACCAGGGTTGACATTCTTGCTTTACAAAATATGCTTTTTCTTTTTCCGTTCCAATTCCCGTGACTAATTTGAATATTTAATGATCTTTGCCGTCGATGGAATGTTATTTTAAGTTAACAATGATACAGTAATGATACACTAGAGATACTTTAAAATCTTTTGACGTTTCGTTGGTATTTTAGTCGTAGTTCATATCCTTGTAATAAATACCTAATAGCTAAAAGGTTTATGAAATGCTTGGCATCGTCCACCCTCTCTATTGTTCTAAATATCTTCTTACTTAACAAGTATAGAGGTATGTAAAAATAATGTTAATTTATTGAAAATATTTGAAGAGTAACTGTTACTCTTAATACGTCAATACACTGGTATTCAGCATTGAATGGGTCACTAACCAAACAATAATATTTGGTTAGTAGTTCATACATACCCAAAAAAAGTTGTTTGCTAGTGTGATCAAGTATCAGGCAGATATGTGCATGTTATAAATTTATAATTGATTCTTTTATTATTATTTGGTTTTTATAATATTATGCGAATGGCAAATGGGTCACCTATTGGTAAGTGGTTACCACCGCCCATAGATATTGGCGCGTTAAGAAATATAAACCATTCCTTACATCGCTAATGAGCCACCAACCTAAGCTGAGATGGTATGTCCCTTGTACCTGTAATTAAACTGGCTCACTAACCCTACAAACCGGAACATAGCATTACTAAGTATTTCTGTTTAGCCGCAGAATATCTGAGGGATGGTACTTATCCAGACGAGCTTTCACAAAGCCTTACCACCAAATTCAACTTTACCTTTTATTTTTTAGGAAAAAAAATCAAATATATAATAAATACGAGAAAATTAGTAATATAGATACTAAAAATAATATACACCACTCCTGAGTCAACCAGAGATAAATTGCGATTAATTTAACTCTACTTTATTAACTAGATGATACCTCTTACATAGAATCAATCAAGTTTATTATTATTTATTGCAATGTTTTGATTGAATTCAAACCAATTATAAATTAATGTAATATGCATAGACTTGTAATTAAACAACTCTATTCATAATATGATTATAAATTTTATTTTATTAAAAGTTTTTTTGGGGACATCACTATAGATACATGCAATAAATTTATACATATATATGTAACATAAACAACTTCGACCACATTTTTAGTATGAAATGTTCTTGTAGTACGAATTGCTATGAAAGAGATTATTGAACAACTCAACATAGTATCGTTCTTTATTTGATTATTATTATATGGCACACATAAGACTTTGGTCTGGGTCAGTAGACTGATCTCAGATTGCGGGGTCATAGAAAAGCACCCTTGATATTTCGTGTGATTAATCTGTGTTAATATGATCTACAATCTTGAATCTACATATGTCGAAACAAATCCTGACGTATGTGTGCATCAGCTCTCAATAGAGCAGCGTGGTGTATAAACTCCCAAACCACGCATGTTCCACAAAGTTTATTATCATAATAATTTGTTTCAATAGGTTGAAAAATTGTATTAAATTTCTAAGGGGCACTATGAAATGTCTAACCTTAAGTTCAAACGAATGATATACTGAATATGACTTGACGAATTTAAATTTATATATACTCATACTCTTTATAAGGAGCTGAAAACTACCAACATTGTACCTTAGTAACCTAGGTATTTAAGCATGAATTAATTTCCAATGTAACTTAATAAAAAACGATGATGGAAGTCTAGTTTCGAATTTATTAATAGCTTCTGAAGAAGCGAGTTGTCTAGTAAATTTTTGTACAAAAAGTCGATCAATCACCGAATCAGGCATCGTTAACACACGCGTTGCATTTAGTTCTATAAGCCGAGGTATCGAGACTACTTTGCCGATAAAGATTTTGATCTATTAGGTGAATGACGTGGCGTTTCCCTGACGGTTAGCGCCAACCAATATAAAGAGTCGCTTTTAATACGAATTTAATCAACTGAATTCGAGCCTTTCTGCTTCGCTTAAAACATCTTGTCCTTCTTTGTAGACGCACCGTGTAATGACTTTAAGCGCCCATAAACGACTGTTCTTTGGAAATTTATTAACTGACGTTTTGGGTACGTATTGTGCTGTTTGTACTCTCACACTCTCGCGTCGGATGATTAATTATACATTTTGGTCTTGTAATCGAATAACAAAAACTTGAAGTGTCGATAAGTCATTATTGATTTTTATTGCTTTAAATAAATAGCTTTTTACTTCCTATTAACTTTATAAATGTTTATATCAACTGGGACGAGCTTGTATATAATAATTGAAATATATGATAGGGAATATAAAGATGGTCGAATGAATAGCGGAAAAGCATGGCAAAAATTGTAAACACGCTTTATGCAATAATAACAATATTAGGTACGTACCACAAGCGATCAGCCTGCGCCTAGGCAACGGCAAGTAATTGGCTCCGGTCATGCGATTACGTTCCTAGTGAATTTAATTGCCGCGAAATGATCAGTATGCCGGCCTCCCGCAATTTACCTATCAATCAATAGCAGAGCGGCTAGCGAGCTGGCAGGAGTCGAAGAAATCTTTATACATAGGCTTAAACCGTTCTTACTAAATATATACTGGCGTGAAAGGTGCAGTTCAAAGCCGAGAGTTTGTACATAAACGAATAGCTTTAAAATTATTTCCTTTATTTAAACTATTAGAAATATATTTTTAAATATAAAAATCTATTATACTTTGATTGACTTATTTCGCCAATTTTAAGTATTTGATATCATTTAATTGGAAGGTAACATATTTAATGGAACATATATATTTGTTCTTAAGATATAATAAATAAAATTACATAGCTAATGAGGTATCCCAAACAATTGGATAAGCACATTAACAAAGTAAATTAAAAAACATTTATTTATAGTTTATTTCGAGTGACTATCCGTAAACATAAATGTATTCCTTAGTTTTTGCTCTTCTTAATACGGCAAAAAATGTTCCGTCACTATTTTTAATTGTAGGTATTTTATGCAGTAAACTATAATAATCCATTTTATTAATAACGTAAGTTGTTTAGCTATTATGTGTGTTATTTTGTTACTTTCTCTGTGTTTTTATTTAAATAGCAAATTTGAAAACGAAATTTGACATAAAAATAGAAAGCATAAGAAGGTTATTAATTGTATTTGTATTGGAGCATTGTGTATTTCAATTATTGCCTTTATGTAAGAACTCACTTCGTAACTCGCTTGTTGAATGTCGAAAGCAGACTTCGTTGGTACGCTAATTTAATATATTTTCATCCTTTAAATATTTTAATTATTATTGCTATCATTTTCTGACCTATCGAGATCGTGTTCCACGATGACTTGGTATTTTGATCTACAGAATTGTTCGCCTGTGTGAAGTTGTCCGTTCGTCGGGCTTAGAATAATATTGTAGACAAAATAAGTAAAATATTATTTCTGTACTCATCTATAAATATATAGATTGAAGTATATGTATATTAAAAAAAGCAATGTAAATATACTATTATAATTACCATTATTAGTAGTATTCCTAATGCAAATTAATTAAAGGTGATACTTTTTAATACATGGAGTATTTCAACATACAAGTGGTCGCTCATTGCTCGAAATTCGACCGTCATTCATTGCCAACAAAAATATGGAGGCTGAACTGTATAATACCTTGTCATTATTACAATTGAAAAATAAAAAAAACAAATGTCAAAGAAAGCGTTGGAAGTATGAACTTAATGAATGTTTATAAATATTTTTTTGTGTTTATTTATCATACGCATGGTAGTTGTAAAATGCTTTTTTTTTTAAATTAAATTAATGTATTTCTATAATGTGCAATTATATATAAATATTAGCTTGATGCGTTTATTCTCCATATAAATTTTATCCGTGCCAAATGTCATACTCATCCGTCCGCGTAATTTTCGTAAAAAAAGATACAAACATTTTGCTTCACGTATTAATAAAGAAAGAAAGGGTAATATGTAAGTACAGATTGGTTACAGCCAATGTTATATATATGATAACAATACCATGCGATATACTCGATTAAAGTTAAATGTGTTTGTTTTGGAATAACAATTACTGTAATGATTATAGCTATACAGGATTACTATAATGACTCCGAAAATGGCACGTCTTTCTGGAATCTGGATACGTGTTAAGTTAAGGTATTTTTTTGCTTCATTCACCATTTTAGGTCTTAAGCTTTAGTTTTATCAAGACATAAAGACCCGTATGAATTTATCGTGAATGGCGTTGACAAAAATGAGAATATAAATAATGTAATGAATTATTCAGCGTGATCGGTATGGAGGGCCGTTGTTACAGGGGTAAAAAAGTTTCGCGCGGCCGTCTGCGGGAATGCTGCCTCCAATGCCTTTTTGTGTAATTGTCTCGAAGCACGCACTCATCCATTATCTACTAACTGATTTAGGAATTACAGAGTCCAACAATTTTTTACCTAGTCCTCAGACACCAGCTAATTTATGCCGAAATCAAATTTCACGTTTTGTTGTCTGAAGTTACAATTTTATGTCCAACAATAAAAATGTAATCTGCGTTAATTAGTTTATAAAATTAACATTAAGATCGTGTCAAATTTTTATATTGTTTTGGTAAAGTGATTTTATTAATTAAAATTAATTTAACAAGTCTTTGAGAAATTAAATATTAAAATGTGTTCGAAGTATAGATACTCTTTGGAAGTAAAACAAGGGGCCGCATTCAATTTACGCTCGAGATCTTGTTGTATCAATTTAAAAATTTCTTAAGCCTCTTTAAAATATCCCTTTCTGTAAAAGAAGTGGCATTAAATATTTTAAAGACATTAGTAGTAGTAGAACTCAATATTGTTAAGATAATATGGCGTCCAGAAGACAAAATTGGCATCATTATGGAAATGTTAAAAATCCTAAATATAATATGGCTTGTCTATACGTGTCTACATTTTGAATCTGAGGAATAAAATAAGTAGGTATCTAGATTTATATTCCTTTTCATTATAATGTTAAATGTATGTTACAATTATTGGAGCTAAAAAAAACATCTAAGCAACAGGCTTTGAGTATTTTTTCTGCTTTTAGCAAACTATTTTAAAAATGGAAGGTTTTTTGAAAAAGTTTTTTTAATAAATTGCTTAATAGATATGTTACAAACAATAAGTCCACCATTATTACTGTTTATTATACTTTAGATTTGACTACAAAAAGCACAAAACTCAACAGCTTACACAAAAAAAATCCTAACTATAAGGCAAGTTAAGAATTCTTGTCTCGATGCGTCGACTTCATTTAAACCGATGTCATTGTTTATATAATTAACACTAATTTGCAGTTTTCATTATTATTCCGTACCGCGCCTTTGATTATCAAATTTTTTTAAGGCAAGCACGTCCATCTTCCTTTTGAATGCTGAAGCGGTAACGTGTGATAGAATCGGTGAAAGTATTTTCAATCTTAGTCCATTGCAATAAGTTCTAAAAATAAATGTTGTTTTGTTTAAATTATGACTGGGTACGGTATTGTGACAGTATTCGGCGTTTACTCACGTTTAGCGTTCAATGAAATTGCATCGATTGGTACCGTGCCGCTATTATTGGTATTTTTATTAAAGTTTTAATTTGATTTAACTTTTTTGTCCAAAAATTTTCAGGTGTCACTTTTTAAATCGTACAATATTTGAAGAGTTATTCGCATGTTCGTAACACGTTTTCTCCGTTTCGCCTGTTTGATCTGTGGGCAATTATTTTGATTTGATAATTATTGCTAAAAGGATACGAATGTATCCGTGACAGGAATTGTTAGAGTTTGTTTTTTTTAACAGAAGCCTTATATTCCAGGCACACTTCGACCCCCAGGACTCATTGGCGGGAGCAAACCTAAAGTCGCAACGCCAGCGGTGGTTTCGAAGATCGAGCAGTATAAACGCGAAAATCCGACCATATTTGCGTGGGAGATTCGCGAACGACTCATTTCTGAAGGTACGTTAACGATGACCCGAGCTAGATATTAGTTGTAAAGGATTTTCTACAAGTCAGGAGCTAAAATGTTCTCTTACGTATAACACGGACGCCCTGAGCGATCACGATTCGCCGCTCGCGTATTAGGTATATACATATTACAAAACTAAACTATATATACATATATCTGTTATTTTGATATTATGTGACAAGGACAACCAACCGTACAATGTTTGTAGGAAAATAAGTTCCAATCCTTGTTTTCTAGTTCAGGGCAAGGATGTTTTTTTAAAAAATCAAAATTGCATTGTGGATTTTTACTTCGCAATAAATCTAAAAATTAGTAACATGTTCAATTGTTACATGAAAACTTAAAACCCAGGCATAAAATAATATTAAATGGACGTGATTTTCATAAAAATAATATAAGAAATTTCCGAAGAACATAATAAAATAATATTAAATGGACGTGATTTTCATAAAAATAATATAAGAAATTTCCGAAGAACATAAATGATTATATTATTGTTATAGTTTATGTAACTGAAGCATGGAAGAAACGATAATTGTGAATACTCAATGTCACATTATTACCTTTAATAGAGTTGAGGTCACTAATACTACACAAATGTCAAGGCATATTATTAAAGCAGCTAAATTGTCCTGTCTCAGTCGACGTACACTATTATTAAGAAAATAGGCTTTAACATTTATATGTCATAAGAATGCTTAAGATAATAAATTTAATTATTTATGTTATTTTGTGTAGTTATTATTATATTTCTTTGTACTAGTATATACATATATATCTATGTCATATATTATGAAAATTAGTGCTAGTTTTTGTTTGTATGCTGAATAGCTTAATTTAAATTTAAATAATAAATGCATCATTACCCTTTATTATTAATATTTAAAGTAAAACTTTCACCTCTTTAGAAAACACTTAAATTTAAGAAGAACCGGCAGACTTACAATTAGCAATACAAGAAATAGCCACCGTGGAACCTTTGCGGTATTTTACCGTGAAGGTTTAACGATGATGATTTCTGAAAAAAATGCATTTATTCTGTTCAAGTAAGACAATGGCGTAAATCATTTTTAGTTACGCATACGTAGATAAATTATTTATTTATGAATAACTATGAACAACCGAGAATATTAAACAAAAGTTATATAAAGAGAATCGATCTAAACTAAACTTTGTTTTAAAACATAAATACAAGTATCAGAATAGAAATAACCATCGTTTAATTTACATTATTTGACAGTTGACAGTTATTTCTAAATAATCTTGTGATTTTTTCTCATTGATTAGTGTTTTAACGCATAATAATATTCATATTTTGGGAAGATTATCACAGCTGTTAATGGTTTATGGTAATCTATGTAACTGTATAAAATATGTATAAAACAGATGTCAAATGATATGACAGATCAACATTCCATTTAAACTGAGGAATGCTTAAAAAGTGAATCAGTCGAGATTTTTGTGAATTAGGTACTCTATTATTGAATAGGTAACTATATATAGTAAATGTAAATAAGTTGTCATTAATACTTTCAAATTTAAATAGAGACATCTAAACTAAGTAAATAAAATGATTTATATAACGCAAAATACTTTTATAAACGATATATAATGAAATTAAATTGGATTTTGAAATAAATAACATTGCCATAGATGAGAAGAATAGTATTAAATTCGTTATAAATTTCATTGGTACTTGAAATATAAAATAAAGTTTGATGACCCCTTAAAATATTTTCCCTCGGTTTTATTTTATAGTGTATATGTGTAGGCCGCTCAAATTACAAAGCGCGTGCGTGCGTGTTTACAGTAATTTTATAATATAAACATCATTTTTTTCTGAATCCAATAAAACAAAAAAATCTTCTTCTTTATTATAGTTTTATGAATAATTTATTTACTTAATTATAAAACGACATTAATATGCTTAATTTGAGATAACTTAAGTTTGACTTTATTTTGCGTAATATGTGTGAAAAATCTTTAAATGAATCATTTTTATATAATGTTTTATACATAATATAATGTCTGTATGAACAATATTTCTAGGAGTTAAACAAACGTAAGTAGAGAGATTAATTTATCCCATTACAAGTTAATGAGTTTAAGTTAACAAGGTCGCAGCTAACAGACGTACGTATTTAGGCAGCAACTAAATACCTTTATATCCAATTAGAGGATTTGACTACTTGCGTATTGAACTTTAGGTATTTTCGTGTCAATACGTTTTGGGAGGTCAGGTGGTAAAGCCAATGAAGTGCAACCCCGAATATGGTCTATTAGTTTTGGTGATGGCTGCCGGCTTACCGACAGCGGATATCATGTAATTCGAGACGGATATTTTAAGTAACTAGTAGGAAAAAAACACCTGGTCTAGCATATAGTGTACTTACAATATAATCACACGTGGAAACTTTATTTACAACATATAGTACTTCTATTGTTCATCTTCTTTGTATTAATAGGAAGAAAAAAAAAACAGATCAGTGCCGTTTTTCTTTGTTTGTCTAGAGATTTTTTATATTTGTTCTAGTGTTACCAATTAAAAAAAATGAATATAAGAGAAGAAAAATAGAATGTTCATATACATATATTTTCAAACATTCGAACAGTATGACAAAAAGATCCGAGGACATTGAATTGTGACCACTGTCCGAGCACTAGTACAATTAAAAATGAAATAAATCTTTAAAGTATCAGGACCATAATATGAGGCGATGCAGTATCTTGTTTTTTATAGATATCATCATCGTTTTTTGTACGAGAATTGCTCATCTAATTAGCAAATAAAATAAACCGCTAATTAATTTCGAAATCGTTAACACGAATTCGTTTATTTAAACTCATTTAAAATAAGAACAACAAACTCGATGTATTTATTTGGACATATGATTCTTAATACAATGGCTTTTACATTAAATATGCGAATTACGAAATTATCAGCGGCATACATATCAGAAAGAACATGATGGGCGTTTTTAAGTTTGAGGCCAACGAGCCAATTGCGATAATTGCACGAGCGACACCTCTCGTGTCCATGTAATGGAAATGCATCAACAAAAATCGACTCTATTGCTGAAGAGTCGTATACCGTAAATTAGTTTATAAATGTAGGAACGTAAGGCATGAAGTTCTTTATTTTCAGCAAAACTTCGATAGTTCTTCTTTAGTAGATTGCTCTTGCAATTGCAGTTTCTCTAGTAAAGAGTTGTAGGCAGTGCATCCGATCGTCTCTTAAACGGGTTTTGCTTATGAGACCATTTCTGGTTTATAAGATGTCACTGCAGACCGGATTAGAAGACGATATCATTCTTGATGGGAAGCGTGCAAAACGAGCTGGTAAATTATATTATATCGGTATTAATTTGAAAGAAAATTGTCAAGCGACTGTAGTGGCATCGTGGCTGCGGTTATGGAACGCAGCGTGAGTTGTTCAAATGTAAACATTTATTAAAGTAGATTCTCGTATTAAGCTACATTCATATAACGAATAAACATATTCTTGGTATTTCAATTAGTAGAAAAATATATCAATCAATTTACATTAAATTAAATTGTAAACGGTTTGCATATTACAATCGTAGATATTCTCTATAATTCTTGTTAAAGAATAAGAAATCTGTTTTTGATATAAAATCATTAGAATAACTGAAAGTAAAGGACTGCAAAATAAGTACAAAAAAGCATATTTCAACGTAAACTGGAGCAACTATTACGCTAATAGCCTAGAGCCTGCTGCTTGAGATCTTAAAATATGTTCTTTCTTTTAAATAAATTGAAGTAAGCATAAGTACAGACAATTATTTGGGGCTCATTATTGAGAATTGGTTCTTATGATTAGTGGACGAAGGGTCACTGTGCAATGATTGGCATTGTAATATTTTTTTCCCTTATCTCCGTTTCTGGCTGACATTATCGTCATTTGTTGAAATGTGTTTAAAATAATTGCTCGATCGCGGTGCGCTCATGACTATGCTGTATGTGGAAATTGCACGCGATGCCATGTCGGTTGTTATGTGTAAATGCTCACATATTTGTTGTTAAATGCAGTAGTACTTTAGCCTTAAAAAATAAATTGTACAGTTAGGTTTCACGGCTGCATTCACAAAACAACATTGTGATGGCATTGTTCGTTTCGTTTCGTTTCGTCCAGTACACGGATTGCTGCAGTCGAGCTGTAGTTATGATTGATTCTATTAGATCGAGCGATGGTTTCGGTGTATCAAAGCGTGTTGACCGGACTGGACCACCTGCTGACGAAGAAGCCGCTATCGGTTCGAATATCGAGTGAAGTATAAATTTATTAGAAGTGTTTTTGAATTATTTTATTTTAAAACATATGTGCACACTATTTATTATTTATACATAATAGAAGGTTAATTCGCAAATTATGTATCTTTACATAAATTTATTTCTTGAAATATTACTTAAATTATTATTTAAGATACTTTTTATATTAGCTTCATTCACAAGAAGCTAATATTATCTTACGTCGCTATATTTTTGTTAGAGAAGATTTTTCTAATATTTATTACAATTATATAACACCTATTGCCGTGGAACGAGTGGGGTACTCTCGTTCTTTATAAGCTCTATGGTACATTCAAGAAACATAACTAATAGAATTTTAATCAAATTTGTAACAAAATGATCGCGGACAATGCTGCGAGTTTTTATGAAGCAACACGTGCCCAGCTCGGCGTGCTTATGAAACTGGCTAAATTGATTAAATTTCATAACTGAATAGCGGCATACTTTCAATGCACTTCATTTTTATGGTTCCGCGGTCGATAAAATCTCATTTCTTTAATAAGTACTAACAACAAACATTTTCATAACCTATAAATAAAAAAAAAACAAAAATTAGGCGAATAATTATGAATTTATTAATATTCCATAAAATAATTAGTAACGCTGAGTGCTATTGATCTTGCTAAAACGTATAATATTTATGCCAACTTTTAACACGCTTGTGTTAAAAAAATGAACCCATTATAAAATATATTCTCCGGTTAACGACGAAAACAATAAACCTCAACCTTTTATCATTCAAATAATAGGATCTGTCATAAACACCGCTTTCACCTCGTGATGTGTTAACGTTAATTATCGATAGTCTTCGGAAGCGGTTATCAAAACAGAGCGATTCATCGAGACCGTCTAAATTTTAATAAGGTGCCCACTACCGCCTTTGTTGGTGATGACTGTGCAGTTCCGTACAATAGCTTACGCAACTTATCGACTAAATCGATATCGGTTTACGAGGCGTTACGGCCGGCTCTAGCTACTGACCAAATTTTGATTAATTGCATTCTTAAGCTACAAAATGTAGGGGCTGTTCCTGCTTTAATTATTTAGTGGCGCCGATTAATTAGCGAAGCCAATGACGAGATGTTTTACGAGAGGCTGTTAAAATACATTGAATTGATTGCTTTTATTTTAATGTGCGTGTTTTTTTTAATTAATCCAGTAATTAATAAATTAAACATTGATCTATTAGTCTTATTAAATTAAAAAAAGAAACACGTCTCTTGATATAATGCACATTAATGTTTTTACTTGCAAGCTTTAATTATAATTAATGTATTAACTTGATTCTTAAAAGGTTTTTGTAGTCTATTAATTTTTTAGTTTATTTAGGACGGTCTACAAAAAAACGTACAAAGTTACTCTTGGCGGGCAGAATACTCCCTCGTTGTCCGGTAAGAATAGATTTTTTTTTTTATTTGACCAGTTTTTTGACATTTACTAACAAGGTCTCGCCTCGTGGTCCGATGAAAATAAATCAAATCGATATCCACATAGGTCCCAATAAACCGATACATTTATTGATTTGTTACAGCATTAAATTGGTTCCCAGCAGAGCCTCAAAATACATTGTTGTCTATGGTAGTAAAGGTTACGGTGACTATATTAAAAATAAGTTTATTCGATCCTCTTTTTATATTGGAAGTAGATGTTATTAAAATACTTACCAAGATTTGGCTTCCAAGATTAATGCGTAAGGAGCTACTAACCATGGCGATGGGACCATTAATAATATTGGCACATTTGTTAATTCAACTATTCATTGCTAATTGAAATGGGTTGAAGAGCGGGTGCGTAGCGTAGGCGTTTAGCGCAACGCAACGGTCGGCAGCGGCCCCCCGCCGGCGCGGACACCTTTTTACTTGGTCCACGCCGCGGGTGCCGCTTGATTGCCTCCGATCTCATCGTTTTATGTTCCCCATAAAGCCAACAATAATTCATTTAGACGACGTGACGCCACTCACTCGTTAACTGGCTCCACTTGTTCGAAGCGGACGTGATTTCAGATCGTTTGCGACCACGTATCGCGTACAATTCCGATACGTAACAAAACGAAAGTTTACAATTAGTGTCGTTTACCCCCGATCGAGAAAGGGACTGTCCGTGACTTCCCTCAAACGAGCTCGTAATGACTTACCTTTAATTCTTTAATTATAAAACATTTTAAAATGTTGCTATCTATAGCCATGTTAATCTTGATGTGCAATTTAATGCTCTTTGGAAGACATCAAATAATACGACGGTCCTTTTATACGTATATAATGAACGAGAAATAAAAGTTACTAATTATTTTCATTTCGTCGAATCTAAAACGTAATATGACTGTTAGCTTGCATACTAATCAGTTATGAGGTAACGCTCGAGTTCGACTTCCATTTCTTCGGTAATAGGACTAATCAAATTTATCGAAAAGCCGGTTCAGGTAAAACAAATAAATTCATTCCGAACCATTAGGCACGAGATCCGATTGTTAATGTCTCAATTTAGAAGCGGACGTAAATCTTCAAAGGCGTGACAATTACTGTTACTTCCCGGCAATACAAACAAAAAGGTTTTCCGTCAATTATCGATAAATTAACCCGATTAAACACTCCATAGCAGACGGCGCCGGATTGTCTTATCTTTGGACATGCCACGCTTTTAGGCAGGGACCAACCTAACAACACTCCGAAGTAAAACATTAAGATTTTGGAGCCAATTTGCTTTTTATTAGGTTTTCATGGATGTCTTTTGGTACATGTGTAACGACAATATAATTATAAACAACCTTAATTTTTGTTGCCAATGATAGTCGTTATAACAAAATACCTAAGTGAAGCATATCCAGCTTCTTTTATTTAAAGTATCTAAACTTTTAAATAGAAGTGGACCCCATTGTGACTAATCATGATTAAACGACTTTAGACAAATTGCATGACCGTGACTAGGCATTTAGGGCCGGCGTCCGATCCCAAATCATTAAAAGAACAATTATAGATATCGCATTCCCACCTGCAACCTGTTGACGGATAATGATCTCTTTCAAAACAAATAGTTAACCAGTGGTCTTTGCCATTACATCAACGATTTAAATATTCCTAAAAAACACAACATCATATTACACGATATTATAATGTCATAATAATATCTGAGAGAAAAATGGCCGTCGCTTATACTGAAGCGTACTCAATTTTAACATAAATATATATATAATCAATAAAAAAATAATCAACTATACTCTCTAAAAATCCATTGAAAACACTTAAAGATAACTTTGAAAAAGTGTTTTTTAGCCTTAGCTAAAATAGATTTTTCGCAAAAAATTACCTTACATAAATTGAAAATAACGCTCTGAATTAAAAAGTGGGTACGGTACATTGTAGTTAGCTTTAGAAAAACAAAAAGCAATTTAACCGTTCTCCTAAAGATCATGTACATTTTTTTAACACCGATATTGAACAAGGAACTAGATAAGCAGTGATTCTTTGGTCTCACAAAACGTTACAACATTTTCAACGGTTTACTTTCTTTTTGTAAAACGATGTTGCCAGTTTAATTGAAGATCTCGACGGTAAGTGATTACTTCTCATCGGTGTGAGTGTTTCTCAGCCATATTGGGGTATTGGCTATGCGTCTGATTCAGAAAGCCTTCTAAGGAGGCATCTTAACGCGCCGATTACGAGTCAAACAAATTGTGTTGAGGGCAGCTTTTTGTACTTTCGACGTGCTAACAATAAGCGAAGGCGCGCAACTGATCATTACTATTATACTATATAAGGCTTTGTGTTTTGAGTAAATTATAACAGGTCGGGTTTGTATTGTATTTGATGCGCCAGTATCGCTCCGACGTGCGCGGAAGTCTCAATGGGCCTTCATTACCAACCGTGACTACTATCAATTTATCTTTATCAAGTAAATATCATTAAATGATTCGCTTTGTTATTGCAAAAATTAATGTTTGTGAATGTAATTGTTATGTTATTAATAAATATTTTATTACGAAAACTGTAAACAATTACAATAACATGATATTTGCTACTAGGCTAATTATCAATACAGATATTATAAATGCGAAACTAACTTTGTTTGCCCTTCTGTCTGTCCATTAAGTCTTGTCGGCTAAACTACTAACCCTAATTTGTTGATATTCAGTAAAAAGCAAATTCGAAGCCCAAAGAAGGAAATAAGTTACTTTTATATAGCTAAAATCTACGACTTTACATGCGGTTCAAGCCGCAAAAACTAATAATTAATATAAATTTGGTTCCGCTGAATCTGTATATTGGAAGCCAAAATTATTTTATTTATATTCTAGCCGGACGTCACAATCTTATAACAGTTTTCTCTCGGTAGTAATTAAGGAATATAAAATTTTCTGAGGACACAGGGAAGTTTATGTGCATACGTGTAATTGTTAGCGAGGCGTCTAGGAAAACGTTATTGACAGTATAGTTAAAGCGTCCATTAAGCAATTACGGAGAATTACTGTTCCTAGATATAATTGGCGTAAGTAGATATGACAACTTCGTGTAATTATTGGCGAGCGAAATTGGTCTATTTCCTTTCATATCAATCGGCTGTGAATGTACAGAATTAAAGTAAAAATAAACAGTTCCTTATTGTAAATATAGTGTGTACTTACACGATATATTAAGAAAAATATCTATCTTTATCGAAATATTAATAATGTTTTATTCAGTTTTATTACTGATTGACATACTTTATTCAAATCTTATATAAAATAAGATTATATTATAGAAATATCAGTTTTGTTAATTATTCCTAAAACGTTGGCATTTTGGAAACAGTGTTTTAGTGCTCAGGATAGAATTACAGATATGTTTCTTTCATTTCAATTGATAATAGTTAAATATTAATCAAATGTCAAACTAAAAAAGTCCGCGATGTGTACACAATGTTACCTAGAAATAGTGTTTTATGATAATAATATAGGAACGACGCTTCCGTCCACGTTTTGTGCTCTTAGCTTTATGTGAACCCATAGATAAATTGCGTAATGCTGTAAAGCAATTACATATACGTATATATACGAGTTTTAAATCGCACTAGCATGACCAAGCAGAGCAACTGCTCAGTAGCTCAACAACGAAATCTACGACAATTACAACCAGACAGGGTATGATTAAATTATGCCACTTACCCAGAGTGTTTCCTGAAAATTACATGGGATGGCTCTGCCAAGGCTGCCTCGGCACGCGATCCTCAGCACGCATTAAAACATATAATGGCCGCCGATTTAAAACGCGACCAATGACGCATCGGTTTTAACGCGCTGCTGGTCACTCATTTTCTGTGCATATTGTAATTATTCGAACTTCGCTTAAGAAATAGTGAAGAAAACTATAATTATCTATCAGTTTGTGCGCGCAACTACAGCTTACGTGTTAATGACAACATGGAAAGGGAAGTGAGGACCAGACCTGCGTTATGAAGTCACTGCACTTACTTCGAAACCTTATTATTAAACTGTGTATTGCAATTCCACAAATAATACTTCAGACAGAGGTCATACAATTGTTATGAACAGACTATAAATTCTGAAATGACATATTTCCAACAAAGCAACTGTTTTGTATTCATTCTATTTATGTGTTTAATCGAAAGGTTGAATTTAAACTAGCTTATCTGATAAAATGATTTTGTTACCAGGGGTATGCACGAATGCGACCGCGCCAAGCGTATCGTCAATCAACAGGATACTTAGAAATAGAGCGGCGGAGCGAGCTGCGGCAGAATTTGCCCGAGCCGCGGGCTATGGGCTTTACGCTGCGCCACCCCCATATGGTGGGTTTCCATGGGCTGGAGGTGGCGTATGGCCGCCTGGAAGCTTGCAACTGCCTCCAGGCGTCCCTGCTCAGGCGGTAGGCGTGCCACATCCAGATGCCATGAAGCAAGGATTCCTGGGATCTTCAGGACGTGGACTAATTGGTCAGTAAAGAGTAAATAAAAATTATATATTACTACTTTGTAAGCAATAATGCTTACAAAGTAGCATATAAAGGGAATTATCTTAGATTATTGTATAAGACACAAAAATCATAAAATATTAAATAAAGAATAGCAATAAAACGTATATTTTTATACGGAAAAAATAGAAGAAATCACAAAATAAGTACATTAACATTCTGTTACGTTTTAACAGATGTCGACGGTGATGATTCTGGATCTTTGGATGGTGAGCAGCCCAAGTTTAGAAGAAATCGCACCACGTTCAGTCCAGACCAGCTAGAAGAATTAGAAAAAGAATTTGAAAAATCTCACTATCCTTGTGTATCAACACGAGAACGATTAGCTTCTAAGACGTCTCTGTCAGAAGCTAGAGTTCAGGTGAATATTGACATTATTGTTTATAATCATAACTTTTCAAAGAGCAATATAAAGCACATATTTTTATCTTATTCACATAATCCAATTAATTTAACACCTCATACGCAGGCGTCAACATTGTAATATCTTTAGTCAAATCAGAGCTTTTATTTCATGCTCATTTGCATAAATGAATATTTGTTAACACGATGAGAGCGGAATACTAATCAGGTTTATTTACCGTTACTGACAGGTTTGGTTTTCCAACAGACGAGCCAAGTGGAGGCGCCACCAGCGCATGAATCTCCTCAAGCGCGGTGGTGGCTCCCCCTCGCACCGCCTACCCCATTCCCCTTCCCGCTCCCGGTCCCGTTCTTTGTCCCCCGCGCGCGTACCCTACCACGCTCCTCAGATGGGCGGTGAAAATAGCGCTTTTAAGGCTCTCGCGCATCAGGACACTAGTGCTCTCAAGGCCCTTTCGCAACAAGCCCAATTCGAAACGAATGCCCTTAAAGCGCTTTCCCAGCAGACGCAATTCGACGGCAGTGCGTTCAAGCCCCATCCCACCTTAGAGAGCAGTGCATTCAAAGCGCTTGTACCAAACTCCGCGGCAGCAGCGTTATTAGCGGCACAATCGATACAATTAGCGCGCGGATACGAATCTCATTCTGATTCGGATGAGGAAATAAATGTTCACGATGAGAGCGAAGATGAGGTCGAAAAACAGATCAATAAGACTAGATCAAGATCCCCGAGCCCCAGCCGGCAAAGAATGGCGTGTAACGATTTGCCTTTACAATTAACGAAACATGATCGCTGATTAGTTAAGTTAATTTATTTCTATTGTAGTAAAAAATTATAATGTTTCCTATTATATCCTATTATATGTGATGTGATGTTCCGAATAAATAAATTATGTAAATTATAATCCTAGAGTGCTATTTCACCAGACCGCTTGTAAATTCTGTAAATAAATATGCATTAAGTTTGTCAGTAAATGTGACAAATGGCTATAAAGTTAAGTATGCACAAATAAACTGCTTTATTTATAAGTAACGAAAATCTCTAAGCTCTTTAAATGTGAAAAATATAGAAAGCGTTGTTTACTCATTCAAACTAGAACATGGCGAAATTTACTGTTTTTATTGGCTGTTCACGGTCCCCTGTGAGTTTGTCGAGATAACAGAGACGTCACGCATCTAATTCCTGTATTAATACCTATGTATCGCCGGTGCTATAACTTTGGAATGTAACAGTTAAGAAAAGAAAATACCAAAGTGTCATAACAATGTAGAAACCTCGGTCTCACCTTATTTATAGTTCCTATTATGGATTGATGATAAATACATATTGAAACTAAGCATAACATCAAATAATCCATTAAGTCGCATAGTTAGAGTTTTTTTTTTATTGAAATTTATTTTCATCAAATGCTTAACAAAATTAAATTTTTAATTTTCTCATTGTATAATAAAATGGCACCATTGTATTATATTATTGTTTAGATCTATTATGTATATACATATGTAGTGTTAAGTTTTCTTAGTACTGTGGACTATTTATTAATAGACGGATATATAACTGTGAAACGAAGTAGGCAATTTACATACGTACCTATAAAATAATAAAATAAATTTTATTTAAATTAATGTGTGGTTTTATTTATTGAACGTTTATTTGATGGTCCAAATATTTATAAATATCAGACGAAATCTAAATAACTTGTACAAATTACTATACGACTATAGTAAAAATGATTTATTTTATAAATTATGTAATTTTAACGGTTGTAATACGATGTATTACAAATGAATAAATATTGTTTTATTTTTTACGACACCTAATCATATTTAAAAGGCTCTTATAATTTTAATTAATTAATTGATTAAAGTCCTTTTAAACCAAATTTTTGCCTCAGTGGCTTGACTCAACTACCAATTGTATAGAGGATATTTATTTACAAGTATTTACTCAAACACAAGCATACAGTCTTATGTTTGTTCCGAGATACAGGAGTGTAACACTACCGATTTTGCAATAATTCCGATCTGAGATTGAGAAATCCTAATACCACAGATAATAAAGAGTATCTTATATTGTCAAAGCACTAACAATTTTTGAGCGTAGATTACATTGGCTCACTAATCCTTTAAATTGAAGCAAAGCTATTACCTTTTGTTAATTAGCAGTACAATGATTAGAACCGATTAAAACTTTAAGCCTGTGTTGAGGAAATGAAAAAAGGTGTAAAACAGAACGCATCAGAAAATAGACTTATATAAGAATCTGTAATTTTTATGTATGAGTAAGCACTTCAAATTAAATGTTTTATAATAATTGCTTGTAACAATATAGTATTTAAATACTAAAGCGATAACCAATAAAATAGTATTTTTGAATTGTTAAGCTTACTACCTGTAAGGGAAGTGGACTACCATGAAGAACCCGTATGAAACTCACTAGTTATTCTTAACGATATCGCTTAAAATATATGTGAGAATCGTGTGAATAATGCTTGCTTTAAATTAAGAATTTCTACGAGGATATCAGTATCAGAAAAAAGCCGTATGTAAAAAATAAACAAGATAATTGTATCCTGCAATTCACACACATCCTGACAATAGCCTCATAACTCTTAACTATAACAATCAGATCATGCGAGACAATTATGCTTTTTCGTTTGGTTATTAAAAGTCCCGAATCAACCTTCCCGGATATCGACAATCATTGCAGTATATAATAAAAACGGAGATACTTGAACGAGTTTTCTTAGTAATCGCAATGTACTTACACTTAATGGGAATATTTACTTCAAAGTAAAGTAAAAGTAACAATAAATCGGAATTTTACTTCAAATTTAGTAATAGTGGAATTCTATCTTCAAATTTAGTAATAGTTGAACTCTAAGAGTTTGAATCGTTATTCCATAACCTCTACAGATAATGAGAAGGAACGTTTTAATTAAAACCAGAAAGAACACTCGTATTTTACAGTTAATTTAGAAATTCAAATTCTGGCAACATCATGGTTTTATTGCCGTATAATCTGTAGATTATGAAGCCGGTTAAAGAATTGTGAAATATATTAAAAATATCATCCAAGTCTTTATTTGTAGTTAAAGTTGTGGGCGCTACTATCTATTAAGATATTGTTTAACTAATTATACATGTACAATATTTAATATTATAAATTCAATTTAATTCACTTATCAATGATATAGACAGTGAAATTATAAGTGTAGATAATGAATATTCAAATCAATTGATTGATGCAAACCTCGAACATAAGTCGTATTCTATCAATATTGATTTCATTTATAATAAAACACATTATAAAATAAATATAGATTAAAATTAAAATGATGTGCAATGGATTAACACAAACATGCTATCAGTACTTGCCTTTTGAATTTTAATTCCAGTAATAGCAGGAATTAAATGCTGTAACATATTTTTATGGTCATTTATAATAATACCTATATTACTTTATTCACTAAATACCAATCATTAAGATAATAATAACCCTACCAAGTACAAAAATTTTGGCGAAATGTAACCCGAAAGCCGCGATAGGCCATCGTATTCAGTGGAATACGATGACAATGTATTTCCTTAATTTAAGACTACGAACTCAAATTAGGGCAAAAATTATTATTAATTTGGCATTAAAATAAAAACTCCAGAAACTTCATGGGCTTGAATAAATTCTGGACCTTGCATATCCGCAAACCAAAATGGAGTCGTGTGTTGTAATGAGCTTTAATCCTAATCTTTAAGAATAGTTCACTTGTTTTGTATTTGTTTCAAAAAGTGCCGCAACTACGATTAATAATAATTCTATGGTATAATTATGTAATTGATAAATCCTTTTAGTCCTAAAACAGTTACTCATTGTATAGTTTTTTAAATTATCCTAAAATAAATTTCAGTAATGTAACAGAAAATATTAACTAACTCACGATCACTTTCTTTTGTCGACTTTTAGTGTCATCCTTCTATAAATATATATAATATATGTTCGTGAAACAATATCAAGTGACCGTCATTTGTATAAACGCCGTATAAATCTACAGTGTCACTCAGCAGTCGCCCAAATGCCACATAAAAGTCGAGCGCGACACGTAGAGGGCACTCAGTTTATTCAGAATAGTGCAGCCCCGAGATAAACTTGTAACGTCGTGATAGCCGCGGAGTGTGGATGCATGTACGCGACTCGATCCAATAACAATAAATTTTATGCGTCGTTTGAAGCGCCGAGCGGACAGCGCCGCGAACGCTTTCTGACCGTTCCTACGAGAATGGTTCTTACATGAAATCCACTAAAGGTTTGTATGCAGACGCAATAAGTAAGTACAAATGCGGTAAAGTTGCCAGCGTACGAAGCGCGACTGTATATTAATGTTTCAATAGTGTCATTTGCGATTATTAAATTTACAACTGTTTCTGTATTTATATAATTAAAGTGAAGATAAAGGTTGTCGATTTATTATATAAAATCTAGTTTCGCAAAGATAATTATGCGATTTTTATTAAGTGACTTATAACGAGTACCAGTAAGGTAAACAAATCTTATAGAGCTCTGTTAATATATGGCTACAGAAAAAATGCTCTTAGCGTGTTAGTTCTAAACGAACGTAACATCGTCGGTAAATAAAATTCACATATTATTGATGTTTAAAAGTTATAAATGCAAATATGTTTAATAATCATAACGCTTAAAAACTTGTTTATTACAACGATGTCCACCAAATAAGACTAATATTATTATGTTTACACCTAACACCTACAAGTTAGGGCCAAACCACAAGCAAACGATACGACGTCGAGCCTTGCGACGCTCCACGATGCGATATTTTCTACGATACACTTCGTAGATTCCCACAACAGATGTCGTATCGCAATCTGAAGTCGAATACTGTACGCAATACCTACATGACATTAGTTTTTACGCTTCACGAATTTGTTAAGATGGATGCTTATCAAAATTCTAAAATTAGATTATCATTTAATTTAAACGACACTGAGGTAATTTGTAAGCGATGATACTCATAGATATTAACTATGTGCTGTATCATTATATATTTTAATATTATTCCGTTTAATGATAAAGATTGTACAAATTACAAGTTATGTCCGCTCTGTACAAAGTCAACACCGCCCGGGTGGAGCCAACTTTAAACAATCTGAGCAAACTTTACATGATCTTAAATTAATTAAACTCGATAAATTCACATACACATTCCAATTGTTTATTATAATTTTTTTGTTAAAATTGCGAAAATTTTAAATCTATTTTCGTTATAACTGTTGTACTAAAAATATAAAAAATATCATTTTCGTCTCGTGTATAACCTGTAAATGTATCTAACATTTGATTCAATTGAGTTTTGATCAACTTCAAAGTGAAGTTTTAATTTAAGCAGCTATATAAACTCTGCACACACAAAAAAAAAATACCAATTAAATATAATTTGTATGTACAAGTGTGATACTGTGAAATATATATTTTGTCTTCTATTTAGCAACTCTCCAAAACCCAAACTTTAAAACAAAAGCGATAAATCGCCGATGCTAAATGTATTAGTAATCCAATTATTTTCATACACTTCTATACTTTCCCATTAAGTGTTTAATCTTACGTTAAAAGTCAGCAAATATTTTATTTTATTTATTTATGATAAAATAATAAAATGTTCGAGCAGACCCATGAGCTATCATTAATAAAGGTTAAGTTTCATAAAGCATTAAATATGAGGTCATAACTTATATTTAAATTTTAAATATCAAAGTATGTATTACACACACAGTTACACGTATTTGCAAGTAAAACATATTTAGGTACATCGCCGTGTGATCATTTCGAATTTATAGTTATACCGTAAAAGAAAAAAAAAACAGATAATATCGTAGGTAGTTCCATAAAACCATGAGCAGATCCAAAATGTAAGCACATTAAGTTATCGTTCAAATTATCTCGATGTGTGTTACAATATTTATTTGTTTCTCACTCGGACGGGGTTTCGGTGATTGTGGGCAGAGTGTTCTCTCCCAATTAGGTGGTTATTGACGTTTTACTGTTATCAGCTAAATCTTCGAAAGATGCGCCATATTCTTAGTCTCGACCCAAAAATATATTATTTAAAAAAATAAATACAGCATCTATGAATTTATGTGTTCTGTATTATCTGTGCGGTTATTGAATTATTGATTGTTTTTGTATATAACAACTTGCAGAAATAGTATGAAAAAAGTAAATTAAATGATTTTTATTGTATTAAAAATATCATTAAGTAATAAATAACAATAACGTGTTTTGGTATTTATAGAACAAAAAATGTAATATAATGTTTTTTTTGTCTATTAAAATAAATCAAGGAGGTTGTCATTACTACACATATGACAACATTTAAACTAAGTCTAAAGTCGATATTTATCCCTAAAAGGGAAGCTGTTAATAGAGTCATTCAACGTTACCGGCCGAATTATCTACAAAGAGAGAAGTCGGTCCGTATCGGTCGGAAATATAAATTTATTTGGTGGTTGTCGCTGCGACACGGGCGCCCGCGCCTCTATCTCACCGCGTAATCTTGAACATTGGCGTTAAAGAATTTAAATTATACGTCGATACAAATGAACAGGCGACCCCGACATATTTATTGCTTTAATCCAAATTATATCGACTAGTTTTTTCGGTTTTCGAGAAATTGTCGCCTGATTTGTTCTATTATATTGATATTGATATGTGACTGTTAGCACACTATCGTTCGTTATAAACGACTCAATTTAGTGATGATATAAAAGTTTTTGAACATTTTTACGCCTTTCGAACATGTAAAAACTTTAAAATGTAAATATTTTAAATTTGTAATTATAATTAAGACAATATAGAATGACTTTATTGCTTATCACCTACTAAAATATATATCACGTCAGTATTATAAATTCCATTACCAATATTTCACTTTGCCAGGTACTAATTAAGTGTTGCGGCCAATTCGAGCATGCGCATTGATTGGACCCGCCTGAAGACATCATAAGTCTTGATATTGTAATTCGCAACAATACTGTTGCAGTCTATTACTGAATAATATACATAAATGAATCGAATAGTTTATAGTATAATCGTTTTAAATATACAGCCCAATGGAATGAATTAGGCTACTATCAAAACAAGATTCAATGAAAAATTCAAGAGGTATATTTTTTTGGTATGCAAAATTAACATTTTTGTATTATTAAAATGAGAATAGAGATATTTTTCCATAAAAATCTTTTTTATTTGACTTACTTAATTTCCTTTAATAGTTATTATTGAAAGGGTTATTGATCTCGTATAGAATCGTAATAAACATACGAAATATCTATTTCAATGTCAACCTTGAATGAAGCAATCGGAGCCATTAAGCCGCTGGCTGAAATATGTTTTCATTTAGGGTAGCGTCCACAGCTATTTAATATATTAAATTAATTCTAACGGGGAAAAAATATTTATTTATTTCGAATTTTTTTATGAGACAATAAATATAATAAAACAATAATACGATACCACTAGTTTCTTATTTACCTTAACAAGTAATTTTCATTCGTAAATTTCGCTTTTCTTCAAGCATTTTTTTCAATTCATTAATTTCGTTTGAAGAGGACAAATCAACAATTTTCTTTTGTTTTTTCTTCTGTATTCTTATTTTTCCACGCTCAGACATATAATTTTTAATAGATTTTTTTGTTTCTTCTAAGTCGTTTTTTAAGGCTTTTTTTTGGTCTTGAATATTTTTTCTTTTCTTATCGAGTTCTTCCTTAAGCTCAATCTTAGTAATGTTTAGTTTTTCTTGCAGTTCGGCAATTGACATCTCACATAACAAACCTAGACCTGAAGATTCCGTCAAATCAATTACTTTAGGCACTTTGGCTTTTTTAGCAATCATTGCTAATATCTTTAGTTCCCTTATCATCTTAATTTTCCGATCCAATTCCTCTTGTTTTTCCCGTTCAGCTTTTGATAATATGTTTTCAGATTCTTTTTTTAATTGATTAGCAATTTCCTTCTTTTTAGCAATATTTAGATTTTTTGCATGAAGCATGTCAAGTTCTATTAGTGACAACTTTTCTACTTGCTTACGATTTTTATTCATTTCATTTCTTTTCCAATTTTCAATTTCTTCTTCCCATAATCGTTTTTCTTTTAAAAAAATATCGTATTTTTTTTTGTTTTCATCGTAAAGTTTCTTTTTCGCTATCAAAGCATCTTCATAAGATATTTTACCAAGCAGATGTTTTTTTTCGATATCTAACAATCTTTCTCTCTCTTTTTCTTGCCGATCATACTCTTCAAGCTCTTCGATTTTAGTAGTATTTCGACAATTTGTCATTAAATCTTCTAACCATTGAAGTTCTTCTTTTTCTGTTAATTGTATTCTTTTATTGATTCTTTTTAAAGTAGTTGTTGTTTCCTTTACTATAGGTGGCGTAGAACTCATATTAATCTTTGGGAGTAATTTAGGCAGATAATTCTCGTATTCATTTTTGATTTCATCTTTAATTTCAGATATTTTTTTATAGTAATTTTCAGATTTTTGACTACAGTAATTATTATTGTTTGTTTTTACTGTCTGGAGTAGGTGTAAAGCTTTTTCTTTATTAATTTCATGCTTTTGTTTTAGTTTTTGGTCTATAACACTTTTGGTGAGAATTTTCGAACGTTTGCATATAGAATTAGGTGGAGTTGGCGATGATTTTTTTAAAGGCTGTGAATAAGTTGTTTTTATCTTTCTATTTAAAACTCTTGGTGACACTGGTTTTGTAGGTTGTTTTATTTTTTTATTGTACATTTTTGTAACATACCTATTAAAGTTATTTGTCATTTCTTTCAGGTACGGTTGCCATGAATATAAAGGTGCATTTATCTTTTCAGTTATAAAATTGGTGTCGTAATCGGATTGTGCTAAATGAGATATAGATTCAAGAATTTTGTCATTACTCAACAGAGTTGTCAGAGTCTTTAAGAGTGGCTTACTTAAATTAAATATACATTTATAAAGATGTGCCATATCGTTAGGAGTTATTTGAAAAAGGATAGCGATAAAGTAATCTTGGTCCTCTTCGGAAATTTCTTTTAATATCTGTGATTTGACATCTTTATAAAAATGGCTATGTTTTTCAATTCTCAAAAATGTTTCTACGATCCATGTGATCCTAGAGTTCTCCATAGTTTCAGGGCATTTTTCAATGTACATCTGCATGTATTCACAGGGTGATATTTCACTAAATGCTTTGTAATCATTGATAATATTATTCAGCATATTGATATTTTTTGATGTGTAATAATAAACCATAGTAAATCAATTTACTAATGATTAAAAGGAAAACAAGTTAAAATTGACATAGTATGCGTTGAGGACGAGGTATTTTTGAAAACCAATAATTTTTGACGTTTGACAATGATTACATTTTCTGGTGTCATAGCCAGTGATACGATTAATTTAAAAATGAAGATTAAGTCAAATAATACAAATTAATTTATACTGATACCTTTTTAGTGTAACTTATATACTAATTGAAGAATGAATAAAAAAATATATCTATCGCTGAAAGAGAATATGTACTGTAACCTATTTTATCATTTTAAAATACTAATTAAAAAAAGTTATATATTTTAAAATGAATAGGTTTATCTGAATATGTTTAATATCAGTATAAACCTGCTATGTATGTATTATTTTTTTAAGTAATGGAGACAATGAACATAAAATAGCTAATTGCTTAATTTTGAAAAATATAATTTGTACTACAGATAAATATACCATAACAGAAGAAGATTTTTTTTTAACTTATATCACGCCAAAACAGATTTCATATAAAGCTGTTCACACAGTCACATAGGAAGCGACATTGACACCGCCGCTTCTGTGTAGGGTTGAGTAGAAGATATTATTGACATAATATATTTTTTTTACACATTTTTTACATAAAATATAAACATAAAAACGAACATACTGTCAAAGATGCTTGTTATTTTGATTGACTTCTTAGAGATTACATATGAACTAAAATTATAACCAACAAGATATTTATGCAATCTTGAATGCTGAAAATTATAACATTAGCCCGGACAACCTGGCCCGGCTAGTGTGTCTGTTTAAACAACCTCAGACCTCAAAGGCAGATAGGTTTCACTGACAGTTTCCCATTGTCACTTTTATGACTTATGCAATACCTATCGTTGAATGTCATTCACCATAATTAATGTTTGTATTGAATTACTGATTGATTTAATTTATATATTATATTCTTTGATATACCATATTGTGACAAAATTACCTAGATTAGAAGTTCAATAATTTCATGTTTTAACGTGTGCCTACAGACAATGTAGTGGTCTGTTAGTTGGTAAATTTTTTACGTGTTACTTTTTGGAAAACATCCCGACGGAAGACTCCTTCTTTCTTATAGTTCGGACACAATGTACTTACAACGATATTATGTATATTCTCAATAATATGGATCATTTTTTAAAGGAAAAGAGCCAATCATTGTATAAATATACTAGTAATGGACGAGCCAAAAGCCATTATTAACAGAACTTTTCTATATGAACTCATTTCGAATCTCACTCGGGAAATTTTATACGAAGTCGACTAATTTTGCGAGCACACATCATAGTAGCTCATACTAAAAACGGTAAAATTATTACAGCTAATATTGCTTATTCAGATATTGTAAGATTGTATTAAACGGTGATTTTTTTCTTGCAGAATAGCTCTAACGAGTGATTTTTTAAATTGGATTAAATATTATCTAGAAGCAGCTAAAAGAAATCGCCTATTTCAAAATAAGCTTGTTCTGTGCAAAAGCAAAAGTGTTAAAGCAAAAGTTTTATTTCCGTACTTATCCAATAATTAATAAAAGTACATTTACTGTATTACCTTAAACAAATTCTAAAAATAAATCATAAAACGGTCTACTGACATAATATGTACTTATTCTAAAGTTAAAGATGTCTTCAATGCAACCTTTATAACGTACGTTGTATATATTAAAGATAGATCCCATGAATCATTCAACAGCACAGTCAATCTCCATATGATGTTCCTGTCTAGTCAACTACTGTCAGAAGTATTTAATTAGGTAGCTGGTCTGTTTTCGCCGAGCCTGTCATTAATCAATCACTTCGACGCAAAGCTATTTATTCGACAGATCGACACCTCAAGTAGGAACGGTCCGTGAACGAAATGCAAGTCACAGAAGACCTCTTAAAATATAATAATCGTGTTAAAGACAACCATAAAGGCCATATTCGATTAGAAGGAATTTTAAACAGGTTCCTGTCTTGTTATCTCCACGCTATTGTCGGTGAGTTACGTGTCATGTCCGATCTGTGCGTTTTCATTCTCTTTATAATTACTCTCGCATCGTTTTGTCGGTAACTACTGATGGGCGCATTGTGCTCGCGTATTATACGCGGAGCCACAAGGACCGAGTGTTAACCTTTTGTTAAAGTTATTTCAAATGAAAGATTTTGCACTCGTTATCAAATGTAACGTTATATACTGACTGACAAAGTGTTGTCATTAAGTGACCTCCTTTGTGTTATAGCAAATATTAAAAGTTTTTGAGAAACAAGTTTGTAAATATTTTTTATAAGGAATCCATAATTTTGATCCTCCTTACAATAAAATATGACTTGACAATAAAATATAAGTAACGCTTCTAAAAAATTCTGACACTATAATACCCCATCGATAAATAGTTTTTAAAACACACAATCTATTAAGAATTCTGTAATAAAATGGTTTTATAATAATAAAAAAAAAAACAAAATACTTTTTTCTTTAATCTAACGATTAGGTACAATACAAGTATGTAAGTGTCATTCTTCACTGGCTATGAGATCTCAGTGGCTTATTGATTCTGTCAAAATCAATTCAACTTTGAACACAAATCAATTTGAACACAATATTAGCTGTCAGGGCTTGTCAAATTACCATCCTTAATTAACGACATGGCTCTTCTTTCTCACGTCTAATAAATATCTAATTTAATATGAATATCTTTCATCCTTTGTAAGCGCTTTTCTTTGTACTTGTACCTTATAATTAGAATGAAGAATAAGACAGTTTGTAATAGTAGTATTAAATCTTGAATCTAATTACAAGTATTAATATGACATCAATACTTATTAGGTGCACGTCCAGAATTCGTCTGGATGAAAAAATAATTTTATTTTCTTCCCGATCGTAGTGTCTACCAGGCTGCATCTACGCCAAACAGTGGCCCCCTTCATTGCTTTAAAAAAAACCATTGTAATCGGGTCAACAGTTTGCAAAATATATGAAGATATAAAGGGGGGCTCTTTGGGGAGTGCCTTTATTTTGCCAATAGTGTTAGGGTTAATGTTTAAGGGTACAAAGCTTTACATGTTTATCTTTTTCTGGCCTTCTTATTCATGACTCTTATATAGTAAATCCATACATAACCTATACAAAGTTGTAAAGCGCGAATTAGCACGTATGTATGTCACGTGCTATAGTTCCAAAACAGCTTAATCTTTTAAATTCCTTACTCGTTTCACCAGCAGTCTGAAAAATATCTTCATAATAGGTATTAAAAAAAAACATACAAAGATTGACCAAAATTTGCTCCAAACCTCCTCAAAGGGAGAGGAAGCCTTATCCCAGCAGTAGGAAATTAACAGGCTGTTAATGTTTGTATGTAATGTATGACTATATTTATAAACTTTATTCTTAAAAATAATTTGCATTGTAAATTTACAATGAAAAAAAATTTAAGACATAATATTCCATGTGAAGGCAATACGGACTTCGTGTCAGTTTTTTATATAAATCATTAAAATCAGAGGAAGTTAAATGAACGATGAATACTCTACTCGTTCGATTAAGGAAACAATTAGCAAGCTGAAATATAAATTGCACTGTTCTTTTTTCGTCATATTGTTGTAAAGTAAAAGTTTCTACAGAGTAAATAAAAAAATGAGATCACTGTAATTTATTATTTTTATTTAATATTATGCCTAGTGATATACTTCTAAAGATAGAAATTAAAATTATGTTGCGTTCGTCGTTTTAATATTATATTCTCTATCACGTATCTGTACAATACAGGCAAAAAATATTTTCAATAAAGTAACCATTAGTCGTAATAGTTAGTTCATAATGAAAGTGATTCAAGCGTATTTTCCTCATTTTATTGGCATATGACACAACGGTGAAAAGAGATATAGGAATATATATAATAAGGCAATATTTATAAGAAAAACACTTAAAGTAATAAGGATTTTTATTTGGTTATTTTATTGTTCAAGTCGGCTTTTAATGTTCTTAGTTGAGTTAAAATATTATACGACATAACAGTCTAGAATAAAGAATTAGATTGATTTATTAAATAAATAAAAAAATATATCATAAATACCTAATAATTGACCCAACAAACCCGTACTGTACTTTACTAAAGGGTGATTTCATAACACGTGAAATACCGCGTGTAGAACACACAAGTACACATCCTATATACTTATTAAAATACTGTTTAATTTCTTAAAAATACTGATCTATATTATCAGACACTAGCCATCTTATCTTATAAAAGTAATATTTTGAAGTGTGCACATTGATAAGTATTATAGCTCTGTTTCAAATAATTAAAAATAAAATTATATAAAAGAGGACAACCATCAGTAATTGAGCGTTAATATAAACTGCATTAGTTACTACAATTAACGAAAAAGCAACCGACTTCAATCAAAAGTGTCTAAAAATATAATATAATCAGATGTCATATTATTGGGAAATTAATAAAAGCATAAAACTATAACATTTTAATAGACATAGGTTTTCCCGGTTTTCTAAAAAGCGACTGTACATCAAAGCGAAATATTATACGGAACCATTTGGTAACTCGAATCTCTATGGTTTCAAGTAGTCAGTAATCGTTACGATTTAGGTGGGTAAAAAAATAAAAATTCGTCGAACGTTTCGTTTTCTGCAGTCATATGCCTAAAACCGAAATAATAAAAAAAAAAAATCGTGTATTTTATAATTATTTAATTAATTCTTTGTAAGTCACTGCGATAGAAATGTTTTGAACTTGTTTTTAACGAATAAATGAGATTTTGTGACAAATAATAAAGTTTATAAATGTACCGTTGTTAGATTGATTATTTATTTTGTCCGTGACCTTGAACATGAGATTAATGAATATTGAAATTGATAGCTTATATTTTAAACTCACACAAGGGACCCTGAATATATTTCGATCATATCTCAGCGTATTGTCATAATATATAAACTAGTTTCGTAGGAACTATGCGAGAAAACCAAATAAAATAAAATCACATTTCATTGGTTATGAACTCAAAATGATTCAGTATTATTTCGTTCGTGTTGATTTTGTTTCAAACTATAAATATTTTAACTTCGTTGCTTTCATTTAAAACACTGAAGGTAGCAGTATGGTTATTAACATCCAGTTTTTAATTATAAATATTAAAACCGTTTGTTTTTCAATACAGCCATTATTTTGTCCGTAAACGCGAAACGTTGGATTCTGGTTTGAGCTTGGAACTTAAGTGGAATTAACGGATACTTATTAAGAGGCCACCTAAGGAGAGGTACCATCAATCTCTGGACAGCCACAACAGACTTTAGCAAAGAATTATGAGCCTTCATACATGCTCGCTACTATGTAGAGAGTTATTGCTTCGATTTAATGACTACGGAGTGATTAGACGGTGCCTTTCCGCGGCTCTTTATGCATCTTTATTATCTGAATATTCGTAAGTACGTAGTTACTTTTAGATTGTAAACAGCTTAATATGTGCTAAGTTTGCCGGGTTATAGTAATGTGATGTGGAAGCTGAATGTCTGTTGGTACGTAAAGTGGTGAGCACTGTAACATATTTATTAACTAGTATTTATTTTCCGGTTTGCTCGTGGACTTTCGAAGATTTGTTGGGTCAAATGTTCAGTTTCAATTGCATTGGTATTTCTACGCTTATAACGTTTGAAGATCAACACACACTAAAAACTAAAGCTATTATTTTGTTGACTCTTAAGTAAATTGCAAATACTTGTTACCGGCATGTACGTAAAAGTTTCCATTTATCCTTGAGCGGAGACTAAACTTAGACTGGAACAATTTGGAGTTAGTCCGTATTTCAAAACAAAGCGATTCAATTACGACGTTCGGAATAATATTTGAGACTCGGAAGCATGACGAACAAACTCACTCTAACATTTATAGCAGTAGTCAGGACGTGTGTATGAAATAATTTTAATGTGACCAATATTGTCGTAAACATGTAATAACGCAGCGAATAAAATCGCAACGATTTTACAAAGTCATCGCGAGTTCCAATTTAATAAAATATTTTTTTATTTATAACATCCTTAAATTGTAAAAAAATATAAATATGTTTATGATTTTAATCAAAATTTCATGCATCATATTACGTCAAACAAAGTTTATTTTAATTTAAAGAAAAGCAGTGAAAAATTTATTCGAGATCATTCTCATAAATTCCGATAGCTTCAATGTTTCGCTATTAGCATCAAACAGTATCCAATTTGATGCAGCGCTCTCTGTAGATATAAAGTTGATTACCACAAATGTTATTTATTTGTTTAGTAATTTATATAAGGTTAGTTACTGTTTTATTGGCCGTATTAAATCAAGCCCCAATAAGGCAGCCATTCATGTTTATTTTTACGAAGTTTCTGCTCGGTATGCCCAATAAATTATCAACTTGGTCACTTTTATCACGGGCCCACGGTAACATTTATCGGACGTTAATAGATGTATGGATTGACTCGTAGCCGACTTTATATCTTTTTCAATTTTTAGGATCGCTATAAATATAATATGTTTTATAAAATGAAATGACTTTATTTTATTTTAGAAATAAAATATGTATATATCATCTAATATCATATTTTCCTTGTTCAAATGTGATCTACTGAGTAGTTTGTATATACTAACATCTTAATTAATTAAAAATATTCATTCAAAATTCACTGGGTTAAATTTACATCTGAATCTAAGCGGAAACGACAATACTTTAGTCAAATCTCGATTAATTATAGTACATTTGTTTAAGGAATGGATCTATTATTACTCATGACAAATAACGTGTTAGGATTTTTTAACTCAACACGTTCTGTCAACTAGAGTAAATTAATTATGCAAGAGCGAGAAGGAAATCGTAGGAATGCATATTTTTGTTTTTACAGGCTTATAGGTATTGTATTTTATTGTCCTTTAATGTGAGATTACGAAGAACAGCCGTGTTGGCGAGATTCGTTGAAAACTGTCGGTATCTCAAAAGCACATTGCCGCTTGTCTCGCATCGCGTGCGAGTCGACGTGTCCTCAAACTACGAGTACAATGCGCATTTGTGAGGATACTTTAACTGCGACATCGCCATTACGACAAGTAAATTTGGAGTTGTGGTGCTTCCATCAAAAACTATATTCTCTGACACGCTTTACGATTACTGAGAAGTTCACAAAAACGCGTTATTCAATGTTCAGAAGTAATCAATCCTATATTCCGATTTCGACTGTTGTTAAGCACCACTGAAATGGGCCTGTATCAGGAATAGTTGTTAAAAAAATTGTACATTTTTTATGAGCTACGTAATGCAAATTCTTTGTAATTATTAAATACTTATATAATATGAAATTTGATCTGTAAGATTTATAATAATGATACATGTATCTAATTATGTTATTTTGTACGAGTATCGTTATGTCCACGTTATGCCCGTCCAATGCACAAAGTGGTCCGTCTCGCTCGGTTTTATTGATTGACAAACGCAGATTTCGATTAAATTCTCGCGACTCGGCCCAGGCATTAGCTGTACATGGATTCTAGAATGATATTTCTTATAAAAATATATATTTGTTTTCATTTGCATCGATACGTATCAATTAATGTGTTCAATAAATCTCTGCTCATAAGCCTAATGAAGGCTCGCCATATCTGATTTTTATTTCTATATAAGTTCATATAAAGTTTTATTTATGTTTAATGATAAAACGTTAACTACGTAAAGCTTTACTGAGGATCGTTATAGCTGCGTTACACAAATAGTTTTAATTTACTTAAAGATAAGATCTTTCAAGCGATCAGCATAGACACAGATGAGAATAATTTTATTTTCTGTGCGTGTTACAGCTCATTAATTAGTATAGAATTTATTATCAGGTTGCAACGCTAATAAGATGAATTAGAATATGGTTGTCGGCCGCCTAGCGGGGAATAAATCTCATCGTAAGTTTTTATTAGGGCCCAAAAAATCTCTGATCATGACGAACCATTCATGTGTAATTGGGTTCAGCGGCTTCACATAAAATATGAGTTCGTGGCCGGAGAAGATTTTATAGAGAACATAAATACTTTATTGTGTTTTTGTCCGTATCTCTTCATACTAATGCGAGTTCGTAACTTCGTTTTTAACTAGACTAGGATTATTTTACGCTTTTTATCACAAAAATTTCCAAATTCCAAAATACAAACATGTAAGTTTGTTAAATCATAACTTTGGTTTTAAAATAATATACATCACACCTTTATCTTTAAACTTTGGAAGAAACAAAAGACCTCATATGGCCATTACAACCGATGTAAAAATCGTGTTATTCGGTTAAGTCTTTATAATGAGTAAATTTCGTAATGTCTTCACGGAACCCGCTTTGAAATATCGTTTTTAAGAAAATATACCATTGGAAAGTTGTAACGCTTCTGTTGTTATATAAAGCATAACTACAATTTAGGACGAAGACAAAGGTGCGAGACACAGAGGCAAGTAATATTGCCATTCAAAATTTTCCGAGCGAGTTCCACTTCAGGTGAGGCTCATTTAAGCATAAAATTACATTGTCTTCCCGACATTGTCGAGTGGCAATGAACTGCACTTTGACATAAAATCACCGTGGACGATATAAATCTATTTCATTACCTTAATAAAGGTGATTGAGGTATTCGATAGGAGAGCCATCATTCTCTATTCCTATCTTTAAACTTGCAGTCGTTAACAACTTTATGTTTAGCGAGAACATATTAAAAAGAACATTCACGTGCTCCGGCGGATCCAATATAACAGAAAAAAGAAATTAAATAAGTTAAAGATTTGAGTACGTGCTAAAATTCCTCCGAAGGTGCATGTTAGCTTATTTTAAATTTGACACTAACAATCGCTAACGAGGTGAAAATAATTATGTAAACGATACATTAAAAACTTCCTTTACATAACTCTTTATTGAGTTCCGTACCTTTGTCAATCAGAACCAGTTAAGACTACATTTTGTGGTTGAAATAATAACCCTCGTTAGCTTTAACAAAGAACTGGGAGATATGTAAATTCGTGAAAGGGTTGCGCACAAAAAATCCAGGCTCATACGAACAACAGGTGTGTTCCTGATTTCTAATAGTGGTATTCGTACTATAATTATTCACCAGTATCCGATATTAAGGGCACTTTTTACATAACTTTCATAAAATTGAAAGTTGAGAGGTAAAAAAGATATTTTTTAAAAATAAAAGTAACAACATATGTTTTTTTTTTACCTTTTTGACTTTTATGGACACGTGGCATTGTGAAGATATGTTATATGGTTAAAATAAATTATTCAAAAAGTATTTTAATATGTAATATTATTTTAGCCATGATTAAACGATTAAGGTTTACCGCAGTACCATGTAGTTGTTCTATTTTGTTTTTTATTCAATTAATCTTTTGTTGTTCCATATGATTATTTTATTACGATTATTGATTTTGTAACTGCAAAACCTGTTTAGGAGGACCATCTTCATCATCATTATTTTTACGGAATTATAAAATGTGAAAGATTTTCTATATTTATTTTAAAATTATGAGTCGTCCGTTATTTGAAGTTTTAACAGCCTGGAAGTTTCCGACTGTTAGGCTACGGCTTCCGCTCTTATCGAGAAGAGTTGTAGCCGATGCCAACACGTTTTCAACTATGGAAAGCACGAAATTGAACACCAATTAAGCACCTGAAATTTAAACCCGAAATTATCGCTTAAGATTCACGTAGAGGCCACATCTAAACGTTTAGCCATTTCAGAATTTTCTAAAAATTAGGTACATTTTGGAGTGATTGAATGACATGAAATATCTTGTAAACTATAATATTTTTGCAAATATGTATTATATATATCTGTAAATATATTTCAAAACATATCTACCCACTAATATGATATATAACATCGGTAAATATCAAATACTTCGTCGAACGATCTAATTGGGAGTTAGAAAAGTGAAGTTTATAATGTTCAGAGATGAAACGCGCAAGAATATAAGTAAGAAGGCAATCTGATTGAATCAGATGGTCAATCAAACATCGTTAAACCTACGTACATCAAATATAATCAAACGTAAAATCAGTATTCCCAGTTTTAGTTAACCACTAGTACAGTTAGTAATATTTTAAAAGATGTAATCCTCCGAACATCAGTATAGTGTAATACGCGTAAATATCAACAATGTTTATCTCGAGCTCCTGAGATGCGCGGCGTGGGCGCATCCTCACGTTAGATTTACGACACTACGATGCCCCTCACTACTTGCGCCTGCGCTGTGGAGCTCGAAAGAGTTATGCCTTATTACACTTTTATTGCCTTTATTACAACAAGAAACTTCCCTAAACAACCTTATTAGATTACACGGATATCACGCGCCTTTTATCAGAATAGCGTAGGCTTAACGGGTTGTATTTATTAAGTAAGTTCTTAGACTTCAAAAGTGAATGCAAATTAAAATGAGAAAATAAAAGTGGCATTATTATACAGAATGCAGCGCTCAAAGTGGGCTTTAATTTGTTATTAAAAATGATCTCATTAGAAATTTATTACTCTGTATCAGAATATATTGTGAAAAAAATGCATCGAGCAAATGATTGCTGGTTTCATATAAAAAGTTAACAGTTGACGGTTCTTCTCGATAAATAGAATCCATATTCGAAATTGAACTATTTAAAAGCACTTATAAAATACTATTTGATTTGGTCATCTGTGTGATACACTTTTTCGACTTTCTTAAACAAGTAATATTTTCGGAACGTTAGGAATTATAATGGTTTCAATTTAAAGATACCGCAATTCCAGATTTCATTACAATATAATCTTATTATAATATCTGATTATATATATGATTAATTATAAGTGACTAGTTTATACATATAATTTTCAGTATAATGAATATATTTTTCAATTTCGTTTTGGTGGTAGTAACTTAAAAATGGTTGTATAATGATTATTATTTTATGAAATTTAAATATAACTAGTACTGCTTACGTAATCAAATCAAATGTATTTTATTTAAAAAACTTAACAATGAAGCATCATTTAAACACTACCATCGTTTCGGAAAGCAGCCTCCAGCGATAAGAAACAGCAAGAAACTTGCATTGTTGCACTTTTGAAATAAACATATTTATAATGAGTGTTCAATCAGTCCGAGATGGCCCAGTGGTTAGAACGCGTGCATCTTAACCGATGATTTCGTTTCCAAACCCAGACAGGCACTGATTTTCATGTGCTTAATTTGTGTTTATAATTCATCTCGTGCTCGGCGGTGAAGTAAAACATCGTGAGGAAACCTGCATGTGTCTAATTTCAACGAAATTCTGCCACATGTGTATTCCGCCAAACCGCATTGGAGCAGCGTGGTGGAATATGCTCCAAACCTTCTCCTCAAAGGGAGAGGAGGCCTTTAGCCCAGCAGAAAATTTACAGGCTGCTAATGCTAAAAAATGCTAAATCAGTCCTGTGATGGAATGGTGTGATGGAAATGGAAATTAGTAATAAGATTTATTGATTAATTTAGTCCTAATAAACTTTTTAAATTTGTTAAATGGTAAATTTATTATATTTTCCGGTATCTTATTATATATGCGTATACCATTGCAAAAAAACGTTCTCTATATCGTATATAAATGGAAAGCAGGGGCACAAGTTTATTCTTATTTCTTGTTTTAATAGTATGTATATCATCTTTTATGGAATATTTATTTATATTCATCAAAAATATATTGTGAAGTAGCCGTTAATACACCTACGTAACAGCCTGTAAATGTCCCACTGCTGGGCATAGTCCTTCTCTCCACTCAATAAAAATATTTAGTATAACCTAAATTTCAACAGCCGACGCATGATTATATTACAGTACTATTTGCCTCCAACTATATGTAAAGTGTGAAAGTTTAGAGTGAGTAAGACAATAGTCTAAAACGAACTTGCATCATTCAAATCGCTAGAAGGACGGTTACCGCTGAGCTATTGAGGTTTCAATATAAATCTAGTCCTTCGTAAAATATTAGACGTGTCGCTGATTACCGAGTATTGTGTGCGGATTGCGTACAGCGGTAGCCTTCGCAAGCGCTTTATTCACAGACGTTAGCGCTGTAAGCCGATTGCGAGTTTTATGCGAGCCACATAATACTATCTCACAGGGTATGATTTATTTCGATGCAGCAATTACACTACTTGTACGTGCTCGAATACGGATTAGTTTTGTTACTTTTTTGTTGCTTTGTTAATTTAAGTGCATGTAATTTTAACACGTATTTAAATATATGTAATAAGATAAATATACTTATTAGCTAATACACCTGTGTATTAGGTAAATTAAATGCTTTGCGAATTGCGATGCCTTAAATGATTATCCGAAACAGTCGGAGAAAAAAAATATTAAGTCTCAAATGTCATAGCTGTAGATTGAACTCTATTGATTATTGAAGTTGATATACCGCAGCGCCATCTTGTGGCGTGTACAACAACGTCAATATTAAAGTTTGCTTTATGAAAAAATAATATATACCTACCGATAATTATTATATATGAATAATAATATGAAGACTGAAAATAATTGGAATAACTAATAATATGTTTAATCGTCAATAGCACAATGGTTTAGGGCCCCCTAGCGATGTAAAAAGTGGCAGGATCGATCCTGACCCCTTGGGCTATTGTCGGACCCACTCCTAACACAAGTGATAAGCTTAAAAGTAGGACTAAATAGCAATATTAGTAATTCCTTAATTAATTTGGGGAATTGTTACTAGTCTTTTAATATATACATATATAGAAATAATTATTATATTACAACGAACACACCTAATTCTAATTTAAGGCCTGGCTGATTGATACAAAACTAAATATCTAATATCAATAATAACATAAATAAGAGATAAGTTTACGTGACAGACGACCTTTGGCTAACAATTGGCAAAGGGTGCGGTGTGCGGTCGCGTTGACGAGCGACGATTGATGGATGGATGATTACGTCTTCATCCCGCTAAGTCCCGGTTGCGAGCGTCCCGGCCGCGACGAATGTGCTTCTGCGACACATAGCACGCTTCGATGTCTTTAATACTTGATATGCGAGACGAATATTAAAAATAACTACATGTATAAAAATATAATAAAATACTTTGAATTCCATTAATAAATTATTTAGAACGTTTAATGATTCATTTTAATAATATATTATTTTATAATAAATCGATTTTAATAAAGACGACTTTCCATTTAAAATAATATTTTCTGCCACCTATATTGAACTGTTGTACTTCTATTGGAGCTTACTGACTTATCTTGACTGTCTCGTTGGTCGAGTGGCTAGATATAAGGCGACATGTGTTTGCACATTCACTAGATTATTTGGCTGATCTCCCCTAAAATCGGTCTCTCACTATTAAACTTAAGTAACACTTATATCTAATCCTTTAGACTTACCAAAATTTATATTAGGTAGGTTTTTAATGGGCAAAGTAATTTAAAGGCTACCATAGAGCGACCTACAGCGACCGTGGATTAAAGGACGTAGGTTAGATCGTGACTGGGGCTGCTTTATATATCCTAGAAAAATATGAGCATAACGCATATCTGGAGGGGAACAAAAGTATCATTAATTAGATGGGTAGGGCTTTGTGCAATCCCTAGGTAGGTATCACTCACTCATCACATATGATACCGCCTAACAGCAATAATTAGTATAGTTGTGTTCCGTTTTGTAGTGTACGAGAGTCAATAAATACAGGAACAAGGCAAATAAAAACATGGTTCCCAATGGTCAAAGTTGATTAATATAATCACCGAAAATATGCATTGCTGCTATTACTAGGTTCACTTATGTTATTTATCTAGGAAATCTCGTCGTACAATATGAGGATAAACTGGAAGCAAAATCATCTAAATCAATAATCTACTCAATGGTTAAAATCATAACAATCCGAGTTATAATTTCATACAGTCATAATAATCGTATAGTCATCAATAATCCCAAAATTTAGATTGTGACAGGCATATTCAAATAATTTTACTCAAAATTACAGAACAAAATAAAGGCACGGAGAACAGGCATGCTTGCCTGTGGAGAATAGAGATACGATTATTCGATAAAAAAAACAATTATGATTGTCGATTTTACTTAATCGATTTTAATTAGTGATATCATTAAGACTCATTATTGATTGAGTAGTAAGAATTATTTTACTGAATTAAATTACTGAAATTTAATTTAAAGTATCAAGATCGCTCGATCTTCAAGTACGACCTACTACCTGTGTCATTCACCGTGTTGTTACAGGTCGCTTCGTTCGACACAAAAAAAACTCCTTTCAAATGTAAATTGGCCTAAACCGACAAAGCAAATTGTCACAAATAAACACTGATACATTTAGTTTTTTGTGAAAGTCCATAAAAACTCAGGCGCATCGGTAAAGGGTCAGACTGAACCAATCAATCTAAGATAAAAATTTCTTTTATTGATTTTTTGCCGTCAGTATTTTTTTTTCAAATGTCCCTTGCTTTGTGACTTTGAACTTTGATTGTTATCCGTGAGAATTCTGATCATATACAAGATATTTCCTGTCTGATATCTGTCAGGCAACGGATCATTTAATAGGAACGATATTTTATTTTAACAAAAACCTTTAATTGAAATAAGCCTTACCCTAATAGTGAATAATATTAATGTTCAAAAATAAATTGTTTAATTCAAAATATGATTCAGTTGAACACTTGCATGAACATTTTCTTGTTTCTTTACGTAAAGATCTGAGAAATATAAATTTATAAAGACATACAGGTTTCTTTAAGGATAGTCTGTATTTGAAACATTTACCAATTAAACTAAATTAGATAGACCTGATATATTTCAAATATTGCTGTTTTTATAAGGAATGATTTAGATTGTACGATTTAATACCCCGGTTTCGTTTCGGTGCATTTTAATATATTTCTCTTGGCGCACAGTCCCTATTAGAAAATAAATATATGCTCGCCATTAACTTTTCTGAAAATTCTCCAATTTTTTGTGATTTTTTTTTTCCATAACAATCTTCAATAAAGTATTACAACTCTTAAAAGTATGAATGAAATTAGTCGATTGGTTTTTATGTTATGGCTTGACCAAGGGAAATAGGGATTCTTTTTTTATATGTAAAGAAGATATTTAAGAAGGTTGGACTTCTTTAAAGATAATGAATAATTTTAATTTGTCCTTAAATTGGTGATAACGTTCTGTGCAAGCTCGTCTAGGTAGGTAGCAGTAGTAGCACCCACGCATTTTTTATGAGACCTACCTTTTAATTCTGGTGTTGTTGGGTTCCAGTTTGGTTAATGAGCCAGTGTAATTACAGATAGGATGTAAATTCGTAGTTCCGAACTTCTAATTAAAATATGCAATAAATAGCTTCATTTGTTATGAACTAGTTCAAATGTGTCTAATCTACAAAGTATACGCCAATAGATAGAGATATTTAAAATCACTTACTTATATGGAAATCAATCTATCTATGTTAGTTTGTTACAATAAAAAGATAAAAGATTAAAATACGTTAATCTAAATATTGATTTAACCCTATCAGCGACGGAAGCAGGTGCCTCGCGCACGCGCCTCCCAGTCACAATCAATGAGCGTTTCCTAACTATGAAATTAAATGATAATCACTATTTTTTCATATTTGGATAAGAAGTTTTATAAGTGCATTTTGACTACGATGACAGGGGTTCGCAACTTTTTAAATTTATTTCATTAAATGTATACTTCGCTCTAAGAAATATTTAGTATTATATTCCCTTTAACAAATACATCGATAATATACTCAGTAATCAAAAAAGTTTAGTTCTTATTTATAAAATTAAGTATATAATCTTATGTTTTTCTTAAAGTTAATTATGCCTAGTGCTCGAACTATACCAACCTGCACTAAAAGAGTTTGGTGGTACAAGTTCCAAGGCTTTTCTTTAAAAAAAAAGAAAGCTAAAGGCTGTTTATCCCGGCATTCGGACACTTTCAGGCTGTAAATTTACAATTGTTAAAGTTTTGTAAGAAAGAAACTGTTGGCGATGTCTGCATTTTAATCGCCATTACTCATTTTAACGGTTACCCGCCAGAGAGGGTTAAACGTCACGCTGCTCTGATGTTACGGATAGATACTAGCTACGAGCTTTTTTGGGGCAGATGTGTAAGACATAATTTGACGGTATCAAAACATATTTGGTTTCTTTGGAAATTTGTACGCTAACGTGTTAAGTCAATGAGCTAATTAATAAGAACCCAGAAGATTGATTTCTGATAGGGTTAGAAAAAACGTTTGGGACCTAAATGAAATATTGTTTCAACGATCGACACCTTAAGATGTTAAGTTAAGACGACAAATTCTTCTTGAGTACTATAAAAAATTATGTCAGAGATGAAATATATGATAATGGATTCTAATTATTTATCTATTAGTCTCAGCGCAAACTTATGTTATGTTTATCATCACTATAAGCATGTTATGAATATAATCATACTAGTGATGTCCTGGTACCCTATTCCGTGTGCTAGATTATCTACTTATATAATAAAACTGCATGGATGTGTTATTGCTAAATTTCGAGTATAAATTAACTAATCAAAAACGAGCATGTTTGTCTACGTAGTCCACGTTCCGAATTAGTGAAATATTTTGAAATATTTACAAAGTACTCACAAAGTTTATTTTAATTTCATTCGAATGTTTTATACGATCCCCTCCAAGAGTTATCCGTAAACGCGCTAAACGTCAATATTATGCCTACAAGCCTTTAACAAATCGAACACAATTTAGCAGCTCCGTTACAAAAGCCGCGATAAAGTCAAAATCCCTATCATACCTCAGATCTTAAAATAATGGGGTAATTTATCAGAGCAAACATTTTGCATATGAAATCCCGTATTCAGCCGAGGGCGACTGTTGACTCTTGAACACACGCCCGTCTAGCCATTACTCTGTGATAAAGACTAATGCGCCTATGATACGACATTTGAATAGAAATTATCTGCACTAATATGATTCAGAAACATCCTTATTTTGTCGTATAATAATATCATTGATAAATAAAATAAACTCAAGACATGTGTTTCAGATAGGCAGAAATTATGTTAATTACAAAATGGTTTTTTTTTCAGTATAATTGTATGGTTTTGTTCTTTGTTTCGATATACATTAACTTGGCTAATGTTAATGAAGCAAGAAATGGGCTTCAGGAGTTGGGTCATAAGAATATCGGAAGAGATTGTAGGTATATAAACTGGATATATATTTTTTCTTATGACAGGCATATGTGTCATTGTTTGGTAAGTAGTATTACTTAGGTAAGCCGTCAAAATGAAGCCATCTACGGGATCTAAGGAGTTATCTCTTGTTGTGTTTGTAATTACGTTGGCTCACCCTTTTACCTCTAGACAGCAATACAATGTATTACTTTTTACGAATAATATCGAAACATTAGGTACGTACCTAGTTTTTTATTAAATATAATATTATAACTTGTTCTTATGTCACTTGTACCTGTAGTTTCTTTGGCCCAGTCACCCATTGACCCGGAACAGAATAATACTAAGTAGTGCTGTTTGGCGGTAGTATATTTGGTAAATGGGTGATACTGAACAGACAGAGTTATATGTGAGTTATTTGTACAAATCCCTACCACCAAGTATTTTATATTACAGTAATATAATAAAACAATCAGAGATCAATCTTAGAGGTTCTCGGTGAATTTTAGAAATTAGTTAGAAAAAAGTTTATGAATATATCTGAGTTGTGATAGTTAATTAAAGATGACTGTGTCGAGCACAAAATATTGAATTACCTATCTTAAATAACAGTTCACATTCCTGTCTTAAGCACAAAATCGGGTGCTTAATTCTGGCGATCTTTAGAGATCTTCGGAGGCGCCTTATTCGGCGGATCCAAGATTTGACCATCGTTCTTGAGGCATACACGCCCTCCTCCCCAATGCACAGCGCCCAATTTTTTTGTACCCTGGAGTAAGACAGGCCTGACATGAACTGTATATCTAACTCTATATATAAGTTTAGATCTAATAATATTAAAGATAAATTGCTGTACCTACTGTTTTAGTAGTACGTTCACTTGCCGTACCTATAGTGATTTATAGTCAGGGTTTACCAAATTAGTGCTCAAACAGCAATTAAAGGCACCAATTTATTTATTTGTTTCTTTTGCCATACATTTACATTAATGTATTATGCACTAAACCTTTCGGATGAAATTATCTTACTCATTGCAACGTAACACGACACCTACCGTTTAGTTTTAAAGTAGTATGCGAATAAATAACAACCAACAACTTTGCTATAACGTACTTTTCTTGTATGTAAGTAGAGGCTAAATAAAATAAATGGTAAAATGTAGATACTTCTGATCATTGACTTAAGATGTTATCATACTTGTTAGTAATAAACGTATTTTTTTACGTAATGCAAATATAAAGTTGTATATTTATAGTAATAAGATTCTTAACATGCAAAAAAGTATTATTATTTTTTTGTAAATACTTATAAGAATTATACTAAAATAGTTTGATTCAAATTGTCAGTGTCATCTATGTATTTTAAGCGATTTTCGTTGGAACTGCTAACTGAACGGAACTTCTCAGTAATTCAATTGATAATGCATAGATGTCGCTTTAGAAATTGTCGTTCTGACATCTATCGACGAAGCGCAGAATTACAAAGGCGTTCTTGTTATATGAAGTTATAGTTAAGAATTGCAATTATAGATGGCGCTGATACCAAATTATCTTAAAGTACTTATTAATAATTTAAAAAGAGTTGGATAAATTAAAGTATAAAATTAGTACACTGTTACGAATTAAAACTTAGCGAAAAATTAATTGAACGAAAGATATACACTATATGTTGCAGCCAACAGATTAAATCAGTCATTCGATGAAACGCCTAGCCAATTTACTAAATGGCGCCGTTCATGCAGCGGCATGAACGTCATCAATCAACTCATATTACAATTTACATTCAAGGATTTCAATATAACAAAATGTTTAAAAATTAAGCTATTCAATGGACACCGTAACGTATATATAATTTAATGCAATTATTTGGCAATGCAATACTACTTACACAATATTTGAAAAGATTTTAATATGTAAAAGGTTTCGACGAAAAAATCTTTTGCCGTTGCATAAAGCAAGCAACAATAAAGTCATGATATACCTACGTATTGACTTATTGGATATGAAGTTTTATCGTGCTCTTGATTACAAACTAACCTAAATCCTTAATTTTAAGAGATACAGTTTTGATAAGTTATTTTTATTATTGTTTGGTGGTATGGTAAGTTACCGACAATAATGAAAGATTTACCGGTTTTTGGATTTTTTTCCTATTCTTGTGCCACAATTCATTGTTTCTTGGCAAATGTATTTTTTTAAATTTAAAACCTCTACGAGTTCTTGAGAAAAACTGTCTTGTCGGACAGGCAGACAAACAAACAGACATATGGGCGGACAGACAACGAAGTGATCTTATAAGTATTTTTTTTAGGGGATTAGAACTCTAAAAATGTCTCTTAAATAACATGCTACTTACGTCATTTTTCCAGGGTTAATGAATCCATCAAACCGATGTGACTGGGATGTAAAACCTTAGTTCCCAAAAGTGATGGTTAATATTTCTTGCATTGCTAATGTCTATTAGAGGTGGTCTTCAATAACCTTTATGTCACTCGTTTTCCAGTTTGCCTCTCTATTTTAAATTAAAAAAAAAATGTTATATGACTTATGACTCACATCATACATACTATGTAACCATAATGATGTATATATGTAAATATATACATCATTATGGTTTTTAAATCGTTAGATCAAGTCATAAACGAATTTCGTCTTAGTAAAAAGAAAACAGAGCTAGCGTATGTTGTTGTTGCTATCTGTTCCAATGATTTCATATGTGCTGGAATCCATCTTGTATTCGGCAGTGAATGAAAACATTGAAAAGATTAAAAAAATGCCCATCAACTCGCAGTGTAACTGAGTATTGATGTATAATAATTTTCAAAAATCTTCTCATATAGGCAATATTTACAGGCAGATATATTACATTTTTAACTGAAGTACTTCAAAGAGTAACCAGCTTCCATAATTACGAAAAAAATCCGATAGGGTTGGCCGAAAAAACGAGCAAAAAATACAGCCATAGAAATGCACGTGAATCGGAAGCGAAGTCTGAAAAATTCATCAGGTAAAGTCTAAAGTGACTACGTTGTAAAAAATGAAAATTATAGTTTTGCCTAAACTTTTACAATTACCTTTAGCGCGATATCAGCAAAAAAATACCTTATTTAGAATAAATTTTGTATTTTTCAACATTGCAAAAATAAATTAAAATGTTACCGACAGATCGATCCTCCATTTTCTAATTTTACAATACCTTGGCAAAAATCTAAACAATATCTTGCAAGTGAATCGATTTTATTTTGTGGTTATTCGAATGTTATGCATGGCGTTTAGCGTCATATGCTAGTATTGGGTAGTCCAACGCGTGTGACGCTCATTGAGCTGTTAACGTATTCAGAATATTAAACATTTCGCAACAATATTATACAGTAAATAGAATTTAATTTGCCACATGTCAAATCGGCACTTAAACATTGACAAATTAAATATACAGTTATTTTATTGGAAATACAGTTATACCGTGTTAGGACTTTCTAGAGTACCAACCAATAATTAGACATTTTGCCGACACACATTTATAATTTAATAAATAGTGACGAATGAATTAATAGCAACTATTATTACTATTACTGATTGCTTTATATGTAATTCACGTTTCATCGAATTGTAGTTGAAATATTGTAAATTATTCTTATTGTTTGAGTACAAAAGCAGTAGTATTTGGTTAAAATATGTTGATCAATGGTTATTTGTATCATAATGAAGCCATTTCTATGTTCTATAATGAAATTCGAAGGTTACATTGATAATCTATTAAGTTGCACTCGTCCTTAGTTTAATTCGAATCAAATAAATTTTGTCTTCTCACATATAGCAATATGAAGCGATTTACCGGTTCAGACTACGCATATGATCAATGTTATTCTATAAGTTATTGTTTTTATTATGATATTGTAAGAAAATATTTTAACGTGAATACCAAGCTAAGCTTCGCTTGTAACGAAATAGCCTAACCCGGCCTACTCAACGCCCAACAGCTTTTTTCTTATGCATTTATTGAAATATCTTTCAGTGACTATTTGAGTGATCATCCATAGACATTGACAGGCGCTTTAAGAAATACTAGAGCGTCTCTCCGCTTTTCGTTTATTCAGAAGATTTTTTAGGAATTTCGTAACCTTTGGCAGGTTTTGTTTTGATTTCATTTCATTGTAAATTGATAATCACTTATTTATAAAAATTTTAAAATGTCAAACAGTATACTTTAGTTCATTTAGAATTGGAGTTTGTTGATAACAATTTTATTTTATTTTGTTTACGTTTTTCATTTTTTTTATACAGCCGTAGTGCCGCTTTCTAACCAGCCAGTAACTTCTTTCCTCTCTCTAAAATTAATTCTTTGTTAAATTGTAACAATTTAGAAAATTAAAATCAAGAATCCTCTTTAATTTTCTGCACATCTACTGCTGGAGCTCTTCAAACGAGACCATAACCGATTTTTTATGCGCAGATATCGTCCCAAAATCACTGAGAAAAAAATCGGCTTACGCTATTAATAAATAATTAGATTAACCATTCCTTAATATAATATATGGTATATCTCTTATACTTGTATTTATTTATTTATCTGTTTTTTTTTGTGTTTTTTATTGACATTACTTTGATACATTAATAAATCTATTGACATAAATGGTCACGTTACTCTGGTAAGATCAAACGGAATCTTTTGTTTCATAATTCACATAGATTTACAATTTAAACCAAATTTTAAAAGGCATAGTTTGTGTTATAAGTTACTGTCGCTGACTAGACTGCAGCGCAGACTGTTGGAGATATTGCGTAACATGACATTTTTGATAGGATTAAAAAATAAAACAACACAACACAACTAAAAATATTTTTTTTCTCGAGACAATAGAGATATTCCTATGTTTCAATAAATTGGGTCTTTAAATTTCATAGCAAGTCAAACGTGTCTGAATTTCGAAAAAACTAAACTTCAAATGCATTTAAGTTATTTTTATTTAAATTTGTAAAACCTTTTATCTGGTTCAAATTGTCGCCACTTACGTATTCGATTAAAAGATGTCCTGAATACGTAATGGGAGCAGAATGAGTCGAGTGCTCTTTCTCTCCATTCAGTGGGCGCATAAATTAGCGGTTGGAGTTCGCCGTAATTCCACAAAAACTCCAATCGTAAGGGAAAGTTTGGCGATTAAGCCGTGAGGCGTGGTGTGGCCAGGTCTGCTTGTGACAGTTAGTGCTGCCACTTGTTATAATCCGCTAAACTTTCGACCCTCGTCAAGGTACCCTGAATTAATGGAAACCACCTTCGTAAATTTATTACACTTATTTTTTGATATCTCGCTTCGTTTATCGACAGGGACGTGAAATAACGTGCGAAGTTTATATTTCTTTAACCTTTTTTTTTCTTTTATACAAAGAGTACGTGAAGCTTTACAGATGAAAAACACTTTAATTATATTGAAAGCATGAGTGTTTGATGTAGCCAAATTCACTTTCGCTAACGACTTTGACAAAGAATTATTTACCTACAGGTTCCAAGTACGTTTTACTTTTTTGCTGTTGGCTATCACAATGATGATATTGAAAAACAGTCAAAGTAATAACAATGTAATGTTTTTTTCTGCACTGACTAATTTGAAGTATTACTTCTTTTGAATTTATCAAAACATAATGAGAGATAATTTTTATGATGAATGCGCACGCTTTGAGGTGAAAATTCTTCAATGAACTCGCTACACCGCCGATTAAATGCCAAGTCGCTCAATATACACGACTTCACACCTTATCTAATTTTATTAAAATATAAATTAAATTAAATTTGTGAGTGAGTAATTAAAATAATAATAATTTTATTAATAAGTAGATAAATAGCAATTTATTTCAATTATTGATTTATAGACGCAACGTTTTTTAACGGTTTGAAAACTAACTAGAAAGTAACAGAACCAGTACGTGGCTACAACTGCGAATAGCTGAATTTAAATAATAGAATAGAAATTTCCATTACACGAATCTCTCCATCGTGATGTCGAAGAGGGACATCTCAGGTATAATGTATATATTTTCGAACCTTAACCTTATCAGTCAAACAAATCAATATCAATGATATATTAAGTTTGTATAAAAAGACATTTTAAAAGATAGATACTGTACATCGGTTTACCAAACCGGCAGAAGTGTACATTTTTTATATTTATTGTACATTTTGTGATCGTACATGCTTTGCGCTAAAGTTTATGCATAAACAAATTAATTTATAACCAAAAAAATCCAGTGAAATTCCACATGCATATAATTTTTCTTACCTAATTGATCACCCTACAAGTATAAACTTAAAGCAACACTGACCCACCTGACTTCTTTACAGTTTTTACATTTCTAAATTTAAATGATGAATTTCCATACTACGTTTCCACTCTCATATTTAAACCTCCCTAGGGTTTAATTCCAAAATTTTTTTTCAATGCTTACTGTATGTATATATACTATATGTTATTGAGATCAAATCGTCTCGTCTGAGTAGACTAGCCACTACATATATATTCTACCGCTAAGTATTAATATTAATTTCAATGGTGAGCCAGTGTAATTATAGGTACAAGGGACATAGCATCTTTCAGGTCCCAAGGTTGGTGATGCATTGTTTATAATTATAAGAAATATAACATTTTATACAGCGCCACTGTCGTTGGGTGATGTTGTGATTACTTACCACTAGGTGGCCTGTTTGACAGCCTGGCTAGCGATGACATTAAAAAGTGTCAGCCTGTTAATAGCCCATAGCCGGACTATGGGCTCTTCTCTAAAGTGAAGCAAATATGCGAATGCGATATATGCTTTCCTTGCGATATTTTCTTCACCGCCGCGCATAAGATGAATTTTAAACACAAGTGAAGCAAGTGAAAATTTACTGATATTGGCCCGGTTCTGAACCCAGTCCTCGGTTACAATACGCAAGTTCGAACCACTGTGCTATCTCGATATTAAATTTATAATAAGGACTGTAACTATAAAGTATAATAACATAAGCGAGAACGAAATGTAAATGTTAAATTTTTCGCTGTCCGCTTTGTTTGAAATGTCCCTAAGGTATTAAAATGAAGCGTTGTATAGTTGCCTACTTTTAAAAGCAATAACGTTGGATAAGATTAAGCTTAGGGTAGACTGTGTTGTTAAATTATTTTTAGTACTTCGCATTACCTATATATTACGTTATATTTATTAAATATATAGAATTAGCCATTATATCTCGTTCAAAACGAGCAGGGTTTAAATCTCTTTTTTTTTTTAATATTTCGCGGGCGATGCTGCGTCCAGTAGTACAATCATTACTAATTGTGTTTCTATTATATCATAATAGATAAATAATATATAAAATATTTTATCAGGCACAATCTAAAAATAGTAATTGAATTATTTCTTGAATTTATATTTATTAAGCAATCATTATACCAAAAGAGCAAACAAAAAAACTTCTGTTATGTTGACTCAATTATTAGCTATTATCTTAATACATAATAAACATTATATAAAATATAAGGCGTTGTTCATGTATTTGAAATCTTAAATGAATTTTCAGGTAGATATTTTGCTTATTTATTTACCTTAATCTAGATTTCTTTGACAACGCTTCGTTTCCGAAGCGTCGCTGCGCCCGTGTTATGTAATTATGTAAGCGCATACAACGCTCATCTTAATAGAATTAATTTGCATCCTCTTTTATGTAAACCTTCTTAACAAGTTTGCATACAATTTGGCTATTTAAATTTTTAATTTCCATCAGTTTTTCCTTAAAATATGATAAAATATAAAACATTTAATACTCTTATCAGAGAAACGGTTAGTCGAATCAGTTTAAATAAACTTTGTGGGTTTTTTTTTTATCTATGATATATTTAAGAAAAAATATTTAATGAACCCTCACAAAATGATATTTAAATTAAGTAAGCAAACCTTGAAACAAATTCCACGAATTCTATACCAAATACCTGACGTAAATACCGAAATCAAATACTTGGAGCTGTTTGCGATCAGAATTTTGCAATATTAATTATCATTTACTAAGATCGCTTTCAAAATTGAAATTTCACGACGAACTTAGTACGTGGAATGGTTTACCAGTTTCCCCTTAGACAGTACTATAAAGTTTCAACTTATTTCACTAGCATTAACCGTATTCCATAATTATAAATAAATAAATTAAATTAACTTGCAATTATTGTCCGGAATTATTTAGTTAAAGCTGTGTATTTAATTAAATTCTTAATAATAATATGAAAATATTCCGGTGAAATAAACCAGTTATTGAAACATTAACCTCGTCCATTAAATATTGTACAACAAATATCTGTACAGCTCAGATATAATCAGTGGGGTAGCTCGGCAAACAGGTATTAATATAATCACATGTTCGATCGAATCACAATAGAATCGGATATAAGAAGCCGGTATTCCCAAAGACGATAACATGGCAGGAAAAACGGTTTCAAGCGAGAGCAATAAAGACAGGCAACAATTTATTTATATGATGCTTCGGGGAGAAGTTATCCGCAGATCCGAGAGGAATGGGGTAAAATCAAGTTGATGCGTACCGGGCCGCGCGAAAAGTAACATGTTTTCACACACAGCGCAATCATTTTCTATTCTATGGAGAGCTATTCATACCGTTTAGTTTATTACACTTATTAAATATTCACAATATCCGAAATTTAGTCAAAAAAGCTAGTTATCGTCGTTGGAATATTGTATTATTTAAATATGGAATAGAAATAACTTCTAAATATATAGAAACGTGATCAATTTAAAATGGCTTTGTGTCATTTGTCAATTAAAAATATTGCCCTTAATTCGGTACCACCAAGCGAACCCCATACGTGATATGGAATCCCGTGTAACTACATATATGAAAGATTAGGCATGATAACGTGACGTGTATGCACTGAAATAATCCGATATTTGATGAAAGATGAACAAAACTCACATACATGAGTCGATGAAACGCACCACAGTGGAGATTAAACAGTCAAACTGGAAATTCCGCAAGCTTTACCACCGTGGATAGACATCAACATCTGTCAGCGTTAACATTCGGATTTGCGGGGATCGGATGGATATTAAACCAGCTGCATTCCGTAGAACTACCAACGGGCCAACCAAAACAACCGCTGAAAATGAAACTGCAATCGAGATTGCTTTTAAAATCCTTATAAAAAGTTTTGGTATGTGATATCAATGTGTGTGTCGTATATTTTAAACGTTTTGCCTTTTTTTCGATAAAAATAACATTTGTATTAGGTAAAGGTCGTTAAATAAACGATATGTATAAATATCATTTGGGAACCTGGAAATTATATGTGATTATAATTTTAAGAATGTAGTTATGGTAGCCCAAAGTATGAAGACAATATAGAGGTTGATGTTTAATTATCAGAATTTGATTAATTTTGTTATTTAATACTTTAGGTTCTGGAAAACAAAGGGAAAAATATTCAATAAGAGCATACACCTCTGGTCAGACGTAATAATTTTAATTACAATTTTTTTTTTAAATGTCTTTTTAATCCCATAAACTTATCTATGTTCTTGACACATGCGACTTGTGTTTTTTTTTTTAAATTTGAAAATCAATTGAACTTATAACTTACCTATTTTTTATTATATTATTTGCTTATAGACGTTACAATAAAAAAATGAACAAAAATGTATGCAAATTTAATAAATATACATTTTATAATTAGCATTATATAATTTCGTAAACTTTATTATTACTGTAATTTAAAATATCAATTTAGCTAAATATTAGGTATTATTCGGATATCAAATTCTTAGTGTACTGAGACAACATTTTTTTTACATATTAGGTAATTAATTACCTATTAGGTAGGCACATAATAAATAACAAAAGAAGTAATTGTTAAGACATTTTTACTATAGTATACTATAGTATAGTAACTTTATTTTTTTAAAACAAAAATAAGGCAAATCGCGTAGAAAATATTCAATTAGAATAGTTTCGTGTATAAAAATAGTAATGTCGCGGTGAAAATAGACCAGCCATGAAATTAAGCATGTTTTAGAGCGAGCAACTAGCGTGGGCATAGAGCGGAAGACAGGAGGCAAATAGGAACCATTTGAGCTGGGAGTATCGGCTAGCGCTCGCAGGCTGTGTCACACGAGACTGATTGAAATAACCACTCAATCCCATGTACCTCCATAGGTATTTATACCGGACATAAATTGTCCTGACATACGCTACATCTGATACGGTCTCGTAACGAGTTGTGTTGCGAGTTAACAAGTGTCATGGTGGAAAAGTTTAAAGCTCCAGTGATAATAAATACATTGTGTGATATTTTAGTAATAATAAAGTTTACAAAATGATAAAGTTCACATTTGTGTAAGACTCCAATTTGAATGTAATACTTGATATTAAAATTATTTGAATTATTTTTATCTGTGTGATCGCGGATGAGTATCTGTCACTTTGTGTATAAGTTATTATAATATTATCTTTTTAATCTAGCAACATGGACATTGACGGATACTTGTTATGGCGGGAAAATTGATTCTCGGATATATATTTTCCTTTGTGCATCGAATAAAACATTATTTATATTTATAGTTTATTATTATTTATTATGACGACCTCCGTGGTCGAGTAGTGTGTACACCGGTTTTCATGGGTACGCCACTCCGAGGTCCCGGGTTCGATTCCCGGCTGAGTCATAGATAGAAATAGGTAGAAAAAGTTCATTAGTTTTCTATGTTGTCTCGGGTCTGGGTGTTTGTGGTACCGTCATTACTTCTGATTTCCATAACACAAGTGCTTTGGCTACTTACATTGGGATCAAAGTAATGTATGTGATGTTGTCCAATATTTATAATAAAATGGCTTTATTTCTGAGTTTAGACCAAGTTATATCACTTGTTAGTAATATTAGAGTAAGTTTTGTTGTCATTTAATATTAAAATTGTAAGCGTTTTATGCTACCGAAATAAAATTAAAAATAAAGATAGACTGCCTTTTCCCGCCTGATAGATATTTATAGACTGGTGATCCTGTGACATTTTGTAGAATGTGCGTCATCATATCATATGTATGGTCAATTCGAGATAAAACTAATTACGAGATAAGACGGGCATTCCATTTATTGGCGTCGATTTCCCATGTGGAAATATACAATTACCTTTCCTCGCTAAAGCGGAAACTTCATTAACCTAACGCGAAAAATATGGTACTAATTACTGGAATGTAATCAAATTAACGTTTGACTGACTTTATTATATCGAATTATATAAAAACTTTTTTCATAATATTTAAACAAATATAATGTTATTAAATGTATTAGGCCAGTAATTAATTCCTTTTTTCTCATTTCACCTTTATTGTGTTTCATTATGCAAAGGCTTGGTTCAAAATCGAGATAAAAAACCTTGATATAGTATTAAGATGGATGGAGTAAAAGATATTTTTCTTCATATCATAACTACATCTATTAAAACATTATGAAGCGGGTAGAGTTTGGATATTATGAGATTTCACCAAATTTAAAAACTATGCCGATATAAAAAAATATGATATGTTAAATAGCCTGTTTATTGGGAAGGATAATAAGTTATATAGCTATACGCTACAACCGAAAGGATCAGTAACCATAATTTGACCATTGATTTTGAGCAATCCCGCCTAGGTAGGTACCACCTACTCCTCAGATATTATACCGCCAAACAGCAGTACCCAGTATTGTTGTGTTCCGATTTGAAGGGTGATTGAACCAGTGTAACTACAGGCACAAGGGATATAACGTCTTATCTTATCCCAATGTTGGTGGTACATTGGCGATGTAAATGATTAATATTTCGTACAGCGCCATTGTCTATAGACGTTGGTGACCAACCTACCTACCATCTTCCTACTTATATAAAGATAACCAATCTGGTATGCTGTTCTAGTAAAGTTAAGGACATGTACTTAGTCATGAGTAATCAAATCATATTGCATTATATGAAACGGACAGAAGTCAACGCGAATGAAACCGCAAGGCACAAATAGCATTGTAAAATTCACGTTTAACTCACAAAAAGATCTTTATACGTACGAACCAATGTTTATTTTTACTTTTGACTCGCAAACACAATATTTAGACGAATATTTTACGTAGAAATTTAAATAAATAAAATTATAATAACTAGCCGTACCCCGCGACGCGTTAAATTTAATTTTCCCGGTAATCCTGTTATTTATATGTTATTATTCCCGACTTGGCAAAGTCAATACATCCTTCCTGGAGCATCGTCTCTATTATAAGAATCGGCAGATAATTTTAACTTGGCCTATTAATACATTTAAATCAATAAATAAATATTGATAATAATGCTCGAGAGTACAATAAAAAAAAAATGGAGTTCTAATTTGTTGATTTTCATGTATCATAAATAATTTTTTAACTTTTATTTTATTGAACTAACATCCTTGGCGGTTCTTCTTGATAGTATCTGCATTCCGAGGCAGTGGTAGATTTGTCTTTAATTCAATACTAAAGTAATATGATACAAATTTACTTTAAACGAGCCTATTTGAAAATTTTTTTTGGCTAATCAAGACTATTTTTCTAAGTTCAATTTCAATATGATCATTCCAGTGGATTTTCCGATTTACTTTCGAATTTATAATAAAAGTCTCTAATAGAACATATTTTATTATAGGTGATATTATAAATGTTTATATAGTTTGTCGTTCGTGGAGTATAAGTAGTAATAGTGTTACTTTAACGTTAAGCGGTAGTCCAGTCATATTAGAGGACCACTTTATTTTGCCAGTCTCGAAAATTGTTCTAAACTTCTTTTATTTATACTCGTTTCAATTATGAATTGTGATAAAGTAATAAATTTATTTTATAATATATACAGTAAATTGATGATGACGTATAACTTTGGTTAAGCATATCAATAAAATTGTTATCGTTACACACGAACAGTATATTTAGATATTTGTAAGTTACAGTATATTTATAGTTGGACTATACATATCAATAATATTACGTTACTAGAATAAGTAAATTCTTATATAATTGAACTCGTATTTTTCTTTATTATTTATAGTCATAACTAAAATTTTACTAAAATTTCGTTCAAGCCGAGATGGCACAGTGGTTAGAACACGTGCATCTTAACCGATGATTTCAGCTTCCAACCCAGGCAGGCACCACTGAATTTTCATGTGCTTAATTTGTGTTTATAATTCATGCTCGGCGGTGAAGGAAAACATCGTGATGAAACTTGCATGTGTCTAATTTCAACGAAATTTTTCCACATGTGTATTCCGCCAACCCGCATTGGAGCAGCTTGGTGGAATATGCTCCAAACCTTCTCCTCAAAGGGAGAAAGAGTGGGAAAATTTACAGTCTTCTAATGCTAATGCTTAATTCAAGCCGAATGAATGGGCGTGTCACGAGTATAGCTAGTACATACTGTATACACTTAATAAAAACCAATTTATATGTCTACTGTGGAAACATAAAATAAATTCCTATAAATACAATATGAGATTATCCAGACAAACATTAAAAAAAATAGCACTGTAAATTCGAAGTTCGCTGTCAGGTGAGTCGGACACGCAAGCCGAAACTGCGCGCCGCGGGTCCCTCGGGAGTTGCGACTACGCGGTCACGTATAAATTACTCTAAGGGGACTGCCCGCTCTTTGTTTTCCCAGCAAACTTACTTTTTCTAAGGTTGAAATCCTGACTTGAATTACGAGGTCCGCAGCTCTGAACTCTTTAATAGAGAAACCTTACCTCTGAGACAATTCTTAAACAAACAATGAATTGAACTCGATAAACGTATATGTATATTTTTATAATATCTAACTTTATTCTACACAATTTGGACATTTTGTAAACAAAATGTCAGATATACTATCATATACATAAATAATATTTTTATAACAATTTCCTTTAGATACATTTTTATTTATTTATCTATAGGTAACAATATACCTAATTATAGTTACTATACGTAGTAAAAGCAGCTTATTACAATAATATTTAAAATAATAACATAAAAATAAGAAAGGCGTGGGAACATTTTATATCAATAGTCGCTTAATAAATATAACCTTAATTTGAATAAGTACTAAAATAACATCGAATTTAAATTGTCCATTGAAAGAACAGCGTAGAACACGTGAACAGGTTTTTCATTTGCTTAATTCATGCTTATTATTTATCACGTAATCACCACTACGATAAGAAAACACATGCATCCTATATATACACCAACAGGTATTAGAACAGCATAGTGAAATGAGCTCCAAACCTCAAGCCTTTGCCCAGCAGTGGGGCAGTAATGAGCTATAACTTTAATCTTGATTAAAGACGAAATTAATAGTAGACAATTACATACTTCTTTATTTAAAAAGCTAGTATTTTACCGTTACTAGTTAGCTAAACCGAGGGTACAATAAAATAAAACTTATAAAAATCTACAAAATTTCATATTTCACTCAGACTATAACACTTTTAAATAATCGCATGACTTGATTTCTAGATCGCGATAAGAGTAAACCAAAAATTCGACTCGTTATCAATTTAAAAAATATATCTACGATACGATCATTAATATTGGAAGTAACATAATTTAAACCTCCTTGCAAAAGTAGGTTAGGCCCTCTATCTTAATTATATTATCAAGATAGCTTTATTAAGACGTTGGGGGGTCTAATAAAGGTGGTTATGTGTAGGTGCACATTCATCAGAGCAGTTAATTTGTGAGCAGATAAGTCACAACATCATCGCTCATCTTGTAAGTTTCTGAACGCAAGTCGGTAACACATGGCGTTCCGTAACATCTGTAAACCGACGTCGATCAATTTAAATTAAACGACTAATTGAATAATATTAAATAATTCACAAATTCATTTTTCATTCAAAGCTAAATATGTAACAATAGCTCTGTTTATCCAAAAAATGTTATAATTGTACTAAATCAAGAAGTAATTTCATACGAATAAGAGAAATAAAATATATTATACTTTGAAAGTACATAAAAATACTACTATTCGGTATAATTGAATGAATTGAATTATTGCCAGTGTTTCTCGTGATAATGTTAGGACTCTAACGATACCCCCTACATCTGGTCAGGCATTTAAAAGTTATGGAGGAGTTAAGAGACTCACTCTGAACCTCACATAACACAATATCTTTTTTGGAAAATCGTGTAAAAATAGAAAAAAAATTAATGTGTTTCAAAATGTTGAATAGCGTTGCTTAGGTTATTATTTATCCCAGCGGCATTACAAATAGGAATAGGTGGAATGGTCTGATTGTATTCTGACGTGTTATTCATCCGTCTGTCTTTCTTATTTAATTAACCTGAATACTAATAAACGTTTAGGATTCAGCTAAATAAAAAAAACTAGAATCTGTGAAATTATTATGACAATGGACTGAATTTATAATAATAATGGCGAATAGCGTGTTGTATAAAATAAAAAAAAAAAAACATAACAATGGAAAATGCGAAATTGGTGCCATCGTAAACATTACAAAACTTTTACGACGTTAGCCATCGTCGTCTGACCTTTGCCTGCTGAATTTTATTTCTAAATTCGAAATTAGTTTGCTTGTGTATATAAAAACACGGATTGCTGCTTTATATTTTACTAGCTGCTCGTCCTGCCTTCACATAGGTACACTAAGGATCTATATACATCTTTAAGATTGAAGAACAGACATATTTTATTTTTCCATCTCGGAACGTTGAACATCTTGGGATTTTTTTACCATAATATGCACATATTATGTAAACTTTTTTCTTGAATCGCTCTATTGATGAAATCCGTTGCGTAGTTTAAAAGATGTAAGCGTACAGACGGCAGAAAGCGAGTTTGTTTTATATCATGTACAGATTTAACTATAATTGAAACCTTGATAAACGTAACTAGTCAATATTTTTTAATTTTAACTAAGACTAAGAAAAACTCGTTGTTTCTATCTCTATTGAAAAATATTTTTCGTTTGTTATTCCATTTATTAAGAAAGGTTAGGCATAGCACTAGGAGCCACGGAAGCAGAACAGTTACAAAAACTGGTGAAACCGCGGGTAGCAGCTAGTCTATAAATAGCGATCTCACCATACTGAATTGAAGATTGTTTACTAGGATTTAGATAAATTTAATGTGAAAAGCGTAAATAACTATATTATCCCGTAATATTATAAAAGAAAATCGACTAAATTCAGTCTACACCGTACTTCATAATCGCAAACAATGAAGCTAACAACAAAATGAAGATTAGCCCCGCGGCTTCAGAAACTTTGATGTTTACAGTCGGGCTAGGTCGGCGACGGGGAAAGGTCAAATATTTATTGACATGTTTACATAGAAATAATACAGTCGCTTAAGTTAAACGTGCTTCGGATTATGTTAAATATTATTTTTAAAAATAAACATGCTTTTGTATAGGTAAAATATTTTGTTTAAGTCTAGACTGACTAGAGTAGACTGGTGCCAATCCTAGGCGTAGAATCAGTTCGTGCTATCCGTAAAACATTTAAAATATCAACTTCGTAGGATGAGAGCTAACAAGTTTTGCAATAAAATTTGTAATTGCAAAATCAAAATTAAAAAAAAATATTATATGATTTGTATGTTACATCATGAATTTAATTTTAGTAAATATTACAAAGAATCTCAAAACAAACTTAATAGTATACCCATTTACCGTTCTTCTCTCTGAAAAGATTTAAGATTAAGCGTTTCATTATCTTAGTCCGACAGCTTCTTACATCATCAACATCTATTCAACCGTAATAAAATTCACAGTAATGGAAATATTCATTACATTTAAAACACTGGTTTGAATTTCCCGTCAAGTAATAAAAAAAATAGTATTGAAGTTCTGCTACAATCCTCATTAATTTTAACTAACATGTTCCGTGACGGCCTTCGAGCCCTAACATAAATTTTAACATAACTTGGACAAACAAGTTGAAGTTGAAATAAGTACTGCCCTTAGAATGCGTCCCCAGTGACATGCTCATTTGTACTTGCCATAAATTACTAAACGGACTAAATAAGAAGAAAGTATCTGTTTCTAAGACGTATCGCTTTGAACAACAAAATATAACTTGTGCTATATATTTACACTGTATTTTTTATATAATATATATTTTTTATATTATAACACTGAAAATATAGTACCTGTTTTATAAAAAACTCAAAATTAATATTTGGTGGAATGTTTGTTGTTGTAAATAAGAGGTTTACGTGTTTCATTTGAGCCACGTCTTTCAAGAAGGACGACGAGCTCCAAGTCCATCGAAGATCTGCCGATGTTTAGTAAATAAGAAAAACTATATACTGCTACACCTAACTAAAACCGAAAAGTGAAAAAGCGCACGAGCAACTGTGAGACCATGGATGTATTGTAAATAAAAAAACTGGCGTATGATAATGTTTCAGATTAAATTTGCCCAATATGCATTGTACCTTATATTTGTTTGGAATTTACAAGTGTTGTATTTTTTTTAGGGAAATTTAAAATTCTCACTGCTTCAGATGAATTCATATATGTGTAGTACATATCATTTTCAAAAGTGCCCAAACACTATTTACGCAAATAAACTCGTTTCGCGAAGGCGATCTTCATCAGCGCAGCTTCGTTTAAAGTTTTAATCGCTTTCGAGCCGTGATAAACAAATTTTAATTAAGTTTTAATATCACCGCATAATTGCTGAGGCGAAAGACTATCACAATATCTTTGTTTATGAATATTTCACTTTGTCGCGTTTGCGATTCCATTCGCTTGTATTATAACAAACCCTTTGGAATTGATAATTATTAAAAACTTGATATTTTTAGATTAGTAATATTTTCATGTATTACTAATATTTAAATTTGAAAGTCTAAAATTTTATATAGTAACAGCCTGTCGAAGTCCCACTGCTGGGTTAAAGCTCTTTTTGAAGAGATATTTTGAAGCTTACTCCACCGCGCTACGCCCAGCGTTTTGGTGGATAAACGTTTAAGATTTTTCATCCATTACAGACAGGTTCTCTCAGGATGCTTTCCTTCGCCACCGGGTACGTGATGTATTATAGAAATTAAGCACACGAAAATTCAGTCGTGCCTGCCCGGGTTTGAACTCTTAATCATCGGTTAAAATATACGTCTTCTAACCGCTGGGCCGCTGGGCCGTCGTTTATATATCTACAAAGATAACAATAAAATTTTATATCCATTTTAATGCAGCAAAAAAATATTTAACCTTTCAAATAATATCAAACTATTTTTATTGAGGCTAAAAATACTCAAATAACATGAACTATTCAGAGGCCTAGAAAAAGCATCCTTGTGTTGGTTGACAAGAAGAATCGGGATAATACTTCCATTTTTCAGTCTCAAGCAGCGTGAAGCGTAGAATGCTCCGTTATTCTGAACGAACTGTACCTCAGGGCATGAATTTAATCTCAGATTTCGGAGTGTCAGACTCATAAGAAATGTCACTTGGATATATTTCTGTTCTTTTTGATTACACGAGTATGACGTCATGTCTTTTATTTTATGGGCTCGCGGGATTTAATATTTGCTCGGTTTTGTTTTGAGTCTAATATTATTTAAAAAAACGAATTATGCCAATCATATATTTTTTTCATTGTAATTATTATGAAACGATCTTAATTAAAATAAATTCAAGCATTAATAACAAGCTGTTTTTTATTAAAGTCATTTAATTTACTTTAAACAAAGCTGGAGACATAGTTTTCTTTCAGGTAAAGGATATTAAAATCTCTTCTGTTGAAAGCATCTGTAATAAATCATAAGTGCATTATAAAGTGGCTCGTTGAGACGCTTCGTTAACGTAAACAAACCTTTCTACTAAAGGCTTAAGATGAATTTTATGAGGGAAAATTTAGATATTCTCGCTGTTTTAATAACGTAATAGTTACGTCTTATTTTCAATCAGTATTGTTAGGAGTCGAGATGGCTCGAGAATGCTTAGAAAATATATGAACCCGACACGGGTTAATTCTTTTGTGTTTTTTTAGGTGTAGATCGATGACTTCACAGTCGTCCATAAATGTACATGTACAAGATAAATAATTGTATAAAACATACGTTTATACTGCTACAATTTAATGCGTTATCTTATAGTATCGTTTTTTATATGCCATATAAAGATAAAATTAAACCATTGCTCCAACGATTTCCTTGCGTATCACCTCCGAGCCGTCCACTCCGGTGATTATAAGTTGCAGTTACAACGGAACTAATGAATGCGAGCGGGATTACCGCCGGCCCGGACGCGCGGCCAATTACATAAAAGTTGTCTGACATCGGTAATCCCGCACGATATGCTATTCTATTCACGGCGAGGTTTATTTACCGTGAAACTGATGATATGTATTAAAAGAGTTGAAGGAATTTTAAAAAGTCTTTATATACATTTATGTTTTAGAATTCATATTTTTGTTTTTGGTTTTCCGTATTTCTAACATCCTCCATACAACACTGTGTACGTATTTAAACGATGCAGCAAAATATTATATTCGAGCTGATAGTGCATGTATGGCTGCTTACAGTTCCCAGTAGAAATAAGGGCAGTAAAAGATTTTACGTCGACATTTTTATATTACGGACATTCGGAGCTGTATCCTCAAAGTAATACCGACTAAGAATTTTCAATTTCACGAAAATTAATTAAAAATTTGTATGTTATAAAAAAGTACATTTCGTAGTAAGTACATTTCTCTTCTTATGTGAATATATTTATTCGGGCCGTCATAATCCTTTACTGCTTTTTATCGGATACAGGGTGCAGTTGTACTTAGACCTTGTCCAAGCTTGTGTGGGTTAGTACCACCTACTTGAGCATAACAATATTGCCGAGAAATAAATGCCGGTGGTTTAATGAGTGACGGTGGTTATAGGCTGCGGTGACGTACCATCAGGTAATCAATTATTTCGTATGCATTTCGATTTTAAAAATTAAAACGTGTTAAACCTCATTGATTCAAACTATTTTTATAGTTTATTTTACATTGTTTAAGAATAAAGTAATAAATAAACATACTCTACTTATTAATTTTTTAATGTCACGACAATATTAAAGTAAAATATAATTTAATCATTCTCCACAAAATCTTTTAGTTCCTCGACACTTGAAATTTATGGCGGTTGCTTTTACACAATAGGGATGAAAAGTAGTGGGGCGAGAAATATCTGAAATCTCGCGCTAACAAAAGTAAAACAAGAATTCGTGTTCAACTATCGGAACAAAAATATAATTAAAAACTTCGTAAACGTTTTGAACTCTTACGTTACTTATTAAATTAAACAGCAGTTTTTAAATTTAAGTTTATTTTTTTTATAATTTACGAACTTGTGTTTTGTATTTTAGTTTTAATTTCTAAAATATAGATGTAACAGACGAAAGAGTTACACATCTCGCATAAAAAAATCTTTTTCATTAAATTTCAGTAGTAGCTAAGTTTTATATCTGCCAACAAATCCCAACTACGTGCTTTCGTATAATCGCGCGGATAAAAGAGGCGTGCTCATCTCATTGTCTACAAGTTTACTTATTAAAAATTCATAAAATAGACAAAAATTATGTTTGATTTTTTCTAATTTATATTAATAAATGAGGACACGTTCTCATTGTCTTCCCTAACTGACAATACTATTAATAAAGTATGCATGAATGTTATACTAGAAGATGTAGCACGTTTTGGAGAATGTTTTAGTAAATAATAATACAAATATAATAATATAACATCTGTTTTACGTATGTCTATATTGTATAACAAATATAGTTTTGTTAATTTTTAATTAATAACAAGCTAATAGAATAAAGTTAAAATCGAATACTTTATATTTCAATAACACTTTAAAGAAGTTTTAAAAGAAAAAATATATATATTCCAAGACGAAATAGTTCGACAAGACCCAAAACGTTTCAATTTCACGGAACGTTAGTTAGGCGTCGAAGATGCCCTAAGGTGTCATTCCATGGAAGCCTCTATAAACTTCTATTATGTTCATCTTTTAAACATCCTAAACAAAAGAAGTTTCTTTATAAAATCGGTCTCTAAGAGAGTCGTAAAAGATAAAAGCAAAATTAAAGTAAGCCTCAAAATTCTTAAAATTGATTATTGAAAGTGTAGTGATTATCAATGGTAATTACTGGCTTAACGAAAATATGTTGCATATTTTTAATGCTCTTTTTAAGAAAGATCGAATAAAAAGATCGAAAAAACACATTAAAAGTATTTATGCAGTATACTTTCTTAATATACAACAAAGTCATTTTAAATCTGTCAGAGCTAGAACAACTTCAAAATATTTTAAACATATTTTCCGACGCTACCTTAAGCACTTAGTGTTTTCGTTGTATGTACCTAAAATTGCACTTCGGGTAAGACTTATGATAGTTAAGATAGGGTGCAATATGTCAAAGTTTGTTGCCAAAATAAGTTGGAGTATAGCTCGACAAGCAAGACACTTTATATGTGCCAGGTAGGTATGAGCTGGAGTAAAAACATACATGTACATTAAAAGATTATTCGCCAAATTGGTTGTTTCAGTTTATAGAACAGTTCCATTTAAACATGCGGATGTAATAGTCTAGAACACTTCAACAGATTATATAAAATATAAATTGGTATGTATTTTTGTCCTTTTCTGAGGTCATTACTAGCAATCTGACGACCTCCGTGGTCGAGTAGTGTGTACACCGGTTTTCATGGGTACGCTACTCTGAGGTCTCGGGTTCGATTTCCGGCCGAGTCGATGTAGAAAAAGTTCATTAATTTTCTATGTTGTCTTGGGTCTAAGTGTTTGTGGTACCGTCGTTACTTCTGATTTTCTATAACACAAGTGCATTAGCTACTCACATTGGGATCAGAGTAATGTATGTGATGTTGTCCAATATTTATTTGTTGTTATTATTTATTGTTGTTATTAATCTAACTAAAAGATTTGAACTCGACATGCGTTACTACACAGATTTACACCTACCAACATTTTACTGTGGTCACCGTAATGGATATTTTCGATCCCGACAAACGAAATAGCTCCCATGGGATGATTAAAACCCGTATTTCCAAACCCATCGTCCTTTTGAACAAAGTTGCGAGCGCAGTCATACGATATTCTGTTTTGTTGGCGACGTTAAAATAGTGTGACAAAAATCTTTTGAAACATTTTTCTCAACTCTATTCTATAAAAGTTGAAACTTAGCCTATAAGCTTCTAAAATATTTAGCGCAAATAAAATAGAAACTTTTAAGAAGGCCGAAAACTTCACGTGTCACGTCTTAAAATAAAAAAAAACGATGTGAAAATATCGACGTAGAGGCACGAGGGTACACAATTCAACTTCATCCTTAGCAAGTGTCTGAGTGCAAAGGCGTGTCGAGTTGCCGGACGAAGCCGGCCTCTGTGAAAATTTAGCCAGAAAATTCAACGCCCGCCGGAAAATATGGCCGTTGATGGAACCTTAATGTTTCCGACTTGGCCCGGCTACTTGCGGTCAGCCGCGACAGCCTTCGAAGTGTTGCCCATAAAACTTGCTTGCCGTTTTGTCTAGAAAACTCTTTTAACGTTTTAGGTCGCGGTTATCGTGGAATGGCTTTTTAAATTTTTAGTTTATTATTTACTAGACAAACGTATGCCGTCTTTGTTAAAATGCAAGGAATACGATCAAAATGTGTGTCACATTAGATAAATACTCTGATTGGATCGGTTCGTTAATATCGTATGTGTAAAAAAATTACAATTTATTACCAGCATTAACTTCAAAATAATGACTCAGTACATTTAATTACATCAAAGGTTATCTTTTCACGTATTGAAATGTTTGCAAACTCATTAGTGTAGTACATACCACCGGTCAGACCAGACATGTGATTGACACCACGGAAATGATTTCGCGGGCGTTCACGTTATCTCAAAAAGGCACTCATTTACTGGGAATATTTGATATTTGGTAAGATAGCGAAAACATTAACAGCTTACAGTCAAGTTTTAATGTCGCTACTTTGACATAGCAACAACGGGCATTGATAGCTGTTTCCTTTATTGTGTGTTGATTTATTTAATTAGAACTTTTGGAAATTACAATTATTGACTATTTTCTAAAATGGAATAAATTGTACTGTTATAGTAGGTATGTTTTTCAAAGTTTTTAAATGTATGGGCACAAGAACGCTTAAGCCGTTGAAAACCCACCACTAATGCGTGCCTTTTTATGTATTGCGCATATTTAAGTATTGCAATGTGGCCAAAAATATGCAGACGAAATAAAAATATAAAATATTATGACGATTAAAACTTTATAGTAATTTTAAAATAATAACAACACAGCAAATAACAAATTTCAATAAATTTTCAATTTTTTTCAACGTCAAAATACGTGAAATACAATATAACGTTTCATAATAATAAGTACGAGCTTATTATTAATAATTATCACGGCTGATTCCTTATTATATTTGCGTAGTAAAATTATATTATTATACAAATTTCAATCCGAACAAACAATATGTTTTCCAATAATTAATTTCTGTTCACAATTCGTCTTATGCATTCGGTAAGAGTAAGCACAGATGCTACTTGCATATCTCGGGAGAAATTTTAAGACTTTTATATTAAACTCGCCAGCCTCCGATGAAGCACTTTGTCGGATTAAGCTTTAAATTGTTGTTCGTACATCCAGCCCAGCTGTGGGCAGTGTTTGTGGTAATAGTTTTATTTTGTTTTTTGATGTCTTACTTTTATATTGGATTTAAATTGACGATATTAAGAACTAACATTAAAAAAACTGTCCATTATTAATACGTCCACAGTTGGATATACTGATTTCACCCAAGTTGGAGATTCGGGAGCCATAGCTGCAACTTCCGCATACAGTATGGTATGATGGGTATGATGAATATTATTATTATAATGATTTTTAATATGGTCTTCATTATATATATATATACATATTATATAATGACCATTTTAAAAATCATTTAAAAAATAATAATAATAATAAATTCAACTTTTTAAGAGCAATTTTTTGCAGACTGTTTCTGTAATAAAAAAAATAACGTCCTTATTATTTAAACATAAACAATAAAAAAAAGGATAAATGAACAACCCTCGAAATTAACCTGTTAATCTTGGAATTGGAAGGATGAATGGTTCGTTAGAATGAGAATAATACGATGCTTTTATTGTCTATTTTATTAGAGAGCATATAGGTTTTCGGTTTCATTAACAATAAAAGTAACCGAACCAACGAGAATTGGATTTGCAGCTCGAGGGCTGTTGAATTCATCATTACATACTTTTATGTCTTCAACTTGTGTCTTGTTTACTATACGTTGTTATTGTATTGTGATAATAATCGAATCATACTAACATTATAACAGGATATATTTTACGGTTTTTTTATTCACGTCAAAACTACTAAATGTCGTGTTATCTTACTAATATTATAAATGCGAATGTTAATATAATGCGGTGTTCGTTTCTCAATCAAGACAGAACATAGATTTGTCAAAAGAATACGGTATTTATATTGAACTGGCAACGTATTAGCGAGAGTTTCAGTGTAACTGTGTGTGTATACTAACTGTAATTATTAATGTAGGTGTATAAAAAAAAACTCTGGAATACAAGCTAAAGCCATAATTATACGCGTAGAAAATGGGGGTTCCGAGTGGGTTGAGTATACAAAAATGTTAAGCAAACATTTCTTTCAAAAAACATTTTCATAAAGTACAATAGAAATGGCAACAAAAATTACCCTCCATGCCCCTTAAATATTGAAATCGACATAAAACAATGCTCGAGGTATACAAACGTACGGATTGGCAATTCACGGCTTCCTTTTTTCCAGCACACGAAAAATTTCGAGAAACAATTTCCTAGAGATGATACCGTCGGGTAAAATAAACCGTAACAGAAAGTGGGAAAACCGTAAAAACGATTTCGTGAAAATTAACTCAATCGACTTTGTTTTATAACAGAATGTGGGCTACGTGATCATTTGTAAACATTACGATGCACCATCTATGTTAATAAATGATATTATACGATACATTCATCCATTTCATTTTTTTATTAAGAATCTGTAAACGGTTTTTAATGTAGTATGTTTTATCACAATATTTATCAATTAATAAATAGTAGTTATTGTAATACAAAAACTAAATGAGACTAGTCGGACACTTACAGATTTAGATAAAACATCCGTTTTATTATTATCCGTTATTAACTAATTTAGTTAAAATAATTTAACAGGGTAATATTTCTACATATTGTGAAAGATATTTAACATTACATTTAAATTTATTTCTATATGTTCACTCTTATCAAATCAACTTTTGTTTTTTCTCAAAACTGAATATTTATAAACACTATCTGATATTGTATTAAGTGAGTAAGATGTCTCAAATGAGGAATGAGGTCTTGAGTCTGCTTTGCACCTCCTGGCGGCGGTTTTTCATGAACAAAAACGGTGTTAGCTACACGCTTATGGACGCCGAATCAGCTAGGCGTGTATTAAATACATCAACTCGACATTTGAATAAGCGATAATTTCTTACTGGTGCAAAAATAGTTCAATTACTTCATGTTAATGTTGTTTGCACTTTACATACTTCTAACTTTCAGATTTCGGGGTACTACTGAAAATTTTTCGATTAAAAAACTCAATAACTCTTTATCCACCCGACCTGGGGTTCCAACTCAAGATCTCGGTGTTTCTGGTCTTATATAGACCCACTAAGCCGAGGACGCAGTCAAACATTAACATTATATCCTCTTGGAAAATGGGATAATGGTAGCCAACTAAAAATCAAATAGCGCGCTTCTTTGGTTGTCTATAGCATACTTCCGTCCCTTATTATGAAATCACTCCTACAGATGGCAGCAGTGTGAGAGGAAAGATATTACACATCAAAAATGATACAGATGCCTATAGCTAGATACATATGGTAACAATAGACAATTGTAGGCAATTGTAGACAGTAGGTTGTTGCAGCATCCAATACAATTTATACTCTACCCCTACGTGAGTTCCCGTCTTTTAAAATACATTAAGACTCAATTTTAACAAATTTTGATTTATAAGAATTTGTATTTACACAAAATTGATTTATGAATGCATATCAAGCCCATTGGTACGGAATTAATGTCAGTAAGATCATTGTTAAGTTTTTTTTTTATCGTTAATTGATAAAAAAAATATACTTAACAAAAGACTTTAGCAGTGCAAAGATATGTGAAATTAAGAGTTGAAAATTCAACGTTTAACACAGCTTAATGAGATTCGCAAAACCACAGCGAGGCGAGCATCAACACTTATTAAAAGAGGATTAACTCGTTTAAAGTACGATTGAACTTCTACTTCAGACTTTACAACCGAGTAGCGACCGCGCGGGAACTTCGAAACATCTAAGATTATAAACTTCGAAGCGATATTCGTTAAAGCTATTAAAAATTAATCATCACAGCCGAATGATTTAAGGCGGCCCTCGAAATCTCGGACCCATCGTGGTAAGATTTGTGTGAAATGCTATAGTCTGAAATGCTTATTATAGCCTAATCTAATATTTTTATTTCCTTTTAATGTAGAAATGTTTTGTAGCCGATATTTTTTCTTTCATTACATTAAGATTTATAAGTACAAAACATTTAAGGCTGTTGCTTAGGTAAGCCCTGTTTTAAATAGTCAGGATTTTTCTTGTACGTATTTCTTCTGTTAAGGAACACAATATTTCTTTGGTCAAACAAATTGCGGTCGGGCGTTAGTTTGATTGGAGGTTATTTGTTGCCTTTACAATGAACATTAGTGGGAAGTTGAGCGTTCACCACCAGACCTTATGTAGACCCATATAGCTGTATACAGGAGTTTATATTTTAATGTATCTAGCAGTAATGTAACTTAGTTCATTGTAATAGTGTTGTATTTGCAGTAACGCGAGGACTACGTCCATACCTGCGCAGCTCATTCGCCTTAATGAATAGTAATGTCGGTGAGATGTAGAGCGATTTAAAGAAGCAAAAACTCATAAGTGATGTTTTTAGTCAATGAAGAAGATAGTTAATGTAGATAATATTCCTTATATATATATTGGTGTAGAATTTATTCAATTATAAAGGTATGTACATAAAATAGAATAGGGTTATCATTAATAACTTAGTGGAAAGCGCCAAGATTGGTTGTGTCTGTAGTCTAATTGTGGTGATTGTATGTAAAATTGTAGTAGGAATATTTTATCGTGATGATTTCCTGCTGATTTTGGAGCTGTAGTGTATCCATTCTTAACAGAAACTAGTCCACTTTTTGGGAAACATTATAGTGCACAAGTGTCTACGCAAATACAAGTGTACTCTCTCATTATCACTTTCATAATCCTATAAGACGGCCGATCTCGTCGATTTATTGGCTCGACCCGGAATTTGAACTCAGATCTCAAGATATGCAGTCTTATAGCCACTAGATCAACGAATACATATAAATTGATGGTCTAATTTACATATACATATATGTAAAGTATAGCAAAATATGTAAAGTTATTTGTAAATGCACTTCAGTACGCTCTTGGTTTTGATTCAAGTGCATAAAACACGAATATTATATAAATAAATCAACTTTTGTTTATGAAACAGAGAATAATTGTTTTCTAGGAATTCTCATTGTTATAATAAAAAGGAGAACTATAAAATGTTTTCATTGTCATAGTTCCATCTGAGCATTGTGTTTTGTTTTGACGAGGGTGTGACGCTCATTATTTCAATTCATCTTATTACGAGACGTTTAAATAAAATTATTCATAACGTAGTTAATTCTTAAAACAAACAAAATGATTGCCAATTAAAAATAGCTTATCTGAACTAGAAGTAAAGAGCGCAGTTTATTTAAAAAGGTTTACGGTAATAGAAAATAAGGATCTTAGACGACATCATTCCGTACAAGTCGGAACACTGGCGCAAATTCAGCGACATTCAGACCTAATCGATAGGAGAGCAACAGTTGCCAGTGTCTGATCCAAATGATACGGAACGCGGCAATTTCCTTCACGCAAAACCGATACGCTGTTGTCACGTGAATATAACGTGTTCATCGAAAATACAATCACACTGATACGCCGCATATTTACAATCCATGTTTTGTATTTTTAAATACCGAAGATGTATAACAACTTGAATTATTTATTTCATTAAATTATACAGTAATAAATTATATTTTAAATTTGTTATTTATCACATAGTAATTCTTTTAGTTTAATTTTAATCACACTCATATCACACAAGTGTAAATATAATATATTTTTTGTAAATTAACCTAACAATACAAAATAAGACTAAAAATATTCAATCACATGGAAAGCTTTTTTCTACTAATTGAATTTATATTCTCTTCGAAATTTTTTAATGTTATCCTTGATTTCTCTAAATGTGCGCTAAAAAAACTTAACATCTATATGAATATATACGATATCATTAAATGATGGCATATTAAGCACACACTTAAAAAATATATAGGGTCATGTGTAATGAATATGTGCGATCTATCAGAATTAGAAGACCCTTCTCCCGACGCCCGTATGATCGATGGGCGGAAATGAAGACGATATTTTTCTAAGAGCATGTGATGGCAGCAAGAATCGACACTTCATCACTACGTGTCATGATGCTTTAGATGTAATTGTGATAGCGTTCAAGGGATCGTGATTTCATATACATTAATATGTTAGTACAGTAACGCTTGAAACATTACAACGTTCATAAAAAGGCTTTATATAAAAATATGTATTTTATATTTCTTAAATGTTGTAAATAAATTTCATAATTTGATTATATAACTAAATATTTTAATTAATACAAAAATGTTTATTGTAGACTTGATAAAATTATATTTAAAACTTTGCAATGAATTAAGCTAATACAACATAATTCATTTTTTCGCCGTTCTCGTCCGTGCAGAATAATTTATTAGGTAGAGGATTTAAAAAACACACGTCGCGTGTATCGTGATCCTACGAATAAGCCTTTAAGATTGTGTGAGAATTATTCCATATGATTATACTCTCACGGATTTCTGTAGTCTACTTGTAGCAATACGACGATGAATAATAAAAACACAAATTCTTAGATTTACGTTCGTAATAAGTTGTTGCTCTTTATTATAAATAAAAATATTTTTATGAAGTCGCAGAGGATTAATTAAACAAAGTCTTTGCAGAGTCTGCGCTCGTGGGATTATTTACAATTATAGAGATTAATTTACATTTTTTTGGTATATAATAACTTATCTTAAAATTAGCTTTTATTTAATAACACAAAGACTATATAATTTGTCAGAAATAAATAAAGTAGGCATTTTTTTTTACTTTCAATGTAAATAAAAATAATGTTGTCATGACACTCTTTTGGATTTATTAAACACATTAAAGGAATAATGAAAAAAAAATCGAATTAAAAAAAAAGGTTAGCTAACTACGTTTAGTTGCAAAGGTCGAGTACACTCACACTAAATTTTTTTTTTAAAACTTTTAAATTTATATCTTGGCGTCTTATAAGTTACTAACATACTTCAAAGATAAAAAGCTAATATATATTAATAGAAGTCTCGGTAGACGTTGGTCGCTGTGTATATGTAATTATATGCCATCTTACAGTTCACCCAATGGGATATGACTTTAGAAGCATTATTATGAAACAGAGTAAATTTTATATCCTCATTTTACCTTGGTCTAAAAATAATAATTCTGCAATGAATCAATAATAAGATACCAGTTTATAGGCCTCTCGCGAAACTTTGTGTTTATTCAAGAGATTTTTTTAGGTATTTCGAAGCCTATGACAGGTTTTGTTTTAATTTCATTTCATTGTAAACTGCCAGTACCTCATTTACATTTGGCGCCAAAATGATGAAACCTCTTTTAAATGAAATTTTTAATTTCAAATAGTATATGTACATTAGTTCAGTTTGAATTGGAGTTAGTCGAAAACAATTTCAACATCCATTGCCCCGCCCTCTAACCGGCCAGAAACTTCTTTCAAAATAAATTATTTGTTAATTCGTAACAATTTAGTAAAATGCTATCAAGAACTATCTTTATTTTTCAGCACATTTACGGCTGAAGCTCTTTAAAATGAGGCAATAACCGATTTTTTAAATGCAGCTATCGCCCCATATTCACTGAGACAAAAACCGGCTTACGCTATTTATATATAAGATAAGCTTAAATATATAATTATTTACGGCCAATAAATTAATTGCCAATTAATGGATAAATTACGAAAAAATATTTCACATAAGTTTAACACTTTTCACTCCAATTTCACTAATCGCTGGAAAATATATATGTAAATATACTCTAAAATCTGTGCTTAAGATCTTTCTATGAGAATAAACAAAACGTTAGAGGTTAGAACTCCACTCAAAAATAACGAAGCGACTTGATTTAAGGGGTTGTTTTTAAAAAAAAATATATTTTATTAATTTTATAAATCTGTCTACTCATAAATATACGTATAAACACCAATTTGTATATTTTTAATTTAAAAAATGTTATTATATGTAAACTTTCATCCCCTATTTATATCCCTTTATGGGATACATTTTCAAAAATGCTGTAACTATTATCTTTTCCTCATGAGCAGTACCTAAAAATTCCACATATCTATCTTTAAAAAAAATAACGAATTTCCATACAAAGATTCATCACAATAACATCCTCTCAGATGATGATTTTTACAAAAAAGCTTTTACAACAGTCTTCAACTCACTTACGGAAGCTTAACTCACTTACGGAGCTAATAATCCGAATTTTTAATATCAGAAACAACGGATTACCATACATAATCCATGCCACATTATCACCTTTAGGACACTAATTTTGAAGAATCCTTCCATAGCGTTCACCTACTTTCCATAACAAATTCTTGAGCATTATTTCATTTCGTTAGACGCACCAGTTTAAGTAAGTAAATCTGACAGTGTAATTTCAACGAATCCTCTTAGAACATAATTTATTGTAAAAATAATAATAATCATTCTTTTATTTAACTTTAACTGTTATGGAAACATAATACTATCACAATGTCAAATTTAAATGGTCATTACTCATAAATAGGTAAGTGGACAGACACACATAACGATGCATTTAAAGGATATAGCGAAAGCCATAGTCTTAAATGTTAAACTTTTGTCGAATCTCAAAATATCCAGAAATACAACAATATTTGTAGAGCATATTTCATGTATATCGTTTCATTATTGCTTTACAACAATCCTTGGAACGATATAACGATATCCGAGTATTGAAGCCGCAGAGGGATGTGTTATTATTTACCGTGCTCTCATCTTCGGACGCGATTCAATCGGTTTCATCGAGGCCCAATGCAACTCTATTGTGTTTACAGAAGGCTCCGCTGCTCATGTCGATTGGCAATCGAAAGGAATGTGAGCGCCAGTCATTTTCCAGGAATGAATGCTGTTCAACGCGGTTAATTATGCCCCGTAGATTGCGGTTAAATTGATCGAACACAATTCCCACATAAATGTTGAATTCATTTAATTCATAGTTATTTATGTTGAGTGCCTCTCAGGAAAATAAGTCATGTCCTAGTTTTTTAACAACAGTATCTACTTTAGGAAAATAAACATATGTATCCGTTTACATATTCTTTATATATATGGCTAAAATTTGGATGTTAATAAATTAAACGTAGCTAAACAAGGCAAGACCATCAAACAAACGAAAATATGACACTACTTTTGGTTATTAACAGGTCTCAGGTCAAGGAAGGTATCAAATAAAGTCCATTACTATTTTATATAATATATTTGTTTCCACAACTCTTAATATTTACGAGTTCGTCGTTTTAATTAGCTGGTCGCGACCTGAAAGTTTTTATTTATACAGAATTTACAATTTACCTGTATGAAGATGTTGAGTGCCACTATACTTTGAATTTTTAAAAGTGCACAATTTGTTATAAATATAATACTTTATATTGCAGAATTCACTTCTGGTCTAGTAGCTAGGCCTGGTCCTCGGTTCAAGACTGAAGTCGGCCAGCAAAATGAGAAATTCTCAGTAGCAGCTCGAAGAATGGAAATAAGTTTCAACACACTATCTTGGAAAACATGCAAAACCTGAACTCTTTCAGGTCGTATTGGATTGCCTTCCCAACAGATTATGAGAATAATGGAAGATTAAATGTACCTGTGTCAGCGCCTTTCAATAATTATTTATTATGATAAAAAATATCTTCTTGTCAAATGTAATATATTCCGTACACGCTAAAGGTTAGCAATGTTAAAATGAAACTTGTATAGAACTTAAGTTTTGAAAATTGCTCACGACACGAATTCGACATTCGGCCATCGCTTCCATTTTTCCACAACGACCGCATGTAATCGAATCCAGTATTGGATGATATATCTGAGTTATGATATATCCAATCAACTATTTATATTGCCTAGTATTTCTGTATAATATTTGACGATTTTGAAATGATTCTGAACTGGATATGCAATTATTTGTGTTTCGTTCGTTTTCATTTATTATCAATTTAAAATCAGGCAAGTTTGATAAAGAAATAGTTAGTTATTATTATTATAGATACAGCTTTGAGATTCGGAATTTAAAATTGAACTTATTTTTGTCACGTGTCCCGTAAATGAAAATACAACAAGAACACCATTATTTTGTGATCATGTTTTATCTATAAGATCAATAGTTTGTACAGTTCAGCTAAATGGAAAAATAAAATCAAATACAACATGTTTTTTTAAATGCCTTGTAGCATCATAGCACTTGCACGATACAATATTAAACTTGTTACTAAAGATTTTATAAAAAACTCGATACTGTAAGAGTTAATAAATAAATATCCACATACCAAATTGAAAAACACAGTCGCGTTTGCAATATGTGTGAAATTATCTAAACATTATGCTAGAAGACTTAGACAAAGAGAGTGAGAAAATCAGGCTCAATATAAACCCACAAAAAACTAAATCAATGACGAATAGTAAATTATCGAAATAAAAGGTCATTGCATATGTTCGACAGTAGTTACGTTGACCGGGTCATTTTGCACGAAGATATGAACAAAGAAGAAATAGACACCAAAATTAACATATAGCCAAAAAACTGCAATAACTCATTAAAAAATAAAATTGAGATCAAAATTAATAAAAGAGGTGTAAAAAATGTACTAAAGGAATAACAATATGGTACGCCATGGAACAAAAAAGGGAAAACGACGAAAGACGGGCGGCAATATAGGAACCAATACAATTACAAGGAAAATATATTTTCGATTTACATCAGATTGTGCTGCAAGGCATTGTTTATATTTCTTACGGTACCAATGTATGAGTATTAAAGTGGTCACTTATTATAAGGTCGATTTCATCAAAGTAATTGTTTGACGAAATAAGGGTACAATACGAATAGTAATAAAAGCTTTTTTGTAGACAAAGTATCACACTATTCCTATTTAGCACAAATCATGAATTCTTCATAATATTAGGTAAGTAAACATCTGTGCTGTATTCAGGTAAGTTCGAGAAGCAAGCAACCTATGTTCTGGTTCACGTCCGCCATCGGCCATAAATCCCGTATACTGCCCTCTGCGGTACTCGGCTAACTACGCCATTTGTTTGCACCGTCTCTGATTACATGCGAGATAACGATAATACTAAATATTGACCTTCCACGCTTTGACAATAAATAAGCAAACAGTCAAACTTTAAAAAAAAATGTATCTTTATTGAACGTACCTGATTTTTTTATTGCACTTTACAAAAATAACTAAGTTGGTATATTATTAATTTCTTAATATTTTGAGAATGTTCGAAATTAAAAAGAAATGAGTATTAAACTTTACTTAATTAGTCTTCACACGTTTTTTTATAAACGATTTTAAAATACTATCAAATTATTAGATATGTGTTTATTTTTGTATTAGAATAAATATGAGTTGGTACTTTTTACCCGGCAGCCTTATTTTAGTAAAATCTATGTTTCAAATCTGCGATCGCTTTAAGTTTTATTTTATCGTTGACAACAACAAATCGATCTAAATCTTATTTTCACTTTGATCCGATCAGTTGGAGCAAATTGCTTGGAAGATCTAAACTCAAAAAGTTTTGATTCGTTAAAAAATAATTTTCATATTCTCCGAATATTAAAAAGACTCGTCGCAAAATCACGATAAAAACGTTCGACTATTAAAAGGCAACGTAGACTATAAAAACGAATAAAAGCTTGATAGATAAATTGAACGTCTGTTACGGCAAAGTTGACCTTTCAGATTCATAGCGTGCAAATAGGGAGCGGCGGCTGGTTGACTCAGCTCTTGATTCGCCTTGTTTTGAATGCGCGCCGCTCTCATGTGCCGTTTGTTGTCCTGCTCCGAGTGCCTGCACAGAATATAATGTACAGACAAATTAGTGAAATAAAAAAAGGTTCTTTTATAAAAAGATTTTCAACGAGAGAATAACTAGTATATTACTTTTACTTTTTTATGTCTTTAGATTAAAAGATGATTAAATATTGAACCGTTGCGAGACTCACTTCAAAAATTCAATTTAGCTGACGACAATCGAACGTCCTTTATCTATGCACAGAAGGTCCTTTTATTTGATGGGCTCCTTCAATGGATATTGTTATCCCAGTAAAATAAAGAGTATAATAGCAAAAGTATGGATAAGAATATTTGTTACTTGAAATAAATCTAACAATGAATGAATTAAAAAAAGCAATTTTAATATAAATTGAAAGTAAATGCTATATTATATTTTTAACAGGTTACGAGGTATAATTATGGTGACGGCGTCATTTGCTTTAAAAAAAAGGTATACGTTTTTGAGATCCTTACTGGTTGAACTGTTAAATTCGTTTTTATTGCAAATTTTGAAAATCAGCTTCATTTGATCGAGAAATAACTCAGTTTCAACGCATCTACCTAAAACCAACGCGTTGAATATTCATCACATTTAGATAGAACGGGGCGATAGACCCACATCAGAAAAACATCAAAAATGCATCAAGCGGAAACATCCGTCTATATTGTATGAGCAATATTGTGTCTCGGCTCTCGACCGGTATGCTTAGCCGATGATCTACACTCTTCTAGTAACCAATGTCTCACCCATTCCGTGTACAAACACGTAAAGTAATTATTTATTTTTAAATTCATCGATAATTATATCGATATATTTACCGGTCTACTGCCGCTTTGCCATAGTTACAAGTTCAATCCTGTTGGGCCGTACGCGTAGAAAAATATAGAAATACGTTATAAAACGACTTAATTTAAAAAAATATGTGGATAATGTATACAATTAATACTTTAGAAAGTCTTTTAACGTATCACTGTTATATTTGAATAATCATTTAACAAAATGAAATTTACAGGGAAATAATTTCGAGCAAACCACCTTTGTCTCATTTACATAGTAGTAGAACAATGTAAATAAAATTAATTTATGAAACACATTACTTTGGCGAATTTGTTAGGGGTGAACAAATTGCGGGCGCGACCCACGACGTGACAACGGACGCTCACTCACAGTTAATGAGAGATCGCCACACCACCCACATTCAGATTTTCAGTTAGATTCTGTTCCAAATTATAGCAATTTATTTTGTATTTTTTTTTTCATTAGTAAAATTAAAACAGCTCTCTAAAATAATAATTAATGAAACTAATCATTGTATTTAAAACAAACATATTTTTCTATGTATTTATTTGTTAATATTTGAATTCTTAATATTTGACATATAATATTACGAGTCAAAAAGGACAAAAATATATTTTAAAAAAGAACAAAAACCAATAAAATTTTATAAGATAATACCTATTATGTATGACTATAATTTATAATTGACTAGCTCCTTTCTAGCATAAAGCTTGCTTCATACAAAATTTCATCAAATCAGTTTCAATGGTTTGACTGTGAAAGAGCAACAGAATTCTTTCTTTCGTGTTTATAATATTAGTATAGATTGACATTCATCAGGATTCCTAAAATTTAGATACCTGGAAATAAAAAAAAGCACGACAAACATTAATAAGATAAATAAAAACAATATATAAGCTACAATAAAGGCAAAATGCACTGGAGATTTGTTTCCTATAGTGTACGCAACACACAACTGTATAGGTATGGGCCATGGGATGTTAAAGTTGCCGATCGGACCCTAATCCTTTTGGGCGCTGCCCCACTCCTAGCACAAGTTTTACGCTTAGCTGATGGGTAAAAAATTATAAGTATTAGTAATTCTTTGAAAACAGACGCAACTTTTTCGTTAACTTTAAAGAAACATAAGATCATCAGGAATAAAATTTGCATCTTATAGAAAGGCGCATGTCTCGGATAACGTGCATTATGCGTTTTATTACATATATATCTGGTAGTGGAGCGGCATGGTGGAAAAGATCCTTCTCTAAATATAAGGCAAAAAAAACATCCGGCGTGGGAACTGCTGAACGCTTGTTGCTTGCATGACGCATGCCGCTTGCACGCATTTTAGTGATATAAATGTTACTCTAATGATAAAAAAACCTATATGTTTCACTAATTCAATTAGATATTAATAATACTTTAAGAAATAAATAATAATTATGTTTACTATTTACTTTACTTTACTTTATTATTGAATTGTAAAAGTATTTTAAGTATAAAAAGATTGTAAGTACTTATTCCCATTTTGTTATCAGCAACAATGTACAAAATCTATTTTCTTTGCCCATTTGAATAAATATTTTGTTTCTCTCGATATTGTCTTGCGGGATGCGATACACAAAATAATCTCGGATTTCATCTAGTGGTATTCAAAATATTCTTTCAAGAACATGTGTGCACGCTACAACGATTATTACTAAGGTACAATTTGAATGGAAATTGTAAAAATAAAACCGGCTCCAGAGATTATATGAAATATTTTTATTTACAATTCTTACATTGGTATCGTAATTTAATTGAATATATCATTGAAGAGTTTGTAGTCGTCATCTAAACATGACATGTAAATGTGATACCATTGAATCGGATCCACCCATTAATATCGGGGACCTTACATGCGGTCAAACTGATCTTAGCAGTGTCACGCGCATAATTTAGTCGCTTTGAAGCTTTCTTTCGATTCCTTTAATTGAGACTTCAATAGATTTTTAAATAAAATTATCCAGAATCAAAAGAGTGGCAGCTGGAGTGAAGCACGTGATGTATTTATAATTTAGCTATGGTAAGCAATAGCATACGAATGCTTCAGTGTTGGGTTATACGAATGCTTCCCTACTGATAAGTTGCTACTCAATCATCTGGCTTAAAGCTTATTTCACCAAGTTCCCCTTGCGGCTAATTATCCTAATATTAGAATAAATATGGGTTATATAAAGGGGGCTTAACTTTATTATGTGTCCATGTTGATAAGAAATTCGCAAATCTTGTAAACAATGCGGTGAGAGGGTTATAAACTAATATTAACAAGCTAGTATCACAAACCGCATGATCATGAAAATGTACACGATCCCTCTCGGTATTGCAGGATAACTTCCATGTTTGGTCTCCATACATTATTTATCACATTAGTTGTGCCTTGTTTACGTTGGCCGCTTGCTAAACTACCCTTCTATAGTTGAATTCAAGGTTTATTACGTACACAAAATGAGAAGTAACACAGTAGAGAAGAAGAAAATCATAACTATAGTACTTTTTTAAATTATATACTTGTTACATTTACTCTAAGTTCTGTTGGATACACTTAAGAGCAAAATAAATGGCTAAGAAATCATATTCCTTTTTCAATTATTAACCAACAAACTTAAAAATGAACATTTTGACTGGCCTTATTTGGAGGCTATTTGTTAAGCACTAAAATATATGTTTTTTTTTAACAGTACACCACATACACATTTAGTATGTTTTATTTTAATTCTGAATAAAAAGGAAACGGATTGCCATTAAATTTGTTATATTTATAAAAACTAGTAGCATAAAGTTTTTAACGTCGAAACGCCCACTTCCCGATAACTTTCGTTCGAATTATTTGACACACAGAAATAACCTACGACATTTTAAAAATGTTTCAATAATATACCAGTAAAAACAGTGTGCTGGGTACATTTACAACGGATGACTTGTTAAGCAAAAATTTTAACCTAATATACTATATATCTTAACTTATTAACTAAATAAGAGCCGAGATGGCCCAGTGGTTAGAACGCGTTCATTTTAACCCATGATTTCGGGTTCAAACCCAGACAGGCATCATGTGCTTAATTTGTGTTTATAATTCATTTCGTGCTCGGCGGTTAAGGAAAACATCGTGAGGAAACATGCATGTGTAATAATTACTACTAATGTCAACGAATTTCTGCCACATTTGTATTCCACCAACCACAATATGGATATGCTCCACACTTTCTCCTCAAAGGGAGAGGAGGCCTTTAGCCCAGCAGTGGGAAATTTACAAGCTGCTAATAAATACATACATACATAATATGTATGTATGTAAATATGTATGTATGTATGTATGTATGTATGTATGTATGTATGTATGTATGTATGTATGTATGTATGTAAATAAATATAGCATATTAGAAAATTTGAAGAAGACTTAATTTAAAAAAAATATATAATTCCCACAAGTTTGTAAATCTAAGAAGCCATAAATTTGTTGTAAATCAAACTGGATCGGAACCCCCAGACCTTAATTGACCAATATAAACGGAAGTGTCGTATGAAGTGATTAAAGTAACATTATGTAGGATTTGTTGTTGTTTGAGAGAATTATAACACTATTATCAGTCACCGCAAAACTAAATCACTAGATTATTATGAATTATAGTATCCCTGTAAAAGTTCTATTACTAAATAGTAATGTATTGCTTTGGCTACGCTATTGGTCTAGACTATACCCTACGAGGATGCAAATTTCGAGCTCATAGATTCAATGACTGCCTTTGAGAAAATTATTGAGTAATTTGTTGAAGCATTCTCATCTTATAAAATATATCTAAAGTACCCGGTCATGAATAATGAGATAACAGTATAATATACACAAGAAAAAATATGCATACAAATTGAACTTTTTCAAATATAAATCCGTACTATCCTAATAAGAGCACTTTAGGAACGTGTTGAAAATATGCATGAACTTATCTAACATAAAAACTTTTTACAAGTAATACAATAACAGAAACTTAGGGTTCAGTAAGCGCTATAGAACCCGTAAAAATGACTCGTTCGTCAATACCTTTTGAAATACGGTAATGGAAATACGAAATAAAACAGAAAGCAAAGTATGATTAGTGTATGCCATACATTCCATTGTCAGGTTTTACGGCCGCCCGCCTCTGCAGTATACATTTAAACTCGAAATATATTTAAATGTTTCCCAGTACAGTTATTTCTTTGTTATTATATTAACATAAAAGTTCTTTCCTTTTTTTAAATTATAAAATTATATAAAATACAATATTTTATTGGTATCGCAATCATACAAGCATTTTTGTATCTCGCGACTCCGTCTGCATTTATTATATCTGTAACTTCTTTTTATTATATGCCTTTTTATTATATCCCTTAGTAAGATAATACATTTCTGTCAAATTTAATGACGACGAAACGAATTGAATGCCATTAGCTTACTCGCTATGACATTACAAACAAACAGAAAGGCAATAATTCGACTCGGGTTTTATTTTTTATATTTTATAAATAATATACATATTTAATAAAATATATTTTTCGTGACATGTTTATATATATGTTATGTTTCCGAAAAAATAACACATTACAATTGTATAAAATCAAATTCGCTTGTACATACATACATATACCTGAATTTAAGAATAATATTTAAATATCTACGATACCTAATCAGCTAATTTTGGAGTCTGAATTGCGAAACCCCCTTTGAAAATAGCTAAAACATGAGATGTAAATTAATTCAAAAAAATCGCTTACGGATCTTATTTGACTATTGATTTAAAGCGTAAACAATTTTAAACCGAAGTTAGTCTACTTGTATAATACGAATATCAATAGTTTTACTTGAAACAATTCATTTTGCGGCAACTTTTAATTAACGTCATAGTACTTGAAACAAGATGCAGGGTTCTGTGGATAGCATAACGGCCGCAAACGCAATCAGACGGTAATCGGAAATGTCTGGTTAGCCTATTCACATTTTATCTTCCCCGCGACATGGGTGGATAAAAATGGTAGACCAGTACATACTGCGAAGGTTATAATAGAAAAACTATCATTTGAATTCATAAAAAATAAAGCGTTATTTAATTATTATTATATCCATTTTAAATAATTAAAAAAATTGTATTTTGTAAAGATAAAATACACGTTAGATACTCATCATGATGTCCTCACGACGTATTTTGGCTACGGTAAGTATTTCAAGTGCGACTGCACAGGATTTACTAACTGATGCAAGGGAGAGTAAACACTATCAACTTCCAGACGCTGAGCTGTTAAAACCTAAGAATTTCTTGAGATGAAACTCCAATAAATTTTTGTTTGTCCAATGTCGGGCTTGAACCAAGAACATCTCGATCTGCCATCTTATAAACTAAGCCACATAGCCATCGAGGTATTCTATATATGTAACATAGATATTAGTTATTCCGAAGCCTAAATATAACCCAGGTGTAGAATTCAAAACTTTTTTAACATCGAATAATGCACTTAATTTTCATGTAATTAGCAATAAATAACCTCTTCGTAATTAGATAGTTTAACACTAGCCTAGTTTAAAATATACACAAGGGATGCTTAAAGCCATTATCGAAAACAAACCCATGCCCACAACAAATCACTCGCCTAGTATTTACGGAAATAGGTACGTATCTAAATGCAGCATGCCGATGGGGTTCAATAAAAAGCCGTAAAAGGAATCAGTATAGGTATTATGAAGCCAACGAGTGATCAGTTGATGTTATGTGGCTACAAGGCATCCCGTTCGGTGCTCGGGAAATTAAAAGTCCTGTGCAAGCTACAGTTGTTTGCGGTGGCGTACGGGTACGTTTTGTTTGAGTGCACATGCACTCGCTACAGTGACGCTGCCTCCCTTCGTTATGATTAATGTGGGCCGTATTTACCTACAAATAAAATGTATCGCGCTTGGGATGGATTGCGCCGTAATTTCAGTTTTCATATCCATTTGTCTATTTTGTATGAGATCAAAGCGCGGAAAGGCTTTTACGGCTATCGTGTGTTGCGTTGCTTTTTACAATGTTTTTTTTGAACCGTAATTATTTTTATTGACATTGATAGTGTACACAGTAGCTGGCTACTAAATGTTTGTAATAATTCCAAAGGAATAACATTTCCATAACTTGCATGTCTGCATAATGCTTTTGGATAAATAGTCCAGGAATGTTTATTTTTAATTATGACTCAATCTTTCTACACATCAGGAGATGGTTAATATGCGAATGATCTAACGATATCATTAATTATAGGAAATTAATGAGCGTGCAAATTATTTAGAAAGCAGCCGATCAGGGATTGTTTTATAGCCGCTGTCCTCAAGGCGGCGCGAAGATTTATCGCAGTCGGCGCCGACCACTAACGACGGCCGGCTGCCCACCGACCGGGTCTGACTGATGCTCTACATTTGTTTCAACTGATTTACTTTCCTATTCGCACACATTTCCTCTCCTCACACAAATAAATCGTGTATTATTGTTAAATATATTTCTCGGAATTCAGGCATGTGTATGCTTAAAGTAATTATTGTAATTCTCAAACAGAGATCGTCACTCAATTCACGAAACAGAATAACTTCTGAAACAAATCTTAGATAGATACTTTATCTATTTTGGAACACGTCCATTTATTTATATGTTATTGTTAGATTGAAATCCAAAAGTCTGGCTCGTTTGCCTGGAAAAGTTTTCATTAGAAGCGAGTAAGTTTGTGGCGAATGTGCGAGTGGGAGCGTTTGGCACAACGCTGATAACACAACAAACAACTTGTTACAAACGTGTTTAGTTTTAGTTATTGCTTTGAGTTCGACGCTTTAACTCATTGGTCTAATAATGAAGTGGGTACAACCACAATAATTAAGCATTTGGCTCATTTGTCTGCTCTATGTTAAGTGTTTTCTCTGATATTATAAACAAAAAAAGTCTTACCATCAATCCATGTGATTATCAATATTTTTACAGTAGCTATTTTTAGTTTTGATTTCTACATAGTTATTTAACTTTTCAATATAAATCATTTATTTGAGTCATATAAAAAACTTTTTTTTAATAAGAAACCTAAAACATTATCAAAATCAATATAATCTTAATTCAAGTAGATTCATAAAAGCACATTTGAATCCCCATGTTTCATTGTAGAATTAAATGTAAAGCTACCACCGGTTCGGAAAGTAGATTATATCGAAAAGAACCGGCAAGAAACTTAATAGTTATTTTTACACTTTTTCTATAAGAAGTTGTTTCGCATCTGATTTAATTGTTGTAATTGGTTATTCTATTTTAAATTATACGATTTATTTGTATAAGTTGGCGAACTTGACATCAGCTACAAGCTGAGTCCAAGATATTTTTAAAGAAGGCTTTACTTTAATTCATTTATTATGATGGTTTTCTGTTTTTTTTTACCACATTAATGGAAGGTCACCTGCCCATAGATATTGATGCTGTGAAAAAAAATTACCATTCCTTACATCGCCAATGCGTTACCTACCTTTTGAATTGAAATATTCGAAAGTTAGGTGGCACTACCCCCTTTGCCTGTAGTTACACTGGCTTACTCACCCGTCAAACCGGAATACAACAATACCAAATATTAATGTTTGGTGGTAGAATATCTGATATTTAATTATACTTATGTACATATTATTTATTTATTTGAAACACCATCGGCATATTCACAAAAACAATGCAATGAAAAGTACACGGACTGTTGCAGTGTGCTACACCACTACAGGTATTTACAACACTATTAAATTACAATAAAAAAGTAATACACTCTTAAATTAAATAATAAAAACTTCAACTAGCACAAACATAGACAAAGATAACGGCTTAACGCTTTAATAAAAATACAACATTTGTAATGCTCTAAAAACAAAAATAAAAGTACAATAAAAACAATAGTAATTATGCTACACACTTATAGTGTATAAAAATGATCTCTTAAAGCTAAAGAAACTTTGATAGTGGATATCGATGTCAAGTCTGCTTATAGAATTATGAGTCCTGATGCATTGAGTACCTAATTGGTGATAATTTATCCTTATTCGTACGGTATCTAGGTATAGCGAATGTATTTTTGGCAAATTGCGTGGGACATTCAATGGAGTTTTAGATACAAGCTCTAGCTATTGTATTTTACCATTTATCAATTTATTTAAAAATATAAATCGTTTACGGAGCAGCGTTTCTGCAATTAATCCATTTTAAAACGCCTCAAACTACTATCGTAATCCGCACGATACAATAATTCGTCATCCTTATATACCTACTAAAAATCTGGTGATTTTTAATTGTCATTTAATTCAGAAATATATGAATCTTACCTCGATGAATCACAGAAAATTATAGTTATATATATTAAAATAAATTAGAGTATATCAAATACTACTAATACTTTCATTTTTCAATGTGCTGACATCCTTGGCACAAACGTCACTCACGTGATTAAACGCTTTGGTTAAAATTTGTAGTATAAATGAGATTTTGATTAAGATGACCAACGTTAGTTTTTGCTATTCCCTATATGTTTTCGATTGGATTTAAGTCCAATTGATCAGTGAGCAAGCGCAATGCTATGAAACCGTGATCACTTAATAAATCGTCGAAGTTTTCTATTATATTGTACGTCTTTCTGTAGTTGTAGTTGGGAGTCGGCATTTTTTCCGAACCAGAGTTATACTAAGCAGCATTATAAAAATACTTTACCATATTTCAGAAGATGGATAATAGATAATAATATATTATTATCTATTATCCTAAATACTAGAAAATACTAAAAAAAATTACCATAAATGGTTAAAACCTTTTAACCATTTATGGTAATTTAAGAAAAAATATAGATCAAAAGAAAATGCTATCAACTTCACCGATAACTCAATATCCAAGGTAATGTTAATTAAAGTGGCCATGTACAGTGTACACTGGGCTGTATTTGATTCGAACTCGAGACTAACCCTTGAGTTGAGATTCCTTCATCCCGCTCTTACCCCTCGCGGAAAACAGTGAAGCGTGTCTTTGTGGATTGAACGGACTATTTTAATCCGTCAATACATATATTTTTTAATATCAGAAAGGTTTTGTTGATTAACTTTTTATATCTGGTTTAGTCAAAGTGATGTAAGATTAAATTACGTGCGGGCGCGCGGACGCTGTCCTGGGCTGAGTAACTGTTTTTTTTCTCTACATTCGTTTGCTGGATGTCAAATAGAACTGTAAACCGAACGTAAATTGGGAATTTGTGTGGATCGGAATTTGCGTTTACTAAAAGGTATTCATGTTGTACACATGCTTTACAACTCTATTTTATTTTACGAGGCTCGTGGTTTCGATAAGGTTTCAGTATCGATTTCACCTTTAAAAATATTCAAATTTTTTTATGTTTTGCTTGGAATAATATTTACAATTTATCATATGAAAAGATATGGTTTTTCATTTCGACTATGTATTACTATCAATTCATATGTATATACTACAAAATGAAAAGGACCGGTAATTATCTCAGTTCGACTCTGCAGTCTTTTCTGTCATAAAGATATCATTTCCGGCAATAAATAATAAAAACTCCGCAGATATTTTTAGCTTCATTCACCATAAATTAATTCAAATGTTGTGTTATAAAAACATGAATTAAAAGGCATATTACTCAATATAAGATTACATAGAAGGTTAAATTTATTAAGAAACTCGAAACTCATAGCACACAAACATGAAATGTCAAAATGTGATAGTGACATTGACTACAGTAATTTTAAAATATGTATATAGGAGGATATATATACGTCATTCAAAATTTCACGAGTGTGTGAGTGAGTTTCTTGTCGGTCCTTCTTTGTGGAATATACATATATTTGGAATCGATGATAGCCCAACATTTAAGATATGCTAACTTAAATAAAGTGAAATGAAAAAAATGTTAATTAAACATGTATGTTATAATCATACAAAAATATAAAAAAGGACAATTCGACTGTTTTTTATTTTTCTCTTGTTACACGTGAGGCGAAAACTGGCACATTAGACATACTTATACTTTGTCTTTTGTCCGTTACACGGTGTTGGGCAAGGGGCAGGAAGGGGAAGCGGTTTATCTGCGCTCCGGAACACAGGAAGACGTACGCTCCGTCCTGAGTCGCTGAATTCCTTTAGGCTTTACATTCGTTCTGAACTCCAATTATAATATACTCGTTTACATAATATATGTAGCAGCGCAGTTATTCCCATATCTAGAATAAGGCTTTGTCTGTTTTTACAAGTGAACTTATTTAGTATTAAAACTTAATTAAGATACAATTCAAAATTTTAAAAATACTTATGAAAAAATAGTAAGTGAAATAAAAAAAAACATAGGGTTTTGTTAATTAGATAAATAGACTATTTTTATAATAATATATATAGCGATGAAGTAGAAATATTAGTAGAGGCACTAGCTGCTTGTAAGTAGAGACCAATTGCAGATAGTGGACATGACGGCATAAGGAACGTTATGCTGTTTGCCGTCAAGGTACACGAGTCGATCTAATGTGCTTATTTCCTTCTGTATATCCCCCTTAATACACGCCCATATATATTTCAAATTAATATATGTATATATTACATTTAATTATTAATTGTTACTCGAATTTCATTTTTATATTCATTGCGTAATAGTTCTTGAATAAAACTTGCCTCGAGTCAGAGAGACGGAATTAATATTACTCAATATTGTATTTTAAATAATATCCGTATTTCCTTTACTAAAAATATCTGTATTCAGTTTAACAAATTTTCTTTACAAATATAAATTTCGTCTCTCAGTCTGAGCTCTCTCCTCTTCGGCGCCTTCCAAGAATATTACGTTGATAAAATTATTTGTCCCTTGCAACGTTTTATTCTCTTATCATGGAACGTACGTTCCTGTACAGTTGGTTCTTCCTGCTTTGCACTACAAAGCGTACTCCTCGGGCACTGTTCGATCTAAGGATCGTTTAAAACAAATGCAAGGGTTATTTATTTTTATATGCGAATTATTTTCAAAGTAAACCAAAACTTAATTAACATTGATATATTTTCTTCGAAATCATTAGTTTTCTTATATAAATAAAAATGTGTATTAGACTACCTTGCAGAAGTTTTTAAATTATAAATAAAACTCGGAAAAGCGCATAAAAAATCAAAGAGCCTTATCGGTGTATAAAATAATATCCTGTTACTACCATGAACCCAAGGTTACATGCTAATATGCAAAATAAAAGTACGCGACATTATTTAAACTGACAAGTAAGCATTCATTGCAATAAAAAAACGCGAAGGAATTCTTTAGGTAGAGCTAATTCTAGGCGAAGTCCATGGTCAAAGAAAATAAAACGACTTGAAAATCGCTTAAGCAAATATATTAAGCCTGACGCGTTCATTTGTACAGGATTCCGTTTAATAAATTAATATTCCGTTTAAAAAGTTTAAAATTACAAGTTTTCAAAATTTCATCGTATCATATAATATTATATGCTGTCATGTCACGTGATATTATAGTTTTCTATTCGTGATTGCATATACATTTAGGACAATGCGTTTGGATGAATACGATAAATTTAATTATTTTCTGAAGTTAAGATTCTTTTTTATGTAAACCACAAATATTCCGTATATAAGAATAACATTATTTTTCGTGTTCAATATCTAAAGACAGAAATATATTTTTATAATGGTTCTTCTTATTTTATTTACTGATCGCTAAAAAACGTTAAATAGTGTATTGCAGCAACTCTTTAAAGGTGCGCGTAAATGTCTACCCGCAAGAAATACGAGAAAAGCTAATGACGCCATTTCCTTTAACCCAACTAACCCACCGCAGTGCAGCTACGCCAAATATAATTTTCAAAGGTGTTCACTAACGATAGGTAACACATAAATTTAAACTGCGATAGTAATAGGCTACTAGTTCCCGGGTTTGATTTAAGGTCCGACCGAGCTGAAAATTTAGACGATTTTCAAAACTATTTAATAAATAAACATTTTAATAAAATATAGTGTTATTCAAATATGGTTTTCGGTTAATATTAATTTATGATATTGCTGCTTTTTTTTCGTAATGCATTAATATGTTTTTTATAGGTACTGTATAATTATATTTATCAGTATTACTTCTATACTGTACGCGTTTCTTGCTAAGGTTGAAAACGAAATTACAGTACTCATTTTATCCCCTTAGTTATATTACACTTCCTGGCATAAAAAGAACTATATGTAAGTCCCGTTGTATTTAGTTTGCAAGCTATCGAGGTAAGTTTTATTGAAATACATGATGCGTGTAAAGAGAGACAAACGATTATATGAGTGATTCACACAGTTATATTTTATTAAAATAAATAAAAATATAACAAAACAATATAACAACATAAAGTATGTTACAGTTTTAATATTTGTTTATGATTTAAAAGACTTAATATCCAATACTAAGAACAGATATAACAATAAGGTACGGAACCTAAGTTTAAAATTTTTAGAATAAAAATTGATAGTAATTGATTCGCAACATCGACAACAGTTCGGACAAACACACGTCGCATTGACAACGTGTAAGTGACAATATAACGAGGAGTTAGATTAATGTTTTAAACGACACTTTTATGTATAGAACGAGCCTTGTGTATACATGTATCAAATTAAAGGAGCGCAGTTTATAGTATCCTGAATACCTCACATGTAAATGAAAAATAAATAATAATGTTTCTAAAGCAATAAAATAGTTTTATATAGTCAAGATTTTCATTTATATATTTAAGCTCATTAACAACTAGTTAGATCTTGTAATTGATACAATACTCATATAATAATATATATGGATGCAAGCTACCGCAGTGGCAGGACGGCCTGGGTAGGCACCATCGACTCATCACATATATAATACATGGTATTGTTGTCTTCCGGATCGAAGGGTGGGGGAGTTTGTACACTAAGACAGACAGAACAGACATAGCATCTTAGTTCCAAAGTTCGGTGGGCGGTGGCGTATTGGTGATTTAAACCACCATGTATATGTTATGTTATGTAATAGTATTAAATAAAGATAAATATAATAATTACAGATCCGCTCCTCTCCCGATAAATAATATTCAGTAACAAATGTTATTTAAGTTGTATTGTTTTTGCCGGTTTTACCCTTATGTTACATCTCACATACATTTAGACACCTTATAAGCACGAGCGTCACTTTGGTACGCATGCCGATAATAATTTAATGCGGAGTGCCTTCTTTTATGAATAGATCTATGATTATTTCACAGTGCGACAATCTAGATAAAATAGCAAGGTTCAATTAAATAAACAATATTTTTACCATATTTTTTTATACAAAATAACATTATTTCTTCATTATTTGTCATATGAAATAGTAAAATAATAGTAATATAATACACAAAAATACAAAAAGTAAGTAATATATTGCAGCAGACAAATACTCTGCGAAATTAACTTCGCCACTCAGTTCACGCCGGTACGGATGCGCTCATCTCAAATGATATAAATAAACTAGAAGTGATTCTTAAAAAATAAATCAAAGAAAATCTTCAAGCCTGCTCGATTATTATTATCAATCTTGCGTATTTACTGTCTCTATAAAAGTAAGATTTGTTATTATATAATAAGTAATAATTCTGTCAATAATAATTACTTAAATTTAAGATTAATAAGAAGTAGTTACTACCGGCAGTAGTAGTAGTAGTACGAACATATTATTAAAAAAATGTTTTTTAGGAATTATAATTTTAATTTTGATGGCATAGAAAATTGTTACATTTTTTACACGGCGATATATTTTACACACAATAATTAATTTCAATTTTAACTTCTATACGTTTATGAAGAAATAACCATGACGAAGCTATAGAACTAAACCAAAATAATCCTGTTAGGGTTAATTCAAGTCACATCTATAATGTAAATATCTATGCAAATTTGGGAAAATTATGTATAGAAGGAGTTGGTAGTGTGTGTAACAAGTCGAGTAGTAACAAAGGAAACTAACGGGCGTAGAGCCGGACTGCTTAAGAATAGTTTGCTAACATGCTATTTACTCTTGTTTGTAATTTTAACTATCGCTTTAAGACCTAATATATTGGCTGAAGTTAACAAGCTCTTTGTGAAATAATGATAAAACTTTAATTAAAATAAAAAATAAAAAACAACTTTGCAAAACTTAATATGTGACAGGTATTAAGTGTCATAACGTTTTTCATTGTTAAACGTTACTTAATTATATTGTCAGTTACGAACTTTTAATTTTATATATTTTTTCTTTTTTTTGCTCTGTGTAATTTTATGAAAAGATTATGCAATAAATACTTGTAATACGATTGTGTCTAACGTTTGTGTCAGAATATTGATAATAATAAATCTTCGCTATTATTATTTGTACAAATTATAACAAATTTATTGGTGGTAGAGCTTTATGCAAGTGCGTGTGGATAAGTACGGTTTGAAGGGTGATTGAGCTAGTCTAACTAGGGGCACAAGGGCATAGCATCTTAGTTCTCAAGTTTGGTGGCGCAAGTTTCTAACAGCGCCAATGTCAATGGGCGGTGGTGACCACTTAACATGAGGTGGCCCATTTGCTGCTTCACCTATTACATATAAAAAAATATATCTACTTATAGATAGAAAACATACAAATTCAAAAAGCGGATATAAGTTTAGTCCAATAATTCATTTAAATATTTTGTTAAATGAAAACAAGCTATTATTCCATATTATCTCTGCCTCCGAGATGAATTAATGTATTAACTATTAAATTATTAATGCAATCCTGTCTAATTAACGTGCTAATTATTGAATAGCAAATTACTTATTATAATTGAAATTCTATTGAATATTCTTATATAAATATTTTTTATTTGTATAGCTTACAAGCTCAAAGTTACATTGAGAGAAAAATAAACGAAGCAATGAATTAAACTACCCAGGGAATGAGCCGTCTACAGTTTTAATTAACTTTTTTGACCAGGTATTTTAAAACGGTTATTAGATATGTTGTTTATGATGATGTCGTTTAAAATTGACCATTTTTTTTAAAGTAAATTGCTTGTTAGTGTTGACACATGATCTATAGGTATATAATTTCAGAACCATTTGAGAATACCGAAGGGAAAAATTGGGCTATAGCGCACAAATGTTTGTAATATTGCACCTGCCCGTTAAACTTGACATGGGACGACTTGTATGTATCATCTTGACAGTATGAGTAAATTTCTGTCCCTTGAATAAATAATCACGAATCTTTTTCATACAAATTTGAATACTGAGGATGTGTGCACCCTTTAGACAATATTTTTAAGTTGGGAAGGATAGTCGAAGTGGGTACCATCATTTACCATTAATATACTTCATACTTCTATATTTATTCTACCGTCAAATAGCTAGCGATCTAAATGGCGAGTGAGCCAGTGTAATTATAGGTACAAGGAATCTAACATCTTCAATCTCGAGGTTGTCGACGCATTGACGGTGTAAGCGGCTTATTCTTCTTGCAAGGCAGTGATAAGTGAAGGTAAGGACCACTTACCACTTAAGTGGTATTAACTGCTCATTCGCCTTTCTAAACTTATAAAAACCGTAAAATAATAATCTATATTAATATTATAAACGCAAAAGCAACCCTATCTGTATATCTGTCTGTTGCTCTTTTACAACAAAATCAATGAACTGAATTTGATAAAATTCGCTATTAAGCAAGCTTGAACTCTAAGGAGTCCTTGCCTACGCCTTTTTTATGCCTAACACCTACCGACTAACTGCTAAAACGCGGGGTATCCGCGGTCAGCAACTAGTATACTATAACTCTTTAATTATTTTTACTTTTATCCTATTAAGGATTAAATTTTATACAAAATTAATCTTTTTCCTAAGTAATAACAAATATTCACTGCCAACCATTCACTCAATTGAGAACCGAATATAAAATGTCAAAAGTATCACATATTCGTAAATATATCAATATAATACTTAAATTCTTAGCGAAAGTAAAAGATAATTTCATTTTTTGAATAGCAAATTAGCGAATAACGAGGGCCTCATACACTTTGTATTTATGGATATCATATCTTCAATGGTAATGTTAAGATTGCCTCAGGGCTTACCGTAATAGGTGCTGTTACATTATTGTGTAAAATCGACTTTACATATTTTTAGATCTTATCTCGAAGTTCGCGGTATAGTAATAAAGGTCGCGAACCTTCGTGTATAAGTCTCTTTAAGTAGAGCGTTACTAAAGCGTAAAAATGTACCTATGAGGCACGGTCTCGTTGTATAAGAATTCAATTTTTTTTCTTTAGTAAATTACATGAAGTTTTCTCTTTCTTTATAATAAGACAATGAATGTGATAATTAAACGAATGCTATTAAACTACATTTACAATTAATTATAAAACATTTATTTTTGTCATTGTCTTAACATTAATACAGTCCCAATAACATACTACATAATGCTTAGATATGCAAAGTTACCACTTCACATCAAGTATTTAAATATTATTACTATCACTGAGCAAACCCAGGCACTTCAGTCCAATGTGCTTAGTTTTTGTTTATAGCTCATCGCGTGCTCGGCGGGGAAGGAAACCATCGTGAGGAAACCTGCTTGTGTATAATTTCAATGAAATTCTGTCACATGTGCATCCATGCATTTGAGTAGCGTAGTGGTATTAGTAGGTATTATTCGATCTTCTCCTCGAAGGGAGAGGAGGCCTTAGCCCAGCGGTGGGACATATACAGGCAGTTACTATACTAAATAAAATTTGACATACTTTTTTAGCTAATTATGAAAAATAATTTACAGCCAGGTAAACAAAACGTCTCGGCAGATGGAGACGTGTATACCTAGACGTTGTAATGTATGACTTGTTATCACGCGACGACCCAATGAGTTTGCCTTGCCTTGCTCTTAGATAATAATTATAAATCCCACGAAGCTACTGTTTATATCTTTTTATTTTCTATATGTTGAGCTATTATTCCAAAACAGTTCGCTTTGCTTGTAGAAAGTAAAATTAAAAAATATCTAATTACAGCTATCCGGTATTCGTACTCAGACGACGACTTACGCCTCATAGTTAATTCTACTAGGCGTAAGAAAAACTGATTTTAAATATAGTAACCGGTCATAAATGAATTTCTTAAAAAAAAACTACAAATAAAAATCTTAAAATATTAAAAATTACACTTTATTGTAACATTACATTATCGGTTAGAGTCTTGCTTTTTGTTTGACATAAAACTAAAAACCGCCTGTCAGTTCTCGCGAATGCATCGGAAGTATGTTGCGATGACTCTGGGCCCCTCGGGACTCGCATTTCCATCGTTTCTCCTCGCTACGATGTTTATATCAGTTTAAGAGGCGACTTCACCGATCGGAACATTTCCGTTGCGAAAGCATAAAAGAATTTCGTGGAAATAACGGTTGTTTTGAATACAAGTACCACATATTCGAAAATGCTTTTCTCGAGCTTAAAATAGCAACATCATATCATTTCTTTTAAATTCTGTAAGACTCTCAAAACATATTTATAGAGGATAGTCGGATCATATGTTATATAACTTTTATATTTTGTGTAATATTTTGTATCTGATAATTTATATATTGTGAAATCACAATTATCATCAAAGTTCTTCTTTGCTATTTCCATTGAACACAGGTACAGTCGACGGTACCTAAAATATGAGAGTTTTTTTTTGGTTTTTCATTATTTTGCTGGAATTTTATGAACGGCTTTAGCTACCACAGGTACAAAATACATATTATAATGTACAAGTGCGTATGATATGCAAATGCATTTCCTAATAACTCTCTATTTCGACTAATCAAATACGGCTTGAAGGAGTTCAGTTTCAGGAAAAATGACTTTACAGGCTACCGTCAAAATAATAACTAACTATAACTACTTACTAATATTTAAAAAAAAAATGACTGAAATACCTAAGAACTTTTTACTGATGTTGTCTTAGATTTTCGCGATTATTACACATTGCAGTGTTCGTGGTCACGGGCAGACCGTGACCACACTGCAAAGTGCTCGAAACGTCGGGATGTTAAAATAATTAATATACGCGATTAAATCCGTTAAAAACTAGTTTTATTTCAACTTTTTACTGAGCCGACTCTTAGTTAAAACCAATGACTTCGGAATAAGCTAGCCAATAATAAAAGTTACAATAAGGAAGATGATTAGATACTGCCCCTATAAAATAATCGTTAGTGATCTTAAGTAAAATAAATTATTTAATGAATTTATTTATATACTTTATTATTCTGTAAATCCTTAGAAAGAGGTGAAATAAAATATTGAATGAAATACGTAACAAACCCCTGGACACTTACAACAGATACTTTCCGTGTAAAAGAAACACCTTTTCACTAAGAACCTTTTTGCAGAGTTGTAAATCTCGTAAGAAAAATTGCCGCTTTTGTTTGCTGCGCTCGGATTATCGGAGTTGTTAATGGAAGTGTCGAACAATAATCTTATAATAAAAATATATAAATTAAATTCAACGGATTCTGTTATTCATCCTACATTATATTCTACTCGCTGTTCAGTTTAAGACATTGAGTGTACTTGAGATAAATTTTGAAGTGTTTGCTTATTAATTTTTAATGATATGACCAAAATATAGCTGAGCATGCCTCTTACCGTAAGTGTGCTTCTTAAAAAGGTCCAAGGTCTACAAAGTTCACCTCTTACGATTATACCTGCGAGGACCCCACTTCAAACCGGACGTAAGATAAACGGGGTTGCTCTTATTCTTATTATTTCTTAAAGTAGTTAAGAATAATATAGCATTATTAGCATATTATGAAGTAAGTTATATTCTGATTTTAGTACCGTCGTTTTATTATATACAAATCGGTAGAGATATATAGATAGATATATAAAATATTATAAAGTAAGTTTAAAGTAATATATTTTTATAATTATTTCTGAGACAATATGTAGAATACTGTTGAAAATATAATGGTGAGTATTCACCTAACACACGGGCACCGTAAGATCTGCGTAGGTATATACATAAGGTATATAATAATAAATTATTAAAAACGGTTGATAATTAAATTAATATCAAAATACAATATCATAAGCTTTAAAAAATATTTTAAGTTATATATGTCAATGGAACTGAAACTAATAATCTATTATAATATTATATAAGTGTATCGTATATAATAGGTATTATTTATTTCAAGAACTAATAACTCCATCGTACCGTGAGAATAACAACAATATAAAGAATTCGAAGTTGAATTATTTATGTTCGAAGCATTGAGAGCCATTATTGAATCATAAGCAGACGTATTGAATAGAATGAGAACTGTTTTGACACCAGCTATTGACTGCACACTGCGACTTCTGAGCGATGGTTCCGTATTGTGGACTTTCGTCATTTTTCTTCTCGCCTTTCATTTTTCATGTTTGAAAGGAAATATATTATTGTTTTATAAATATTATTTATATTTGTTTATTGACCATTGTGTGCTCTGTATAATATTGTATTTTGACAAAGATAAATTAAGCTTTTATAAGTAAATAGCCGAGATAAACCAGTGGTTATAATGCGTAAAATGTGTGGGTTCAATCCCAGCAAACATCACAAATTTTTTATGTGACTAATTTATGTCCGATGAAATTCTACTGCAAGTGGTGGATACAAGATATAATGAAAACAGTGGTGGTAGACTTGGTGGTAGGCCTTTTTGCAAGTCCGTCTGGGTAGGTACTCACTCATCATATATTCTACAAAGTAGCAATATTATTGTTTTCCTATTTCATAGGTGAGTGAGTGAGTGAGTCAGTGTTACAACAGGCATAAGGGGCATAACATCCAAGCTCGCAAGGTTGGTGGTACATTGGTTATGCAAACAGGAGTGAAAATATCTAATGTCAATTCGCGTAGTAGTGACGACTGATGTCACATCTAGTAGTTGGTCACCTGATGGTAAGGTGACCAATTTACCCGTCTACCTATTAATGATATCAAAAGTACCCGCTAACAACTTATCCCCAAAAATAGAGTGTAAGTAAATACAGTTTATTACTTTACTTTGTATGAATATCATACAATATAGTTGCATCAAATAGGTATGGCATTTTAAAGAGATTAAAACAATAAAAATGGTTAAAGTTGCCGCAACGAAACAACGAAGGTCGTAACGAATTTAAATATTTATGAAACTAAATATGCTTTCCTTTTTGTAGAACTTGACTCGATTATATTAACTGCATAAAGCTACCCTTTTTATTGTTTACAATTCATTTTTATGAACTACCTCTTACATATATTTTCTTATCATACATATATGAAATATATTTTGTACTTCAAATTTTCAAATATAAATAAAATAATAGCTATACTTGTAGATATCCGAATCGATTTTATTTCCTAGTGTATTAATTCAATTCTTATCGAGATAAGATCGAAACGTGAAATAGAAAATTCTTTTTTCAAACGAAAAACGAATGGATTAGAATACGAAAGTTATCTGGTAACCCGTGCGAACGGAGCAGGTGTGGTTCACACTTTTTATTTTGCCCGCGAGCTATACTTGTATTGCAAGTGAGCACAAATGTAGATCACCCCTTTGAATAAGATTTTATATATTTTCGTTAAGTGTTTCAGTCTATTTACTAAAATACATCGAGAAGATTATTTATTTCCGAAACCTAAAAAAAAAAGTTTCATCGTTTTTGATTAAGGTTTCTTATACACAAATGTGTATATTTTATTATGATAAATTATGACATTGTATTGTCATATTTGATTCACCCGAAAGGTAAGCGAGAAAAAATCACCCTTTTTTATTATTTTTGATAATAAAAAGTTCCATAAGTAACAGTTTTACCTGTAAAACCTAGTATAAAGGATAGTATATGACCGATGTCAGTATATAAGTTACAGCTTCAGGCGAAACTCAAGTGTAACTTCCTTTTCTTTGTTAAAATCGACTCAGGTGTTAAAGTTCTATTTGTTAACATACATATATACATACTTATTTTTTTAATACTTATTAATTACTAAGAAGATTTTATTACTGTATTTTCAAAGTTTTTGTCAATGTTATGAAAATAATACAAGTATAACATATATTTTTTTTATATATAGTATATTTATAGTTCATGTAATAAAACATTTTTATTGAGTTTCGAAACAAATTCCTTAACCTTATTCTAGTCTAAGCGTTTAATTTTTACTAAAAAATTTCAATGAACTCCGACAAATTAATTTTTAACGGTAGAATTAATAATATTTGATCTAATAGAGACTTTTAAAATGTGTACTTAAATATATCGGAATGTGTACAGTTCAGATGTCAATTGAAAACATTTGCATGCCGCATACTAATACATTTCAGTAAACAAACAGTCCGCGGGCCGGTCTATGATCGAACCGACCACAAAATTCAATTACGTGGCAGACAAAATAAAAACGCTTCAGACTACACCGTATCGTTGATTTGTTTCAACTTTTTCTATCATGTCATATTCGGACTCGATTTAACTCTGTCGTTGTTCCCAATGTAACTGTGACAAAACTTTTATTAGTATTTTGTCATATTAATTTTTTTTTTGATCATCACGAAGTAATACAATTATTATCACACGTAAAAGTTAATACATTAAATATAATTATATAAATGAATCAGTAAGAAAAAATAAATAGGAAAATAAGACGAAATAATGAATGTCGAACACTTGCTATCTTAAAAGCATTTCATTTATATTGCTCGTGTCGAGTGTGTAAAACAAAATGTTGACGAGTCGCTCTTAATTTGAACCGAAACGTGATTGCCATTGTATATGACAGCTAGCCTGTGGTTATAACGTCAAACAAAGAAAAGTTCAATGACATTGAATTTATAAGTTGAATAAAATTTTTGATTGACTTGAGGAAATTAAATCTCAATCATCCACTCGACAGTTACTTTTGCTGTTTATTAACAATCTTAACACGAAGAGCAAAAAGTTTATAATTAATTAATAAAAAAAAAAAGAAGAAAATAACTTGGGTAAAAATCAACATTTTTGGTTGCATCTCGTCAGGACCTGAAAAAAGTGAACCATAATAACATTTTATAGTTACTTCTTCAAAAAGAGGTTATATTTCCATAATTGCAAAGAAAATTATAATCATGTTATCTAAAATCGAATACTTATTTATAATAACAACGAAGCTTACACATTAAGAAAAATGTCTTTCGTTAATTATGCTGAAATTTTGTAAAACTCTGGCACACACACATTGAAAAAATAAAACATATTTAATTTAAGAAATAATATAAAATATTAGAACAGTATGATCGCGGTTAATATTCCTATAAAATACTGAATAGGGGATACACAACGAGAAGATTAGTGTACAGATTACGCTATTTATTTAATAACCTTATCATTTATATAATAAATATCTTTAAAAAATTAAACAGCGTTCATAAAATTATGTAAATCGTTTAATCGATTTTTACGCAAATATTCCCTAAATTTGTATTTACGTAAAGCTGTCGTAAATATTTTTTTACTTAATATATTCATTGCGTTGGCGAAATATTATGATAAGAAACTATTATTAAATAGCAGAAGTAGTAAATTAAAAAAAAAACAACACGTAACTAATCTCTCATAATTATTCAGAAAAACAATTTAAATATTTATATTATTTCTAATCTTACACTTCCTAAAACCAACGCAATCGTTTAAATAATTAGAACAATTATTACGAATTACGAAACTAGTATAATTTAATGATAAAATGAAAAGAACCATGAATATTACAAAAGCAACTATCAAACGACCACCGCTCGCAATGGCCCGCACAAAAGTGAGCCCGAGGATGTTGTGATCCCTCTAACGTATCTTCTTTCGTCTACCTGACACTGACAAGCCTTGACAAATAATTGGAGGGAAGGAAATGCAGGCTATGTCTTATTTTGCTTGAAAATTCTCTATAACACTATATTATTTTAGGAAATGTAAAAAGGTTACAAAAATAGCGTTAATTATATAATAGTAATTACTAAGCGAATCATAACTGCATAGTAAAATGGTGTTTATAAATCTAGTGGCATATACTCGTTATGTCACCGTTGTATTGCAATTCCGATTCTCAATGCGAAACAGAGGTATCCTGTCACCAGTGGAGGCAATAAAGTAGCATTTTTAACATTTCTTGCACAATTGCGCCGAAATAGAATGGTTTCGAACGAACGACAAAATATACAATATTTAATATGATATAAATAGTTTTTTTTGGCCTTTATAAGACTAAGATCTTCAAAGGCGTATTGTGGGTGTCATTGATCTTACAATTACAGTTTAGTAGTTGTGATGTATCCGTCTATTTTTATTTTCTTGCAACATCTGATTCGATATCTCAAGATTATTTTAATTGCCTTCTGTATCTTCATTATTATATGTCTGTTGCTTAGATAAATATTTGTCCATAGGTTACGTTTTATTTAATATTATCAATTAAGCCCATTTTAAGAAATTATTAATATTACTATTTAACCCTCCAATCCAGCCTAAATCTTGTGCTAGGAGTGGAGACTATAATAGACCACGTGGTCATGATCGAAACTGTGAATTTTTATAACGCAGGGTGGCCAGGATACCATTGCTGTATTGATATAAAAATTTAGACTTCGTTTTCTTGTAATGAGGCGTGTTCAGAGATTGCAGGTTGCGACTACGGTGGCAAGATTACTATCGATCGCTTCAAGACAATAACCATTACAGAAAAGCTTTTTGAGTTTCATGAATGGATATTAATTTACAGATATTTTAATAATTTGATCTAATCTGTTATTATGAAAATTTAGTCACATATAAATATAAGATTGTAATAATGTAGCTAATTTAAATAAGTAAATAAAAAGTAGGTAATTCTTATCAAAATTGTCTGTTCTAAATAATCTTAACTGAAAAATTTACTAAAAGGTAACTTTTTATCGTAGATTTTTAACATTTTTTTTTAACAAATTCCTCGTTCGCATCAAGTTTTTTTTTATTCCAGAATTTTCCATTAAAGTCTTCGAGACAGTATTTTTCGAATATAATAGATATTAGACATTGTAAAAGTATATTTTGAAACGGATAAAACGTTCTTACAGAAAAATATGTCAGGAAAATAATGGCGTACGGGGAACGTCGCCTGTTGAGATAATTTCTGAGACAACGGGGGAAATTGTTTGGTGGATGATATGATGGACAGTGTTTTCCCTTTGGATCGTTTTGTAAATATTTTTATATTCTTGACAACGACTCTCTAAATTTTAAATTATATTATAAATGTATAGTTACATTTTTACCATCTTTAAAAAGGAATGTTATCAATTCGGTTGTAATATTTTATGTATGTTACATTAGAACTCCATGAATTATGAGTCAATTTGGATTTTTTTTATTGTTTGGGATATTCCCTGGTTGCATCCCTATTAAATTTATGTGATGTAAATAACCCACTGCTGGGCTTAAGCTGCCTGCCTCATCTCTGAGGGAGATGGATACGGTATTCTGTCTCTCTTTTAGACGAGAAGAATTATAAATTAAAGTTAAGCACGTGTCATTTCAGTAGTGCATCCAGTTGTCTATATTTGAACCCGCGATCTATTGTTAAGAACCAGTGTCTTTTCAACTGGTCATAGCTCAGATTTTTATATACAATATTTATTAAAAATGATTTAAATATAATATAAAATATATTTTTTTTTATATAAAATGGTATAGTATTCAATAAGAAAAAATGTATGCAAATGACGATTTAAAAAATCGGATAATCGTCAAGATATCTTGTTGGAATTATATTATGGATAAGGTGTGTTAAAATGATCAGTTTATTGTCTTACAACAAAAGTAACTTTTGTTATAAACCGTTTATACAGGAAGCAAGTAACTTACCTCGCTCAAACGCCGTATCTTATAAAGTTTACGTCATCATAATATTGTCTGTCAGAGACAGTTGGGTAGGTTTATACATTTAAAGTAGCTAAGGAAACTACATAGAAAATTAAGGATAGCTTGTTCGTTAAAACTTAAGGGTTTCTCACGGTAAGAAAATATAAATATTTGGAATATTTAAATTAGAAAAACGTAACTGATGATAGAAGTTGTTTTGGAATAGATAGGTACACAAGTAATTAATGCACTTACGATACTAAAACTAAAAAAATATATACTTATATATTTTTATAGAAAAATATCTGTATAGATCCATTGAAGGAAAGAAAATAACAAATAGGTACAATTCTTGTAATGAGTAAAAAGAAATAAATTAATTCCATTTTACACAAGAGCGCTTTAAAATAAGGAGGCGATTTCCTACGGTGCGAGAAATACGCCGTGAAATTAACTTCTGGATTCAGTTCACACTGGACACTTCAGGTACGAAAGATAAACGACTAAATTGTAATTAACTCACTAGAAATACTGTAGGTAGACTATATTGATGTTCTTAAAAGTAGCTGTACTTTTGCGTTTAAAGTGATTTTTGAATTTCAATTTGATCGCTTAAAATCTAACTTCATATTCATGTCTCGTTAATGAATACAAAATACAAATTTAAAAGGAAATACCTACACAATATAATTAGGTACTATTATTTCGAAATAAAATAATAATAATATATATAAATTAATCCATATTATGTCGGTGTTAGTAACCAATATGTAACTTTTAGACTGAGTTAAAATTAAAATAATTGTATTAATTTGCTGCACACTAAACTATATATATGTATGTACGTATCTATATTATGTTGAGAACTTTCATATGTGTGTACGCATTCAGTAAAGTTCATGCGATTCTATGCACTCTGATGCTTAAGATGCATCTCAAGCAGTTACGCGTTAGCTTCGCCAGTCCTCTCAAACCGTAATTATAATATGTATAGTATGTGTGTATGTGTTTTGTGCAAGGCGGTCTGGGCAGGTAGCATCCACTCATAATATACTCTAATGCCACTCAGTATAACTTAGAATCGTTGTATTCCGGTTTGATGGATGAGTGAGAGTCAGTAAAACTAGATATAATTAGACACAGTAACAAAGTCGCCTCGTAAGGAAAATAACGTTATGCTCGCTCTAGGTGGCCTTCTCATTATCTTTCTCTTTCTCTCAATCTCTTTCCATTGTATACGGTTTGAGATATTTTTCTTTAACTTATTATTTGTTTCTATTTAATAACAAAATAATAAATAACTGTTAAAGCATTGTCATTTAAATATTTTTAAACGCTGTTCATTTATTTTGTTGTTATATAATGAGAGGTATCGGTGGTGACCTTTTACCATTAGGTGGCATTTTGCCTGTTTGTCAATATTTATCTAAAAGATTAAATGTTATTACATTAGTATACTGTGCTTTAGCTTTCGTCCTGACAACGCTTTACTGCCTCAAGATATTTATTACGTAAAATAATTCTATTTTCAAGAAATTTTAGTAGCATCCCGAAGTTTGGAAGTTAGTAGTGTGAACAGCCTCGTGTCTAAAAATCACGTAATGCTGTGGATGCTTAACCTGAACTCTTCCCGGTTTGCTATCCCGTTGGTTTATGAGAGTAAGGGAGTAAAGAGACCACTAGTTTTTGCGCACACATTATTGGACCTCAGAGAATAACAGCCGTGGCTGAAATCGGTCAGCAGAGAATCATTGCTATTCGCTTAAAAATGTATGATAAATATTTACAGTGACGTTATATTGATGTGCTTGATGCTGCTATAATAATCACTAAAGTACGTTTTAGTATAAACTCTAAAGAAATAAATACAGACTTAGTATTGTGTATCGAAAGCTTCTTAAAACACATTTTTATTCAATCACACTAATATATAAATAATAATAATGATTTAAAAAATGTCGTAAGTATAATTATAGCACTTCCTTTAGTTACTACTTTTATCATGTGACTTTCCTTGATGTTATGCTAAGTATATGACGTACATCCATATGTAGTAATTATCACCATCAATTAATAAGTTTTCAATTTTTAATTTAATTATTGGTAATCCAATAGAATTATGACGTTATTAATAATATAAACGATAAAATAAATCTGCTATCAAAAAGACGTTTAAGTTAAAGACGAAAGCGATCAGCCGTAAGTGTCAGATTGTTCTTGACGTTACTTCACGTCGGCTGGCGTTCATAAAAAAGACAATTTCCCTTATTGCCGCAATCTGTTACACATGTTCCCAGCACGGTTATGTCTACAGCAGCCCTCATAAACGACAAAGTAAACCATAATTTATTACGCGAATTTAGGGTCAAACATTGGGCTCGTAAATTCCTTTAGTTGGTATATTATTGCTATCGTTCCGCAATGCTGGACTTAGAGGAGCTAGAAATGTGTGAGTAATGTTTGCTTAATTTACTGAAATTATTTTTATTTACCGGACGTACTTTTTTATTCTGACACATGATGAATAAAATTCCAAAATTTTGATGTTTTGAATATTGACATGCGGTAATCACTACTTAAATGTGGCATACGTTAACAGCGAGTTCATTTAATAAAACAATTGCAACACGTTACGATCATAAGGCAGTGATTACTATTAATTTTCCAAAATTGTTAAGAGCTGTTTTTTATCATTTTCCAAAAAAAATTACTCTATTGTATAATGTAGTACAAAAATAATAATATATAATAATAATAATAATGTTTATTTCATCAATAACCAACAGAGTACAATAACATCACAAAATATAACAACATAATTTTAAATTATCATATTTTTGCATTGATAATACATAAATGCATATACAAATGCATTCGTTCTGATTTCTTAAGTCTTATACTTAGGCTGACCCGTAAATAAACCACCAGATGGTGATTGTTCACGACTACCCGTGGAAATCGGTTACTTTAGGGGAGATGTAATAATCATTCCTCATATCAGCAATGTGCCAATATTGGAAACAAAGATGTCATGTCCCTTGTGCTCGTCATTACACTGGCATACTCAATAATTACATTGAACTTTCTAAAAAAACAACTAATGATATTATTAAAAAAATTTGATTTACAAGTTACAAAATTAAAAAAAATATGTATATTAAACTGACTTCGAAAAAAAAAAACAGAATAAGCACTAAAAAATAACACAATTGGCTTTTCATTAAAAGGTTTTTGATTGAAGGCACCGACTTAAAATTGAAAAGCTTTGTAAAACAAAAACATTTTTTTTTATAAAAATCCAATTGAGTTGTTTTTCAGTTTTAGTGCATATCTGTTATTTTTGAAGTTTCTGTTAGTTTTTTGTTCTTCCTTTTAAAGGTGCCGCCCTTTAAAAGATTTCTAGCGTGGGCTAAGTAAGTAAGATTTTCGAGAGTGTTATTACAAAATACAAACAACTCAGCAGATAATAATTTACTTTATTTTTTTTTTGTATTTCATTTACTTATGTAAAAAAAAAATCTCATATATTTACACTCTATTATCTACTGTATCTAGTAGCAAACAACTAAAGCCCATCTTATACATATATATGTAAAATAAACAAACATACAGTATTCTTTAGATTTCATATAAACTTTAAATAAAACTGCTTTCAAACCACTAAATAAATATCTGTGAAGGTGGATATTTATTTCTTTAGTACATCATAACTATTCTATAAAATAACACTTAAACATTTAGCAATCTTTAACAATAACTTAAGATTTCAACGCTTCACTAGAGTATTATTGTTTGTTAACAAAAATACTATTATCTTCTTCGCTTAAAACAATTGAAGATTTTTGTATTTCATTCTAAAAATAACGAGTTTCATATAAAAGCAACTTCGTTGAACCCGAGATGGCTCTAACGACCGACACGCAACATGAGAAATGTAAGTATCTCCCTGAAAAATACTACCTAAACTTTTGAAAGTCTGAAACATAGCTCTTCTTTTATTCATGCTCTGACATGTGCCGTTTTCTTCGTTGTATACAGGCTTTCTTTCCTAACAAAATAAACAACATTTTGCTTTGAGTTAGGTCCTTTGAAAATGTTTACATGTTTCATGAAAGAGTTCTTACACTAGTTCGTATTTATATTATTAAAGAATAATTCTGTGTTATTGATTTTGTACTCCAGTTTATATTATATTCATAAATCTATCGAAGAATCTATATTTCTACCGAGGTATAGATAGATAAACGAGTTTGTCTTCACACATCTTAGAACATTTTAAGATCATCCCCACCACTTGATTTGTGTAGGCCGTACCCTTTTGTCGCTAAAAACTCTATCTATCTCCGTCTGGCATGGAAAAATTCAAACATTTTCCAGCGTTCCGTATCAGGTTCACTTTTTGGCCAATCTCATGATCACTACCTTATGAATAGTGTTTCAAAGTTTAATTTCCTGTGAAACAATTTGTTTCATTCATCCTTTTGTAACTCCGTTCAGTAAAGCGTTATTTGAAAGTAGTTACAAACGATACAAAAAATGATTCACGTCAAACGACTTTGAACGTTAAATATACTAGTTTATAGTCGAATCTACATTGTTCAAAACAAGCCGTATATGACATTTCGAATCGTAGCAGTGAATAGAAAACTTGAAAGGTAGGCCAGCGGGATCATGTTGACTGTGGTTCCCAGTGAAACATGCCTTCAGACTTCAGTCGCGCCGCGCACCTTGTACCGCATAGACGGGACTTAAGACCTATATTTCGTGAAATGGCGGGAACTTTACGACAATGCTCAAACTTTTAACTGCGATAAAAATATTCTCGTAAAAAATCCCAAATATATTTTCGTTTCAGAAAAAAGTTTAGCTAGTATTTGTAATAGGTTTAAACTGATATCAGTGTTTTAAAATGTATAAAACTTGTTTTGAGAAACCAGCGTATTTAAAATAGGTACGTACGTTTTTTTTATTATTAGTAATTATAATAATTTATTTAGAAGTACACATATGATCATATAGTGTATTACACTTATTTTATTTCGTATTACATGCAACAAAATAATTTAAAATATTAATCGTATATTTTTACTATCAGAAGTAAACCGATTTCTTTAGTTATTCTAGTTAATGTGTATATAGTGAGATATATAATTATTTATTTCATAATATTTTAAAATAAAACATTAGTTGTTGAAGACGATCTAGTGAATAATGATACAAATTTACTTATATTACTTTTTAATTTATTTTATTTACTTTACTAAAATTTTAAATAATTTTATAATCTGGAAAACATTTTTGTCGAATTCAAAAATTGCAAATAATTTCTGGTTGTTATATAACTATACTTATAAATATAAGAATAACTATAAAATTAATAAAAACTTTTCTATATTTATCAAACACTATGATATATATGAAAACTATTTCTATTGTGGTCTTCGCGATATTATTTAAGTTTCCCTTTTAATGCATTTTTTTTATCTTTTTCACTTAAATATTAAGTTTTTAAATTTAATTTATTTATATTTAACATTTCATAATGTGTATATAAATTCAATAAAACATAAAACGCCTAACTGAAACCAATTTGGAATGTACTCGATGGTAAATCGATTGTAACACTCGGAACTAATTCAAAATGTATCAATCGCTGCCATAATTTTAAATAGGCAGATGCCAAATCCCCGTGGAAATAATATTCGGCCGAATGAAAATTCCAACCGATGCATTTGGTATCGTGAACGCCGCTCCGAGGATTTAATTCCCTAGACTGTTGCGAATCGGTGCATGTTTTTTCATTAAAACGCATTCAATACAACGACGACGTGGCTTTGAAAAAGCGAACCTTTTCAAAAAATATTTTCCTGACATTCCACTCCGCTCTGCTTCCATTCTGTTCACGGCTTTTAGCATAATGTTATTGACATTTTTTGTAACCCTGCTGCTTAATAATTCTAGTGAATACGTTTAATTTCTGTTATTTATTTAATTACAGTACCTTTATTAGTTATACGTAAATTTAATTAAATATTCACTTGTAAGTTGTTGTTATGAATTAACTGGCAAAATAGTAAAATAAATCGTTATACTTATGAAAAAAATTATACGAATAAAAAGAAGATATGTAATTATCTATTTAACAAACATGAAAAAAAAATTTTGAAGCCGCAACAAGTTTTGCTTTTCTACATAGCATCAATCAGAGTCACTTCCTGCCGCGCTTAGATCTTTTAGATTTTAATGCATTTTTCACCAATAAACAGAGTAATTCGAGAGGAAGATTTATATGTATTATTTATGCATATTATAATATAAAAAGGATATTTCAAATATTTTTGTTTCTGTAACTTTTAGAAAGTTATATCTTAAGTATAACCCACATTGCTCTCGTGTGAAACCAGCGCGGGTACCTAGTATTTAATAAAACCAAGTAAGATCAAACCGTGTAACCGCAATAAATTAATTGCCATATATAAAAAAAAAGAAAAAGGCCAAGCAATCAACAAATCAAGGACACGTGTGATGTGCTTACACCGTAAAAGTTGGCATAATTCTCTGTCGTAAAGGGGACGAGTCACGCAAATTAAACATAATTTTAATTTTAACAGAAATAATCTTACATTCAGTTGATATACAATCGAACAATTCGCTACTATAAAGTCATGTTGCAATTTTATACCACGATATTAACACACACATTACATACAAAATTCAGTAGATTTGAATTCGTACTACTATCTTGCATCCAATTACGCGTAATTACGAATAAATGCGACAGCCGCGATAAACTTTTATGTGCACATAGAACTGAGCAATGTGTACGCTTTTCATTGAAACCTGGACGTCGACCGCGGCTTTTATAATCTATAAAATCATATAACTTTAATTCACCAAACTATACATTTGATGTATTAATAAATTAATGATCTTGTTTAAATCCTGAGTATTATAATTACAATTTTAAATATCTGAATCGATTAGATGCATTTAAATAAAAATTTAAAATACTTTGACGTTTTTTTAATGACAAGAGAAAATAAAAATCACACACGAATCTTGACTAAAGAAGGCGTTGCGTGTTCCATACAAGATAATGGATGTTCTTAAATAAAAAAATAAATAAAACCTGCATGTTGGATGATATTCGACCTGCATGTGGAGAGTGAGAACAATGTTACGGAATACGGCTTGAAGCTTATGATTCTCATAAAATTTAGAGCTTAAAAACACCAAAGATTTAAACGGCACTACCCTCATATAATCCGCCTAATTGAGGATAAAATATCTTCAATGTTCGATTCAACTCTGAAGAAAATAAATGAATACATTGACATTAGAGTACGATATAAATGAACATTTTTATTTGATGTTTTTTTTTTGTGTTAGCTGTCGTACGTAAAGTAAGCTAAATAATTTAAATATAACTAAGATAACAGATCATCTGGATCAATTATTGTTACATTATTATTGTTTTATTTCTGCATTGCTTTAATCAAACTTAATTGTATTTAAAGTTAAATTATTAATTTGAACAACAACGAAACAACGAAATTCTGCCATGCCACATGTGTATTCCGCCAACCCGCATTGGAGCAGCGTGGTGGAATATGCTCCAAACCTTCTCCTCAAAGGGAGAGGAGGCCTTTATCCCAGCAGTGGGACATTTACGGGCTGCTAATGCCAATGCTAATATTAATTTGAATAGATTTCACTTTTCAATTCAATAAAATTTATGCAACAAAATTGATTTGATAAATGTATCCTATTAACAAACTGATATGATTAATTTTAAGTTGTATTTTTTCGATTTGTGTTTATTTGCAAATCAACTCGGTGGTAGGACTATGTGCAAGCCCGTGTGGATGGTACCACCCACACCTATATTACCGACAAACAGCATTACTTAGTATAGTTATATTCAGACTTGAAGGATGAATACACCATTGTAGCTACAGTCATAAAGGACATAGCATCTTAGTTCCGAAGATGCCGCATTGGTGATGCAAGTAATGGTTAATATATCTTACAAAGCTAAAGTTTATGACCGATTTTGACCACTTATCATCAGGCGGCTCATTTATACCGTTCGCCTTCTTTTTTTTAAAAAAAAACCAATATAAGTAAAATCAAATCATTCACATCAATCCACTATAACAAGTAAGGATATTTTCATTTATAATATTAGTAGGGATTGTGATTTGTTAACATAACAATTGCTGTTTTCAAACTATTATTTTTTAATAAAAATGTACTTTCTATTAATTGACTTAGATCAAAACTAATAAGAAACTTAATATATGAAAGTATTACCTGTCAATATTTTTTACACTTTATTTTTTTTTATTTATTGGTATTTTAAAGCTCTGTCAATCTGTTAGTCTGATCAGGCTTTAAAGAGTCAACAGTTAACTTTAAAACAATTTAAATTAACGATAATATATGAACTTATTGGTGTTAAAACTATATGTTAGAATATAAACGAACTATGATAAGCTATTAAACAAACAAGTATATGTAGTCTCTATTATTATACAAACAAGTATTACAATCTTAGCTGTGCCGCCGCTTATAGTTGACGGTTTCGTTGCGGTCGTTTTGACACCCTCAGCTCCCATTAGTAAACCGTGAAGCAGGGTTAATGACCGGTTCGCGTGATACCACACAACTTCACGCTTATTTATACGATGAAGCGAACCAACGTAGGACCTTACATCCAAGTGTTACAACACCGCTACCTATCAAATTTCCATTATCAGCAAGTTTCAAGCGATAACTTATGTAGACACAAATCTCCGCTTTTACGAAATTATTACTGTAACAACTTTTGAAGTAGCAATTAGTTATGAATTCGTTACAAAAATACCTTACCTTTCGTTATTTTACATCTTTATTGTGATTTCTGTTATATTATTGTAGGTATATTTGTAAATGTTTTTGTCAGGAGACTGCGATGCATATTATTTATAACATTCGTTACCACATGCATAGAAAGCGTTGCTCTCGTGTGAAGCACTCTTAGGTAAATATATTCTTTGAATTTATGTGTCTAACTTGTACTTTAGTGCGGCCATGATTTTATTATTGTAAGATTTTGAAAAATAGAAACAAACTGACAAAATATTTTGTTTACAATTTTGTTTTGTAATAATAACTTACTGTAAGCATTCTTATCCTTTTTATGTACCTACTAACTCGTTAATAATATATATATATATATATATTTTTTCGAAGTCATGTTGTTTTTAATTCCGCTACATTAGACTAATTTTAATTACATCGACGAAAAACTAAATTTAAATAATTTTTATTTCATTCTATTAAATGGTATTTTTAGGTAATTCACATTTCGTTGGGTTCACTATGTCTTTACGGACTACGCGTATTGTTTATATATCGCCTTAAGTTAAAAATCAAGACACAGAAATAACATAAATAATCATTGTCACTGTCACTGATTGTACGAATAATTAAATAATAATATTATCATGTGATAATGATTTTTTAAGTAACGCATTTATATTTTAAAGTTGTATAAAATTTGTTTAGTAAAGTTTTTTTTTAATAACGTGGGGTTACTTAAGTAGATATTTTTTATTTCATCTTTTTCCGCTGCAATAAAATATATAAAATGTGATGAAATAGTAAATCGTAATTAATTATTGTATATCTCTTAATAAATAGGTATATCAAAAAATATAAAAATAATACAAATCGTTTATCTTTATAAATACAACAAATTCCTCTATATATACCTATATATATATGCTAGAGGACGGTACTCGGCTATATATATTTATACATCCTAAATGCATCCTTTTTTTGTTTCCGTTTATAAATTATAAATTGTGTTTAATTCTTATTAAAAATTCGCATACACTTCTTCGCTTGGAATTAAATTATTTTTAACGATTTAGAATCAATGTCACACCGAACCGATATCAATTTACCGCCTGTCATTTTTATATGACAATTAATGAAACTACGAGTTAACAAATCAAATAAGTAATTAGATTTACATGTAATAAAATTCAAATAAAAAAATCACAATTCTATATTAATCCCATAAAGCAACTCTTCGAATCGTAACGTTACGTGTTGGAATCGCGCCTGCATTAATTTATAAAGGCTATGAAGGATTTATGAATGCTGCGCCAATTTTGCAACAGACGTACGCGAATGCAAAAATGTTTCTATTTATTGAATAAATTCAGCAATAAATGTACTTGCAAGAGTAAACATTGGGTTCCGTATAAGATACGTTTAAATTAAACAACCTGTTTTTGTTAATTTATCGAATACATAGATTTGAATTTCAATGAAAAATATTTATCTTATACAATGTCGTTGGAAACGACGTTGATGAAGTTATAATTACTTATAACTGAATTATATTTTTCATTAATCAAATTCGTTTATATATAAGTCTAATACTAGTGCCAAAAAACATACATTTTAAGGCCCATCTTTCCACAGAATGATAAACATACTTTCAAAGAGAAAATTCACATGCATGTTTTTGTCCAACTATGATATGATATTCAAAATAGGGAATCAATATCATATTGTACAAAATATGTTATTAATTTAATTAAATATATATCTTTCAAAAACACCTGTATAACCATGTTTTAAATATTTAATTTTATCCGTAATATAGAACGAGTGATTTTATTTTAATAGTACTTTAAATTATTGCGTTGGAAAATAAAATGTTGACATAATTATGAGCTCGCATTTATGTTCGTTCATTAATAATAATTGTTTTATTATAAAAAAAATGACGCTCGTGCAACCGAGTACGTGGCAGAAATGAAACATTTTAGCAAGAGTAACGTTACATATGGAAACATTGCACTAAAATTCGACATATTTCTTTATTAATTGTTTTTTTATAAAATTTGAAACAGTATATCGATTATTTTGTTTCAGATGACAGTATGAAACGGAGCAACGAGTCACGCTTACGACATTCACAACTATAAGATTTGATTTAGTCCGAATTATTGACCATGAAAAAGTTAAAGGAAGACAATTATTTTACTCTTACAAGATTATAGACAATTTCAAATGCCGGAGCCGAAAGATATGTCATAGACAATGTACAACCTCCTTGGTGCGGTAACAGCGTCGGCAATACTGCAAATTTTACTGTCTTATACAGGTAAGATTTAAGTAAAACATCAAAGAGTTAATCGTTAATTATAGATGTTTATACAATTAATATAATCACTAAATAAATTAGCATAATATCTCGATTAATGGCGAGGTGAGGTGAAAGAGGCGCTTAATTTAGAAGCAAGCATTGGCTTGCTATTAACGGATTAAAAAACTACCAATAACTAATAGTATGCTAAATGTATAATTTTATACAGATACTGTTTAAGATTGTAAATATCAAGTAGACTGTCATAATATTCGTAAGGAAATTGATTCGCCTTTTATAGTAATCGCGTTTTAGTTTATGTACAACATATTAAGCAGGTCGTCACGTGACGTCAAGTAAATTAATGATTGTATTCATATCAATAAAACTTTACAACTACACCAACAACCCAAAACTATTTGTATTTAGAAAATAAAGTTATTAAAAATCAACGATAAAAGAGTATCGTATAATATTTGTAATAAAATATCTCAGTTTACTGAAGTCATACTTTATTTATCTATACAATGGAATTCAGCTTTTTTTTATTTTAAATCTAGTAAAATACTGGAGTTGAAAACAAATAAAAATGTATTCATAGAACTGATAAAAAACAACTAACAACAGTATGGATAAACGAAGTTCATTGTTATGAATTCTATTTATGTTTGAAATAATAAAATTCAATGTAGCCCTCGGCGATACAGGTCAATATTGTTTGGTATCTGAGACGTCGGTCGGTTGGTCTAAAGTAGCACTGCGACACGACGATCGAAACAGCAACAACGATCGAAATAACAAGGGAAAAAATACTGAAAAGACTAAGTAAGACAATCGTCTTATGGAATAACTATTAATTATCAACATACGCCTATTATATTAATATTCTAAATACTATGTGGATTGATAATTTTACTTGTGGTTTAATCTAAGCTCTTTGCATGTGTACTATGTAAGGAATGCCTAATAACTTAATCTGTAATATAACAATACAAATTGATATGTCAAAGTGAAAGGCTTATTCTGAATTTCACGTTTACTTTTAACGAATTAAGAAACTCGCATCAACACCTACGCTTTGTAGTAAGCGTCGCATAAAGTTATCTGAAAACTTTTTAAAGTATGTCTTGTCGTAACGTCATTCGTCGCAGTTTCGACTATCTCCGTAGCACTGCAATGGTCGAAGTCGGTGAGCTATGAAGAAGACAGGCGTGAGGTTAAGCCCGGAAACAGCTGTGTCGTTCGCGTGCTATTTACCAATTTATCACTAAGCTGATTATATATAGGCTCGTTCCAGTGACATGTTTTATGACCTTGTTTGAGCTCCTTTTGCTTCACACTTTATTTGTTTCCATTTAAATCTCGCTTAAAAGGTTTAGTTTAAAGCAGTTTTAATGCTATAATTTATTTGTAAATAAACCAAGAAGTATCGACTGTACGTATTGAAAACGTATATAAATATAATATACTCTCATGTATCGCGATTTTTTATAGCCATTGATTTTAGCAATAATGTGTGTTATTAATGTTTTATACATTTAAAAGTCTGTTTGTAAATATATTATGTAATAGCTGATCGTAAGAGGTTACTACCGTCCATAGACATTGACGCTGACTAAAAAATAATAACCATTCCTTACATCACACCATTGCGCCACCAACTTAGGGAGCTAAGATGTTACATTGTCTGATTCATCCATCAAACCGATTAATAGAAAAGAGAAATCTGATGACCGGGTGGTACCTACCCAGACGGGCTTGCACAAACCTAACTACAAGTGATATCCGTTTAAAAGTCACAAGAGCTAATAATTTTATAATGACTCAATGATTTCTTATGTATTCCGATGTATACGACTAAATCATATTGCGAAATACAAAAATGAACTGTTAAAAATAAATAGAATTGCTATGAACTCTGATACTAAAAGATTTTCCATACAGATTTTCGATAAATTTATTTTGTTGAAACATTGTATTGCTTTTGTAAGCGATCTTGATGCAAAAAGTTAGTTGCCGTTTTATTTTATACTAAGGTAATACAATAAATATTAACTATTTAAATTACATTAATACACACTAGTGCTAAGTTTATATGCACCTTTTTTAGTAACAGAAACACAAATTATGTATAGTTTATGGATAGATTAGTTATTTAATAGACAAGAATATTAAGAAGTAAATACATTATTATTTATTTATTTTGTGAATATGATATATACAGAATTCAAATTAAACATATATTTATAAGAGCCGTCGTTAATCTAATAAAACCTCAAAAGACAAAACGGCGTATGTTTAGAAATCCTAACAGCGGTGACCATCTGGCGAATTAGAGAAAAGCTTGAATGAATGCTCGTGCAACGTACATAAACACGAAAAATAAATTGCATAAAAGTAAACAGGAGTCACAAAAGGCGCACCGCAAATTGTGTTTTCACTGGTAGGTCGGGACCAGGGCGCAGGTGCCCGGCCTTAAGCTCAGGCGAACCGACGCCAAATCCGCATACGACTTTAATTTAACTTTGCTTCACTGAATATTGTTCTTGTAATAATTTCTAGTTATTAAAACACTATAACGTCTAAAACTGATTTGCTATTTTAATTTAAAAAAACAATTCAAGTTATTTCATATTTAGTAACTATATTTATTAACTGACTGAAACAAGAGTATGACTTCTCGTTGCTGTTTTAAAATAGTAAGATTAAAAAAAAACCACAACAAATTATAAATTAAGAAACTTTTTGTTTATTTTAGTTTAATTAATAAATTTTAATGAAAATATAAACCTAAGTCTTAACTAAGTTTTTCCATAAGTAAATTTAATTTGTCAGTGCTTATGCAAAAATAATGGACTTCATTTAAACCAAGCTGTAATATCTGGAAATATAAGAATTTATAGAACAGATTTACAAACTGTATAATTAATTAAAGAACGAAATAAAGGACAACCTTAATTAACTTTTTATAGACAAAAAATGAATAACAAGTAGATTGTAACTCAAACAATCACCGTCCGTACCGGACGCAAAAGTCCGATGACATAGTAATATTAATTTTCGAAATGAGACATACTCGTATATATTTTATCGATTTATTTATATTGATGAAATATTTTGATAAACTATTTGTTTTTTTTTAATCTAAGAATACGAAAAAATCCAAAATCCGAACACACACGGCTTACCTAGAAGACGAATATTATACGTTATACGTTTATTATATTATACGTTTTTTGTACGATATCGATACTTGCTGGATGTTTTATATTGATATTTAAAATAATCTCTTTATTAATAGATCGAAATATTTATGACGTAAAATATGAAATGAATAATATTGCTTTAAAAATCAAGGCTTTATTCAAACAAGACAATTATTAAAAAAAAGTCTCTTGTCATATTCAAATCATTATTATATTACAATAGACTTAGTTATGTATGTATTTATTTATGATTATTCCAAATATCACTTAATCAATCGCTTATTAAACATGTTTAAGGCTTACCATGTTATAATTATTCAAATTAATCTAAAGAGCATTATTCGATCTTTTGTTTCCTTTCCAATCGAGTGATATTAAAATACCTATTACAATTATACGCGTCAATGCAATCTTTGCACTGCGCCGCGGGTGCCGACGATAAGGATTCATCGCTAGCTGCACTTGCCACGCACAGAACATTCAATGCACCGTGAAATAGCCTATTTTCCACGTGATTTTATTTATTTCATACGTCAATAAAATTGTTCTCCTTCCGTTGTGACTCGCTGTTTCGTAAAGTCGCCATTACTTGAAATGTTACAAACTTTAACTTATTCAGCAAAGCGCTTTAACATGCACCCCATGGCACAAAAAGCAAGTGCAAAACTAAATTAAATTACTTTTAATTCTCGAATGTTCACGAACTTACACTATGAATTTAAAATGCACGAATAAGTACGTTCGATATGTCCCTGACTATTCTTGTTTCCATTCAGTTAAGATTTCTAGTTCGAACATTTTTGCGTATAGTTTAGAGTCTATATTGGATTGCGCTTTGTTGGTGAGATATATCATATGCCCCACTCAAAACGGAAACTGATTCATTTCCGATGCATGGTTGAAGCTCTTTGTGGAGTTCGTCGGCTGCGAATTGCTCACGTTTTCAACATTTGATTGCGACATCAATGCCATTGAAATATTGTTGTTCGATGGTTGATCGTTTTTCTGCGCTTGTATCGTTATAAATTTTATTCACTTAAAAGTTAAGGTATAGCCTCAATTTCCGAAGGAAATCTAATTCTTCCATACAAAATAATTTCGTATTCCCTTGGGTAGAACCGGCGCTCTGTCTTGCAGACTCGGTCGAGAGTTAAGACTACAAAACAGACGCTGACTGGCATCTCCCAGGCGGGCACTTTCCTCCGTCACGTAGCAATCGCGTCTGCAAAATGCAACAATGCATAAGAATTCAATCTTATGTTTGTTTCAGAGCATTTGCAGTACTAAACGAGTCGAAATGCGGAATAATTTAAAAGTATTTATTTTAAGTCTCTGGAAGTAATCTTGAGTATGAATTAATTTTCAAATATACCAAGTGTAATAATCTGACGAAATTCTTTCGTATAGAAACATTGTGTCACTCGTCATCGGCAATATATGTCGATAGTATGTTTATAGTAAAACATAATATGTCGTGTGTTTTAATTAAGCAAATTTTAGTATTTCATAGATCTCCTACAATGTGCCTGCTGCCCCAGGTGTCGTTTTCGGCGGTAAAGTTACTTTAAGCCGCTGTGAGCTGTATTCACTGGGCTCGTAGGCTCGTAAGCTTGGTTAATGTTATCCACGCTCTTGTATAACAAAGCAATGAAAAAGTCATTAGTTATCGTAACGAACCTTACACAACTAATAGTGACGTCAGCACTGCGTCTAAAAGGTTAAAGTAATTTACGAAATCGTTCCAATCACAAACTTTAATTCACTGCGAAAACAGTTACTCGAAACATATTATTAACTGAAATAAACGTGAACGTATTCCGTGAGGCAAAAGTTTGTTGAGTAGCATTAAAAGATTAAAAGTCGACAGTTCGCTCAAGCTGTATCGAATCGAAACTGGAAACGATCTCTCGACTCGACTGCGACATATATTTGCAATGCAGGCGGCGCGTCCGTGGCGAACTTCGCCTGGCGAATGCAAAAATTTAAATTAAAAGCATAAATCAGGCGTGTATCGAGTAAGTTCGAGATTGGTATACATTTTAACTGTACGCTTTGGGATATGTACTACGATGGATATCGCTTATATATTTGAAATTTGTTTGCTATTTCAGTTATTATTTTGTATTCTGCGGCGGAAATAATGCACTACGAAACTGTAATCAAATTAAACATTAATTACAGCTTTGTTAAGACAATTATCCACCGTCCGTTAAGTGAGAATATCTTGTAACAAGAAAAGCAACTTCTTAGATAATTACGGTATAAGAATCTCATTTTAAGTATTTTTGAATTAATTGCTCCGAAATATTATGAGTATCATAATTCTATAATCTTAATTAAGAGAACTTCAGAACGCTCAAATTAGAAATTTTAATCTCCTGAAAATCCGTCTCTCGTGAGTTGGTGTAGTCCGTGAAGTTGAAATATTTACGTTTTTAAGGTAAAAATTATTCGTGTTTTAATTTTATCTCTGCTCTGGAGTGGTGAGTCACGGAAAGTTGCCACAATAATAATAAAATTAACTAATATTACGGGATGGTATTTAAAAAATAAAACTCTATTATAATTATAAAACATGAATTATGTCATACGTTTTAATGCAAAAACAATAACGGACACTTTTATGTTTTGCACATTGTTTCGGAAACAAAAAGGCGGCAAAATAATCGACATAACGATTTGAGAACAATTGAAGTGTACAACATCGCCTCGTCAAGGAAAATGTTTTGTTTCGAAAGAAGACCGCTTTTCCGCGTCATTGGCTTATTTATTTCATTTCATTGTGATTGTTTGTTAGTAAAGTAAAAGTGAAATAGAAATTTCGCACACATCAAAATAAATTTAGAGTTCATTTTGTGATTGTTTTTTTTTTTGTATACATTTTCTATGTTTTATTTCATTGTTTTTAGTCAATCGCATAACGGAGTATTATATAATTAATTAATAAATCCAAAACAAAAAATGTGCAAACCAGTTTTCTAACAAAATATACAAAATTATATTACGAAGTAGTTGTTACTACAATTACAAAAATAATAATAATTAAACTTAAGTAAAGTTGTGAGGACGTAATACTTTTTAACTTATTTAAGTCAGAAAATGTAAATTGTATTAAAACAAAGGTTATACAAGAAATGTTAAGAGCAATGTTCATAACGAAAGTGCAGTTAATTAGACTTGGTTTTGATTGCAGCCGTCAGCGGCGTCAGCTGGGAGGAATGGTGGACCTACGACGGCATTTCAGGTGAGCACGATACTTTGATATTATATTTATTACTAGCTAAACCTACGGCTTTACCCACGAAAATTTGTAAAACTTTATTTATGGCACATCAGCCATCATCTTCCATTTTAACTCTAGTCTAAGGGTGAATAAAAAAATAGCTATGTCCTTCCCATACCGGTTTTCATCTTAATCGGTTCAGCGGCTTAAGAGTGAAGAAGTAACAGACAGAGTTACTAGTTTACTGTCGGATTTATAATATTAGTATAGAGTATGTAATGTACGCATCTTATGTTATATAATTATTACTTATTAATATGTTGACATTACGTGCCAGATAAACTAAATAAATTAATTACTTAATTTCACACATTCGGAAAATGTTATTCGTAAAAAGGCAAATTCAAAACGATCGTTATGAGTTTATTCCAAGTAAATATTTATTATTTAAGTCAGATTATCATTATTTTGAATATAATTATTTGTATTTAATATTTAATATTTTATAAGCACAATAAAATGAAAATTAAGCAAAGCATGTAATAACAAATTATTAATTTTATATTAAATTCTGTAAATTGATATTGATTCGCTTCTTCAAATCATTGAATTTTATGTTAGCGATTCTCATCTTTATTCCGTTTACTTGGAATCGACACAGTGTGTGAAGAATTTTACGCCATGGAAATAATTTCGCAGACATTTTCATACACCCACCTGTCTGGCGTTAACTCTCCTTGGGAATGTTTTTGTTTGTGTGAGCGATATCTACTAACCACCAAAATGGTGATTAGTAGATTCGGTAATTTCGAGAAAAAAACTTCTGGGTAGGTACCACCTATTACCGACAAACAGTAAAACTTAGTATTGTCGTATTCTGCTTGTTTAGACCAGAAGGGTGAGTGGTAACATCTTAGTTAACAATTATACATGATTTCTTACAGCTTGAATGTCTAAGGATGGTGGTGACCACTTACCATGAAGTGGCTCATTTAAACGTCCAACTACCTATTTATAATGAAAAAAATATAGTTGATGCACTTACGTACTCGGTTAATGGGTGCGCTTCACAAAAAACCCCTTAGTGAGCTTTAACGGCACCCACGGATTGAGATAAATTGACTCTATTCAGCTCATTTGAAACCGCGTGGCTGAAATAAACATAAATAATGTTTTATTTAATTATTATTATTTTAACAATAAATGTAATGATCATATTGTAATTACTTGACTGAATTTAATTGTAGGTTAGTTGAAATAGCTCCATAAAAATACAATTGAATTTAAATGACCGGGCACAACACACGTTTTAATGCTGGTTCGAAATATATAAGTCGTTCACTGAAGGAGTCGTCTTGAGAAAATGCATTAATAACACAGCAACTGAACGATGTGAGCTTTCTACTCGTAACAGATAGAGCTCTATATTTATTAAAGCAGTAGGTCGGTATTATTATACATATAAACGAACATGATATGGGTAGTTTATATAACTAATAATAAAATTATTGTTTTAAATTTCATTAATTTATTCTTACAGTATACTGACTTACTGGGTCAATTATCATGTTACATAACGTAGTTATTTGAAACCAATTAACTTTCGATCAACAAAGTAAAGGTACGGAACCATTGGGCCATTACACGTTTGTTGATCTGGGGTCACATTGAAAATCTCAATCGAATGACCTACCCCAAATCCGAAAATATTTCGTTTGTGAACCGTATCAATTTCTCTGTGCCGATAACATTTTTGCCAGTTTACGTGACATGAAATTTATACGGGCGATTTATCTTGCATTCATATTGCGTTACTCGCAAAATTGTGAGGTGTGTTATCGCATCACTCGGCTACAGATATTTCATATTATGGTCTTACTTGAATTTTATCATTCGAATTTTTCTGTCAATATTTTATGCCAAGATTATCTTTGACTCTATATGCCGATTCATCATCCAAGTAATTCTAATCATACAGTCAAAAATACACAAAATTTTAAATCCACAACCCATTTTTTCAATAAATTAACAGATAAAATTAAAATTAAGTAGATTAGCAAACCAAAGTTAAAATGTATTGTCCAAACATTGGCCGTGGTTTTCGAAGTCCAGAATCGATGTTGCGTGCGTTAGAGCCCCATCCCTCCTAATATTCAAGCCCATTAGTAATCGTGCTTACGATACTTTGCCTCTCTTTTTTGATAACATTTGCTATGACTGTAATGGCATTCCGATATTATCCCATGTTCCATCTCTTTTGTATAAATTAATTTTGTTATTAGCTTGTCTCGTATCTTAACTTTTTATTATTTTTTATTTTATTATTATGCTTTAATTTTTCTCAACCATATTTGTAAACGAAAGCTTATCTTACAATTAATATCTATGCTGTTTTTAATAAAACATATATGCTTAAATATCAGCAATATATATAAACTTAAAGACTATTCAAATAATATAAAAATACCCATTATTTTGTACTTAGACATAAACTTAACGAAAAATAAAAAAAATACCCTTATAAATTATGACGTATACGTAAATCGTTGCAATTAGTGTTTAAAAAAAGATTAGGGAGGTAGCAAGCGGTTTGCGGTCACATTTCCTCTAATAGTGTAGTGAGAACACTGTCGCTGACGTAATTACAGTTTTTATCCACAGCTACGTGAACAGTGCCAAAAAAATTTACCCTAACCTATAGTAGCTGCAAGCTATAAAGTGAATACCACCACAACCGCTGCGCCGCTGTTTGTACAACTAATACAAATTCATGGTTGTATTGGTCGCAATGTTTAAGTAATTGTTATGTGATACTTTTTAGGTAATTAGATAAATGTTTTTTTTATTTTTATGTTTGCAGTATAAAACAGCGTGTATTTTATTCAAGTTGGACTATTTACGAACTTAAACTTTATAATTTATTTGTTGAATTTCGAACCTTTAAAACCTTTTAAACGATTATGAAATGTTAAAAATTAAAATGTAAAGCTAGGTCATAAAGGGCTGGATTTTGAGGCAAAGAGGCCCAAAGACCACCCACTGTTAGCAGGGCAGGGCAGTGAGGCCCTAATTATTATTTTTCAAATTAAATAATTTAATTTCTGCCTATCAGGCACACAGTAATTTGTCTACAGACTTTTTTTTTATTTTTTTTCCCTTTTCTATTTCGTATAGGAACACTTAAAATGACAGTAATATTAAAAATGTCAGTAATAGTAAAAAACTGTGCATATATTATATTAAAATGGTTTACGATTTATTTTTTTGATTATGTTTTTTTAAATTTATATTGAGTGATCCCCTCTCTTTTGAGGGCCCCGGTTGTGGCGTCCTCTAAATCCGGCCCTGGCGAAACTATTGCTACTATCTAAAGGACTATACAAAATCGTGTGTTTTATAGATACATTTAAATTTTTTGGAATGTACTTTTATTTTTTTGTATATTGTCATTAAAACTTTCTTTAAGGGCCTTTTTCGTGCTATATAAAACTACTAATAAAATGAATATGTTCGTTGTAATTCCCAAGTAGAATTTAATTAACACAACGCAATATTCTTTGGCCCCTTTTTATCTTTCATAAAACCGATGCCAAAAAAACACACTTAACGCGTGGCCATAAAGTAGGCGTGACCGCAACCACTGCGCCGGCTTACTCGTGCAATTTTCAAGGTCATAAATAATAAAAACGTGAACGCTATCCAAAGCACTTTGGCCACTTTCGTACAATTTTCTCCATATTGAAATACCGAATATGAACGTTAACTTGATTTTATTACCAGAGTCGGGCGAAGCAATTAGAAATAATAATATTTGTACATGGATGAAATATATGTTAGCGATTATTCGTATTATGATACATAAAACACTATTTTTAATTGCTTGCGGTCACCGTGTGAATGCGCCTTTATGACGCTTTGACAGTACAATAATTAACAGAACATTTTGGTTTCAACTGATTACAGCGGACTGCGTAGGCATGAAACATGCTAGGTACACCGAACACGTCATGCTGAACACCCACTATTTGACGATATATTTTATAATAATACTCCCTTTCAATTTGTTTTGATTCTCTCATTAAACAATTCAGCGTTGCTGTTGATATATCCGAAATTAAACTTATTTTATAAATTTAACAGGAATTTATGCTGTGAATCAAAACATCGTAATATATTATTACATTTCGAATACAAAGAACATAAATAAAGTAAAGAAAAACAAGACTACTGTTTATTGTTAAATATGGCCCCGAGTTGCCATTGAATATTTTTCGCTATTCATTGTAGTTTTATAATTATACACATTACAAGCATATTATATATCTACATACATAAAAAACTAGATACTATAGGTAGCTTGGGTTAAGTCCGCCTGTTTTAACTCGGTTTGTATCCACTAAGCCCTGCGATACCCTCTGCGTCTTTGAGCGACACTACGGGATCGTTTACGTATGCTGGCTACCGTGACATCCGACGGCAGTACGAGTATGTCTATAAAGGCCACCAATTTGCCATTGTACCTGCTGCCACTTTGAACAATCTGATAATTTATTTTATGCATGTATAACACAGTGCAAACAATAAATAAATATCCTCGATGTTCGTAACTATATATCTGTGTCCAAAATCAATATTAATAATGTCGGTAACATTTCATTTAATATTTTTGTTACAGTTTATTAGTAAATTTTATATACCAATTAAGTTCTTAATTGACGAAGTAATATAGTCACGATGCACAGCTTAATAAATCAATTTACGTGGGCTAATGAATCTTATTTCCACAGGTCCAGCGTTCTGGGGTCTCATAAACCCCGAGTGGTCGCTATGCAACAAGGGGCGCAGGCAGTCCCCGGTCAACCTCGAACCGGAAAAGCTGCTATTCGATCCCAATCTTCGATTTCTGCATATAGATAAACATAGAGTAGGTTTTGTTATATACTATAAATAATATTTAATATTTTATTAATATTGTAACGCTCTGTCTTTTTAATGACAAGACGTTTCACGAATTTCAAAAGTTTATAATGCAGATTTAATATTACATAAAATCAAATTCCAATATGTAATTTTAAGTTATTATAGCCAAAATATATAAATTCTAGCATTTAAATTCAAATATAGAAATTATTACACTTACTTATTGTTAGTCAGAGTAAAAACTCTTAAGATTACGCCTTGATTTGACATTTATTTAAAAAAAAAACGGTTTTTGAATACCTACTATACCTACACCTACTATACCTACCTACTATATTCGAATACCTACTATATCTTTAATTAATAATAATATAAGTCCAATGTTACTTTGCATTTTTTGCATAAACCATATAAGTAATATTTTTATCTAAAAACTAACTCTGTATTGTAGTATTAGAAAACCCTTCAAATCTATTTAAGCAACGAAAGCACTCAAAAACATTATATCGTTAATATTAAAACTTATATATATTAGTTAATTCAAGTATGAGCTAATGAAAAGTTATATGAACAGATAAATGGTCTGATCAGCAACACGGGCCATTCGGTCATCTTCACCGTGGAGAACGAGACTCGTCATCATATCAACATCACTGGCGGACCTCTCTCTTATAAATACCAATTTCATGAGATTCACATACACTATGGACTACACGATCAATTTGGATCTGAACATGCTATCAACGGATATTCGTTCCCTGCCGAGGTAAGTTTATTTATGTAAATAATAATTTACAATAAACATACATTGTAAGCAAATCAAAAATAATACACACCGGAACAATATCCAATAGCAATCCATTATGACATTTTACAAATTCTATTAATGTATTTAAATTCACAATCGTTTATTTTATTCAACTTATTTTTAATATTTTGACAAAAAAAAACTATATTTGTTCTCTGTTATCTCATTATATTATTTTTAATTTTATAATAATGTTTTATTTTATCAATTAACTTTTTATAATTTTTACAGTGTTGACTTTTCAAGTAATTTTAGAGCAACTGTAAAAAAGTAGGCAATTACCTCTATTACTTATGATGACTTTTGGTCTATTGTTTATTTTTGTTGTACTACTTGTTGGCGTTGTCAAATAAATGAATAAAAAATATATATATCCGTTATCTATATCTACAATAAGTAAAATTTAGTAAATGAATATTCAAAATGAACTTAAAATCAACGAAAATGAAAACAATTACATACATACCTACACTATATACATAAGTAAGTATACATGTATACGCAAACACACATTTATGTCTTTAATTACGTGCTTTAATTGATAGCAGATGAGTCGTGTAAATAAAATCTCAGGTTTTTTATTTTTATTTTTTATGATTTAGAAAAATATTTTTTTGATTGCAAAAACTTACAATTAATTTGAAGAAAAAAAATGTAGTCGGTTATTCTAATACGTATACCCACCCCCAAAAAGATAATTAAAAGTAAAACTAATTATACTTACACTATTCTATTGATATTTTCTACCTAAGATAATTTTAAAATTATTGACAGACAATACGTACGTATAGCCTAAGCCAGTGGACCTAAAAGGATGAAATTTTATACATGAATTCTTACGGTAATGTAAGTGAAGTCTTAGAAAAGATTATTCAAGATTCATCGCTGAGAAAAATCGATATCTAGGCTCATTTTAAGACACTTTATTTTTAAATTCATCACTTCAGAGGATGAAACTTAGGGTGAAAGTTTGTACAAAAGTATGTAATTTTTAATTTAAAAATATGTTAAACGGTATTTAGGTTTCTGTTTATGATTAAAAGACAGCTGTTACCGCATTATTGAAAATACATCACCTCTGAAATGGTTAAATTGGGCAGGAAATTTTAAATGCTTAAAATATGAAATTCAATGGGAATTTAACATTTAAGCATCAAAAGTATAAATAATAAAAAAAAAATATTTTTCTGTCTCTATAATTATATATATGTATTTATTTAATCAATGTTCTAATTGTTGGAATTTAGTAATTATTTTTTATATAACCGCTTCGTTGATGTTACTACATAATTGTTGGGTACATTTGTTACCTACCTGTTCTTACATTAAAAGATGGTACCAATTAATCCAAATAATTAATGTGTTACCCTTAATCACGCAGGCAAGATGTTTGGTATCGGGTATACTCAGGTTTGGATTATTTATAGTTTACAGAAACTTGTAAAGTGTTAAAACTACTCTCTATATTTTTAAAATTTTATTAGGAGTAATAAGTTCAGAACTTTGATAAGTTTTTGTGGATAATAGGGAAACTGTCCCTAAATTATAATAAATAAGCTGAATTATCCAAGACAAATGTTTTGTTTGTGTGTGTGTGTGTGTGTGTGTGTGATATGTGCAATTCTATTGGTAACTTGACCAAAAGTTTCTTATACTTACAAACTCATTTAGTTCCTGAATAATGTCTACACTGCTAGTACATATATGTATATATACACCAATAATTATTACTATTTACACAAAATTTCGAAAGCAACCAATAAATTGATTTAATAAAAGTGATTACTTTGAATTATCTACAAAAGGTAAATATAAACCATGGCTGACGATTCTATAGGCATTTTGGGAATTTACAAATTTACCATTCAAAGCTTTAGTACATCTGTTACAGTTATATTATGTTCACCTGAAAAGCATTCGGACAGGTGATTTTCATCTATGCTGACCTATTAAGCCACTATTAAATAGCCACTAATAAACAAACTATAATACTGTAGGCTGCGTTCATATTAAGGCTATTATCATTATATCTGCAATTAAATTCAACAAACTCAACCGCTCTTATAAGTACGTAGTGTGATTGACTAAAGCGAACCTCATAATCACCAACATATATATCGTGAATTTATCCACAAATTACGCTAATTATATGTAACAAAATAATATATTGTGAGAAAATATATATATAAGTATATATATTAATTTATGATTAAAATAATCTCAGAAGGATTGAGTAGTATTTACTACTAACATAATAATTATATCTATCTCTGTCTTTCTTGATCATTTTATATCGGTTACTTATAACTTTTCTATCTACGTCCATTTTCTCTTCATCGGACGGAAATCTCTTTGCCGTTATCGTCAATATGTATAACACACGGCCAGGCCGAGCAAAACACAGGCCATTCGAAAACCAATATCCCTTGTTATATAATTAGTCGATATTCATCGGAATATTGTAGGCACGTCTAAGTTCACCAAGTAAACAGAGGGAAGATGCGCACTAATTGATTGCAACACACGTATGCAAACATTTACACCTACAATAAATACGCTTCTAAATTATACGCTACGCCAACACACTACGAACGCACGCAATTTACTGTTCAAACGTATTGAGTACCTACAATTTCTTAATGACCTATTACATTGACAGGTTAATGCATTGTAAAATAACTAAAACGGTTGTATTATATATACTCTTAGCAATAATTATCATACGCGATGCGTGTTACGACGAAGTAACGAAGCACCTCGGACTTGAATAAGTGTATTCAAGTCTTACATGTTTGCCACTCATAAATTACCTTCTAAGCTAACGAAGTAATCCAACGTTTCATTATATATGTCTGAGTTAATTTATTTATAAATCGTTTCATGGATTTATTGGTAATACGAACGATTTTTTGTAGAAACTTAACAAAGAAAACGTAACAGATGTTTTCACACATAGGCCGTGCGTTCCCCTCGAGGCGCCCAAATCCCTAATGTAATCCCGAAGAACGACTGCGAGTCAACTCAAGCGTACCTCCTGTTTATTTATGTGACAAATTCTTACACAGCCACGTTAAATCCAAAATCATGTGCTTATTCTTGAAAGGATTTATATTTTTATCCACGCACTTTATTAAGGAAAGGGTTTTTTTGTTATAAATATTTTGAATATAATATTGAATCGAGATTTTATAATACCTACAAAAATATCTCTCAGCGTTTATATTAAGTTCTAGCATAACCGAGTGCAAAAAAAAAAGGAAGTGTCTCTGTTTCCTTCGTATCATTGTAAGCACGCGATTGTTTCATAACTATATGACCGATTTTTATGCTTCTTTCACTGTCATAATCTACACAGCAGTGGGAATGTTCTAGTACCATTCTTATGTATATATATGTTTATAATATAAATGTGCTGGATCATCGACATAGTTGGCTCATTAAAAAAAACGTAGTTTAAGGATCACATTATCTTAGTTCCCAAAATTGGTGGCGTGGATTTAATGACGACGTAAGGGTCGAGATATTGAATAAACATTTGTTTTTTTTATTTTAACTCGTACAAATTGTATTAGCTTCTAATTTAAATCCCATTATTGTGATGGAATAGCTAATTTTATTTTATAATGTAATTAAATATTTCAAATAAATCTTTTCAACTTTGTTGCAGATTCAAATATTTGGTTTCAATTCACAGCTCTATTCGAATTTCTCAGAAGCTCTACACAAAGCTCAAGGAATTGTATCAATATCTTTACTATTACAGGTAAGTTAATATTCAATTTTATTGAAAATAATATTGTTATAAATCAGAATAAATTGACGTGTAAAAATTCCATATTTAAATTTTAGGAAGCAAATTTTACAGCCGTAATAATTTAAAAAAAAAAGGAACAAATTATTTGTTATCTATTCACAGTGAAATGCGGCTTAACGTTGTTATCGATGAACTGTTATCAATGGGCCGCACCTATCCATCGCTTCCACCCAAACTGGGGTAGTTAATTAAGTAAATTGGAATTTTCTGCGCGGCATTGGATTAGCTGAAGCTATTAGTTCAAATTAAGAACTGTCTGAACTATGATATAAAAATATGGATCGCTTACAACGATATTTCTCTCAATAATAACTTCATTCTATATGATAGTTATATGAATTTCTAGTTTCCTTTGTTTCATTTTAAATTCGACATGAATTTCGCTACTTCTTATATAAATAATTCGTATATTCGATATTACCAGATACGACAAGTATTGTACAATAACGAAAATAAACATTAACAAATATTATGCTGAAGTTATGAACGTAAGACTAAACTATACATTTTTACTTTTATTTTCTTTAGATTTACCAAATAATCTAGAAAAAAAAAACACGAATGGATATTTATTAAGTGTTAATTTAATATCCTTAATGTTCCTTATCCTTTTGTTTTAATATCCTTAATGTTAATAGCATGAAACAAAAATATGATGTAATAGTTACCCAAACTTTTTGTTTAAGTTTTTCAACTGTTCGACCCTTAAAGACTTTTAATTTACCCACTGTTTCATTGTTTGTATTATTCGGACACGTATTTCTAAATAAATTAAATAAGAATAATTTATGACCAAAATAATAGCACTTCAATTTTGTTTCCTTCCAAATCCAATACTCGAAGTTTTCTTAAATTCCCAATACTAGGTGGAATGCGTTTTAGCAGATTGTTTGATAATGCAGAACAAAACAAATGCTAATAAATATAAATTGTAAATCAAAAGCTAACACTGTTTCGGAATATCGATTCTACTGAAATAAACTAGCAAGAAACTCAATACTTATAATAATATAATTAATAAATAAATCTGTTGCAGTGATCTTAAAAAAAAAATCTAATTTGTCACATTGATTTATACGAAAGATATATGTTTATATATTCACAATCAAAACCGAATAAAGGTCAAGTAAGAAATACTACGTGCTAATATTATCCTTGACTACGTTCACAATTAATCCAGTGTTCACAATTAATTAGTTGCGTGGATTTTATACTGTTTGCAAGACAGTTTTCCTGTAGCGTTATAAACTATTCGATCGTTTACGAGTCCTTAATGAAGGCAGACTGTTGTCCCAAGGGGCGTTTGCGAGTACGTTCATATTTCCACAAGCTAGCACGCTATATGAAACATGCAAAAGCCAGCGATTTTCACACGGCTATCTACTGAGTTACCTACGAGTCTCTAACTCTCCCATAACTTGTTTGTATAATAATTGAATTCCGTGCGGTATATTTACTATTCAAGTTCATGACGTTTGTTTATTTTTCTCTTAATACTAAATTTAACTCATGAGCTAGATGATTCTGTTTGCTTTGATGTAATTATCCTAAATTAATATGACATTCAATATGCAATTAGTAATGTAAATTATATCAATATCCACTTCACATGTAAATTGATTAATTACGAATTAAGGTTAAAAAATAATTACGTCTAAAATTGTTTTAAAACTTTTGCTTTTTTATTGCAGCTTGGTGATTTGTCAAATCCAGAACTCAGAATATTAACAGAGGAATTAGAAAATATAAAATATGGAGGTATAATCACTCTATTAAATATCAATTAATATTTTTTTGAATGAATAATTCAATTCAAGAACACTATGATAGATAAAATATAAAATAGAAATATCTAAAGCTACTCGAATAAACCAAATAATTATATTTCATTAGGGGCAGAAATGCCAGTCAACCGTCTGTCTGTCCGAGGGTTACTGCCCGACACGGACTATTATATGACATACGATGGCTCCACCACTGCGCCCGCCTGCTACGAGACTGTTACATGGATCATTATTAACAAACCCATCTACATCACTAAACAGCAGGTAAATTAATCTATTGCAACTTAACAGATATCTTATAAATTGTATATATTGCATAAACGTTTGTGGTTTTTCTATGAATGTCCGTTTCATTTTCTTGCAACGTGCAACGTTATATCGTTCAAAGTTAAACCAAGTTCAAGGTTAAAGATTAGGCTGAAATATGACAACGCCATCTGTCATAGTTTTTAGAAACGGTTCATTCAAATTGCAAAAACGACATGTTACTTACAGTCATTATTCGTTAACGTGTTTAACTAATAAGTGGAATTATAATATAAGAATAAACTCTGAAACCATAGTCGAACACGATCGTGCAATTTTAAAAAGACGTATTAAAAAAACGTACGAAATAAAACAGCGTACTCCTGCAAAATGGTTTTCAACATTACACGATTGAAATACGAAGAGTATTCTTAAAGAATAACAAAGCTGGAGTATTATTGTGATTTATCTTTAAGAGGTAGATATGTTCCGTCTCATACTTCTCAGTAGATAATATTCAGAGCATTAATTTATTTAGTTCGTCTTGTATTCAGTGACGAAAATGACGCCCGGGTTGATTAAATTATATCTCTGTCTACATTGAAATAATTAATTAGCAATATTTAATTACTTTTACCTATATACTTTCAAATTCTATGTAGTTGTATGTTCATATATTAGTATAATTCGCGGTAACATATAAACATAAATACATTATGATATAAGTGTGACTGTAATGATTGACTATATATGAACGTGCGTGCTACGAAGCTATTTGGATATTTAATGAACCTGCCTACATCCTAACTACCTCATAACTACACAGCATAACTTAAGATTAAGTCGTATTATTTGTACACGCCTTATTAAACAATGAAAGCTTATGTAAAAATACCATTTAAATATTTAAGAATATTCATAAAAGGTCAATTCTAAATTTAAATACACTTGCCATGACATGTGTATTTAAATTTAGAATCATGGAAATTTATTTATTTTTTAAAGGTCAAAGCAATTATTTCGATAACGCTCGGACAGTTATTTAATAGCAGCATATATTCGAACCCTTCATACTTGAAGCTGAAGTTACTCAAAATTTTAACTCGACGTTGCTACGTTTATACGAGCCGGTACTTGTAAATCAAACTGAAAACCTGTTCACTGCTCATGTTTGCATGCATCAGTATAACGGTAATAATATTCATAAGCAAAGACCCGACTGCGGCTTGCACTCGAAATTAAGAAGGGTAGCTAAATATACCTTATAACTCATATTTATTTAATTAAGTTCTCAACATATATATAGCCTATTGACTAGCTTGTAAGCCTGCAGATCTCGAGACATTGAGTTCGAACACCAAGACGGGTCTTTGAAATGTATTCAGTTTTTTATTATGTTCTTAAAATGTTTAATAACTCTTTGAAGTATGATCCCAGACAGACAGTTAGTATATTAATTATCATCTTAATACCCTATGAATAGGGGACAATTCAAAAAAGATGTTTGAAGAAAAACATTAAAATAAAATCACAAAATAAACAATTTCATCTAAAAAATTATACATTGATAAAAAGAAATAATTCAAATAATTTCACTAATAATATTATAGGCATGTTAGATATTATCTAAAGGAAAGTGCTTAGATATCTTTAATGAAAATATTTAATCAGATAAAAAGTATGAGTAGATATATAACCGGCCGCTGACACATCTAGCGTGTGGGGTACTCGCTAAGTCCGTGAACCGGCCCGTAGTTGAGGCCAGCGTAATAACATTTTCATTTGTGCTCATGCTACAATAAACAACTCACGTCCCTCGCCTTTAGACAAAGACTCCACCGTGAGTTATGTACGTGTTAAAAGTAAACTGAAAGTGCCGCGTTGTACGGCTGTTATTATAAATCATTGTTTATGTTTTCCGTTTGTTGGTAGGGAAATTAACTGCTAGTGGAAACTGCTGGCAATCTTGCGGCTAGTTCGCCAAGTCTTACGCTGCTCCCCAAGTTTGTCACTTTCGATTTCCAATCTGTTCGAATCGAAACGGAAATTCGAATTTGTTTGATCGTATCTCAAAACGATATAGATTAATAAAACTTTTTGTTGCAAATTACATGCACAAGATATATAAAGTGGAACATTATGCTTAAATGATAATAGAGCTATAGGGAATCTTTTCAGCAATCTATGATTCTTAGCTTTTAGGTGATGTCTATAATCACAATCAAACGGTTTAATACGGCGTAAACAGCGATGAGAATGATAGCGGCTCGCGTGCGCCGGGCCAGTTAATCCCGCCGCGTCCGCTATACCAACACTACTATATATAAAAGAAGTTTCAATTTACCTGAAATCGTTTTATTCCTGAAACACAAATGAGTTTGAAAACAATAGCATACATTTTCAGTACCTGCAATTTCAGATCTAATATGCTGAAAAGTTTCACGGAATTTGGTAAATGTTTGCAAATAAGTACTAAGCTAAATAATGTGTACTTCGAAATAGAATACGATAAGATACAAATAAATATTTACTAAAATGAAAATGGACAAAATATTACGTAATCGATTTTACTTTGGTTAATCATTCACTTAAATAATTCGACTAATTTACATGCAATAGGAATCGTATTATGACGGCAACAACTGAAATTTATACATCTCTCGCGAAACGGTTTACATTTAACACAAATAGAGTTGTATAAAGCTCTTTTGCAAATTTGAAAAGTTAGTCAGTGTTCCGCTAACTGTGTGGTTAATTAAATTTATATGTAACTTTAGCTGCATGCCCTACGGCGATTGATGCAAGGCGACGCGAGGCACCCAAAGGCCCCACTAGGAAACAACTTCAGACCTCCTCAACCGCTACACCACAGGGCAGTAAGGACTAACATTGACTTTGATTTGAGCAAGGTAATTAGAACTATTTTAAGGAATTGAATTTGTTTTGTTTTAAAATGTATATTAAAAAATAAATTATTTTCAGTATCCTGGTAAGACTTGTCCCAGCATGCATCGAGATATGCATTATAAAGGTATGATTAATTTTAATCATCATCATCAGCTAAATCGTCGTTCGTTATAGTGTGTGTGTTTTTTTTTTAATTTATCTCTGGCTGTAGCCCCAGTTACCATTTTAAACATGTCATATACAGTCCACGAGTATTTTTTGTCGGTTTCATATTATTTTTCGTTTCGCCTTAATAATGTAGTAATATAAATATAAGTAATTATCCTTGCATTCTTATTATATGAGAATATCATAATATATCCGTAACATATTATCTAATAGTTAATTTCAATAGAAAACACTCAAAAAAGAAAAGCAACCGTCTGTAATAAAACAGTAGGACATGCCCGGATTTGAACCTAAATCTCTCCTAACCACTTGTTCGAGATAAAATTTGCAATGATAGACTCATTAAATAACAATTACTTGAAAAATAACGTATAGAATAAATATTATTCGTTTTAATTAAAAATTGAATAAACTGTTACAGAAATATTCAAATGCAAATATAAAATATCTTCTATAATAGGAAGACTGAAAATAAATTACATTAATCTTCATATTTCCCTTTCAGCTAAAAGCTGGACACAGTATTGAAGAAATATTCGGCTACTGTAGGCGTTCATATATAGAAGTAATATGTGTAGACATGTTATATGAAAAAATAATAATTTCTAAGTCTTTGTATATAAAATTTTGTACAGCCTTGTTAAACTATATCGCTTATGAAAAGAGCTAATTGTGTACTTTACGTAGGTATTACAATGTATTATAAATTATAGCGCTTAAGTAACATTATGATATATTAGATAAAATTATTATTATAGAAATTTTATAGGCTCGTGTGTATTATTGTTGATTATGAAAAATTGTAATTTAGAACAGATATTTTCCGATAGATTATTCAGAACATGCCTCTCGCTGTCTATCCATTGTACTTTAGTACCTTATAGAATTAGATTAGTTATAAAATTTAACACAATGTTAACGGGTTTGTATCCTTTATTATTAATATATAACTAAAACCGCTGATAATTATAATATATTTATTTGAAAATAAAAATTAATATAATTTATTTATATCTTAAAATATTATTGACCTTATTAAGTTATTTCGTAGGTAGAACTATTATATTTATTACATAATCATTCTAAGTAAATAATCAAACTAAATATACATATTTAAAAATTGAAATTAAGCCATATCATTCTTATATATAAAATGTAAATGGGTTTCAAACTTATAATAAATAAATAAATTTAGATTTGTATAGTGCTGTAAAGCATCTACAGCTTTAATAAGTTAGAATATAAATATATATGTATAATAAAATATATCGGCATGGCTATAAAAGATGTAATGAGTTTAAATTGGCTTTTATCTGGAAAAAAAAGTATAGATATTGTCTTTTTATTTGATTAAATGATACTTCTTGATGCCTTTATTCATTGGCCTTTAAATTCAAAGCCTCCCTTTAAGTAAGCGCTGGTAAATTATGAGAGCAATGGGAGCCCATTCCAGTTATATTCGGAAACATTTTGCAGAGTCACAAAGTCTGCAATCGCGTGTTTAAAAATATACCTCTACGTTTTTCTAACGCAATGGAGCAGAACCGTCTGTTTTAGTGTTTCCTCGAGTCCTGTGTTTGAATAAAAAGCTCATTTGAATTCTATGAGAATCGAAATTGGCTCTCCTTTTCGCTGTTGTAACTTAATTTAATCGAGTTTCATCCTTCCATCATGACGTTCTTTACATTTGATACCCGAAAATTAGTACTTACAAAACTGTGGCGATGATATTATGACATTACAAAAAGTGTTTAAATGGAAAAAAGGAAGGCGCTTTTTTCACAACAATGTTACGAGTTAATAACGGCTATTTATAATATAACTCATCATTTAAGTATTTGTATCTCGGTGTTGGGCGTTAAATCAGATATATACAAAAACGTTTCTGAAATATTTATCCCTCTTATATTAATTTAATTCTATAATAATATTTTAATGTAATATTTATAACCAAACAAATAATTAAATAATAATGACTTACTACATCAATATTAACATTACGCAACGATCAAATATATTCGTTTTGCTGTAATAATTAATTACAAAATACGATATGAAAAACTCGCTCCAAATCTGATCATTATTTTTTAATGATTTTTATTTGTGTTCAACAATGCAAACGGATACGTCAAGAGACAAGATTAACGTTACGTTGTAAAAAAAAACAACATAAATCATTTTAATTGTAATAAAATTCATATTTGATTGCTTTGAATATTATTAACTCACACAAATTAAACAGAAAATACCTGTTTTTTTTAACTTGATTATGATAATTTGTGGAATAAATATTTTTTTCTGCAAAATCCTTTTATTTTATAACAGAAATTTTGGATAAATCATAAGCCAAACACGATCGCAATGAACAACTAATTAAGACATATAAGTCAGTTTCCCGATGGAACGTGTAGCCGCGTTATTGGAAAACTTTCCGTTCGATCCACCTTAATAGACTTACACAAATTGAGTTCATTAAAAATAATATTGTCTAGCCCAACCAACGCTCGATATTTAAAATATTGCTTTTCTGTTAACGATGGAATTTATTTTTAAAAAATTAATTTTACGCCGTCACTTCCTCATTAGTAATTTTTGTCTTTCGAATATCGATTTTTTTTATCAAAGTTAAAATATTCTGAATATTTTTGCCAATTCAGGGATTATTGTTAGACTAGATTCCTCCCGTAGCTTCTCTCGCATGTAAGGGAAAGGTCAAATGTAATGTACGTCCCTAACGTCTCCGCAAAATATTCATGATGATCGGTTGAGTAGATAAGATATGAAAGCGTCACGCTTTAACAAACAAATTAAACAGAACAACTTCGTCGTTTCTTTAATTTATTATACAAGAAGACTTGTATGTACCACAGGGCAATGTAATTATACGACTAAATATTTTTTTACTACTATACACTCGTACATATGTATAAATTTTGTCTGGAAATATTAATGGGCTCAAATAAATTACTAAAAAATAAAATATTTTTATAAAAACTAATTCACGTATCACAGAATCATAAGTGCGAGGGTGTTTACAAAGCCAGCTAAACACTTGACGAGTGGGGCGCGTCGAGTGTTCACTCGAAGACGAGTGTAAGCTTGCACTCGAGTCGAGTTTATTTGCTTTATATTCATTGAGTGTCAGAGATTTCGCGATGCCTTCATGTACTCTTTATGACAAATTGCAACAATAAAATTTACCATGATTCGCTATTATCAGCTTTGAGGAAAATAACTAGCTATACAGTGTAGTAGCTAAATTAAAATCACCCCTCTTTGATAAGACACGCCATAAAAAGTATAACCATTTTTGCCCACGGGTGGACCACTATCTCCTTTCCACTTAACGAGAAGGTGTCATAATATGTGCAGAATTATAGAAGTATATTGAGTTTCATACAACCCACGCAGATTTCCTGCCTAAGTATTCCTTCACCACACAATACACGCACACTTATTATTATTAAAACTCGGTAACAATTACTCGAGTTTGAACCTGCAATTTTCGATTAAGATTTACTATTTTAACCATTGGGCCCTCGCACCATTCACGTTAAATAACTAACCCTAATGTGAAGCAGATATAACGTTGTAGATATTTTCCTTTATTGCCTCGATTTCAAATGAATTCATTTTACAAATAAGCTAAGAGATGTAATATAGAAGTTCTAGTTAAACTTTCATTGCGGGTCGCATACGGTTTGTTGAAGCCAATTTGTCTTTATGCAAATGCATTTGCTGTTCGGGCGAGCTTGTGCGCGGCCACAGAGGTCGTTAGCAAAAACAATGATCGTGGAGAAATGAATTCAATATGAACTACCTTTTGTGCTCTACGCTATTAGAAAGAATATCCTTTGTATATTGTTATCTTTCGTCGTTTGTCAGCAAATAAACATAAACATTTTTATGAGATTACGGCACATGAGTGTAATTAGTGATTGCTGATTTCAAGTAGACATTAATGAGAATATATAATTTAATTTCTTCTTCGTACTTTGTCGATATGATTTTAACTATCTATTGAAATAATTGAATTTAATTGAATTCGAAAATACTTAAGAAATTGAAATTAATTAAGACGTTAATTTTAATAATTCGTCTGTGACTAAATGTTTTATGCTTATAATCTTTACAACTACTCTAAGAATGAAAGAGGAAAAGTGTATTAAAAATATAAATATAATACATATATATGTTTTCTATAAGACCAAGACTTTAATTACTTATAGTTCATTATCAGCGGTGTCATTGATGAGATATATTTTGAAGGAGTTTTAATTATAGATAAAACCATCGAATCAGGTTGAATTTCATTGAAGTAATTATGAGTGCGTAATAATATATTCATACTGTAACTAAATTATTTATAAACTAAAATATAATAACAAATTATACAACACTTATTTACTACGGAGCATATTTTACTATATGAAGAAAGGTACAACTTTAAAAAATCATTTTCATAAGTTATAGAAAGTTTTCGGTGGCAAGCGGGATAAGAAATTTTTTACCTCAACTAACTCTTTATTTGTAAGGCTGATCTCGAGGGGAAGAAGTTAAAAACAGCTTTCACCGGCCGACGCGTTTGAATAAGTTTTACAAAAGTTTTATTGAAGTTGTAACATCGGGTCGCTTTGATATATGTAGTTCGACATCTGTAGCTGGCTAAAGTTAGTGCATCGTAAATTATTCAACCCCTCTATATACTCTCACTTGTCGTATTCAGCTGTTCGGCGACAATTTGATTTTTGAAGTCCCACAGGTCGATGCCCTTTGAAACTATTGTACTGGCTTTGGTATGTTTCATGCAGAAAATTAGAGCATGTAAAATATTGATCCCTTCTCTTTATATTTCATTTTCAAACCCTAAAATTAAAAACCCATATATTCATATTATATAGCGAATTAATAATCATTCCTTAAATAGGTAACGAGTTTTTTTTCTTCAAATTTTCCACAATTCGTTACTATCAACTAAGACGCCAAGGAACACAGCCATAAAGAAGAAATCCTAATTGATAACTTCCTTACATAAAAAATTTACAATTTGAAGTCGGACAGTAAAAAAAAATTGAGCCGTCGTGGTACGCCTGATAGATGTGAAATATTAAAAATGATTAGAGAGTCTTACATTCACTTGTACATGGCGAAACAATACCACAGAGTATTAGATGTTACATACTAACCACACAGCGTAGCGACGCACGAAAGAAGCGGGGCATCGCGCCAACACTCGGTCTGACGCTCCGCATTAGATGTTTCACATCAAAAGGTCTCATATGTATGAACGGATGTACTATGGAATCTTAAGCACACCTGATTGTTTGATCTGTATTGTTTTTTATCTTCTAACAACCCTATTCATATATAGTTTATAACGATAAATTATTGTTGTACTTATAAAAATTATGTCGGTAGCTCAGTATACATTACATTAACAAAATCTTCAAAATCAGTATACTACAAGTAAACTATACTGCAGTATACTACATTTAAAGACACTCTACTGCTACACTTACTACTCTATATTATGGAACCATACATTTTAAAACAATAAATATATTTAAAAAAAATAAAGATAGCAATTTTTCATTACATTCAGGAAACAGACACCAAACAGGTCACTAGATGGTAGCTGTGTCCAAATTTATCGTAATTATTACGAAAGTCGTACTTAATATTTACAATCTCTACGGTATAAAGTGATACGAATCACACGAAACACAGTTGTGCTACGACAGTCCGTAGCCGATCGTAGCGTGAGAATACGTCCACATGCTGTTATTTGCGATATGTCAAACTACGTAGTTTGTGCTAAGGCATCGCTCGAGATACACTTAATAACTTAATTGAAGAGGTAAATTAATGTATCAAAAAGGCGAACTGATTTTAAAAATCATAAATATCAAAAATTATACTAGTCTCATGACACAAATTTATATCTCTATTGTTTTATTTAATTTTTAAGAAGTGTAGTTTAAAAGTGTTATTATTATGAAATATTGACTGGAATATATATAAATGCAACATTTTATATTTCTGAATATGGTGTGGTCACAGGAACGGCCAACGCAAACGAGGTGGATATCAAAAAACCACGGGTAGTTGCGAGTAGACTCTCGTTCGATACTGGTTGCAACTACCCGTGGCTTGCAATATACAAACATATCATCTCTCGATATTGCTGCGGAGGAGTAATTTTCTCGGTCAAGAAATTATATTTGGAAGAAATAGTGAAGTACCCGATGTTTTGTGGAAATTGAGTCTTTGTTTCATTCTATAACCTCATAAATAGAATTTTATTTTAATAGCTGGCCAAGATCTAGCTACTACTTTAGTAACATAAGTTTTTATGTTCATTACTTTTCGACGAATACAACTAAATGACATTAGTTCCTAAACTATTCGCTGCGAATCCGTACTGATACTTTGTTTCTATCGCCCATCGCGTTGTCTGGCGTTCGTGCGATTCACGCGGCAACATTCGCCGTTCGCACCATCGGCCGCAACAATCCGCGACATGCTTGGTGTATTTCCATACATTACGTATGAGGTCTTGTAGCGTAACGCTCGTTTTAATAGAGGCTCTAATTTGTGTGGTGTTAAAACATGCGAGCTTAAGCGTTATGCCGATAACTTATGTAATAATATATAGCGTAACATATAGATATAAAAATTGTAACGATAGTCTACTCCAATAAACAATATTAAATTTTTATATAGCGTGATCAATATATAGGTACAATTAAAAAAAAAATCAAATACCGTCGAAAATAAATATTTAATTTTATTCAGCAACATATGCATATAAATTTACATTTGAAAAAGTTACATGCTCGTAAGTCAACAGTGTGAATAAAAACGGTATCGCTATTTGTATACGAATACAATTTAGGTACTACGACGTGCTTGTTTAGAATGAAACAGAAGGCCTCCATCGGTATTCATCGCGAGTTAGATGGTTCATTAAAATTCGATGAACAATAAAGCTGCGTCACGGGATTCGCGAGTTTAAACCGCATTTCAGTATGTTATTCGATATTACTGCCTATATTGTGGAATATCACAGCATTGTTATATTATAACTTAGTTGAAAATGTTACAGTAAATATTATTTTATATTTTATTTTAAAATAGGTAGAAAATATTCATTAGGTAATATTCTACCGTCAAGAGCAATACTTGGTGTTGTTGTATTCCAGTTTGAAGTATGAGCCAGTTTAACTAAGGCAAAGGGTCATAAAATCTAAGTTACCATGGTAAGTGTCTTATTGGCGATGTAGGAATGGTGCATTTCTTACAATCTCTATGTAGTCACTTACCGATAAATTACCATAAAGAATGATAGAAAATATTAATCATTTTTTGCTCTATATGGTAGTTATAATGACACCAGCCTATGCAAATCAAAATACAGCATATGAATTACTCATTAGTGGAAAATATAGCAATATTTTATAAAAATACGATTTTTAAGTTTTATACTTTTTAGTCATTTATATTTTTTATATGCACTAATTTATATACATATACCTACGAGAGTATGATGATTGTTCATTTTCTTTAACACTATACTTGACAGAATTATAATTCTGTCAAGAACACATCCTGTCACGTTACGTTTAATTACAATTAGAGACCTTAACGACATTAAGTTTTGGAGAAATAATTATTTGTGAATGTCAAATAAATAAATAAATTTAATTTATATGTCGATGATATCCCAACAGATTTTTTACAAAACTCTACTAACTCTACAATATTAGATAAGAAATATGATAGATTCAAACCGTAATCCGGTATTATTTAATATCCAAAGGTTTTTCTTAAAAGCCTTTATTTAAAATACAATCATTTTGAATATAATAAGTCTTAAAATCCTTAGTAAAATTAGAATATTAAGACTTGATCTCAGTCACGGCCCATTCAAAAGGCGCTCTCAACGTAAGGATACGAGCCGTAAAATAGGATTTCACGCATGCGTTGGCCTCTGTGAACAAATATCTACGGTTGACAACACAAGACATTTGTCGATCGCCTTCTTGCTAAAAAATCATTTCCAAGCATCAGGTGTGAACCTTTACGGTTAAAATAATCGGTCTAAAAATAAAAGAAATGAAATTGGAGATTCATATGTCTCTCACACAAGAAACATTTAGCTACAAGTAAATAACAATATTTAATTTTGGAAATGTTTGAAGCAGTAAAATATACTAAATAAATAGGTATGCTTTTATGATGATGACTGAAAAGTTTTGTGCTTTTACAAAGCTTTTCAAATGAAATAAGATTACAACTTCAAAACAAGGTTCAGCATGAAAGGCCCCAAGTCCCAGACGCGAAACCTTGGCTAATATTGTTCTCGGTATTTCAGACCGGACATCCGTAGCACAGTAAATTTTAAAATTATATATAGTTTTATATCCTAAGCTTTTAACATTAAATAGTAATTGTATTCTATATTGTTTGTAATTTAGTAAAATTTATTAAAATAAACATTACATTAAATCTCTACAATTTTTAATTCTATAGTTGATTTAATATACTAAATACCAATACCTCCGAACTGAGCAATGCTGAGCAAATATATATATATATATATATATATTATACAAAAAAAAACCATGTTAAAAATATCGCATGAAATACGACTCTACAATAAATCCCTGCGTTGGAATTCCATTCAGCTAGAGTTCATTAAAATGCGTCGAACAATGAACGTTAATAGGATAATTTGTGTTAAGAATGTTCTTCTAATATTCGATAAGAATCTAAAATATTTTCTTAGTTTTGAGCTTCCTTGCTATGTGAGGAACCTGCTTGAATGGGATAAAGTTGTGTTATATGTGTATCCGACGGGTTGGTACCCGCATCATTACACAATATTCCAATAAGGGTAACCGATTATAAACCCATAGATTAACATATTGATAGAGCCAAGAGAACAAGTTAAGGATTTCAAGTAATTCTACTATTTAAAAAAAATCTGTTAAAAACTGACAAAACTTAGTCAGATACAAAAACAAACATACAGGTAACAAAAACGATAACGTATATATAATATAATAAAAGTATATTTTGAGTGAAAATTAATAAGTATGTATATGTTACGGTAAAAGCTATGAATGATAAATGTCCATAAAACTATCGGATTCGAGCTTTTACCACCATTCACTTGGTAAATCTTAGGATTTACATCTTAGGTTAGGTTAGGCTGGAATGGTGAAAGTCCGAAAAAGTCGTCCCTTTATAATAAATACTTACATTTACCAACTCAAGTCGGTAAATCTTAGGTTTTACTGGAAAATCTTAAGATTTACCTTAGTTCAAGCTTTTACAGTAACATACATATTACAAACAATCAATAAATACCCTTTATACAAACATTCTTTTTACTAATTATATTTTGAGCAACACGGTGAAGTTGTTGATTTACATTAAGGTTTTAGGAAACAAGCTATTATCTCAAGGGTACGACCGGTGGGCAGTAGATTTTACCGGGGACAAATATTACCACGACCACTGAGGCGAGTATTTTGAAATATCCGTGCGTAAAAATTAATCTAGCTTCTATTTTTTAACTGAAAAATCTATGTTATTTCAGAAAAACCATTCCATAAAAGTTATTCGTATTTGGAGTATGCTAGGTACCACATTTTTGCTTTTTTTTTAATTAAGCAGGAGGATGAATGTATGTACCCAATGATAAGTACTTGGTCACACAGCCCATAGTCAGAAAGTTTAACCGTTCCTTACATTGCCAATGCACCAACAATCTTGGAACTTAATATGGTATGTTCTTTTCAGGTCAATGTACCTGTAATTCAGGTTAAAGAACTTATAAATAAAATTTGTTTTAGTGGTAGAATCTGTGGCAGTATTCACATAGCATAGATCAAAATAATGTAGTACAATATTGCACACCTTAAAAAGGTCTTCAAAAAAGTCCGTAATGATATATGTCTATCTCTTAAGGATAACCCACAATAACCATTTTTTATCGTTTACTTTTTACGAGAAATAATTTTCAAAGCGATTTTAAGAAATACTGCATGAATCCTTATCCAATTAAGTAACTTAAATAGATTTTGAATTTAATATAGATCAATATGGCCCTTACAGCATGTAATTTAAATGAATATTTTCGAAGATATTACAGATTTAAAACGGTCCCTGCGGTTTGTATTGTCTAATGACTGAAACTGACGACTGAACTGAAGACCGAACTGTGAACGTTATGAAATTTTGTAGTATATTTAGTATCAGCATACACACGTGCGAAGCCGTGGCGGGTGACTAATAAATGGATAAATTAAAGTACTAGTACAAAGTATCGATTATAATAGAGAATTAAATTATATCTTGGAAATCATTTCGACGAGATTACTAAATTTCTTATGCCGATTGAAGCCCGTTGATAAAAGCTAGTGGCATATAAAACGCAACGCCTTTACCGTGTTCTTAATAGATATGAGTTTATATCGTGTCTAGAATTTGCATACACTTCATAAGAAAATTAAGCGCATGTTTTAGACGACGCGCGACGTCGCACGTGCATGTTAAATATAGTTTAACACTAAAATCGCAGGTAATACTTTATTGTGTAAGAGCTTTAAATATACCTATTTTTAATGTTCATTTCTATCAAATCAAATAAAAATAACCTTTCATTAAGCAAATAAAATGATAACAAAGTTGAGTTCAAAAACTTCATACTTTTAATGAAAGCTTAAATGCTTAACTATTTTTTTCTTAGGTCATTTTTCTATGTACTACTGCTGTATTCATATTCAAAAAATATATTACAAAATTACTACAGTCAAAAAAAACTGCTTTAATATTCGGTACAAACAAAATAGAATTGACTCGGAGATATTAAAATAAAAAAAAAAATCATGCATTATTTATGTATAGTGGATTAGATTAAATAATAAAAATCAAATTTCAAGATAATTAAAATTCAATTAGGCAACGTGGTCATAGTAACTCTTGCAGGCGTGTTTCCCACGCCCGGCCGCAGACATGCGAAGCTCATTGAAGCGCGTTTTGTTGCCGCTGAGAGATTTATTACTTTTAATTACATCTCATTGTCCGCGCCGTTCTTTTAGGAGCCTTAAATTAGATGCTTACGAGGTAGTGATTCACGGCGACGAGGCGAAATATATTACTCGATGGGTAAGAAAAACGATTTTCTTTAGTAGTTTGCTTTGGGCAATACATAGAAAACATTACATTATCGTTAACTAATTTATATTTTGTAAATTCTCATGTAACTAAGTCAATGTTAATTAGTTCTGTCTACAGATCCCAAGTTCCTTATTCCAGAGAGCACGGTTTCTATTCAACCGCTTCGGCCACAAATAGTTCAGGAACATAGAAGTAAAGTGTAAGCATGGCTAACTTCACAATTTAATGTAACTGATAATTTCTTTACAGTAAAAACCGATGTATTTTGTACCGTCCCCGTATGTCGGCTGTGACTAATTCTTTTTTTATTAAAACACAATAGCTTGATAGCGATCCTATGAGATTTATTTTTCATCGTCAAACTTTCAAATATGCTTTGTGGCGCAGTATTTTTTTTTAGTTGACTTTGGATTTTAATTGAAGCGAATTATCGAAATAACAGCAGTTATGAAAGACTTAAACAGCTCTTTCTAAATTAAATTTGTACCTTTCCATCATTTTTGTACCTTTTTATATCTAAAATACTGGGTTTCGTCATCTAGAAATAAATAATAAAGTTGTATTGTTCGCATAACATATTTAAAGATAAAGCAAGATTTTCGTCTTTGTTCAGACAAAGTTCATTCAAAGGATGCTCGCAAAGGAAGTATACGTCTGTAAAATAGAATTTCATGCATGCATTAGCCCCTGAGGCAAATGTTTAAGAATCAAATACTATCCGATCCGTCCCATAATATCAAAATTCAGGGGAGGTAATACGATGAGATAATGACGTAATTAGAGAGAAAACAATTAATTTATATGTATATATATTCGCATATGAATTATACAAATTATTAAAATATAACGTACATGAAAACACAATGGTGCTTTAAATATGAACCCGCGACATGCGAATCCACTGTTCGATCTGTTGAAGCTTCAAAAGCGCAATGGTTTACGGGCCGCCTAGCGATGAAAAAAGTCGCAGGATCGATCCAGACCCCTCGGGTAATTGTCATACCCTCCACTCCTTGCACAAGCTTCAAGCTTAATTGCAAATAGGAATATGTAATTCCATAAAATGAAGCATTGCTACTGAATCACCTTGGTTCTTTTTATTTATTAATTTTTCCATTTGCCTTTTCGAGCCATTACTCAATACGAGGTTATATTTTTTTATGTTTTGCTGAAAACGAATTCATACAAGAAGCGCTATCTTCACTGTAATCAGCAATGTATACGTTTGTCTGGTCCCTCCCGTGTGACCCATCGCAGAACTGGTTTGAATATTGCATTTAGTTCTTCTATTTCTATACCGTCCTCTCGACAATGCTAGTTTTGGTATCACCTTGAGAGTTATTGTAATATTTTACGATGCAATTACACATTACAATTTGTTCTAACTTTCACCTGACTCTTTGTACGAGAATAAGCAATGAATCGATATCGATAATGAACTAGGAGAAATGAAAGCTACGTCTCTTCTTCAAAATAAAGACATTATTTACAAAACATAGAAACTACTTTTGTATTTTTATAAAAAAAATATGTTGTTAAAGATGTAATTTATATTGTATAAATTTACTTAGTTGTATTTATTCTAATTTTAGTTACGCGATAGGGCTTTGTGCAGGCTCGTTTTTTGAAAGTACCACCATATATTGTTTAAGTGTAAGTAGTAATTAATATTTTCATAATAAAAGTCATACTAATTGTGAGACATGCGACTTTATTCACAGCAAGACTGATTCCATTGAATTTTAGTCATCAGCAAATAAAGAGTGTTAGTAGTAATGTCATTAATACAAGAAAAGGAAAGGGTCCTAGACTAGATCCTTGTTGTACTCCGGATTAAACGATGCAAATCCTTTACCAGGCACCATTTTTATCAATTTAGTAAATATGACTCGAAACAAATCGAAGATTCAAAAATATAATAAATTAAGTTTCATAAGTTTCATATGTAATTTACTTGATTCTATATTACACAATGCGTCCAATATTTTTACTTCAAGTACAGCAGCATACACTTGCCAACTTTATAAGCTTATCTAATTTGGTAACTTTGCTATAGTAATTTCAATCCCACCTTCGCTACACTGAAAAATAAAAATAAAATTATAAATTTTAAATAATTCAACCGACTTCAAAAACAAAAAAAAAACTAAATATACTCAAATTTTTGAGATATTTCTAATGTACTACAAATATTCCCGATGACTATAATTTAGAAGATTTTTTGTTTATAATAATTGGTTTAATCAATTTTATTATGAGCCAAATATTTAAAAACAATATATATTTTATATGGCATATAATTATAGTTTATTCTATTCTAATAAATGGACTTATTTTAACAAAGTCACATCAGATTTAAGAGTTACTATTGTCAGAATCACCATTGAAGCAGTGACGTTTCATTTCGAAGTAGACATTGTTTGATATAGGATTGCAAAACAGCAGTGATCTAAGTTACTGGTCGGATTGTGGAGTAACTTAGACAGAACTGTAGGACTTAGCGTACCCATTTAACTAATGCGTTGTCGGACTATTGGTCTTAGTGCAAGCGGCCACTTTGTTCTGATGAGTAACGTATCGGCTACATTACAAACGCGTACTTAGTAATGTTATATTGAAATTAATCTCATATTATTTTTATTTTTATTAATTATTAGTATTAAAAGAAACAATATATATTTTTATTCTAGAATAAAAAAATATATATATTCAGATTAAAATCATTCTCTGTTAATAAAATTGTCTAGTAGTAAAAACGGAATAAATCAACAAAGCATTTTCTAAATTCATCGCAAACAGAAACGAACTTCAATGAATAATATAATACATCGATTGAAAATACATGAATTTTACTTGAAATTTATCTGTTTTACATTAAATTAAACTCGATTTTAACAAGCCATGCAAAAACAAATTAACAGCAACAAATGAGTATTTCAGAGAATCACTAATAAAAATCTGTTTAAGAATTTCCATTTGTCGAGGCAATTTACGCGCCTATAAAAAATCCGATTAAGATAAAAGTCCCTGCAGCGAACTTTTGATTATAAAACCTAATACTTTCCTTTACTTATATCAGTAACAGTATCGAGAAGAATCAATCAATCGTAAATACAGAGACGATACCTTCAGCCCACTAGTGCATATAAAACCCTACTTATAATTCATATACCCGAAAATAATGAGAATTTATAATAATAAATGGTTTGTTGTTGTTTGCAACTTCTATACTAATATTATATATGTGAAAGAAACTCTGTCTGTCAGTCTATCTGCCGTTCACAGCCAAAACACTGTACCGAATTTGATTAGATTTGGTATGAGGCAAGTTTGAAGCCGAAGGCTACTTTTTTACGATTAGCACCTGACGACCAACCCCTAAAACGTGACTCAATTAATACTTCAAAGATTCCAAAAACTAGGTAACATGCAAAACAAAGAGTAACAATTAATCTCTAATACCCGTTCAAAGTCCGAACGATGTTAAAATTCAACTTTATTTTAAATTGAAACTGAAAGCCTGGTCGTGAAATAATTCAATTATTTTGTGTTTATAAACAGTCTATGTTTCCATATAGAATGGGCAGAAACGCTATTAACTTCAATTAACATAGCAACCTCAGCGCATATGGTCAATTAAATGGAGTGATACCTTCCTTCCATTACCTCCCCCCTTTGTTTACATCAATTAAGCGATGTTAATTTTAATACTGGTACCCTATATTTGATTTTGTAACAAGATAGTTATTGACGGCCGGTTGCTTTATTGATGGATTTGCATATATTATGTTACTCTGTCGTCGATTACAGGTATTATATATATATATACGCTCTCTTTGGTGACGTTAAAATGTTTGTTATAATAACGTTTTTTAATTCATTTAAAAATGTATTTTAAGTTAAAAATTCCACCATTTTCATTTATTTAAAAATATTTTTATAATGTATCATCATATCAATGTTACAAAGAGGCAAGTTTTGTTTGTACGATTGTTTGTTCCGGTTACTCGAAAAACTACTGATCCGATTAATATGAAACTTTATATATAATTTAAGTTTATATAGCTATTTAAGCTTGTACAGCTAAAATATAACGACGTTGGTGGATAAAGAAATTGTCGGTCCAAGCGATATCGAAGCTAACGATGAAAATTCAAACTGACAAAAAAAAATCTTTTAGAGATTTATAGATTCATAGAAAATCACTCAAGCATTTTTATGTTTAAAAAATGGGGAAAGAATAAAGACAATTTAATATAATATATTTAAAAATTAAAAATATGACCCGCTTTGCAATTGAAACGGGCTTTAAATATGAATGACCAATGTAAACTATCGAAAGATTGTACAACGAATCAAATCAAATGTTTTTATTCAAGTAAACTTTATAATGAAGCGTTTTTGAATCGCCAATGTTTAAACACTACCACCGTTTCGGAAAGCAGCCTCTAGCGACAAGAAATTTGCCCTTATCAAATAAACAGACTTGAAATGCAGTTTAATAATATTCGCAAATAATGTTCAATCAGTCCTGTGATAGAATCCGAACCTAAATCCAGGCGTTTTTTTCTAAAAAGAATTATTTAAATTAATAATAAGATTTATTTATAAGAACTCATGAAACTCAGTTCATTTTACGAATGTTTATAATTAATTATATATTATTAGTTAGATACATTTTTATTATACCATGTGCAAATATATAATTAAAAAATAAATTCAAATTTTACAACGATTTATTTTTTATCATGAAAGTAAATTTGTAAGTTATTCTCAAAAAGATCACACATTTTAATCAAAAATAAAATAATTAACGGCAACAAAGCCTGAATATTACATTATGAATATAATGTATTAAATAAACAATGATCTGATATTGAACGTAATGTAATGTCAAGATATTTATTTATAAAGTAAGAAGATAATAGCAATAGCATGCTAAAATGAAAGTTTAACGTTGTATGAACGTTAAGACAGGAATGCAATGCCATAGGTCGTCTTTTTATGCTCCCATTTAATGTTATTCCCTCGTTTATGACACTATAAAGACGATACCGGCCACTACGCGTAATGAAATCTTCTGTTCAATACCTGGTGATAGCGACTTTGCTATTAATGGATTGCTTACAGTAATGCTAAAAATGTATTACGTCCGACACAACGTTTTCGCCGTTGGTTCCTGTCGCATGGCGTCACTAAATATGACTTTACAATTAGCTATTTCCGTGAATCCAATATTTTTTTATTTGGCTCATTGCTTACGTAGCTCTCTAAAAGAGCGTTTTAGTCAAAAGGCTGACGGGTCTGAGAAATCGCTTGTTTGTATTAGGGCGATCCCTCATCGGGAACATTCGTCTGTATTGTGACAGTTAAGATTCGAGTATTTAAAAAGTGAATGAGAAGATCTGAACAAAATTTACGTGTGTTAGATTTTTTTTTATCAATTATTAATTAACAATAAAACTAAACAATTACCTTAATCGAAATATATTTTATTTAAGTAGGCTTTTACAAGCATTTTAAAATCGTCATTTAACAAATTATTTAAAAGAAAATCTACCACCGGTTCGGAATGTAGATTCTACCGAGAAGAACCGGCAAGAAACTCAGTAGTTACTCTTTTTCAATATCCAAAAATACAATCATGTTAGTTAAATACAATTATACTAACTTTGTATATTGATAATTGCAAAAACACAATTCATATATTCATCAACAATTTAACAAGCAATAACAATTATATTATATCACAAAATTATATCGTACCTTAAGAGGACAGTCCTTGCGGAACGCTAAAATAGCGCTTACTATTTTCAAAATATCTTAAAACTGGAGCATTGATTATGGATAAAAAAAATACATTTAGTATCTGAATAGATATATCTCAAGTGTCACCGGATCATATTTATAAAATATATATCAATAACTTAGTAAATTCATCGTCAACATCACTCCAAATACTGAAATCAACCTTTTCTATTAACATTTTTAAGCTATTTAGCGGCTACTTTATACATGTATTTTTGGTTAAATGGGGACACAAAAGTGTAAATAATAAATTCACCATGTTCAATTTCTATTATATCACACAATATTATAGTAATTTTTATTCAAATATTGCTTACTTTTTGGCATTCGTCGTCCATACTGTTTAGTATGGAGAAAATAATTTGACGGTTTTGACTTATTATTCGACATTTCTGTCAATAAATTTTCAGTCCCTCCCCAGAGCTCACGGTGAGACCACGTCAGTTTTTATTTCGAGCCGAGTCTTATAATTTCGCGAAACGTCTACGCACACATAGATAAGTTAGCATAAGGGTGGGGCGCGAGTGTCGTTTGATGCAATTGTTAATTTTTACTTTTTATAATAGTTTTGGACTTATTTGTAACAAACTATAATATATTTGTTACGCTTAAGTACATAAACTAGGTAAATACGATAATTAATCACATAAGAAAATCAAATCTAAAAAGTGTACGAATGGTAACCCATTCCCCTAATGTCGAATTAAAAGTACAAAATTGTAAGAATAAACATAGTGAATACCTGAATATACCTGAATGTAATGTAATGTTTGCACTACCCTGCTTATTTTTTTCTCTAAATTCGAAATTTAAAACAAACGCCAACTCATACCATTACTCATGTCGTTTAGTTCGTCTGGTTAATTTCTAATTATTTAAATGCTTTATTAAAATAGTGCATAGTGCTAAGAAAAAACGGTATATATATATTCCATTGTGTATTGATGCTATACTTCCTGACCAGATACCGTCAACGGCCCACCCTTGATGCTATACTACCTTTCATGACCAGATACCGTCAACGGCCCACCCCCCTGATTTTTGTGTAATATAAAATAGTTTTAATTGAATTATTTCATAAAAATACGTAATTAAATTTTTTATAATAAAGACTTGTTTAACCAAGAAAAAATATTTTGTCTTTAGTTTTTTATTAGTTAAAAAAAATATTTGATTAATATTTACCTATTTTTATTTATAAAATTTATGTTCTTTACGCCCTAATTCGGTATACCTACCAACCTTAAAATATCCAGAAAATATTAATTGTTTAGTTAGACAAATGCGGTTGAAACAATAAAAATCATAATGTATATTAAGCATCTTAATGCACTCTGACCGCACCCTATGCTAACAAATAATTTATAATTGTGTTTGCGAGTGACAACCTTATAGCTAATACATTACTCGTAATTAAATGTATTTTAATAAATCCTACGTTATAAACGCGCAATGAAAATTTAATTTATTAGTTGCACCTAAAACAAGCAACTAATTCTGTCAGGGGATGCGTACGATACATTGCATAATGCAACTGTTATTGGAAAGTACCTATGTGTGTGTTCTAAATTAAATTCCCACGCTTACAAACTACGCTCTTAAATATTAGCACCTTGCTAGTCCAGGCTCAAAGTGAATAGTAAAAAGTCGTAGTCCCAACTAAAGTGTACCGGGCGTCCATCACTTATATAAACCTCACTACGAATCACGTGACTCACAATATTGAACAGAAAAGTCAAAGTACCCTCTTATTTAATATCAATGTTATCAATACAATTCAAACATAACTTAAATTAAATTATTATTATAACAGAATTGATTAAAACATACAATACATAGTGAGAAGTACAATGTAAAAACAACTGATTCGCCTGAAGGCAAATGCTGATGAGTACCGCTATTATAATATTATATTATATCTAAAAAAAGATTCAACAATAGTATGTTTATTCATCAAATATTAGGCCTACATACATTTGTTACTGCATTTAAAAATTCGTTATGAAATTTATTTTTTTATAACTCATGATTGAAAAATACACAATTTTATTATACATCGCGTATAACCTTTTTAATACAAATACAAATTTAATCTAGACAGATGTAAATATACAGACAGTTTGTGTATACAAACAAGCCCGCATCAAGGAGCGATCTACATTTAGTTCTGAATTATATTACCTGCTATTTGAAACTATTTAAACAAATATTTATAAATTATTATCATGGCATTAGTAACATTAAGAGATGAATACTGATTGTTAGATGAATATACGTTTATAATACGACTATTGCTCAGCGTTGAGGTAAAATGTCATGAGGAAACCTGTGTCGGGTCAACGTATGTTACATATTAACCCGCATTGTAGCAGCGTGGTGGAATATGCTCCAAATCTTCTATTTAAAAGAAGAATCTTGGAGCCTTGGAGAGTCGTGGAGCCTTGACCCGGCAATATTCCTATTGTCAGAATTTTCAAGATATTAACTTATTTTAACTTCTATAATATTAGATTCCAAGCAAAATTAATCTATTTAATAAATACAATAAGCATTAATAATCATATTATTATTGAATGAGCATTTTTAATTGTATACAAAAACGTACATTCACTTTCAATATTTATCAAGAGATGTGTAGCGAGCTAAATCATATCGATTTTCTAGTGAGCGTATCTTTTGTCAATAATTTATTGAAATTTATTGAGTGTCACAGATTCTGAATAAAACTTTTAATATAAACAATATAATATATAATAATATATATATTGTATATTATATCCTAGCTAGTATATACATTGATACATATTTATATTTTTATTACTTATAACGTAAAAAGGTTTGACAATACGTTTTTCCTATACGCGTATTATTACTAGAATTATATTACAAAACAAAAATAATATTTTTATTGCATTTTAAACTATGATTGTCTTCCCTTGGGATAATTTAGTCTGCAAATTATCGTCTGAGTCGATACAATCACTTTTATTATAAGAAAAAAATAATGCGCGTATTATTTAAGCAAATATTTTACATGCAAACGTGACATATTTAATCATTGCAATGAAATCTAACCCTCGAAAGTCTTATATTAAAATATTTAAATCCAGATGATCATTCGCAAAAAAAGTTTTATTCTTATTTTGAATAAATCCATTATATTATTTTACAAAAAAATATATAATCTGTAATTGCGTTGGTAACAATAATGACTATTAATACTAATAAACTATTATATAAATAGAAATCTTTTAGAGAATTGTAAATCTATACATCGAGCAAAGTTTATAGTCGTGTCAAGGTATCACTATAAAGTTGGAGGTGACATTGTCGAACGTCTCTCGCTGTAATCCTTTAGTCGTTCCGGACAGCTTCCAACTTTCCGTGACAATTCACACTAGCTGCTTGAGATATTTCTAAGTCGACTTCCCACTTTTATACAGACGTTTACGCTTGTTATACAAAGTAGGAACGATAAATACGTGGAAGGAATGAGAAACTCGATAGAATTGTGATAAACATTCGTGATGTACTGGAGTAAATATATTTTTTATTTGGTTAAATAAGAGGAAAACGTTATGACTTACGATGAATAGTACGTTGGAATATGTGTTCTATTTCTGTTCTGTTATATTTAACTCTATCTTATATTAAATTATTATTGTAAGGAAATGTTAAAAAAGGCTATATTGTAAGGTTCTTATTTCTCATGAGTTAAAATTAATTGAGTATGATTAATATCATGAAATATATGTGTGATCCTTTATAAAATTGCGTTATATTACCTCGTCCTTATTAAATTAAATCATAATACAAAAAGTTAAAAACATTATTATTATGTAAAATAAAAACTTAGCCGGCTTCGTACTCAAATAGCTTAAATAATCAAAAGATTAAATTTATGCGGCAGACAAATTAACATAAAAAATAAAAATGAAATACGTTCTTAATATTCCATATGAGGTAGAGCACATTGCCTCAAACACATGGCAGAAATACACAAAGTTTTGGGCGGTTAACTTTTCTGGTCTCTTACCCGCACCGGGGATTAAATTTTAAACTTCCTCGACTAGCCTCATAAAGTTGATGAGTTGAATTTATATTCGCAGGATTCGAGACTATGATTTTGTCCGTTCTAGTATTTTTTTATTACCTTTACATAAAAATATGTTTTAGAAACGTATTAAAATAATAAATATAGATAGTAAAATATATCTAAATCAACTTCCAGATCTAATTCCAAAATCAGATCGGTAGTTCATGTTGTTTTTATTTAAGAGTTACAACGTAAGGAACCTTAATATATATAAATAAATACAAACGTACGCATTCACACTAACATAAACTTGTACACTTTTGAACTTGTGGTCACTTCTCAGATACACACATACCTTTCAAGTAAGCTTAAAGTTCTTAAGAAGGCTATACAAGATACTCACCTATATTTTATACATTCTAATTAAAGATACAAAAATGTACTTTTTCAGCCTTTTACTGTCCACTGCTGGACAATAACCTCCCCTATAGAACGCCAATCATCCCTATCTTGGACAGCCCGCATCCCTCACGTACCTGCCACCTGTTTACCTAAGCGTGGTCTCCACTGTAGCACCTGTCAGCAATCATGGTGTCTGGAGATATGACCAGATCACTTCCACTTCAGCGAGCTAATTCTACGTGCGATATCATGGACTTTAGTCCTCTGGCGAAAGTCCTCATTTCAGATTTTATATGTCAGAGAAACCCAAACATCGCGCTTTTTATTGACCTTGAATTTATTGACCAGTAAGTTATTACAGGTAAGACGCACTTATTAAAGATGTTGACGAACTGAAGGATTGTTCATCCCGAGAACTTGTTTAAGTTTGTCTTGAAGAATCTCTCAGGCTATTTAGTATTACTTCCATCTCCTGCAGTCTTCGTCAGAGTACAATATCGTCGGCAAATCGCAGGTATTAAATGTGATGGCCATTTATATTAATGCCGCGTCTGTTCCAATCGAGCGCCTCGAAGACAACCTCCAAAGCATTAGTAAAGAAGATTTTATCCTCCTGTCCTACCTCGCTATGCAATTGTATTAGACTTGTATTCTGTTCTTTTATCTTAATATTAATGGTTGCCACTTGGTACAAATACTTCAATACCTGGACATACCGACAGTCAATTAGACATCTATTATGTCCACGTAGCTTTGTAAGAGTACATTACAAGATACTACCCTTCTTCATGAATTTAGACTCGCCTGACATGTATTGTTGTCGAGATAATCATCTAGTATTATTTATATACCTACATATACCAAATGAGGAATCGTTGGGTCGTCACTTAGAATTGTCTCAAGTAACGCTAAATCATTCAGGTACCTTGAGTACTGATACAGTTGATACTAATCATTCATTTTACTAGGAATATATTAATATAAGTACAGTCCAAGCATACACGTATAACTCTAAATTTGTTAATTAAATATTCGAACCTTCGAATTAAAAAAAGAAACACTTCTAATCATATCAATCGATTCGGGTCTTGTACAAACATATAACATAATTTAAAAAAAAAACATGAATTACGCTAAACAAAGCTCTACAGCATCATACTGAATTTACCAGCTTGGTGTATTAACTGTATGACAACAAATAGGAGCTTAGCTCATTAATAATTCTTGTATTTCTTAAATACGTATGATATTATTTGGGTATTAAGGAAGTCATCGCCCACGCCAGTTTCCGGGCATGCTATTTTAGTATCCCACTCGTGTAGGATGTTCCTAAGCACTCTACTATTATCTTTAAGTCTCAATATATAAATATTTTTTTCTGTAATTATACTTATCTATTAGATTTAATGACATGATCACGAACAATTGCCGTATATTGACAATATGACTCTTGTTGTTAAGTACGAAAAAATCAGAAAACTTTTGTAATTTTACCAATATTACTGATAATACTTAATATTAGTAACAAAACAAGTCGAGGCAAGTCGAATAGCAATCTTCCTTCTATTATGTAATCGATTGCTGTTATTGCACAAGTTTGCGACTTTATTGATAGAGTTGCCAAAGTAAGTCTGAGAGAAACAAATATTAGAACATTTCAAAAAAGAGAAAAAATAAGTAGTCATATGTTTCACTTCTAAGACTAAAATACTTAAATAAACATTTTAACGATATAACTTAATTTAATCTATAATTTAAAAGAATTATCTATAAGAAAATAATCAAAAATATTTTATCAACATTTTAATCTTCTTAATGTGTCGGTATAAATGAAATCTATTTTCAGGAATGTTGCTTGTTCGAGCTTCACGCCACTGGATGAGCTGCTAATATAAGAAAAATATACCTTAATACTCAAATCGATTGAATATTTTATATACCTCAAGTAATCAGACGTTTGATGGAGGACAACGAAAAGAAATGTTATTTCGAACAGAGGCGCGAAATCAGTGCCGCCTTTAATCGTCTCGAAGAAAATGGCTTCGATGCATTTCATCAGTCGCTCTAAAGAATTTTCTCTTTTTAATATGAGCATCGATTCCAATTACAAAAGATCAAAGAATTGCCGCGCGGCCCACTTCGTCTTTGTTCAAACGAAAGATGAATTATTCAGAGAACTGGAAACGTTTCAATTGGCCAGCTATAAAAAAAGAAACGGTTCGTTGCTTTTTCCACTAAATTAAAATTTTTCTTTATTTTCGATCAAGAAATATATTTGTCAATCCTAATTGCCTATAACGTAATATAAATTTAATTTTACCAGCTAACATCAAAGATATATGACGTTATAACAATTTAAGATTATATGAAACTATTTCCATCTAATCCAAAGCTCACCTTTGGCTTTTAATAAACGTATCTAAAAATAGGAATCTTTCATCAGCTTCCAGCGAAAACGAAATTCTACTTTCTTATAACAAAAACAAATAATGTCATATCATTGCCATCGTACGGCATCTCCATATACTTTCACAGCGCATGTACATTTTTCTTGACAGTGTGTATAGAATCCAAAGCGACTTCTAAAAAAGGTGACAAGGTGGTACAATTTTTAACAGGTCTGGATTTATGTTGGCGACACCTGGCCCTCATACTTCGGTGATTGAGAGAGCAGGCCGTACGCGAAATTATTAAAGCATAATTTATGCTCGCAATTTGTACGCTACTTGAATTCGTTCTTGCGTCATTCATCACGGCTGCCAAGCGAAACGATTAATTTCGACAATCATCAGTAAAAACCGTCGAGTTACCGAGTGGTTGCACACGGATATTGTTTTTAAACGGCTATGAGTTTACGCTCCACGGTTTAACATACGCATATCGTGTTTACAACTTTTCCCTTTTAATATCCATAAGTACTTTAAATTGCTTTTGCTCGTAAATCGATTATTATTAAACATTTCAAGGATCATACTCGATTTATTTCATTCTTCCTTGTAATTGTTTTCAAAATATAAAACGGAATGATTTCAAAATGAATGTTATTATTTATGCTTATATATTGTACCAAATATATAATATATATATTGAAGTTGTTTGTAACGTAACAAACCTCGCTTAAGACTTCGGACCCTATTCTAATCCTGTAAGCTTTTGAAGACCACCACAAAATTTATCTCTCACTTGCAAGTCGCACCTATCTTATTGTTTGAAATTATATAAATATAAGTATAAATGAGAATACTAAACGCATGTAACAATGCGATACTTATTTATTAAATATAAAGTTTTCAAGTGTAGTAGTCACCCAGAAATCTCTTTTTAGCCTTTTTATCCTCTTTTTTGTCTATTATTATGGTTATAAAGAATGTTCATTCTATATACGAGTACATATCTAAATTTATGAAGCTGGAGAATTTGTATGTTTGAACGCGCTTGTCTCAAACCCAAAACAAAAGAAAAGAAATATTGTGTTAAATACGCATTTATTTCAAAAAAGTTACATATTGTAAATCAAGAGTAACGAACATACTAATAACTAAGCCACGTATTGTCAATTATTGGCAGACTGTAAGAAATTCGGTACAATTAAAATATACCACAAATGAAACCGACTAATTTTGATGTAAATGTAAAGTCACTTAGTATAATTAACTTTGGCCTAATTTTATAAACGATGTTGTTTATGTTCATATAAATATAAGTAGCAGCTTCCTAATTTCACTGAGTTTATTAAGATTCGGTGCTAGATATAGATAAGTTCCTGAAGACGCGTCCGCTTCCTGCAGCGTCTTCCGCCGGGGAGCCCCCTCGTTAATTTTATTTTAGTAACGCCTGCCTTAATTCAATACTGGTTTTCGGGAAGAGCGTAATGTATTTAAGCATTAAATTTAATGTTTACATCTGATATACAAAAATATATAATTTTAAATTATAAAACAAAGTAATTGTTCGCGTATTATTTATTAAAACTATCTAAGCAAAGTTGCCTACTGTCATATTTTTTTTGGAATTTTTAATGTATACATAAATCTATCCGATTAATATTCGATATTTCGTAAAATGAAAAACTTGGGAAACTTCAAGAAAAGAGCGTATTCATTTCTTAAAGGCCAGCAACGCACCTGCAAGCCCCCTGGTGTTGCAGATTTCCATGGGCGGTAGTAGTCGCTTTCCATCAGGTGAGCCTCCTGCTCGTTTAACCTACTAAACTACTATACTACTAACTACCTATAACATAAATAAGTATTAAAAAAGAAATAAGCTATATAATAATATATTAAAAAAGAAATAAGCTATATAATAGTGTTCTTAAAAGAAATAAGCAAGCTACAAAGCAGCCTTATTTAAAAAGTTGTTAGCTAAATCTATAATTTATCATTGAAATTTAGTTTTCTTCTGTTATAAATCGACGCTAAGTCAGTCCAACGAATTAATATTGACACCAATAGCGAAAGACCAGACGACGAAAACATGACATTTTTATAAACAATAATAATGATAACTTTATTTTTGTTCTTTCTGACAGAAATGGTTACAGAAGTTGGTTAAGGTGACTGGAAAGTGTAGTCGATGCAAATCAGACCTAAATGACTGATTATTTACTAGCCTTTTGTAGCTCTAAGCTAGTTGGTGCCTTGTGTAAATGTAACCTAATTATAAAAAGTGTATTGTTATTATTATGTGTGTACGGTAGTGTGTGTATGTAATATGTATGTATGTATGTATGTATGTATGTATGTATGTATGTATGTGTAGTACGTGTTTGTTTATGCAAAGTGTTTTGTAACTAACCCTACGAGGTAACAGAAACAGTATTTTGAACTTTAAATCAAAATAAATGATTAATTTTCGTCATTTTGTAAGTATATATTTAATTATTTTACTACATTTAATGTTTAACAATAACGATTTAAAATTTGGATTCTACCAAAAATAACTGGCAAGAAATTAATTGTATTACCATCATATATTTAGTGTATACAATTAAATTTATATATACATCATTACTATATTACTTATTTAATCATAAGAATAAATCCGTGGTTCAAATATTAGTTCAAAGATTCAACTGCTAGGCGGCACTTTGTAAGCAAAGCGCTTCTCCTGAACAACCCTACAAAAGTGGATATAATAAATCCATCGCTGTGGAGTACTATTCAATAATAATATTTTATTCCGTCGGATGTTATTATCGTAAGTACCAATGGAGAATCAAATATACTTTTTGTTTCTTACCTACTGAGTTTCTTGTCGGTTCTTATAGGTAGAATCTACATTTCAAACCGGTGGTAGCTTTACTTTTTATAGAGTTCTGTAAAATGACGATTTAAAGGTGCTTGTAAAAACCTCCTTGAATAAAATATGTTTTAATTAGATTGGATTTTAATATTATATAGTCAGCTGTAACAACCGTAGACAAGTATATAGTATTATTGCAATTAAAACAAATCAGATTTTTTTTATATGTTACTTTTTTTCAATTCGCGGACTCTAGGGGACCTTCAATCATATCATCAAAAATGTTTTTCTTACGATTCCTATTATTTTATCATTACATCCAACATTTTTACATGTAAGTTAGGATAGCTCTTATTTGAATTCTTGACTACTAATACAGTTCCTCACAGTACCGTACCTCACGGTAACTAGAAACATACATGTTTTTATTAAAACTATTACAACCACAATATGACCACCACTCTATCACTTCGTGTAAATACAATATAAACTCAAGTCAATTTATTCACTACTCTACATAATTATAACAACAGATTATAAGTTATTACTACCGATCGGATAAAAAGTATAAAAAAGACAATTGAAATTAATTAATTAAAATAAACGATTCAATTTGTTACACTAATTTAATTTTTTTAAAGGGCCATACAAAAAGTTCACAAGCCACGATAGAAAGGTACCTGGACGTTTGAACGCATATAAAACTTTTCCAATTTACAGAGGCTGATTGGAAAATTTTCGCCAGTTTGGGTGTTAATCGAAGCTTGACTTCGCTTGGACTCGATCGAAGTAAGTGTTGATTCTGAATTGAAGAATTCATTTCCTCTCTTTTTTTGTAATTATATTATACAATCATACATTTTAATGAATACTAAATTTTATTTTAATATCGTCTTATGTTACCATATTCAAGTCAATTAGAGCCTTTCTTAATAACATCAATTCAAATCAATTAAAATTTTATGAATTTTTAATTAGATATTCTGATAACAACCTTACGTACAAGAATCCATCGCAATTCAAAATTCCAAAGGGTCGATCCCTTTCATTATCGCAAACTTGATAATAACTATTTACACCTTAAGTAATTGGCTTAAATGTCAATCGAGATAGTTAACTAAGTTAACGAGTATTTAATTCATATTATAAATTTGAAAGTAATCGTTTGAATATTTGATATTTAGTTAATCTTAAACGCCTGAAAAAACGAATTTATTTCCATTTAGAAGCCATTGCTTGTATACCAAAATTAATTCAATTTTTCCATCCATTGACGTATCTATTCTTTAAAAGAGATTGTAATATCCAAAGGATTAAATTGTAACTTCGTACTGTGTTAATATTAGTGACATCTGCGACAAGGATAACCATCTGGTATGATCAGTTTTAACACGAATATTTAAAGAAGCATTGTAACGCATGTTGGGTAACTGTAAATGATGTGTACAGAAATATCATAAACACTATCAAGTATCCCTAATTTATACCTAAGTATAGCGAAGCCTATATGGTTAACAGTATCTGTATTAAATTTAATAAGTCTCTAGAAATTAAAATATAACAAAAGTCGTACATTATATTTACTTATACATAACTTTTTTTAACTGTAATGAAATGTTTCTTCTGGTAATCAAATTGGTAGTTCAAGAAACAATAAACAAAATAGGCTAAGATAGAGTACATGAAAGAGAAAAGAAATTATTTTGTTACGTGTCTTCTCTATCATCAAGTTTGTAGAATTACACCTTAGGTATACTAAACATAAGTTCATACTTTTGCTTGTATCATCCATAACGATACTTTAATATACAGAAAACATATTAAAGTACATCAGTTTTAAGTCAATAAGCGGGTAATATAACAATGTTGTTGTTAGTGTTGCAAATTGGTTTTTGGCTCGATACCGTGCGCGACCGCACGCCGTTTTCGCGGTCATTAGCAATTTTGGCAGGGCTTCATCAGCTCGCTACTAACTTATGAGATTTCAACCCCGCTAAATTGCTTTTTAGGTCCTTGTGGAAATATTTTTCGTAATTATCGTTTTTCATTTTTTTTTAATTAGATATATTTAACGATATGTATGAAATATCGAGTAAGGGTCAAGAATACCGACATAATTTTATGTAAAATAATTTGATCGTCCTACACAAAAGATTTTACTGTCTTTCGTAGAATTATTTACGGAATGATTGAGAAATAAAGTAGCAGTATCGCTTATTTGTATTTTACAACGATGTATTTTTTAAAGTCACATTTTATTATTTTTAAACAAACAATCTCTAGGTATTTGTTACGCAAATGTCGACATCGTCAAAGAAGTATTCACTTCATAATTATTTAAATAAATCATAATGAAATTATTAAGAGAAACATAATATCCAACTTACCTTACCTGCCTCATTTTAAACAATACCAACTAACGAAGCGGTATATTCCCAAAACCAGCGTCTTGCATATACATAATATTGCTTCCTGTAATTTTTAACTGTAATTAGTATTCTAGTCTGTCACGCGCTGCTTTCATTAGCACACCTTTGTCTCTGCCTCTTATTAGCAGCGCGCCACTCAAACGATATTAGAGTACAAATAATTTTATTTAGTCAAGCATTCGTCTTTCACGTGATATGTTAGTAGATATTATAAATAAAATAAACATCCTAAGCACCTGGTTATTGATTATTTATATTAATAAACAACGTGTCCTAAACACGTGAAGATATAATAATACCTAGTTTCCGACTTCGAAAACTTAATACATCTTTCTTTTGGCACGGTATTCGTTTCTATAATATTTGAAAGTTATTTTTTCTTGGCCTACTAAAAAATTTAAAACTCATATCAAAAAAACTTTATAATTATATTAATTATAAAAAAGTGTGGACTTATATTATTTGTTGATATCTAGGCGGGATATTTATTCACATAAAAATGGTGGAAAAGAATAACTACTTTTCTTCTCGGTAGAATCTACTTTCCGATCCGGTGGTAATTTTACATGTAATTTTATGAGCTAACCTGCATAAAGAATACTTTGATTTTGATTTAATTTAAACAGTAATCTAAAATGTTTATAGTTCCATAGTTTTTCAAGAGTTGGGATAATTGTATGCAACTTCAATAAAAAGGTATCTATGAAAGTAATGACAAAAGTATCGAATGAGCAGAAATGGTAATTAGAACCGGTAGATACTGAACTGAGCTCTCGTGCATTCGTCGGCTTGCTAACTAGATGCAGTATACAGCATCCTTTCATCCACCATTTTCTGCTCTGAGCTCTGCATCCAGTGAATAGTAAACCGAAATCGTTACCCATTCAAAAGCTATAGACGAATTTTTAAAAGGCTGACAAATTTTATGGATATAACATTTTCCGAAGTAAATCAAAACATAGCTTAAAAAATAATATGAAAAATAAAAATTATCATTAAAAATTCTATGAGGATAATTTATTGTATCTCCACCTAACATGAGAGCCGGGAAGATTTAGAGCAATAATATTATAAATTCGGAATATAAGGACTCTCGTTCAATTTAGAGGACGCACTCGAGAATATTACGGAAAGGTGGTCTTATCCACTTCAAATGCCACTCCCAAAGGCTCAAATATACCTAAATTATAATCTGCATGACAGTTCAAGAAAATCAGTCCTCTAATTTATCTAGTTTATTTTATTTTCCTCCATTTTTTTTATAATCCCGTCAGAATTAACGTCTGATTTAATTGGAAAACTCTTACCATTATTGCTAATTGTAATTATATTTAAAAATTAAATATAAACCTTTTACCCCTCAAATAAGTTTTTACTGCCTATGAACGTAAGCTTGACTACTTCCTTAGGACAGCATCTTAGATGCCATTGTCATCGTAAGGAGTTGTTTACGCTTCTTAAAGGACGAGCGTGTCGATTATGACAACTTACAATCATTTTACAAATTGTGTATTCTAGGTACAAAATTATTTTAAAAAATATTTATGACGTATTGAAAATATAGAATTTGATAAGCTCTCAGTATTAAATTTCTTAAAATATTTATATCAAAACCATTCAATACTGAATTCCATTATGTACGATATTGAAAGCTGAAATTTAACATTGAACTCAATCGATTTTTAGCTTATATCTTTTTTATAATTAAAATATGAAACCTCAACTGAAACAAAATAGAAAAGGGTTGTCGATATAATTATTCAAATTGCTCTCTTATTTTTTATTCAGATGTTATAATAAAAAAATTAATTTCTCGTAATTTAAGTCTTATCTGCTGCGGCAAGACCATATCTAAGAATAAATTTCGTAAATTATTCATGAAGAAAGTTTTTACGGCGACATGATTTTAAAACCGACATTTGTAAGCCTTGCTACGAAATAATCTCGCAAGTTTATAATACCTATTCGTATATCGTAAATAATATTTTATTTATCAATAAAATTACTATTTCAAGAGTTGGCTGCTTTATGGGCATTAAATTCCTCGTTTGTTGGCTTGCTTATAAAGCTGCAGACCCGAGGTTTTGGGTTCATATCCCAGCTCGGGTCGAGAAATGATGGATGCACAAGAGCTACCAACATAAAACTACGCCTACCTATTAAAATACACATCGTATATTTGTTAATAAAAATCACAGGAGTGTATGAGTAAGTTACCTAATTAAAAGGCAATTTATAAAAACATGACATTTTACAACTTAGCAATTAAAGTTAACAAAGAAAACCAACTGTTTTAACAATAAGCTATTTGCGGATCAGTCCGTCGGTTTTGGCAGCGGTTGCCAATCTGAAGGGAGATCAGGTTCCTACTATACTGGACTTGTTATAGTGCACAGTTAGTGTGCAAACACAGGTCGGTGCACTCTCTATTTATTATATTATATTCTGATTATTAGAATGAGGGAACTCATTCTAATAATCAGATGCGACGACAAATCCGACACGACCGAAAAATTTTCAGGACTAACGATTTTACGTGCTTTCGAAGAAACAAGTTTACTCACCCATTCTCCAAGTTGTTACCGAAAATTTTTCGATAGAAAAACCCAAAAACTTTTTTTCAGAAGTTAAATCCAGGACCTCAGGATCTGCAGCCTTATAGCTAGCCAATAGATCGAACAGACAAACGTGTACATTATAATCCCACAAATCCTACGCGTTATTTTTCGGAAATCAACTCTCAGGAATTATTAATTGTTTTAGATGGTTAATTACTATATTTTTTTCAAATTTACCACGGACCAATGTACTTACTTTAATAAAAAAAAATCAGAATTATAGCAAACTATTTAAATCTTATTATGCCAAAACTATTATTTGTTCCGCATTCGAAGAAATAGCCTAGCTCTATGAATTTATTTAATGGGCAATTTTGTCCCTGGCTCAATTATATTCACATTAGCTTCTGACTTCACACGGGTAAAATTAAGTTCTACCTGTTTTTTTTTCAAATAATGTAATTTAAAATCAAATAATACAAGGAATTCAGTAGCGGTGATCATTACGCCGATTTCAGCTCGGCCAGTCAATCTGACAAGATTCCATTACCTTTTGTGTACTCACAGATTAGCTTTATAGATAACTAACTGTTACCCGCGGCTTTGCTCGCAGAGAATAAGTATATATTTACAAATTAATTTAAAATATTACGTTAATGTAAGACCTCTTTGTATACCACATTGGTGTGTATTTCAGCTCTTGGGGTAGAATATCCAGATCAACTCATTTTTAATCGGTAGCCCAAAAATAAAATTTCTAGCTTCTAACTTCAAAATGACGGACTTCCAGATTAACCTGTATACAAAATGTTAACACCTACATTTTCCCTTTAGGCGTAAAAAATCAAGAAACGCTTAAATACGTATCTGCTCATTTTTAATCAGTAGAACAAAAATAAAATTTGGTGGTTTTAACTTTAAGAATGACGGACTACCAGACTATCCTGTTTACGAAATGTCTACCCATTTTTTTTTCCTTAGGCGTAAAATATCCAAAAACGCTTAAATGCGAATCAACTGATTTTTAATCGGTAGCCCAAAAATAAAGTTTCATGCTTCTAACTTCAAAAATAACGGACTTCAAGACTAACCTGTATACCAAATGTCAACCTCTACTTTTTCCCTTTAGGCGTAAAATATCAAGAAACGCTTAAATACGTATCTACTCAATTTTAATCGGTAGCCCAAAAAAATATTTCATTCTTCTAACTTTAAAAATGACGGACTTCCACTAACCTGTATAAGAAATGTTAACCCCTGTTTCTACCCTTAGGTGTAAAGTATCGAGAAACGCTTAAAAACGTATCTACTCATTTTTTAATCAGTAACCCAAAAAAAGTTTCATGTTTTTAATTTAATAAATGGCGGACTTCCATAAAAACTTTCATCCCTTATTTCACCCCCTCATAGGTAGAATATCGAGAAATGCTTAAATACTCATTTTTAATCAGTGGCCCATAAATAAAGATTCATACTTCTAACTTCAAAAATGAGAGACTTCCAGACTAACCTATATAAGTAATGTCAACCCATATGAAACCCCTTAGAGGTAGAATATCTAGAAATTATTAAATTCGTTTTTAAACCATTTTTAATCATTATTTCATATTTTTAACTTAAAAAAATGATGGACATGTATGAAAACTCTCATCCCTTATTTCACCCCCGCAGATGTAGAATATTAAAACACATTTAAATTAGTATTTACTCATTTTTGAGTGTCACAAAAAATATATTTAGTAATATTTTTCAGTGTCACAAAAAAAAAGTTTTATGTTTTTAACTTAAAAAATGATTGACTCTCATTAAAACTTTCAATCCTTTTTCAACCCCTCAGAGGTGGAATATTAAGAAACGCTTAAATACATATTTACTCATTTTTTTCAGTAATATCAGTAACACAAAAATAAAATTTTATATTTCTAACTTAAAAAATCACGGACCCCCAGATTAATCTATATAAGAAATGTTAACCCCTATTAAGCCCCTTATAGGTAGAATATCTAGAAACACATAAATACGTATTTAATCATTTTTAATCAGTGTCCCAAAAATAAAGTTAATATTTTTAGATTTAGATTTTTAGAAAACCTTCAACCCTTATTGTACCCCCTTAGTGGTAGATTATCTAGAAACGCTTAAATACATATCTACTCATTTTTGATCAGTATCCCAGAAATAAAGATTCATGTTTCTATCTTAAAAAATGGCGAATTTCTATACACACTTTCAAGCCTTATTTCATCCCTGTAGGAGTAGAATATGCAGAAACACTCACATAAGTATCTACTCCTTTTTAATCAGTTTCCCAAATCCCAAAAATAAAGTTTCATGTTTCTAACTTAAAAAATTACGGACTTCCATATAAACGTTCAATACCTATTTCACCCCTTTAGGGGTACAATTTCCAAAAATAGTGGGTGTCATGATATGTTAGTTTATAAGTGTACAGCCTAATATAAAAGTAGTTTGGCGTGAAAGCGAGACAGACAGACAGACAGAAAGAGTTACTTTCGCATTTATAATATTAGTATGGAAGTATGGATTGGCAATAATTTAACTGGTATTCCGTTGTCACTACAGTGTAATAAAAGTAATGATGTTAGTAATGATTCCAACGTCAAGTTCGGGTAAGATTCATTGCGGTTTACCGCAGCATGTACCTACGTGCCAGCGACAGACAATTCCTAGGAAGACATTCTCATTATGTGACGTCTATGTCTACAACAGATATATGTACCTTTAACGCAAATTAATTATCTAAAGTACATGAATGATCATAAAAATGTGATGCTGAAATGTGGTGATTTATGGGAAGGATATGGCCCAGTGGTTAGAACGCTTGCATCTTAACCAATGTTTGCGGGCTTAAACCCAGGCAAGCACCACTGAATTTGCATGTGCTTGAGTTGTGTTTATAATTCATCTCGTGCTCGGCGGTGAAGAAAACATCGTGAGGAAACCTGCATGTGCCTAATTTCGACGAAATGTGTATCCACCATTGGAGCAGCGTGGTATGCTCCAAACCTTCTCCTTAAAGAGAGTGGAGGCCTTAGCCCAGCAGTGGGAAATTTACAGGCTGTTAATGTATGTTTTTTATTAAATCATGACTAATTGTAATTTACCGTAGTCATTTTTCGAAAGCTTACAATCTATATCGATTTATTGTAAAACAATGGTCCTTACAATTATTCGGTAACCTATTTAAACAAAACGATATGAAATAATATCTTTTGAATAAATTTTGTAATCATACCTCTCATAAACACATATACAATATGTTACACTAACTAAGAGTGACCATAGCGTTCCAACATTGATCCTGACAGATACAGGTTTAGTGAGAGAATCTACAGGAACGATATAGTGATCGGCCGATTGGATTTGAAACAAAGCTAACGAACCGTTGAATCATGTAAACAGAAGCAAGACGACCGTCGTGTTTACCTAAAGAGCCTTTGCTTCATTAGGATCCAATTTACTGACAACAAATTAATCCACTTTCGCCAGTATTGTAGTTGTTTTAGTGAAACGATATCAAATCGCTTCATGATACTTTATAGCTCGTTTACTTACTATAAATAACAAATCCTACGTTTATTTTGTATTTAAATATATTAAACACGAGTCGTGCAATTTATAATTTAAAAGATTTGTAATAAATTGTACATAAATACTTTGAATCGTTTCAATCGTGTTTGTCAAAACTTCTTCGAACATTAACTGCGCGAGCATTCGTTATATTCAGCAGTTTCGTAAGCAATTTAACTTTTCCTTGTTAATATGAAACAACACAACTGACTATTGCTTACCGACTTATTAAGCAAAAACTTTTAAAAGATAACAGTGGATAATCACTTCGCAAAATATAAATTTAAGAGTTTTAATTTTATAGGATTTTATTACTTTATATAAATAAAGAAACTAGATACCCGTTCCGTCTTCACACGGGTAAAATTAGGGTCTATATATAACATATTGAAGGACTAACATACTAAGAAACAATCTTGTTATTTTTGGGAAAATTCGCACGTACACAGACTAACTCGGTAAAGATTCATCACAATCGGTTGAATGGGTTAGCAACGCTCATAGGACTAACATATAAATGCTCATTTTTATTTACTGAGAAGTTTTTTTTTTAATAACGAGTGCTAATATGAAAATTTTGTGTGGATCGTACTTCAAAAAGAGACTTGTAGATTATTATTCTTGAGCTACTCCATAGTAAATGCTGTGTTAAAAAATATTTATGATAAATAAGTAATGAGATATAATAAAATAAAAATAATTAAAACAATATTAAAATTGCATTAAAACTAAAGCCACAATTCAAACCGGGCGTATTCTTAGATTCAATATGAGGCTAATAAAGGAAATCATGGAATAAAGCAGTTCAGAAAAGCAAACAGCTAAGCGGAATACAATGCGTCAAAACGAAGAACTTTTCTATTGTACACTTTAAATTAATTGCTTTCTTACTAAATAAATTATAGGTCTCTGAATACACCCTCCAGCACGAACATCGCGACATCGTATTTATCCTATGAATTCAAATAAAACAATAGTAACAGTACTCTTTAAAACTCAGCAACAAATGTAGTTCTCTTCAGAACTTCGTCGTAGACTTTATTCAAATAGAGAAAAGTCTATAAGAGAACACAATATAGCTACAGGATGAGACTGTTTGCAACGAAATGAATTAAACGTACAGTTAGATAAGCTTATCAAATCATCATGCATTTATAATCATTTTCCGTAATAGATCTGAAAATAACTTAATTTACTAAGGTTATTATTTTATTTACAATGTTAATTCTAAAGTATATAACACATTACATACGTCATTCTATCTCAATTCTAAAGCAACCACTCACAGCGTAGGATCTAATTGCTTGTCGAAATTTACAAATTAATTTAAAATACGTGAGCGTCGGGTGAAACAGACTTGTTTGTAGTACCTGCAATAAATTGCAATTAGGAGAGCTGCTGTTGTGTCTTGTTATCGAGTTAGCAGCCTTCAAGCCTCTTCGCGCTGTAACACTTCAATATAACGGATCTCAGATTAATTAATAATACTAAAATCTGATTTTCGGTTACTGTAAACTCAGGAATGGAGAGGATTAAATCATTATTTTAATATATAGATTCCCGCGACAGAAGAACACATTTTTAATTATATTTACTCTTAAAGTATTTGTTTAGTTTCTCGAAAAATACATTCGCAGTTAAAATAAATGCCAAATATTTCCTCGTAAATCTGTCAGCAAAACAATTTTTACCCTTTCACGAGCAATAAAATACTACCAAGAAAAAAGGCAACGAAGAAAAGTATCATAAATATAAGATTCATTTATATTCGTTTAGTCGTGACCCTTGAGGCGAAACTTAACCGAAAGCTTTACAATACAAAATTTTTAATGCTAACTGGGTCAAATAAACGTCAAAAGCGACACCGACATTTAATTTTTAACAGTTATTTCAAGTATAAGCTAAAGCGTTCCAATTTCAAATTAAAATTCGGCTAAACCCCAAACCCTTTCATTCATTGAATGTTTCCGGCTCTTTACGTTATTGATTTTCGAGTCTTTGATCTATTTCAAATTCTATAGCGTTCAAACGAAACCTATAACGTATTATAATACTAAAGAATAGTAAGAAGAAGTATCATTAAATGTGTGACGTAAAATGTAAAATAAACCGAATTAAAAAAAGTTTTATAATTAAACAGATATTTTATATATAGTTACTTTTGCATCATATAAAAACAAACTTATTAGCCATATTTATTCGTATTTATATTCTATAGAACTCAAAAAATTTGAAAGTTAATGAGAAATAAAGTTGCATGAGTTGCAACAGGCGGTCATAAGCCATAAATTACAAGTACTTTTTACCAAAACGACTTATCGTCTTAATTTTTAATTTCAAGTTAAGTTAATCCGTATAAAATGTATAGATCATTTTTAAAATTTCTTCTCTTTTACAATGTTTAAAGATACACATATTCATTTTGATTTAATTTGGATCTAATAATAACATTGTCTTAATAAATATTTATAAGGACTTGAATGATCTAGTGAAGGATCTAATGAAGCTAAAAGTGACATCCTTATTATAGTCATTTCTCCATTTTTTGTCATATCTTACTATTCGTACACATGTATCATATGCATTATATAACAAAAATCGTCGTATATTTAATATGGACAAATTTTACAATACATAAACCGTGTTGAAACTTCAGATTTATATATATTTTAAATCGCGTAATGTATGCACATTAAAATTGCATTATTTTGAATTAATAATGTTGAGAATAACAAATTGTTTTGAGAAAATATTTGCAGCACGCTTGAGTAATAATGTTGCAGCAATTTATCCTGACGAGACTGCGTAACAGACGAGGGAACAAATCCGATGTTAATTACCCATTCGTGTGTAATCTTTTAATTAACTAAATGTAAACTTATTCGCGCTACTGACAATCTTTGGTGTATATAGCTTTTTGATGTGACTAATTACTGTTCTGATAAGATTATAAAATACCAAATAAGTATTTAAAATTATATACAGTAGCAACAACAGTGATCCCCAGTACCAGTCCCAAAGCTGGGCAAAGATTTACAGTTCGGCCACGGTAATCCACTGTAGTTCCTTTCTTATCTAAATCGTTAAATGTTTTATTTATTATTCTAATTACTAAACATAGTCAGTAAACATTGACCTAAAAGTAAAATGTCGATATTAAGCTGTGGCTTTTGTAAAAATGTTGTCACCATAAATATCGTAATATCATACGCCATCATACAGAGAATATTAACAATCCTTAATGTAATTATGCATTACATATTGCAGTATTATACAGCAAGAGTTTACTATAATGCGGGCTAATGCTACCGCACAATACGAGTTGTGGAGAGTACAAAGAGAATCCGCATGTCACGCTTAGCGTCAGGTGCGCCCAACAGATTGGTGCGATAGGCCTTGTTCATTGTCTGCCATGTATGTGCATAATTGACGTAGACACAAGGCAGTAGACAGTGCCGACCCGGGTAATCTATCCATCCCACATCCATTTCATTATTATGCAACCTGGCAATGTTATGGCCTAAAAGTGTATTGCCTTGACCCAACAGATAAAATTGGGATTAAAAAAAAAAGTTTCATTCGATTATCGTAATATGAAATTTTGTATCATGAAAAACTTTAGTAGCCCTTCACTACAAAATGTATTAGGTATTACTGCAAGTATTTATATCAAAAATTAAACTTACATAGTAAACACATAAACGCATCGAACTGTTCTAACATTACTAGCTTTATCATCAATTTCATTATCGAAATTTATTGAAAAAGATTTTTTATAGTTATTAAATTTAAAGTGTAATCATAATTTCTGAAAAAAAGCATACAGCGGATCAGAATCGAATGTTTCATTCACTCCAAAATAATATAACAAATTTGACAATAAAAATGAATGAAAGGAATGACCGAAAAAATTTAAATGACACAGACGCTCGCAAAAAATGGAATATTACCATAATGGTTCCCGACGGTCATTGAAAATATTATGGTCTTGACCTAAGTGACTTATGAATGCGAATGAACCTTGAAAAATGCTGTTTTCGATATCTCTGTTTTTAACGACATATTTTCGTATAAATATTGATTAAATTCAAAATAATTTTATCAAACATTTCATTATTTTAAACTCGTTGGATAATTTAACTTGTATAATATCTAAACATATATTAAATGACAAAATATCTAAATTGAATGAGTTTTTTCTTAATTGTCAAGCACCTTACATTATCCAATTAATAAAAATCATCCCAAGAAAATCGAAGTGAAAAGATTTGCTCCATTTACTTAAATAAAACGAAGTAAATTGGATAAAATAAAAAGTTGAATGTTCAATTGGCCGGTAGCGCAAAGGAAATGGAACCGCCGATGTTCGTTTTATTTTTATTTCTTCGACTTTTAAATCCTTGAAAACAATTTACCTTCAATTTAACATGAACTTATAATTTTATAAAACCATTCACTCAAAAAATATTTCAAAACAACTCTAGTAATAAAAGCAAGTATAATTAGCATTTAATTTATACCTACTATGAACATCTAGGTCGTCTATAAGATTTTATAACAAAATTGTAATTTGCATAAAATATTGCTTCGGGTCAATAGTAAACATTTTTATCATATTTCAGAAAGACCTCAAATCTAGGACTTAAGTTTAAGTATGTAAATATAAATGAATAAAAGATTAAATGATATTATTTTATCTAATTAATAATTTCCCTACTTTCTCTTAATGATCGTATCAATGGGTTATAGAATGTTAACGTGTTTCATGTAAACTTAATCTCAAAACTCAACTTATGCAATTGCTGTCCTGTCGGAGTCAAGAGAGTGTCCCATTTATTTCAGCGTACCGTAATATTCTTCTTCACATATTAATACATTTCAGTTCAATATAAATTATAAAGTTAAGCTGTTTGAAAAAGGTATATTAGTGTTATCGGAAAGCATTTATCGCTATTATTTATGGAAATGAACTAAAAGGATGCACTTAAGTTTGCAGCAAGGTGTTAGGAGCTGCTTTAAACTTACAACCCTAAAGCGCTTTCTTGAGTAAAACAAAAAAGCAACCGACTTTTAAAAACAGGAAGCTAACAGTTCAGAGAAGTTAAGTGGAAAGTTAGCGGTCTAAGTTTTATTTTTATTTATGAACCGCGTACCGATGTAAGTAACGCTCACTTTAACGCTTAAACTTTCCATCATGTTTAGTTGCAGTGATTTATTTGCATTGAAATCAATTCACGAACGATAATGTCCTTAAAATTGAAAATATTACACTTTTTATAGTCTATTTGAACTCCGGCAAACGGCTATTAAAAGTAGGGGTAGCACGTTTTATCGGAAAACGCAAAAGCGATGATAATGGAGGCTCGTAAAGAAGCAGAACGGTTGCCAATAGATTTCGCAAGTTACCAACTTTTCGGGAGGACCCACTGCCATTAAGTGGGTTACTAGTGGCCTGTCAATTGCCACTAATGTTGTAGAGAACTAAGCCCGATAAACTTATTTCTGCGGTCATTTTTTTTTTCATATATTTTGAAACGACTTATATTATGAAGTTCAAAATAAAATGGTAGTAAACTGTATTGAATTTGTATACAAAAGTAGGGTGATTTTATTGCTTAGCTTAAATTTCCTTTTTCAGCGATGCAAAGAACATCGGTTCGCTTTGATTCTGTGAACGTATTAGCATTGGATTTGAATAGAACAAACAAAGGGATTGTTCAAGACAGTGTGCTTTCGTAGGCGATTGTAAATTCAGCGTATCGTAAAAATCCAAGCTCGGGACTACTATCTAAGTATTATCTTTTTGGATTTGTTTCAGATTCGTGCTTATGTCCCCTTTGCATATGAAATTCCTTTTGTTTGTCTAGGTAACAAAAACAGTATGAACGACTCAAAAGCAATAAAGCTATTAATTTATTTACTTACCTCAACGAAAACCTTCAAGAAATATACGTTAACCAACATTGGTATCTTTATCATTGCTTAGCGATGAATTAGGAGTCTTAGATTTTTAATTTTTGACACACTTTTATATATACGTACGTCGTACGTACATCGTAGTAAGATTCGTAATTGAAAATTCAAGGGCCGAAAAATCTTTGATTTGCTACAAATCAATCGCGATATGGTCAAATTTGAGCCGCAAGATTTCCCAGTGCGGACTGGGCCTTAGCTACGACTAAGTAAGTAACAGTTTCAGCACTAAGGTAAGATTTCATGTCGTCACGAAGAAAATGCTTGGAGCTAATTCCACAACTCGTCTTCATGGCCAGTTTGTTGATATGTGCCACATATATAAACTTATAACGACACATTTAGGTTTCATCATTATTCTGAATCACAGCGGAGACCAAGATAAATTATAAAAAAAATTAACAATATGCAAAAACAGTTATGTATGATCCACCTTTAGAGTTAAATATTTAATATAAATAATAAATTAAGATTTTAACAAAACAAAAAATAACTTAAAGATAGAAAACACGTTCTTATTAATATATTCTGTTTAACCGATGTTTCGTTAAACAGTGATTTCTCTCTTTCCGTCTTAATCGATTTATCATTTGAAAGAAGAGGATACAATTATATTGTAACTAATCCCTATGAAAACATGTTTAAAGTCGTTAATGTTTTATAAAATATAATTCCAGCGGATTTTATGCAATTTTATTACATTCACTAGTGATTTGATTTACTACAGTATCGACGCATTTAAAATGAAAACCCACGTTCGTAATCCGACGAAAGCATGGAAAGAATACTAGGCGCACCAAAAGCAAATCTCCCTACGTATATTGATAAATCCTCACAATCGTTGTGGCTTTGCGAATTGCACTTTGCCGATGCAACTTGCGCCTTGTATTACATTCCCTTTCACGGGATTACTATTTGAAATACAGCATTGAGTTCAGGAAACATAGACATTTGTACTTTCTTTTTGTTTAAATAACATAAAAGATACTTTTTAGTAGTCGCTTCATTTGAAATATACCAGTATATTTAACTAAAACAAGCTACTACTTTTTACTTTTGTCTACGTCTAAGATTAAAACTTAAAATTTTAAACTACCGTTGTTCTTAGCTTACAATGACTTTATTTTTTGTTTTTTTTTTTAGTATGAGAAAGGCAGACGGGCAAACCTGATGATAAGTGGTGACCACCGCAAATAGAAATTGGCGCTGTAAAAAATATTAACCATCACTTACATCGCCAATGCACTACCAACCTTTGGAACTAAGATGTTATATCCCTTATGCCTGTAGTTACACTGGCTCACTCACCCTTCGAACCGGAACACAACATTATTAAGTATTGCTGTTTGGTGACGCCCAGATGGGCTTGCACAGCCCTACCACCAAGTAAATAATATAATAATATATATTAATATTAAATTTCTTTTTTTTTTTGTTTTTTATTTAAATTAATAAAATATTGTTTTCTAACTTGCTACGAATGAATGTTTGGATAATGAAAGGTGTATTTTAATGCTATATTATATAGTTAAATTTATGTTCTAACCTACAAATATAAGAAACAACATTACACACAGCCTGGAATTCAAATAATTAAATTTAATCTATGTAAGACATTAGAAACAAACTTAATCTATAAAAATAATATTATTATTATTCTTGGTAATAAAAAATGTATTCAAAAAACCTGCAACCTGCAACCCGCAATGGTAACGTGTAATGGAATAAGCTCCACACTTTCTTATTGAGAGTTTTTATATAGTGACTCCCATAAAATATAGCTAACATACTGTTCGATATATACGAACTTTCGAACGAGTTCAATTAAAAAATACGCAATCGTATAAATAAAATATTAAGCGATCTGAAAACATTTATTTTGGCGTCATTTATAACGGTCACCGAAAAGGTATAAAAAATGCGTGGCCTCAATTAAAAGTTCTTTTAAAATTGGACAGGCGCACAGAAGTTAACGACGTAATTACTATTGCTATAAAGTACTTAATTGAGATATTGAAGTCACGTACTCCATTCGGCGAAGACATAAAGCCTTCTAATGTCGGTGGAACTGTCCAACTCCGACCATTCGAGCCACACGAACTCTCCTTACACACCTACTATTTCTCCAACGGCGTAGAAATTACACCATTTTAAGATTTAATTGCTTAACTATATATATGTAGTCGTAAAGTTTTAATCACAAATAATTAAAAAATATATATAGTTTTTCTACAATAAAAATACGAATGGATTACAAAACAATAATTTAGATTTAGATAAAAAACTATATAAAAAATATATTTTAGAAATTCAGCTCTTAGATTATCTTAGTATGTCTGCGAGATTCGTAACATAGTAGATGAAGGTAGGCCGGTGTCCGACCGCGGCGTAGCAGGTATCAAATTTACATTGCACGCATATTTGCGGCACTCGGAGTAAACCGACTTAGCTCCCGTAATGCCTGAACATTCCATACATTTAGTTTCTATTTACGGGATATGGAAGTAGATATTTGATCAAATAATACAAGTGTTTAAATACATTTTAATTAATTAAAAAATTAAGATAATATTAGTTTTATAAACGATGTCTTAAAAATGCTCTTTCACGGCTAAACCAGAGAATAAATTTTAATAAAATTCTATATGAAGCAATCTTAAACTCTACTGAAGGACAAGGCGACTTTTATACATAGACCAAACTAAATTTATAAATAATTGCAAATAAAATAAATATTACGATATTGCATCATCAATACATCACAGGACTTAATACATTGTAGACGGTGTTAGCGTGGCTATGAAATTGGAAGGAAAAAATTGATAATTTACTATCAGGTAACGAGTACGCCCGCATACCGAGCAATAAATGTATCATCTTAAGAGTAGAATTGCTCAAAATACCGATTAATCTAGTAAAGAAAAACAAAAATTTCACCTGTAAGTCGGAGAATTAAAAACATTGTAAGAATAATAATAATATTCCTCTTCATCAATTTTTTTTTTAGTAAAATGAACTTATTAAACATTTAAATTTATTGAAACGTCAACCTTGAAACTTAACTTTATTATAATATCTGTTTATATTTATAAGGTTAATATAAACTTTAGCCTTTGTGTTATATTATTATTTTCAGATAACTTTCTAAGAGCTTATCTAGCCAGAATTAATTGACGAAAATAGTATACAGAATTTGTCTATTTAATAATTTCAAATGTCTTGGAAGCAGAAAAACATAAGAAAACGAAAAATTTTAAAGATTATTTAAAATTTTATAGAAGTTGAAATTTAAAGATGTTGGATTGAAATACGATTCGGTTTTATAATTCTTCATCGCTTGTTAAAAGTTGAAGGCAAACCGGCATGTTTTGATGAAATGAAATGTATATTTATCCACAACAACCATTGAAGATACGTGGAAAATAATTGAAATTATTAAAAAAATAACCTAATTTTATTATTATACATTTAAAATAAATATATTAAGGTTAATCCTCATAGCAAAATAAATTGAGATTTATATACTTCTGTTTTATCACCACTAATGAATTATTTTGAAACAAGTTCACTTTTATGAAAACTCATAATAAACCGCCTTCATTACAGGAGTTAATGTCTTTGTCTAGTCGTGGGACATTTTGTTTACGATGAAATATAAGAAACATTTATTTATACAAATAATAATCATTAGTGTTATAATAATTAATTCCAAAAGAAATAAAAATTGTAACCTCAATAATACCCATTTAAAATTAAACACTAAAATAATTTTCGATTCATACAATATGATGTTTGCATAATTAATGAAAAATGTTCTACTGTCATGTCATGCGATATTTATACAACAAACACGCGCATATCCAGTCTCGCAGGAAGGCAATGTTAATGGAGTTGCTAATTTGCATAAACACATTTGCTCAGATTTTGACACCCTCACTATGCTTGACATTTGAAATCTGACGCGTATATTACGATGAAATCTATGTTAACATACAGTTTTGAATTCTTAATACAATTGCTGTTTCATTTTTCGACATTGATAAACAGATTGGAATCGTTTTCATTTAATTATATATAAGACAGTAACAAATAAAAAAAAAAACATTTTATTTTATGAAGCAGGAAGTCGAATACGTAGTCGGAATAATAGTGGATCGGATTATGTTTTGTTACCGGTCGGTACCAGTCATAGTTTTCCACCAAATTATATTTAGTTTTTACATGTAATTTGTGTCATGACCTCTGCGATATTAGTATTAAATCCTCAAGTCTCTAATGACAAATTATTGTGTAGGTTTAACTTGAAACATTATATAATATAGTTTCGTATCACGCCACCCAAACGTGGGACTTAAAAAATCAATATATTGATGTAAATTCTTCCAAGTGGTATTATTATTATATTTATATTTGTATTTAATGGCATTGTAATTACCAGTTTAATTTGTCCGTAACTAATCTTTATTAACGTTAAAGAACCCTTTGATAAAAAGTTGACAAAAACTCGCTACTTTTGATTTCTTCTTTGCAAAATAAACAAATTAAAAGTGGTTATTCCACGGGCCGACTTCATTAGGAAAGTTTGCTTCTCTCAAAGACTAAGCCGCGCGGTATTAATAAAGTTTTGTTGGAGCAAAAATAAAACGTGTTAATTATCTTGCTTGGGCGCCACCGGCCATCTGTCACGTGCATGTTGACCAAACTTGGGATTCGAAATTATTTATTTTTATTATTTTAAAATAAACGTGCAAACTTAACTACATCTATGACAGCTATACCTTGTGATTTACTTTGGCTGATACGGGTTAAGCTTACTCAAGTTTTGATAACGTAAGGTTTTTGCGAGAGTTACATTACACGACGCCTACCCACATAAAGGACAGCGGTACCCACTACGTCTCATTGGGGGCATCATTAAATCGTTCACGCATGCTACTGTGACTCGCTAGTCCACCGTCTTACAACAATCAACGAACCAAAAATTTCCCGTCACACAGAACCCATATAGTTAATAATTATATTTGTACTATTTATCTAAGCAAATGTTCAATAAGATCATAATTTCTCGAAAATAATTTGGTGACTGTTAAAATATAATGGCAATAAAAGCTAATCAGTATTTTAGCATTATTTTACATGATCTTCATCTCTATCCTTTAATTTGATTATTGATTAATTAATTTTAAAAATTAAACTTTTCACTAGTCCATCATCTAATCCCCTAATATTAAACAGCATTACCATAAAAAACTATGTATTTTATGGAGATGCTGTTTAATGACCGCACTCCAATCAGTTCCAACGTCCTCTGCTAGAGCTTGTTCAAGAACAGGCAAGATACAGAACACGCTGCGGCGACGTTTTTTTACAGCTAGGTGATTCTGAAACTCATATTTCGATTCCTCGTGTGGAATTTTTAATGAAAACTATATTTGGTATTCTGCAACTCGAATTAAAGATATACTAGCGCCACTTTGTGAGATTGTAAGTAATACGAACTAATTTTCAATGAGAACTGTATTATTTGACATTAATTGCGATTCTCAAACACGATTTAGATTTTAAAAAATGAAACTAACTTCGACTTAATACGTCAAATTAAAAGTTGATATAATGTGGCGGAAGGCTCAAGTGGAAACTGTAGTGATCTATTCAAAACGTGTTCGAGGACCAAATAAAGCTACCTTGACGTGATGTTATCACTAGGAAAGAGTTTTTTCTAACGTAAGTATACATAAGTAAGTAAATTTTCATCATATTCAAATCAAAACATATTTATCTTGCAGTAAGGAATGAATAAGAATTCATTGTCAACGAAGTTCTATTGAGATATAAAAAATATAGAAGAACAAAAACCTTTATATTAAACTTTAAGTGAGGTTTACAATTTTACAAAGATTTTTCTTTAACATATAATTGCTGATTTTTATATCAAGGGAATTATTCCTTTTAATTAACATATCCATTTATTATAATTCTGTTTCAGATGCATTGCAAATTTATATAACGCTACAGCTACCAATCAATACCCATTTAAGTCAACAATATCTTACTAGAATATATACAGGTATATATATAAAATATAAATAATGGGTAAACAGATATAGTTTACTACAAACTACACAGACAATAAGTAAATACTTGAATTGAATCTTCTTTTAAAATCGAAAAAAAGCTACTGGATTCCTGCATACTGTCATGTCTGATCTACACTTGTATATTTAATAATTACACAAAAAAAACTTACTATTACAAGTATTTCAAGTCAATGGAATATACTAAATCTAAAACTAAAAGACAAAATAAGAAATTCAGATAAAATGCATTTAAAAGTGTGTTATTAATAAAAGATAAATAAGTGCCTAGTTATTTGAAAAATATAAATTATTATAAATAATAAATTATTAGGTATTGTGAATAATTTAATTATTAGTTTAAATGATGTGCAATAAATTGTTAAATGTTAGTTAATGTACAGTATTTTTAAAAGCATTTTACTAATATAAAAATATTAAATGTATAGATACCTAATTAGAAATGTTTGTAGTTCAATTAATTATTTAAATTCAGTGTAATTAATTTTTAAATGTCAATTACTTTACACTACTTAAAAAGGAATGTCAATAATATAACAAAATATTATAATTACTTATATACAACTATAGATATCTAATTGTAATATTTATATTTTGTTTATTTGAACGGCAATGTAATAAATAAAGACTATAATAATAATAATGTGTATATCCAAATACAAAAACTGTATTGTACAAATAATAAAACAACAATATGTATATATTTTTTTAATGTTCATTTCAAATCCCAAAGTTTTTCCTCCCTCATTGATATTTGGACCATTTTGTGTAGAAATATTAAAATCTGCAGAGCAGATTAGTAAGGCTAAAACTGATTATGCTTTATGAAATTTGATATTCCTGTGTCAGATGCTGTTCCTCTATTTTCACATTTTTTCAGCTATGCTATGGTAGCATACCAGTCAGCGTCAATGGTATACCTAAAATAAATAAAATAGTATTAAAAATAATATTAACCATTTTATAAAAAAAAACTGAAATATAACATACATATGTGGGACTTCCACATACTATACTGAATGTCTGAAAATTGATTTGAATCAACCAATTTAGGGTAAAGTGATCACTCAAAGTTGTAGTTGTATATTATGTAGTAAAATTTTTTAGCAGTAGCACCTTCAGGATGCATTCTAAATAAACCTATTTAGAATGCATCCTGAAGGTGCTACTGCTAAAAAATAATAGAATACAGTGAATCTACATAGGCATATATTTAATGACCAGCGTAGCGGCCATATAACGTAAAAAAATATGTAATTATACTGTATCGGTTTCATTCGCGCTATTTCGAACATAGAAAATAAATATAGAAAAATAGGTACTTACTTCATCATCAGGGTTTCATAATAAAAGCAAACGGAAATAATTAAAAGTAGTAAAGAATCTTCGATTCAATTAAATTCTTGGTTTAATGCTAAAATTTAATTATATTGCTTGACATATTAAACAATTTGTTGACATTGATAATTTTTTTACAAAATTTCATGCAAAGGTAGTCTATGTTCAGACAGATATTAATAATTGTGTCTGATTTTGCGTTACAAATTATTTTAAGCTATAAAATAAATTATTTATAACATATTTTGTATGGATTATGACGTCATTGATTTTTTAAATCCTCAGTTCTTTAGAAATTTCTAATCGAAAATGTTTTTTTAAAAACCGTCAATAAAAGTAGCTGCACTATCATCTCGCTTAACAGTTTTCGCTTCACACGATATGACATATAGTTACGGAATACCAAATATTTTTCAATTCAAGGTCGTATCGAAATGAGTTCAGAAATGAAAATTGTTTAAAATCCTAACGTGGTTTTTGCAGAATCGCACTACAGGACCCGTGATTGCAGAATAAGAAATTTTTATATAACTAAACCTATTTCGTCAAAAAATAATTAAGATTAAAATAATTTAAATACCCGATTGTTGAGCTGACATAATCAACGCGGCAAAGTAAAATATTTTCCATTCATATATTTTATTATAAAATATGCAAAAACCGTATGAAAAAATAATTAATTAATTTAATAAAACCAACGAAAAAGCAGCAAGTAGAATAATTTACAAACGACAGCAACAAGCCCATACACAGGTGATAAATTTCACTGTTAATGTCCTCGCGCCAAAAATGAAGCAATTTGTTCTGTCGACAAGAGGAGATGAAAAACATTATTTAGCAAAAGTTTATTAAAGTAATAAGGAATCGAGCAATTTATACAAAACTCAATCTTCGAAAATAATGGCTTGAATGTGACTTGGTGGTCGGCTTTGTGCTGACCCGTCTGAGTAAGTACTGTCTACTCATCCAGATGTCCAGATATTCTTCCGCCAAGCACCAATACTTAATAGTATAACTACAAGCATAAGGGACATAACATTTTAGTTCCTAGACGTAAGGAATGGTTAATATTTTTTAAAGAAAAAATCAAACGTCTCTTTATAAATCAAACGTTGTAGAGTGTGACATGCTTATTGTCCATCATTCGAAAACGAATTTAATACATAAAATAGGTAATAATTATGAATATGAAAAAATAAGAGAGAATAAGCGATGATTGATTTTTTTTTTAAACTCAAACAATAAATGAATTACTCATTCAGTCGCTTGATAATATATACATATAATGTTGTCTTAGATTTTCGCAATTATTACACATTGAAATAAAACTAGTTTTTAACGGATTTAATCGCGTATATTAATTATTTTAACATCCCGACGTTTCGAGCACTTTGCAGTGTTCGTGGTCACGGGCAGACAGACCAACCAGACCGACCAGTTAAAATAATTAATATACGCGATTAAATCCGTTAAAAACTAGTTTTATTTCAAAATATATACATATATATAATTTTAATTTCTATTTAAAATAATATTTATATAATTTGTTTTTTCTAATCATTAGACTTTAAAAAAAAAAACAAATAGATTTTACGAAGAAGAAGAACTGACAAAAATCTCAATAGTCACTATTTTTCTCAAATGAAATTGTAATTTCAACTATATTCAAAAAGATTTAGTATTTGTATATCTAAGAATACATCTTTGATAAATGTGTAGGCGACGAGAGATCGTTGGATTTTGGGAAATCTATATGGTGCGGTGAAACTTCGAATTCTGAAGCGATGTCCAAACTATTCCTCGGAACATTCCTAGTGAATAATGCGGTAGAAAATGCAGAGTGTCCCATATCTCTGTCCAAAGCCAAAGGTTCAAGCAGGTCGGAAAGGGCTTGATTATCGGTAATTCGTGCCGCTTTGCGTTGTATACGGTCAACCGGAAGAAGCTTGTACTGGGGAGCTCCCGCCCAGAAATGAGAGCAGTACTCCATGTAAGGCCGAATTTGCACCTTGTATAGTTTCAGGCGATGAGTCAAAGTGAAATAACAACTTGCCTAGCAAGGCAAGATCAGCAGATCACCTTCCAATTGACCGCGGGACTAAACGAGGCCCCGTTTTCATCGACCTGTCCCCGAGAAATATTATGTATTTGTGTTCATTCATCCGATTTAAATGTTTTTAATTGTGGAATATTACAAAAATAATATTTTCGACCATTTAATTAAATTAGTTAACAGACAGAATCAAAAATAAAATGATTAATACCATTCATACAGCCAACGATAACAAACGTTATGTCAAACATGAAAACAATAACGTGTTTAACATATCTTTCATTTTAACATTTTTTTTGTATTTTTTTATAATAATAATAATAATATGATATCGTCTAACTGAATCTCCTATCTGAATTTTTTCCAGTATAATTTTGACCAATAGACGCCCACTATTATTATTAAATAAGTTAAAGATTTTTTCTTAATTTTAAGGTTTTTGAATATTTTTAATACTTAAAATTTACGTTTTTTAAATACAATAACTTATATATAATTTGATGCTACGTCTAGAAGCCTTATTTGTTATTATTTAGAGATTTGGACATTTATGTGAACATTTAAATGTTATGTCAGTAGATATTTTGTAGACATAAAAAAAATTCGGCAAGAGAGGTAAGGCAGATATTAAACATAGAAATTGATGATTATTGAATGAATTAATAATTAAAGTAAGTCAATAAATAAATTCATAGTAAAATAAATAAAAACATTATAATTATAACAATTAAATAGCAAAGAAAGTAAAGCCTTCTCTTCACTGATAGAGTAGATTTGTAGTTAACTCCATCATACTGCTTCAGTGCGGGTTTGTTAATACACAAGTTCTACAAAAAGATCTTATATAAGTTTTATTTCGTTTGAAAGAAAAGTATTTAAAAAAAAAAACATTATTATTGGTATAACATTACATCAACCTGTTTTAAGTTTCTAATAAATTTAAAACATTCATTAATGGAATGCGCACTCGTTGCCTGCATTACTTTTTTATTACTCTTATAATAGATCCCTTTTCTGAGAGAAAGCTATGTAATTTACTTATAACGCGGAGTTACCTGAACTGAGCAGTTCCACGCACCCGGTGCATGATGGCTGTAATCAAAGAAAACACGCTAATTAAGATTTTGCCCTCGAATATTTTCGTAATCCCGTATACCTCGCCGATCTTTTATGCGAGGCATATTTAGCTAAATATGATATTAGTTCATCAGTCATCTGCATAAAAAAATATGGTTTTCGATAACAACAAAGCATTGAATTATTCTTAACTTCATAATTATTCTTAACTTCAACTATGTGTCTTGAATTTTATAATAATTGTATAATATTGATATATAATTCTTGTTTAATTCTAATAGTCATATTACTCGTAATAATGAACACTAATGAACACTAGAAAATACATAGATTTCATCATAGTAACTAAACTATGTATATTTGATTATTGCATGTAGAATGTACCATACGATCAGCTATATTGAGATGCGGGCTGCTTCTTTCCCGTCTACGGTAGGTGTTTGCTCTCAAATCAGTCGTTTAAATAAAACTGTGTTTCGTTTTTTTTCCTGTCTCTGAAAATTCAATTCTCGCCGCTCCTGGAAATACATTTAGTGACGTTTACTTTTCTGATTGTACAGGTTGTTTTCAAGCGAGCACGTAATCGCAATCCGTGAAAAATTATTGTACACTGTTAATATTTTATTTTAGAAATTTTCTTTTAATAATGATTCGTTATAATCTTGTATTTAGTCACGTTGAAGTCTTTCGCATATTATTGAGTTGAGTAAGAGATAAAATAGTTCAAAGAAACGAACAATAAATACAGTAATTCTAGTTATTCCAGTATGACTATCAAAATTTTCATAAGTGTAATGTATCATTCCCTTTAGTAATTTACATGACTAACATTAAAAGTAGTCCGTCCACGTGTAGGTTACAAAAATGAACGTGGATAACATGTTTTTCAAGCGTGCATATGATTTTCTCGTGACACCAAAGAGCTCGATATCAAAGCGTAACGTAACAAACATTTTTAAAATCTGCTTGTGTCCTTTTACATGTCCAGGGTAAAGGCTTTGCTAGAGACGGGAAACATGTGAAATGTCGCTTTGTAAAAGAGCACTTAAAAAGCTAAGTGCTACTTTGAATTAAATTAGGTATTTTTATATATACTAAAAACCCTAGCCTTAGGGCGTATTATATTGGTATATAGTAAAGTAAGTCTACATATAATTCAGTTGTACTTAATTGTCTATGTAATTTAATCGTTAAAAAAAGTAACTACTATTTCTTGCCGTATTTTTTTGTAAAAAACTACGTTTTGTAACGGCAGTATCTTTATTTATAAAATTTAAATTAATCTTGTAAATCAACAATTGAATTAGTTTGTAAGAGTTTGATTCAAGAATATTTTGAGTTTGATATAGTTTCTGGTCTCCTTATTACAATTTTAACATATATTATTGATTGGGTTGATTGAAGTCACTGTTGATTACTAATCCTCGTCAATGACCCAACCATAAAGCAATATGTAATTATGCTGTTTGTATGGTCATTAGTTGCTACACAATGTCTGAGATGGTACTAACAAATGAGGTCTTTATTTGATTTTTTAAACAAATATTTTTGTTAATTATATTTCAATCTGTTATCAAGATGTACAAATTTTATTATCGATCGAATAAATATCATCGTAATGATATGTGTCTGAGTAATTCGTTATAAAAAAACTTCAAAGTAATCAGCTATACAGTTCCTACTTCCTACATTTCCCATATACTTTTATAAAATTCCTGTTGTATAAACTAAGTAAAGGCCTACAATGTTTTCACTTTTGTAAAAGTATGTGCTTATAAACCAACGATTTCTATGAAATTACCGTCTGTAATGAAAACAAACCTCAACGCACTTTCTAATCAGATTCATTATTTTAAATTAATAAAATTATCCCGAGATGATAAAACACGTAAAATAATTTGCGACGTTGTCTCTTGTATCTTAGAATATCGTTGTTGATAAATTATTAATCGAAATCAATATAAAGAAAATAAATAATACAAAATGTGACTTTTGAAAATTGAATATCTTTTTAGGTTTGAAGTTTCTTTTTCCGAACCTATGATAGTAGTGTTATGACATCTGAAAATAAAGTGTGACGATTTTATATTAAATCATTTTTTTACTTGAATATGCTATTTATTTTCAAATACATAATCATCAAAACAAGATCAAAAAGAATTTATTAACAATAAGAAAGAGTTTATCACACAAAAAAATTATACGTCAAATTTCTACTAATAGAATGATTAATTATGATAGTCTTAAAATGACGCATTCATTATTGTCATCTATGAATGATATAATTAATCAAGTCATAATATTTTATGATTGGGTCATTGGTCTAGTATCTAGCTTATAATTTCACTTACAACTAGGCATTGAAATCAAAACCAGGTGCGGGCAAATAAAAATATTTTTGGGACAATCTCTTGAAAAATACGCAGTTGCAGCCTGGGGTCTGAAAGGTAGCGGTTTTTTCATACACATGCGTAAAAAAATACTATAAACCGTTGATTCTGATAATAGAGTTAAAGAGTGCACTTGGATTTACACAAACACTGTACTATTTAGTATCTCCTACGCAGGTGGCCGGATATTTTTCGCCATGACCGAAATCGATTAGGACGTCATCATTTTTATGTGAGCTTATTACTACTTTAATTCAACATACCATTCAATAATATAATAACACTATCATTGCTGCATCATCACCTCATATTCAAAGCATTAAAGAAACTAATATTTAAAAAATAACGTTAACAGAAAACTTTGGGAAAATTGCCAAATAAAAAATACTATCAATCGTGAAACTAATTTCGTCTTAATAATCATGATGAAGCAACAAAATAGCAATTTACCCGACCATAAAAATAATTGAGTTCAAACTGTGTTCAGGCAATAAAAAGCGTGAAAGAAGGCCCAATAACCTTTAGCGGGGGAGACGTGGGAACACTGGCACCTGCTAAATAGTGAGGAATAGAGGGAAGGGCTGTTAGCTGCGCGCACCGCGTGAGCCAATGTACGCTCTTCGCCATTTTGGATGATCTCCTTTTATTTGTACTACTCATCATTATTAAAATGATATTTAAACAAATATATAAATATTTTATTGTCAACCTAAGTAATAAGTACGTTATAGGCGATTTATTTTACGACGTCATTTCTTAATTATTGCTTTTTATCAATAAGAGAGCTGATGCCTAATTAAACGAATATTATTTATTAGGTATTCGTTTTAAATATAAATATCTAAATTATAATTATATATTTGTATATCACAGGTGCAAATTTTAAACCACCAAATGTTATAAAAATCTAAGACTTGGATAAATGCACTATATACAGTGAAAATGAAGACTAGTGTTAAGGGCATCTTTACAACACACCAGGGAACTGAGTAACCGTGAGTTATGACGGTATTTTCTCCTCCCTTATGAGGAAATACGACAGTTTCAGCTCAGTGATAGTGCGGGTCGAGTCAATGATTGTCCTAAGTTTATAAAGTATAGGCTTATTAGAAGTTACGCTCAAAACCGTCATGCGTGAAAATAATGCGACGTGCATTATTTTCACGCATGACGGTTAAATAATAAAAGAATTATTTTTATTTTTATTGTAGTACATACGGAAATGTATTATTTTTATGATAGTACCTACCCTCATCCTACAACGGCAGGATGCCTTAAAATAATTGCAATCTTGCATAAAATGAACTTATTATAATAACCCATAAGATTAATAGTGAACGTATATTTTTTTTTTAGTAGGAGTGTACGCATTAAATATTCTATAAAAAGAATCAAACAGTTTTTTTTTATATTTTATTAAAATAGAGTAAAGTTGTACCACTTTAAAAGACGAGAAACAAAAGTGATCCCAGTAATTATAGGCATTTTTGGAAACTTCCATGTTTGTGTAACATATTTTAAAAATAATATTAGATCAACTTATTTCTTCCATTTCGGTACAAATATTTTACAGCGAGTAAGTCGGTCTGACCAGAGGTCACTTGATAACTGATGCAGGAATAGCATTCTTCTTACTCATATTTACAATGCATGGAAAAAACGCAGAATGCAATCCGCGTATTCAACGATATTTCTAAAGCATTTGATTACGTAGAACACGAAACGTTTAACAGAACTTAAATATTAAATTAGAACTGTGCTAAAATGGGCGTTCCACAAGGATTAATATTATATTTTTAGTATATATTTTTAAATCTATAAAAAACATTTACAGATCTTCCTCTCTATGTTAATAGTATTTGTTATAATAGTATTGTTTGCTGACGATAATTCATTGGCTTTTAAAGTAGAGGAGAAGTAAACAAAAAACACATTATCACGGATACACGATTTTTTTCCAACAGATAATTATGTTTGGTGCGTAATATAGCACTGAAGAGTAGGTGGTGAGCCATTGTGCAAGCCTGTCTGAGTAAGTGCCACTCATCATATATTCTACCACCCACAAGCTTTGCTTAGTGTTGTGGTATTCCGGATGGAGGTTGAGTGAGCCAACGTAACTACAGACACAAGGGACATAGAATCTTAGTTCCCAAAGTTGATTGAAATGCATTGGCGATGTAAAAAATGGTTAAAATTTCTTACGTCTATGGGCAGTAGTGACCACTTACCATCAGGCGGCTTGTTTGCCCGCCTACCCGTATATAATATACAAAAAAAAAGTATTTTTAGGAATCACAATAAATTCGAACCCTCAGCAGAATTCCTATTTATCGTCCCGAACAGGAAGACTCAGCATATATAGCTAATGCTTGGGGTAATCCTACAAAAATTTAATGTTATTTCATTTTACAGAAAAGAGCCGTCCATTCTATTTATAATATTGGAACTCGATACCACTTTCAAACGTTTTTAGTATAGTATAAATACGTACGCTTACGACTTTTTGTTTTATGTTATAGGGGTCAAACGAGCAGGAGCATCCCCTGATGGAAAGTGGTTACCACCGCCCATGTACGCCTGCAACGCCGGAAGGCTTGCAGGTCTTTACGACTCAATATATTTACAACAATATTGTGTATATTCAAAATAAAATTGACTATTTTGATAGAATCAGAGATAATAATATAAGTTAGTTAATTCCCTAGTTGCCACTTCACAAAGTCAATAAATCCTCCCTGGAGCCAGGTATTCGTTTCCACAACTAAATACTGTAGATATTTTTTACTTTCAAAATAAAAAAATTAATAATTGTTTGTTTAAAAAAAGCGTAAATAAGGCCTTACTCAACACAAGATTATATAAGATTAAACGCGTAGAGTCAGTTACCATTATCAAGATATTTTTATTATCTTTGAATGTTATAACTTTGTATTTCAAATGTTGGAAAAGACGAACCACTTACTTTCTTACAAGGTATTTTAAGTAGAATCTACATTCCAAACCGGCGGTAAATATACTTTTAATACAAATCAATAAAATGACGATTCTAAACGGCTCGTAAAATCCAACTTACTTGTGTTAAGTATAATTTTATATTATACGTCGATCGATAGTTCCGGATTAAGATAAGCGTTTCCTATTTTTGGTTAAGAAATACTTAGTTGCGAACCGAGCTTATTAGGAGTAGACAGTACATACTATCGCCTTGAAAAAAAATGTACAGCTGATCCAGCTCTTTAACTATTCGGTCGTGTCGGATTGCCATCCCGTCGAACAATAAGGGAAAAGAGATCGCATCTGTTACGCACAATCTATTGGAATATCTCATGTGCTGTTGGTTGCAGCTTGAGGTTTACCACTAACTACAGCTGAAATACTGCCTGGAGCACACTATTGTCTTATTTTAATTTTATAATTTATAGCATTATTTAAATATGAATCTTTACAGATATTTTATTTTTATAACTACGGCAGTTTATGATAAAAACCAATACCTTTAATGCTGCATATTTGTCATACAAATATTGGTTCGTTTTGGGCGATGTCTTCATCTCTCCCTATTGTTTGGCTAGTATGTTAAGCCGTTTCTCTTGATTGATCTCACAATATTCGTAGCAATCATTAGATATATCAATGAAAACGTATTGTGTCTAAAAAGGACTATTAATCGCTTTTTTTCGCCATTTTAATTACTTATGTAATTGAAAAAATAACTTAAAGTACAATCAAATTGATAAATGTATATTCTGCCAAAAAACAAACAATAAATCCACGCTTTTTATCATTAATTTAATCTTGTATTGAATAACATACGTTATTTGTAATATTTTTTTTGACTTGAACTTTAATTTTTTTGTTATTAGGCCAAGTTAAAAATAACTCTGTAATATTATTATAGAAACGAATACCGTAACCCAGGAGGAATGTATTAACTTTGCCAAGTCGGAAACAAGGTGTTATTAGTTTACCTTTCCTCCTCTTGTCTAAACAATGTTTGTTACAAAAAGATCTATATTATTCTGAACATACATAGTATTATAAAATATTATAAACAAATTCTGAGGCAACTGTAAGCATACTTTATTAAAAAACATCCTGAAAGGAGTCTTGAGCTCCAAGATTATAAATATAACTCATAAAATAGCTTCTTAATTCTAAGCATTCTAAGCATTAACTAAGGCAATGCCTTATGCTTATAATACCACTACACTTATCTGACATAAGAGGAATCTTAAGCAAACCTACAATAATAACACAAAATATAATACGAAGTCACTATTCAAATAATTTCTAAGAAAGGGTGCTTATTATACACATCAAGAAAGACCGATCCTTGTTGTTGATCCTTGAATGTGTTTGTTATAATGCTTATATACTCGTGGCTTCATTGATAAGCCAGTCACTGTTGAACAAAGCAATTACCGACAGAGCGTCGGTTGCAATATCGACGCTAGTATTGTAGGTAGGACTATGATCTAATATTCATCATCGGTAGACGTGCCTGTCTACATGGCAAAGCATAATGCGTAATTAGATACGGCAAATGTTCCCTCGGCCCGTGCTTACCCGCCCTATGCATTATGCACGAATCTAAATTGAATGTGCAGTTAGTTGCGTGGATTATATCAGGGCACATACGACGGACGTTTTGGTTTAAAGCTTGGATATATCGTCACGTCTATACAATATTTTATTATAAGTGTACTTACAAAATTAAGTTAAAATTTTGTATATTATTATTAACAAGTAATATATAACAATTATACTTAAATAAAATAATAAATATAAGTTTTTTAGTTTTTCAAATTTGAGTATAAAAAATATCATAGCGTAGTATATAATGAAAATGTTAACATATCATGAAATTATTTAACTTATTCATTTTTAAGTCAAATTTGTCAAAGTAACAATTAAAAAAAGTTCATTAATTACATTTAAGTATCTATAACAACACTAAAGATCAAAGGATGTTTAAAAGCCATTAGTGACTTTCCTACAAAATGAAGTGGCCTACATCAAAATCGATTAGACGGTAGTATAAAAATTCAATAATATGTAAATGGCCTTTACACGGTGCCTAAGCGCAAACTTTTGAAAGAAGTTCTCGACACGGCAAATTGACTGAAGAGCTTAAACGACTTCATGTAGATGTTGCAGTTCACTTTTTTGCAGTAGCGGTTCCGCATTTATTTAAAGATTTTTTTAATATTATTTATTTCTCAAATTTTATATACTTAACTCAAGTCAAGAGTATTAACAAATCGTAATTTTGTACAATAAATACCATCCTAACTAATACAAGAAATGGGAAAATTAGTCTGTTTATTTGTTTGTTTCTTATGCTTTCACGGCTGAACTATTCAAGGGATCATCATGAAACGTTGCATAAGGTCCCTTAAACCGTACAAAGCCGCGGGCGGAATGTACGTATGTAATGTATGAATGTATATAAACAACAAAGAAATAAAACAATTAGGTCTTGACAAATTTGAATTGTCATTACAATTTAATAACCCACTATGACATTGTTCTTGTGTAGCTTACGTAAATTAAGTTAGTCTGTAAACCATCTTATGAAAGTCAACAGACGGATAAGTATTCAGAAGTACAACATACATAATATAGTTGTAGATGATTGCGCTAGCACTTACCAAAGTACTAATTTAAACTTCATTTCAAGTGAATTGTGGCTTTTAGCTCAAACAAAGCGACCGTTTTCTTGGAATTCGTTATGCAAAACTTAATTAAAATAATCTCGAAAGACCAGAATACATCTCATAATATATTAAATAAAACTTGTACATAGTAATTTAAACTGACAATTTTAAACTGACAATTTGTGGTTAGCTTTAATACAAAGACACACGTTCCATATTTTGTATGTTGACTTTATACGTTATTTATTTACAACGAATTTAATCCTGATGTTTACATACTTATTTATTTAAGAATTGTTAAATGTTTATATACAAAATACTTCATATTTCACTTACATCAAATTAGCTCATCTCTGTTTCAATGGTATAAAATATAATAGTAGAAAAATATTAAAATTACAATAAAATTAGTTAGTAAAAATTATTAATTTATTTTCATAATTATGAATACTTTGTGTTTAATTTTTGTTTAGAGTTTTTATAATCTTCATTTAGAACGATCATCGTAAAATTCCTTGGAGGAGGTCCTATTGCATGGACACAAATTAGCAGTGGACGAATCCAGCAGTGGACGGCTTCCGACTCGCTTGACGAAAATGAATTTTTATCTCAGATTTTGTTGGCATATTGAACTATGTCTTAAAAATATGCAATACGATAACATATATCCGCTTCAAAACTTATATAGTATGACAGTTTTTACGTAGATCCGGAAAAAAAACAAACGTTATTTACGTCTTTATACGTGTGATATTAGTATGATGTTATAGTTATGATCGTCATAGATAAAAAACTTCGTAAATTATTTATTGTTCCGTTTCTGAATGACTTAACTAGTTCAATAAAAAGAACTCTCTCACTTATCACAAAAGCATGCATTTATAAGAATTGTTCTTCGTAGTAAATCCTCATTTCTGTCATATCTGGTCACGGAAAGGGAATAGAGAATAATGATACAAAAGTATAAGGCTTAGTTGATAGAATGGACGGTTGGGATTATTGCGTATCCACGCCGAGATTACACCTCGGGCTCCATTTAAGTGTGAGTTATGATCGCCTTACTCCTGTTCAATCTCGTTGGCGTCTATGAGAAAATACTACTGCTGCGACGCTACGAGCGTACTAAGATGAGGATATTTAGTGTCAGTGCATGAATAAACTAACTAACCGAGATTTAACCGAGCTTAAGAAAGTAAAACCAAATTATACTCTCATATTCACTGTTTATAAATTTTTAAATTCACAATTTTAATTCGCGTGTGCTTGTTATTCTTCTCCTAAACTTTTATTTATATTTTAATTTACTTTTATTGACGTCTTATTAATTCGTCATTGGCTAAAAAATATCTCGAAATAGTCAATATAATTGACTAGGTTTATTATAAATATTAAATAACTACTAATATAATACTTTTTAATGTTAACCTCTGTTTCTGTTAACGCTAGTCATTATGTAAGCAAATTTAAATGTACCTTATTTTTCTCCTAAATGAATTTTATTCTTGTGAGAAATATTAATAAAGATATCTCAAACCGTATATTAAATAACCAAAATAAAACTATTGAAAAAATTAAATGAAGGTATTCGGAAATAATTTCCGCGTTCCCTGTTCATTCAGTATTAAGTTCTCAGTATGAGAGCAACCGGCCCGAAGCCAAATGAAATTGCTTTAACTCTTTCACCTCAGACTTAAAATCCTTTCGAGTGGTTATCGGATTACTTCATTAGATTGTTTCTTCTCAGCATTCAATAACCCGAGGAGTATTTTAAATTCTGCTTTATTATATAGAATAAATCGTCTGTTTTATATATATTAAGTCTTTTCTGTTTAAATTAAATACACTTTTTCTAATAAATTATACTAGAATTATATCATGTAATTAATAGTCTATACATGCTACCAATAATTTATCATCTCGGAAAAGTTGCATCTAGTTGGTAATTTAATTATGTATGCAATTCATGTACAACGTTAACTGTTAGCGATGCAAACAATCTTGTCCGGTTCCTCAGATACAAATATTACTAGCATCTGCTCTTGCTCCTTGAAACCATTAGGTAATTTATGAGCGAAAAGTATTTTCCATCATAATAAGATCTTTATTAAAGTAGACTCATATTAATGACGATAATTTGTAATAAAAAAGTAAGTATATTGACTCAATTTTCCTTGATTTGAATATAATTTGTACTGAAAGAAATTATATTAACCATTGATTGAAATAACGAAAGTTTATTAACGATGTTATTTTTAATTACATTTTCAAAGTAATCAATGATTTACAGAATTTTATTTTACAAAATGGCATATCTGTTTAAAATAAGATATGATACGTGTATCTAGTAGAAAATATAATGTAATGAGTACGACATTTGATTTCCCTGCACACCTCGTTAGTGCAGTTTAATGCGCCGCCCGTAGCGATGCTCGTTTTATTATGCTAACGGGCGAACGTTGTAATATTTCGAGTACGTCACCGGTGGTGACATGCTGCATATTTAAACAAAGGCGTCGCGACGTGAGATTCGCACGAAATTGTTGCACCATTAAGCGTCACTCTAGATAAAAGTGCACGCCGTTGCTGCGCTGTCCAAGCGTGAAGACACATTCCTTTTAAAATAATTAGTAAAATGCATACGAGTCGCAACTCGCTGCTGTGGAAGATACATTTAATGCTGCAGACATGATAACTTTTATACATGTTTATGTACTACCTCATTATAATCAGTCCGTGTCAAAAGTTCTGTAAATAACAAAATATTTTCCTAACATTTTTCTTTTGTTACACTAACTTTAATTCTATAAATAAATATTTAATTAACTTCCGTGTCGAGTCTTCTACATTTACTGAAATTATTAATCTACTGATATTATTTATATAGGTATACATATTTTCAATTATTAACCTAATAAATAATATATATAAAAATTGCAAATATTCCAATGAATATATAACTTTCCCCGTCTTAGAAAGTGAAGTCATCATTGAGAAAAAAATCGGTCCAGATCTATACGACGCCGGATGTTTTTGACAGTCGGGACACATCGCGATCTAAACAATTTACATATTACGTGACACTTTTGTAAAGCCCGCCATTGACTCCGACCGATAAACTGAGACATTGAAGAAGATATTGTTTTTCAAATGTTATTCACTGTACAGGACCCTTCAAGGAAAACTGTTTTTTTATCGTATCTACTCAAAATTCTGGTTACAAACACTTTCCTAAATGTATTAAATACTTTGTATGAATTATATTAATATTAAGTTACAAAATAAAATAATAAAATTAAGGGAAAAAGATTCAGACGTACATTTTAAAACCAAAAAAATACTTCGTTTACACTTGGGGTACAAAATTATCTACAGAAGAATCACATCTCATATATCTATATAATATACAAGCTGGTGCCTGAGACTCCGTTCGCGTGACTTTGAGGCCTAAAAGTAGAGGTATTATGTGGTTCACATATGCGTATATCTTTGCGTCTAAGTAGCATTGTAGTTCCCAAATCGATGGACAGATTATGTTTTTTTTATTGGATAACTTATTTGAGTGCTTTGCCATCGATAAAAATCAAACCACAAACAACAGAACGTTTTAAATTTATTATTTAATCTTGTAATATAAAAGTTATGAGGTATTTGTTTAACTTCGTAATGTATATTACACGATATTAAACGTAGTGCCGTCGGGGATTAAAGCATAGATTTTTTTTACAGTTGCGTAGACGCGACAGAGCCACAGAAAGCTGACCGTATGTATTGGAAACTGGACTCGCTTATAAGTAAACGCAATTTTTTGGAATGATAAGAAAACGGAGTATAAACATAAAATTATCTGCACCGTACCTATTTATATTTATAGTATATTGATTTTCAATTGAAAATGATGATATAACACCACTGGAACTCTTTTAAAACCAAAAGGTTAAATTAAAAAGGTTTTAACCTCATCAGCCTTGTTCCATAACAAACCGAAGTGCAAATAAATTGTTTTACGCAAAACGGACTAACAAGCCCGTGATACATTTAGAACGAGTTTAATCGACATAATATAAGATTTGAATAGTCAATGTTATATAACAGTTTTATGTTACGAATATATACGTACTTATGTCCTTGCTTATATAAACAGCGTTGATGACGAGTAAGGCTCGTATTGTGATTACATGTTATAAATAACATTTAATTAATGTTAGTAAGGATTATTGTCGATATTACAACAGCTATATAACAATCGTTCTGTAAAACTTCGTACTTCTGTAAAGATTCGGTAAAATAATCAAAAAAATACAAGTTATCCCAAAATGATTTGGACATACAAGTTATATACAGCGTTAATAAAAAAAATGAAATTTCTGATGAAAATGATAGAGCCAAGATGGCCTTTTAGGTAGAATCGCATGGACTTTAAGCAAAGGTAGTGGATTAAAATCCAGTTAAATACCAATGCTATTACATATATTATTATGGTGAACATGGTGAATTAATCTTTATGACAGATAAAATTTTGCCACATATAACACCAAGCCATACTGAAGCAGCGTGGTATTATGCAACATTACCTAACCGTGGGCCACCTACAAGCTATTACAATATTTTTGATAGTGTAATATATTTTCCAAATAACGCACGGACGACGCCCCAAGTACAATCTAGTAACACAATCACGCGTAACATTATTGATTAAATTAAGCAAAGACATATTGTACTAGACGCCGGTTTATTAAATTACTTAACATAAAACGCCCTGAAGACTTTGATATTACAAAATACCCTTGGAAGTTACATGCCTGCTCGTGGCGTCAACATATTTGAATATTTCTCTACACTTTGATGTCACAAACAATAGTATCTTAATTGTTGAATTTATAGGCCATATTATCTAAAATGCCTGAAAAGTACAAGTGTATAGTATCTAACGATAGTAGGTATTTAAACTACGATCACATACACAAAGTGAAAATATTTTATTGTTGAACTCGTTTTTTTTTACCTCGTTCAATTTCTTATTTCTGTTCTATTTTATACAAACTTTAAAAAATACGCTTTTTTTATTATATAGGTGATGTATGGACCGAATGGACCACCCATGGACACCTATTGTTTTTTGGTGGCAGAATATTTGATGAGTGGTGATAAAACTAAAACCGGACAAGCCTTACACAAAACCCTACCACAAAGTAAAATATACTATCTAATATATATTTATATAATTAGCTTGAGGGTATACAAATAATTAAAAAAAAAAAACCAAATTAATTCGATGAATCGTAGAGGAAATGTAAATAGATATAATAATCTCTGAATTACCTTTTATGCTTCAATTATAAGTATGAAAGAGCCTTGGATCCATTACAGAGCTGGAAGTCAGTAATTGACCTAGAGACTTTATTAATGAGACCCCGGAGATATTTTTCTAGTAAATATTTGATTCAAAGTTGTACAACGACCTGGTAAGGATCGTGTCGGAATACGTTTTAACTAAAAAATATGAATTTTACCATAGAAGTTAAAAAAATTAAATATCGCCTAATACATCATAATACATTGTGAAAGTCGTGCCTGTAATAACACTACGAGTTTGAGAAGGTCTTGTCTTTAGGTTTAACTATTTGTCGAAAATTGTAAATCGAACAATTTGTTTTAGTATCATAATTTGTCTTTTTTACCCTCTAGAAAATTCTAGAAAATGAATGTATAGGTAAAGAATAATGATTCTTTATTCGTTTTGTATGCGTGAATTTAATAATTATAAAAAAAAAATTGTGCTTTTTGACATGAGGTAACCTTCAAATATTTTTTATAGTTAAACTAATACTCTTAACACATAAATTCTTAACCGATAAAAATGGTAATAATTACTTAATTATATTTAAAAAAAATTATATTTCCTCTATAATAATTATTATGTTTTCCACAGTGATATCAGCTACTGCACTCATTCCAACAGAGACAGTCACCTGACTAGGAGCTATAATTGTGGATAAATATGTGATAAAAACAGATAATAATAGATCGAGTAGTACGATATCATACTCCTCTCATATTGAGGTACCTCACGCAATGAGGAAATGTACAATATCCCTCGTTGATATATACTTAGAACGGCATGCCATACCAATGAAGTTTTGCTTGGTTAGACTTTGTGTAAGTCCGCCTGGGTAAGTACCATCCACTCATCATATATTCTACCACCAAGCAGAAGTACTTAGTACTGTTGTGTTTTAGTTTGTAGTGTGAGTAACTACAAACATATTAGTTCCTAAGGTATATGCATTAGCGATATAATTGGAATGGTTAATATTTCTTATAACGTAAATTTCTATCAGTTGGCCACATTAGTATGCTTAGCAGAAAAAAGGGAAATCCATCGCCAAACATCGAAACCAAGCATTTTGACATATATCAGATAGAGGAGTGTCTGTGACGCCCCGCAACAAATTAGCCGTTATATGGTCAACTACGTTAAAATGACCCACCACGAACTGCTCCGAAATCGTCTCTATTATCAATTGCTGGGCGTTGCGGCAGTGGTTCAAGTTCGCCTATAATAGCCCCCAGAAGCTAACCACCAGACCAATAAGACAGTTTATAAACACAATACGTAATTATGCACGGTAAAGTGTAATGAGCTTATGGTTTAATGCTATAAATATAAATAAACTGTGTGTTCTCAGTAAATGATTATTTTTTTAAGGTAAGGTTCTTAAGGAATTACTTAAGGATGTAATAATATAATAAGTACGTTACAATATTAATAAAGTTTCGCAATTTATACTTCAATTTTCAATGAGCACTTCAACCTTACGCCATGTATACAGGTAAGTTATCAGATTGCACAAAGGACGGAATATCATCATGTAAAACTTAATAAGGCATTTATAATATTATTAATACAAAGTTTTTATTTTTAAAAATAGTCCAAGAGACGCTTGACGTCTAATTAAAGGAAAACATAATTTATTTTAGTGCAATTCACTTGGGATAAAATAATATATATTATGTTCGTATTTATTAAGTTTAATCTGATCTGAAAAAATGTCAGTTTTTGAAATGATGAACAAAGTCATTTTGACTAGTCTGACTAAATACTGAATGCTCTTAGGACAACGTCAACGGCACTTTTCGAACATTGGCCATTCATATTGAAGATAAGTAAAAAATCTGAATCTTAAAGCTTCTACCGCTGAATATAACAATAATAACAATACCCAATTGGTAAGTTCTTAAAAAAGATTTCATATCAACTTACTTTAAAATAAATGTAGTTTAGTCAAACGATACACATTTGGCTCAAACAAAATCCAATTAAAATTCGACAAGAAAACGTAGTTAAAGTATAAAGCAGTGTATTACTCCAAACTCTCGAATGCATTTCAACTGCATTTGCTTAAAACTTGTAAATATTAAGCGAAAACTCTAGCCAATTAAGCAGGCGGCCGTATTGCCTCGAAGGAACTTTCTCGAGAGTTGTGCTTGTGCTAGTTGTTCCGCGACTAGAAACGAGAACTTATTGCTTTTTGATTAATACAACTAAACCTTACAAAAAATATTTTAACAATAAGAGCCTTTGAAATATTTTGTGACCATTTAAAGTATCAAAGAATATTCTAGAAAAATCTAACTTTAGGCATTGAATTTTTCAGTCGGAAACATCATACATTTCTGCGTGTACGAAAATAAATGGCACTGTTACAGCAGAGCAGTAAATATTCGTTCGAATCGGACTTGATTGATTGCATTGGTTAATTCGAAACTTGCAAAAAAAGCGTGGCACGCAACCAATTTAGAATGCGACGTGGTACGTGAACAGATGACTCGTCCATTTGTTGTCGGGGCGATGTTCTGGATACAGCGGTCCCGTTTAATTGAGCTATTTGTGTTAGTCCGCCGTGACAACACCACAACGTAACTTTATAACCCCGTTGTTTACGTGCTCCCTGTGTGGTTATCAATACCTCTTATACTAAGTCTGTTGCACCATAAGTGGCTTAGTTAAATATTTTTTAAGCAGCTTGTTTTGATATTTAAATTACAATGCCTGAATCTATTTTAAATATTGTTTAAATGCTATTTTAACCTACCAATAAGGTAAGAAAGCTAAACAATACACAGTATTTTGCGCTAATGCCATATTTGCATTTTATTGCCGTCGTAACACTAACAATAAAACATTTTACTTCAAACCTTTAATGGCTAGTTTATTTTTAAACCTTACAATAATTATTTCATTTACCATAAAATTTCAGATTGGCTAAGGTATAATCAAGTCAAGCACCATAATACTTTGCTCTATAATAAGGAATGTTTGTATGATTTGGTCTATATATTTTAAAGTGCGTTTTTATTATGAATAAAGGAGAATTTACTCAGTAACCAAAATAGTAGTTCATACTAGTTACCTGATAATTCATTTTTGTGTTAATTAGTTATTTACTTGACGTCTAATTCTACGTGGTACATTTCTAGTACTGAAACGCGCTGTTAAATTTTATGTGACGATTTTAAGTTGATGATGTCCTTCTGACTGATTTTGGTCACGGTGACTATTCTTGACGGAGAATAACCAAATACTCGAGAGGTATTATTATACGGCACAAGTATGTGCTTGAACACAGCTGTACTTTCTATTACCTCAATTTTATAATCCGATTGTATACAAACCAACTCGAGCAGAGAGAGTTCAGGCGCTGCACCAAGGACTTCACGTGGCTTTCTGAGGCGCCGGAGTATTAACACTACCAATTTCCAAACTTCGAATTTAACAACTCGAAGATTCTCGCTTTCGCGAGGCTAGGTGCTTGTGAATTTATTGACAGAAAAACTTAATAAATTTTTATTTGACTGACCTAGGATGAAAACTTAGGACCTCCGAACTTGCAGTCTCATTGGTTAGCCACTAGACAAAGCGGACAGTTTAATTTATTAGTGACAAACAAAATAGTAACACTAAAGATAACAAACAATGATGTCATGTTCATGTTACATTCCACTTGTCAAATCGTTAAAATAACATGATTGACTCGATGTATGAGTAACGATTAAACAAAAATAGAATCATGACATAAGCCAACCAAATACAATGTCAAACATAAATAAAAACGAAGGAATTTAAACAAATTTATTACATCACTGTCATACATACGTACATTAATCATGAGTTTAGAAGTAGTAAAAACGTAACAGCCATTATATTATGGCCCACCACTAGGTGAAAATCTTTTCTCCTCTTGAAATAGAGAACTTATTCCACCACGCTGCCTCTATTAGTGTTGGTGGATACATATGTGCCTGAAACAGGCAGGTTACCTTACACTGTTTTCTTGTAGAAGTGCTTGTACTATAAATCCCAATCTTCAGTTGTTATTCACTTGTGATTTTTTGAATAAATAGATCGCTACAAATAATATAAAACAAACACCAAGCAAATCTATGGATTATCGTGTGTACTATACAAAAGACATTTCTATTAAATACTCCATAGTAAATAAATTAATCGATAATACAAAATCTTGGTAGTAATAGTCGTACTACAGCGAATCATTTTATTTTTATTTTCTATATATTCCAAAATGTTGTGACAAACAACGCATTTTTAATTAAAAACCGAACTTTAGGTACGATTATATTATCTTTCATTTAACTTCGGTATAATATTATACAAATCATTTTAGGAAGCAGCGCGTAATCACAAACACAATAAATATTCGGTCTCGAAATCATTACAAGCTAGCTTTAATCGGTACGCTCGCTGAGTAAATCTTTAATCGCAATTTCTTTTTTGTGCGCAAACGCTCTACAATCCTCTATAAAAACTAAAACAATTCCACCAAATTGCTGTTTGTATTAAAGAAGACTATTATTTACCCACGGTGCTCAGGCAGGTAGAAAGTAAATTTCTGAGCAAAAAAGTAAAATTTGTTTTGTGTAACTCCCCGTAGAGCTCCCTCGGGCACCACATAATTCGAGAGCTTAACAAACGACCGGGATAACGCATGGGTTTCCGGAGAAAATCATCGCGTTTCCATATTAAAGTGACTCGCTCCGAACCCGAACTGAAAAACAGTCACTTCTAACAAAAGATTTCATTAATATATAAAATTGACACGTCATAAATAATAAACCAAATATTTAAAAGTAATATTATTATTTAACGAGCGCATGCACACTATTCTGTCTATTTCAGGGCGACAATCTGAAATAACTGAAAAGAGTTGAGGCGTAAAACCAACGACTTTTCGTGCTTTTCAATGCAAGGAAGTACTAATTAAGAAATTGAAGATTTCATAAAAAGCAGATTTATGAGCATGCTATTAAACCATACAAGTAATTTAATGTATTATTAATAACGAAAAGAGTTACTACAATGTGGCAACTGAGAAAACAATAATAAGAACCAAAGCTTTATTATTAACTAACTAACCTCCTGCGCAGGCTGGCTAGGGGAGAATAGTCTCGATGGCCATATTTGGTCAAAACAATATCTTTAACATCATTAATCACCTCTGATAATACGTACGTAGTACTATCAGTGACATTAAATACATATACATATATATATATATATATATATATATATATATATATATATATATATATATATATATATATATATATATATATATATATATATATATATAAACAGAAATTACCAAAAGGTAATTTCTGTATAGTCACCTAATTTACGACAAAATTGTTGTACATGGAATTCCTGAACTAAATAGTTTTATTACGATTTTCTCATATAGGAGACAGGTGTCTCTGTACGCCACAATAAATAGCTATTTACCAGAGTACGGCCGGTGTGGCTGCGGCGTCGCCCGCCGGAAGGTGTTCTCAATTTGTCGCCCCGAATGAGATTGTCGCTGCTTTCAACATTAGGTAAGTGGCTTTTACATTTCACTTTACGTGAGCCAGACTTAATTTTTGTCGTATTGCAAAACAACAAATACAAATATACTGGGTTACCTAAGGGCCTAATATTAGGTTTACCTGCAATTCGGTTTTTTACATCATTGTTGACAACCATTATTATTTATTTTTTATTAACAAATAAAAACAAGCCTCAAAAAAAAATTTGCACTTTTAAACAAATTTCGTATAAAGAAGTTTAGAAGTAATATTATAGGCAAGTTACTATAGTATTCTTTTAATTAGAATTGTAATATTTACCTTTTTTTACGCTGGAAAAACGCATAACGAGTTTCCCCCACATTTTGTAGGGGGGTATGTGGGGCTCGCTGGCGCTGATGGCGCTGGAAAACCCACTAAAAAACCAGTGGTACCTACTCCGTCTTTTTGGGAGACGTCACGGGATCGCTTGCGCATACTACCGTGACGTCCTGACGGTACGCCCAATTCCTAGGGGGTTCTCGGGGTACAGAGACCCCCTATCCCCAGCGAGCCTTATGGCGGGATGAGAAGATGTCCATAACGAAGACGCCTTCTCCCCGGTCTTCTTCGGCGAAGCGGGTCGGCAGGATTGTAATATTTACCTAATATAACACTTTATTTAACTTAATTGGAAACAAATTCAATCGTCTATTCATTTCTACAATAGTTAATATAAACCTTATCCAATTATAGGGGCCTATTGGGATTCGAAAAAGGCAATGCATATACGACGCCTTACAATGATAATGAAAACATCTTGAGGAAGCCTGCAAGTGTCTAATTTCAACAAAATTCTGCCACATGTGTATTCCACCAACCCGCATTGGAGCAGCGTGGTGGAATATGCTCCAAACCTTCTCCTCGAAGGTAGGTGAGGCCTTAGCCCAGCAGTGGGAAATTTACAGACTGTTAATGTAATTATAACAATAATACTCCAGTTTTGGCAACCAAACCCCACATTCTTTCTCTAACGGCTTAACAAGCATTGATGAACGAAAATGTAAGAGAATTTACCATTGTAGATAATTATCTGTTTAGTATATCTATAAATTAAATTACTGATGTGATTGCACCATATCTTGAAACAATGTTTAATGTTTTTATTCCACGTGATCTGATGAAACACAGTAAAGTAATTTAAATATTTATAAGGTAAGTGGATCGAACAACGATATAGACATAGAACTTTGCAACTTCAGTAAATATTGTATGAAAAATTAGCTACCAAATACCCGTAACATTATTTTCACCATTCCACGTGGTCACGATTTGTACAATAGCTATTTGTAAAAGCCGAAGACTTTAATTTAATTCGAATTGTTGTTTATATTTTCAACATTATTATTATTTTATGACATTATAAAACTAACTCGAAATATGGTTCTGTTGACCTTATCACTCAGCGTATGCTCAATTATACTACGTTACAAATATAATAATTTTATCAATCTGTTGTTATCAAATGAACACTGAATCAAGTGTCGCACATCATAGTCGGAACAACATACAATTTTATAGTAGATATCATTACAATTGAATGTATTTCCTTTACTGTAATAATACTAAAATCATCCAAAATATATATTATGACTCCGTGAAAATTATTAATGCTATCTAATATATTTAAGTAATGTTCCTAAAATAAATATAAAAATACCAAAACTACGAAATATAATTAAATATGAACATTACTGGCTTTTTATATTGTAAGGCTTCGAAAATATTTTTTTGATTAAATTTAATATAATAATTTATGAAATATTACACCTCCAAACAGACACAAACAAGTATTTTTTTAAAACACTAAATTGTGATTGATATCATCAGGAAAATGTCAAAATATTCGATATCAAGAATAAGATCCATTATGATAATTTTAAGTTCTCGATATAAAAAATATTTATTTCTTTAATAATATTATAAATGCAAAAGCAACTCTGTCTGTCGGTTCCACTTTCACGGCCGACCACTGAATTGAATTAGATGAATTTCGTACGAAGCAAGCTCGACCTCCAAGGAACGACAGGCATCGCCTACCACATGATGACCAACTCCAAAAGCATGAGCGAGTCCGCGGGCGATAATTTGGATATATCTAATATAAATACAAACCTTACCATTTTAGACTAATATCGAAATTAAGCCATGTTACATGCAGTTTTCCTCAGACTTAAAAACTTTATTTTATATGTGATACAGTTTTATTTTAAACTAAATACATATTAACAACACTAAAAAAAATTACTAAGCAATGCGTACACAAAAAGTTTTTTTTTTCACCTATTTTTTGCCAAATATTTATTGACTCTCAGTGGAGTTGCCTGATCATGTGTAAAGTCAATACATAGTTACCACAAAACAACTTTTAACCGGTCTAACATACCGTAGCTTATGTTCATAAAGTGAGTCAGTTATGTAAAGACAGGTGGACGATATAACGCTTAATAATTAAAATAGTGTGTTCTTAAATTTACTAATGAATAATTACAAAAGTTACGATAATGTCATATTTTACAATTTTCGTAATTTTATGTTCATTTTTACATAGATGTGTTATCTCGGATAATATTATAAAAGAAGGTAAACTAAATTTTCATTATTTTAACTAATTAATTCGTCTATTATTTAAAAATGTTTTTTTTTCGATGAGTAATGAGTCGTTTTTTTTTAATTCTATATAAATGTGGTGAGTATTGAATTATCTAATTTAATTTATTTGTTGTTTTTTTGGCAAATTACTTAAACGTTAACGTACTTACGTAACGTAAACGACCTGACTTATGAGCGTTGATAAGCGAATATTTTGTTAAGCATCATATTCTTTCTTCCTGTCACCGTGGATTTGACTTTCGAAAGAATTGTTTAACTAATGTCTCCTAATTTATTGACAATGCTGTATATTCTATAAAAAGTTACAAGTATAACACCTCGCCTTATTTACATAAGAATTATGTAATTCCGCCTGGAATGTTCACAATAATGCTAGCATCATTTCGCAGCCGTTGAATCGCAATTCCGATCCTATGGGGCAAGAACTAACCAGTCCTCTTTTCAGCAGTCGAGGCAATAAGGCGAGGTGTTATACTGTTAACGAAGCCTTTTGCACTACTACTCCCAGGTCCAAGTTTTACAACAGCAAATGGGACATATTCTGTACGAAAATTTCCCTTGAACTTTAATAACAATCAATCTTAAAATAAATTACATTATCAATCTTATAACATATAAGTATATAATATCGAGTCAATTAGGTTTTCCCATTATATCAATAGTGAACTGTAATAAACTCTTCAAGAATAAGCCCTGATAATTATTTCAATAAATATACATTGATAATTTTTTTAATTTAATTTATCAAATAAGATACTCTTACTCCCTACTTACTACAGATAAACTTATCTTTAACTTATCTTCTAATTTGTCTGTTCCAGGTAGAAAAGCAGAGAATCGTAGCTATGTTTATATTAAAAACGGGGCTAATTTACCCAAAAATAACAAATGCAATGAAATTATAAGATGTTTAATGAAAAACACAAAATCGAATCCAATAATTGCTACAAAAGACACACATATGATAAATCACATTTTACGCACCCGCAATAAACGAGATACTCGTAATAGAAATTTTAACTATGGCAGTTTTTACGATGAATATCCTCGATATGAAGGTCTCGAAAATAAAAGACCCTGGCATTTTTACCGTACACCACCTCATGAACGGCCAAATTATTACGAAGCAACTCACACTAATAGAGAAATTGAACCACATGCAACACCGTTACGGAAACAACCTTATGAAAGACGTTCATACGACGACAGTGTCTCTCATCATATTGAAACTCGTTCTTCTCAATTAGACAGTACATGGCGTGATAGACAAGCGAGACCTTGGCCGCCGCGCCAGGGTGGCCCTCCGTATCATGAACCACCTCCTCCTAATAGAGAATCTTTTTGGCAAGATGTTCCTCCACCACCTCCTTTCGAAAGACCATTCCCTCATATAGACCCTCCTCCATATGAACCTCCTCCACATAGGAATCCTCCACCTCATCCACCTCCACAAGGACCTCCACAAGATCGACGATCACCACTATCAGAAAGAGAGTTTCAACCTGAAGTTCCTCCACCAATTTGGGAAACTCCAAATAATTGGAAACCGCCTCCTCGTGATAGAAATGTTTCTTCTTACCGGGATTCTAATTCTGAAATAAATTCGAATGAAAAACAAGAAAATACGACTTCCTCTGATATAAATAGCTCTAATGCTATGGATAAAATTAGTAATAATCAGGATATGGCGTTTGAAAAAAATTATCAGTATAGCAAACAAAGCACGAGATCATATCTTAACTTATTTCAAGTCCAGCCAGTTACGCCTGAAGAATAGAAGCAATACTTTCCGAATGTTACTGTAATGTTAGTACAAACTGTTATACAAGTATCGTCGTAAAATAAATCAAATGTTCAATGAAAATACTTAGCAGATGAAGCGACTTTGTGTTCATAAACATTTCAATATAACTTGTCATCTCATTTCAATACCTTCATAATGCAGCATGATTTCTGATAATGTTGAAATTATAGGTTTTTTTTAGAAATAGCCATAATTTACTCATAAATTTCGCAAATTAATTAAACCAAATTATGGTTCTTATCACTTGGAAAAAAATAATCTATACTAATATTATAAACGCGAAAGTGACTCTGTCTGTTACCTCCTCACGCTTGAACCGCTGAACTGATTCAGATAGAATTTGATATGGAGATAGTTTGAAACCCGGAAAACTCTCTTGTTTAAATCACCCCTCGAGCGTGTAATATCGGAGTAATGGTTTGTGTAAATTTTTATAAATTTCGTGCGTCTAAAGCCGCTGGTTCAGCTAGTAATTTATAAATAAATCTATTTTCAAAGTATGCAAAGGGTTCTAATTTTAAATTGAAAATAAAAAAAAATCTATATATGTATATATATACATACATATAGAATATATATATTTGTATATATCACAATAAATATATTATAAAAAGAAAGGTTATCGTCTTTAGGGTTAAGTTTTCCTTTATCATGTGACCTGCAAGTTATTATAGTGACATCACACATGTGTATGTATCGTACTGAATATATCAATTATTTTATAGTAAATATCTTTAGTGCTTAAAACAATATAGACGATAGGAGTCGAGTCAACTTTAATAAAACTTATAATTATGCGTAGAGTTGTATTTGTTTTTATTTGTGTGTTTAATTTTTCCTTAAATCAAGCAAAGACACAAAGCTATGGAGTTCCAAGGTATGTGTTTCAATTGATTTGTATGTAACTCTTATATTGGCATAAACCTTTGTTTAATATATTTTGCGATAGTCTTTAAAATTACAAAACAGCAAAAAATGTTTTAGTTGACTTCACGCACAAAGTGTTTCATTATGAAATTAAATTAGTAGGATAATATAAAAATTAAATATTAATAAAATTTATATGACTTAATTTTATTGCCTCGTTACTAAAAGTTTTTTTAATCTTAAGCTAATCTTAGGGTTACTACAGACTAATAAATGAGATTAAGTACATTGTTTGACGGACAATGAAATATTCTGGAAGGAATAACTGTTCCTCTTTTCTATACCAATTAAACGTGAAGGTTGTGTCGAGAATAGGAATGACAATAGCCCTAGGGGTAAGAATCGAATCAACAACTCTTATATCAGTAGGCGGCCCTCAATTATTAAGATGTCCAGACTTCATAATTAAAAGTATTTACTGTGTATTCAAATTATATTTAGATATATTTTTATATTTAAAAGAATAATTTTGTTTTTTATTTGTTAAATAATTGTTTTTTTTTTATGTATTATGGTCTTTGTCAGACTTGCTTCAGCCTACAGTAGTTCCGTCACTTTCAATGTTAGCTGGTAATAATAACTTTTTCTGGGATACTTAAAGATACCCGAATAAGGTTGAAAAAATAGAAGTTAAGTAAGTAAGAAAAGAAAACAAATGTTTAAACTTTAAACTATCTAACCGAATCTAACTTGTGACCCTTTAATATATATTTTTTTTGATAACGACCGATATAATGCAAAAATACTGTACGCGCAAATATACCTCACTTATACGCTAACTGGAGGCATTTATACATATTTTATAAATATCACAAATGAATGTTTTGATTCCACTATCTTCAACAGTAAAACACTACGCACGGTCCTTATTATAGACAAAATAAACTGTATTAACTGTCAATGGAAATAGTTACAATACTTTTCAGACAAACACCTGACCACTGACCTACTTATTTTGTGTACGTATGTATTTAACAAAATATACTGACAAGTACAATAAATAATTGTTATTACAAATATTTTCCAAAACAAAGTTACAATTAAATCGCATTCGTTCAATGCGAATTCGAACAATAGATATAAATGTATATTAAGTTGTCGTACATGTTATTTTTATAACAATATTTTTTTCTGCAAAATCGACTATAAACATAGTATTTTCAATAGTGAATGTCGTTGTGTATACAAACAAGAAAAGGTAAAAAAAAAACCAAAATTGGTCCAAATTATTACGAATGTATATCATGGAAAAGGGTAATCAAAATCAAAATATTCTTTATTCGAGTAGGCTTATAGAAGCACTTTTGAATCGTCATGTTACCGTGTTGAATTAAATATAAAGTTACCACTGGTTCGGAAAGTATATTCTCCCAAGAAAAACGGACAAGAACTCAGGAGTTACTCTTTTTTCACTATTTTAGCTACAGAGTATATATGTATATAAGAAAAAATATGTCCAGTCCACGCTATTTTATCTTTAATAAAAAATTGTATTGAGTAATTTTTTGTCTTTTTTTTGACATGAGCTTTAAACTTTTTAATGTGCCAAGTAAAAATAACTGTGGAATCTTATTATAAAAACGAATACCGTGCCTCAGGAAGGGTGTACTCATATTAACTTTGCGAATTCGGAAACTAGGTATGTGGTAGATTGAATGAACTACATGGTTTTGAAGATATTGATGAATCCGATTTAAACAATGGTAAAGAAACTGCAAAAGCATCTACGTCTATCTTCTCAATACTCGTCTCATAGTTTAACCATTGAATCAAGTTCCAAAATAAATGTTAAATAATGGAATCATCAAAAAGAAAAAATATCTCGATAAGACCGGATCACGTGAATTTAGATTGGTATAGGACCCATCTTAATTTAAACACACTTAAAACGAACCCACACACACTCTAATTCAAGGAACCATTTCAATACCATGTCGTAAACATAAAACCAAATTTAAGAATACACATCGTCCAAGTAAAGATTTAAAAAAAGGACAGAAGGTATTACAATAAGATAGAAATTATTTTTATACCCAACAAAACTCGAGCGTAATCGTGTACAATAACTAATTAATAAATATACCAAAATAAGCCGTTTAATAATTTTTTATTATAATATATATTAGTTGTAAAATATAAGAAAATACAAAAATTATAATGTTGCAATTTCTATTCATACAATGTCTTTTAGGATGTCATACAAGTATATAAAAAGTTTAATTTAATATGGCTGTTGTGAGTTTGATTCGTACCAATACAAATATTTGTTTAGATCTGGTTATGACGGCAGTGTCTCGTTGATTCGTGGTAATATTTTTTTTTAATTTAAGTCGCCCCTCGTACAAATAATGGCTCAAATATTTATTTATCATAATTAAACACTTATTATGTGAAACATCTATTGACGCGCGTCGTATTTTAGGCTGAATGGCATGCCGTGACGACAAACGGTATAACTGTTGCTTATGCTATCATGCTTACCGCCAATCTCTACTCCCTCGTGTGTGAATATATATATAATATTTAATATATATATATATTTAACGAAACTCAAACTTTCTTTCTCTTTCTTTTGTCATCAATTATAATTTTTTTCAATAACCTTAAATTTCCGTTTAACAAATCAGCCGTGACGACTTTTTAAAATTTTGTAAATTTCATCTGTAATTACAAAAAAGTTAGAAACGTGCATTTTTAATAAAAAACTCCTTTATTTACAGATACGGCGAAACCAACTCACGTAAAACATTTACTGACTACACTTCAGTGAGTCATCAATTTATTAATAAAATGCCGGAAATGTTTATCTATAAGTAAATATCTATTAACAAATATTACAAAACTTATGAGAAAATATTTCTCAAAAAAATGAGGCGTTTATCATATCGTAATAAGATTTCAAAAATATTTTATATGATTTTTATTTATCAAATATGTTTTATATAATCATTTTAACTATTTTAAATCTCATGATTATAATAACATTTAACTTTAAATTTACCTTTCTATTGAAATCTGTTATAACATTATTAACAAATTAATATTATTTCCAGGTTATATATTATATATTTCATAAGAATAACAGTCTATGGCAGATATATATCTCATGTTAAAAAAAAAAAGAAAATAAATATAATAAAGACGCTAAAATTCAACTTTCGAATAACTCTTTTTTCTGTATGGACTTTTAAAACAGGATTATAGCTGTTTACAATACTTCCTCAATAAATATTGTTTTTCCAAATATAACATAACCGTAGATTCTACTGTCTGAATTTTTAGTACATATTTACACCAAGGTTTATAATTTCCACTCCTGCCCTGTTACTTCTTTCTAATAAATGTTTTGTATTCGCTAGATAACCTAGGTTCTAGTTGTTGAGCTTTCAAAATTACTACATTCTTCTAGTTAAATACTAATGGTGATGTATAATATCGTTGATGTCAGTAGATTTCTGCGATAGTTAAAATAATTTAAACTGCTTATATATAATTTAGTTCTAGTTATTTAGGAATTTATTAAGATAATAGTGTCTCGCTAATTGTAGGGCCCAAAATGTGGGACAATTTGTGCTTGCCCGCCTACCCAAGTACCACCCACTCATCATCTATTCTTTATTCTACCGCACGAGACTATATAACATTCTTGTATTTTGGTTTTTGGGGTAAGTAAGCCAATATAATTTGAGGCACAAAAGACGTAACTTCTTAGTTTCCTAGATTGATAACGCATTAACGATGTATAGAATGGTTAATATTATTGACAGCGCCTATTTCTGGGCGATGGTGACTATATCATCTGGTGGTACATTCACAATACCGCTTATCTATTACAAAAAAATAAATAAACTGTGTATAAGTGAGATTATTATTTTCAATGTTTTTATTGTTAAAGATTCACGTTTCAATTTCAGCCTATTTTCGTCCTGCCAATCCGATTGAAAAGACAAACTTACAATTCTAACTACTCAAACGGAGTGACTGTTCCAAATTATTCTGATGGTTTTCATCATAATGGGTATGCCAATATTGGTAAAATACCTAATAACAGAGACACTAGTACAAATCGCAACCAGCTGCCAGTCAATTCCTATGAAAGTTATCCTAAACCTCAATATGAGCCGAACTTAGGTTACCAATTTAACGATAATCCTGTTCAGGGATCCGAAAACACGAAACCGAATATATTAATTACACAAAACACTACAAGAACAAGAAATTCTAACAATGTTGGTAACAGATTTGGCAATGATAGGCCTCAAAGATTCGATAACTCTGACACAACTAATTTTAATGCCCAAAATACTAGGAGAGGCTACACAGGCGGAGTAAGCGTCGTTAATATTGGAAATGGACAAGGTAAAAAAAACATCGTAGATGTGTATGAAAGACGAAGTGGTAATTCAGATGGTTATTTTCATAACACAGATAATACTCGAAGTACTAGAAGAGGACCAACTATAACCAATATCGGTAACGGAATTGGAAATCGTAACGAAATTTATATACAAGATAATGTGAGAGTATTAGATCGATCTGTCACACCAACTAGAAGACCTGCTTATAGAAGAACAACAAATACACAACAAACTAACTACCGACAAAATTGGAATCCACTCAACTCAAATTCAAGAAACAATTTTTATCCAAGTTTTAATAACGATCAGGTACTACGTACGTACACTAGAATTGGCCAAGGCAAAGATAACACAAATTTAGTTTATATAAATGGAGTACCTATACTTTCTAATTCGGGCTTAACAATTAGCGAGACTAACCATAAAGGACAAGGTGAGCAACCATACTATAATACAAATCAACAATTTTACATATCAGAAGATAATTTAAGAGTTTTACCCCATAGACGTTTAAATCAATAATATTTGAATACAGTATTCATATTATGCACTTACAAGATTAAATTTATGTTTTTTAATTAAAGGCACTTTTTTTACACACAAATTACAACACAATTATCAATCAAATTACAAATTTCCATTAATGTAAAAATTATATTAAAAATTAATTATATTAATATGACCTTTTATTATTTTCCTACAGTTGTCGAGGTCCTATGTTTAATCATAATCACACGATGCTCCGATTATATTATATTCCATTCAATATGTAATGTATGTACTTTGCAAGATAATACAGTTGTAAATAGTTATAAATTTTCTCCATGAAATAACTAAAAGAAGATACATTATTAAAATTACATATTTAAAATCTTAAGTATTACATACCACAAACATTATTTTAATATCGACATATATACATGGCGATTAATATCGACATATGACTTAAGAATTAATTATGTAAATAATGATAGTAGATATATTTTGAACATATAACATTTTTATTTTCATAAGATACAATCTTATTGAAATAGAAATAAATGTATTGGTTTTGTAGGCATATGAAATGACTGACATGTGACGTTCACCCATTTTTTTTTTACATTACATTAGCAGCCTGTAAATTTTCCACTGCTGGGCTAAGGCCTCCTCTCCCTTTGAGGAGAAGGTTTGGAGCATATTCCATCACGCTGCTCCAATGCGGATTGGTGGAATACACATGTGGCAGAATTTCGTTGAAATTAGACACATGCATCCTTCACCGCCGAGCACTAGATGAATTATAAACACAAATTAAGCACATGAAAATTCAATGGTGCCTGCCTGGGTTTGAACCCGAAATCATCGGTTAAGATGCACGCGTTCTAACCTCTGGGCCATCTCGGCTCATTCCCCCATTTATGAACTTCCAACGTTGAAGAAAAAATCTTCACTTTTTACTACTTTACAAACAAAAACCAGAAATGCAAAGAATATTTTAGAAAACTATTAAATATTTTTCCGACAACTTACAAAAAAGTAGATGTTTACAATTTATCTGTCTGTATGCATATATATTTATTTATACACCTAAGTTTGCACACAACTTAAGAACAGGTTTTTATTATTTTTGCCTTGAGTTTGATTTAGGTCAAAGATGGTTCCATTACAATTTCAATGGCTATTAAATATTATTTGAAACGTTATTAGTTGGAGAGATGGAAAACGACTAAGAAGAGGCAGCGAGTTGTCAATAAAGGTAATATGTAATAAATTAAAGGAATTGAAAATTACTTATAATTTGAGCAATACGCATAAAAGAATATTTTATGGTTGACTTGGTGGTAGGGCTATGAGCTACTTACCCCTGTACCACCCACTCGCCACATATTCTACCACTAAACAGTACTTACTAAACAGCCGTAACATCGCAGCTCTCAAGGTTGGTGGCGCATTGACGATGTAATAACAATCCGCCTTCTTATAATAAATCAATAAAACGTTTAAGGTTACCATGTACACAAATGTACCTTCAACATTTTTCACTACTTACAATATAACTAGATTTATTATACTATCGACACTTGTAATAATTCGATTACGTATATAATTTTATATTCTCATGTACAATATCTATGGACAGAGGTAATTGCTGAACAATTGATCTATTATTAACTTATCAGTCTACTATGTACATACCTAAATGTAAATACTAAGTCATCAAATCAATTATATTTATTTCATCAGAAAGGTAGCGAAATTTGAATTCAGTAAAAACAATTCAGCCTTGAGATTGTAAATAACAGTATGGGCGTCAGTTATACGACTTAAAATTAGAATACTATTCATTATTTTTTAAAAATAAAATTAAAAAAAACGCATGGCTTTGTGATATATTAAATCAGCTAATTTGTGCTTGAGCGGTATTTAAAATACTAACTTATCTTATCCAACGGAAATGTCAGAAATACTTTCGTCGAATCTTATATAATAACTAACCCTCTTACATCGGCTGTAAGTATATAAATAAAATGTAAATGTATGTAAGTAATTTCCGTAAAATAACTGTTATTTATTAATAATAAGTTAATCATCAATACCTACTAATTAAAATAACATTACTGTATTTTAGTCCTAATAACAAAACAAACAGCTGTTAACGAGTACACTACAATAATAAACAAATGACTTCTAAAATTTAAATTTGTGTGTATGTTATTAAAGATTTAACTGCATATTATTTTGTGAACAAAAAACATGTATCAAGCAGAGATGTATCAATCTCAACCGTACTGACAAAAGTAATTTATTAAAGTAATAGATTAAATTAAAATATCGTTGAGAAATTAAACAATTAATATAAATAAATAAAATTTTTATTAACAAATATACATTTATAGCTTAATTAATATTAAGAAGTTGTGGTTCCATTTGCATATTGAATAAGCTCTTCCCTATATTATATTATTGAATTGTATTTTACTTTTATCACTACAATAAAGTAACAAACATTTTACATTACAAATATAATCTTGTTCAATATATGTTTATGATTGCTGATATAAAAATTCTTACTCAGACTTATTGAGAAATAAATGACTCAAGTGTTTGATATTTGATATTATCATAAATTAAATCAAATATGTCATTTAGTATCAGATTACATCGGTCATCTAGTATAACTTGTTAACTACTTCGTATATCGATATAATAATTATGCTTCCTGAGTGGCTTCATCGTTGAAAATTCCTTTAATATATATTTTTTTATTTTCTACCTGTTTAAACAAAAAGGACTACAATTAAAAGTCATAAAACTTATATTTATTAAAAATGATTTTAATATTATGATTCAAGTTTGATAATAAAATTAATTTAAATGAACATAAGTTATTGTATTCTTTGTTGGCAAAGTTAAATACATCAAGGATAATATAATGACACAAGAGAAAATGAAATGAAACAACAAGATGTTAAATAAAAATTGATGTATTTTGTAAATTTACACATTTACACTCAAAATACTATAATCACCAAGACTTATAATAATAGGTACCTTTATAATTTTTGCCTGCAATTTCCCAGTTGATCCTTTCGATATCCATCAGGACATTCGAGGTCTGGAATTCTGATGACTTGACTAGATTGAACATTTTTCTGAGTAGTAGTGGCCAAGCGAAGCTTATCGTGAAAATTAAAAACAACACCTGTCTCTCCACTTCCGATCACACACACAATAAATACCGTGAAGAGAACAATTTTTACGTCCATCTCAACGAAATGTATTAATTTAACTGCGTCAATTTGATAACAATATTTGTCTTTAACATTCGATCACCACGGGCTCCTACACACTCCATTTATGTCCTTCACTGTTCCATCCTCACATGTGACTTCAGTGTTATTTGGCACCTCTATCATTTTATTGCTCGTCTTATCCTTTGTAACGTTCTTCTGATTACTTCCACCTTTAATCTCACTCAATTTACGTGGATCTGTTTGTGTAAACAGTTTTATAAAATCTTTTACTGGATTTGCAAACAAACTTTTAAAATCTATAACCGAATGAGGTGACGCGTCCACTTGTAGCAACAATTGTAGAATAACATGGAACACAACTATTTGCGTAAGCGGACGCGCCATTTTATAATAATAGATTCAATGGATATCGACCAAACGCTTATCAACCTCAACTTCCAGCAAATGGACTTGTTATGTTATCAAATATTTGTTACTTAATAACTGTACCCAGACTTACATCCGCAATTTTTACTGATTATTTATAAATAATAAAATAAAATAATCTGCAACCAAAATTAATCATTACATTAAAAACATGATTGTTGTAATATTTTAATAACAATCTTTGTACGTATATTATGTATTGACCTATATATAGTAATAAAACTATACGATTTTAAGTCATATTTTATGTTTAATTTAGTAAAGAATTTGAAGTAAAATCACATATTTAATAATGACTGAAGTTCAAGCTTTGCAGTGGATATATTTTCTTTGTCAGTGAATTAAAATAAAAACATATCTACAGTCCGGGGTATATAGGTTTATAATAACCGACACACCTCTTTTTATTATGACTACGGAGTGCTCTCTGTTCATCATTGTAAAATTCTCGTTAGTAAAGCCCGCAATACAGGCTCGCTTCAGCGATTTCATTCGTTCGGGGGGAAGGCGGCTAATTTTCTCGAAATAACTGACCAATTTGATATTTCAAAACCAGTTTTTATTTAAGTATCGCTATGAATATGTCTGACCTATTAATATATCGATTTCTGATAGTTACATAAAAAATATTTTTATATAATATTACGATTATGGTAAAATTCGAAGCATCCTTTGACGTTAATGTTATCTCCGTATGAAAAATTCGGGAAACGCAATACAAGCACGAAAGCTATTTTGTAATTAAAATGCCCATCCCTTAGTAACGTGATGATATTGTTAACCAGAATTCTAATAAGATATTTGATTAAAATTATATAGTAGTTTGAATCAATCGACTCTTCGGCTGAATTTATATTTTTAATTAAATTTTTGTTTACATATTGAACTAAACATTAGATTTATTTCGTAACAGTCTGTGCAAGCAAATATATTAACAAACACTAAAATGTCAAATAAGTACAATGTAAATTTAGAACAAATGAATTATTAGTTATATTGGATTTAAATCTTTATTAATAGCAATTTGAAGTATTCTTTATATAAAAGTAAATTGCAGTATTGTTTAAGGCTTACTTATAATTAATTAATAGCACAACGAAGTCCGCGATGTTGCCGAGGGTCGAGTTACAAAAGCGTTGTATGCTAACAAAACATTGAAATGATCTTGTTCATATTTACTTATGAATGACAATGTTTTGATTTCGATAAATTAATACCTTATGATTACTTTGTATATTTAATAAAACAAAATATGGTAAACCTAAACATAATTATTGAAACATTGAAATTTTTGAGAAAGTATACTCTGTGTATAAAACACAACACATTTACCTTAATTAGATGTGTTGCTTATGTAAAAATTTAGAAAAATATTATCTACAAAGATACTTGATGTACATACATCAATAAAATTAATAATAATTGAACAGCTTCTATTTATAATTTTATGCAAGTTCATTACAAAAGCTGTATCGCGTCTCCCAACAAATTTTATAACTTTAAAGGTTAGTTCTTTCTGCGTAATCCTTAAATGTATATTTGACAAACCAAATTGCTAGCTCAACATTTGAAGACAGCGCTTTGAATAATTGCTTCGATGCGTTCACAATTGATCAAAAATTTGATTTTCTTATTTTGTAATAAGAAAATCAAATTTTTGAACCATTTTCTGACAAGACTGTAAATTAAGAATATAATAATTAAGGATTCCTAAACTAATTCGTGTTTGTCATTAGAAAAGCAAACATTTTATTAGCTCTGTATATAATTATATCGTAATGTTAATTATTTGTCTAAATAAATATTTAACTGGCTTTTAATGTGCTCTTTACAGTCCATTACAAATTCGACCTCGCTGTATTCATCCATATTGCTTTGTAAAATATATTACAACATTTCTTCTCATCTTATTTAATGATGATAGTTTTTAATATTCCATTCAGTAACTGAGCTGGGATCACTTTGAGGCTGCTTACAATCGTTTAAGTAATTATTTTTTTACTTTATTATGACGTCGTTACCAAAAGTTAAGCTAATGAAAATCAGAGGATCTACATGCCATCCTTGAGGCACCCCTGATGATATTGTGACATGGGATAATACAAAAATCCTTCCATATGACGCTTGAATAGATTAAATTTAACGAAAAATATCTCCATTATTAGTATTTAAAAGTCGCAAGTTTCAGGCATGATTCATGATTAACTCTAAAAGATGGTTTTGGATAGATTGTATGAGTGATATCCTCTAGCATCTTTGTATTTTTTATTTAGGAACATTTACATAAAAACGTTACATATATCTTGGAATGTTTATTTATTATTAACTGGTATACTAAAAGTCTTCACGTGCTATTTATTATCCACAATCTTCTAAGACTCTTATTTAGCAGTTTCAATTCTTGTTCTTTAAATGACTTGCCTTTTTGTGCTGTAAATGAAACAAAATAGATTTTTATATTCTTGCTTATAAATAAATGCTATCATCGAAAACGTCCATAAAAAGCATTAAAAACCCGAAATCGTTAATCGTTAATAATTGTACATATATATATTTATCATATCTTTATAGTAGTAAATGGATCATTTTCTTATAACTTTGTCTTTTTGGTGACCTACCCCTATAAATCTCAACAACAAGAAACGGTAAGCATTAGATATACATACGTCCAATTGCACGGAAAATACTTACGTGATGACTTGACTTTTTTCTTGAGCCATTACATTCTTTTTCTTTTTCATCTTCATCCGACGACGACGATGACGAGGAAGAAGACGAACTCTCTTGCTTCTTTTTTCCATCCTGTCAGATATAACAATAATTTATTGTCTTATGGTTATCTCATGTTTTTAAATCATATTTGCGATAAAATGGTCTTACTCCATTACAATCATTGTCTTCATCTTCTGATGATGAAGATGATGATGACGATGAAGATGAGTCATTGCCTTTCTTACTTCCTTTACAATTTCTCTGAAACCAATAAATCAAAAAAAAAACATTAGTTGTTTCGAATTCGATAGGTATACAAATAACCAATACTGCGAATTTTTCTTTCTAATTTTTTTTCAATAAATACGAATTGAATATTATTCTAATTATTTTTCTGATGTAATTATGAAATAGACTTTTTTTTATTTATTCGTATTTCCAAAAGCTTGAAATATTCAGTAGACGAATATTGAGGTTTGAAATTAGAACAGAGATGTTTTAAAACTACATTTCACTTTTATTCTTGTTTCTTAGAGTCTTCGATTTTATTTTAATTATCCTCTATAAAATGTGTATTACGCTCCAACGATTTCATTCGTTCTGGAGCTTGGCGGCTAATTTTCTCGAAATACTGACCGATTGGATATTTAAAAAAACTTAATGTTTTAAAAGCATTGTTAACATATAAAAGAAATACACCCTACTCATAGAATAATAAACATTGGCTTAAAGTGTTCTTGACATTTTTATATGCATGCATTCACTTTTTTTACTATCAGTAGGGCTTTTGAAGTTTACAGACAGTTATATACAGTTATCCCTGTAAATAATTCTTATATTTACAATGTGTTTTTAATACAAGTAGCTAACTTGTCTATAACATCTAAGCTATTTCAGCAGTTCTTTTTTTAACGATTCGTATTGTTTGCGTAAATTCTGAGATTCAAGGATTCATTTATATTTTAACTAATATTATGATTTCGAGAGGGCGTTTGTTTAATTGCTTGTTACGCTTTCAGGTATTAACTGGTTCATTGTGAGATCATCATGAACAAATCCAACCCCTCCCTTAGATGCAGTTACTTAACAGGCGAAGCCGCATGTGGAAAACTAATTATATAAATATAATGATTAGTATCGACTTACACCATGACTAGATTTTTTTTTAGAACCATTACATTCTTCTTCTTCTTTATCTTCCTCTGATGATGATGATGATGATGATGACGAGGAAGAAGATGAACTATCTTGTTTCTTTTTTCGGTCCTGATTAAATTGTATTATTATTTATTATAAATACAGTACAATATACTATTTCATCATTTTAAGAATTTGATTTCTTGAAATCTTACCAGTTCATCTTAATAGAATCAACATTTCGAACTGCTAGTAGCTCTACATTTAATAAAATATAGTGACAAGACGATTCAAAATTACATGTATCAGCAGATTCAGGCGCTTCCTTTTTACTTGATCATTATTTATTCATCAATAAAAATATATTCATTTAGGTAAAAAGTTTGTTTTTATTTATTCAATTTTGGGTGGATTCGATTTAGCAGTAAATTAATTAAATTTAATTAGTGTGAACGCGGTTGAAGATGCTGTTATAATTTATTATTTAAAAGAAAAGGATCTTACTCCATTCTCCTCCTCTGATGAAGACGATGACGACGACGAAGATGAATCATCACATTTTTTAGTTTCTCTAGAATCACTCTGAAACCAATAGATACATATTTTAATCATTTACAAATGACATAGAAGCTAAATTAAAAGTGATTTTGCTTAAAACATACTGACATATATATTAATAACGAGCTGCGGCTACGACCTCATTCGAAGACTGATTACATTTAAATACGGGGCTTCTATCCCCAAGGAATATAATTTTTTTTCAGTAGTATTAATACATAGAACTGAAGTATACAGATATTTAGATGCAATCAAATTTACAACGTGATTTAGATTTTCGATACGATTTATTTTAGTTACGTAATTAAAAGAATATTTTTCAATAAACCATTAACATTTTAACTACTTCTAAATATAAAATACACTACTATTTAAGTTTTTATTAATTACACGGACTTATTTCAAAACGCGATTATACTCGCGACCACTGACTTGAGCAATGACAGAAGCCATAAGGCAACTAACTATTTTATGGAAAAGATCAATGCTAAAATGCTAAATACTCTTTTAATTTTCAATATTTTTCTTCTATGTTAGTTATTTTAATGAGTTAATGAGGCTTTTTTGAAAAACAGAACCCAATGAAATGAAATAGGGCCTGAATTTTTTTATAGAAGTTCGACAATTTAAAAGTTTTCGATTTTCGCATATTCTCTATATGCGAAAATCGGTGTTCCCATTATACAAAAGACCGACGTTACATAGTTTTCCAATGGGATATTCCATCAGGCATACAGCTAGTATAAGATGTAAATATTTGTAAAACATACAATATTATTATACCATTCCTTATTTTATTTGCCCACTGGAATCTGGATAATTATCAGAAATTATTTCCTTTTCCTACAGTAAAAATAATCAAATAAAAAAAAACAAGTACAAGGCTGAACCAGCTACTTGTAGATGAAAACTATTAGAACTGTTTATTAATCAAAACCATATTTTTTTAATAATTAACATAATGTATAAAACATTTACAAACAAAAGTAAAAAATAATAGAATTTAATGGGTATTTAAATTCACATGTCAGATAAAAACAAACTATGTGATATCAACAATACAATTTAATTATTACTTAATGCTGGCAACAATAATACAATAGTTATAATACCATTCATGAATCAGTCTATTTGGAAATTAAATTAACATGCAACTCAATTAAAATCAAGCTTTCTAGGTTAGCAATGTACTTAATACTATCGTATATTTTGCTATCCTTTTTAAACCCACTGGTTAGAAAGAAACAGGAACAACAACAGAATTGGATCAGTGTCATGAGAGTGAAAATTTATTATCATAAATTTAACTTAAAAAAAATACGTCACTTAATTTAAGTGTTATATTTATTTTATTTTATTAAGTACTTACCTCGTCGCTATCACATTTGTTGGAGTTATGGCAACTTTTCCTGGAATAGTAACTGAACTTTAATACTAAGATAAATAAATAAATGCAAATGCACTCGTAACAAAATATATATACGCTTTTTCAGACATTTTTATCTCTTAGTATGAATAGTAATATTTGTTCTAAATTCAAATTTAAATACAAATTAAAGTAAATTTATGAGTACAATACTTCTGATTAATGATGCAAAGTATCTTACCTTGAATGACTCGATTTTCCTTGAACAAAAGTTGCAAATGCAAGCAAAGCGATAATAATTATTATTGTTTTATTCATTTTTTTCCTTCTAAGCTTCTATCTAGAACGAGACGAGGATTTGAACTGACATGAAATAAGAACTGATAACCTATCCAGATTAATATTGGGATGAAGGCCAGAATAGATAAATATTAGTTGCACAAAACAAACGTAATTTTATTAGGAAAATAACACAAACCGATGACAATAATATCCAAGATTTAGAAACAATACTAAATAAAAATTACATTAACATTATATCGTCTATAAAAACTCTTACTAAACTACTTGACTGAAGGTATGTTTTAAGCATGTTCTACAATAAATATAAATCATCTACATTATATTTTATATGTATTCAATAAATTAAAATTATATAAAAAAACCCTACGCACTCAATTCCCGCTTTATCGGGATTATTCGATAAATGCTTCGCCGTTAAGAAAACAAGCTCCTTACACGAATAGAAGGGATTTTAATATCCTTAAGTAGTGATGATACTGGTATTCTCTCCTATAAAAGACTTGCAAAGTAATCCACAGACGGCGGCGAGATATCGCGAATCTGCTTGAGTCATCGCATCTCCAAATAAATAGGGTCCGAGAATGTTTTCAAAGGAATGTTTTTATTGAATACAAAATAATTATATAGAAGAAGGGGTATCAATTTATTTAACTATAAGGTGCTTCTATACATAAATATATACCTATATAAGCTGTCGTATATTGAAAGAAAAATTTTTGGAATATATCCATGATATTTTCTTACATTTTACTTTCAGTATAACTAAGTATGTATTAATAAAATAAGCACTTACCTATTTACTGAAATATAGGGAAAATATAATTAAACTCAACGAAATTATTAGTTACTAGCGATATGCCTCGACATCGTACTGATGCATTTTATTTATCAAGGAAAATCATCACTTCATCACAATCACTTCGACAACTCATTTCAAAATGATATTTTGATGTACATAAATGTGCAAAAAAAATATGTTTGCAATTGGTTTAAGTTGATCTGTTTTAAGAGGCTTGACTAATATGCGTGATATAAATATACCGTGTACTCTATAGCACTGTAAATATATTATAATATATTTTTCTACTAGTGATTTTTTTTAGCAATGGATCGTTTGCTCTGGAGATACATACCAACAAACAAATTTTAACTCTTTATAATATTATATTCTATATTGTATTAAGTATAAATAATGTAGTGTAATAAAGATGGGCCAGTAGATCTGGAGAAGATCCGCGTATCGGAGAGAAATTGGGCAAGCACAATATTTGTGAGTTTTAATTATTTTTATAAGCGAATATATTACCGGAACTTCCATGTATCGCTAATTCTGTCATACGTACATATGTCCACTCTATGTATGCACTCTAAGTAGCGTGATGAAGTAAGCTCCACACCGTCTCTTTGGCGAAGAGAGCTCTTTCCCAAGCAGTCTCTCATTTAAAAAAAAAACTAATTTCTAAATACGTTTAGTTAGTAGCTACAGTTGGTTATTTAGTTAGTTTACAGAGTGTTTCCTTTCGCATTTATACGTTTCAGAGGCACCGTAGCTTACCTTAATCAAAATTGTGTCCTTAATTAAATATGTAAAAGTGTCGTGACGTTAAAATCTAAATAGACATGGTATTCATAGACGCTTTTATTACTGCAATGAAATCTATATTACTTTGAAGTTAAATTACTAGCCGGTTTAAACTTCCAGATGAAGTGGAGTTCGAAAATGCTATTATAAATTCAGCAGTTTACAATCACAGCCCTACTTGGCGATGGCAAAAAACCTTGGCGGGGAACTCGTTCTAACTTTTCCTATTTTTCTGCGTTAATTTCACCTGAACCCATTACAGTTTGCAACAATTCTTAGTGCGAACGTTTCTATTAGGATGTTTAAATTGCATTTTAAATGACTTTTTCTTCGGAAAGTAAGTAATGAAGGCATTAGGTGGATCCTAATTCTGTTATATTTTTTAATAATCAAGGTTATTATTTCGAAGAAATAGCAGAAACAATCATATTATTTTGATACTTTTAATAACGCTTTTTCAATTGATTTACACTAACGCATTGGGTACACGAAATGGATTTCGTTTTAACTTAACCCTGCGAGTAATGCACTTGTTAAACTCGCAGTGCTTTTGTACTTTAGAACTACGCGATTTTAATTTTTCTATAGTTACAGTTACATTCAATGCTATTGCAGTTATATTCCTGATTGATTTGTTTGATGGGCGATCACTCATAAACAAATAAGGTTAGGGATTGAAACGTAACAAACATATGTATACACTAACGATGACTACGCCATTAGAATGGCAGTAAGAAAGTTCTCCTATCCATTCTGCGGACCTTCGGAGCTCCCTCATATACGTAAACTAAAATTGACTAAAATATAAACTGATAGCATGTAAGTATCCTACTCATATGTAAAGGCCTTGATATCACTTTAATAAACTCTTGGAGTTCATTCCACAAAACCTGGTTTATAATTAATAATAGGAGCTCAAGCTCCTCCTGAAATAGTTCATCTATTAAGGTGTTTCATCATTATATGGGCTATTATGATATTTAAATCATTATCATAATTTTTTTTAAATATATTTTCATATAAAAAACTATTTTAAATATATAAATATTTAATATAATTTAATTTAAAAAGGAAACAGTTAAATCCATAGTTTACAAACACAGCTGCCTGCGTCTTTTTTACACTTTGAATCACAACACGACAAGACAAAATATTGGTGCATTTTACGATTTATTTATGTCACTGGGACTGTGTTCTTAAATTTTCAAAAAACATATTTATGTTTCATTTGATAAACTCTCCTATCTGTAAACATCTTTGTCTCAGAAAAAAATTAATGAAATTAAAAATTAAAGCAATTTAAAATTTAAATCAATATAAAATCACTCTAAAACAAACGGGTCAAGTGAGAAACGTAAGCCAAGATTGGTACCGAAGTTGAGCAATGAAATGTTAAGGATGAATAAGTTAATTGGCCCCTGGAGCGTATCGGCGGGCCCTCCTGTGGCACAGAGGAATGCATTTAAATTGGATTTTAAGAGTAGAAATCACCAGCGCGCTCTCCGCCTCTCCAAGCCTTGTTAGAGTCAATCTCAAAGTTTACGTAAACGAATAAAGCTCCTCAAACCGACTTTATAGCTATCAATTCGAATATAATTATAAAGGACTTATCTCGACTAAATCAACAATTAGTACTACTTGAAAAAGTTGGCTTCATTGACTATATTACTGATAATCTATACATATGTAACAACATCGGACAGCGCCGACACTGTTGCTCCAAATCTCGAAAAAAGTTCACTGCAATTGGTGACAAAAATAAATAGCATTTAATTTTGAAATAAATTTAATACTTAAGTTTACTCTGTATTTTTATAAAAAAAAATACCGTAGTAAATACTTCATAGTTAAATTATACATTTTTATAAAACAAAAATATTTACTGGCTGTTTGTTTACTTGAACTAAGTTTATTGTAACAACTATAATATGTAACTGATATTGACCCTTATTAAGTTTTTTTTTAAATTTTTGATGAAGGTCGGCGTTCGATCTGGTAAGTGGTCACCACCGCCCATAGAAAATGGCACTGTAAGAAATATTAACTATTCCTTACATCGCCAATGCGCCAACAACCATGATCAGACGGGCTTGCACAAATCCCTATCACCAAATGGTTGAGAATGTTGATAATTAATAAAATTTTATAATAATTACCTACTTTATTTTATTAATTGTAAACTGATCCGAACAAAGTCTTGAAAAACAAGTAGTCATTTAAAATGAAGCCACTTGGTACTTGTTATTCGCAATTGACGCTATCTTTGTGACCTCTTACAAGTTCGGTTTATATATAATATATAATAAATTTAGATCGTTCGTATCATTGCCAGTAATGTACTTTAAGACGCATTTATTGTAAAACGGCTTTAAAAATGGATAAATCTTTACTAATATTAATTTGTGTTTCCGTCTTTATACTAGTAAGTGATACGAAACCTAGGTAAGATATACTCTTATGAAGTTCTTAGTATTTATTATGTTGGTATTCTGTATTTTTTGTTTATATTATAACGTTTCCTTATATTTTATCTATGTAAATCATATGTTATCTATGTTTTAACACTGGCATTTAAATCTATATATCTATATATTCGTTTTGTGATATGAATAAAAGTATCGGTTTCTAGAAACCTATCAGGTGTTTAAATCTTCTTCATGATTAATAGTTAGTAGGTTAGTTGTTGTTAAGAGATGGCTTGGATATTATAACTTTACTATACATATAGGTATATATATATATATATATATATATATACGATGTACAGTTGTACTGACATACAATATATAGCATGCTAAACGAACACCCAGTTAACATTGTACGAGTATGTACCACACATCCCTTTCCCACTTAGGAATTATTTAAAAAAAAATTATGGTTTCGGTGGGGCGGATATTCAGATGGCCATCTGATGTTAAGTGGTCACCACTGCCCATATACTTTAGGGTAGTATAAAATTTAAACCATTTCTTACATAACCAATACACGTTGCGCCCACCAACATTGGAAACTGAGGAAATATATATTGATAGAAGTATGATCCAACTTTATATTTCATTTATAATTCTTCATATCATTCGTTTAAAAACATGCATTACAGATACAAAACTTTGGAACCTGGACCACTTTTGGAACCAGAAGTTATTAGCGGTCTGAAAGAACACAAACGAATACCACGGCAGGTAATTTTATTCAGACTTCAAGATTTACATAACATAACATACATAAGCAGCCCGTAAATGTCCCACTGCTGGGATAAAGGCCTCCTCTCCCTTTGAGGAGAAGGTTTGGAGCATATTCCACCACGCTGCTCCAATGCGGGTTGGCGGAATACACATGTGGCTGAATTTCGTTGAAATTAGACACATGCAGGTTTCCTCACGATATTTTCCTTCACCGCCGAGCACGAGATGAATTATAAACACAAATTAAGCACATGAAATTTCAGTGGTGCCTGCCTGGGTTTGAACCCGAAATCTTCGGTTAAGATGCACGCGTTCTAACCACTGGGCCATCGCGGCTCCTTCAAGATTTATTAAACCAAAATTAATTATATGTATCAAATCAATGTATAATATTATTTTATTTTCTTGCTATTTTAAATGGTTCAAAAATGAATTTTGTTTTTCCAGCATTCAAAGGACGATTTTATGAAACGTATTTGGAGGAACATGTTGTATAACTGTCGAAATAGCGATATCGATAATATTTAAAATGGTATTGGAAATAACAACGAGGTCTACATAAGCTGTAGTAATTAATGTCAATTGGGATGAGAAAAGATTGACAAATAAAAAATATAAGAATTTTTATATGATTTTTTTCTTTTAAAGTCAAAGAAAAAATATTTATATTGAAAGGATACAAAGAGTTTGAAAGTTTTATTTTACCAAATTATTACACGTGTTTCCATTAAAGTATAAGAATATGCTATTTGAGAAAATCGCCTGAAATGTCGACATCTGCTTTACATAGTCTAACTGACAAACACGCGTACCTATTTATAAAATATATATCGGTGTGATACATCATAAAGGTACTTAACTATTTAATTAACTAATACCTTAAAAAATTAGAAATTATACACAATTATTTTTATTATTATTTTTTATTAATCTCCTTCGTTAGTTATGAAAATCATAGAAAAAACAAAGCATAACTAATAATAAATGTAAGTAAAGGGCCGACTGGTAGTTGCGGCGCGGCGTGTAGCCCCGTGGAAAGGAAACTGTTTTCTTTACGAGCTATTCCGCCGAGCCAATATTTCTTCGCGACAGTACGCGCCACCATAAAATAAAACGAAAAATTCCAACGTAATGCCTTCAGCCGCTATGAAAATCATAAGAGGCGAGATTTTATGAGTATTGCTACGGACAATACGCTTCCGCGAGTGATTAATTACAGAATATATATGTACATTGGTATATATTAATTCGGGATATAATAAGAGAATTATTTATATTATAAATTTAAAATCGAGTTGTGTACATCAAACATATATTTTATATGCAAGCGCATAGAGTCGATGTTGGCAAAAAAGAGGAAAGTAATATTTGTTATAAACAGCTTTGATCACGGAATTAATATATTAAAGTAGAATCGTATTAAGCCGACCATAAAAAAGTGTATTACCCTGTTGAAATGAGCTAACAATTTCATACGCTTCTCATAAAAAAAACTATATTTTGAATTATTGATAGTCAAGCGAGACCACATTTTAATATACTTAGATACAATTTCACAACACAGAAATGAAGTGCTTAATCAATATTTCCCAGCTCTCGGTATTACCTATAAATGTAAACGACAGTATTTCTGAAACTATAATAATTATGTACCGGTGCGGAAGCATGAAGTGCACTTATAATGTCGTATACTCGAGTCTCGCTCGTACGACAAATGCTTGACAAAATACTCTGCCAATTGTGTCGGAGCACCGCCCTCAATTGTTCGAGATGAAAAATGGCCTATTCGGATTGTTCGCGAACAAATGCGTGCCGTGCGGGTCATTACGCTTTGTTTTAGAAGTAAGTACGACAAAAAATTCATAGGGAAAGCTGAAATTTTCGCTTCCGCTCTCTTGGGCTACAAGCCCGGCACTGTTTAAAGTGCGCTCAATTGTTCGCTCAGTAAATCTAATTTTTTTATTTACCTTTCAAGAATGCTTTTCTAACAAACAATTTTTTTGCCCCTAGAAACTTTTGCGTCGCTGAACTCTGTGAAATGAGACGTGGCTTATAAAAAAACGGATAAGTCAAAAGATATGAATGGCTGTCGGGGATCATAGCCGACGACCGACGAGGTTTCACTGTGCAACATCCAATTGAAGTGAAAAGATTGTTTCAGAGCTCGAACGGCTGTCGAACAGAACAGGGTTGAAACGATAATAACAATGTCGTCGCTTCCTCAATCTAACTTCTTCAATATTTCTTGTCGAATCGCCTCCCAATAAAAAGTTATTCTTGCAGTGTGCACTATCTAGCTTTTGTAATATTCAATAACTAAAACGACATAAATTTACTAATAAAAGAAAATAGGTAAAAAATGTTATTGTATGCGTTAATAATTATTAAACTAAGATAAGGGTAAATTATTTGATTCTGAGCTAAAACTTAATTTTAATTCTACGTTTTGATTCAATATGATTGCAATGTATAAAAAATAAAGTAAGCTTAGGAACAAATTTTAAAGTCATCACATTAAAGTTAGTGAGAGATGAATAGCCATTAATTAATTACGCCGAGCCCTTCGCGATTACACCCTGAGGATCCATTACTTAATTAACATGCACTGATTTGAAACAACTTTTCAATAACATGATTCTAACGATAAAGAAACTTTGTAAATAAAAATTACATCACCACGCTCTCAATCAAGAGTTTAATGAGAATAGATATTATAAATTTATGTCATTTGTTTTTAATCGTAATTATTATTAATCAGATTCTGACTACATGTTATATCGTACAGTTATAATCTATTAATTTCCCAAAACTAACCCACGGCTTCTTTAAGAAGATTTAGCGCCTATTTCACCATGCTTCGCCAATGTGGGTTGATGGATTCACAGTCTATTATACACTGACAATGTTTTCCTTTCCTCCGCGGGGCATGATATTAATTATAAATATAAATGCAGCACACAAAAATTCTGTTGAATTTTGTGAAGTGTCGTTTAAAACTCACGAATTCTTCTAGCAATTGGGCCATCCAGCCTTATGGATTATGATTTACGACTTTGTATTTATCAATTGATTAGGCCAATGTTATCGTCACAGATAAACAAAAAGTTTTAGCTGTGTCCACAGCTTATTTGGGCTATAATAAAAAAAACATCAAAACATGTGTACAGGTAAAAATGTATGTCTGCATTCAGTATAGATCTATTCACTGCAGAAGGCGCGCCCCTCCACGTTAAAATGTTATCGCCTTACATTAATATGAGTGAGTGACGCTCGTTACAAGATGTCTTAGTGTGCGTGAAATGAATAAGAATAAAGATGGAAAAACATACAAATTAGATTATATTTGTCAAGTTTATTTTCTTAAAACGCCTATGGACGTTTAGGGTCGTGCCTTTGTGACTGAAAAGATATAGTTTTTGTAACCAAAAATACCAAGGTTATAATCAAATAATGTATCTATTATACCGCTAACGAAAATGTTACAGTTCGTCGCAACGCGTAATTAGCACTGCACTCGATAGTGTAGTTAGTTTCATAATTTTTGAAATAATAAAAAAATTACCAATACTACGGTGTATCATTTTCATAAATAAAAAAAAATACAATTGAAAGTTAAGGTACACTGAAGGAACGTACAACATACCTGTGGAGCTTCAAATAAAAAAAATGAATATTTATTCATATATACGAATACTTCTGGTACTATAATATTAATAGCTAAGATTTACGACACCATACAAGAAAAAAATATCTAAAGTAACATCTATTATATATAGATATTATACTATAATATATAATAGATATTACAAACTCGTAAAGTCGATCTATTTTCAAAAAAGGTTGTAATTTGACATTTAATTTAATCCTGTAAGAAGATGATTTAAGTTACTTATTTAAGAGGATATTTATGTTATTATTATTTTAAATAATATAATAATTTTATACTATTTTCATGACTGAAACAAACAATCATTAAGCTGTTATCTTTTTTTTAATTATAATCGTAGGTGGACGGACAAATGGGCCAACTGATGGTAAATAGACATCACCGCCCATATACATTAAGCTTTGGGCGGTGATGTGTGGTGTTATATCCTTTGTGCCTATAGTTACACTGGCTCACTCGCCATTAAAAATGGAACACAAAAATACTAAATATTGCTGCTTGGTGGTAGAATATATTATGAGTGGGTGGTACCTACCCAGCCGTTGATGGTAGGGTTTGAACAAAACCCTACCATCGGCAGGTATATAATTAGAAAATAATGACAATAATCACAAACTCTTCGCACTGCATGGAAGTAAAACGTTCGACGATCTTCTACGCCTATTTAGAATTTTATTTCGCTCCTGAAAGCTCACTGGGTTCGTATTATTCAAAGCAGACTTTACTAATGCATTTTATGGTCCTGTGTGATATTTACGAGGCCCAGGTGAACGCGTACAAAAGTACGCAACTTATCGAAACTGAATTTATTTTTTTTGTATTACATTGTCCTAATATTAATATTACTCTTCATATTCTTAATAAATATTATTGATATTTATTTTATGATTATTAGAAAAATATAATTATTTTTCCGGTGAAATTTCATTTCATTCAATATTAAATCCAAAATTGACAATAATATTCCCAAGCTGTTTATTTGTTAAAAAGTTTTTATCATTTAATACCATATTATATCAGTAAAATTCACAGTCGAAACAACGATAAAATATGCTAAGAATAATCACTAATTATTTGCAAGGTACTTCCTCGCAATAAGGATGTACCATTACTCCTAATTAACACTATCGTTAAGTATAAAGTTTGCGCTAGGAGTGTGGACGACACTAGTTCCAGTAGTTACGGTCGAACCTTTAATTTGGCTGGGCGATCACTAATCTTTTTTTTTGCTACTTTTGTTTGCTCTGCATGGAAAAATATTTGACAAAGTTATAAATCCAGCCATTTGGCTAATGCAAACTCTCCTTTGAACCCTAAATGGTTTTGCGAATGGGTTGGCTCCCAACCACCATGCGAGGCTTTGGGTTCGATTATTGGACGTTATCGAGTTCTCGTTCGACACCAGTGGGTTGAAATGAGATTGATATAAAGTCCGAGACTTTATATCAATTATCGGACAAATTAATACTACATGAAATATGTTTTATTAAATAAATGAGACGTATTAATCGTCGTGTAAACTCTACCTTGGATTTGTTCCTGCTATATATGTGATACGGAGTGAAATATAATAATAATAATCCCGAATCAAAGAAAATATAATATTTGCTAAAAATATAAATAAGTGCAAACGCTAAATTTAATAACAGAAATCATAATTAGTACAAATCTATAAAATCATTTCGTGTGTTAAATTAATCCTATTGGCATGTGAACTATTTTGTATTGCTACTCGTACATAATTAGTTTACGAATCGTCCTATTATGCTGATTAATAAATATTTTTGACAAAAATCACCGATATAATTTGACACGCAAAACGATAGCAACGTGACCAATGTTTTAACATGAATACGAAACATATGTGATTGTATTATTTGAACTTTTATATATGATGATTGATTTTTATTTTTTCTTTAATTATCTCGATTTTATTTTATTTCCATTTTCTGGACCCGTTAAAATAAAATAAAATTTGTTGTATATTTTCGAATGAAAATCTCAATAATATAATGTTTAACTTTAAAATTGCTAACAATTTTACGGTCGCCAATTTCCAGCTACTTTTTAGCACATACTAATTGCTTGTTATCTTTCTTTTGGCACCCAAGCCTTAAGAAAGCCGTTCTATAATCCCAGTATTAAGAATTATGCGTGGCGAGGGATTTGTATCGTGTTTTCTCCCATTTTCAGAGGGCACTCGGTCGCAGCCGCTTTCCTCGGGGATTCCATTGCGAAAAACCTCCATAAATATTTCTTACAGTATTTGTATCTTCCTTGGAGGATCGTTAGCAATGTTACCTTTTTTTTCTCGAAGCCGTTATACATCTGCTCCAATGAACAATGCTTATACATGAAATAATCTTTGTATATGGATATTGTAATAATATCACACTTATTATGAAATTTCAGTCACGATAGAGTTCTTTTTCCTCTTAATTACAATTAAGAGGATGTTTTGGTCAAGATGTACCAGTGGCGATGTAAGTACTGGTATATCTTCACTGGACATAGACGACGTGATTCTTAAACGAAGTCTGCGGGTTCAAGCCCAGGCTAGAATTACTGAATTTTCATGCAAAGTCTAAACCTTCTACTCAAAAGAAGAGTTACCCCAGCTGTGGCACATGAATAAGCTGTTACTTGTTTTAATCTATTCATATATATATATCACTATTTTGTTCCAAGTATTAGTGTATAAAATAGAGTGATGGCCGACGAGCCATTATACGTTTAAATGTTTATTTAAAATTAAAACATAAAACATAAAAACCTAAGTTTTATTTAAAACGTATCCGTCACATATTTTACCTATTATTGCGTACTTTGATTTTCCATCAAATAAAATATGTACGATTAGAAATCGCAGGTAGGTACGTCTTGATCGAAGATTTTGACCTGATTAAGATCTTCATGAAAGTACCTTAACACGTTCCATTAGCTGATTACCTCTCTATCGTCTACGTAACATTTTGAAGTCTGAAAAATGTTGCAGAATCATTCAGAAAAAAATTAAAATAAATTTACATATCAAAAAATAAATCATATGTTTTAAAAGGTTATCTCATTATATAGATATTTAATTAAGTATATTCAATTTAATTAGCATTGTTATAGAACTGAAACATTTATCGAATAACGGATATTTAAAAGCAGATTCGTGTCAAACAGTCCTTAAGGGATATTGTGTAACCGCATTCCAGAGGTCAATAGAAAGGCTTGACCATAGAGAGTATTTTCATGTGTCATGGTCGATCACGGTTCTATCCCAAATTTATTCTCTATTACAAATGTAAACTTCATTTAAACATTATCATTTAAATAAAAAAACTCACTTTATTTATATACAGAAACAATAAATAAAGTAAATAAATATAAATCAATAAATATTGGACAACATCACATACATTACTCTGATCCCAATGTAAGTAGCTAAAGCACTTGTGTTATGGAAAATCAGAAGTAACGACGGCACCACAAACACCCAGACCCAAGACAACATAGAAAATTAATGAACTTTCTCTACATCTACTCGGCCGGGAATCGAACCCGAGACCTCAGAGTATCATACCCATGAAAACCGGTGTACACACTACTCGACCACGGAGGTCGTCTAATAAAATATAATTAAAATTTACCTTGTTATCAATAATAAATATATAATACACAGAATTTCTGAAATGATTTATATAAAATATTGATTTGTATTCCAATATTAACTTTAAGTTAACAACGAACACATATCGCTTAATATTTTTCACCTAAAAAAAGTTAGAGATATATGAAATATGACAATAAAAAAAATAACTTTAAAAAATTCTGTGTCGAAATGGTTCACTGGTTAAAACGTGTATATCTTAACTGATGGCGGGTCCAAATTCAGGCAAGTACCACAGATTTTTTATATGCTTAATTTATGCTTATTCATCTCGTGCTCGGCGGTGAAGATAAACATCGTGAAGGAACCTACCCAATGTGCCCAATTTCCACGAAATTCAGCTCCATGTGGGCCATGGGCCATTTAGAGACTGTATTTTATTAACATGAAAAATATTGAATTACCACTGAATTCAATGCCTTGTATAGACATGAAAATGATACGCTAATGCAACTTAAATGGGTATTTAGGTTTGTTACGGTAGGACGGAGTTTGAATGGCCCTATGTTTGTTATTCAGCGCGTGACTCAGGCGGCCACCCGCTCCCTCGTAAATCAAACTCGCCACTCGCTATTCGCTTATGCATTATACAATTTTATTTGTGCGAGTCCGTTGAATAGGTAATAAACTATGGCAGGTGAAACGCTTTGCGTCCGAACGCGAATAGAATTTGAATTGTACGCAAATACTTGTTTAACACGGATTGGCTATATCAATGATGCTATATCAAACCTGTATGAATATTTCTGACGTCAATTCATCTATTGACATGATTATATACATAACGGGGTTTAGTTATGCCAAAAAAGATCCTAGGATCATTAAAAAAATATATATTGTACATATAGTATCAAATCATACTTAGTTTCTGAATGATTTTACAGTAGGTATTATTTCACAGCTGGAAACGGTTTTCACAACATTGCTAAAAGAATACTTACATCGTATTTTAGAATTGAGCTCAAAGAATGAACATTTTGTTCGGACTTTATATCTGCAGCTTTTAGTGGTTAGTTTTCTAGAGGTCTCTTCATCTCGCCGCGCGGCAGAGCAGAAAATTCACTCCAACCCTCGTTCCACACGTGGGTGCCCACACCTCGACCCCGTCTGACAAGCAATCCTTTTACTTATTTAATTGTTTTAAGAACGTTAAATTCTAAACGTTTAAGTGATTATAAAAAAATCTTTTTCAATAAAATTATATTCTCTCATTTCAGATGTACATACAAATATACATATACTAATTTATTTAGCGTTGTACAAACTTATTATTGAACTTATTATTGTATTTTAGTTTGTGTGTTTATTATAGTTCTTTTTTATTCTGCGATAATCTATTTTAATTATTATTTTTATTTAGTGTCTGTTATGTTGTTATATGCAGCGTATTGTTTTAATTATATCATAGATAGTGATATAATATTTAATTTAAACAAAAACATTCATAGTATGAATGTTTTTGTTTAAATTTTCTTAGTAAGTAATCTGTGGTTTAGGGTTACATCGATTTCTGGCGAAATTGTTTTACTTTAGGAATTGTAAACATATATTTTTACATAAAATTATGATGTATCTATGACAATATTTTTCTATTTATTAAATTTTACTAATTGTATTAATATGATTCATAATATTATAGTGCGTCGTGCCTTTATAAGAATAACAAAAAAAAAAAAAACAGAAATCAAAACGTCCTTTTCATTTCAATTAAGCTATTGATTTAATTGGACACAATGTGAAACGCTTATGCAGGCTCATGTTAATGAAATGGCTAGCAAAATGATCATAATTACGACGAACGTTTTTACTGTATTGTTGCCAGGCCTGAGCTACGGAATCACCTGACATTACCATTGCGATTCAAATATTTCCAACAAATGATACCATTTATTCGGGTGACTACGACGATAACTTTTGTAATTACGATTACCGGAAACTCATAATTATAATATCCCTTAGCGTAATTGAAATAGATAGAAACGACATTATAGTTTTCCTTTAAGGTATACACAACGGAATTGTCGAAAATTATATATTTTTATAGCCGCATTAATTTATTTAATCAAAATAAATAAATTAATATTACAGTAATATAATTGAGGCATAAGTTAAACAATTTATTTATAATTTAAATCATAAAGATATATCTAAAAAAAACATTATTTAATTTTCGGTATTAGTTGCCTTTATCATACATTATAAGGATGACTGTAATAAAAAAATATTTAAGTCATTCAAAAGTGGTTCGCATCCCTGCTAGTAGCAGCTGGTGCACAACTTTCAACTCAAAATACTGTCCAAACGTGACTTGACGTTATTGCATCATTTATGCCCCATCTCAGCTAAATGCATATTATTGAATTTAAACCCGTGAAAAGATTTTTAGGAAAAATATTACGTTACATTTTTTTAAACATAATTTCCATGTATTCGTACTAGCATACTTTTATAAATATAATAACTAAATAACTTTAAAAATGACAGTTAGCATTATTTTTCATTGAACATTATTTCATACGTTATAATATTCCGTTTTGTAAAGATCCGTCATTAAATGATAAAGATCCTAACCATCTTATTAAAGGAAATACAAACGTGGCGTAAAATTTTTGAAATGCAAAGGTCTCTTCGAAAACTCTCTCGTGTAATGGAAATCGTGCTCCTGGCCCCAGGGGCATCGCGGATTCTCCGCACAAAGGACCCAACAAAAAGGTTCCGCCGTCACATGAACATTGTAAAACTCGCCATCGCACACGCGTTCGGATTCACGAACCAATACCAACTTTACTTCCGAACACCAAGTTACATTTTCCAACTTACATAACTGTTTTGTAACATTTTTTTTCAATCCGATAATGCCACCTTAGCGTCGGGATCATGGTTTACTACAAATTGTATTAGAGTAGTAGATTTAACTATTTATATTCAGTAGAATTCGAACAAAAATCAGCTTACATTTATATAGAGTAGGCTTTCATTTTAATACATACCAATATTATTATAAAAACAAATACGATTTATATTCAGTTTATTAGAAATTTATTAAACTAAATAACGTTAAATGTATATTGTAAATTATATGTGTTCATTGTATCAGCACAGGGCCAACTTTTTGAGCAATTTCATTTTCATACGCAACAAATTATATAAATAGTTAAAATAGTTTTTTTTTATGTTATAGGGGGCAAACGAGCAGGAGGCTCACCTGATGGAAAGTTATTACCACCGCCATGGACATCTGCAATACCAGGGGGGTTACAGGTGCGTTGCCGGCCTTTAAGAAATAAGTGCGCTCTTTTCTTGAAGGTTCCCAAGTCGTATCGGTTCGGAAAAACCGCCGGCGAAAGCTGGTTCCACAGAGTGGTTGTACGAGGCAAAAAATGCCTTAAAAATCGCGCTGTTGTGGATTTAGTTTTACCCTGTACAATCAATGGTAATTTTAACTCTAAACGATTATACTCAAATATAACCTTATTAAAAACCAAAAAGTATAAAAAATATTTAAAAAATATGCAGATTTGTTATGTTTTCACCGCGGTTTTTTTTTAAACAGCGAAATAAATTAGACAAATAAAATTAATCAATTTAACAACTCCAGCGAAAACATGCTTAAGCGGATTTGCTCCGTAAATATATCCAACTTTAAAACTCCAACCGAAGCTGAATACATATTTAGCCAAATTATTTTTTCATTAAAAACTCTACTTCACATTATTAAATAATAATTGCAAACAAAATAACTACAAAGATCTGATTGAGTTCCCTCTGATAAGTGTACCATATTTCCTTGTATAACACAACATAGTACCTAACTGTAAGTATTTTTATTGGCACCTGGAACTTCATCTCGAGTGCATCTCTCACGGCTCGAGAAGGTTTTGCTGCTAGAATCGATTATCTAGACGGCACACATTCCACGGATATCATCGTCTCGATCCCGCTATGATGGTGTGTATTAAATATCTATCCAGAATAAGGAGCGATGCTATTTTAATACATTCTCAATGCAATGTAAAACGAATAAATTAGAATATTGAGAGGAAAAACTTATATGTTGACGTAGGTATAATAAGAAACAAAATTATTTGTACAATTTTATGAAATGTTTTTTTATAAACTGTTCTTCGGAACTGTACCTACAAACAAATTAAATATTAGCGATTGCTAATCTTATCTTAAGGATAATTTCTAGTTACTCCATCGAGTTATCGTCTGAAAGATCTTCAAATGTCAGGCGGCAATTTTATGCCTTTTAAATATGGTCTCTCAATGTCTTCTTCTTCTACCTGGCATTTATTAATCCCGGCTATTATCTATCTTCGACTAAGGCTACTCCACTCTGCTCGGTCTTTAGCGTCGTCCAGTGTAAGTCCGTTGGGTCTCTTCTCCAGCTTCACGACATCCGAACATCGCTTCCTTCGGTGCCCGGGAGACCTAGTTCCAGGTACAAACATATCAAGGCAATTTCTTCAGACGTAGTCCTTAGGTCGACGCGCAACATGGCCATACTACCTAAGACGCTCTGGAAGCTTAACCGCTACGTCACGGACCCTCAGACTACCTCGGATAAATGAGTTGCGTATGCGGTCGGCCCGCGTTACGCTGCACTTGGTATTTTAATTTAAATGTGTTTAATTTATGTTAAAAAAACATATCGGGACTTTCTATAGTAATTTCTTGTAGTATTTCTTTATACTAAACGTTAACTTCTTTCTTCTGAGTTCTTGCGAGTTCTAATGCAAATTTAAACGTCTGTTTGGAAACTAAATTGATTGGAGTTTTAGCCAATATAAAATAACACTCTAGCAATATATTAACTGTTTTTTGTCATAAAATGTTTTTAATTGTGTGATATTCTAGTTGGCAGAAGAATATTTTAATATAGAATTATTTTAAAAAAACATCCCTCATTGGTCAAAAAGGTTCAGTGAACGCGGTTCTATTTGAAAATATAAATACTAAAATAGTCTAACTTGACAGGCCAGCTATCAACTTGATGTATAAAAATATAAAGAACTCATGAAAACGAATCTCTTTGCTCGATATTATACTTAAGACGATTCGCGTAGACATCACGCAGCGCAATATTATCTTAACAAAATCCTTGTATCAAATCTTAAAATCGCTTCGTATTGTTGTCTTTTGTGTTCGGGTTCGCATTCGTTTTCCATCGCACACCATTATTCACATTAAGTGGACAGATCTCGGGTCAGATCCAGGCACAAGAAAAGCACAAAAAGTGCCCGCTTTATCCGAGCATGATAAATCTACTTCAAATCCGAGAATGGCGTCTTTTATGAAGGAAATTGAAATAAACCGACCGTGCGGATAACGGCTAAGTAAGAAGATCGGGATCCTTTAAGGATATATTGGTGAATCATTTTCATTCATCAAGCCATCATCTTCTACTGATGTTCCATTTATTACTTCATATGCAAAAAAATCAACGAATGTATCGAATCTAAGTAAAAGATTCCATAATGTACCATATCTATTATTAAAAGATTAGTCAAAACTCTTAATGCTACAAATTTTCGGTCACGTGATTTTTAGAATATACCCTGTGTACAACATACTATAGTTACGTCCCTATTTTAGTGGCAGAGATGAAATCGAGCGTGAAATGGTTACCACACGAGCGGTTGTCTCGCGAACAAACGTAATAGCAGATCGCTAGGCGGCGTTTGGCGGAAAATTGGCTTGCAACCGAATACAGCTTGGGTATAAGTTTGGCAAATTGCATTCGAGCCGTCTGTTACATTTAAATTCAATGACTAATGGATACAATATTTCGACAACTGCTTGATTAGAACTCGAACAATTAAGAATACACAACGTAAAGTATAATTTGATCATTAATATTTCTCAATCAATATTAAGTGGGTAAAATTTGGGTAAAAATTACAAACAAATATATAAATTTATATTAAGTCATGTCTACGTTTAAAAAATAGCATAAAAATGTCTTTGTTTGTCGTTCCCGTATACTACTAAATTACCGTGTACTACTTAATTGCTGAAATGTACCGAACGTAAAAAAATTGCCAAATATTATTTACAGATTTAGAAGAAAAAACATAGATTAAAATTACTCATATCTATATTTCTGTTTCTTGTGAAACAATGTCTATTTCTTTTTTTGTTTTTAATATTATATTCATAAAATTTCTATTCTAAAAAAAGATAAAAAACTGGTCAAAATTGATAAAGTTATTTGTCCGTGGAAGGTAAGACGGCAAGCATGGATTTACAAGAATGACGACAGCGATACATTTTTTTAAATACCTAATTTAAGGTGCTAAATATTAATTGCACTACCTAATATAAGCTCTCTGTTTTAATATTAACAAGAAGGTATATCATAAAACTAGCTCTAAAATATGAACAAGCCTGGTAACCCACCCACTATGTAAAATATATCAAGGTTTATAATTTATCGAATATATTTTACAGGATTAAACTTTTTGTATGGTTTTAAACATAAAACCACAGTTTATATGATAGAAATTATGTTATTTAATGTGTCCTTCAAATATCCGTGAATAACATTTACATTTTTCGCACACAAATTAAAAGGTTTATTTGCAGCTGCAATCCAAAAACTTTGATTGACAGTCAGCACGCACATCAAACTACCAACCTCCGCCAAACAATAGGAAAATACGCGAAAGTCTCAGACAACACAACCAAGTGTGTAAAGAGTATAAGATAGTATAAAAAAAATTAAACAAACTTTTTTTTCACACATTTTTGTATGTAAGATAAATTGTATAAATAGAGCCTCAAAAATAATTTCGAAGGTCGACTGGTCGAAGCAAACATAAACTCCTACTAAATTGTCATATGACAGAACAAACAATTTTGTAAAAAAATATTCCGTTGTGTGCAATAGGAAAGTAAGTTTTGTCTTTTTTCTGTGCTCACTTTGACTCCAGGCAAATAAAACTCTCAGACAAATAAGATCATACGTTCAAACGTTTTTTTTCTATTTTCGGTTGCCATTCAGATATGTATTTTAGTTTACTGTTTTCTCTGTTCTCGCTGTTGGTCTTTGGAACAAGTTCCCATTGCCGTTTTCTAATATATATTTATTAATTTTTTGTTTCTTTTTCTTATAGTTTTTTTGTCGTACTGTATATTTTCCTGTTCATTTTATGTTTGTTTTATTCATCATATATTCATACACAGAGAAAGTTTAATATTTACGTTTATATAGTAATATATACGTTTTATTTAATATATATGAATACAGTATTTTTTTAAATGAATCACGTCATGGGTCGTATTTCTAAATCCTCGCACGTTTCGATCATAGATTTCTAACACCGTAAAAAAAATTAAACATAACGTTCACAGTGTATTTTGAAATTTATGTCATGAGTTAAAAAGACTGTATTCATTTTTTATTAATATTGCTTGACTAAATTCGTCTTTGCGTACTTAAAATCTTCCGTTCCTAATCCAAGTGAACCGATATTTCATTTCCTTTGATTTAATGCGAGTAGCAGCGTGGAGATATTTACTACTCGGTGTTAAATGTTCCGAGATATATAAAGGTATCCTCCAATTCCAAGATGGTTAGAACTAAATTTGTCTTTAGGATTTTTTTCTATATATTCCCACCGCTGCCGTGAGAGCTACATCTTTATAGTTCGTAACTTGACAAATGCAGAACGTGGTATGTCAGTGTTTTTATTTTCTAATACAACTAGTTACTCTGATATGATCATTGGTTTACGCTTTTATTTAAATAGTTGTAGGCTTATGCATGTTCGACTGGCTGAGACGCCCTCTTTACGGCGACGGAGCATAACTTCCGGAATACCACGCACAGGGGACCGGATCGGGATTAAGATACAAGTGAAGTATCTCAGGTAACATTTTGTTACATCCATTACGGTGGACGATCTGGCTGCCCACAAAAGACCGCAGGGAGTTATAGCGTTATGAGCAAGGATACTCCTTATACACATTGCTGGCGTTGTTTGCGAAATTGTACTGGTTCTGAGTGCTGGTGAAAACGAGTGGCGACAATCCAAGTTCTGAGAAGCCACCTTCACCTTCTTCACCACTCCACAGTGAGTCAGAGCCTTCGCCCATTAAGCCCTGATTCAGAGGTGAGAGGATGATTTGGGAATTCCCTTGCCAGCAACAGTAGAGGCGATCCACCCCACCTGAGTCGCTGGATCGAGAGAAGTAATAGCACGCTGTTATTTAGGGTGGCACTATGAGCTCCTTCTCAATAAGCTTTTCTAGCAAAACAAAATAAAAAAGGCTTACATATTTGTATCTTCTCCATAAATATTTGAATGTAATTCAGAGACGAAATTGTGCGGGCAAAGTCTCAATTTAAAATGTGTAGGCTTGTGCAATAAAAAAGCGTTTAGCTAGGGTTGTCACTTATTCTTAGTAAGACTTCGAAAGTTCGATAAAAAATTAACGGTAAATAGCTACGTAGAATAATATATAATAGAATAATAATAGTAGGTATATAAATTATTATCACAGAGTAAATCGGAACATGTATTGAAGGCCCACTGAATTTTGTTTCTGAATTAAATAAAAATATTTAAAAAAAAATACACATTTATTTATATGCAAATGAAAATAAAAACTTGTTACAAATAAAATATAATATATGTATCAAATTTAATGTTAAGGTGACAACCCTGACGAAATTTTTTGTAGTTGAAGACGTAACGACTACTACAAAAAAAGTTATTTGACTTTGCTCACCATTATATTTTCGAAAGGGAATGAGGTTTTGCACTTGATATTCGATATTTTACATATTTCTTTTTTTGTGGTTAAGATGTGGTTAACATGCTTTTTGTACCAATTATAATAATAATAAAGGTTTTATCAACTACCTTACAGCATTTAAAGCGACCGACCCAAAGCCCGCGGTAGCAAAGTAATCTACTTCAAGAGGTATTCTTACTATATGCCCTTCAACCGCCACCACTAGCCATTGACTCAAATTAGCTCGGCGAGGTCCTCTAATCATTAGACTCCCCCCTATTACTCCTTAAAATTTCTGACTATATTGCATCCATTCAGATTTTAAAAAGCGAAGCAATAGACAGCTGGAGCACAGAGAACCCAGTTCACCTGGACGGGCGCTAGGAAATACCCGATTAATTAAAAATTATTCAATGAGAGGATTATTCAAAAAAGACTCAGAAGTCGAATCTAGCGCCAAAATACCACCAATAGACTAATTATAAACACCGAGCACCATAAATCATAAAGCGCATTCATGCAAAACATTGATCATTAAGCTTCAATTCTTTCAACAAAACGTAATTAATTATCGAATCATTAAAAACAAACGAAAATTGTTTATGTTTAAATCTTAAATAAATAAATATTGGACAACATCACATACAATACTCTGATCCCAATGTAAGTATCTAAAGCACTTGTGTTATGGAAAATCAGTAGTAACGACGGTACCAAAAACACCCAGAACCAAGACAACATAGAAACATAGAAAACTAATGAACTTTTTCTACATCGACTCGGCCGGGAATCGAACTCGGGACCTCGGAGTAGAGTACCCATAAAAACCGATCTACACAATACTCGACCACGGACGTAGTCAATCTTATTTATGCTATACGTGCTGAAACCCGCACTCAACGCTCCATCTTTTACACAAGTCTTCGAGATATAGGTAGATCGAGTTTAAGAGGAATTAATCTTTGCAGCTTTAGACCAAGTTATTATATGTATTAAATTACTCCAATCCGTAACCTACGCATAATACTATTTGTTTAGAGAAAGGCGAATTGAAGTTAATCCCACAAAATCGTCGTACCGTACTCTTCTATAGTCTAGACGGTGGAGCATCCACCCACATCATCTCCCCAGATCGTGGGAGAAGCACCCACATTTGAAACACGTCTACAATAATGACCAAAGGGCGAGTAGGCCCAGGCCTAAATTGACAAAATTTAGGAGTATCAAAAGTAGTTTTTACTTAAGGGCGTTCCGAATGACAAAGACGATAGGATCACATCATCACACACAACTATAGTTATAAAATAACATTTCCTGACTCACTGATTCATCATCGCCGAGCGTAAACTATTAAAGTTAAGGTCTAATTCATGGCCTATTGGTGAGTAGGATCGTTTTATTAAGAAAACTAAGGAAGGGATTTTGGAAATTCTACAATTTCCCAAAGGAGTAAAATAGGGGTTGAAAGTTAGTATGGAAGTCCGTCATTTTTAAGTGACATTTTAAGTGAACCATGAAACTTTAAAATGAGTAGATATGTACGTAAACGTTTCTGGATATATTACCCCTAATGGAGTGAAAAACACACCAATGCGGTATATAAAGAGGTCTTAAATTAACGTAATATTTTAAGTTAATCTCCAAATTTATTCATTTTCCACGCGAGCAAAGCCACGGGCAACTGATAGTTTAGTATAGATGTTCAACTCATACTTTATTTGTTAGTATTTTCGTAAAATTGTAAGTTTAAATATATTCGGATTCGAAAGATAACTGAAGCATATGCCCTTCAAATAATAAAATAAATAATTTATTAATGTCTTATGATTATGACATCAAATCTAAAGTATGTGAAGTAAAAGTCGCCATCTACAAAAATCATCTAAAGTTTATGAAATATTACATGCATCACTTATGTGTAAATTAGCGCAGAAACACAGAACACCGAGTAAATTTTAATATAACCATTAAACGCAATAAATTTCAAGTGAGAACTTGAGTTCGTAATGACGTGACGAGTGACGACTGACGACCCGTGTTTACATTGACATTTGACATTTCGTCTGGCTGTTTACATTCTACAACACAATGTGGTATATAACCTATAAATCGACATATTAACAAGTAAGATCTAGACTACCAATCTAAAAATAAACAGACAAGCTAACATCTGCATTGGATGTTGAAATCGAATTTAGTCCCAAACCTATTACGCGTACGGCTTTTCGTTAGCGCAAATATTTATCTTCATCAATATTTTTATTCCAAACGAACCATGTCTCTAGAACAAGCAAAACAAGTAGCAGCATATCGAGCAGTTGATGAATTTGTCCAAAACAATAGCATTTTTGGCGTTGGAAGTGGATCAACGGTAGTGTATGCCGTGCAACGTTTAGCAGAGCGTGTGGAAACTGAAAACCTTAAAGTTATATGCATTCCTACATCATTTCAAGCAAAACAATTGATAAACAAACATAACCTAGTGTTGGGAGAACTTGATACAAATCCTGAGATAGATGTTACCATAGATGGTGCCGATGAAGTTGATTCAAATTTGACCTTGATCAAAGGAGGTGGAGGTTGTTTATTACAAGAAAAAATTGTAGCATCATGTTCAAAAAAACTTATTGTAATTGCCGATTACACAAAAGACTCCAAAAAATTAGGTGATAGATATAAAAAAGGTATACCCATTGAAGTGATTCCAATGGCCTATGTTCCTATTAAAAATAAAATTATTTCATTGTTTGGAGGAGAAATTAAATTAAGAAGTGCTGTTGCCAAGGCTGGTCCTGTAGTAACAGATAATGGAAATTTCATTTTAGACTGGATGTTTGCTGATCAAGATTTGGATTGGGAAAAGGTAAATAATGCCATTAAAATGATTCCTGGAGTTGTAGAAACTGGATTGTTTGTCAAAATGTGCTGTAAAGCATACTTCGGGCAGCCTGAAGGCACTGTAAAGGAAACAAATTAAATTAATCTTCTATAAAATCTACATTATAAAAGTTATTAAAGAATCTATAGCTTAAGCAATGTTCTAATGTAAGTAAACTAAAAATTCGATTTTTTTATACTAAGGACTGGGTCCATACTTTTTTCTTTTCAGTTTAATATCTCAGTAAGCACAAAAAATTTTTTTATATATATTTATTACTTCTACTACATTAAAAACCAAAACTTCTAAGACCATTATTTATTGTAAAAAAACCAAGATAATCTTTATTAATAAAAATTGTTAAATTTCATACTGGAATAAATTTTAAATAATAATATTTATTCCAATGTAAATTTAGTCAATAAAAATATGAATTGCGATACAAAACATGTATCAAACTAAAAAGTCCATAGTCACATATTATAAGTATGTCATTTATAATTTTAATACTAAACTAAATTTTTGTATCTTTACGTTACAAATAAAATATGTGTAATATGTTTTGAGAAAACCAGTTTTATAATTCAATATGAGTTATTTTGTGCTGAAATTTAGCCATGACTGTTGAGTATATTATTATTTCATATTAAAGTTTACACAAAGCATTTTACAGAAAAATATCTTTAAGTCCAGAGTGATTGTAATTACTACAAGTGATGAGTGTATTGCTATATTATAAAAGGAGTTATAAATAATGTGCAAATAAACTTATGAAATTAATTCTGTTATTTTTTTTTTTTAAGTTTATTGATGTTTTAAAATTTGAACTTAAGAAGTTGACCTTAAATATTATAAATGTTTAAGCTACTATTCAAATATTCATAATTTTAAATATTTTAGTAAATGTCAAGTTATTAACAATTTCACTGAAAAATTAATAATAATGAATAAAAATACCATTTGATTCATATATACCTTTAATTAAAATAGTTTTTTATAATATAATTAGAAATTTATAGTTTATTAGGCTTTTATTTTATAATAGTAAAATACTTTGAAAATGAGATTTATAGTATCAGTCATAATGTTTAGGATATGAGGAGACAACAGTTTGGTGCAGTGATAGATTCTTAGAGAATACAGACTTAATATTAGATTTTTAAACACAGCTCACAGGAAACCAGTAAAAATAAGTATACCTTGATATTTACTGGTTTACCTTGATATTACATAAATATTTAAAAGGACTGCTTTTACTACAATCAGAAAGAATTATAACTGGTAATTATTTATTAAATTACTAAATATATATTGTTAAAATCATTTGAATTTAAAACCAAGATATAATACTATACTGTATATGTTAATATTAGAATTAATCACTTATTATAGTATACTTATCAACTATGTTAATTACATAAAATACATAATTACAGACTCAATTTGTGCAAGAAAATAAAGTATATTATAATAATTGATGTTATAATTTTTTTTAATTATTAGTAGAGGCTTGTTTTCTTCATTATTCTTAAAAATTCTTCTTGGTTGATTTCACCATCACCATCTCTATCAGCTTCATCAATCATTTCATGCAATTCCTCATCAGTTAAGGTCTCGCCTAATTCCCGTGCCACTCGTTTTAGGTTTTTGAATGAAATTTTACCTGAAAATAGTTTACAATATCAAAGTTATTAATTTATTGTAAAAAATCAAACGCTATACTAAAGATTCAGATTAGCCATTAAAGTTAAAATTTATCATAAAATAAGTTCTACATACCTGTTTCATCATCATCAAATAATTTAAAGGCTTTCATAATCTCTTCTTTTGTATCCTTTTCTGCCATTTTGACAGTCATTAAATCCATAAAATCCTCAAATGATACTTTTCCATCGCCTTTATCAATTTCTGCAATCATTTTCTTGATCTCTTCTTTTTTTGGTTCAAACCCAAGAGCCCTAATAGCAACCTTTAGCTCCTTTGTATCAATTTTGCCTGTGTTCTCAGTGTCAAACAAATCGAAAGCTTCCTTTATATCTCTTCTTTGCTCTTCCGATAGCTCGAATTTCGGGCCCGATTTCTTACGTACTCCACCGGGCTGGGCATTGTTGGAATTCGCGTTCTTTTTTTGAGAACTACTAATAGCAGTTGTCTGAAACATGTTACGACAAGTTAAGGTAGAAATAAATATGATTACATACTTTTTACTTAAGGCTAATTTAATCGATATTTCTAACGAATATTACAAACCATTATTCAGACAATGAATATGAGTTGGTGCACTCAATACTCTTTCAAATGTTTTAAATGAATTAAACAAGCTACACCCACAATGTCCGGAGTGCTTTATATTAGAATTTATTCACAATTCACAAACAAACAACAATAATATTTCGAAATCTCGCGCAAGTGTCAAAATTAAAGTTGACAATATTCGATATATTCATTTGTTGTCAAATGATAAATGTCATGAACTCGTCGAGCACACCACAGACTAATTAATATTAGAGGAGGTAGTGTGATAAGCAGAGACATCAAAACCATTGACCTCTCAGTTACACTGAGTCCCATATAAATATATGACACTAATATCTTAACCAAGGATATTTGAAGGCTCATTTAGTTCGAAGGTATCATGTTATAATTAACTAGCGTTTACAATCTCATAGACCGATGGGAGTGCATGAGCAATTAATATGCTCGAAGATATAAGGCACGTGAGCACTAGCTTCGTAGGCACGTGCTTTTTAAGGCACGACAGTGTATTGAATAATATACAAAAACTATTCAATTCTATGTCATTACTGAAACAGTTTCAACATAAACCCCCAATGCCTATTATTGGCCTGAACTGAATAATGAATTATGAAAATAGATGAAGCAGAAAAAAATAGTCATACTGATATTAAAATCTTTTTTCTGCATTTACCGGATTCATAAAATAATTGCTAATCTGATTGATATAGAACTTTCACCATATGACAAACTCTTTGTAGTTTTAGGATGGTCATGAGAATACGGTACCTACGGTTATTATACGGCTCACAGCCCAAAATATGCGGCAATATATGTATTTATATTTATTTTTAATAGATAGACTGCCAACACCACCAATATACTAATAATATAAGAAATATTACCCATTCCTTACAATTTCAATTAACCACTAACCTTGGGAACTAAAATGTCCCTTGTGCCTACAGTTACGATAGACTTCCAACACCACAAATAACCTGACAATATAAGTAATGTATAGGCAATATTGCCTTAGTGTAAGTATTAGGCCGCAGATCCAGAGTTCAAACCTCGGTTTGGGCCGAAAAAAACTTGTGTGTTTTTATCGTAGAAAAATTCTGTAGATAACAGCCCGGAGTTTGTCAGAACGTGTGTTCAAGCCCGTGCATAAGAAAGCACGTAAAGCCGATCCCGCGACTGACAATTCCGGTCGTGTTGAATTCGCCGTACTACCGCATAATGAAATTGAGTTATTACGGACCGCATCTGTGTTTCATCGCTTTTATTAATATATATATTTTTTTTCTTTAAATTATTATTTTAGTTTTTTTAATTAACCAGAACATAATAAAAACTTGTTTGTAAAATGTTTTTTTTTTCTTTGAACTTTATTTTTAACTTTATCGAAAAATATATTTATCCGTTATTAAAGAACACTACCACGTTCTATTAATCTTTTTCTGGTATTGCTGTCTGTGTTAACTGACTTGCTTGCCTCATCATTTTGTTCCTTTCATTCCGGCCAAGTGTTCTTCCTGTAATTATTTTTTTCTTGTCTCATGTGTACATATGGTAACGTTATCTATCCTGAGAGCACATTGTCCAAACTATTGGTTTTTTCAAGCGTTGTCGCTTGTGGACATTGCTATCATTAACAATCTTCTCCTGTCGCTTCAATTTCGCCTTCTCTAAACGTTTCTTTCTTTGTGTAGTAGTTTCTTTTTTATTTATGTTGTTGCCACGAGCATGGACAAAAACGGTCCATCTCCCCAAATGCCAAAGGTCCATTGTAGGAGAATTAGGGCTTCAGTACAACATGATGCGCCCTGGTGCGCTGAGGCGCAACGTTAGCAATATGACACGTTTATACACCCACCCATAGCATTTAGCCCTTGGCATTGGGTCATCCATCTAATCCATCTAATCAAAGACAGATCCTGGTTACCATCTATCACCCAAAGTACTCGTCAAGACAAATCAAGCAAGCCCACATTCGATCAAACGAGCATCGATAATTGGGGTTGTGTCGTTTCATTACAGAGTTCCTATGACCACCTTCCAGATCCATCATCAGACCTTGGTTACCATTACAAGACAAACTACTCGTCAAGACAAATCAAACGAGCCCAAACTCGATGTGGTTTTCGTTTCATTGCGGAGTTTCTATGACCAGCTTCATCATCAGATCAGCACCATGTCATCATAATATTGCACTGTCAAGCGATTTACATATGTATGCACAATTTCAACTCAATCGGTAACCGGGAAGTGGATCAAATTTAATTTGTAAGATTTGATGACAAAAGTAGGGACAGGTAGATGAAGCTAAATAAAATCTTGTAAAAAAATGATAGGTACCTTAACTCAATTGATTCTATATGAATTCAAAGCAAAATATTGTTTGTTTAGGTACGCTCAGTGGTTAGAACGTGTGCATATTACCCAACGACTGTAGGTTTAAGCCCAAGCACGTACCGATGAATTTCCATGTGCTTAAATTGTGTTTATAATTCATCTCATGCTCGTGGTGTAAGAAAAAATCGCGAGAAATGTCCAATTTCACTGAAATTCGGCCACATATGTATCCACCTTCTCGTTAAAGGGAGAGTAGGCCATCGCTCAACATTGGGGTTCATACACGTTCGTGTATGAACATCGTTTCGGGAAGTAGACTTTACCGAGAACATTATCAAAATATAAATTAATAATTAATTATTAAAAAAGTAAATAACGCCGTTACAAATAAAACAAACTTTTATTATTGAAATTATATTTCGTTTATTGTAAAAAATCTATAATAATTATGAAAAATTTAATTGAATATAATATAATACATTTTTGTTCATTGACCCGAGTCAATATATTTTTCGTCACGGTACAGACGGTAGAGTTCCGACGGACTTCATGAGGTGATAGCAGTGAGGGAGTCGACTCCTGTGACCGATCTTCTGCAGGGTGGCGGCGGCCTGCGCCAGCATGCCGGCGCGCTCGCCCGGCGCGGCCAGCACCGCCGCCGGCAGGTGTTTGCACGCCATGTACAGAGCCACCGCCCGCTCGCCTTCGCCGCCACCGCCTTCCAGGGCTCGTTCTTTTAAATATAAGAAACTCGCCTTTAAATTGTATGAAATTACGCATCCTCCCGTTTTATTATAACCGGTTTCACCATACGCGTCAAAGTTCTACCATGCCAAAATATTTTATACTATAATAATAACTAAATTATTATCACGTTGTAGTGGGATTTGGCGTTTTTTTTACCACCTACTCAACATATTTCCCCATTTTCATACATTTTAATTCAGTTCATATCAAGTGTTTTTATTTCTACTACGAGGTGAATCTCATTAATGCCCGACCTCATTTATAGATGGCAAGTGTTGTTTGAAAACAATTCCTATAATCGAACGTATCATCCTTACATAGCTTAAGTTCGAAGTTTGAAGACATTACACTGCTGTTTAGTATTTGTTAGAGTCATTCATAGTGAACAGTATTGAATCTATAAACATTAAATTAATTCAAACCAAATGAGGTAAGTCACTTCAAATTGCAAAAATTGCAATTGAATGTGTGGAATAAGAATAAATAATACCAAATGAAATGTTTTACCTTTTCCGCATATAATTGAAGACCGATTTAAACGTGGACGTAGACTGCCATCCAACAGTTGTTGCGTGCGACGCGGAGCCGCGCCCGCCATCATACGACAAACTGCCGAGTGCAGAAATACACGCGATGTCACCCACTGGATAAAAACAAATTATTTATTATTATACACATCCTTTATAAATACATAAAATACCAAATAATTTATTATTTAATATATATAAGTACCCAATAGCAAGTTTTGAAATAAATGAAAGATAATGAAAAGATCTAGAAACATCTTTAGTTTTATATGTTAAGCAATAACTTTGCTTCCTTTTTTAAACATATTGTAGGGAACAGTTTGATATTTGACGAAGTTGAAGTTATATGTATGAGTATACCGAGTAAGTGCTTAAAGTAAACATGTATATGTAATATTTATGCAAATACATTGCATATTAAATTAAATTAAATAAATCATTCATTATTTACATTCATACTACTCATCTCACATGTAAAAAATATCAATAAAAATGAATCTTAAGAGAACGAGTAAGGAACAATCCTGGATAAAAAGCCGTTTTTAGAGTAGAAGTTAGTCAAGGAGTGTATCAACGTCGCCAGGTACCGGTAAGGTCTGCGAGAGTCGCCGCAGGGAGTGCAGGTCCCGCTGGAAGGCGCGCAGGTGTCGCGGCGCGGCGGGCGGCGTGGCGGGGGGCGCGGTGGGCGGCGTGGCGGGCGGCGCGCTCGCCTCCCACGCGCCCGCGCGCACCTCCAGCACCCAGTCGCAACACAGCACCTGCAGCAGCTGCGCGACACCGTGTACGTGTTTATACACAACAAATACAAAAATATTTAAAATATTTAAATGCAGATACAGTAAACTTCATATGTTAAGTATTACTTTATATATAAAGCTGACTGTACCTCAGATTACCAATTACATAGAAACATCTAAAATCGAATAAATATAATTGTTTGAATCATGCATTTCGAAAAGCCATTAAAATATAATATAATATTATGATAAGCAAAGCGCTAAAAGCATCCAAAGTATTTATTATTAAAGTAATTATATTAAATGTTTCTACGTACATATGTTATTTGTTACTTTACATACTGCCTCATCGTCAACATTCGCTTGTCCTACAGTACGAGTCAGCGTAATATGTTTTATATCACAGCTAGATAAAGAATTTACTTAACTTTTTGCGAGCTAAGTGCAGAAGGAGTGCAACGACTTTTACGAATTGAGATGCGGCAGCTCAATATATAAATAATAAGTGTGGTGAAAAATAATATACAAATAAGAAAAGTAAAATCTTACCAAATCCAACACAAAAGTAACAGCACAAATAAGTCATGGCATGCGATGAATGCAACTAAAGCGAGATTTGCCTTGTAGTAATATTGCACATTATACAAAGAAGTGCAATGCAACTACAATGCACTCCCGCAATAGTCAATCTCCAAATAGACTTATTTACAAAACATAAAAAAAAAACTTAATAAACAACCAAAAAATATTTAATTATATAAAAACTTAGAACCACTCACTTAAAAATATAACAACAATTAGCTGATATAAAAATTAAAATTTACGTATATAAGTTATGTGTCATACCATCATAAGTTGTGTGGGTTTCCGGCAACAGTAATAGGCCAATGAATCTGCTAGTCTGGCTCCAGCAATGTCGCACACCTATAAAAAAAAAAAAACAAATTATATTATTATTACTTTTCATTCTAGTGTTTTGATTTTACAGACATTAATAGACAATTTAATTGAATTACTACTAACTATATAAAAAGTGTAAAAATTGTTTTAATTTTATTAATTTTATTTATAATTTATAAATACATAAAATCAAATATTGTCTTAAAATGGCACAAATAAAACCATTCCAAAAAGAAGTTCGGCGCCCCAGGGAATAAACAAATAAAAATTATAGTGAATATTGAAACAACATAAAATTAAAAAAAAAAAAATGGCCTAATCGGTTTCGTTCCCCGCGATCATTCTCATGGGAGTCTAGCCATCTTCATCTATATTATAGTAGACAAGCATGCAAAACACACACACACAAACCAAAATGCACAATCTATTTCCTCAGTCTGATAATCCGATGGGACGCAAAATCCGACTTGACCGGAAAGAATTCAAACTTCGCGCAATTACTGAGAATCTTTCGATTGAAAACCAAATAACTATTTATCGGCCAAGCCTGGGATTTGAACCCAAGATCTCGAGATCAGGGACCTTATATTTAACCACATAATAATTATTAATTAATATAAATTATTATTATTATCTTATTAAATGACCGACTTTCAACTATAATAGTCCATCGTGACCACTAGCCGTCTGCACAGGAGATATTATAGTTGCATTACAGTACATTTTTGTGCAAAAACACATGCACTCTCTGCTCCCTCCCTCTTAGTGAGATTATTTGGCAATCCAACATGGCCAGAAGTCTTTTTGATTTTTGTATTTCTTAACAGAAAAACACAATGAATAAAACTGACCCAACACGGCACCTGAGGTCTGCAGCTACACAAATTAGGCACAGCACGGAGCACCACGGTAATATTAAAAAAATATTTTTTTAATATTTTTTTATTATATATATTCATTTATTATATATATATATAATAATTGATTACACAGCATACCTTGAGTATTGTCTCCGAAGTTCTTGCAATGGAGGCTTCATCTCTGCACTGAGCGAGGCTTAGAAGACCGCGCCGACTTTTGTACGCCGCGTGAAGAGCCCTGAGACATCATCACAATAGAAATACTTGCGTGTTTACATTACGACAGACAATAGTTATTAATAACGCATGTATAAACTATACATGATGTTTTATAAACATCGCGGTTATTAGAATTCCTAAGCCATCACACGTAGTCGAGCTATGGACGTTTGAAGAACTATTCGATTTATAATAACTATCTGATACCCGTTTGTTTCGCTGGATAAAAAAGTGGGCAACATCAACAAAATTTAAAAAAATATAAAAGATACCATCTAAGGACAATTCCACGTCGACTGGTCATATTTTGATACTGATAAATTCAGTGGTTTGGTTTTAAATGTTTTAAATCCATAAAAAATATTACCATAATCAAAAATATATCATATATAAGGTAAGTATGGATTAGATACTAAATTTAAAATACTTGTTGAAGTTAATAGGCATTTTGATATTGTTTTTGCTGCTTAGAGCAGGTAACTAATAATAATTCTTCCTTATTATTAGGATTCGTGAAAATCTTTTGATAAATTGTAAATTGATGACAGAAGGTGATATTTATATACCCGGGCAAAGGATCTTCACAGTTGGTAAGTTCCTCCGGCAGCAAGTTTAGTTTATCACCAATTTCAGCGGCATTTTTAGAGTCCGCCAGCAGCCAAGTCGCCGCCACTCCGACGATGTTTGCCCACCACTCCATCACTGGGTCCCAGCAGCCTGATTTATTTTGTGATTAATTCAAAGTATACAACAGATATTTTTTCGTATTTAATTCAAATTAAATATTATCCTTTTATAGTTAGTACAAAATAGAACCTAAAATAATTGTTTGCATTTTCCTAGTTACATAGACCTCATATATATTACAATAGTTTACATAGTCCCCAAAACATTAAATTATTTTTTATATACATTTTATACAGGATGAACCAGTTTCATAATATTTGAAAAGCCCAGTGATTTCACACGAACGATGTAAGTGCTTATTGCTGTTTACTGGAACACAACATACGAAGAGACTAGCGTTTGAACTACAGACTCTTAGTTCCGGCCCTCGTAACCATTAAATGAAGACTTAATTGTTATGTATCTATAAGTTAAAGAAACTATAATTATATGTGCAAACATTATGGAATGTTACTTTAAATTAAAATTTAATAAATCAAGAGGCATTCGTAATATAATGTTCATGTTGATATAATGTAATCCAATGAATTGTCAGCCTTAGGAACTAAGATGTTTTGTCTTGTGTTAAATTAACTCACTCGCTCTCCAAACTGAAACATATCAGTTATATCAAGTATTCCCTCATGATATAATTAATATGTAACAACAAGCTGTGCCCGCGACTTCGCACGAGTTTGAATTTAACAAAATTTATTGTTCAGTTTTTACTATAACTTATTAATTCTGTAGTAGGCAGCTTTTGTGATAATAAATCGTTGGTGGAAGGCACCCGACGTGACGGCGCAGTGGTGCCATGCGCAAGGACTGCGAACAGTACTGGACAATATTTGGACATTGCAGGGTGAATTTATTATTATTATTAATTTATACATAATTCTAAAACAAAAGCAGCCTAAGTTACTCCTTATTACATCAGTTATCTGCCAGTAAAAGTCCCGTTAAAATCGGTCCAGCCGTTCCAGAGATTAGCCGGCACAGACAGACAAAAATTGTAAAAAATGTTATTTTGGTATATGTACCGTGTATACATACATATGCATTTAGTAAAAAGCGGTTGTTTTAATATAACAAACAGACACTCCAATTTTATTATATGTATAGAATACATTGCAAAAACATTGTGTAATAAGCCACCCACCTGTATGGTGCGGTGCATCGGTAGAAACGTCGTCAGTGATCAATTTGATCATATCCAGTACGTCGCGAGTGTTGCTGCGTTCGTCGGCACAGAGGAGCATTTGAAGACTTTTCTGGAGCAATTCCAGGTGATAGGCCTGACGAGATTTAATTCGATATACACATCATTTATTACAATTGTAAGTTTTCCTAACTTTAATAATAATATTAGGTACATTTCATGGAAAATCAGCGGGTATTGAAAAATGCATACTTGAGTTAAAGTGGTTTCCTCTTTCATTCGCAAATCTTTCGATCTCAAGAGGCCAATAAACACAAATATATAACTTCGATATTAAATTGAAGGAATATTATAGGTGGAGATCTAGAATAAAAAATGGTATTCATTATGGATACGTAAAAAATGACGTTTTTAAAATACCGGTGATGTTGCTATCGGAACGATAAAAGTAAAATTAAAATACATAGATATTAGTAGTTAATTAAAATAGTGCTGATTATAAATGAACATATATCAATCAAAAACAGTTTGCAGTAGAATCAGCAAATAAAATGGAATATGTTAATCTATGGTTTTTGTATTTTTACTTTACTCCTTTGATTGCAATAGGGTGAAGATGAAAACGCGTAAATAGTATAAGTACCCTCATAGCGTAGGCCAGCGGGTCGGTGGTGGTGGGCAGGCGGGAGAACAGCGCGTGCGCGGGAGTGGAGTCGTAGGCCCAGCGCCGCGTGCGCAGGTAGCGCTGGCCGCGCGCGCTCGTCGCCCAGCGCACGCGCGCGCCGCCCGCGCCGCCCGCGCCCCCCGCGCCGCACCACTCCCAGCAGCGGCACACGCACAGCCGCAGGTAGTAGCTGCAAGTATGTTACCCCCCGCCACTTCAGCACGTCCAATATACATCGAATGTACACTAAGAAATAAGGGCTTACGATAACGATTAACTGCCAATCGTCTATATTTGATTTGAAATATTCGCTGCCAACGGTTTTACTTGCTTTCCAGACTCTGGGTTGCTATTGATAATTTCTCGTCAAAAATAAATAATATATTCTCTGATAACTGTCTGAAATGAATGTAACAAATCGTTAATGTTATAACTTACCCGCACAGCCAGTTCCCAATTTTTGGCAAGTAATCCTTGAATACCAATGCAGCGGTGACGTAGGTTTCAGCTAGAAGTTGCTTGTTTGTCGTAACTTCAGCTAAATTGACCGCCTGTAATGCTAAGAGTACACGTTCACTGCGTCCGCTGTCGCCCGATAGAATCTCGAGTTGAGCAAGGCGATGTGACACGGTCGAAACTTCGGCTGCCCAGTGTTGAGTCGCTCTACGTGCAGGGCTGTACGAACGAGGAAACATATTAATCATAGTAACATTATTGAAGATCATCATCATCATATGCCAATATAATCTACTGCTGTACATAGGCGTCTCCCAAAGAGAGCTTAAGCTGTCGGTTCTCCGCACTCCGCGTCCAGTTGGTTCCAACTTTTTGAGGACATTGGCCACGTAGGCTTTGCCGCTATTCGGCACTTTACGTTTATCGATTTGCGTTCACCAATCTAGAGCTCATCTGCTCCAAAGGCCTCGACATACGAAACCAGCTCACTGCCACATCAGTCTGTTTATTTTGCTTGCTATGTTGCTATGTCTAGTTCTTCTTTAGGTAATCTCAAAACTAATTTTATGACACTCCAAGCATAACTCTAACGATAATACATTGAGCAACTTTCTTTTGTGGACTAACACCGCAGTTACTGTCTGCATTTTGGAACTTTATGTAGGTAATGTTAGGTGATGATTTGACGAAGGATGTCAAAAGTTCATCCCAAGCTAATTCTTTGATCGGCTTCCATCTCAAAGTTAAAGTACCGGGCTGTATTGAGGATGTTACAGAAACTGATAAACTGATTATACAGTTGATTCAAGCCATGTACATATCATCGTTTGAAATTGGCATATAATATGATACAAATTTAATGCACTGGTATAAAAGCGAGGCATAGGTAGTTATCATACAAAAGAGAGTAGAGAATAAATAGCATAATTAATAAGCATTTGTAACAAAAGAAAACATGTTTACCTGTCGCCCCATATGTCACCAGCTCTTCTTGCAAGAAAACCACCGAAAGGCAAACGCTGTAGCACTTGTCTTAACGCTGCAGATGCTAATGCAGAATACTTGGCATGACCTTGCCCACCACTCGCTTGAACACTCTTACCACAAGAAGACAATGCTCGATGTAGTTCTAAGCGTGCATTTGTTAGGTCTTTCTAAAAACAAATATTAACTTTAAACAGACGAAAAAAAAAAATCACAATTCATTCTATACTAATAACTTATATTATAAACGCGAAAGTAGCTCAGTCTGTTATCTCTTCACGCTTAAATCGTCAAACTCCTCTAGGGGAGGTGACGGTTTGTGTGCTACTGGTAAAGTTTCGCGCGACTCAAGCCGCAGGTTCGCCAAGTAAAATATAATAGACCGAGACACCTTCATTTAACGAAAAACCTTCAACTGGTATCTGGGGTGTACATGAGTATAAACAAGTCATTCAAAACTTATTTTTCTGAACAACTGTTTAAATTTTGTTTATTATGTGAATTGCTGAATTTTGTATGTTGTAACCTTTTATTTAAAGTGAAATTAGGGAATATTTACCTTTTTCATATAATCATGCGCTTGTCGTTTATGCTTATAAAAAAGGCCAGCCTCTTTGGACTGTGATTTAGGAACTGAGTCGCCATAAACCAAGAGTTTAATTAAACAGCCTCCAAGAACGAAGAAATTAACGAGATATATTAATAATGTGTTAAATATCCAATTTCCCCAAGATAAGGTACTTGAACCTGAAAATAATTTAATTTTAAATGAACTCATGAGTCATTATTTTTTTAACTAGTCATTGTATAAGACCTCTTTTGTGTATTATAATATTGACTAATTTCATATTTTTGCCTTTTTAATTTTTCATTGTTTTCCCATCTAATTTAACCATGTTAAAATATGAGCTAAAAAATTATATGTACAACCAATATTTTCTTTTCCTCATAAGTTTTTTTTAAAGAATTTTGTCATGGGACAATAACTAATATTGCACAATTGTCATATTTCTATGTTTGTTCTTACCACCTCAACATTTAAGTGAAGTAACAATTACATTCATAACATATGTTTGAAGATTAAAGACAGTAAATCATTTAAATTTGATATGTTATAAAAAAAATTATACACTAAAAACTTTTTAGTTTCATATTTCTCAAAACCCTTGTTTTGTCCTTTACACCCTTTGTAATCCAAAGTGTTGATTTGTTCTGTTGCTTGATCATTTTTAATTTGTCATGTCATGATAACCACCACTTTAGCCTCTTTCAATCTCCGAAAAGTAAAATACCAAACATACATTTACATATTCTATTTTCTGATATCTCTACTATATTATTATGTACTACAAACAGTTCTTAATCCATATATTTCTATTAATAGTATAACACGCCACTTATATCTACTTTCAAACTTCCAATAACAACTTAGTTGATATAACATTTTTTTTTTCATAAAGCTATGATGAATACTTGTCAGTTGGTCGTTATGTTGAATAGATCATTCAAAATATTGACTAATTATGTCATTTCAATTCAAGGTTAAACGTGTTTATATGTCTTTACTCCTGTTTATTGGATTATGCCATACAATGAAAAGTTATTACTTTATCTATTAAAAACAAACCCTTACCATAACTATCATCTGACAAAATTCTTCTTTGGTCAACTCTTGTTGAATAATCATTAGTAAAAGATTCAGACATAATTCCTCCAAAGAAAATACTGAACGGATTAAAGGCAATTAGTCCAATCATAAAGGCACACAAGGCTAATCTCGAATGGTCTCCCATTCCCATGATAATTTTTGAATATTTCTCTTCCATCTGCAAATAAATAAATTACATTTTATTTAGGGTAATAAATTATGCAAACTAATATCATAAATGCGAAAGTAAGTTTGTTTTTCTTACTCTTTCATGTCTTAACTACTTATCAATCATTATGATATTTTGTAACAGAGGTAACACCTCAACCTCCCTCTCAACATGATACAGAAAAAGCTACAATCGGTTACTAGTTCCAAATTAAATTAAAATATCTACAATTTTTTTTTTATTTTAACTGATATTCTGTGAAACACTACATTCTCACAGAATATCAGTTAAACAACAGATTCTTATTTAATATCTCATTGGCATAATGCTCTGTCATCAAGTCTTGGTGCTGCAGTTTAGATAGAAAACAGATAGCTTCATTAGTCTACATCAATAAACAATGCAAAACACTTACTTTACACTCTGGCGATGAGGGTGAATCACTATCCATACCCTGAGAGCAGTGATAAGGTGATGAGATGTCACTGTGTGGTGGAGTGTATGGTCCGTCAAACACAAGTTCCTTAACCCCTGACTTCTGACAAGCAAGCTTAAGAGCTACGTTTTCTTGCTTCAATCTAGTATTTTGATTTTGCAAGTACTTAATATAGTCTATAGTTTTTCTTAATATTGCAGATTTATTTAACTACAATAAAAAAACAATGATAAATCAAAGCTGTTATCTTTTTTATGTTATGGGTATGCAGATAGACAACAGCATGGTAAGAAATATTAACTATTCCTTACATCACACCAATGCACCATCAATCTTGAGAGCTAAGATGTTATGTTCTTTGTGCCAGCAGTTACATTGGTTCACTCACCCTTCAAACTAGAACACAATAATACTAAGTATTGCTGTTTGGCAGTAAAATATCTGATGAGCGGGTAGTACTTACCCTAATGGGCTTGCATAGCCAGTAATAAATCTAAGGTATATTATAAGAATTTTTATCATAATTTTTGTTATAGGTATTATTTGAACATATAATAGAACATAAACATTAACAGCCTGTAAATTTCCCACTGCTGGGATAAGGTCTTTTCTCGCTTTTGCAGGGAAGGTTTGGAGCATCCACCATGCTACTCCTTATATATTAATTAATACAAATATTAAACTAAATAAAAAGAATGCATTTTGATTACCTTAGCTTCTTCACCAACTAACATATTCTTAAGTTCTACTATTCGATCGTTAATGCTTGTTCTATATCTGCGCTCTATAGCATTATGGGCACTTCGTTTAACTTCTTTGACTTTAGGCGGAGCAGAATTTGGTGTTTGGTTGAAGGAAAATTTGTCACCATCAAGTACAACTGGTATACCTGTAGTTAGCAATGTGGGACCATTGTTACTTGTGAAGAAAGTGTGTATAGGCTGACCCTCACTACCAGATTTTGCACTTGTTATGATTCCTTGACCTATAAGAACATTAGTTGAAATTAATTCAGAATTAATTATCTTTTATTCTTATTTATAATTAAAAGATAGTTAAAAACCTACTCTGTACTGGAGCACTTGTGTACATCAAAGTCTGCGTTTCAGGGCTTATAATATTTGATTGCAATATCACAGGAGAGAAATTAGAATCACTTTTTAAAATAACAGGTGTTACTGCTTTCGTATTATTTGGTAGAAGCAAAGGCTGAGAAGGTTTTTGTGATTTATTTGCTTGATTTAACTGCGACACTTTGTCCAACTGTATGAGTGATCCCTTGCCATTGGGTAGTTTTTGTAAGCTTCCATGACCTAAGTTGACATATAGTGGACTTTGGATCACTTGTTGCACAATCATTGGTGTTTGCGCTGGTTGCTTAGGGCCATGTTGTGTTACATCCGGCAATGGGGTGCTTTCAGCTTCTATATTCAAATTATAACCTTCTTCTCTCCCATAAACACCCAATACAGGACTACTCTTTGGTTGTGGAGCTTGAGTTTGCGACTTTCGATTACGAGGATGTTGTGACACCAAGGGATTCCCCGGTGCATTATAATAAGGTGATAGTTGAGGTGATGAAACATTGGAATTAAATTTCGTATCTATATTCAAAAGACCAGGATCGGGATCCACATAAGCCAGCTCTTCTTCTAATTTTTTCATAAAATCTCCATCACATCCGCTCAGGAAATCTGGAAAAATATATATATAATTCTGAATCATAATTTTATTTTAAATGCCGATTAAATGCACATTACTTGCCTTCTATTTCTGCGATGTCGTGCACATTAAATACGTCGTTATTTAAAAATGATTCTTCAGGCTCCATTTCGGTCGAAATCCTCCAAAACAAATTACTATTGATTTGCGACCGAGCATATGTAATATTTTTGTTTTTTACAGTGTATTACGATTTATTCCATTATACTTGTTTACTAGTACCATAGTACTTTTGATATATTTTGACATGTGACTTAGAACGTCCAATCAAAACATAGAAATTTAGTGGTACGATTCTACGTCACATAAAGCCAGATTCGTTCAAAAATATATTTACATAATACATTTTTTTATAGAATATATATTTAACATTTTGTTTACATTATCAATATTCAGTTTAATAAAAATATACGTCTCTATAAAAGTAAGACCAGTTGATTTTGAATAAAGTTGTCTTTCAATTTTTAAATATAACTCAGTGCCCTCTGTACAGAAACCAAGTTAACTGTAGTCGTGAAAAAAATACTTAGTTCTACGCTTACTAAAAGATGGCGCGTTTTCGTTATAATGAAGTTGTTGAATAGAGTGACAAAAGTGTTATACTACGTATCTTTTGTGTAATGTGCAATTGTGCATATAAAGTACATAAAAATGTATGAAATTTAGATGCCGCTGCTAAAGCTGGAGGTTGAAATTTGAAGCGTGCTAATACCCGATAGAGTGAAACGGATTAGAGAGTGAAAATATACTAATACTTATGTATCTTTAAAAGGCAATATTCTCAGATTATTATTTTAAGTAAATTTGTTAATCCCAATTAATAAATACACAAATAGTAATATCGGACTAGTCTTAGCTTTAGTAGTGTAAAATGATGGAAACCTTATTTCATACGTTTCGGCTAACACTTAGTGTAGAGTAGCCCCATAGTTCCTATTTAATATATATATATATGTTGTGGAGAAGATTCTTATATTATCCACTTTACTGTAATTTGCCACTAGGTGGCGCTGCAGAATAAGTTTAAGCGATTACCATGGCGATTATTAGGTATACATGTATACTTTTAGTTAAACACGGAGAATATTTAAGTACAAGTCGTATTGGATAACAGTTAATAAGCAATTTAAAGGTTCAATGTTAACTTAGTTATTTTATATATATATAAATGGAATTTGCCCAAGGGCATTACATTATTCTTTACCTTATTTTACTACAATCATAATATGTACTTATATCGTATATCTTTGGCGCTACTTTTAAAAGTCATATAAAACTAAGTTAATATAATTAATCTTTTGCGATAGTCAAGTATTCCAGAACCAATCAGGGTCGGGAATGTTTTAAGACCCACGGAGCTCACAATATTGCATGAAAAAAATAAAAGTATTTGGGAAACTTCTACAAATTCCGGTTTTTATGTTGACGCCTACGAAAAAATCATAGCGTTATACAGTTTGTTGGATTTTTAATCCTAAACGATTGAAAGACAACTAGCTAAGCACTTACGGTTAGTTATAATTTTGTAAGAATCTGATTACCTCTAGAAAAATATTGTACGTAATATAACAAAAATAGATATTTAAAATTATTGAGAAATTAAAACCACAAAATCTACAAGTACATAAATTTAGTCTTGTGGTTTAGGTATTTACGAACACTACCACTCATAGTGGCTTTGCACTCGGAAAGTTAAAAAAATATATATGAACCACTATAATGTCTCTACATGTATAAATATCTAAGTACATGTCCTTAAGTCCAAGAAATTCCTTTAATTACATACTACAGATATGTAATGAAGTAGGTAGGGAAAAGTAGGTAGGTATCTAGTAATAAAATATATTAAAAACTAAGCTAAATTGACTTAGTAGAGTCTTCAATTTAAATAAGTTTGGTTGCGTTTCAATTCATTAATATTTTTTTGAAAGGAGGTCATTTAATATTTCTGATTAGAATTTTCTATTGGATTATATATGACAGTACCCAAATTTTTATCATTACAAACCAAATTGCTTATAAAATCATGTGTTGTACTAATTGTAGGTCTACAGTAAATGGTTGATTCTGGTGGCGATAAATTATCCACTAAACAATTTTATCATAACATTTTTACTTTTTATGTCTTACGGTTTTATCCAATTAGAACCTGTGATTTATTTTTGCTGATACGCGACACCGAAGAGGCATTGGTTCATATGTTATTTTATCAAAGGAAATTAAAGTAGCTATATATTTTCTATTTCAATAAATTACTAATAGCAATTGTATGTAATGTTCTTTTTACCCGGCTTAATAGGCGATTTAACCGGATCAACGCGCAATATACTAATTATTGCTCTTTGGTAGTAGTAAGTAGCCTGAGATAGTAGACTCAAGGTAAGAATCATATAGGAAATGTCTATTTTTCTGTTATGATCATCCTATATGATTAAATACTTTAAGTTTGACTAAACACGTAACCTTTGTCTTTAAATCAAAATCTATCTTATGACAACTTTATTATTCACAATTAAACCCGACAGACGTGGTCTTGTCTGTATTAAAATTAATTTTAAATATATTTTAGTATGACTAAATTTAAACTTTAACTAATTTTCGAATTCACCGCAACATATAGATTGTATAATATACCTTGCTTTACAGGTCTAAAGAGAATCAATACACGTCTATTCAAACTCTACAATTATCTCTAACTGTTAAGGCAGCGCTCATAATATTGTCATTCGTAAGGCCGTATTTTCGTTGACTTACATTGCAAAACGAGTCTCTACGAAAACCCCTTTTGTATTAACGATACAATAACCTTTAGGGTGGAAATATTCTATGGATGACAGTTTATTTCCATCCTAAAGGTACATTCCAAATATTAATCATTAATATTTGGAACAAGCTTCATCCACCCAAACTCCAAACATCCAAACTTGCAAACTTTATCTCTCTGTTATATGTATACAAATTGAATAATAATTTTACTAACTCAACTCAATTACAATTAATTAACAAAGTTAATCCACAAATAAATACGTAAGTTTAATATACTTTTAGCATAGCGCATCACCTCTTATAATTTTCTTACGTTATTCATATAAATGTTTTAATATGAAATAAATTAATTTACTTTAACCACCCATTAAATGTTTGTATGGCAGGTGAATACTTAAACACCCATGAATCTATTTCCTACATCAGTAATTTGACATGCAAAAGATAAAGACAAAAGCTTTGTGTAATTAGTCAACTTATTTACAACGTCTATTAATAAACATAAGGAACTCTAATATCATACAACTAATAGGTATCTTAACATAAGAGTATCTTGATTATCGAGATTTATACCTATGGACACATTTTTTTTTATAGAAAACGGTTTTCGTGTAAAAACTTGAATAAAAATAAATAATTAAGGTACAATAAAATCTATAACTTCGGTTATTAAACGTTTAATTTGTATTTATAACATTATATTATCTGTAAATATAGTTCTTACTATAATATTTAGGTACGAGATAAAACAAACTCGATTTAATTTAATCTACTAATAGAGGTACATACATAGCCAACTATAGATATAGTACTTATTTCTACAACTCTACATGACGATCTAGTGCATAACATCATACTTAACTTTATATATAGGCACGAAAGTAGGTATTAATGATATAATCACATAACATATCGTTTAACTAAACAAATCATGAGGTATATTATAAGGCTTATTATCAATAATAATTCACATTCACATTTATAATTATATTGTGTTCCCGACACAAAAAACGTTTTTAAAAACCACCCAACTACCTATTGGATAAAATTTAAATAAGACTATGTGATGTGTTCATAAATTACTAAAGAACACAAATTGTAACTACTGGAATGTCCGTAAAACTTCTAGATTTCCACAAACAAGGCACAATACTGTGACACTTCAGTAGTGCGTGACTACACAAACCCGCGTTGACTTAAAAAAATATTATATGCAAATACTATCAAGTATCTATGGCATTTTCGAACTAGACTAAAGTAACAAATCAGTCTTCAAATAATTACAAAATAAAGTATTAGTATTATTAACTTAAACAATACGATAAAATTATAGCTTTGTTTTATAGTAGTTAACATAACAGAAGTGCAACATAGTTTTTTATACTCAATAAATAAAATAGGCTCTACAACGGGTCTTATTTCTGTTTAAGAAGTTAGCATTGTTATAAGGTACAAAGATTTATTTAGTTTATAATGATATTTAGTTATATTAACATAACTATAATATACTTAGGTAAAATTATTACGTATTAATAAGAAACTTGATATATTTTTTTAATTTAGTATGTTTATGATTGAGCATCCACACCTCTCAAGTGCTTATGAACTTCTTACCTATACCTAAAAAACGTCCGTGCTTGTGCAAATCAATCAATATTCAGAAAAAAGTGAATACAACTAGATATCAACAATGAACAATTATGGCAAATCGCAAACAATGAAATTAATCTAATCCGTAACATTAGGTAGATAGAATATCAATACGTCGCTATATATAGTGATATGAGCTTTATGCACCGCACTGGTCCTTTAAATTAAAATTACCTTCGAAATTAAAAGGATCTTATCGTGCGATGCTGCGGACTAGAGTAAAACTGTAGCGAGCGTGAGGTAATGGCGGCGTTTCAGTCTATAAACATCACAGTCGCGGACAACAAATTGCACAATAACTCGTCTAGGTGGACCTACTCGAGGCACGCGGTGTACTTACTATCATCGTACGGTCACCGCTTTAAGTTACACATTATATGCTAATTAAAGTTAACCTATACATTAACAAAGACGTAAAAGTTATAAAACATAAAAAAAAATACAGAAGAAAATAAACAAACATAAATCACAAAAAGACACTGCCATACCGTCTAACGGAAATTTGATTTCGTTATCAGGTATAAGTAGCGTTTGGAAATAAATAGAGAAGAACAGAGGTAGAAAATGTGTGGCCGCGGGGCCCATTGCAATCGCCCGGCCGGAGCGCCCGGTCAGCGTGGCATGCGCGCGCGGCGCGTCCTACCAGTAACCTACCAATAAGTGCCTTACTTCTAACTTTGTACGCCTAAGTCAGTCTTTTCGAATGTTCTATATGATTTCGCAATATAATTCAATCTCTTTCGCTGCCACAGTCGAGAGCAAAATTGCGAGGTGGAACAATAACACCTGAAGGTGGGTCAGGATCACGTCGACGTGCAACCGATAAGTCCTCAACATGGTCATCGTCATGAGGAATCGGTGATCGAGGCGACTGCGGCGCTGAGCGAGGTGGAGTTCTGGGAGCTAGTGCTGCATGGGCAGCTGCTGCTAAAGCCATAGCATGTAGGGCCTCCCGCCCGCCGTCTCGAGTAGCACCTTCTAAAGCTTGTTGCAAGAATGATGGATCAATAAGCGGCGTCGTTGGTGTTCCGTCTTCGTTGCCTCCAGTCCCACTTAAGCCGTAAGGAAAAGCAGCCCCGTTAGATTCTCTTTTAACTCCGCGACTCATAGGCCGGCTCGTGGTAATGCCCAATTTTTTTACTTTGTCATACAACGTACGTGAGGGAACGCCGTATTTGCGCGAGGCTTGCAGAGCGCTCATTCCATTACGCACGCATTCAATAGCAGACATAATATCTGACCTTGTATATTGCTTGTATCGTTTCCATTCAGGTTTCTGTTGTGGTGGAACATAAGGTGCTAATCCAGCTCTTACATCTTGTTGAAAATTTGCTGGTGGAGGAGAAGGGTGGAAAGATCTCTGGTTGTCATCTTCAAATGATCTTTCAGTGTAAGGTGAATGGGCGTCCTCTGAGCGGTCTGAGCGATTATAGTGTGGAGAAGAGGCTCTGGACGACAATCGGCGTGGTCTATAATCAAAAGGACGTTGCGGACTTATAGGGCGTTCAGATTCATGTGCTGATCCATTGGAGTGTAAGCGTGTTGACTCGTGCTGATTTACAGGGTGGCATACGAGTGATATAGGTTGAGATGAATCAACAGGAGTAGCCTGAGCGAGAACATTTCTTAATATTGGAGTATCACGAGTAGCTAACATGCTTGATAGCTTCTTGCGTTTCAACGGATTCATATCAGCCGAGTCGTACGCGGCTGAGAGGGCAGGAGCGATAGGTGGGGGTGGCCAGCGGCTAGTAGGAACTGGCGGAGATACGCTAGAAGGCGCTGCTGGTACTACACGAGGTGGTGAGGCAGCCGGAGTACGTTCACTACTACCAGGCCGCCGACGTAACTCTGTCATGTCAAACAAACCTTTAACCTCAAGTTGTTCTGCAACTTTCATTATGCGAGGTATATGTGCTTGCGTTACATTAACTTCTCCAGTGTACATGTACTCGAGGAGAGCACGCATTTCAAAATCCTTAACTCCTGGAAATAGGATACTGCAGTGGTCCATGGGCACATCTGCGAGAATTGATTGAAAGTATGGAGAATTTGCAGCAAGCACTACCCGGTGTGCTTTAAATGTGACTTGATCATCAACGACTAATGTACAATCAACGTATGTTTCGACTTTAATTAAAGCCTCTAGGATTTCAACCAAATTTGTCTTATGGTGATTCCATTTTAAGCAAAAAGTCTGCTGCCCTTCGCTGCTCCCCATTTTTCTTAGTTGTGATTCTGTAAATAAAAATCAGAATTAATTTTACATAGAAATAAACCTCTTTCAATTCTTATAAATATGAATAACAATGACGATATTATATTTATACTACTCGAAAAAACATTAATATAGCATAAAAGCAAGTACATTTTTTAATTATATCTCATTATTCATTGTTTTATTTTTTTAAGATGTTTCGATATAAAACATTTATTTAGGTATCTTATCAAGCCTAATTTAATATAAAAGAGGTTATGAACATAAAAAGTTAGTAAGTTTAGTTAAGAATATAAAAGTTAATAATATGAACTAAATTAAGTTTATATTATTTACAATCAAAATGGGTAAATTATCTACCAAAAAGTTCACAAGAAAATGTATGTACACACAATTCATGAAATATAAATATAATTCGTAAGTTTGAGAAAATAACACAAAATTGGCAACAAAATATAAATCATCACTTTAGAAACACACTTTTTAAACACTATATATTTTTTTATATTATTTGAATACGTACCTGGCAAAACGCCTTCATATGTAGAACCTGGATACATCGTAGATATCAATAAACTATAATACTTATTACAGAAACACAAACGAAAAAATTGTTTGAGTACACGATGCGTGCACGTCTCGAGTTAAAAGCACTATGACCGACAGTCAGCGCGAAGTGTGAGCGTATGTCATGAAGGAGCGCGACTGCCCGACTGCACCGCCCTTCCCCATTTACATATATCGCTTTATAGCCCTTCCTTACTGCCAAATTGACTTTTACCTTTTATTCGGCAGGTATATCGAACAGGGGGGAACGACAAAGAACTACCCTTGATCAACTTAAAAAAATTAAAAATAACAAGTCCAGTAGAGGTAAAGAAATCTGCATAATATAAGAGCTACAGCTACATAGCTTGTTTATCATCTATTTAAATCAAAGTAAAGTGCTAATTAATAAAACAAAAATATTTTACAAACCTGTTCCATTATTAATCGATGACACTTAAGTTTCTCTTGAACATTATTTTGATAAATTTACTACAAGCAAAAAAATTAAACTAATTAGAATAATTGAACTTACCGTTTCGAGAAAAAAAATTAGATCCAGTTTCAGGAAAGCCGGTCAAATAAATCTTCTTAAACTTTTTACAAGAGTTCGCATTGGCACTGTACGAAGTTCGTAGCACGATCGGGGGTGGTTTCGCGCGAGAGAGTTAGTTGTGCGCCCTATGGGGGCGGTGTGCTCTTCCGAGCGTCTAGCGGTGACTGTTGGTTGCAGGCTAGCGCTCGCGGTCCTCTCCGCCGCCTTACCCCGCACCTCCTGCGTGCGCTTTTTACGCACGCACCGCGTCGGAGTGCAGTGCAATTGCGTGCGGGCGGAGGCGCGGGGCCGCGGCGCGACGACGAATTGCAGCCCGCTGAGGAGGGCACCCTGCTATGTGTGCGTGAGTGCGCACGAGCATTGTACGCCCGCGTTATGCTCGTGTGCACTATCCACTATAGATTAAAGCCGAAATCGGCTCATAAAAAGCTGTAGCCTCGCCCCGGCCCTTTGTATGCTAACGTTGAACTTCGCATCGTGTCACCGAAATCGAGTATTCTTTTAGTTTGTCTTGCTAATTATCATAAAAATCGAATTAATATGCTTTCCAGCATTTACATTAGATGGGAGGTAGATACTTTCACAAATTATATTAAATAAACTAATGCCTATAACTTACAGCTGCAATTTGTTTAATTACGTAAAAATATAGCATTCGATGCTTATTACGACTTTTAATATAACCTAACAAATTACTTCTACCGAAATAATTCGCGTTTGCAATTTTTTTATATATTTATGTACTTATAATATTTTAGAAAATATGTTTTGTAAAAAAATATTTTCTGACAAGTATATAAAAACAAAAGAAAATCTTTACAATTCAGTACCTTCGATAAAATTAGGAAAAATTTAAAGCGAATGGCTTCAAAACGCAGTAATATAAGTTGCAACAAAATATCATTCGTTGCGTTATTCGTCTCGACGTAAATCGTCCCAAAACTTCCCAAAAGTACGTGAACAAACGCCGTGAAACGGGGTCAATGACACATTGCCTGCGTAGGGAACGCCAAAATAGCGCGAAATGCACTCAAAAATAGATCAAGCTGTGTGCAATATTTTTTGTCTAACAGAACTAGCATCCGCTTAATGTATATGTATCTACACACTCGTAAGTTGATACGAAACGAACAAAACTGAAAGTTTTTAAGGCAATCCAAGAATAATATAAAATAATTCTTTACAAATTATATTTAAAAATACACATATTCTGCTTCGTTCTATTAAACAAAATTATTTTTTAGCCTAGAGCGAAAAACATTTAAGATTAAGTGTGATAGATCAATGGAATATCTAACGTTTTAAAAACAAAGTAAAGGGGGTTTTATTGAATTGGTGATGGGAGGACATCAAATTGTCTATAAATACAATACACTAATAGTACGTTGTGTCAATCTTAATCTATTAATAATTATACGGGACACGCGGATTGTCGAAGTAGCTACGAGCAATAAAGAAAAAGCATTTTAATCAATTGAATCAATCATAAACAAAAACTCATATATCACTAGAGTATAATTTGTTCATGCCGTATTACGTATATAGACAATAATATAATATAGTATATCATATATAGTATATCGTTTTTAAATATGCGATAGCTAAACAGCTAAATTTATTTTCCCATGAAACTATTTATTCAAGTACGAATTCCTGGGTATAAACAATGGCAGCGAATGTCAGCGGCACTCTACTCAAAAGCATTTCGTTGAGAGCTCTTAACGCAATCATTTGCATATCGATGACGTTTTCATTCATTGCATTTGTAGAGGATTCAAATTTTTTGGTTATTATTTAAATTTGTGGGAAATTCTTGTAACGGTGAAAATGATAATAAACAAGGTAACTTTAGTTATTTAGAAAACAAATCTACTTTATAAATGATGTATAAAGAAATGAAAATGAATCAACATTATTAACTAATGATTAGTTGTATTTGCAATAATTTTAATGGGTGTATTAGTTATAACAAACGTAGTAAGAAGTAAAAACAGCGGTCAACCGCACGACCGTTAAATTTGATGATAATTTGGTTATTGCCCCGGAAATACAAATGCAGAAATGCAAATGTGCCTTTGTTAAAATTTCTAACAGTTTCGACCTTTGGCACGGACAAGCGTAATTATTTGTTTTATTGCGATAAATAAAATTATATGAACTATTACACTATCAGGTTAAAAAGAACCACGTTGAATTTGCAATTAAAATTTAAGTGACAATTGATAAACAATACTATTCCTAAAGTAGCATTATGCTAATACCAGCATAAACAGTGACGCGACGCGACCTATCCCACGACGCACGCGCAGCAAAAACTTATGCGAAGCGGGGGTTAAAGAAAAAACTAATAAAAAAGCAATAATGCGATCCCGCATGGTGGCTTGTTGAGTTCCAAAATTGACGCGACTGATGAACCGAAAATAAGGGATCAAGTGATCGTAACAATGTACGCTATAATCAGTAATCATTGTAATAGAAAAAAATAAACATAGGTACTGCCTATTTGTCTATGTAAACCTTCAGAGAAGGATTATAATAAGTACGAAAAAGTTATTGTACTCATTTTCGATGTAAGAAAATCAATAAGACATACATTTAATAATTTAGATGCAAAATATATAAATCTTGCTGGTCAATTATTTTGGAACGAATTAATTCCAATTGTTCTTACTAAATACGTAATCAATATAGTTAATATGAAATGTATTTATAAACAAATTAATACATATATTAAGTTTGAATACATTTTAAAATGAATTAGCGGTATTTACAGAATTAACTTTGCATAATGAGTGAAGGGTTGGTGGCCAGCATAAAGAGATAATTGTGATTTCACGCGTACCGACCGCTTCGTCATTTGTCATCAGCTTCCCGCCACGCGCCCTTAGTGAATTTATTATTTTATATTATCTCTATCATCTGGGGTTGTAAACCCTCTCATGTCGTATATTAAACAAAAGTTAATTAAATAAAAGTATCTCGTTAATTATAGCTAACGCTAAATAATTTTCGATGACGAATACAAATCAATTTTAAGTCATCTAAGTACATTAAATATTTATGATATCATTATAAATTAATTCATTAATTATTCAGTTCAATTACAATTTATTTAATAGCAATTTATTAATTAAACGTTTATTTACAGTAACATTAAATGTCCCACGTCTGGGCAAAGTTATCTTGTTAATTATAAGGTTTCGAGTTTATTTCCCCACGCAGTACCAGTAAATTTATTTAAGCGCTTGAAATACGTTATAAGAAAGAATTCTATTGATATAATTATACAATTGACAATGCTTAATTCAGAAATTCGTAAGCGTCGTCTAGTAACGGGCGAGTCCGGATGCGAGTCATTGTAGCGAAACTCCCCGAGAGCCGAGACCGAGGTGAAACAATATACTTTTTCCTGTCATTGTCTATTGCTATCCCTATAACATGGTTTATTCTTATTTTGTTATTTAATTATATTTGTGAGACCATAAATATCCACGTATACATATATTTACCAAACTAAATATGAAAAATACAACAGCATCTTGTGTTTAATTTTACCCGTTGATAAAGAAAATAAGATCTATTATATAACAAGTTACAAAATCCATTAAAGAGCATTTTACTAATTAGGTTAAGTTAACAAAAAGCATGAATGTTTTTAATCAAAACGAATAAATATAAGTCAGTAGAGATATTATCATATAATAATTCGGAACTGGAAATGGGTCAAGAGTGTAAAGAAAAAACTAACTATTAAATTAAACGAGGGCGGTCCTGCTAACTATCATTGTCAAAATATCGGCGAGCACCTGCCTTGCAGACTAGGAGGCGCGTAACGAACTTTTTTTCCTAACTGAAATCCCAAAAGTCAAGAGCGTTTATTCACTATTTTTTTAACAATAAACGTCTTAGTGGCTTATAATATTTTTAAACATAAAAAAATTCTGATTTTTTTATCGTTACATTTCCCTTAAAACGTATAATAGGTATATATAGCGTATTAATTATACATATGTGTACCATAATCTTAGGAAACAACCAAAAACTTGTATTATGTTAAATATAACTATTCAAATAATTCGCTTCCCAAGTCGCGGCCATGTTGGCTTCGCTCGAAGCTCTACAAAATAAAACAACCGCGAGCTCTATACTTTTTTACTTTTTTTTATACAGGATCATTTTTCTTACTGGCTGGGTCGGCGGATTAAAGTTATCGCTTGCCAAACAAATACGAGTCTTTTTACGTATGCAATAGAGTCGTTATGTGTTTTATATGGTAATGTCGAAGTGGACGTCCTTGGACGGACTCGATCTGCTAGCCGCGAGAGATCGTCCCATCGCAGCATGGTCGTTGCACTGATACGATGCATTTAAAATGCATTGGAAAGTAGAAAATGTGACCAAAGAATATTTTGTGCCCTATACAAGTTTTGGAACAAATGTTTCACTATTTCTAGTAAGCCACGTTTGATAAAGAATCATTTTCGGACTGCATTTACGTTGGAGAATATTCTAGCCTATATTATTACGTATAAAATTAAAGTAGGCTTTTAGTAACTTTGCAATTATCTTTTTTGTCATAAATAAAAATATAAATGCTTAAAGAGACACACTTGTACATAACGCTCATTCTATTTTACGCAAGAGCCATTGTCGTTATTCACTTATTTTGGCATTGCGTAAAGTAGTTCTTGATTTACGCGCACCTATCGTTAATGAGGCATAAAACGACTCAGTAAATTACGACTCAAGTCGCTAAATGTTAAAAAAGAGCCTCGATTTCGTAATACCTATGAAAATTCCAAACAAATACAAGCCTACTTTAAAACGCAACAAACTTTCCAAATCTTCGGAACACCCATCTTAAGAAACAATATGAAATCAACTGCTTTACATACACAATATCTCTTAAAACTAGAAACTAGTATTTAACCTTTACGAACTATTTACTTTAATTAGGTAAACCTATAAATGTAATTAATTTAAAACAACGCTAGTAATAAGATAACTCAAATGTAGCTCTTTAATAAGAACAGAAGATATACTTAAAAAATGTTGTTCGTGCATTTTTATTCAAGCAACAATTGATAATTAGATCGTCCATTGAAGTTATTACAACTCCATAATATAACGATTGCTGCGGAGAGTCGATGCATATTTAATTGGTTGACTAAAAGACACCTGCATCAATCTATAGAAATATCGACGCTGTCATTATTTAAATGCTAATAAATTCATTTACCGTAGGTTTATAAAAATATAAGTAAACCTCTTTCTTCAAAACCTTTAATTAGTGTCAATTTGTCATCCAGTGCAATCTTACTGGTAAAATCGACCAGTGTTAGTAAACATGCAAACATTAATAAACGAAGGCCAGTGCGCTTTTTAAACGAAATCAATAAAACATGGTCATATAATATTTCCGTCGCGCGTGCACAATACCGCAGTGGTGCGAATAGATGACACCGCGATAGCCGGATAGACCCTAATTACAGGTATCATTCGCAACAAACTAGTCCGCATTCAGCTAAATATACAGGTTCAAATAATAGCCCGCGATAACGGTCAAACTCACTTATTTATATTTCAACTAATGACGAATATTGATTGAGACTACGTCAAATATTATATGTGAGTAAGATATATATTTTTATAACATTTCAATACGTGACTATTGGTACGATTTGATTTAATATCATATTAGTACCTAAAGTTTCAGTTCTTTAGACCTATTTACTTGTAAATCTCAAAATAAGATTAACTGTAAAATTGTAAAAATATTATAAATAGTAGATAACGTGAATTTTTTTTCTTTTAACAGTACTATATGAAAAAAATAATTGTGGATTAAAGATCCATATTTATTAAAACTATGAGCAAATAACAATTCAAAAATTTAACATATGTTTATAAGGACCTTAATCACAGGCAGCCAAGTTTACGAGCGGTTTATTCGCAAACACCCCGTATTAATGTTGACATGGGGTTGCGGCCAAAATTGTATTTTTATTATAATAGCTCCGTTTTATTGAGACCATGTCCGCTAGGGTAAATATTGTAGGGTTGTATTTCACTACAATAGACAACTCATGATTGTATCATATAATTACTTATGAATAATAATGTTTATTTCTAACCATAAAATAAAAGTACTTACTTTAAAGCTTAAACTTTTTACTAATTAGAACAAAATATTGTAATCATTAAATAATTTGATATTGATTTATTTTGGAGGAACATATTTTACCTAAAATATTTTTAATCTGTTATGACGTTATACAACAAAAAGGTTCGTTTCAACATTGTAATCGGCACTACTTTTTTAAAACACAAAAGTCTGGTAGCAAATATCACTTAAGCATGAAATATGCTGACAGTTTTATGATCCAAATAATAGCAAAAAGCAGGCGAATGTGTCTCACTGTCCATACCCAATTCGACCCGCTTCAAAAGGCTTAGTGTAAACCCCTTTTCTCATTTTTGTATCAAAAAAAGATTGTTCTCGACTACAATATTGTTAGCAAATATGACCTGATCCTATAATGCGGTGAAAATGTCTTTACCTCATAATCAGATACGAAATGTATATTTTTTTGTTCTTTGATAATAAAGTATTATACGTCACTAATATAGAGAAAATATTTTTCAAGAATACAATCATGATTGAATGAATACATGGAAAGATCAAATTAATAAATGAATACTTTATGTGGTTAAACGTTTATGTTACTCGTAAATGCCTATACAGTGCATACGTAAAATCCTGAAAGTCATTTCTCATAAATTATGAATTCATTTCTCATTCCTGAAAGTCATTTCTCTTAGAGCCAAATTTCGAAGTAATCATATACATATAATGTAAAAGACATTTTCATCAAAGAATGATTGAGATATTGTATTTACTTACTTATAAATAGAAATAATTTACCCTGAACTATAACTAGGCATGTCTCAACAATAAGACTAGGTAAATAAATGGGCGTTACTGAAATACTATTTCAATATAGAATGAACGTTTTAAAGTGAGTTCATTAATAACTCAGGGAAGCCATCAACTTTAGTTGCATGCATTTTTGGTTATTTTCGTAGCTGATATTGCAATTTGTCATTCCGTTATCGTCCGTTATCGCGTGCATTAGTTCTCAGTACCGATAGTACTATCTGTTGCTAGTATTCGCTGTTATATTATCAACTTCGAACACGTATTCGTACATTGCTAAACGTTATATAATAGAAAAATTAGTATGGCATAGTCGAAGAAGTGTTGATGTAAGATTATCACCATAATTTGCATCGTATATAACGACTGTTGTTGACATATTTTATTTGGTATTCATTTATAAACAACAATTAGATAACTGTATTTATTTGCAAAGATAGTAAGAGAAATAAGTAAGTTCACTTTAAACTAAAGACGATCTGACCTCTTTTTTATACAGACTATAAATTGATAAATGAAATGAAATGAAAATGTTTGCCTCAGTCCATTCTGAAATTTTAAAATATAATTACAATTTTACTATATAAAAATTAAATATTTTAATGGCCTTTCTGAAATAGACAAAACATAGATAAAATAATTTCAAATTTCTCAGAACAAAATTTACATAACAATATTACAAAGTTTTATAGATTTTTATTTAGATTTATTTAAAATCTTTATATATTTCATAATTCATACATGCGTAACGCACATAGTTTCCTAATAAATATCACGTATAATAGTTGAATTCATTAGAAATTCGTTTGCGAAAGTAATCATTTGAATGCAACATTACTTGTAAACGTGCGAGAAGACAGTGCGTACGGCGCGAAATGCAATACGCACGCACGATGCGTAAGTACGTGCAGATAAAGTGCGTTCGTCCGATAACAGCGACGTTATTTAATGATAACACAATATCCGTGTTTTTAAATATTTGATAATCATTATAACTTTACAAATTTGAACATTAATATAATCGTTATATGAAGTCTAACCTCTAAACAATTCCAATACTAATCGTATGTATATATCGTCAGATCACACACGCAAACTTGTGTAAAAATCTATGTCGGTACATGTATATGATATTTATCACACACTTGTGAAGGACACACGACGGCAAGAATTCGCACATTCTAATTCGTAAATGAATGAGGGGGTATCCCCGACCTACTGAGAAATGCACCGTCGTCTGTACAGTCCACTTTTGTTGTGCAGCAAGCGTAATGATGACACGACAATGACGGATGTTTGGAGAGCGGCGCGTGCCAGTTCCGAAACATGCAAAAAACTTTGTTTTGTAACAACGTCGAAATTACGTCAAATTCGCACAATTCTACTAGGGTACTATAAATTCAAAGAGATGTTTATGTTTAGACACAAAACAAATGAGATTTGCGAATGTTTAATAGTTTCAAAAAAATTATGTTTTGTATTTTGATTACCTAATTAAGTATTTTGATGTTTTTTTTCATAATGAAAGAAATTTGGATAACGTTTTTAATGCATTACAAATATTACTACCACTACTACATTACTATTTCATAAAATTTAAATATGGACACTGCTTACAGGTCAAACAAGGAAACTAAAACTACTAATTAAGATATAAAATAAGACTTAGTTTTCTAATCACTGTTGAATTATATTAGCAAACCAAGTACCAGGACATCATACGAATAATGGAGTTAGCATTATTCTATATATTATCTAACACGACAATTTGGGGTTCCTTTTATATAATCCTTATATATGAGTTCGAATGTTATTTGAAATAATGATTAAAATAATGATAAATAAAAAAATCAATACTAGTTTCACCTTGAACATATTCATAATAGTTTTTATACAGTATAGTAGCTATTTTAAGGCGAAATAACTGACGTTTATCAAAGTAACATTTTATTTTATTTATCATATAGATTAATTTTACATAGACATATATTTGAACAATAACGGAACCACATTATTCAAATATAATCTTATCAGATGATATATAAGTATAATTTACATAAATAAATATTTGTGTAAACGTGAATCATTTTGGCAACGATTGGCTGTGGGCGTTGCCTTTTTGCGACAGAGTTATCACACACATAGACTTCGCACAGATACCTACATCATTCGGATAACATTTATGCTCGCCTAGTACATTTAATACAAGCTTAGAAGAAGTAAAAAAAAAACCAATGGCAAAAAATTGAATAAAAAATCTTATTTGGTTTGAATGATTTGGTTTAATGAAGAACATTAATTTGTAACGTGCCACTATTATTGGCGTTCGGAAGGAAATAACAAACATAAAACTTAAATATTTATCTAAACAGTTGCGATATTTGTGACCAACAGATTGTTAAACAACACGAGTTACGGGTTGTCGAGGTTACCACCGTTTTGAGGCCAAGGTTTCAACGCTAATATGTAGATATTTTTATGTTAGATTAAAATATATAGTAATATAGAAAATACAATAAACAGGTTCCTTGCATTTCATAAAAATAAAAACGAGATTATGAACTTAACATATCATGACAATTAAGGTGCAAATTTCGATTAATGAAGCATTAATTTGGTAATAAAAACTTTATACTACTAAGAAGACATATAAATGGTTATAAGTGGAATGTACGGAATTAATTATTAAGCTACTGACGAGACATTCTAGCAAAATATAGCGACCAAATGCCGACCAACCTCGTGACCAAAATACGTGCATTGAATTATTGAAACCTATAGCTTCTCTCCCACCCTGTCCGACTTACTTTTAATTTGCTCCCAATACGATAGCTAGCACCAACGACCTTCATATTCGGACCAAAATATAAATCTCAATAAATAGGCACATTGATTTTTTTAAATTAAATGATCATCAGAATTTATGAAACGATTATCAATACAATTTTCATTTAAGATTTTAGAAATTTGAAACGTATTAGATTGTTGATGCGTTAAAATATATTTCGTGTTGTACAAGCAAATGTAGCGGGGAAATTTGTGTGAATAATTGATAGGAACGTGTCATTTGGCAACCACCTTCCCCCTTCCACCCCAAGCTTTTGCCCAACGGCCTCGTGTCACTAAAGTCAACACACCAGTTTTTGAAACGTATGAAAAGAAACAAATCTTAATTTTTCAATACCTACAAATTTTTTATTTAGTTTCCAAAAAGTGTATTGAAAATTAAATTGTTCTTTCTAATGTATCTCATTCCGCAGATTCAACAAAAAAATTTGCTTATTACCATTGAAAGTATGTAGTACTTTTAAGTATTATATTAGGTGTATTGAAAATATTTGTAAGAAATGTCAGTATTTTTATATACTGAGTCGAAAACTTTATTAAAACAAACTATTATTTAATTTAATTTCTAAACGTGTTCTTAATTTATTAAGTAATGTATTAAAAAATCATTACGAAATATGAAAATAATAGTCGTGGAGCAACATACATTAAAAAACACTTGGATATCTGCGATTGATCGTAAGGGGGCATGGACAACTCAGTAATTCCGACTTTCCGGTTTAAAACAACATTTGGCCAGGGATGTGTCCGCGACCACGCATGTGGTGGCGATGCCCCACATCGATATTTCGTACATTATTGAGTAGTCGCGTGTTGCCTCCCAAATTTCCTATGTTTGGCGATTGATGTGTAGATTGACTTTTGTCATTTACCTCGGTCATGTCAAACAGTAAAAATGTTTTTCTATGCCGTCTCCTCAATTAAGGTGGTTCGGGTAATGGACTAAGGCGATTTAAATATGTACCTTTTTATTTCTTCGTATATCTGATTGGACGGGTGATGGATGAAAGTTGTACGTTATTCTCTGTAAGGGCCTTTTTACTTAGCTACTATAATCGATTATCATTTCGAGTCTAATATTTATTTATTTTGTAATAAATTATGAACGAAGCGACTACTTGACAACAACGTGAAATATTCTCAATTTTTCTACAATGATTATATATTATTTGTAATTTGTGTAAGCGAGTGATAAGAAACTCGACCATTACTAACAAGGTACCTTTACTTGTACTCTAATTATTATATTTCTAAAAGCAAACACATTAGCTAAACATCGTATATTGTATATCTTTAAGAAAATGTTTTATTTTTGCAATGACCTTTCATTACCTGGATGAACTCTATACACAAATATGTATTGTTTTATCTAAAGTTCGCAAAACTCATCCTCGAAGTAACAAACAGATCTTTACAAATACATAAATGCTGATAAGGTGTTAATGTATATGTATTGTAAGCGACGACCATGTAGAGGGATGCTTTTGTGCAATTTTACATTTTTTAACTTCAAAGATAAGAGACCGTTAGTTAAGGAAACAAATGATAAGAGTTAAGGAACGTTGTGCAAATCTAACGGGTGGTCGAGGAAAAGGAGAAAGGCTCGGTAAAAGTCATAAAGGCGGCGTCTTTACATAGGGATGATATAAAATGTCGGTCCCTTTGAACAAGCGCCGGTTAAGTTGGCCCATTGAAAGAAAGTTTTATTAAAAATAAAACAGTTACTTCTTTCTTGAGACGACTTATGAATATGGTGTTTAAAAAACATTTAAAAAAATGTGAAAATATTGTACTTATTTAAAGGTAACATATTAGGTAGATCAGGTATTTATAATTTTCATCGAATGGGATAAGAGATAATTACGTATCATAATTGTTAGTTCAATAGTATATGTATACTTGTAAGATTCGTATGTCTTTTTTTTTACTTTATTTTAGGAAGGCAGACAACTAAACGATCGACCATATTGTAAAGGGCTTCGTTCGCTTACCTATAGACTAGCAATGTAAGTAATATGAACTACTTATTCAACCATCGATGTGCCGCCAACCACGGAATCTATGATGTTAAGTCCCTTGTGACTTTATTACTCTGGAACTCACCATTCAAACTCCAACACAGCCATAACTACCTATGTACCAAGATACATACAAAGTGTGAGTAGGTGGAACTAATTTTTGCCTACACAAATATATATCCTGTAATACGACAAACAATATTTGTATCTATGTATATCCTTAAAAACATAAGGATTTGGTCGAAAAATTCTTGATGAGTCTTTTAAGTAGTGATAAATCAATATTATTTTATTTATGGAAGGCAGACAAGCAAATGGGTCAGTTAATGATAAGTGGCTCTACCCATACACATTGGCATTGTTAGAATTATAAAACATTCCTCATATTGTTATGTCAATGAATCCAACCATTAAATTGGTGTTACGATCCTTCTACTTGCACTTACACGCATGGCCTGAATGTCAACAAAGAGTGGCTTTATTTTAAGTATAAAACTTAAAACATAGGATAGCATAACACATAATCTACAATTGGAAGCTAAGTCCTAAAAAACTGCACTTAAGAGATCTTTATGTTTAGGGTTAATTATTATTTGTACGGTTAATTTCTAGGTATAATCCTACCCGCTTTAAACGTCAAAACATGCTATAGCCTCAAAGTAAGAACAGTAATATATTTCTTTAAGACATTTGTATAAAGAAATACCATACTTTACTTGAAATGATAATTAACATAAAAAGTTTCTAAATGCGTTAGTTTATGTCAATGTTCTTGATAAATAATAGTCGGGTGCGTGTCACATTTCACTTATCTTATAATATATTTTAGTTCGAGCCTTCCATTAGAACGCTATTACTGAAATCGTATATTGGAAAGAAAGTACCGTTACGTTTACGGTCCTTAAAATCACCAAATCGCCAAATAAAAGAGAAACTCTAGGCCGCAATATTACGAACAACCCTTTACTACATTGCGCATGTTCCTGCAGATAATAGCGCAATTTTATTATTTTATGATACGCCTCTAACGTTGCAGATCTTCGCAAAGATGCCGACTAAAGACTCGCAGGGTTAAATAAAGGGGTATAATAAAAACAGACGGAAAGGGTTTCTACAATGCAGAAAAATTACGCAATGACTAGTTTTATGGTTGCGTCAAAAGCACGAGTGAAAAAAAAAACTTCGCAGGTACGAAAACAAACCATTTGTAACAACAAGGGATAAACACTTGTATAAAAAGATTTCGCCGCCTAAGCTTGTTATATTCCAAAGAGAGTATGCAAATAGGTGCAATTTTTTGCAAAAAGGTTTTATAGGAGTACAATGAACTCTTTGTCCAATGTGCCAATACTGCTACTGAACTCGATTATGTGTGCTGTAAACTAATTATCTTTTATAAAAACTACTCTCTTTATTTCTAATTACGTAATATTTATATAGTGTGAATTCTTTTTTTATTGTTTTATGATCTTTCTTAGGTTAGATTCTGAAATATAATTATTATATTTAGTAGTCACTAATTTTCTTAAGGCTGCTTGCATTAGATTGCGTTAGAGGTTTTTACTAAATTAGATACGAACCGCTGGGTGGATTTTAACAGACTTTGATAGAAGTCGACTATGCGTTGGATATCCTATATATTTGATACTTTTTAATTATTACAAAAAATAAATATACACCGAGTAAAGATCGTCTGGCAACAACTAGTAAACAATAAAAACTAGTTCTTCTGAAAATTATATCTACCAAGACAGTTGGCCCTTTGAACTTGATCTTTTTATCAAGTGTGACTAAAAATTATACTCGTATCAGTGTCGCCGCATTCCACGTTCACACATGAGCTCTGAATCTTGTTATTCCAACTATGTATATTTTTATGCATGTGTAGTGGTAATTTAACAAAAAAATAATTATTATTATATATGCTATTTTCTTTATAGGCACGTAAATGTAGTGCTGTACAAGCTGTTAATATTGGCATAGCAAATTTTTAATCAAACAGGGATTCAATACGTGTATACAAAAGTACCTATTTGTAAATAGTTATAGCTTATATGCTATCTTTTTTATATATTTTACATTTTTAGTTAAATTGTACGATATTTTATGGGATTAAAATACAACGTTTTGTTAAAAATGTCTACCTTCACGTTCATGTGTGCCACTAATCTTCAACCGTATACATGAGACACGGAGTTGCTTTGCGATGAGGGCGCGCAGGCGCACCACACAAACAGGCAGCCGACGCACACAGATGCATTCTTTGACAAGAATATTGCTTGCTATGCTAATGCAGCGGAGATTGGGCAGGTCGTTGGCCGCGCTCCCGGACGCTACAGAGTCATTCGGCAGAACAAGTTGCGGTCCACCCTCGCTGCGCCCTTACTTCTATGATATGAACTAGTTAAAATGTATCTATACTTACTTTAAAGTATTCCTTTTTCTTCTTGTATTTAAAAGCTCAATAAGGCATTGATAACATTCATATGTTTTTAAATTAATACTATACTCTACTATTTGTCTACCTTTACATTTTATGAAACAAAATGAATAATCCTATTAAAACATTTCACAACGCAGTCGATTTGATTAAAAAACCTATTAAAATTCAATTTGACGGCTAGATTACTAGTAAATTAGCGAGTATTAATTTAGTAATAAACATAACATTATTTTCATTTAGTAAAACGCAATATTTTAATGTTAGGTATTCATTTGATATCATTGCACTTTTATTATACCTACATAATATGTATAGTATGTTAGGCGTTAATGAGGTACTAATGTATGTCATCATTAAATTTCCTTTCGAAGCAATGACAGACAATTTAAAATTGGTCGCTGGGCCGCGTCAGCGTTGGCCAGTGACCTTGAGTGCAGCGCGGGCGCAATAGATTAGACACAACACACGCACACTATTATGTATCCAAATGCGATACAAATGTGTGAGTTAAAGAAGGGCTGATTGTCGCGTCAAGTAATATAACTGAACGAAATTTTAATTCGTTCGTTTACAAATTTGCCTTTAAATAGCGTTTCGGAAGCAAATCTGTTGCCAATAGAGTTGGTTTCCGAAAGCTATAACTAAAATGCAAAATAACCTTTTGCTAAGTGGGGCTTACGATGATATTTTATTCACATTCAAAGCTTGATCAACTATTTTCTAAGTAGATAATATTAGGCTAGCCTAATATGTCAGATTTTTCAACTTCACATTATCAATTAAAAATGAGTGGATATTTGAAGGTGACACTTATCTATAAAACGACTTAAAGTATAATGAATGCATCTAAATGTACTGTGCTACTTTTCTAGAAAGTGCATCAGCTGCAGCCTTGAGCGGACCCTTTCCCTCGTCGATCAAACAAGCGGTCGCTCTCACCATTTTTCTTAACCGTACATTAGATAGACATTCGAGCGGACACTTATCTAACAGATAATTAAAGTCCGTTTTCAACAACGTCTAAGTTGAGCCAAATATAGGGGTCTGTGACTGGAGTTATTTCTATTTGAAAGATTAAGACATTATTGTGTGTATATTCAAGACTTGAGTGCTCATTGCGTTCATTAATAGGCGTGTATGGGTGCGAGGCAGCGCTTGCGCATCCTGGCACAATGGCGGACGAAGGCGGACGCCGGCGTGGGTGCGGGCGGGGCGTGCGGCCAAGCGGTTATTTCGGTATGCACATTGCATGCAGCGCGGCATCGCTGCACTTGCTACTCGAAATAGTCAGGTCAGGGACCGCGAGGAACGTCTCGATCCTTCCCCAAGGTCAAGACTCAATAGTTGCCCCACCCGTTGTGTGTCTCTGTGTCGTATTACCTCAACGGACATCTTTTTTTGACAACATAAAGTCGGTTAATAGACCTAGTTCAAATCGAGAAATATTTGTACTGATATACTTAGAATGCACGTACCTACTTTAGTGCATGTTATTGTAATCGGCGTTCAATTTCACCGAAATTCGGACCTACTGTTGTTATCGACAATTCTTATGAATTTAGTTATCGCAACTTATGTTGGCAAACGTGACCCTTCCAATATTTAATCGATTCTTAATTGCGAATACTCCATTAGACGTCTCGAGATAACACCGCGAAGTATGCTTCAGCTAATAGCTCACGAAATTTGCGATAAGCGTAATTGTTTTCATTTTATAATAAATTAAGCGAATGTTCTTATACGTTATATAGATATTTATTTATTTCACATAGTTAGTAAGACACTACAACATGTATGCACCAATTGGAAATACATTAGAGTATATAATTTTCACATACATGAAATATTTCTCATTTGGTATTTCTCATACACTTATGATCATAGTGCCAAAAAGAACGTAAAACTTATTTCAACATGACACACGCCAATAGATATCGTAGAATAAACTGATACAATCAATAACTTTCTATAGTTCTTATTTTAAAATCTAATTAAACAAAATTGTCTAAATTGAGACATTATGGGTATTATATGCAAAGAACAAACTCCAAGTTTAAATTTGAAAATTTCAGATAACATTGTTTGAAAACATATTACTAAGGAATAACGTGTTGTAACTGAATAATAACAGGTTTCACCCTCATGCTGGTTGGTAGTCAATTTTATGGCTTCAGCTTCCCTTAGTTTTGGTCATCGACACCGATAAAGTAGGGATACTCGTGTTCAAATGTCACTAATTAGGGATACTATAGTAGGTACTTCGATTCACTTCGTACTTACCTATAAAATTTCAACTAACTAGTCCTTCCTTTGATGTAAATATATTTAAGATATCAATTTATTCAGAGTCCTAGCCTCGAAAACGTTACATTACTTAAACAAATAGCATCAATCAAGAATAAACTCTTTATAAAATCAAGCGCTAGTCACGTACACAAAGCCCTCGAATGTTTCCTTATAAATTTCGACGTTTAGATAAGCGACTAAGAGTCAAGGAAGGCATCTCTGGCGATGTTGGCGAGGACATTGCACTTCTGTACCCCCGCTGCCGTTTCGTCCTTCCCCCTTCGCCAGCCGAAACTTGCTAGCCAATGATCCCGACCGGATTTTACTATTTAGGCAGACTCACTCAATGCTAGTGTATTATGTTTATTTGTTATGCGATATTTTATTTTGTTTTAATACAATGTCAACCTGGTTAGCACGTTTATGCATATCTGTGCCTATGATGTATATTTTAGCAGATTAACACGTAATGTCTCATTTCTAACATTTTTTACAACAATAAATAGTGTTATCACACGAATTGCTAGTGCTATGCGTAAAATAATAATAATTTATTATAATATTATTATTGTACTTCAATAGACAGCAACAGAGCATGGAACTGACAATTTAAAAGAAAATATAACATACATACTTCATTATACGATAGCTCTCTCTAATATTTGAAGAAATTTAAAATACTATAATGCTAGAATGGATAACTGATCACAAAAAAATAACTGGATACATATATCATAGTAATTTTTTTTGACCCGATTTAAAGAACTCTTTCTTATTGTAGGTATAGTCAATCTATGTATTTTTGCCAATTTGGTTAGACTTATGGTCGCATATTATTCTTAACATACCGTGCATTCCTTCCTTTCTCCTTTTGATTAAAATCCCATATTTATAGATTACTTTGCATTTTATGTTTTCATTGAGTCGGTTTATTACTATTTTTTATTTAATAATTATAAGGAATGATCAAAGATGTTAAGAATTTCATGAAGGATTGCATCTGTGAAGCGTCGACTAAGGCGAACAATCCCGTTATTCATTATGTACCGTACATACTCTATGTAGCGGCTCTTCATTTAGTTTGTACCGTCAACAAAATAACAAAAACATCTATAAAAATGTAGGTCTTACGTATTTAAAATGTAATAATAGAATTTCATGAGCCTATTTACTCGTCAAATTTTCTTTACAATTTATTAGCACTCGCACGTAAAATCCAATGGCATTCAATGTACGGAAAAATAATCTTTATTTTCCAAATACTTCATTAAATAATTTGTTGCATAAAACGTATAACGAATGAATATATAATTAGATACAAAATTGACAGTGGAAAATTTGACTTTACGTATTCGTCGACATCAAAATTAGGGTTAGACGAATGCTCACAGTTAATTTATCAGTTTTATCTACGATCGTAGCCATATTAAAAACGGTTATAATCGCAATTTTCATAAGCCACTTCATAAGACCTTTAAAAAACTCAATCGAGGCGCTATAAGAATGTATGCCTTACACACCCAGATCTTTATATTTAAATAAAAATTTACGATTCAAAAATAAAACAATTTTATATGTAGTCTGTACTCACTAAAAAATGACGAGCTTAGCCCGGCCTGCCTCAACACGCGGCGCGTTCGCTACGGACAGCGCCCTGAGTCGTGACGTCGCTTCCTGACTCCGACATACACTAAATAATATAAATAGCAAACATAAAGAAACAACCAAAACAAAAATTTAAATTTGTTTTATATACCCATACTCTTCAACATAATATACTTCTGTCATTTTTAGCGAGAAGAAATTACAGTATATTTTTCACGATTGTTGGTAATCTTACTAGTCACCAAAAATAATTAAGGTTAATCTATATCTAAATTATAAAGCTGAGCTGTTAAATTGAACGTACAAATAATATATTATAGCAGTCCGATTTAAACGATAGGACATTTTTTGAAGAAGGCTATTGGCTGTATAATAATACGACCGGTATGAGTGATCAGTAATTATTATTATTGTTGCCGAAATGCACAGAGACGCTTGTCTCTAATACAATACAAATCAGATAGAAAGTAAGGAAATCTTTGTTAGTGGCCTCTGTACTGAGCCAACGCTTACGTTTAAAATAAATGGGGTATAGATACAACTTTGGCCTCCGGACAAGTACTCACCACTTAGGTACCATTATACGGCAAATTACCTTCCTATGGATAAAACAGGTGAAATGACATAAACATTTCGGGTTACTATATATAAGGACCGATTATTATTTGGGTCACATGTGAATATTGTGATAGTACATAATTTACTTTAGATTATGAAGAACAAAAGGAATTGTAGAGTTAAGCAAATATTCCTTTTTCTTATTTATTGTCGAATGTATATAATATGGCGCCCATAACGTCATTAACACCGATACTATATATATATATATATATATATATATATATTAATCGTTCGAACCCGTGTGTATTTTAAAGAAACTTTGCTTTTTAAAAGTTTTTTTTAGATAAAACTGCAGCATACTTGCATGTTTCTCGGAAAGAAATTAAAAGAGTCCCAGGTATTATAAACGAAATAATAGTTTTAATATCGAAAACAAAAAAGTCGAATTTACGTCCAAATTATGTTCTCTCTAGTCAATAAAAACTGAATAATCATTTAAAACAAATAACTTACATGTAACTTATATTATATATGTTTTATATAATTTGTTAGTAAAATACAAGCATTTTGTAATAAATGTATGTAATGGTTTAATTAGTAGGTAATCGTTATAAACACAAAACCTACGACAACATTTTCTAACTTGTGTTTATTGACAATAGTAGTGAGATAGTGCTATCGGACTATGCAAATTGCCCTTTAAATGGCCAAATGGCTAATTAAACTAAATATCTGTAATATAGTTAGAACAAACAGCGATAAATGAGTTCAGTCGTCACAATCTGTTTATATAGAAAGAAGTATATTTGAAAATAACTACTTATATAAAAACATAAAAATATTCGGAACGTATTTTCGGTCCCATTTTTAATTACCAAGTACACATTTTTCATGTTCGAAACTCAAATTAATTTTCTGGTATATTCAATAAATAGAGGCTTCCGAAATTGTCTTCTAATAAAAGGATTAAAAAGAGTTCAATTAAATATAGCAGTCACCCCTGTAATTACAACGAAGGTTTCCTTAATTACAGCTCCAATAAAAAGATCCGAGCTTCCTACTTCCCACGTAAGGGCGGCAAAGCGCATGCGTAACATGTGCGCGATCGGGCTTATTATTACTCACCGGTAAATACTATGAAAATACATATTACATTCCACATGTACAGAGTTAAAGACACAGAAACATCAGAAAAGACTTGCAAACTTTGTAGGTATAACTTACTTAAATAAAATTGAAATACAAATAGTATTAATAAAAACGTCATGATTTAATTTGCTTTATTTTTTATTTGATTTATATTGTTCTGAACAATTTCGACCGCGGTGGCTAATCTCAAGGAAGACTAGCCAACTACGCAAGATGCACCAGTGTGTTGACAAGCACAAGCGAACTCTCTATTCGCATCGTGCGATGGGAAGGCAAATCCGACACGGCCAAGATCTAACGCGTCAGACGATGACGAAAACATGTTTATAATTTTGTTATAGTCAATGTCACATACATATGACTTCTGGAATTTCATAAATATTTCTACAAAAAAATCACATTTGATTCTCGAACAAATCGTATAATGTTAAAAATCAACGCTAATTTTATACCTATCCTTAAAATATATTATTTATTCTTAATGAATTGTTCTAAAGGAAAATCTGATACCTATTTTATTGTAAAACATGTATGTATCTCATATTTAAGTAATTCTATCTCTTTTATATGTCTATGTACAATCACGTTGCCCAATAAAATAGTATAAAAAGTATCAAATGATGTTCCGGCTGCGTTTAAGACCTGTGACAAGCGGAGTTATTTCAGGCATCACCTCGCGGCTTTCCGGATTAATTAATCTCATCTTGGGTTACAGAAATTAATTCTATTTATAGACATTAATTTATTTTAATTATTTTTAGTTCAACAAAAATTGTGTAAAATTAGTAATATTATATTCATTTTGCAAAATGGCGGTAGTTCGCCGATGTATTCCTTCATTTCCATCCATTGTTTATGCAATTTTTAAAAGATCTTTGACCTTTTTTAAGTAATTCTAATTTGTGTGATTTTGTAGCATGCCATTTAGTTCTAATATATTTTATATATTTATCAATTGAATTACTAAATACAATACATATTAAAATCTACACTAAACTACTCGCAAAAATAAAGGTACGAATCTAATTAAAAGGATATTGACCGGGGTAACGTTTAAAATAAATCATGTCACGTCAAACAACGACCTTTATTGTTTCAGATTGCGAAACAGGGTATTTAAAGTTGTATAAATGCGTGTTAATGCATAGAAATCGCGAAATTATAATATATGAAATTCTGGCGTTGGTATCGTCAGAGTCAATTCAATTTCATGTTAATTGTAACATTTGACCGTAAATTCATTTTAAATTATAATCTTGTAGTTTCCAGAAAGAGGATCGAGAACATTCTGTAAAAATAGGCAAGTAAACGTTAATTACGCTGATTTTTCTATTCATTTGTTATTGTGCCATTAAACCCGTTTAACAGCATGTTTTTGGTTCTTCAGTTGAAAAAGAAGCGAAACCATTATCTTTTTTCGGGGTTTCAATAAAAATGTTGTACTCTGTGATCACTTTGGAATCATAATTTGCAAAATAATATTTCATTATAATTTATTTATGTATTTCTTAATAGATTTTAAACGGAAATTGATATTGAGCATTCACAATTATTATGTTAACTGGACAATTGCTCAAATTTTAAGCATCTCATTACCAAAAATCGTATATAATTCCAACGGACAATTACATAACGGACTGAAGTACTTAAAGCGTTTCATGCTATTAATTCGAAATAAAAGTAAAAATTACATCATAATTATATAAGTAAATGTTAAAAAATGCATTTTCATATATTTTTAAGAAGACACTGAAATTTCTGAATCGAATTTATTAGGGATTTATCTTTGATATTAATATTAAGGGTAGATACGTTTTCTTGTTATGCTAATATAGCTGCAATAGACAGGTCACAGGTGAGCAACGGCTAGAACATACGACCCTTTCGCAACCGATTTTATATTGCTTTAAACTGGGGAATAAAACATTAATAGGTACATGTTTAACCATTTTATAATGTAATTTATTATATATTTATAATATTATATATAATTAAGAAAAATACTGTTGACAAAATACGACTGCGCAAACTTATTACAAATAATAAAGCCAAATTTTTATATAAAACTAGTGTTTTGAATTCATTAATGACAAATCATTGGTAAAGTTTATAATTGCAACATTATTATTATAAAACTTCTATTTTTTACTGTTCAATATTTACCTACATTTAAAGGCGGTATAAAATAAAAATATGTGTCAATAGGGATATAAAAAACTCTTTTTTCATTCCTTAGATATTCCTGCTTATACCTACTTTCGCACTGGTAGTATTCACACTAGTCGAATTAAGTACATATAACGAGTGAATTTCTTTTTCGTTATAAAAATTCGATTGCAAAGTTCAATGTCAGAACTTGCACAGATAAAACAAGTTGTCGATCCCATGAGGTCAGCGGTCATCGGTCAGAGGTGGTCAACGGCTGGACTCGGACTCGTTGAGGGGTTGCGAATCATTTGACGGGAATTAATCACAAGCTATCGCGACGTTTTATTATTGAAGATATTTTTTATATTGAACTGTATGTTTAATATATGTATAAAAAAATTAATGAATGAAATTCTATTTTTCTAGGATTTTACCGCGATAAGAATAATTAACATTCCAAGTATAGTATAAACTAAAAAGCTATTTATGAATTAGTACGAAATAAATTAATCAATATTTAACAGTATATATTAAATTAATATGTATGCATTTATATTAGATAAACCGTTTTAATGGTTTATTATGATTATGATAAAATTCTTCGATATTTTTAATTTAAATTCGGTATTTAAAACTTTTTATTAATAATGAAAAGGTTGCCAAAACTTCCATATTTCAATGTCATGATTAAGTTCAAGTTCTCAGTCCCATGAGGTCGGTGGTCATCGGTCAGAGGTGACCAACGGCTAACGCGAATCCTTTAGCGAATTCCTTGCCTTCACCCCACACCTGTGAATGCCTTTGTTAAACAAAATATCCCTTTGTTGTGCAATTTCTGAAACTATATGCAAAACTTTATCAGTTACATTCATTTTGTAAAGGTAAGTTTTGCAAACAAATATATCTCATTAACCATTGTATGCTAAACAATACCTAAGTACAAATATTTTAACATACTAAATTATCTTTGTTTTAAATCAGTTCGTATAAAACAATTCGTTTTTAAAAGCGAAATATTATAAAATTGTTTAAAAAAAAATCAAACATTTTTTACCAATTCGTGATAAAATACAGCATTGAGTCAGTGGTTATGTCTGTAGGGTGGTTTAAAATAGCTTCGATCGAAACATTGTATTTCTGTCCGTTCGTCACCTCTGACCCACGCTTGACAAGTGATGTCCCTTACAAGGTCTGCGAAAGTACCTTAGCCTTGGTAGTGAATATTTTATAAGTACGGTAACTCGTTTCATAATCATAGGTGTAGTGGGCACAATTTGATAACAATAAAACGGTTTCCTTGTATTATTATGATATATTTACGAGTGAAAGTTAATTAGACATTTAATTAACTCATAGTTAATAATTTACTTCTTATCCAGAAAGAAACTTCTTACATTCCGTGCTCTAAAAATTTCAAACTATTCGACTATATTGGTATAAATAAAATATTATAGGTGGTATCTTCTCATGGTGTGTTTCTAGAAAGAAAATTCGTAAATAGGTAAATCGATATTAAAACAAACTTAAAATCAGAGATCTGACTCTATATAAGATATTCATAGAGATTCAAGGTGAATTTGTCGCATCGTGGACTCTATCTAATGCTGAATATATAACAGGTAATCATTTCATATATTAGCGTACAAAATGAAGTCAAAAAAATCGTAGCCAGTTTTAATTTTTTCCACTATCGAGTCGCATTTTTATTAAAGTCCTTTTAAGAATTATAAAGTTCATGGTACCGTGGTTCTTTTGTCAGCAATTATTACTTTCGATTTTTTTTTGAATAAACGTCAAATCAAATTTCATAAATGCAAATAAAATGCAGCGGTCAGCGAACAGCGGTCAGTTCATCCAGTTACGACTGCTTTATTTACTCTAAGCTTATTAAACCCTTTCCTTTGTTAAATAGTCTTGAGAAGGGTAATTAATATGGTCGGGTATTGTACGAAAACTCCACCTTTGTTCTTTGTTGTTTCCTTGCATTGTTGGATTTGCGGGTCGGTTTTTTGTTTGGCGTTTTGTTTAGGTGATCATTAGCCCAGTGGGCAGTTTTGCACTGACCGCTTCGAAGTTTTTTTCTCACAGATATAAAACTACAGGGACCGTTATTTATAAGGAGTAGATATTGATATACCGATATTTATCAAACATGGATAATTAATAATAAATTATACTATTTGTTTAAATAACACGAGTATAGAAAATATTTTTATAAATGATGCAGTCCCTATTACCTATCTATTATTTTTTAACATCACAAGGCAATTATTTCCTATTTAAAATTTCCCGCGACGCACATCGTTTACAACGTTATTAATATTCAAAGTTATTGATAGTTCAATTGGAGGTTATTAACATGTTTTAATGTGCGATAGTAAGGTTACAATCCTAACATATATTTTTTAAACTTTACACGAATAACATCAAACCGAACAAACTTATAAATAATGCATACTTGCTTTGCGCTGACCTCTGACCTCCGTTGCGTTTCTGAAGGCAGCCGTTACACAACCGTGCAGACTGGTTTCATTAAAATGTGCATGTGAGTCTATTGATTACAATACAATTTATTCTATTATCTATTTCTTCATATTTTAGTCACATCGCAATTGGAATCACATTAGAAAATCCGATGCCGAGACTAGCGAAGCGAATTATTCGTACACGAATTTGATAAAAGGTAGTATATGTAACATATTCATATGTTCCGAAATTACATATTTATGTGCGCCTGGTAGTCTTTATATGTGTTTGCCATTGAGATTATACAAGTAAAGATATAAAACTTGTCTGTGTGCGTACTCCGCTATGTTGTTTTCGCAGGACGCGATTCGCCATAGAGTCGTATGTAGTCGTTCGCGAATCGCATCATTCGAGAGGAAGGAGGATCGCCCTCCCGCAGTGCCAGCCAATCGGAAGACGTCTAGACTGTGAGCACGCTCCGTATCGGACTGTTGTATGGTATCGCGAATAAATTAGCACACTCGTTCTTCTTATCTTTATGTACTAAATAGATAATATTGTACATATTGTTATATATTTATTAGTTAAATATATACATTAGTATTCATTTATTGGCCGAGCAGTTTTATTTATTTACATCGTATATAATTTATTTATTTAAAATATAAATTGTGTTTGTCCATTGACGTAATAGTTAATTTACGATTACCTTCTGCGAGACATGAGACCTTGGTACATGAACACGCTCACGAAGTTCCACAAATCGCGTCAACTTTTTTTCACATCCAATATTTTATACAATTCATTAAAGTGTGCTTTATAAAAAAAATAAGAACAATCGCGCTTGTCAAAACGTCAAAATCGAAAAGATTTCATTCACCGGAAACATAAAAACAATGCCGGTCTCGTGTTAAGAATGGTTGCTTTAAGAAGGATTACGTACAATAAGGTTAGAAATTAGTGCCGAGTATTGAGGAGGGCCCAGTCCTATGTATAGCAATAATGCGAAGTGCGGGAAACCCTTCTCTGTAAAACGTCGCCATTAGGGAACTTAAAACACATGTTTACTCTGTATAATCCTTGGAGACTCTAGGAATAACATATCGTTTGCATTTGCCATTGATCATCTGTTAACGTAACAAAAATAAAATGCATTTCACTCAAACAATTTAAAAGATTGTAAAACTTTTTAAATTGTAGAATTTATTTTAAATTAATTTCAAATGAATGGAAGTTATAAACGTATAATTAGTTACTATAATATAATTAGAATTACATATTTATTTACTACACTATTTACTACATTACATTTCAAGTTTCAAATAAGAAAGTAATTGATGTATCTATTTACAGTAAATTTTTACTCAGTACATTCAATATCAATTATTTAAATCAATATCAACCAGTCAATTATTTAAATCAATACTAACTGCAAAATATCTCCTACCGCTACCTAAGGAAAAAATTAATTAGTCTAAATTTTTTGCGACACGCTTGCCTAAACTAAAATCCGCATAATATAACCAATTATATACATTAGAGAGCTACCAAGTTATAGTTTGAATTGGGTACCAATAAAATAACACTTTTTTACGCGCCCCCACATTTCGCAATGATTTTTTCAAATTTTATGCCCTTATGTGTTATGTGTAAAATTTACATTTTTAGTACAATAATGTTTAATCTATGAGTCAATAGTCAGTGAGTTATATACTATTTAATTTCCAAAGATATATTTAATTAAAATTAAAATTCTTATATTATGAATTTCCTAAGCATAAATAAGATTTACAACCCTTTAAAAGTTGCTACGTGAAACAGAAACTATCGAGGGGATGTCGCGATTAGCCCTCTAGCCTTCAGCACGGCAAAAACACCGCAGATGTCTGCATTCCAATTAGCTGTCAGTGTGTCAACTCTTTTAAAATAATTATAAGTAGGCAACTCCAGACCGATGTCAAGCTCCTTGGGAATTCTTTAATGACTTTCTAAAATAAGATGCCTAAAATTTATGATTTTTTATAAGCTTTTATAAGCTTATTATATTTTTAATATTTACACTACGTAAAAAAAACTTTGCTATGTAGAAAAAATAATTATACATAATTCAATAAATGAAATTGCATACTACTTAGAAATCCTACCATAATAGTAGTGTTTATAAGCAAACAAAACCTCAGTTTTTATTAGAATCAATGCGGATATTCTATTAACAGTTTAATGCAAAGGAAGTGTATAACTGGGTCAGACGATTGTGCATTGCACATGTTGTGAAAGCGACGCAAAAAATACCCCTCTTTACAGCTTTGTTTCCACACGTGAAAAAAATTTGATTATTGGCTGCAATTTGTACATACCCTTAAAGTTGTATAAAGCGGATGCAGAGAATTGGCCCCTAAAACTCTACCTAATCAATGGCAGATTGTACTAGTTCACTAGACAAATCACTCTGTACATTTTATTAAGATTTACTTGAAGTTTTTATTAAAACAATTTCGCCCCATCGAATCATTTTTAATAAGTATCTCAACGACCATGACTCTATGTCAGTCTTATAAGAAACATTGTTTTTATAAAATTTTTTGCTCACCAGCATACGTTTTATTCTTAACCCTTCCCGCGGTCTCTCAGCCATTCTTTACCCAGCAATCGCGTTTTTTTAGTTCCTTTTTAAATGGCGAATGCAGAGAGATCGTGTTTTTAAAATCGACCCATTTGATAAAACGCAGTATCATCGGTCTACCTGAATTTATATCCCTTAGACTCTTTTCTTTTAATAGATCGGCTCAAATCGATTTAATTGCGATGAGAATATGCATAAATTCTAACAATGAAAATGAGTGAAATTATGTTTTTCTATAGACTAGTATTGAGGTTAAATCGTTGGTTAAATTATTTATACGGTAAATCTAAACTAATATTAGAGCTTATAACAGAGCCACTAAGCCGATTTTAATAAGATTTGTTACAGAGTATGAGTACAAAATGGGAGAAAATATGAAATGTAAGTAAATAAATTAAGTATTCTTAAAATTCTTACAAACATGGTTTTAAAGGGTGTAAGGTTATGGTATAGGTTAGGATATGAAGTTTCTACCGTTTTTAAAGAGAAAGTATTTTACCATCATGTCTTTAAAAATATAAAGGCTTTATTGAATTAATATTAAACATCATCCATGTTTTAAGCTGTGTCACTGCTAAGCACGGATCTTTTCTTAGTGTAGGTACGAAGAATTAGACCACAAACCAACAGGCAGTCTAAGCGCTTAACTATGCAAGTTTTTAGTTGTTTTTTCACGCTAGAAGCTGCTTTCCGAAACGGTGGTAATTGTGGTTTAAATATTAACCATTCAAAAACGTTTTATTGTAAAGTTTATTTGAACAAAACACATTTGATTTGATTTAATTTATAGGCCCGGTGTGGGTCAAAGGTGATAGGCATTTGCTAATGCGAACTTCACACTTCATCGAGAAATCTCAGTACACTCAGTACCTAATAGTTAAAAGTATTTATCATACTTTTCATTTCGGTAAGAAAACAAAACATTAAACCTCATAAGACATATATCAATAGAATAACTGTAAAGAAACATCGAATGATATCTTCACCAAAACAAACTAACGTGCGAAACGTTAAAAATAAAGAATACGAAAAAAGCGATCCCAGGTAAAAAGTCATATATACCGGTATAATTGTCACAAATTAAAGCAAAAAATTGTTCACAAAAGATATCAAATCTGCAAGCCACACGAGCAGGTAGAGAAAATCTTATAAAATTCCAATTTTTTGTATTCGAAGTGTGCAAAACCGTGGGAGGAGTCGTCGAATAACTGTATTCTGCAGCTGAGATATTAAAAGTATTATAAAGACATTTGTTTTCTTTTATAAAAAATTAAATTGCTTAAAAAATATTAAATTACAAATTAAGAAATATTTTCACATCGATGTTTCAATTTTCTTATTAGATGAATACCTACAAGCAATAAGAAATATACCTACTTAATATAAGTGGTAGGTATTTTTACCTATGTTCTAAGCTTTTTTCTTCTCTTTAATCTTCTAATATTTTTTTGGTTGGCTTCAATTTAACTTATAAAAACCCTTGAGAAGATTAAGATATTCTGTGTGTAAGGTTTGCTTTGTCACTAAGCAAACATTTAGTATATTCGTTTTTGTGAAAAAGAATTTTGTGCAAAAAGGGCAACAAAAACAAGAAACGCGTTCTGATTTTGGATGCAACGTGATAAGTTAGTTTATTTTGAAATAGAGACCAAAATAACAAGAGAAAAAAACTTAACTATACATTTAATAGCACTTGAATACTTACGATAATTGTAAAACTTAATAAACTAATAACCACAATTTAATTGTCAAAAATATATTTAAGTTTAGAATACACCAATCTTTTAATTATTTTCTATCGATACTAGATTTTCTTCATTTTTGTTTTATAAGATTTTTAGTAAAGACAAAAGCAATTAACAAAATTTTCACTTAATTTATTTTTTACCTATAAGGTATTTACTTAAATTACTTTCACATGTGTATTTAAAAACTACACACATATAAGTATTCAATGATAATTAAATTTACATACAACAAACAGGTTATTTTAAAATTGTTATCACATTCAGTAACGAAACGCAAAATGTTAAATTTCAAGCCATTTGCACAGTTCATTGAACTGTCCTGAACAAAAACTCCCCTGCAAGTTTCAGCGTTATAAGTCGACGCAGTTTGTTCTCACGCTGCGCCACTAAACTGAACTGTGACACCCACAAAAAGTACTAAGCTATTTGGATAAATTTAAAACATCTAATCTTTAAAATATATATATATATATATATATATAAACTCAAACAATACATACGTACATACATTACAAGCATATTAGCAGTGTAAATCTACAAATATGTTATAACCATCAATAACAAACGACTGATCAATACCGACCGCCGACGTTAGGATATCCTAATCCCCTAAAGTTCTAATCAATTATTTTTTATACTTAAAATCCTATGAGTATTTAACCATATTTTAATAACTTTAGCGATTTATGATATAATTAAGAAAAATCTTTGTAAATTTAGTTTTTTATGGATGCAATCATGTCACACACATGACGGAACGGAAGTGAAGTTGCTGCGAATGTACGATTTCCGGTTGCCCCGCCGCGAACTATCATTATTCTTTCAGCAAATACGTTTTGACTACAACCATTATCCCCTCTATAAAGCCCTCGTGTTTATCCAACGGTCTCCTTGTCTATGCCATTAATTTATTTCAAATAACTTATCGGCAGAAGAAATCATTCGATAAGTCGTTAGCTTGTATTTTTTTTACTGACATGACTAATTATTATGAGTACTATATATGAAAATTGATTTAAGTCCAGTTATATTTTCAATTAAGAAGCTTTAACGATTAGAATTTGGCTCATATTTATTTATTTATTTATATTACGAAATTTGAAAGTTTTTGCAGAATATAACGGTTGTTAAGGGATTCTGATCTATATAACTGTCATCACTTCCTCGATCCTTTTGAAAATTGTGAGAACAAATTATCGCAAACACTTCTCTTGTATAAATTTACAAAAAACTGTATTGCACAATTCACAACATGGAGTATTTTGTTAGCAAAAAAGTATAACTCCCACGCTCTGAAAGGGTTGAATATACACCTGACCTAGATTGCATCGCATAAAAAACTTTTTTTTACAAACTTTTTGCGCTTCAATTCCCTTATAGTACTTTTCAATTCAAAGTAAATAGGGTGACAATTGTATTTTGAAGAATAGGTTGGACATTGTTACCGCGCTAAGGTACACCTTACCATGAGATATTACTTTAACAAATATCAACACAAATATCAATCATATAATTTACCCAGTCTTGTTTTCAGTAGTCAGCACTTGCATCTATATAGTATTCTAGATAATATTTTAATTATATTACACGTTCATTCGAGCCTCTGTTAATCTATATATTTATCAACGAAAACTATTTAAAATAATGGTATAATTTACTTTGATTACAACAGATATTCTTTTAGGAAATATATTTATGGAAAATAAAGATTGGATTCGTACCGACTTTTTACTTTTTACATTTGTGTAAGAAATGTTCGGTATATTTATTATTTATCACAGTTTATTCAGGTTTTCCTAAAATGTAAAATTGACAAAGGATTCTTCAGCTACACAAGATTAACAAGATGTTAAACATATGCCTACCTATAGTATCTTCAAATATATTTTATATTTGGCCTATAAATTAAAAGCTATTATTTCTTAGTTAATCTAAAAAAAACTAAAAAATCTAAATTTTTATACCAGAATAAAAAAATATGTACTTAATCAAAAACATACATTAAAAATAGAAAGAAAGCTATTTCATAGTTCAATGCCTGGTCACCCTACTTGCGTAACCCGGCTTGCATACAATACGCAAGTTCATTGTCGACGCGCGGGCGCAGGTAGCATCGAAAGGGTTATCCGCTTATGCAAAAAATACAATGCCATCCGATTAACACTCCACATGAATTGCCCTTTACATGTAAATGATTATATTAAGAGCTTACGCCTTTATCCCTAGCGTGTGCTGATTAGCATTTTGACGATCATTAACATGTAATTTATAAATATGAATTAATTCGTTGTAAATTACACGAATGAAGGCGACTTGCTCAAATTTACATAATATTTAAAGAGGAATAAATCAGATATATGTTGTATGAGTGATCACTAAGATTACTTTATTAACAAATTAAACTGGATAAAATTTTTAGAATAGATAACATATAGTCAACAAGCCCATGTTTATGACAATGCCAAGCTTAAACCTCCTTTCCATCTCTTTCGAACACGCTTTGAATATTATGTTTAAATTAAATAGTACAGTATATAATTTATAAGTTAATATCGAAACATCTCAGTGTTAAATATTAAACAAAGAGAAGAAACATTTTCCTTGAAAAGATTCAATAGATAAATCGTTCGAGCCGGCGTGCGTGCCATGTTTTCGTTAACGCGTTAGTACACGATTGGGTGAATTTTCGCGGCCTTTAATGGCCAGCCTCATTAACAATTCATCGGCGGCAACTCGTGAGCGGAGGGTGAAAAGGCTGTAAGTCGATGTGTTGCAAAATGAATAAATTGTGGCGAGAAATAGGGGCAGTTCGCTAGGTAACGACCATCACGTCTTAATAATGCAACCGATATTGTAATTTCCTATTCAATGATCCACAGGTAACAGTATTTGCAATGGTAAAGTAGTTCTTTTAAAGCTAGTCGCGCATCCAATAACGCGAAACAGGCATTAGTAATGAGTTTGTTCGCCGACACGATAATGCCATGGCAAACAGTTGCAATCGACAGTTCGCAACCGCCCCTTTCCTTGTCAGAACCCGTTCAATGAAACTTCACGGTTATTTCAATACTAAAATTATTTATGTAAACAACGATCATTCTGATTTTTAAATATTTTACACATAAATTATATAATTAGGTACCTCAATCAAGGCATTTAGGTATCATTGTTTTCTTTTCAACAACAGATGGATTAATACAAAATACTGCATCAGTCTAATCTGCCTGCCAAATGCATAAAAAAGTAACTGGCGAGCACCATGTGCAGACGCAGGTGCCCTCAGTTCCCACACAACCCTTTCAGCGAGCGACCTCTTGCTTCTCGCCGCCCCCTCATCCCTACAAAATCTTGTAAAAAACTAAAAGATGAATACAAAGAGATTTTCTACAAATTAAACCTTATGTTTAAGGAATAAAATGCATTATTTTTTAGCAGGATATACTCACATTTGACCTTTTTAATTTCACTGTATCATTAGTTCAAAATTCTACCTGTCTCGATTATATTTATAGACAGCGTCGTGTCATTAGATTTATTGTAGATTTAATGCAATCTTCCCATGTTTTTTGCTTAATATAAACTTTTGTATATTAAGTCATATGCTTAGCATCGTTTTTTATATTCATTGCAGAAAAACTAAATACGTTCTATGTAATTTCTTATTGTACTTTTTAAAACGAAAAATTATTGCTAAAAGAAATTTGACTTTTAAAAAATTATGCCTTTGAAAAATGATTTACAATTTCAATTGAAGCGAACTCGTGCATTCTATGTAACAATAACTGTTATATACGTTAGTTGATAAAAATATAAATGTTTAAAAAAAGGTTTATTACATTTTATAATTTTCATTCGCTATAGATTTTAGAAGCTGAAATTAGCAAATTACTATCTTTCTCAGATAAAAGTCTAAGTATCAGTTACTTGTGTTCATAGTTACAATGCTATTATACAATTAAGTAATTGCTTAAGAATATATTTATAACTACCACGTGCAATCGCTGAGTTAGATCTAAAGTATAAGATATTTCATTCAAGTTTAAACGAAATCCTTGGTTCTTTACGTAGTTTTTTTTTGTTGCCTGTATTTTGTAGCCAATTAAAGCAAAAGGGTCACCGGCTTGTGAGGCTCATAGCTGTCCGCAATAAATCGCAATCCTACAAAATGTTTCCGTTCCGTGTATGATGTAGGTCAGCCATAATTAAAAAGATTTATAAATACATTATTTGCATAAAAAATAAAAAGAATTCCTTCCGGTTTAAGTATATAAATTCAGTGTGAAACAAAGAACAATAGAGTTTCATTGCCATATTTTCAATAAGAATATAATATATGTATATACCGTCAAGACGAATCTATTGAAAAATCGTTTGTCAGGCTATAGTCAGACTATCAACGCTCAGCTGAATATATGATCTAGTAAGCAATAGTAAAGCAATTTGGAACATAGTTTTATTTTATAATGTAAGCATCGTAAAGAATTTATGATAATTTATTCTTTAAACAGAACGAAAAGGAAAGGTTAAACCTCTATATATATATATTAATTTTACCCGTACGAAGACGGGATGCGCAGCGAATCTCTAAGAATATTTAACAATTTGAGATTTGACGTTATTTCTTACAAAAGTATAATTAAATATAAATAATATGAGAAAACTAATTTATATAAAAGAAAATTATTTAAATTTCTAACCCCCGAGCAAAGTTGTCAGTCACAAAGCATATGACTGTTTGTTAAATGGGTGCCTTAAATTTGGCTTGTGGTGAATTAATTTTATGCGTTTGAGTCCAAGTCGTCATTGGTCAGAGCACACAAGCTGCGCCGACGCATACAGTTGCAGATCATGTCCGATATCATGCTCATTTTAAATTTACCTAGCAGTTTTAACCATCTGCCTGCTAATCGTAGTAAATAACTTTTATTTACCTTATATGTTTCATCAGTTAAGTTATGATTGCTTTTACATTATTCAATACTTTATTATTATTTTTTAAATTTACTTATGATCTGAAATCCTTGTTTGAATTTATTGATTGTTTAAATAAAATATTCTATCTGTCAGTAGTTAGTATTAAATATATTTTTATTATTGTTGTTGTTTATTTATAAAAACTAGAGTATTATTATATATGAAATTTTGACAGTATTTTAATGATTTTTCATAAATTTTACACATAGCACAGAAACATGCCATGAACGAATTAGTAGTTATTATTGGTACAATGTAGTCTTATGGCAACTTAGCCATTAATTTTCCTTTATTATTTTAATAGAAACAAGTTCAACTAAACTCCTCATTTGACTCCGCCAACATAATACACTAGATCGAAAGTCAATTTGAAAAAAAAAAAACATATTTCATATCCATAGTAAGTTTCACCACATTTATAAACTGATAATATGTATAGTCAGGTATATATCATAGTATAAAAAAACTCAGTGTCCTGCCAAACACACCTATCTAATATGCATATTATGCACATTACAAATTCCATTTTTATAATTAAACGTTTCCGTTAAATCGGCATTCGAATACAGTGCATATATTAAACAACTGAAGAGCGAAATTAAATATTGGACAATCTGATATGTTCAGTGAAGTGTTTCCGTTACTGATATTTCTCATTAAGCAGTTTATTTAGTGTTCGATAAAAAATCTATGTCCGAAGGGTGGCCGGTGTCCGCGGAAGGGTTGCTCGATTTTCCCTGAGGGAACTGAGAAAGTGAAGCAAACAAGCAGATGGTCGTAGCTACAATTACACAATAAACAGTTATCGTATTCAAATGAGAGTGCATCAATATTGGATCTAAATCTTCGTTCAGCTCTGCTCTTCGTACAGCTCTGCTCTCAATTCAAAAGCAAATCTTGAACTGAATAAACTGATAAAATTACCAAATTTATGTAAAAAATGTGTAATATAAGTTTTAATTTAAACATTGAATTTATTGTTTAAAATTTTTAATTGCTGTGTTTTCTATACGGTGTAAAATATATTAATATCGGTTAAGGCTCAGAATACACGCTGAAAACGAAAGTATTAACAGAGGAAGTCTTTTTGTGAAGTCACTGGAGCAGTAGGTAATGATAATTGTCTGTTAAGACTGCATCCATCTAGTCGTTTCTATAGAATTTTGTTACCAAAAAACCAAATTAAATACAATACTTCTTTATATTTACTGTCCATTGCTAGCTGAGCTTAACGTAAAAAAGAAACGAAGGTTCTAAAGCAGCGATCAACAGCGATATAAAATATTCTCAATTTGGCGGCTAAGTCTGATAATAAAAGTAAAGACCACGATGCGCTATGTACGTAACGGTGCATTAGTGACTGAGTCACAGGGAACTGACCTAGCATGCTACAGAGTGCATTGACGCCGCCTCCGACGCATTTATCACCAGCATGCCTTTTGAGATAATGCATAACATGCATTTTTTGTGATGAATAAGACATCTGTTTACATGTCAATGTTGAATAAATACCAAGTTCAAAAGCCCCAGATTCTATTAATCGCAGACGACCGAATCATTTATTCCATTTCAGCGTGTGCCTTGCGGAATAATGTAGGAGACATACTTATATATTAATGTAACTTATACCGATTTTTTTAAAGCCTAAATATTTATATTTTACTGTATTCTGTATTACAGTATTCAATGGAATTGGTAAGAATGATTTATTGATTTAAACGAAAATTAATTAGTTTATTACAGATTTGTTATTTGATTTAATGAAGGTAACGTTAATCGCATTTCAATTAAATGGAGGTGTTATTAAAACGTTAACAGTTACCTAATCGTCAACTTATGAATTTTATAACATATTCACGGGACGTACACTTAAAATATTGATACATAAATATTGATACATGTTTTTTTTTATTTGTGCGATATTTAAAGTTATCAAACTTTGCCACTAAGTGCATCAAGTAAGAATAATATCTCTATCGATTTATTATTTACTTACATATACCTCTATATACATCTACGGAAATTTTATTATCAATATAAAAATAATCTTGAAATCGTCAACTTGACCGTAATTCGTATGATCCGAGCAAGGTTCGGAATGGTGATAAGACGGCTGTTTCACAATAGCAGAATTATTTGCGGCGGAGGGCCCGTCGCCTTGAGATGCGCGCCACAAACAACTGCGAGGTCTGCTGAAATGTTACACACTCGTGCACACAAGTGGAATACGTTTTATGAATATTTAATAAAAGAACCATGGCCGTAAGGAAAAGGGTGCAAATAAATTTAAAGGGTGCAAATTTAAAAACAAGGAAATTTAGTTTAATCTTGGCGAAACTTATAAAATCATTCGTTCATAATCAAGATGCTATGCCCCTTTTGTCTGTATTAACAAAAGGTCTCTCTCTCTCCCTGCAAACCCTAATACAGCAGTGCTATGAATTGATGAATAATGTTAGAATAATTGATAGATGTGAGTAGCATGTACAAATGTACACACAAGCCTTCAGTGTGATCCAATTGTATCATGTCTGCCTGTTTCCCTTAACAACATATATAATAGATATCTCAAAATTATTAACCTTATAAACTCCATCATAGTAAATCTTTGATAAAAAGTGACAATAGTATTGAAGATATGTGCATACGTGACACATCGCGTAGCGAAGGGCTTTCAGCGGTGAGTATACCTCGCAGTGCGCACACGCCGGTTAGGTATTCGTAAGTGGGTCAATGGCAATGCGTGACGCTGACGCGGCCCTTTGCGCATGGTTTTCCTTGAACTGTTGCCGGTAGCAACACTGAATTAATTCGCTCCCGTTTCTCCGCTAAATTTTAAGATATTTTTCTCGAACGTTCTACGGCTTGTGATGAACAATAATGAATATTAGTTTTATTTTTAACTATGCATGGACGACCGTTGCCGAATATTACCAATATTTTTTATTATATTTCTTGAAGTATACATGTGAAGTATTTATATTTTGCTGCTATTATTTTATTCATTTGAACTAAACTTTATAACATTATAATATAAGACAAGAAGTCGAACTTTATAAAGATTTATAAATGTAAGGTACATTACAATTTTACAATTGATTGATAAAATAAAAACGCTAATTTATTTGAAAATTTAAACCTTAAAAATTAAGTTTGTGTTTTTATATTATATATAAATATAACTATAATGTGCAGAATGGAGTTGCGATGATAATAATTGTACATTAAATATTAATTACTTTATTTATATAAAAACTATTTTTACGAAAAAAAATCTACTTAGAATATGTAAATTGTATTAATAAAACAATGCTGATGAATTATATTTTTTTGTCTTAATAACAAGGATAGCAAGCAATAAGATAAGATAATTATTTACAACTGACGTATTACCTTGACGGTAGAATTTATTCAAATTGTTCATAAATAATTTAATTTTTAAAATAAAATAAACTAATATTGTTATTGAATGTTAAGCTTAATACGGTTTCTAATTCAAATCATAACATTTTTTTTTAATGCTATCTATTCATGTAACTCAAATCACAGGCCTACAATTCTTCTCTTGCGAGGTTAATAAAAGAGTAAATGGTGCGGAGATGTGTGCTAGAAACGAAGGTCAATAATGTCTTCTTCCGATTTATATTAATATAAATACCTATACTAATACCAATTACAATTATGTATACATTATGTATGAAGTAACATATCGACGATTTACATACGTGACATTATCAGTGGTTACTACTCGTGGGTATCTGAGAAGGTCTGGACAACCTTAGCCGCAAGGCCCTTTGATTCGCTATCAAAACAACTCAATGTAAAACTAAGAAAACAAACGAACGTAACGTGATGAATAAATATAATCTAGCTTTCATTAAGAGAAAGTATATCAAATTTAATGCTAATTTTAAATTTACAGTTATTTTTAATATTTAATGAAAACGTTTCATATTTATGAGATCTTTATTTTACTTACGACTAAAAGACGAAAACTTCACTCATGATCAAAAATTATCTACAATACGCTTAAAGGTACAGCCGACAGCAAGCCGTCAGTAGTAGATAATTTAAATGTATTATAACATTTATGATTATAGTAATAAGGGCTAAACGTCTACGTGTAGCGGTGCGTAGCTTCGTTCATATTATTCGCGAGCGCAAGGTTAAATTGCGCAAGCCTTACACGTGTCGCTCGACGCGACCTCTTCTGAACACTTCCGATTCGCATGCACAACTACTTTTGAATATTTGAAAGGCGTGACGGCTTCATATACCATAAAATAATCGATGATAACTCTATGCGAACTTAGATATAAATTAAATTAGTCAATTTTTAATTTTACACCTATTTTTATATTTTGACCTAGATGGAAACCGTCCATTTATTAAACATTCCACAAACATCAATAATCTATATTAATTACAGGCCCTTGGAGGTTGAAGCATTGTCAGTTTCCATAAAGAGTAGTTTTTACTTCCTGCTCTTATCAAAGTGTGGCCTCGCTCGTATGCATTTCTAAAATAAATATTAACATTGTTGCTAAATAGTAATAAAACTAAGTATATAAATAAATGGAGTTTATAATTTTGCTGCTTTTTTATATCGTAGACAAATAATCAATAGCTTTGTATATATATGTATATATATTATTGTTCATTAAGATAAAAACTTTGCTGTAATACTCGATATACTTACTAGTACACATGCAAACTGTCGCTGACCTGAATAATAATCGCCAGCCGTTCGTAGTCCACCGTAGCGCCACGTAGCGTAAAGTCGTAACCGCCCAACATTATGAAAGCAATTGTAACAACGAGCGAAAAACTGATAAGATATTGCTATTCTTAAATTAAAAAAGATAAAGGATAATTTTTTGTCATCTGTTTATATGGTTTTAAGCCCGACGACCTACGCTCGGCTTATGCAAAACGGTCATCACACATACGTCACAGAATTTAAATTGTATATTCGATGCTTTTCAACAAGGACCTGCTTTTTCACGCATATTATTTATTTTACAAACATCTCCATTTCCAAAATAATTAAAATAACAATTCATAAGATATTTCTGTTATTCAGGAAAAAAAACAAATAATAAGTAAATATAAATAAAGAAAAACAACATATTGTTTACGCGGCAAAGAGAAAAATTTAACAAACAAGTTCTACAAGGCAACATGTAGTCCGCCGTGAATCCATGGTCAGTTAAATAAATATAAGTAATATGTATATTCTGGATCTTTGCGTCACGTGACAAATTGACCATCACTGATGACAACGTTGCCAACCTTTAACAAGCAATATTGGACATCTTTATTGCAATGCTCTTGTAATAATTGCCATATTGTTCTGACCTATTTTTTACGGCATCGTCATCCAATTGATGTCTGTAGTATTTTTACTTTTTTACATAACGTACCTTGATATCGCAAATAGTGAAGTCGATGTAAAAATATTACCAACAATATTAATAATTTATTATGTAATAATTAGTAAAATTATAAACATATCCTTTTTGATACATTTTGAAATTAAAGCAATGTCCAAGGTTTCACTAGAAAATTAAAATTAAACTCTCGTTATCTTGTATTTATGCAAGTACAGGAAAACCTTCAAGGTATTGGTACCTACGTAATGTGACTTTAATATTAAATTAATCAGTATTGCAGGTCAACTACTTTTAGCCGAAGCCCTTCACTAATACAAGCACAGTGTCACTAATACTAACGCAGATATGAAACAAACAACATCAATGTAGTTGTTTCGTATAAACTGTAGACATCGCAGCACACATACATAGTGAAACTTTGTTTTGCTGTTGAGATTCGCGCGTGGTGTTGCGCAAGCGCATACTGGAGGCCATTGACTCGGTGGACGTACGTGGCCGCCATGTTGGCGGCGCGGGCGCGGTAGTAGTGGAACGCGAATCTAGCCGCTTCTGCGCGCTTTCGTAACCAACGTGTTTACGGCCGTCGTCGTTAGGAACTTGCTGCGATTAGTGTATACTGATAAGTAGATGCACTGGTATCCATTTATTGGATTATAATATAGCTATCTAACGAATATCAAAATTTCAATTCATATGTCATTTATGTATACCTACTTACCTACAGCAAATACCTACCACCTGGTAGGTAATAATATATTATAATGATAAGTAGGTATCCCTATAATTCCAGAATTTAATATTAAAGAAAAATCCTTATATTTTTGTCACAATTTATTAAAGAACTCATAAAAATGTAGTATCTTCATAGTTCATACGGTAGGTAGTTTAAAAAGTAGTTGTAGGTATAATCTTTTAATTAAATGGTAAGGGTTTTGTCAATATTAATTAATTAAAACTATGTCTTGTGTCTTTAAATAAAATAATCAATACTAAAAGCTTATATAAAATCGCTCTATTATTTACAATATAATAATTATTCCCGCCGAATACAGTAAAGCTACTAAGTAGGTATCTACAGTGTACGCTGATAGTTTGCAAAAACATAATTCTCTAGGTTGTATCTGTTTCGAAAGATATTCTACGTAAAAATCACACTAATAACGCTTTTCTTTGATAATATTAGTATGGAATAAGCCCATATGTCGCAATGTTCTACAAGTTTTCAGTTCTAACAGTACCTAATCTATTTTCCTCGGTGTACATTGCGCAAGAATATTCGCGAATAGATAACGAAATAGGTACGGAGCTGTGCCCCTCCGTCCTCTTGCGAAGTCCGTTCCACGCCGAGCGTCTTTTTCTATCTTCCAATGGCGCTATATTGTCGTCGCACTCCAACACTGTGACATAGATACCAGTATGTACAGTTGCGAAACAACGCGGATTATATAGCAGGTGGAATGTATCACAAACTTGTTTAAATAAGTGCTTTCACATGCTAACGAATATATAAGCATTATAATGAATTAAACTATATAAAACATTGGTGCGATACGAATAAATTAATTGAGCAAAGCTACTTTCTTCGACACAGATTAGTTTAAATGATACGCAAATACGAGTTATGTCTACTAAAATTAAAAATGTTAGTATCTAAGATATTTAAAACTCGTAAATCTTCATAATTAGATGAATGCATACGAAGTGGTTCAGTAACTTTTGATATTGGTTTTTTTTTTTAATTTTTTATCAGGTGAAACGAGCGTGAAGAAGTCGCTTGCCAACTTAGAATTATTCATTCGGAGGCGGAGTTCGCGGCATCCAATACAGCTAGACAAAGGACGCATGCGCTGTGATCCTAGTCCACAGATTAACGCTGCTAGTTTCGTGCGTGAGCTTGATTCCCATTTTTATGTGAGCGGCCGCGTGACACGCCAACGATACCGATAAGATAAGAATAATCGATATTTTCGCGCGATTTCCTCGCTGGACACACGAAAGGTCATTCCGCAAAATAAACTTTCATTTAACGAGTATAAATAAATGTTTAATTTTGAAGAAGAATAGATATACGGAGAAGAATAAAAATAGACTTTGATTTAAATTTGAAAAAAACTAACAATTTATACACGACCTCTCTGAAAATATAACTTATTACATTCAACAAGTTCGTATTAGTTCAATATCAATCGGGGTTTTTGTTCATAATTAGTAGTAGCCTTAATCTGAGAAGCGAAAACAGCCATTTCATAAACACGCTGTTACCCATTTCAATTTAAATCTAAGTATGATTTAATTTTCACAACTGACTGTATTATTTTTTGATTCACTATAGGTATAATTTAATTCCCTAAGACATATTTACCTAAGATATTTTTACTAATTCTGATTTTTATATTTCATATTAGCCATATGAAATTAAAAAATAATTTATAAGGGAATATTGCCCTAAAATGTTCCTTTTTCCTATGATATATGAGACATGATCGACATGTGTATTTTTGCCAGAAGCTTCTGTCATTAATAAACATAAACAACACCATTAGCAGATAAGCCCTCTCTTGGTTTCGATTGCCAAATGAAATAGCAGTGACCCCGAACATGTGTTGAAAATCCTGAATTCTTTCATCACGTCCGTAACAAGCCGTGTCAATGGTAATGATTGTGGGTTCATTAATCAATCAATTATATATTTAGTCCCAAACTAAAAGTTTCTAGCAAACCTTAGTGCGTTTATCAATCATTAATCACTAAACTTCCGTAGCATCCATTATTTTTTTTCTTTTAATTTGGTATGAGTTATGACTAATATTAAATCTGACTAAGGGGCTTTAAATCGAACTTGGTGATTCTTATGTAATTACAAAACTGTCCCTAACTTTCCCATCGTCTAAATTTCACAGGAATTATGCAAAGCATTTAACAACAAAGTACTTTAATTGTTGACATAATTATGAAATAAATTTTCTTTGTATTTTATTGGGAAACAATCGAACAATTGAAGACCTAGATATGAACTTTTTTTTTCAATAAATTGAGTAGATAATAACTAGTGTACATAGCGTATGTATTTATATAGGTAGGTGTATATTATAAAATCAAAATACCTGTCACTTACTGACCCATAAAACGAACTCTATAAAGTCTCCAAACTTGAAAGGCACATATGTTCTATTGACTTTTAGCTGCTTGTTAATATTTTTGGAAGTTCGACCAGGTTAGGGTAGAATGGGGTGTCAAATGTTTTATAAAATCGATAACGGACGTCGGCGAAGATATAAGCAACGTTTACTTTTATAATACATTTTTAATGGAATATTTGAACATGATACAATATTACTAACACTTATACTTATATATTATCTTTTTAAAACCAAATTCAGTTACATATTTTTTTTCAACCCTTAATTGTCACTCATAAACTTATAAGTAAACTTATAGACTATAGTCTCTCTTAAAATGGTGTTTGATGTTTGTCAGTGCGATTCTGTAAGAATTCATTTCTCACTCGTGAAATGACAACCGAATTTCGACAATACTCCATTTAGATACACATCTTACAAATTTTATAATTATTATAGTCAAAGTCGCATATCACATTCTGAAATTTCACGGTCGTATTCTGCGTTGAGTTTCGACTTTTTTCTTACAGAATAGGTATATTAAGTAAATGACTACTTTTTCGTGATGCAATTGAAATAAAGTGGGTATTAATTTAATTGAAAACTACATTCATTAAGATTTAAAGCCGAAGTGGAATAACCTGGTGGTTAGATCTTAATTGAATTTCATCTGATTAATTAGCGCAGCTATAATTTATCGTGTGATCGTTGATGAATGAGAACTAAAATTATTCAAGTAGAGATTTCACTCTTAACACTCACATTTACAAGATCGTACTACACATTCACAGGGTCTTTTTTCACTGTTTACTTACCGATATCCGTTTATTTCTTTAATTTTATATGTTTCATGCGTCGTCTTCTAACATTTAGTTTAAATAGACAAGACCTACCCAAACGTATACTATAAAAGTGCAATGGTACTCAACAGACTTAAAAAAGCTTTAATGTTTTTACTCTTTACCTATATTTAGTATCATAAATTTAACGATTATACTAACCCACTGTACAAACATTATAAAACAGTGGTGCTGATTTAAAGTTGTTTTCAGCCATGTGTTACCAATAAAGTGTAAGTAATTAGTGGCAATATGTGGTAGAGATTACATGGAGGTATGTATGGCTATACCTTTTGAAGAGGGATTCAGAAGGAGTTACCTATTGATCGTTGTAATTATCGTACCTAAATCATTGCATTTACTTTAATTACTAACTAATGTATTTAAATGAATAATAATGTTATTCTAACAAACAAATTTTATTTAAATATCCGTCTAGGCTATCATACTAAACTTGTGCTACTCATATAAACCTAAGTTTTACGCTGTATATTATTTTTTAACATATTAAGTAGTGATCTCGGTAAGTGTCAGATAAGTATAGAAGGTCCGTTTACGTGATTATGACTAGATATATGATCCGTTTCAAATTAGAAAAGTAAATCGCATCCAAGTTGGCGGGAAATCTCGCTATTCCGATATGTAGCGAGTTTTTTATCGCATTTTTTCGATGCTTAAACAGGTTGGGACAGAGTCGAACTCTACGTCGTTAAACATTCTGTGAAATTTTACCGAAACTTTCAAATAATATAACGACGCAAGCAAGCCGCCGAGCTAGTGACATTTTGTTTAAAATTTTTATTTTTTTTATTTTAGGTACTTAATGACACTTCGTGTAGGTACCAAATATAGCTATTGAATTATCAACAAAATATTTTTCGCGTTTTGTAAAAACTCTACTGTAAATACTCAAGTAATCTTATTATGGATTAAATCTTCGGAGCGCACGCTAACAAAAACAGTGTAGAAATACTCGAGTTAAACTAGCTGAGGCATTGTCGCCGGCGTTAATTCGGTCGGATCACGATCACGCACAATCCGCCCCGCGGTTCTGTTGAGTTATTTAATAGTATTTTTTGTGCGGTGGCGGGCGATTGCGCTCCGCCACCCTTGGGCTTCGCGCAAAAAACCCTCCGCTCACAAATACTTAGAATGTTGTTTTGGAGGCGAGAGGGGGGTAGGGCTCGTTGGGCCGCGGAGATCGCTATCGCACGCACCTACTGCACGCACTATCCTAGTGCCCACTTAATTGTTATGTATGCCGCGAAGCACAAATTCGTTTTACCTTCATGACGAAACCGAAAGTCGAAGACTTTGAGTAAACACTTGGTACTATACCTATTATTTGTGATGTCGAATATTGACTTCCTATTAAATTTAATGTTATAAACCAAGATATTTTTCAAAAAGATAAAAGGTGGACAGAGAATATTTCGAAACGTTTAAGCAGCTTTCATAGACATTATAAAAACGCAGATAGGTACTTAATAATTTCCTCTACAAGCACGGCCGCTTTATATGCCTACGTAGGCTTATATTTCATCTTCTTTTTATCTAGTTACCTGCCGCCTTTAGAAATATTTTAATATCTATGATATGATTCGTTTAGTCCTAAAGGCCACCTTATTTTACCTTATTATGGGCTTACCAAACCTTCCTTTCTAGCTTACCTAATTATAGATAAATTTTACACTTTAAACGTCACTGTTATTACTTTTATTAATATTCCTGAAAATCTCTGGAAATATTGGTCTTAATATTGGCAACACAGTTTAAGTGGCATATCACTCGTATGGGACGAAATTTGCTTTGTTTTTGGACCTAGTTTAACTTAAGTGTAAAAATATACTTATTTTATTCCCCAGCATGTGAAAATTCACTGATTAATGTTAACAAGGTACGTACAAAAGTATGTGTATGAACTTTAATACGGTTTCTCTATTAAATCATTTTCATGAAAAATAGCTAACGATACATATTTGGGGATTACTGCACAAAAATGCGTATTGGTCGCGTGTGCGTGGCACGAGAAAGTAACGGGGGACGCTCATTAAGGTAAAAAGCCGAATGCAAACGCCAACTAATGGCGAATTACACGAAGGGGACCTGGTCGACTCTGACCTGACTACTTTAACTTTTACTATACTCTTCTTGTTAAAAACAAAAAATCGGAGTATTATCTATTACTTAAAATAATATACCTATCAATTAAACCTACTTGATTTTCTAAGCTGATCTAGATTATCTAATTAGAAGAAAGTTCAAGTTGGAAACAATTATTTATTAATATAAATTCAATTACTTTTCGAATTGTACCAACCCAGCTAGATGAAACAGTAGGTCCGTATTAAGTTATATTAAGTTGAAAAGTTATAACTCATCGCAAACATGCATGGTAGACTTGCATCGAGGCACGGCGGAGGGTCTGAGGGGCGGGGGCGGAGGCTATCAGCATTTCGGCGCGTCTGCGTACCCCGCCCCACACCGCGCCGAATTCGCCCTGCACCTCACAACCCGCGACGCTCCCCTCCTTGCGCCGTGCTAACCTTGAAAATAGTTTTTACTGACACGAGGGTATTCACCCCGAACCCGAATTCCGAGTCTCGTTGCACACTGGCGGTTTCCTTACGGTGCATCAAAAATTCTAATAGGAATTCTTGCTTCGATCGGGAAATCGTGTCGTGTGGTTCGGCATGTGAGTTTACGCGGACAGCGTCAGGCAAAGGATATTTGATTATGTTATGTTTTTTTAGTCAAGTCGTGAGCTCTGTTCGCTTTATGTGCAGGAGTAAAAAAAGTGGAATTGCTTGTGCATTAATACCTCTAAATTCTTCATATACCCATAAATGTAGACAGACAAGTGTTCCTAATGGATTTTATTAGGTTAAGCAACAAGTACATTATTATATATCTATAAATGCGTATTACCCTTCGTAAATAACAATATTATTGTTACTAATAGGCAGAAACATTAGAATATTGCAAATACCTAATAGTATAATGCTCTCTAAACTAAAGTAGGTAAGCATGCTGTATGGGTCTTTTCGCTTGCAATTATTACTGTCAATAGGTATAGTTTAACATCCAGCGGTTTTACAAAGCCCTTTATGTATACTAATTGATATATTAATTAAGATACTTTTTTTAATGTAAAAATTATAATAGATAATATTTCGATTAAAATGTCTTCAAAGAGCGATATCTCTACTTAGAAACAAAACAGAAACCGATTGAATCTCAATTACTTTCGTTTTTTCATTCAATGAGTCGCTTTGGTTGCCCCACTAGGGCATACTTTTTTATGAAAATATAATGCAGCATATCATTGCTATGCAAGAAAGACGCGTACAAAATTCCACCCGTAGCGAAACAAATAAGAAAAAGGAGGAACGTTATTTACCTGCAAGCCGTGTTTGGGGAAAAAATAAAATAAGACGATCGCCATATATAAAATATATATATACACAAGTAAGGCAAGGGTAAAGCGGCAAAAAAGGTAAAAAGACGCGATGCGCCCGCGCAACTGGCCGTACTGCGCTGCGCCTACGCGAAGCCACGCCGCCTGTTTACTCGAATAAAATAAGGCCTTATAGACTGGGACAGAATATTAATAAGATTGCACCGAATACCAATTTTGCAAATTAACTATGTATTATATATAAGAGCTACAAGTTAAAAATAAAAAAACGTAAGAAAAATTGTATCGGAAAAGAACTATTAAAATAAACTATGACAATTTCTAATAAAAGGTGGCCTTTGTTCATTCACTTTTAAAAATTGCAGTAAATCTCCCATTTACTCCTTGAATGTTAAAAACCGAGTTATTGTGATACACTTTGATATCTAAAGGTTACTTTTTAATTTTACAAAGACTTATTATCACAATCGTGTTCTATAGTGAGATTCGAGTTTGGTCTTTCAGAATAGATGTTGCCCTTATTGTAAGTAAACATTATTAAGGATTAAATTATTCCATACGACACTACTTAAATCAGTAGAAGGATTTATTATAGACATTTATGTACATATTTATTCATATTAAAGTTTTGACCAAAACAACCTAAACCGCCAACATGACTCGTCAAATTATTCGAAGCAACCCCAACTGCAAATGCGTTTTGATTGGTGGGCAGCTGGCCGTGGAAACAAAAAAAAAACTGCTTTCTAAATTACCGCTCATATCAACAAAGATACTTTATCTAGTACGAACACCTTTCTCGTGATCATAATCGGAGCCATGACCATGCTTCCGTAATAAACGAAAGATGCAACTTAATAAAACTCCTTTTAATTATTTCAAGCAATATAAAAACTGCTGACTAAAAAACATAATACCTACTCTAAAATTAAAATTTAATGTTGTTGTTTTATTATTGAATCTTCTTCACTTCAATCTACTACATCTAATTTACTTTAAATAATTCAAAAAAAAATCTTCAAGATGTAAGTACATAGTCTAAATTCTTCTATGAAATCATTATGTTGAACTTTTCTGAAATCCATTTTGCGAGATAGTAAATAAAACTAAACTAATAATACAATATTTTATAATGAGGATCAAAATATGGTTAAAACTATAATTAAAATATTTTAAAGGGACCAAACTTGAACGCAGATGTATATTTCAAGTAGACATATCTAGCAACATTTTTCTATTAGATAAAAGCTGCAAGCGAGTCATCAAACGGCAACGACGACGCAGCGAAGCAAGCTCGAGATAAGGAACTGTTTACAATGCTTGAGTCAATGTCCTCCTCTTGCGTGCCGACAAGGAAAACCTTGGAGTGGCACCTTAACACGTCTTCCGTCTTGTTTGCAACCTTCATAGAAAACCCTTCAGGGTAATGATCCGACAGGCATAAATGCTAAACCACGTACGCGCTAATGTATCTATTGTTATATAACTATAGTTAATAAAACAAATATAAATACTTGCTTAAATTTTTATGTTTAGTTTGTTTTAACATTCAAATTGAATTTTGGCGTTGTTTTAGTAACTTCATTAATAAAATAAATATTTAATTTTTTTGTTATATATAGCTATTCTATTGTTGCTAGCTACTGTGTCCTAGTTCGCCCCTAGCCGCTGTCTCGTAAATAAATTGAGCCCTGCATTAGTGACAATTGTTCGCTATTGCTCGCATGCACCTTCCTAGCTATATGTATTCATTAGTTGTTAATTTCTCTATAAGATTTAGCTTGATATATGATATGTTTTTATTTCCTTAATATATTAAGAGATGCCTAATATTGTGCACGTGGTCTTGTTAGTGCGGAAGTTCGATTTGAATTAGTGTAGATATAGACTTTTGTTTATCCTCTAACCAACTTTGAATTACCTTAATCCACACTATCGACATGCAATCAACATGACTGACCAAAAGTGTTTAAAAATCAATTAATGGTATTCGCATTATAGAAACACAAACAAACAATATTTCTAATTATGTTTCGGTAAAACGCCACTTCTTAATATCTCTATAATGAAGTTCAACGTGATTATAAATTTTATAAAAATATTTCGGCCTAACATAGAAGTTATTTCATTTCAGAAGAATCTGTAAAAATATATTCAATGAAAGAAAATGTTTAAGTGAGTACTACCACCAGTTACCTTTAAAGTTGACGTCTAAATTATCAATTAACAGTATACAGTAGGTATTATAGAATTTATAAATATAGTTTTATACGTTTTCTATGAAAAAGTCGTAAATAAAAATAGGTTGCTATATAAAAATGTTCGTGTTTTAATTGATAAAGCTTTTAAGCATAGTTCGCAGGTCGCAGACCACATTATCTCACGAAATAAATCAGGGGTCAATGAGTTTTCGACAAAGTTTTTGCACACCATTTTTGGAGTATTAACCTGAATGTCTGAACTGACTATTGGAACAGTAGCGCGTATGAAATACCGACGATAGAGATTGCGATAGTGTTAAGTACTTAGTTGCGTAGTACAAAGTTGCTAGATATTCGTAAAGCGACGCTCTTTTATTCCAATTTATACCTATTTCGTTTATTCTTATCGATTAATATAAATCAATTAAATAAAACAAATAATCATTAATAAACTGCTAATCTAACTAAACTTTGTCAAAAGGCTCTTCCTTTTGACAAAGTTTAGTTTTTAAAGTAAGTTAGGTTACCCATACAGTTATAAACACAAATCAAACGATGTTTTTCGTAATTAAACTCATATAGCTGTTTAAAACTTGACTCCTTAGAAAAATTACTTATTAGACTATTCATGAAAAAACTGTACCTACTATATTCTATTAACGAATCATTACCTATCTACATTCCGTTATAAAAACATTGAATGTGTCAAGTTTTTGCTCGTAGCAGAATTAAGTGAATAAAATCTGTATATTTTTGCCAATATTTAATTAATACTTTTGTTTGCAACAATAGGTAAGTTTGAAATACAAAATAACGAATGTCAAAGTTTATATCAAAGTCCAGGTAGTAAGCCCATGACTTGCGAAAATTTAACATAAGAAAAAATTTTGCTTAATCTCATTTCGTGTCTAAATCACCCCTACTGAGCTCACCGAACTTTGATAACGGTTCAGAAAAAAGTATTATAAAAAAAGGAATCGCAGATATCCCAACCATTATCGGGAATCCTTTTATAAAAAGTTAATTTTTTTTGCGAACATAACGGAGCTGTCCAAATTATAGCGTGTAATATATTGTTTCTTTTCTAATTTGGAACAAAAGAAAAATTCCCACACTACTGTTACAGTGATTAAACGAAAAGGAGATTAGTTATACTTATATAATTTGCCGTCTGTTCAAATAAAAAAGAGTTAAAGAAATTCAATGTATAAGGTACACGCACTTTCAAAATATGAAAATAAGACGATTTGAAACATGTCATCCCTATCAGAACTTATTATATGTTTAGACGGCTTTTTTAAATACTCTTGCAATAACATCAAAAGTCCCTAAAGTATGGTCGTCACTTATGTGTACCTACCTACGAACGTGAGAACGTAAAATTGCAGATATAAGACCTTCTATAAATCTTTAGTTTACATAAAGGTAAAATCAAAATAGCTTGGTAGTACTTAAGGACAACCTATGTTAATGGCCATTGTCGTTTGTTTTCAAATGAGTCAGTATTCATAATATATTGAAATATAATATACAATTAGCTTAAGATCATCTTGATATTATATTTATATTATCATATACAATATATATTGATGTATATATACAATAATAATATTTATGTACATGAAATGACATAATGCTACTACAGGCTTTAGGCTCCCACTGCGACTCAAGAATGCACAAGTCACAGCGGCACCTGTATCCCTGTGTTGCTATTCACTTTTATATGCAATATTTGATTCAGAGAAACAATAATGCAGCTTGATTTTAGTGCACTTAAATTTGGGATATATTTTTAATTATCATAATAATTTGTTGAAAAATTATGTACTTATATTACTAAATAAATTATATTTGTATTTAGATTTATTTTTACAGTCCCTATCTATGTATTTTTATTTTAGATTGCAAAAGCTACACCAAATTGTATCAAATAAACTTAAAAACAATTTCAATTAATACCTAATTTACCATTTAGTTTACTTTAGAAAAGGTCTGTTTTGTTTAATTACCTAACATAGTTGTTTAAGCAAATAGAGTCCGTTCCTTATCTTCATATAAGTTGCAGCTCTTTTCCTCTAAACCGAATAAACTTTATTAGGCAACTGGGATAAAGGTTTGACACAAAAAATCCATATAGCGATAGGTCGCAGTGTGTCGTTCGGATAACAAAAACTATAGTGGACCCCTCTCATTTGTGTTTTTTTACACTCTGATAGAAATGCGACGGCAGGTAGACGAGTCATCTCGCAAACTTTGTATATTTAACGTCCCTATCTAATTTTTTATTCTTTTATTGAATTAACTTTTAACCACACTAAACGTTACAGGTTTCTTGAGAAATATTTCGGTCAGCTTTTATATACATACAGCTTTTATATACACATCACTTGTCACAAAATTTACAAAAGCAAAATTAGTCAGTTCCTCATAGTGAAAAGAATGACAAGTTAAACAAAATGATATGCCTAAATTCAAATTTGAGAAATTTTTGATTAAGATTAAAAAGTCAAATACCTTACTCATAGTGCGCCTCTAAATTATTTAAACCCTAACTTAGTTAAAGCTGTTACAGTCAGGAGATTGCCCTTTTAGGTACAAGTGTAGTAAGTGAATATTTATCTTAAACTTCGTTATTACTTATATGCACGGGTAATATAAATAATCCCAAATATTTACAACTACATCATAGTTTTCTTAAAAATCTATTTTCTATATCTATTGTATACAAATAACCTCATTACAAGTTAAATAAAAAGATAATGATTGGTTTAAAAAAAAGTTTTTCCTGTAATCTATGTATGTTAGCTTTTATTATAGTGTCGTTTATGTTTTAAAAATCAATTTTGATAAAATACTGAATGTGTCAATAATAATTTAGGACACTTGAGTAGCTTAACAAAGCTGCAGATTACGAAGTCCTGTGAAAAGGTGTCTCAAAATATTAAGAAAGTAATATTGGATTTTCTAACAAGAATTTATTGATATCAACCAGAAAGTTGGAAATATTTAAAATCCTATGCCTCGACTCTCTTAGGTCATGTCGCTTTGCCGTTCCATTGGATTATAAGAGTAAAGTACCTGTATTCTAAGCACACATTTGAGCAATTTGTTGGGAAGAACCAGATTTCGCAAACATATATTTGTTAATCCGGTGTGGGTATTCAAAATCTAACCACTTATATATGTAGGTACGCATTATCTTAATTCTAAGAGTACCTACGTTCAGTACGAACGTTTCTTATTGCAACTTTTGGGTAGGTAGGTAGTAGTTCAAGCCCATGTTAACGATGTAACTGATTAAATTCACACGAACTAACATTATTGTAATTATTAACCCAATGGATAATAATTTATATACATATAATATTATTTTTGTTATTTAAGTATAATATAATAATTTCGTGTAAAATTTAATCTCCAAATGACTAAAAGAAAATATAAATGTAATAGCAGATGTTTTACAAACGTTTGAATTAAAGTGTAATCATTATTTGTCAATTTTATCATTCTTAAGATGTTTTATATAATTCATTTGCCTTTCCATAAAAAAAAGAAAGAGAAAGTCATTTTGACATTGACATTTGACATTTACTTTATAATTGTAATGTACCACCGGCTGAAAGTCTAATAAAAAAAAAAACAAATTTTATTGGAACTGATAAGCAAAAAAAAACATTGCTATAATTAACTTTCTACTGTTTATAATTACCCAACAATTGCTTACGTGTATAAAAATGGAGTATACTAACAAGGTTTGTGATTTTTTTTTTTGTAATATACCTTAAATTATTTATATCTAAGTACTTAAACATAAATGAAATTCATTTTCAGAATTTTCCACCTTTAAAAAATGATAGGTTGCTAAAAGCAGCATGTGGTAAGGAAGTTGATAAAGTTCCGGTTTGGGTAATGCGACAGGCTGGGCGATATTTACCAGAGTTTCAAGCTGTACGAGCGAAACATGATTTTTTTACTGTCTGTCGGACACCTGAACTTGCTTGTGAGGTTACACTTCAACCTTTGAGGCGTTATGAACACCTAGATGCATCAATCATTTTCAGTGACATTCTTGTTATACCACAAGCGTTAGGCATGACTGTGGAAATGCATCCTGGTGTGGTATGTTTTGTGAAATACTGCTAATACTGAGTTCATTAATTTGTAATCACATATAGAATATTATTTACTAATAAACGTAATAATTTTGTCTGCATATTCACTAGTATCAAATCCTAATACTAAGTACAATAATGTGAGTAATTAGATTGAAAAAAAGTCATCGGTAATATATTGAGTAAGTCATATTAATGTAGGTTTTTCATATTAAACTAGCCAAACTTCCAAAACAATATCCTATCAGAAAATACTATTGTATTGGTAACTTAATAGAAAAATGTTTCTATCTTAAAAAATGGTAAACTTCCGTATAAACTTTTAACTGCATTAGAAAATGAATTTTTAAAAATCTTTACTTAGCTATAGCTTTTTTTTTTAAAAAGATTCCTGTGCAAATTTATGTCCCATTATAGAAACTGGCTTACACTGTGTTATATGTCAGTCAGTCGTTTTAAAATATTATTAAGTAGTTTTTATAAAATTCAAACAAACAATTGGTATAATATTAGAAAAATATTTCAGGGCCCTGTCTTCCCAACACCTCTCCAGGATGTCTCAGAGATAGATGAACTTAAAGAAGAAGGTGCTGTATCAAGACTTACTTATGTGGGTGACGCAATAACTTTGACACGGCACAAAATAGAAGGAAAAGTACCCTTGATTGGATTTACAGGAGCACCAGTAAGATTTTATTGATTTTTAAGATGTATTTTATTTATTTACATGCATTAAAGAATATATAAATTATTATGTAATTTTGAATGCAGTCATATATTTATATTAATAATTTTGCAGTCTGAGGTAAAATTTTCATTTTAAGTATTTTCCACAAAAATGACAATGTAGTAGGTTGTATAAATAAAGTATAAATAGAAAACTGCTTGATACTGATCATATAAATTTTACTTTTCTAGGAGTTCCTTTAATGTTGTTTTATTATGACATATATTTACTAATAAAATGTCTGTTTTTAGTTCACCTTGATGGGATACATGATAGAAGGTGGTGGAAGTAAGACTATGTCTAAAACAAAGGACTGGTTAGAAAAATATTCTAAGGATGTTCATAGACTACTTAGTTTGTTAACTAGAGTGATTGTGGACTATTTAGTCATGCAGGTACTTTACTTTTAATTTGTTTTCTATTTTGTATATTGTTTTAATTTCTTATTTATTCATTTTATAATGTTTAATTCATATGCAGGTGGAAAGTGGAGCTCAATTGCTTCAAGTTTTTGAATCAAGCGCAGACCACCTCACAAGAGAACAATTCAATGAGTTTTCTGCACCATACCTTAAAGATATCAGATCAGGTGTAAAAAAAATATTAGAAGAAAAAAGTCTGGATCAAGTGCCTATGGTATTAATTAGTTTTAACACATATGATTGATTTAATAAAAAATTGTGTATTAATGTTATTATTTTTTGTTACAGACAATATTTGCAAAGGGTGGTGGACATTCCTTAGATGTACAAGCCCAGATGGGCTATGAGACTATTGGCTTAGACTGGACTGTAGATCCCATTGAAGCTAGAAAAATTGTAGGTAGCAATATCACTCTGCAAGGAAATCTTGATCCTCAAGATTTGTACAAAACTCCAGTAAGTATATCCCTTTTTTTAAATGAAGTAGTTGTGGTATTTTACAGATCATTTCACAAAAATTTTTACTTTTTTTCAGGAAGAAATTAAGAAATTAACTATTGACATGGTCCAAAAATTTGGTAAACATAGATATATTGCAAATTTAGGTCATGGAATTACACCACAGACTCCTCTAGAGAGTATGACTGCATTCACCGAATCTGTACATGAAGCTATATAGACTCTTGAAAGGGATGTTTTACTGTTGTTATTTGTTTTGATTGTGGGAATAAAGGTCACTTTTATGGTAATTGTTTAATGGATTGTTACAATTATAAACTTACAATTATGTGGTTAATATTAATATATGTTTACATTGAATAAGCAGTTTTTGAGTTTTGACTTGTTGCTGGCATATCTTCATCATGGCTGCCAGCAGATTTCTTCACATACTAAAAAGAAAAACATTATTATGTAATAAAAAGGCATTCTTGTTATAAATTAGAAATTTTAACTCAATAATTTTTAAATCAAAACAGTCAATAAATAGGGTTTTTGTACCCAAGAACCTTGGCTAAAAAACTAAGATCAACTTAACAATTAATTGTTAACTATTAATTTAAATAAAAAGTTAAGTTTAATATGGGTTATCAATATAACCATTTGAAATATAAAGGACCAAAATATATTTGTTTAATTTACCTGAGGATTTACTTGAATTTGCTCATCCATTTCTTGAATATATTGATGGAGCTTAGTGCAAGCAGCCATTTGTTGTTCTAATACACATAAAGTTTCAGGTGATGCATACTTCTCAGGACTATCAAGGAATACAACCATACCATCCTTTTGATTTATCATGGCATAAATTTCTCCCTCTTCAATCTGTAATTTTAAATATTAAAACTCAAATACATGCGAAAGATAAAAATAACAATGTGTATAAAAATAAAATCTTAGTAATCAATATTTTTCCATTAGTAATTTTTAACATGTAACAAATAATATTCAGATTTTTATTGTATGTGAGATTCAAAGTTCAAACTGATATAGTTACATAAAAAGAGAAGTTAAGAGGTGGATATACATTGTAGAACTTTTTATTGCAGTGTATTGCATTTTAGTGTAGCAATGCACAGATAAAGTCCATTAAATAAAATAATGAAAGATCTATCGCAAAAATAAGCCAATATTGTGCAAACACTGAGGAACTTGGTACTATATTATTAAATATATGGATGTCTTTAAAAATCATAAAGCAACCAATTATATAAAAAAGTGTAATTTGCTTATTTGTTTCCATTACATTTAAATTTTTTTTAAAGAAATTGTACTATATATGTTGTAAATTAACATTTATTTATTAAAGTTATTTCGATAATTATTACTGAAAAAAAAAAGATTGAATGCAACTCAAATAAGGCTACTTTACATATATCCAAACAAAGATTTTTAACTTTGCTTTATTAACAACCAAAAGTTAGTTTAAAAGTATAGAACTATAATAATTCAATCTTACCATATTGAGAATATAACTTTCAGCTTGAGCTGGTCCAGTTAGCTGAACACGGGAAGCGACATCACTTAATGAGAGTGTTAAAAAGGTTTTAGTGAGTCTCTGGATGTTCTTTTTATACATGGAACTCAAAACCTATAAAAAAAGAAAACCTTTTGTAACACAGAGGATTTTTTATGATTAAAATACCAGTTTCATAATATTAATATTTTAGTTTAATAAAATTTTCACAAAAGACTTGAAGAAATAGTTATATTATGGTCTAAAACATTTAGCAGAAAGTTGTTGAAGAAAGATAGGTAGATATAAGATATAATAATTTCTCTTTACTAAATTTATGTATGATATTCATTGAATCTATGTTAAGTGGATCACATTCAACTTACGATTGGAAAAGAGCTTATTTCTATATGCTTCATAAAAATATTTCATGAAAAAATTTCTTACCTGATTAACCAACCCCATATTCTTGTCTCTTACAAAAGTTTCTCTATGTTTTATAGCAGTATGTTGAGAAGTAGCCAGTTCGTGGTAGGCAACAGATAGGGGTTTGAGAAAGCGACATACAACTTGAGATGTGTATTTAGGCACTGGTTGTATCTGTATTAGGTAGAGATCATTATTATGATATAATAGAATAATATCATTAAATAAATATAACATGATTTTGTGACCATTATATATTATAGTTATAGTAGTCCAATTATTTTAATAAAAACATTTATTACCTTTCCATGTAAAATTAATGATACTAAAATATATTTCTTATAAGCTTCTAACATTATGTGTGAAACAACCATAGCAGGAACAGTGACTACAACTTCAAAAAAATACAATGCTCTATCATAGTTTTTCATAGCTGTGTATATCATTCCCCCATAGTAGTAGTATAAAAGAAAATGCTTAGAGTCATTAACACCTCCCAGCTGTAATAAGAATATGTTTTTATTATGACACAAATAAAAATTATGTACACATTTTCATATAAAGGTATTAGGACATTTGATACAACACCAATGATAACTGACCGAAAGAAATCAGTGCTTAACTAAACCCCCAAATATAACATATATAAGTAAGTTGTATGATGTTGTATTGTAAAACAAAATATATTTTACCTCTGAACCAATGCTTGTTACATCAGTATCCAAAAACTCATAAGCAGGTTTCATACATTTAGAAAGTAGGCACAATTGACATAAATCAGCATGGATGGAAGTTAACTGAGAGTCAAACAATTGAATTTTCCTAATGGCTTTTCTTAAGATTTCAATCCCCCTTATGGGTTGCTTCAGTTCCACGAGGTGATCAGTAAGTAAATGGCATAGATCTGCATCTGTAATTATTAATAAATTGTTTGAACCCCCCAAATAACAATAGTGAAATTCACAATTTCACAGTAAACATAAGTAAAATTTATTCCTTAAAAATAATTATTATAATGAACTAGTTATTGCCTGCAACTTTTCTTGTGTTTCAAATGTTAATAATAAAAAGTAGCCTAAGTCCTTCCCTGAAAGTTTAGATTACTTCTATTTAAAATTCATCAAATTGTGTACAGTGGTTTGGCTGCGAAAGAGACACAGACAGGCAGAGATACTTTCACATTTATAATATTAGTATAAATTAAATAATTACTTACAAAGCTCTGGACAAAAGCGAACTTGTTCACCATTGCAATTGCTAATAAAATCATGGATTTGCTGAAACATTGTTGTTCTATCCACATCAGGGTTACTCTAGAATTCAACAATAATTTATATTAATTAAAACAAGTTTAGCATTATTGATCTTGAGTAAAAATTTGTATATAAAAATAAAATGAGTAAATAAAAAGGCAACAACATCATTGTAATTTGAAATAAATGAAATACCTGTGGTAAAGAGAATTTAGCAACAAGTACAGCTAGAACTCCAAGAGAATGTTGCTGAATGTCTAGAGTCTCCAGTACAGTGTTTAAATGTGCACTGTTTCGCTGTAGTACTTCATCGGATTTTCCAATAATATCGCACAATTCACGAAAATTGCCTATTAACCAAAACATAAATAAGTATTAACTTAATCATACAATGATACACACTTGATAAAAGGCAAGTTTATAATTTACCCGAGGCCGAAGTAGTTCTCACATTATTTACAAATTGTTCCAGCGGTGAAGCCATTATAATTTTATCAAATATGCCCTATAAATTTTACACTATGCAGTTAAACTATATGCAAAAAAGAACAAGTCGCAAAATCAAAATGATTTAGACATTGGCATTGACAATAGGGTATATCAGACAGCCACCGCTGAATATGACAAGTGACAATTACGACATTGAAGGTATTTTAATTTATTTCCTTTAAGATAAAATAATTTACTGTATATTTTACATATTCCCGTAAAAGTAAAAGCTATATTTAATATATTCTATCTAAGTCTTCTTGACAATTTCAATAATAACGCACAAAACATTCAAAAAAATACATTGGGGTAAAAACATATTCTAATTTCTAATTCTTTAGTAATTTTTCTTTTTTCCTATTTCAAATAAGTAATTTTTTTTCAATATATATATTAAAATAAAAATAACCATAGTGCATATATATTTACACTATTTCCGATTTGATTTAAAAAACATAATAATCGCATTTATGCAGTTATTCTAAATTTTTATATTATATTATGTAAAACAAATATAATATAAAACTTTTCAGATTAGTGTTGCTACTTTAGTTCTTATCGAGCTATTTAGCCCGGATAAAGCTATTTTGTAAACCTATAAGAAAGTTCACACCACGTGTACGAAGTTATACAATTATTTCGACCTTCACACCCAAAAGCAGCCATTCGGTACATATTTAGTTTTTTTTATGGTAACCTAGGTAGCTTGTATAGACTGCCACCTCGTGTAAACTCTACTTGGGCTGCCATGCCATGTTGTAGCATTGAGCACTTATATAAAAAAATATTTTTCATAGCATAGCAAAAATGCAGACGTCAATCAGCCATCGACTTCTTGAGATATGATGAGGACAATTACAAAAATCAGATTTTAAATTATTTAATAACTCAGTTTAAATTGTAATAGTTGTATTTTCTGTAGGGACTTACAACATTTCAAGCACATGATTAAATTTGTAAACTTTTTTGTAAGTTTAATTTATTTTTATTATGACCTGAAATATATGCAAATGCAAGTGCAGAATAAACAAAGTTTCAGGTTTAAAAGTATTTATTTTTTAGCACTTTCTTGCACCTTTTTAACCTAGTGCCCCTTTTCCATCACTGAGGTGGCAACACTTGCTGTCTCAGATTATATCATTATAAAACAAAATGTTTTTGTTTTGTAATATATTATTACTTATTTGTTTAAGTAATTGATATGGTTTAAGTTAATTTTATATGTATTTTCATTTTAAAAAATAGTATCTAGAATGTACTGAAGATAATATAACAATAATAAATTACATTTCTATTGGCTAATATTCGATAAGTAATTATTAAGTGGGCAAAACAATAATTAATAACATAATTTATTATATCTTTTGGAATGATTAATAATTATTTTATCGGATAACACATAAATTAGTGACTTATTTGCTACCATATTACCAATTACAAAACTTAGATGTGAGGTTATAAATTAATGAAAAATGTTAATGAATTACATATCATATTCGAAATTTTCTAGATTAAATTGAATGTGGGAAAAGTAACTAAAAATATTTCAAAAGGAGAAATAAAAACGAGTTGAATATACTAAAGAGGCATGGAATCTGAAGAAACATTTAAGTCAACATTAATTAATTGCTTAATGCAACAAATAAGTGAAATTGAAGTTTTAACTTCTATTTATAATGAAGATTCTATTATCCTAACTGATGCTAATGCCCTTAAAGATATAAAAGATTTTGTTGAAAATAGAATTCCATATACACCTAACCATTTAGATTTTACATTCAATCTTGTAATAGATGGTTTAAAATTAGAAATATCTGTTAATTTACCAAGCCTTTATCCAGAAGAAGAACCAGATATGTATATTAGATGTAACCAATTAAATCGACAACAAGAGTCTGCCTTAAACTCTGATCTCACTAATTACATTAAAAATAACCACCTTGGAGAACAGTGTTTGTACACAGCATTTTCATGGGTTCAAGAAAATATAGATCAGTATAAAAATAAATTAAATGAAGTTACAAGTCCACTGTCTAGTGCAGTTAGTGGTACGTGTAAATTTTCAAGATTGTGGATATATTCACATCATATTTATAACAAGAAAAAGAGAGAAGAGATCGTGAAAATGGCGAGAGAATATAATTTAACAGGATTTTGTTTATCGGGAAAGCCTGGTGTTATATGCATAGAAGGTCTTGAAACTGATTGCCAAGAATGGTGGAAAATCATAAAATCCATGAGCTGGAAGAAAATTGTGATAAGAAAAACAGAAACCTTCAACATAACTGAAAGAAGTTTGAATCAAAAGTTTAAAAATTTTGAGGAAATACATGTTGATATGAGCAACTTTTCAAAATATTTAGAAGCATTTGGCTTAACACAAGTTTTTAATGAACTATTTGGATTAAACAATATCAATACCCAACATTATTAAAATATCAACAACATAAAATATATTTATTCAACTGTAAGCGCAACCAATGTATCATAAGTAAAAATAAACCTATTTTTTAATATAGTTTTTCATTGTTTACTGAAATCAATTTAAATTATTTGACTCCAATCCTGTATATTATAAATACTAAATCCACTAAAGACTAACAGTCGATTTAGTATGATACTATTATACAATTTAGTATCAAATGATAAAGCAATTTACTTTCAGTTTTATTCTAGACAGGAGATAAAAAATATGCTAGTGCCAAGCTAGTTGCTAGTTGGCTAAATATGCTAGTGGTTGACACGTGAATCTTGTTGGATTATTTCAAGTTTACACCGGGCAAACTAAATTCGTGTTTATATTTCATCTCGTCTGGCGATAAGGAAAAACAACTTCATAAAACCTACATGTGTCAGATGTTAATCTTTTCCATTTTTATCCACCAGCCATAGCAGCATAGTCGAATAAGCTGCACAAATTCTCAAATGGAATGGCCTAAGTCCAGGCAGTGGGTTACGGAATTTTGTTTGTATGAGTTACAAGTTTAACAGATTGTTGTATATGAATTGGGTTTTTGAATGATTTTTTTTATATTATGAGCAGTCTCCATTTATGTTTGTAGTAAATATATTTAAGAAGAAATTATACACGTAATAAGAAATACATAAAAACTTATGAGAAACCTATCACTCTTAGATGTGTTGCAATTACGTGAGAAAGCAAGATTCAGTAGATTTTTTAAATAAATCTGTAATATATTATATCGAATTAAATAAACTTAAAAGGCTCTATGGTGCAGTACCTTTACCAAGAGACAATGTATACATTAAAAGAGTTGATGTCAATGTGATTGTCAAACATGACATTTGATTCTTCATAATTTAAAAAAATGTTTTACATAGTTCACCCGTTAAAGAAGGGAAAATCAATTTCTATTATTTAGTACTCAAATTGTGCGAAAAAGTAAATTGGTGTTAATATTTAAAAACATTTTATCACCGAATAAGTACTTCTTCACATTTATGTATTAAATATAACAATTTGAATCTAGAGCTTAGTCTTACCTATGCCATATGACTTTCGAGTTTTACACATATTTAACAGTTACTATAAAACTATTATTCTACTATATCGAGGAATTAATTTAGTTAATACTGATTGAGGCATTAAGAACCTATTCACCTAAATAAAAATATTTACGATTCTTATTTTAATTCTTATTTAATAAGACATTAAAGGCAGCAAGTAGTAGTCCTCAAAAGTGTAAAACAAACTTTGAATATAATTTCCACATTGATTTACATATAGTAATTGTTCTTACTGGTTGTCACCATTAGTTATTACATAAAAAATAATACAAACTTGACAAAATGTTTCATTGTGGGATGCGACAAATGGAAGAGAAGCATGTTGCTAATCAAGTAGATCTTATGGTTTGGAGTAACCGTCTTGATTTATTAGCTCTTAGCAATTTTAAAGGTAATTCATTGTATATGTATCTTCTTTTTTAAAAACAGTTAATAAATATAAATTATTTGTTTGTCTACTACCTTTACAGGAGAAGTCCAGGTCCACAGGCTTCATTGGCAAAAAGTTTGGAATTTGCCACCTCCCAAAGATAATGTAGTGGTTGATTCAATGGCATGGAGACCTGATGGCAAGGTAAAATGAATACTCAAATGAGTGTCAAATCAATAACTGTGTGTTGTTGTTTTGTGTATGTATGTACTATTACAAGAAGGCACTAAAAATTACAAAAAAAAGATATTTATGGGCTGAATGTATATCAGTAATAATAAATACTTGACCCAATAATTAAGCAAAGCCATTTTTAGAAAACTATAATTTATAATATTTTAGAAAAGTATTTTTAAAAACATTTCAATGCTACTAATGTTGGTGTATAAATAATGCTTTAAATATGATATGATTCTGTAATATTCATCTTACCTTTTTTTTTTAATCAGTAAATATTTTCAGGCACTGGCTATTGGTTACAACTCTGGAACTGTTTGCATAATCGATATTGAAGATAAAGAAATTATTGACAAGTATGATTTTGCTTATGAAACATCTGAAGAATTTTATATGGCTAATAATTATGGAATTCCTTGTATTACATGGGCTGTTAAATCAGGAAATTTAGAAAGTGCATTGGAATATAATGTTTATGTAAGTTTTGTGTTTAAAAATTTGATTATAAATTTCAATTGATTGTAGTCTAATAATTAAATAAATTTTATTTTCAGGATGATCCATCCATATTTCTGCCAAATCCTCCTTCTCCTAGTAATACATATAAAAATCAGGGTGTAGAGGATAATGTAAAGAGTTGCCATGACAACATAGATCAGACCCAATTGAGTATGCTAATGATTGCATATGGCAGTGGAAATATTTATATGAGTGTTTTTGGTAGATATCCATATGGAACTATTCATCTATCTCACATTACTAAGGATGATTATGGAGAATATAAAATACTTGATATAAATTTATCGGAAGATTTTAGTGTTATGCAAGTATTGTATTTGGACAAAACCACTAATAATATTAGTTTGTCACTTGTAAACACAAGTGTATTATCAGCTTATGCTGAAGAACTGTTTACAGTTGCAACGAAACATGGTCAAATTGTTTCATTGTTGACACATTTGGATAGAACAATGATTTCAATAACAGAAGCTTGGGAACACATACTTTTAGAGATGGATACAAAAATGGCTTATTATGCATCTTCAGTAGCAGAGGGTGGAGTGTCAGCAGATTTGCTGGAACTACTAATGTTAGGTAACTAACTACCACATTGATTATAAAATGTGAGGATTTATTATTAAATAATATTATTATATATATTATTATTAATAACATGGTATAAAAATATATTGTGTTGATTTATTAACCTATTTTCCTAGTATTACCATTTTTAACATATATAACACAAGGTTAGGTTTTTATTGTATTTATTAACATAAATTTCAGGAGTCCCATCAGATGAATTAGAAGTGTTCTTGCTCCAAGAATTAACAGCTAAAGGTTTAAAAAAATTTGGCAATTCAGTTGAGTTAAGTTATTCAACTATACAAAAGTTAGTTTTGAGGCAGCTAAATATTATTGGTCAGAGTGTTACATATCATCTAGCAGAATTGAGAGGTTTAACCAGAATACCAGATAGATATAAGGTAATATTTATTTCTTTTTTATTTGATATTTACAGTTACAATAAGTTTACATTAAGGGAAATTTGTGTTAGGGTGGGACCCTGTGTAGATGTATTCTTCACCCCCCCACCCATTTTACTAAAATGGTGTCGAAATAAAAATGTGTAATAAATACAATTTTTTTTTCAGGTTTTATGTTTAGAAGAGAAAATGGTTACAGAAGCAATAAGAGCTTCTTGTGCCTTTCTAAATAAATGTCTTGAACTGCAACAAGTAATTGATGTATCAATGCGCAATTATAAAGCATTTTTTAGGTGGCTTTTTGTTGTAATAGTTCGATTACTGGATGAGCAAACCTCAAGTGAAATTGTAAAAATAACCCAACAAGAGCTCACCCATATTGCAGAGTTTTTGTATAATTTTGATAATGTTCATGAGGAAAACACTGAAAGTCCAACAGAGAGACCTGTTAAATTTAACTTAGAAAGGTTGGGTCAATATTTATTAGATGAAGATTTAACAATACTCCCAGATGATGAAGACAATCCATGGCATAAATTTCTCAAAGAAAATTCATGTCTATTAAAAGAGAATGATACAATATTTTCTATGTTAGAATTTAAAAAGTTTTCTTTGGTACAGCAGCAGAATCACTTAAAAATATCTGTGGGTAAAATATTTGATGTTAGAATTAAGGATGTAGCCAAGTATTTCTCTGTATTATATAACCTTAAATTATATGAATATCAAAACAAATTAACAAAAGAACATTTAAGGATATCACAGATATTTGATGCTAATGAGGACAGATTCATGATGGCATTCACTGACAGTGAACATATGACAGAAGGAATAAAATTCATGTCTGTAAATATTAAGGACAGAATTTGTATAGCCACAGCTTCGAAATTTTCTATATCCTCTTTTTTACTACGTGATAACATTGATATACCTGAGCAGGATCTCTCAATTCTTGATCTTCAATTTTATTCATCAGAATATTTATCAGTTTTAGTGAATCATCCAAGTATAGAAGACTGTACAATTTTTATTCAAGTTCCATTGAAAATTGTTTTAGAAAATTCAAGTGAATTTAATATGAAATCAAAGTCATTAGTTTTTAATGAGAAAGTTATAAGCAGAAATTTATCACCACAACTAGATATTAGTGTTTACAAAGTTCTCGATAAAATGGATGGCTTTCGTATTGCCGTATCTGGTGGTCGTAAAGTGGCTGTTGTTTTGTCAAACAGTCATAGAAAGGTTAGAGTCTTTGAAATGGAAATTAATGGAGAAGACGAGGAAGATGAGACTCTGGATACAACACCTCTTTCACAAGGAACAAATGCTAGTGAAAGTCAAAACACACCTGATAAGCATAATGATCAAGACATCACTTTTTAATTAAATAAAACATGAAACTTTATGCAATTTTATTTAATATACCTATCTCTATATACAATATTTGGATTATGAAAGTTGAACAAAAAATACTTCACTGTTAAAGAGTACATAAGAGAATATTTAATTATTGATAATATTTGAATACTTAACAACTTATTTGACCTGGTCTATCCATACCTCTACTTATTTTTAGTTATCAAAAGCTTAATTAAAAATTATTGTTTTAGTTTACTTCCTTAATATAAAACATATATATACATAATATGAACTCATAGATAACTTATAATTTAGAAACAAAATTTATATTAAACTTGGACTTGGTGTTTTTATTTGTATATTTTCAAAGACAGAATTAAAATCTGTGTCTAGTCCCTGGTTATCAATACCATATAAAAGATGTTCAGAAGATTGATTTCGGCTTGGACCTGGTGCTGGTTGACTGATAGCAGTAGTAGTACGATTATATATTTCTTCACCATCCTCTTCATCTTCTTCCACTAAATAATGAATTAAAACAAAACTTAAATATTTTTTTATATGTTTCTAAATAAACATATATCATGGAACAATTATAAAATTCTATGATATATAATAATAATTCATCTAGACATAGCCATTTAAAATTTTAAATACTTAATCAATTATAAAATAATAAGTGTTAAGATCATCTTTACCTGGCACAGCTGTACGACCATCATATTTGTTCCATTCTTTTCTTAACCTAAAGTATATAACAGCACACACTATCAGCACTAGTATGGAGATTACAATAGCTGACAATTTAATTGCATCTGCTGTTGTGAATGTTGATCCATGAACAATCATCTCTACTTCCCCTACTGTAACACCAACACCATCAAGCTTCTTTGAAAAGCATTTATAATAACCAGACTCAGTTGGTGACACACTCTGAAATATAAAAACATTAAATTTACCATGGATTTCTCAGAATAGAAGTAAGTTTTATTATTTTATTTTAAATTATCTAATTGTAACTTAATTGAAAAGCTAATTTAGCGAGGATTTGGTTATTAATTATTTTAATCAAATAAAATGTTTCAGTACATGAAATAAATACAAATGACGCAAATCTGTATTTTTACTTATAAACAAAACTTTACACTTATTAAAAAATACCTAATGTTATCAATAGTACTCACATTTATATGTAGCTTTCCAGATAATACTTCATATTTATATTTTTTTTCATCAAATGTCGTCTCAGGGCCAATTATTTTTAAAGGATGGGAATCCATGAGCCAGAACATAAAGTTATGATCAAAATCATTACTATCACAGTTTAAAACTACAGTTGAACCTGCAGGCACCTCAGTAACTACAGTACTTTTAATATCAGCAATATTTTCTGCTATAGATGGCATTTTGAAAGTTTTTCTCCTTTTAATGGTATATTATATCACTGCAGCTTCTAAAATCTAATAGAGCCAATGATTTGTCATGACTATGCAAACTGACGATTTCAATGGATGAGTGCCAAGTTTAAAATTATCTCATAGTCACATGTTCCCACCAAATATTTATAATAATACTTCACAAAATACAGTAGTGGGCTTAAGCCTAAATATAAATTTCTTAATACCTACTGCTTCTACTTGAAATTTTTATTAGATGCATAAAAACTTTAACACAAAGCACTGGTAGCAACATCCAAATAGGAGCCATTACTACATATATTGGCAAATTAAGTTTTGTATATTCCAATTTTATGCAAATTATTATTTGTGCAGCCATTTTGAGCCCTATAGCTGCTATGTACCAAACGTTTTTATTGATTGTTCCTTTAAATCTTTCGATACCATTTCGGCAATGAGATATCATGTGAAATAAAACATAAATTAATAAAATACTGTCGTACACCCACATGGGAATAAATACTATAAACCAATTCCAATGAGTTCTTGATTCTAATCTGAGACATAGTAATATTAAGAAAACCAAAAAAATAAACCATGTAAATAAAGCCCTATGCAGTATAGCCATTCTATAAACGAATATATAAAGTATTTAGAAAAAAAAAAATTATATAAAACTGAACTTAAATTTGCATTAGGAATTTAAAATGAATTATTTTTCTTTAACTTCTTATTGTAAACATAAATAATGTTATATGCCAATATCAAAGTGACATCTGTCAGTTGTCAGTCATGCTTGGTCATTTTCTATTTTTTTTTTTAGTTATAGGTGGTAAATGGGCAGGAGCCTCATCTGATACAAAGTGACTACCACCGACCATGAAAAAATGTAACACCGGAGGGCTTGCAGGTGCGTTTCCAGTCTTTATGAAATGAATACGCTCTTTTCTTGAAGGTTCCCAAGTCGTATCGGCTCGGAATAGCCGTCTTTGAAAGTTGGTTGTGCGAGGTAGCATTAGCATTAGCAGCCCGTAAATGTCCCACTGCTGGGATAAAGGCCTCCTCTCCCTTTGAGGAGAAGGTTTGGAGCATATTCCACCACGCTGCTCCAATGCGGGTTGGCGGAATACACATGTGGCAGAATTTCGTTGAAATTAGACACATGCAGGTTTCCTCACGATGTTTTCCTTCACCGCCGAGCACGAGATGAATTATAAACACAAATTAGAATAGGTACGAGGTAGAAAATGTTTTAAAAAATCGCGCTGTTGTGGATTTTCGGACATCTAGGTAGTGCGGGTTAAACTTCCAAAATCCAAAATTTGACGAGATATCCGAAGGTTTATGTCCGAAAGAAATTCAGCAGCCGGGAGCCGGAATCCAAACAATCTAAATCTTTACGCAAAGCCAAAGAATCAAGTAGATCGAAAGTCTTTCGATTGTCGCTCTGCTTTGGATACTGGGGAGCTCCCGCCCAGAGGTGAGAGCAGTATTCCATGTAGGCCAACGAAAATTACCGTCTTGCCTTGCTGAGCACACCGAGCTTTTTGATGTCAATTTGGCTTTACCTTCCAATTGACCGCGGATCTGAACATCGCGCCCAGTATTCCGATACTAGCTGTGGCGGCAATGGGAATGTTCTCAAGTCGTGGACATATGACAAATGGTGATTTTTAGCGGTTAATGCGCTAACCTGTGTCTTTTTTGGGTTGAATTGGACTAGATTTAGGTAGTCCGAGACTTTGTTTAACAAAGACTCGATTTCAGACATAGGTTTGTTCCGGTTTTCGTCAACGTTTTCCTGAGAAATATTAGTACGACCGGCTCCAAAAAGCTGGTGATTCAATTGCAAAATTACCCAGGAAGCCCATAGGAAAGAAGCTTCTTTTTTAGGGATCGGATACACCAAAGCAGTAGTTTGGGACGACGCCTAAGGCGTAGGACTGCAGGAAAAGACGCGTTAAGACCGATGCCAACTGGAACACAAAACCATAACACGATTGGAGGGATGCCATCGAGTCCACTCGACTTATGAATGTACAAGGAAAGATGTGCTTTACAACCTGCTCTTTGCTGGAGTCGGATTGTTGGTGGGTGATTTTTATCTACAAAACATTTTCTTAAATTAACAATGGTTATTGGAAGTTTTCAAAGTTTGCAAGAATAAAAAAAATGTAAAAATAGACTGTCACGATATGTAATCGAATAAATCGATAATTAAACAATGATTTATTGTTGTTCTATTAAAAAAATATTACCTAGAATATTTTTAATAGAATAAATAAAAATACAGCTGTCAGGGGTTAAATTTAATTAAGTCTTTGATAGCCTCCGTGTCAAAACACATATTATTATTCTAATCTCAAATTGTCAATGTCAATTTGTCAAATCAAATATTGAATTGAAAATGTGAATAGTTGGATATTGAATTCTTGTGATATGATTTAAAGATATATTTTTTAACTTTAATGACATTTAAATATATGCCAGAGCGGCTTCAACACTTTCTTTATGAGGCGGAGATCTTATAGAATTTTATTTACTTATTATCGTGTAAGAGCAAAGCAATAAAATGTTAGTAGAAATAACACTAATAGTAACGGCAGCGAAACTATTTTTTATGCCACTGTAGTAAGTAATAAAATTGATTTGATTATCATAATAATATTTTCTAGGCCCTTTTCATTAACTTTTTATCTTCGCAGTCGGTCTACGGATTTTGAAGTACATAGAAATTGGCTTGCAGTTACACATAATCTTACAATCGATCAATGGTATTATGACGAGACTTCAGAATGGACACTAGATTATCCACCATTCTTTGCTTGGCTGGAGTATGGTCTGTCTCATATAGCAAAAGTTTTTGACCCAGAGATGGTGAAATTAGAAAATTTAAATTATGCGTCAGATATGACTGTTTTATTTCAAAGATTATCAGTCATAGTGTTGGATTTTGTTTATATATATGGCGCTAAAAGGTCTGTGCAGTTTGTATATGAACATTTTAGTCAACTTTATAGGTGTTATAATAATAAAAAAAACTCTTTCAGTTGTTCACAGCTTTTAAGCGATGGCAACCTCCTCGTTTTTATACTTCTTGTTACCAATCCTGGGCTTCTGATGGTTGATCATATTCACTTTCAGTATAATGGATTTTTATTTGGAATTCTATTGTTGTCTATATCAAACATGATAACAGTAAGTATGAGTAATGGTGATTTAATTTTGATTAGTAATTTTTTAAAGCTTAAAATAAATATTTTATAATGCAAATTTTTTTTTATTATTTTTTCAGAGCAACTTCATAGCCACAGCATTTTGGTTTGCAGTGCTACTCAACTTTAAGCACATATTTTTGTATGTGGCACCGGTCTATGTGGTCTATATGTTAAGAGCATACTGCTTCACAGTGTCATCAAATGATGGTGTGCATACACCCTGGTATTCATTCTCACTGACAAATCTGATAAAACTGGCTTTAACAGTTATATCAGTGTTTTGTTTATCATTTGGACCCTTTATTGATCAATTACCACAGGTATCTTAAATTATTTAATTAATATTTTTTAATTCTATTTGTTTGAATAGACCCTGTTTGTGGACTACATCATTACAAGGCAATTATTTTTTAAAAACAATGCTTTTTTGGTTTACTAGTGTAGTAAATTATATTTCAATCATAATATTAATATTAAGTAGAATACTATACTGTTATGAGGACAAATACTTCTGACACAAGTTTTATGTTTTATTTTATTGTTACTTAATTATGTTTTTAAGAAATTGAAATATTTTTAAGGTTTTTTCAAGACTGTTCCCTTTTAAAAGAGGGTTGTGCCATGCCTATTGGGCACCAAATTTTTGGGCTCTATACAATATTGCTGATAAAATTTTACAAAAGTTATGTAAGTAATCATTGTAAAATAAAATAACTTATTAACTTTATGGAGTTAAGTATAATTAAATTATGTGTCTCAAGGTGAATATTAAATAATTACAGGTCTTAAGTTTGGTATCCCAGTCGCAATAACGGAAGCTTCAATGACAGGTGGATTGGTACAAGAATTTGAGCATGCTGTGTTGCCAACAATAACACCGAGCATTGCTTTTGCGATTACTGCAATATCAATGATTCCTGCTCTTATCAAACTTTGGCACCTGGGAGCTGATAGAGGATATAGATGCTTAAGTTTTGTTAGGTATTTGATATACAGTCACCATAACAACAACCAATAACATTATATGGGCTATCATAAATGAGAGACTGGTTATATAATAGATATTTTTACTTAATGTTTTGTTACTAATAAAATTTGTAAATTAAAAAAAAAAACAATTATAATATTAAATATTTTGTATTTTTTATATAGGCTATACATATGATAGAATTAATTCCCATTTCAACAGAATTTTATTTGATTTTATAGAATTTGGTATCATTAATCTATAAGATTAAAGATAATATTAATTTAATTCTATGTATTGATAATATTATCATCTGAACTTAAATAGCATTGAGGTATTTTGTTCAGTTTATAATTTTCTAAAATTGATATTGTAATATAATGGTTTGGTTTGTTTTCAGATGTTTAACATTGTGTGCTACTTGTGCATTTATGTTTGGATGGCATGTGCACGAAAAAGCTATACTCATGATCTTAATCCCCCTCAGGTATGCAATTCCTCATTTCCCAGTTTGTCATTAATAGTCAATGATTATTTAATTACTAAAATAATTTATTGGAGAACAAATTTAACAAAAAACTTAAATTTCAAATTAAAACAAAGTTAAACACCATTTCCGAAATTATTTCAATAACCTATAAAAATGGCAACATTGGTCATACCCGCTCACCCGCTCACCGAACAGTCCGTTTTGACTTCAGCTGGCATTACTCTATTTACTCTAGGATAATAATTTTGTGAATGAATAGGTCGGAACGGCAACGCTTTACCTTAAATTATTGACCCGCTAGTATTTCTGTAACTATATCTCCGATATTTTTATAGCATGTTGCACATTAATGAAATGAAAAAAAAATGTCCTGTGGTTAACTTAATGAATGTATTTGATTGTTTTATTTTATGTTAACGCCATATATTATTAGGGGTATCATTTAATCAGTAAATGATACCCTTAATAATTAAATTTGAATGCGTCACAGGCACATTGTTTATTTAAATACCTCACAAAAATAATCAAAAACCATTAATGAACAAAAATATATATAAATGGTATGAACCTGTGAACTACTGGTCAACTGCATACTGTCAAACAACATTACTTAGAATGGTTTTGTTCCGGTTCGAAAGGTCAGTGAGCCAGTGTAATTACAGGCACAAGGGAATGGGGCATAACATCTCAATTTATAGGACGCTTTGACGATATAAGGAATATTTAAAATTTCTTACGGCGCTATTATCTATTGCCAATGGTGACGAATTGTAATCCATTTGCTCCTCCGTCTATATCATAGCTATAAAAAAATTAAACTATGAATTATTTTTGTTTCAGTTTTCTCTCCGTGCTGGGCGACATTGACTGTAACTTATTTTTATTTATATCTGTGGTTGGACACTACTCATTATTTCCTTTATTGTACCCGAAAAATTTGCTGTCTATTAAAATCTTCATACTTTTGACTCATATAGCTATTGCATTTTGTTATATACCGGCATTATATGAACTTATTAGGATTAAACCTCACAAGAAAAGAGGTTTTATGCTTCTGCCTGGCCTGAAGAGATTTCAGTCTTTGTATTTGTATGGATTTATGGCAGTATGTATTTATGAGAATTCCATACATACATTTTTGGGATTTGATAAAACTTTACCATTCCTCCCTCTAATGATTACTTCAGTCTACTGTGCATTAGGAGTTTGTTACTTCTGGTTCTACTATTACTACTATTTTCTAACGTTTAATTTAAGTAGAGTTCCTACTTTAATGACAAGTAGATCAGCACGATATGAAAAGAAAGTTACATAAGTTATACCAAATACTATTATTTAATGTACATGTTAATTTTATTATAAAATATTGAAATAAAAATAATTTATGATTATGATTATGCGTTTTTTAATATCAAAAAACCTTTGGAATGTAATGGAATAATTTTACTATGTTATAATACACATACTGATGCTCTTTAGTATAAAAATAAAAAAGCAATTTAGTGAAATAAGAGCTGACATTGCCCAGTGTACAGAACACCATTATGTTTTCTAGTGCTTTCAATTTTGTATTTATAAATCAAATTGTATGTATTCAGCGGAGAAGGAAATAGTTGTGACAAAACTAGCACGTGCTGGATTCTGCCGGTTCGGCGCCATGTATGCGCATCCACACTGAAGCAAGGTGGAGGTGAAGGTGGTTTTTTTTTCATTGGTTAAACAGTGACAATTAACGAGTTTTTACTATGTTAGTCAAAATATATAACACTTCTAAAAAATAATACTAATAATCCGAGTCGTCTGTTTCATATTTTAGGTTGGTCAAACGAGGATTTATTATAAATTCGAACTGGTCTTCAATATAGTTACCTAGCTTAAGGCATCATAAATCAATTCGTCGAAATTTACCCATTTTCAATAAAGCGCATATGTATTTTTAAAATAAAAGTAAGACTGCATGAACCTCTGATCCATGTCGAGGACCGCAATCACAATGATCATGGGTAAGAAACCTACATAACACGGTACTGCGCAATATGGAAAAACGCAACGAAAAACTAAAACAAACGAAAATTTTATACTATCCATATTAAATTAGTGGCCAAAATCATAATATATTTATTTCAAGTAATTGTTGGGATTAAAAGTATTATAATTATCAATGTCTAAATTAAGATTAGACATTAAGATGTCCAGATGATTTCTATAATATTTGACTTCAGGCTAGAAGGCTATATTAGAATAGAGTATCTGCAGGGCCGGATCTACCTGATCTACCTGGATCTACCTGGATCTATATGGCTTTTTGGGCTTCAGCCCAGGGCCCCATGGATTCAAGGGGGCCCAGCTAAGTCAAAGTCAAAAATAGACGATAATGCGAAAGAATCCATAGCTTTATAAAATTAAACAGGTCGTATGGTTTCAAGTCTACGTTAAGATATGTCTTTGGTGGGCCCCTAAGTAGTTTTAGCCCAGGGCCTTCTAAACTTACCTTCCGGCCTTGAGTATCTCCGAGAACTGTAATAATAATCAGTATATAGTGTAATTAGTAGACAAGACAAAAAGTAATGTAGTTAAAACAATATAGTAGGCTCTTACTATCACTCTTGAATCGTCATTTTATAAAAATCGTCGACGTTATAATGGATATTATATCATTACTTTATTGTAAGTATATTTCATAAAAAAATCTCAAATGGAAACTTGAGGTCCAAAATTATAAATGTAGCAATTAGTTTTTAAAGAATCAATACGCAATTTGAAGCGTTACGCGAAAGTAATATCAGACGCCAAAATAATAGTAATAGTCTATTCTAAAAATTATCAAAATGTACCAGCCGAGCTGTATCAATGTCAGTTAGTCTGACTTACCAACGAACTTTTAATTTAAGTGGTAAACACATCATACAATACCTTCCTAACCTTCCACCGATATACACTTTCTTTCAATCTATTTAAAAATCCACTCATCATCCATCCACTCATGTACCTATCTAAAGATGGAATTATATTTTATGTAAGCGTAAATCATACAAAATAACAAAGAGAATGTTCTAGCGTTTTAATAATAACCTACAAACAATTTTTTTTTTGAAAAAGCATATTACATTTATTATACTTAGTCGAAATACATCCTGTATCTCAACAAAGTTCAATAAATTTAATTGACAATTATTGAGATGACAAGTTATTGAAAATACAGACAATTATTGAGTTTGTCTTTCTGCACTATATTACTTTCATTTTTCCCTTTTTATTTATCTCTAAAAATAGTGTCAAAACTACAATTAAATTAAAAAAGTTATAACAATTGTCATAAAGACCGCATGCAAGCGCTCGTAAGAAGTAAATAAGTTGTAGTCAGATATCTACAAATATTACCTTAGCGCATACTTGGGTTCATTAGCCGTTTATTGTCGAGTCTAAAATCATATTTTACAACTCCTTACCGATTGATAGTTAGCACTTTAGGACCGGATATACAATTTCACCGAATTTATTTATAAATATTTTTAAATTAAATGTAATTCATAGTCCATATAGTAACTAAATTTTAAATTGTATATAAAGAAACTATAATTTAGAATATTGTATTTATTGAATATCGACAACCTTCATCTTTCTATTTCTTGTAAGACGTTTTATGAAAAACTATTTATAGTGCATTTCTTTGTAAAGCTCTTTTCCAATGAATACTCAAACAGCTTAGAAAATATAGCATTTGAATGTTTCGAAAACCAGTTTAAAGTGTAAGTCTTTGTTACGAAAATCATATTTCTACCTATTTTTTCTATATAGTTCATTTGTTTGTCAAAAACAGGTATAATTTTTCCGCTATGCTCCACAACTCCCTGAGCAGTTGATTGGATATAATAAGACGATTGGCAACGATATTTTTAATCTTTTACAAATAAATCATTATTTGTTTAAAGTTTGAACTTACAATAAACATATCTGTCTTTCAATTTATTTATTTAAACGAGTAGATACACATAGTTTAATATACAGTGCTAAATTAGAGATAAAACATTCTTCCTAAATTACCTATCAGTGATGTTAATTATTTGACGAAATATTAATTAAAATTTACCAAAGCTTTTCATATAATTATGTTAAAGACTAAATATTTACGTAATACAAGACAAACTTGGAAAGACACGTACACGTGTTTACAGTGAATAAAGAGAGGCGAACGTCGATCACGATATGAATATTCATTGGAATATAAAGACAATGAGAGGTGATAGAGTGCGAGCTCGTAAGAAAATGTATGTTTGGTTGTTTGGTGACAAGCCTAGTAGCTTATACATCTACTCATATTTATTTATTTAACAACTTAAATGTCAATAAAGCTATCAAGGATGAAATATACATTCTTAAATAGGTATACTTAGTATAACTATTTTTCTTGCTTTATGCAAGAAAAGCTATGTTGGTGGTACCAATCCACTTACATTTTTTATTTAGTTTATAACTTATTTTATCATCAAAAAGCATACTGGTTTATAGACAAAATGCACATATCATTCTGGTTCCCGTGCCAATACGAAATGACGATTTAGGGAATGTTTTATATTTTAACCTATATTTTAAGACTCTGCAACAACAGGCAACAACCTTCCATTTCAATTTTAAACAACAACAAAATAGCGTCATAATCGCACGTCTGGCTTCCTATAAAATATAATAGAAAATAAAAACTTAGAACGCATACATCTTAACCGATGATTGCGGGTTAAAAACTCAGACAAGCACCACTGAATTTTCATGTGCTTAATTTGTGTTTATAATTCATCTCGTGCTCGGCGGTGAAAGAAAATATCGTGAGGAAACCTGCATGTGTCTAACAACAATTCTGCCACATATGAATCCACCAACATGTATTTTAGCAGTGTGGTGACATATATACTCGTATTATCCTAACCTTCTCCTTAAAAAGGGAGAGGAGGTCTTAGCCCAGCAGTGGGAAATTTACAAGTTGTTGCTAAAAAAATATTATTTTAAAATAATTGTCTACATCTATATCATTTTCGTTAAAATATACCAACCTCTCTCTTGGATTCTATTTTATATTTCATTAGAATTGTGCCAGATTTAAACAAAGGAGTGTCAAAATTATTTAATTTTGAAATTCGTTTTAGGTTTAGCGAAATGATAATAATGTACTTTTCACTTGAGTAAGCTTAAAATGGATAATAAAATAGTATTTATATGTATGTAAGATATATAATCTAGATTATAGTTTTTGTAGGAGACTTTCATATCAAAAGGTTACCCTAACAACTAACAATAGACATATAATTATACATTTTTTTAGCATTAGCAGCCCGTAAATGTCCCACTGCTGGGATAAAGGCCTCCTCTCCCATTGAGGAGAAGGTTTGGAGCATATTCCACCACGCTGCTCCAATGCGGGTTGGCGGAATACACATGTGGCAGAATTTCGTTGAAATTAGACACATGCAGGTTTCCTCACGATGTTTTCCTTCACCGCCGAGCACGAGATGAATTATAAACACAAATTAAGCACATGAAATTTCAGTGGTGCCTGCCTGGGTTTGAACCCGAAATCATCGGTTAAGATGCACGCGTTCTATAATTTAATATATATATATATAATCTAAAATAATTATACAGCTGACATCAAATTAAGAATAAACTTCTATTTTTATTTTAGAATTAATCATTTCCATTCCAATTTTGTAAGCGATATGTTTAAAAATGATTTTAGTTTATTGACTTGGTTTAATCGACAGTGAAATTTTCTAAACAGATTTTCAACCAAATAAAACAACAAAAATCCTTTTAATAAATGTCTGCCAGTTCTCAAATCGTTTAATACATTTTCAATTTGTTTTATTAACAAATATTGGTCGAATAATATCGAAGCGCGTGAATCCGCTATAAAATCAATTCTGTTTCATATTTGTTTTCCTTGTATTACATAAGTAGAAAAATTATTCCTAATAGGTTCAATCGCTCGACTCAACGGACTGGAAGTTTGAAAATAAAAGTGAAACGGAGTGGAAAGAGTTGCTCATTCCGTTTCGTGATTCAGCATTTTATTAACTGTGTGATGAAAATAAACGTTGTGTGGTCCGTAATTGCCTGTTTATATATTTTTAAAACGAAGAACAGGTTGAATGGTGCTTACATTGCTTTTTACATTAAGCACATTCATAAAAATAAAGTTGTTAAAATGACACTGGACTATTTGAGTAGGTAACAAAAAAATATCAGTAATTTAGTATTGTATTAAATAATATACATTAGATATAAGCAATTTACAGTAAAGTGTTTCGATTTGAAGCATAAGTGAGCACAAGCTCAAGGGTCATATTGTCTTAGTTCCCACGGTTGGTGGCGCATTAATGTTGGAAGAAATGGTGAATATTTCTTACGGTAGTATGTCTATGGGTGATGGTGATCACTTAAAATCAGGTGCTGCATTTACCTGTATATATTTTATATTTTCCTAACAGAATAAGATACATTATAAGTACATATTGGAGACATTTTAATGAAGATATATATAATTAATAATAACATAATTTGCCCTTATGTTATTCGCAGCGCTATGTAAAGGCCCGTGATCACATGGCAGAGCGCACATGATCAAAGCCTCGCATCGTAGTCTTGTGTGCAATCGCCTGTGTACTTGAATTCAATGAATTAGCACCTGACACACTGGTCCCTTTTCAATGTTATCCTTTAATAAAATAGGCTTCAATAAACACTATCCTTTGCTTATTAGTAAAAGTAAATTATTTAATTAATTTTCATTTAAGCGCCGGCGTTTATATGAAATTTGTGAGAAATATTTTGTAAGTTACAGGGGTTAGAGTTGAGTACAGTTGCATTAACATAACTTTATATTCAACACTGCCGAGAGCAACTTACTGGTGACATCGTAAATTCTACTAAACTTACAAATGCTCGATAAAAATTTTGATTCACAAGTTATAGCCGTCTATGAATTAAATTATGATATTTTACATAACCGTACGTACAAGCTAGCTTTTGTATGAGCTTTCTATTAATATTTCGACTGAATAAGTAGTTTAGGTAATTGTTGAATAATAGATTAATGATTAAAAAGTATAAATCTATTTCTATTTTAATTAATAAATATTTATAACTAAGCATTATATAACTTGAGAAATAATTATCTAAAATTAATCATCGGAAACCTTTTTGTTTATTCAAATTTCAAACAATTTATTAAATTAGTAGTTATCAAAATGTAATAAAAATAAAATAAGAATTGATTGTCAATATTGTCAATGTAAATAACGTCAGCGATTGCATGACCGAATGAAAATAAGTTTCGATATTATTTATAAAAAATAGAAATATGGCTGATGATGAGGACGAAGGTGGTTTTGGAGGCCTGTATGAAGATGGACATTGGGTTTGGGATGACGCCACGGAAGCCTTGGTATTTATTAGGTAATTTAAAAGATATTTGAGTGACATACATAATGTTTAAGTACCGGCTTTATCCTATTCTATTTATTTATTAATGCAGAGCGAGTTCCTGGTTCCGTACCATATAAGCGCCCTTATTTATTTATACTTATAGTAAAATGATTTAGGGATTGAATTTGGGATAAACTTCTGTATGGAATTTCATGGAAATCTGTAATTTTGTTTCTGTTTTGATAAAGATAGCTGTTATAGTGTTTTTCAATAATCGCCTACGAGGGTGAAATTGGAGATAAAAGATAACATCGAAGTTAGCTTCTATGTTTGAAATATGCAATACGGTATTCAGGTTTTCTTTTATGAATAAAGGTCAACGAGTAGTGCCCTTACGAAAATTCATCCTTTAAAGTTATCAAATTGGGAATGAAAGTTTGTATGATTTTCGTATTTTTTTAACTTTGGAAATATGGACGTGGCATTTATTTATATTTGTTTATCAAAATGAGGAGGAAAAACTCAGCAATGAAAGAACTTATAGAGTATATTCAGCCTTATATGAATTCATATCCTATTTAGAATAATATTATAATTAATATATGAAATATACTGAACTTTATTTGGTATGACCCTTACAAATGTAGTACCAGCCGTGCAACCACATAGATCTTAAAACATGTCTAAATTTATCCTTTGCTTTAAATTGACATTAGTCATGAGTCGTCTGACGCCTAGAGTGACTACTTCTTTATTCTCGCCTGTTTGGTTCATACATATTACATATATATATTTCTTTGACTGATTCAAGTGACCTTCCACCAAAACCAGTAGAAGCAATTCAGATACCTATCAAAGCTCCAACTGGAACAATTGAATTCAGAGACGATGTAGACCTTATAGAGCAGGTATTGAGGCACATACACTCGTATATTTAATACATTATTAACCAAAAATATATTTGTTTTGCTTACTGATAGTAGAATTGTCTAAGAGAAGTCCCACTACTGGGCCTCCACCCTCCATATATAAGACCCCCCTTTTTTAAAGCAGAAGTTATGGAGCTCGTTCTATTACGCTGTTTCCTTGCGGGTTGGTGGCAGATTTTCAACCGACACATGCAGTTTTTCATATTCGTTTTCTAACCTATGGACCATTTCGGTTTCCTTTTTTAATCACCCGACTTCTAGCTATTCGTAGCCTTTTCAGTTGTAAGCATCAAGCCAAGTAGCTTCTGAATTACTCCTCGTAGATAATTCTACTATTCGTAAGCAAAACTAGTCGTTTCTTGAATATAGAAACCGGGATTCCATATTATATTAAATGTATAACTTTGCAGTACTTATTGTTATGTTAACGGTATATAATTTATTGTTGATTAATATTTTGATTTTTTATATATTTAATTAAGATTCGATTTCGACGGCGTTATCAAAGGAAATTAAAACCGGGTCAAGCAGATATTATCACTATTCAGGTGAATAAAACAAATAATTCCTTTATAATTTACATACGTAATATTTTAGACATATTTTTAATAATATTTTTAGAAGGGATTTTTTTTTTCACTAAACTTATTATTTTTTATAATATAATAAAAAAAATATAACTTTACAGGATGTTAAAGACATAGCGCTGTATACAGCTCCAGTGAATATTTTAAGTCCAATGTTAATAAACATGTTACATCTTCCTACTACGGAGAGATTCATTAGAGCGCTTGTACTCTGTTGCCAGTATTATTTACAGGTACACAATATTTAACCCGGATAGCTAGACTATAATACAGTTAGTTTTTAACCGACTTCAAAAAAGGAAGAGCTTTCCCATTCTTCTGCTTATCTTTTTTGAATGTTTGGGTATAAGTCTTTTTGAATGAACTGATTTTGATGATTATTTTTGCGTTGGGTTCAGTGTACTCCAATTATATTGGTATTGGACATTATTAAGTCAGGTAAATTTTTGAAGACGGTTATATTATTAATTGATAAACAAGTTTATCAATGTAATTTTTGCGCCGTAAGATATTAGGGTAACCCTTTTAAAAAAAAATGTCTTTAATTTAAGATAGCAGACGAAATGGCAAATCGTATCATTGAATTGGAAACAAAAGTACGTACGCCACAATGTGAAACAGTTGAAAACGAATTCCGAGACAATTTATCGGATTTGAGACTTTTAGTAGCGAAAGAATACAGCACCATGCTCATTGGTTAGTTGAAAAAAAAAAGTATTCAGACGCAATTTATTTTTATTACATATTTCTATAACATTTTTTATCTTTATTCTGTGTAGGTGGAAATGATACGAAAAAATTCCATCATATGGGGCCCCAGAAGAAACGTCGATCATTATCTGATAAAGATGCTCGATTTTTTGAGACACTGCTACGAGTATGTGTTCAAATAGTATGGCTGGCTCTCGGTCGCAAGTCTTTCAATCAGATAGGTGCACATTACGATTTTATCTCTCACATTTAAATAACACATTCACGGGACAAATTGTGTTTGTTTTGACAGATACTCGATGTTTTACTGTAAATTATCATGCATCAATATGTTTTGTCATACTTTAATCGTACCTTGTATTGTTACTTTAGTGTTCATATATCTTTAATTTCATTTTAAAAACGGTTGTAAAATCGTGAAATTAATCCTGTAATTTGTTTTAAATTAGAATTGGAGGTAAATAGAGTGTTCAAGTCTGAGATATTTAATGCTGTGGAGCATAATCTAAACACTGGGTATATCGCGAAAATGGCTAAGGAGGAACGTGCGGTGTTGCTGGGTCACTGCGTGCGACGCGACAAGAAACTCAACACTCGCTCGCCCCTCATGAACGAGGTGTTCTGTCATAGGGAAATTGATTATCGTCTTTTGGGACTAGGCGTTATTAAATGTTTTCAGTAAGTTTCTAGTAGCATAGTGTGACATAAATTCATACTATTTGTGTACATCAATACAGTTAGTGTACCATTTTTCATTAATTGTACTTTAAATACTATGTATAGTTAATATTCATAATATATAACAATATAACAAATTAGTAACATTAAGTTTATTATACTGTAATTTCCCTGGCTGTTGCAATTTATTGTTTATTCGTGTTTTCATTAGACCGACCCCAAGACTTCTCTACCTGATGCATGCGGTAGCGGGTCCAGAAGAGAAATTGTCAGAATTGGGAATCGTTCTTGGAATTATTGGTATGTCGCGATCAACTTTCGATACAATGCTACGACCCTTGCCGACCGCTTCGGAAACTGGAAAATCAAAGGCTTCGGTGTACGTATTCCAATCTGATCATTACATATCATACACTTATATTTAGGAATTTGTAGGTTGGTATCAATTTTGATTTTTTTTTAAATATTTTGTACATTAACAAAACAGCAAAAAAAGATATGTTCTTATTCGAATTAAAATACTTCAACCTATTTTGTAAGCTTCGAAGTTCGAAGCTATTTTGTATAATTTTATAAAGATGATATAAAGCAAAGTATTAGCATCTATTTGAATTTAAGTTAATTTATTTAAAAAAAAGTAACCACTCTAACTTAGATCTTACTATTAACAGGTCTACACAGAGCTATGGGTCTAAAAGTAGCACAAGTAGTTCTATGAGAAAAAGCCAATTGGTAGCCCAAAAATTATATTCAAATATTATACTTCCGCGGAAGGAGTCGCGAATGTGAGTAAATCCTAATTTTACTTAATGTAGTTTAGTAAACCCAGTAGAATTCCTTCCTGTGCATGAATAGTAAAAGTAATGACGATCGCTTGATCGGTATAGAAATTACATGCTCGCTAATATAGAGTTACAACAAAGTGGGTAGTATAAATATTTTTCCACGAAAAAATACACAACTTTTATGGTGATCGGTCAAACGATGTCGAAGTTTATTAATTCCAAACAAATATGCAATAAGCCTGTGATATTGTATTATAATTTTTGATTGATTATAATTAATTATGAACCAACAAAGAATACAATTATCCAATGACATATACCTACACATATTTGACGGCCTCTTTGGTCTAGTAGCTAGCTTCTAAAGCACTGTAATCATAGTTTCCGCCCCGGGCTGAGCTAAACAAAAAGTTTTTTTTTTTGTGAAAAAAATCTATGTAGAATCGGGATTCTAGACACCGGGGTATCTAGGAGTTGGTATAATTTGTACTCCCATGCCTTGGAAAAAAATTCGATGGGTTCGCTCCTAAACTCTTTCAAGAGGACCATCGACTTCACATTCTTTCTGAGACACGGGAATTCGTCATTCCATCAGATTATGAGAGCGGGGGAATAGATGGTGCACTTTTGTTTGTGCATACACTTATAGATTATATTATATCTTGTGCAGTTGGTTAGGCTTTCTTGAGAAAGGCCTTCGTGGCCAAAAGCAGCTGAGAGGATCATCACTATCATCGTACCGGCATATTATAAAAAAACTTATTATCGTTTCTTACCTATAAATCATTATTTTTTATAAATTTTTTAGATCGTTAGGTATTTTGGATCTAGCAGAAAAATAATAATAAAATGTTTTGCCAGGCTGTTTGTGAGCTTTAACGAAATTCGGTTACACAGTTTATACCCTAGATCGATATATTAGATCCTTTTTATGCGGGGATAGTCAAAGACATTCCAGAGAACGTTACAAGAGCAGCCAACTCGTGTTTGTATAAAAGTTTTAAGTGGTAAGGGAAATATATGGCCGTAAAGTTTAAAGTGCCGTCTAGTTACTCATAGGACCACAGGTTCGACTCAGCAACGTTTACTGCAGCGTATGTGTTTTTCATAAAAACTATTCGAGTGTGTGCTTAAATTAATTAAATTTTCAGTGTGTTTTTTCCTCCACAATTTCCCGATGAGTCAGAAGAAATTCGGCCATGTAGCGAGACCCAACGTCGGCGCTGGCAGAATAGACTTCAAAGACTTCTTCATCCGCACTAGTTTAACGGAATTGTTCAAGACATGAAGCAAAATACTTCTTTACTAGAATCATGAAACCAATAGCATCCAATAAATATCCAATGAATTCGAGTATTTAAAAAAAAATTGTATCTTCAAATGTGTGTCGATTAATAATTGTATATGAAAAGAATAAAATAAAATCATAATCCACCAGATTATATTTGTCTTTCACGTCACATATGATGACCGAAATCTTCCTTATTATCTTCCTAATGTTATAGATAAATGTAATGTATATTTGATGTAATTACGGCAAGATTGCCGAAAAAAAATCTCCTGAGTAAGATATAGGAAACCACTTCTGAAAGAGTCGATGTGTCCCAGTGGATAGAACACGTGGATCTTAATTGAAGATCGCATGTTCACATTCAGGTAACCACGGTGTTTTTATGTGGTTCATTGATCATCTTGTGCCTAGTGATGAAGAAAAATATCTAAAGGATTCCTTGTCTCTTGATCATTACAGCATGTCGGATAGTTTTTAAAACTTGTGTATCCGCAAACTTATGCTGGAACAGCGCGATGTAATAAATTGGAAACATTTCCGTAAGAGATCTTTCTATTAATTTTCAAACTACAAACGTTATTTCAGACCTAGTAAGGCAGTGTGTCAACCAGTATAAATGCTAACATTTCACGAAAAACATAACAATATATCTGATTAACTTCTATCGCGTTTATGAGTGAATAGTTCACTCGAGCCATTTTGACAGGATAATCGCACTGACGAAATACGTGCCACTAATACGTTTCGTGTCAGAAGCTAATATTCTATGAAAATTATTATCTTTCTTTGACCTTTAAGGCACAAGTATATCACGAGTCTTCAATCTACTAAATACCACGAAGAAAAAAGTATGTTTACTGTTATAGCACGGCCTTTTATTGTAAAATCAATTACTTTGTTTTCATATAGTTATATTTTGGTAAATCAATATTAATTAAATGTCTTCTATGTGTTCTATGTACTTCTACAAAGTAACGAATTTCTTCATGAAACTTACACGAATTTACGTAAATTACGTATCATCAAATACAATAACTATAAGAATTGATGTTTTATATAAAATCGTTAATCACAACGTACTAATTGTAATAAATATAATATGAAATGAATCGTTGATTTTTAATAAATTAAACAATCAAGGATCCCTTGATTTTAAAGTTAAAGGTTTCTACTTTGTTAGTCACCTTCGAAGAAAAATATTACCATATATAATAATATGTAATGTGTGTATTAATAAATTAAGTAAATATATAAAAATCTTCCCAGAATTGGGTTTCTACGTTAAACTGACAACATCCTCATCACATATACGGGGAGTTGGAGGTTCACATCCAGTTTCAGGAGTTCAGTGGAGAGGTTTTATCTGGATGCTCCACCTCTCGTTACTGAGCTTCATCAACGAGATGCTCTGTTCGGCGAGACGTGCTAGTTGGAAACTCCTTCTGGGAAATCATCATGTCAAAGAGGACACGGATTGGGACCAGGAGGAGAACGTTGCTACAGACACGCCGAAAAATACCGGAGAGAAGAAAAAAGAGCCTTACCTTCATTCTCCTTCTTAGTAAGTGTCGCCATGAAGTTCTCAGTACCCCGGAAATTGGAGGCACGCACTCACATGGGACCGACGCGGGGGCGTCTCGGTTGCATGCACGCGCAATCCTTTAACGCCCCCCGAGGAGACGATCAGGGTGTTGTTCTAGGCAACCGGCAAGTTCTACAAAACCCACGCTACACGTGAAGGAAACGCGTACTGGGAGGAGGGGAGTGTGGGTTGACTTTGTTTTACTATATCCGACTTAATAATCTTAAAATGATTGCTAAATTTATTAAGTAGATGAATATACCTCTTAAATTTTGAAAAGTAGTGAATTCCAAAGACGTGCAGCTTGAAAAGTAAATGGCCTTCAGTGAATGGATGTTTAATAAGAAGGAATGATAAAAATTAGCCTCTCCGTGCAAAAAGGCTGTTCATGCCTCATTTAGAATCTCAAATCGCCGTTTAAGTTAGTGATGAATAGCTGAATTTAATATAAATATCGTTGAGTATAATTGAGTTAAAATTTATGAACGTTATTATGAAGGGGGTGTTGATATTGAAATAAAAGTGACATTTCCTATTCAGGAACAGTTTTCTAACAAAAATACGCAATCTTTTTGAGATATAAAAATACCAAGTAACGATTAATAGCTCTTAATTAAGCATAAATTCTTTATTATGAATAAAATATTGTGATATTAGTCCTTTTAATAAGAGAAATTAGCAGACATTTGTATTCTCTGAAAATTGACTCAATTTAATATGCCTATGGCTTAATCCGTCGAACAGCGATTGTCCTCTGATGGATAAAATTTAATTTAATAGTTGCTTTTAAAAATCAATACAAATGCCTTTTTAATATAATTGTTGTCTTAAAAAGTATTTCAAGATGATATTTATTTATTTTATTAAATACGCGATATCCTAACGTATCGAATTAGGACACGGCGACCCTTTTTATCGGAGTTTAGTTAACTATGCAGGAGATATTCTATCTTGCACACAAGTAGGTGTGTAAACACAGGCCCTCTCAAATCGCTTACTCTTATAATTCGATGGGACGGCAAACTACATGATTGAGTCTTCACGTGTCTTTTATGGTACGGGAGAGTAAACGTCAAATAGAATAGAATCGTTTTGCTAAAATTGCCTACTTACACACAGGCCAGTGAAAATTTTTGATAAAATGATACATAATAACTCAGACGAAAAAAAAAAAAGTATAACAAATTAAGCTACATTGTCAACAAGGACAGCCTGATGAAGTTCGGATGAAGTTTGAATTAAATATTTGACGAAGAATTCAGTAGACTATAACTATTTTAAAAAAATATTGTGATTGGAAGATGAAATATTAAGAACATTATTCGTTAATTTGTTCGACGTCTGTGCAATATTTATTTGAATCATTATTATTCAAATCAACGCAGCTCTTTATTAAACTTTTTCATATCTACGAAATTTGCGATGATGAGTCATCGTCATTCAGCAATCAGTTCTTTGACCTGAAGTAAAGTAGACACTTTGTATGAAATTACCATGGGAACTGCAATAGTATAGAGGAGGGCTATTCGTGCAATCTATAACCTAGGAGCCAAGGAATCATTAAGGTATAAATTTAAAGAAATTAAGATATTAACTGTTGCTTCTCAATATATATTCTATAATGTTTTGTATGTACGGAAAAATATTAATGTTTTTATGAGAAAATGTGATTCTCAAAACATTGCTGCAAGGAACAAATACAATCTTGTTACTCCTGTTACTCGACTGCATAGAGTAAGTAACTCTTTTGTGGGGCAATGTATACGCTTCTACAACAGGATCCCTACCAGAAAGCGTTCAAAACGCTTCTGTTGCCAAATTTAAAAAAATTGTTAAGGAACGCGTTGTGTGCGAAAGGTTACGATACTATTAGTGAGTTTATGTTTGATAGCACACCTTGGGAATGAAACGATCGCCTCCTGGCTGTTTCTATTTATATACAATTATGTATCTAATTAATTTGACAAAAAAAAGACCCGCTGAGTTTCTTACGCCGGTTCTTCTCAGGTCAGGGTCTGTTCCTTTTTCCGAACCGGTGGTAGAGTTTAATTTGACCATCAATAAGTAAGTGTAATACTTCTATGTTGAATAAATGAATTTTGATTTTTTTTGAGTACAATTATGACCACAAGTTTGACAAATAAATGATTCTGACATATATCGGCAGCGAAATGGGTGCATGGGTGTATGACTTATCAGTTTATTGGGGTGGCTTATGATATATATGATATTGGGATTTAGTGATAGAAATATTGGCCAGGAAAAAAAATATACCATGTTGCAGCAAAAAAATAAATAAATTTGGTAATACTGCCAGTGCAAGACATCACCAAATTTTTGTAACAGAAGAAATTGTTCAAAACTAAATCAAATCATTAATTATTTATCAAAAAAATATTTTTTTAACCTTTATTCGAGTCCTATGCTAAGTGCCTAATAGATAATAGTCAATAATAGTAAGCACACCTAATATATTCTTTGGTTTAACTTTATTTGACGTCCGGTCAAAGCTGTTTTATATATTAAAGTAACTGGATAATTTGTTATTATTACATCATCATTAATTTCTCCAATCTATAGTCTAATCCTAAAACTACGATTTTAGGATTAGACTGTAAATTTGCGTATTACCGATTGTATAAACGATTTGTATATACGACTATATAGGTTGATGGTAGGTACTCTGCCAGCAACCTTCGCGCAGGTGCCAACAACATGTATGAATATTTTCTTTTGGGGTTTCATAGTCGATATTGAAATTGTACGGTCGTTTTGGCTCTAATCGTCGGAATTCTAAAAAGTTTGGTGATATAGTTTAATATGGTCAACGAACTGCTAACGAAGTTACGGCTGTAATTAACTTTTATTTATTCGACTGTATTATATATATACTAACTTAGAGAAAATACTTATGAAAAAGAATAATTTTTTTTTTTACTTTCTTTCTGATATTAAAACATTCTCATTTAAATTGGTCTAAAATCGTGAAGATTGTAAAAATTGTACATGTATGTTATACGGTAACAGATATTGATGATCAACCGACATACTTGACATGGAATCAGAGAACCTATTCCACTTCGTTAATTCAACAGAAACGGCGGCGCCAAGTCGTTTAAGTAATCATGATTGATTGAAGCAGACAGATGAGTTAACATCATTTTGAATGCATGTACCCGATAACGATATATTTTGTCGTTCCAAGTCCAAACAAGCGGAAATCGATGATTCGAGGATTTGATTTATCTTACTTGTTCAGTGTAAATATTAATAATTACTTTATAATATGTCTATAAATTATGAGTTTGAATGATTTAATTTGATATTTTGTTCTTTTGCTAAACACTCTAAATATTGTAATACAAATGACTACATTATGAAGTATGTTTAGCATGGCGATAAAAAGTACTTGTAAAAGCCTGAATCAATAAAGTATAATTCGATTTGAACCGATTTTGATTCTTAAAATTAACTCATAACGTTTTAAAATATTAAATTCATAAAGTACTCTGCAGTAGCATTAAATAATCTAAAGACAATAACTTGTAAGTGTTACTGGCAGTACAATATTAAAGCTCGTAAAAAGCGCTCCGTCGTGGGCAGGTGTAACATCTTTATCACTGCTGGAGACAATATTGAGCTCGGTGCAGTAAATAACACCACATCTTTCACAACCTACGAGGATGTTGCTATGAGTCAAATTAAATTTGTATCAAATTTATAACTTGCTAAAGCTTAACCTTGGTGTCCACTAACAAATACGTTATTCTAAATATTTTTATACTTTTGTATTTCTATTATGTAAACGGTCTTATATTTATTTACTCATTAAGTTGATATACTTTGTATATAATATGCCGGCGAGATCGGATTTGTAATGTGCGGTTTTGAGGTTTTGTCGCCTTGTTAATTTAACGCATATTAATAGGTAACTAACTAATTAGAAAATTTATTTAATAATAAAATATTGCAAAGTTTTTAATAAAAAATACTAATCAGGTTTATAGTTGCACAGTAAGGAAAGAATCAAGATGTAGCTTGCTGATAGCTGATATGAATGTTGGAGAAAAAAGTCGTATGCTATGTACGAAGGCTATCATTATTCTTTATGAATGAATTTCACACAATATAAATACATGTATTTCAGTCATTTACATAAGCATACATACTCATAGGTTTATTATTTTATGCTCTAAGCGTTTTATATAAAAAAATATTAAATCGACTTCAAGAATGCAGGAAATGCGCTCAACAAGTTTTTAATTTATGTACATTTGGTTTATTGTATATTATTTTAGCCAAGCATCCCGTAATGTAACGAATAACGAATAAAATGTGATTATTTCACTCATCTGTAATAAATATAGAAGATATATATACTATTTAATTGTATTTGATTGGTTTATGTCAATCAGTAAACTCTGATACTACTTTGTTATTGAAATGGAGAAAAATCGTAAATACTTGGTGACAGTTTTAAATTGAATTCAACACCGAATCTGACTGAAAGTGCTTTTATGGGCCTAATATTTTGATGTTATATATTTGATGGGAAGTGGGGACTACCGCCCTCAGACATTGCCGCTGTAAGAAATATTAACCATTTCTTACATTGACAAAAGTGGCGTGACTAGCCTTTTCAGGCCCCAGTACAGCAAAAAGTCGGATGTCTCCTTTGCCTATGATGAAAACGAACGTGGAATATCGACTCTGGAGTTTCACCTTGGCTACATTGTATGAACAATGCAGCTAGTAACCTCAGTAAACTGTGTATTTTTGATAAAGAAAGCAACTACAATCAAAAATCTTAAAACAATTCTCTCTCACAGAAGAACCAAGATCGGGTAGTATAAAATTTTGTAAAGAAAGGTAAACTTAGAATACCATTCTTCATTTTTATAACATAGGTGCGGTTCATCATTCCCCGAAAAAAATATGCAGTTTCAAACGCATGTACCAAAATTTAGGAATTTTTCTTTGCGGTTTTTTTTTTAACTTTTGGGGATGGGGTTTATGTTTTTGAGTTGATTTTCCTCAAAAATTTTTTTTGGAATAAAATACCATCTGTGGCTAGCCGGGGCCCACTTGAATCAGGGAGCCCCATGCGACCGCATTGTCTGCCTTGGCATATGACTGCCAATACGACACCAACCATGGGTACTACTAACTACTACGATGTTATGTTCTTTAAGCCTATTATGATACACTGGCTCACTCGCCCTATACTAAGCAATACTACGTTTTGGTGATTGGTATTAGAATATCTGATGAGTGGATAGTACCTACCCAGACGGGCTTGTATAAATCCTACCACCAAATATAATAATTATTTATATCATTTTTTGTTTAGTTTGGAGTACAGTTGGAATATTACAAATGAGATTAAAAGTCGGCGCGGGTACTACAATTTTTTTCTACCTATGCTATGCTGATTATTATGCTAATTCTATAAATATTTAATTCATAACTGAGTATAGAGATGAAAGAATCTAGTGACCTATTAAAAATTTACTAGAGCTTCGCAGTCAGTTTGAAGTTTCACATGGATGGCTAGACTTGCCCGGGGGTCGAACTCACTGAACAGGGCTGTCGATAAACCTCCGTGGATAACTATTACAATACAATAGCAAAGTATTGTCATATTCCAAGCTAGTAAAGATATATTTTTTTTTAATTCTCAGAAAATTAAAAATATCAGATATATGCACAAATAATATATAGTAATACCAAGTGATTGAGTACTTGTACATTAGGGATGGAAAAATATTAATAACAAGTAGTCACAATATCTAATTGTGTGTACAAATAGCATTAATACACAAGATTTTGTTATTATTTGATCTGAATTAAAAGCAAGATCATTATAGTAAGATCAAACGACATTAGCAAATACCTGATAGGTGTTCCTACAATATGTTTGCGCCCTTGCCCGAGTTTCCAGAACATCGACAGCGAATGAACTCGTTATGAACTCATTGACGGCTGAGTGAGTTACTCTTACGGTCCGCCAACCACTTTCAAACTTCGTCCCTATCACGGAAAATACTACACATAAATAAACATGAACTAATATAGAAAATATTTTATTAAGTTTTTATTTCATAAATAATTTTGTCTCTGACTTGAAATGTCATGATATGAGATATTAACTGCCTATAACGTATATTAGGCTATTATAACAAATAGCTTATTTTTCGTAAATCGTGAAATTCGTAATCAATATTCAACTTTAGAACTCTTTCTTAGTAAAATAAATGTAAAATCTATTAAAAAATACCATCGGTAACTATAAGTATCGGCAGATACATATGCTCAAAGTTCAGTCATTCTCCGAAACAGCTATATAGCAGCAAGTAAGCGTTTGTAATTTTGAACAAGATTTTGTAATATGTTTTTTAGTTTTATTTAAAAAAGTTGTAGGATGAAATTTAGAACAAGCATATTATGCATTACACTCAGCTTACAACGCCAAAGTTAATGACTTTAGCTGTGGGTTCACTTCATATGTATCCAAGGATAAAAATCCGCCAGGAAAATGTTATTTATGGTCCGATTTAAAGTCTTCCGTTTAACTGCACCGAGCACGAATATTAATGAAGTTATTTTCTGCAACGAGAAATAATTGACATAATTACGACACTGTTGTAGCAAAATCCGCGACCTATTTATAAAATGTATCATTATTATAATATTATTGACATTATTTTCAGATGAATCTTATTTATTACTCATGCATATTTAAATTTATATAAATATTTTATTACCTGTCATGGTATGGTCATGTTATGCGGAGGAATGAGGACCATGTTGTGAGGAAGGATTTGAGCATGGATGTGGATGCATATAGAGGTAGGGGACGACCAAAGAAACGATGGATGGATTGTGTGAAAGACGATATGGTTAGAAAGAATGTTACTTGTGAGATGACGTCCGACAGGGAAGTATGGAAGAAGACGCTGCGCTGACCTCATTTAAAATTGGGATAAGGGCAGGAGGATTATGATGAAATATTTTATTACCTCCCTATCTTACTTACGTTATTTAAAAGTTTTATCAAGTTTGGATGTTTGTTCTAATCTAATCACTCTCGAACGGAACATGTTTAACTTTAACTATAAATTAACTATTATTTCAATGTAAATGTAAAAAAAATCTTTGTATATAAAATATAATTTAAGATATGATACAGACTATGTCCTAAAATGGGAAAATCTCAATTGGGTTTAAAGAAAATCTAATAATTCCTTACTTTATTAATATGACAAAAAGTTATCAAAAATATAGATTTCTAAAATAGTCGGTGACCATGAAAGCAAATTAGCGATTGCGATGCAGATCGGATGTGGATAACAAAACAGCCGCAGGCAGCACCGAGACCCCCTGTCCCTGTTTCTGAATGCTAATATTCAGGCAGTGTCCATTACCATTGATTTTGTAGTCATTATATTTGTGATATTGATGAGTAAAAACTAGAAGCTTCTAATACCTATACATACTATATATGTAATATACGTATAGCTGTTGCTAAGAACAACGATGAAATTACTTCCTCACAGCTTTTCCTCAAGAGACAATTGAAAAGTAATATAGGTACGCCACGATGATTCTTAAATATGTATAATATTTATATAATAATTTGTAAGGAGTTATAGTAAATTAATATTCATATAATTAATGAAAAAAACCCAAAAATTTAATAAAATAGTTATTGAAATAAAATGATCTTTAAAACTTTTATAATATGGTGTTTTAAATATGTCATTGTTATTATTAAATTAATGAGAATCATTGTTATTATTAAATTTTAGAGTTCAAACCATAGTATAGCTAATACTATGTTTTAAACTCTAAAATTTACAACATTTTGGAGAATAAATATGTTGCAGACATTTAGTTACACATTTTTACTATTCGCTTCGAGTTGATACAATTACTGCCACGACAATGGCGTAATGGCAGAAAATAAAATACCTAAAGCAGGCCATCGCAATCGGAACACCATTGTCCATAAATACGATACAAAAGAAATTCCGAGCGAACAAAAAGCTTGTATGTGTTATTTATATAAGAACACGTTAACTTTATCCAAGCTTAGTTGTTTTGAAATGGAATCTTTTAATTGGGTTAGCGGTATTTATCTTGTTAATTTAACACTCCTTAATTATATTCGTTTCAGAACGAACAATACTTATAAAAATATTTTAGATGAGAGAGTATTATTGATGGCGCACATCAACACATTAGTTTAAAAAATGTTGTGTAATTTCGCTTGAGCATACGATTATAATTTGCTATTTTTGATTTCGATAATCGGACTAAGTAGGTATACATATATTAACCCAAGAAGGCGCACCTCTCCATTCTAATTTAAACGTGTTTTAGTATGAGTGAAACTGGTGTTTACAAGATGTCTTAGTGTGCATGAGATGACTAACGTAAGAACAAAGACAGAAAAAATACAAATTAGATAATATTTGTCAGTGCACGCCGATAGTAAAACCTGGAAGGGCACTTCGTAAGTGAACAGATTAATATATGCGTAGGAGAATTTATACGCCACAGGTGTAAACCCAAATATGGATGCTCTACTACTTTTCTCTCACATTACGACCAGTCGAAATGACTGGAGAGAGATTAAGCGCTGGTTATTCTATTCTTAGAAAAATCCAATAACTTATTTATTGGTCTGATCCCAGGTTTAAACCTCGGATCTCATGATCTTAAAGTAGCCATTAAACCAACGAACTATTTGCGTAATCATAAGTATAATTACAATAACAAAGTAACGTATTGTGAGCGGATTAACCATGTCTGCGCTAAAGATACTGAAATGTAATTATGACGGAGCCGGAGAACCGAGTTAGAGTTGTATATTAATGAGTATGGGGGTTATAGTTTCATTATATCGCATAAGCTATCAAACGCCCACCTAAAATAGTACTCGAGGCATAATATGCTTGCTATTTATACGAAATACAAGTTATATTTGTTAACCATAGAACAGCACAAAATATACATTTACCGAAATTATACCACATGTAGAAAAAAAAATTACAATACAAATGAAAAAAAAGGACTAATTAAAGACTCAATATGATTTATTTATATTATTGAAATTAAAAATTAGTTTGAAATCTTACCATGCACTCGTATATTTAAAAAAAAGGATACTTCTGACAGCATTAGCATTATATGCACGAAATTAGATATAGGTATTATAATATCTGTGATAGATGGTATAAGTATTTTTAATTTTGTAACTAGTACCTACTTTGTATTGTAGGTCAAATTTATCAAAAATTATGAATTATTTTATTTTTATTTAAAATTGAATGCGTTGTGTCTTTATATTCAAAAACATGCAGAAAATAAAATACACATGGTGTTACACAGTAAATAATTCTAACGCGAGCTACAGCATTCGCACTTGCAATAAAAGCAACAATGCAATTTAGCAGAGTTGCATTCGGCCGATGGCTCCTCACTAAAAGTTGTTTCATTCGTCCACTGCCAACGATTACTGACACATACATACTCGTATGAGAATAAAAATACCGGCAATCAGAGTAGTACGACCTATAACATTTACGATATTTTATAACAAAGGAAAGCGTAACGGTCCCTGAATAATGTTTCATTTTATAACACGGATATTTGTTTAGTTGAAACGTAGCTTTGGATGCGTAATTAATGCGATTCATCTACAGATCTTTATTAAGTAACTGTAACTTCGATTAACAAAAGCATTTTTACTATTTTTATTCCGCAAAATATAGTTTACATATTTAAAATATATTTATTACCTAATTATTATATTAAACGGCGTATACCGTATACGTACCGTATCCATCATGAAATCAAATTACTCGCATTTAAATTTATGTTAAAAGCCGTGTTTTGTACCTATTTACTAGGGGATAGAATAAAAAGAAATTCAAAGCTGTATAACGTATAAAATGCAGCGATGTCCGATTTGTGGAAATAGCGTATAAAAATTTCAAAGAGCCTATACGAGCGCACTGTCCGCGGCCGCGGCCGCATCACTCGCCGCTGCATAAAACATGCAAATTGGACCACTTCGCTGGTGTGCCTAAGTACACTCGCTTTTGCACTTTTATGTAAAATTGAGGCCTATTAGTCATGTAAATATTGTTAAACGAAGCGCATCCCTCGACTGTACTTAAATCCTGTTATGCAGTCCAGTTTTAAATTAAACTCCTATCATGAAGAGCTCACAGCGCTTCGTATAATAATTAAGCTCTCGTAAAATATCGTATAACTGTATGCATAACATTTAGTAATTGACCACCATTATGATATTTATGAATAGGTTATTTAAGTTAATTCTTTTACGTTCATTCAAACTATAACTATCAATATACAGGTAATATATATTATTTTATTTCGATATAATAAATTAAATCTTTGACGTGACGTAGCTAAGATATTATATGCTGAAATATGAGTAACTCTAAATACTTAATAAAATAGTTTTAATTATTGCATCAGTTTGATTCGGAACTAGAGGAGAAGCAATTTGTAAGTGAGCTTTATTAGAACTCCAACAATGAAGTCTAAACGAAGCTGGATCTTCAGTTTTTCCTTGTCTCAAATTTGAATGGTAGGCGTAATAATGATCTTTTGTATCTTTTAATGACTTTAATAAAGACCTATTGATGCGCCAATGAAAATTTTCATATTACCTAAGTGAAAAATATGACTGAAATTCATATACGAATATTTGCAATATTAATTGGAAATTTTACTTAAACTTTTTTACGAATAAACGGTAATGGTTGATTTATATTTGGTGAAGTAGGATCGAATCACATATTATATTAAAATGCTAATAAATTTTATAAATAGTTAAAATTACAAAACAATAGTAATCCGATATAATATATAAAATATTATAATAACCTTTAATTTGTTTGTATTATTGTATAATTATCACGAAAAATAATTCAATGTAATTAGTAAGAAGGTTTCATGTATTTTTTTGATAAATATCGAATAAAATTGATATCATTTAACGTAAACGTCAGAGGCAGATACGATTCCTGTCAGAGGTGTCTGGGGAGGTTAACCGCGAGGTCTCACGTTCGCTTCATCAATTACCCTTGTCTCTCCGGTCTCTCCGCTCTCTCTTTTCACGAACTCCCAACGCGGGAATAATTTTTCTTATTTAGTGTAGTATAAATATAGCAATAATTAAAATATTTATTACTTTAATAGTATTAAGTTTCATGTTCATAGAATTTAATATCGAATGAATATTTTTATAATTTAATTGTTACAGACCAAGCGTAATTTTATAAGTATAATTATAATTTATCCTAACTGCATAACTATATAATATTAGAATAGAGGCATTAAAATAGAATAAAATAAGAATCGTAAAACCATGAATAAGCATCTGCTTAATGAAGGCAAAAATTTGTGCATCTTTTTATGTCTTGGACAATGTCTGATTCCGTTGATCACTGTGTCGTTGAAGCTTCATAAAATAGTCACAACCCAGTTTCCCTTTACAGCGACATTTTATTATCTTCAGTAATTCCGTGGTAGTGGCCGTATCTGTTGTATTATTCTAAAACAAACAATGCCGTTTGAGTGTGAATACTTCGAGGCAATGAGGTTAGAGATGCAAAAGCAATTTTATCACAGGTCATTGTTCACAGACATGCCCGTCCAATCATAATAAAGTTTGATAAAGCCTCGGCTTCGGTACTCCGGCTACTTATTTCATTTACACGCTAACGTTAACATTCTCAATATTTATGAACTTATTTTTAAATGTAATAGGTTGTTACAGAAATACAAGAATCTGATAAAATTGTTGTTATATTCTTGATATTTTTTAATTATTAACTTTTAAATCAATGGTTTCAGTTAAAGAAATACCTGCAAAAATATAATTTGTGGTAGATTAGCCGCCGTGGGGTTGTTGCCACTTATCATATAATGTAAAATGCATCGAGCAATGGAACCAGTAACTGCTGATCATTGTTGCATTGTTTATTGTTACACAATTATGGAGGGATTGCTGTTTAAACCAGCGCTGCAAAGAAATTGAATGTATTAAGCGCCCAGTACAACTTTATATTCTGTTTATACTGTACGCTTTACGACTCGACGTGCGTGTTATTTTGTTTTATGTAGGAATTATTGTTCTCGACAAACACTAAAACGGCTACGAGACTGCAACACCGAAAGAAAGTTACGGTGGAAGTGCATGGGCTATGTAAAGATGTGTACTAAGGAAGGATGTAAAATGATTCCTACAATATTCAGTTACGAACATCAAGCCCGCTTATACTCGGTCATTGAATTTCAAATTATAGTTGAATGATTCTAAAAAATATCATTGTAGCATTATTTTTATTATTTATAAGTTCTAGTAATACGAATGTCATTGAACTTATTGTGAGCTAGTTTAGTAATTATGATTGTATTAATTAAATAACCGTTTGAGAGTTTAATTTATGTAGGAGGTTTCCATGAAATAATTATAGAGGTGTCAGACAACGATTTCGCGAATAATTCCACTTAAATGTGGTCGAAATTTAAACATTGGAAATAGTTTTAGCGAGAATAACTTATCTCATATTGAAACTTAATGGTGATTTATTATTGATTCGACAATACTAACGTCTAAAATATTAAAACTCAAGTGGTGCACGGGCCTGTGCCGAACCGACGAAAGTGCTACGACCTTTTTTCTTTAATGGACACCGAAAACCTTCACCGCCTCACTCGAAAAATCTTTTGGAAAATAAATGAATCCATACCGTATGTAAATCGCGTCGTCTAAAGTTTTTTATTGAAAAACTTGAAGAACTGATGAAAATGGACGGAGTCTGGGACGATCTCACCTTTCATCTTATAAAATGATACGAAGTTTCGAACGCGTTTTCTATTCCATTAAAATTTTACTTATTTTTCATAAATTTCTTATACTGTAATTATTTTTCACTTCATTATTTGTAGACCAATCATGTTCTTGGAATGTTTTAACAAAATATATTACAAAGGAAAGCTTATTTCTCTAAAAAATTTCCTGCTACCCGAGTAAGTAGCGCACCCTATTATTAATACTTTGAAAAGTATTTTAAATATATTATAACTTCATGATTGTTTGTTTAAACAAATGAAACAACATTCCATAATACTTAAATTGATCTTGATAATATACGAAGAAATAATTTAGTTCATTCCTCGACCTAACGAAATGCTTAGGTAGTGCTGTTGTATTGGAATATCTGCGAGATACTTTTAAATTGAATATTACTTGAGACGATAAATATAAAACATCAATAGAGTAGAATTGAGACTTATAATATCTTTTTTTGGTAGGTTCATAAGCTTTAAAGGTAAGTCAGATAAAAACGGATATTTTTCTTTAAATATTCAAGGATCTTAGAGGTTCAGTATCATTTCACCTTCTAATAACTCGCCTAAAGTTTTATCGACGTAGATAAAGTCACGTTTATTAAATAATGCAGAGTAGCGTCTTGTTATAATGACGTTATTTAAGATTAAGAGGAGTTAACCAGGATGGCCAGCAAGTTTAGAGGGCCGAGGGTTCGCTCTTGGGACCTAAGGGCATGAGTAATAGATAATGCTTACCCTGTACGTAATCTCGGCTACGAAATTATGTTAAATTCGAAGGTGAATGTAATTGGGTCAGCTTTGTTTATTTCGATTTAAGAAAATACAGCTAACAATTACAATTAGTGCAATCCCTGACTCTGAGCTAGGCATAAACTGTGTTAACAAGTCGGTGCTCCCTAACATTTAGTTTTGGAACGATGACAGTCAAACTTTCTTTCATTAGGTCTTTTTTATCTTCTTTCATAAAGTCAATTCGGAATCTCGGAGTACTAAATTATTTGTTTTTAGTGTTAGATACTCGTAACTTATTTTGTTTTGAGTGTTGGTAATAAAGTAAGAAGATTTTTATTAAATTCCTTGTGAATGTACGAGTAGAGATTCGCCTAATAGCATTTTACTTTAAAATAAGACATGTTACTTTAAATTTACGTTAAAATAAAATAGAACAGGTGTTTATAAAAAAATGACGTTGAGGTAGAAATTTAATATTTTTTTGTACCATCACAAACAGTGCGGCGTATATAATAATGAAGTTAAATATTAACAAAAAGTAAACTAAACTTTAATTAACACAATATGAATTGATTGTATAAACAAATATGAGCATAATAACACGTAATCTGGTATCTCTCTTTCAATCTGATAATTAAAAATCTAAAATTTATACAAGAAAATTATTAATTGATGTATTAAAATAAAAATTATAAAAGGTATTTAGTTCTTAGTCCTAATTATCTTGTCTACAAAATAAATAAGCATTTTAAACAAATAAATTACCCGGCGCTATGCCATCGATGACGTTGCAACGACTTGTTTAGAATTCCCTCTGTAATTTATTACGCACACATGTCAAATCGTGAGTCACACATACTAGGCTACTTATTAATAAACATATTATATGAACAAAATATAAACTGCTAACTTCCTTTTGCGTGCTTACAAACATAAAAGTTTTTCGTGTGTATCCTAACGAAAACATAAATTAGGTAAATTTACTACGCTTTATAAAGAGAATCCCCTTCGTAACAATATGTTCGATAGAATACCGAGGGTCACTGAATAGTCAAATCTCCCCTACGTGAATTTCAAGAATACGTATCGGCAGAATTATCAAAACTTTTTAACTTTGTAACTTTTCCTTAAACGAATAGTAGAGCTAGCCACTGTTCTCATTCGTCGAAGATTTCTTAGTACGAGAGGATTTGGCATATGCTTTCCTTGTCTTACCTAAAGAATATACATTACAGAGTAGAACGAGGTTCGGTGCGACTGTTGTATTTTGTTGCGAGTCTCGAGCGGGCGGTGTAAAGCGTGCAGCGAGCCGGCTCCGGGGCGGCCTGTCTCGCGAGTCGAAGCGGGTTTCAGTTCTCGTCGTTGCGATGACGGTAGCGCACGTCACTACACCGGGTTTTCGACAGGTTACGTATAGACGATCGCGCCGATACCACTCTCGAAACTAATAAATCACGGGAACTAAACGAAGCATACCCTCCCGAAGAGATTATAGCTCGATATGAGATAACAAGGCTGTGGCACGACTCCGGTGATTAATTACTAAAAGTCTGTTCAACTCGAATGATTCGAACGGAAGCGTAATCTTGGTGGGATTAGATTTAGATGAGTAATGTAAACAGACAAACATTGTTGGATAGTTCCGGAAACGAATGTTGATTTGCTGCGTTTGATTATAACCGTTTATGAACTGTAGTTAGTGTACATAGCAGTGCAGGTGAATGTTCCCGGATAGGTAGGACTGGTCGGGATGGCCGGGCAAAGGCAATGGATCGTAGGGCTTCTGTGGGCCGTGCTAGCTTCGGTGCTGGCTGACTCTTGGACCGCTTACCAAGAGCAGCCTTGTTGTCGCCCGGTGACGCATCATCGCATACGCCACCATCGAGGTAAGTTCGATAAATTCACAGTTTTAACTTGTAATTAAAAAACTTAAAGATGTCAAAGCCAGTCTCTATATAGTTATATATATATATATCAATTATTTTATTTTTATTGCATTAGCGCCTACTTATTTAATCTTCGATAAAAGCAAACAGCGATGCACAGTTCGTTTATCGTTATCATATAAGACCGCGCACGGGAAGTGCTCGTTCGTTATCTAGTAAACATTAGTCATAGTTAAATATTCAAACTCGTACTAGGTACAAAAGTTTATTCACCTATGTTACAACATAACTACACTCATATTAAATAATTAATGATAAATATTTTATTTCGTTTATCGGTCATATTTTTTTTTTTTTATTAAGAGAAGACTTTAATTCCTATTCTTAAATATATGCATAAATTATATTTAAATGAGTTTCCTTTCCAATATATATTGCAATATATTATTAGAATAATATCTAACTAGCATTGTTGTATATAATGCTTCACACTACATACGAATAAGCATATCATTTTACATTTATCAATGAATAAATTTAAAGGTCTTGAAGTATTTCTTTTCAAAAAGAAGCACATTATTCTAAAACTTTATAAAGATTTAGATCATGGTAGACTTCTTTGATATGATATATAATTTCAATTGTAAGTTATTCTTATGTACACACATATAAATAGAATAATATTCTTGGTGTAATTTATGTTCCAAGTTCCGGTGGTAGCTTTAAATTTCATTCATCTTTGAAATTCAAAAGTGCCTGTAAGATTTTTGATTGTGTATTGTGTATAAACACCATTTTTCATCAAGTTTAGATTTTTAAAGATACTAAATAGTAATTACCAAACATTTAAAATTATAAATTAATGATATAAATGTATGTTAGGTTAAAAATATAATTTTAGAGTTTATTGTTGTCTTTTAAGATTAATGTGTAAGGATTAGATGATTAATTAATTAATTTTATAGTTGAATTAACTTTACACGAAGTTCGTAACTCGATTAATCTTGTCCCTGATTAACAAAATTTATGAATTAATATTAGTATTAACCGTATAGAAAGAAACTTTATTAAAACTTTTGTGTATGAAATAATTTAACAAACTGAAGTCAATTAAAATTTTGTATAAAAGATTCGACGATCTAAAATCCCAAAAAATAGAAAAAGTTTCACTTGAGATTAAATAAACAGCCCTCAATGAAATAAATGTTAGTTTTAGAGGATTGGTAAACGCGTTCTTCGGAGACTGACTCTATAGTTCGTTATTACTTATGTGAATAGTGGGTTACAATAGGTAGGCTTATTTATCTAGTCTTTACTATAACTACAAGCGATAATAAAACTTTTACGAATCTGATTACGCAATAATTACATTAATTTTATGTTAAATTATTTTGGATCGTGACTTTATAATTTTCTTTATTTTATAAGATTGAAATATTGTAGGCTAATAGAGTTTGCATAAGAATAAAAGTTTAACGTTCTTATTATAAATGTTTACAATTAAAATAAGACAATGTTTTAAGCTTATTAAGTCATTATTATACTTTATAACTCAATTTTAACAGTCGTTAAGGGCAATATTTGAATGACACGCTCGTAGGATGATACGTGTTCGACTCACGCGAATTTCTTGTCTCACATCAATAAATACGTATACGATGACATCTCAAAATGCATATTAACCGAGAAAGGTTGATTTTTAAATATCGTGTAACTTGTATAACTTAAACATAAGTTGAAATTGTCGACCAAATTTCGTGTGAGATAAAAATGGTTCAATTTTGATTTTTTGTTTCGATAATTTATCTACGTTATGATACGAAAATACACTATATCCAAAAATCTGCCTTCTAAGTTCAAATCCATTTATATACCATTTTTATCTGACTAAATAGTGACTGGACTAATGCCTTTGGAGATATGTGCCATAGCTTCGGAGGCACATTCATAAAAAAATATTTAGTAGCGATTTGTACCGTTGCGCTATCGAGTCTGTATTAATGAACTCTATGTGAATTATGGGCGTCAATAGGATGTATCTTCAAATAATAATTATACAGAATTAAGCATTATTTATTGTTAAGATCTACAACGTAATTAAATATCGCATCACCGTTACTAAAAAATATATTATAATACTGGATGTTACATGTTACAGTCCGGTAGGTATATTAAATTATTGATATTCAAATTCAAATTCATTTACCTCAATGTAATAGCAGCAGAAGCATTATAAATACTTATTGAGCGAAAGTAAAAACTATCATTGGATATTAAAAAACTATACCGAGTAAAACCAGCTAAAGAAACTCCGTGTTTTTTTTTGTTATTTTGTAATTTTCGATATAATAAAGAAATAGCAAGGGGGCCATCGTTTCATTCCCAAGGTGGGCTCGTCCATGAACTCATTCATTTTTTATATTACCTTTTGCACACAAATGTTCCTTTACATTTCTTGTTATTTATCAACAGAGTTATCATAATATAAAATCTCCATCGTTATATTCACAAAAATACTAGGCTAGGTTTGTTATGGGTTTTTCATTACATTACAAGCTTGTTTTCTATTGCTAAGCAAAGGGTTCCTTCATGTAAGACATAGTTTTCGGACCTTAGTTTCAGACAGAAGGATTGCTGGATGTACATTAAAAAAGTTAATTATTACCTGACACATGAAGATGTAATCACGATGCTTTTCTGGAGCATTTTATGCCGAGTTGTAGATTAATTATAAACACAAATTAAGTTTAAGAACATTCAGTGGTGCTTAGCCGGATATTATATCCGCAATCTTGAGATAATAAATCTTCGGATCGAAATGTTCTATCCACTAGGCCATTTCGGATACTGAATATTACTGAAAATTAAATTAAAATTAGAGTTTATATCACCATAATTTAAATTAAAACCATAACTCATGTAGATTACTGCATCTGAAGGACTAAAAACACACAAACCAATAGTAAAAAGTAAATACTAATAGTAATAAAAAAATATTTAATGAACCTCTTTTATTATTTTACTTAATATTTATTTATTATTTTTTGAAAAATTTAATTATAAATTCTTTCATTAGTCATTAATTTTGATATTTCACATCTACTAGACGTCCCGTGGCGTAATTCATTAATAATTTCCGTACTAAACTTCTTTATTACATGTACAAACGAATCTAGCGAGAGATAGGCATTATTAATATTTTGCAAATAATTAAACGTTCTATTTATTTTTATTTTGTGCTTAGTGTTTAAAATCACGGATTAATTAATACTAAGCGTCCACGGTAATTTTTTATTTACTTCACGTAATCAAGACGTTATGTAATGCGCACATTAAATATTTCATAGTGAAAGATACGAAAACATTAATAACAATTCCAGCTCAGATGGGACTAGCTCTAAATTATTTTTATTAGTTAAGTTTAATCAAAGTGAAAACGTTTTGTTACATAAATAGCTTAAATTTGCACGTCCATAAACAAATTAAACTCATTTTTCTGACGACATTAAACGCATTTTTTTGCCTGTGTAATATTTAATTTGAGGCAACGAATAGCCTGGGCCAAATTCTTTTTGGACATCAATAGGCGAGTCGGGGACAATTTGCCATCATTAGCAAGTAACAAGCATTCTCCAGGCTTGAGCGTCCGCGTCGGCACAAAAAACGCAACCATATTAAAATATTTTCTATGAACTCAGGAATTTGGTGTAGATATTATACGTATATGGCTTATTGCTCCCATTACTATTTAACCTAATCTCACGCAAACTAAAAGTAATACATTTATATCGCTGAGTAGGTTGGTTTGTTCACCTTCCTTATTATAACAAGGATTCGTTAAGGAGTCGGTTTGTAAGAAGTCACGAGAAGCATAAAAGCTTTGAATGCCCGATCGGTTCCAGTTGTCAGGGAGCGGGACGCGCGGGGAGGATCACTGCAAACCGGCTTCGTGAGCTCGCGCAGGTAATTGACTCGGCGCGCGGTGTGCGCGCGGCTTGGTTGAATTGAGCCATAAACGAGATAGTATAATCAAACTATAAATGATGTTTAATAGGTTTATTATAATACAAGCTGTTCTCGCTAGTCCGCGCTTGTGAACTTCAGATATGCAGTTAATGTTTTTGGGTGTATCTTGAGAATTTACTATGATAAAACCCCTTTGAAATGCTCTGTAAATTTAATAGTTTGTATTATGAAAGTATAACTTATTAATAATTTTTATTTTTCTTGTACACAGACGCGATGACGATATGCTGATAAGTTTAACCAGATTAAGTCATTTATAAAGCACGAGACGATAGTAATTAATTAATCTACATTTAACAGTGAAGGCTGTTCATCGTTCAAGTATTAACAACTCAATTTATCGAGCAAGCTCACTTTATGTTGCTTCGCTCGAAGCCATTAATTTTTACATCATCTTGTTATTAACTTTATTCAAAGTGAATTAATATTTTTGGTTAACTTCATAATGTTTATTATTATTTTGTTCTTAAAAGGAAATAATAGAATATAACATAAAATAAATAGTCGAGCTGCAAACCTAATCCGTTAATCTGCTAGGGAGAGGGACAGAGCGCCCATGTCTGAGCGGGTAATTTAGGTGATTAGCGCATGTCACCGCGGGCCGAGTGATGACTTAATCGCTGCGCCCAAACATTGATGGCCTTGTCTATACATAATATGTGATATAACTAAAGCGATTCTAAGGAAAACTACGTTATTATTTATTAATTTTAACATCTCCATTATCTTATATTAGCATATTGATGCTGTTTAACAATTCTTACATAGCCAATATGGCGCCAACATTGGAAGCTAAGATGTTATATCCCTTGTCCCTTAGGTACACTGGCTCATTCACTTTTTAAACCCGAACACATCGATACTAAATATTGCAGTTTAGCGGTACAATATCTGATGAGTTGTTTGTATCCAGACCGGCTTGCACAATGGCCTTCTACCAAGTAAAGTAAGTTTGTCACTGACTCAAATTAGCAAATATAAGAAGATGAAATTCACGTCATTTCATTTTTGTCTCGTCAATAATCTAAGCTAGTGGGTCTCCCGCGAAACTTCGCGTTTATTCAAATGATTTTTTAGGAATTTCGAAACCTATGACGGGTTTTGTTTGTATTTCATTTAATTGTAAACAAGTCATGCAAGTCACACGTCTACATTTGGCGCCAAAATGATGAAACCTCTTTTAAATGAAATTTTTAATAGTAATAGTATACATTAGTTCAGTTGGAATGTTTGCGTTTTTATTTTGTTTCTTATACAGCCGTAGGCTCTCTAAACGGCCACTAACATTTTTTCGCACTCTAAAATTAATTCTTTGTGAAATAGTAACAATATAGAAAATTGCAAGGAATCCTCTTTAATTTTCTGCACATCTACGGCTCAAACTCTTCGAAATAAGACCATAAATGTTTTTTTAACGTGCAGTTATCGTCCCATAATCATTGGGGTCATCATAAAAATCGGCTTACGCCATTAATATATAAGACTTAAAGCGGTGAAACTGTGGAGCGCATCTACTCATATAAATATATTATGAATTAAAATCATTTCCTAAACGGACTCTATCTTCTGTTATAAGTTTTATGTATTGATTTAATATTTTTTTTCAGTTTGGTATTTAAAAAAACGCCTCCTCTCATTCATAAGCTTAAGTGTCAATCCATTCGCGCTGCAACACTAATTGTTTTATGCCCGTTTACTCTATAGTCAAAAACGTATTTTTAATTATCTACGAGGCGTCATACGAAGTTATGTGACTTATATAAAAGTATTCAATGACTCGTAACAATGACGATTAAAATGTTTCCTACATTTTGAGAAAATAACAATAATAATATAAAGATAAAAATATTTTAATAATCTTTTAAGCCAACTTGCATACACAGATATATATATATATATATATATATGGTAAGTTACACGTTACGATGACCACGTTATAGCGAGGCGTGTGGTCTAAAATTACGGAGTCAGAGCAATCGTTCTGACAGCCGTCACTTCACTAGATTTTATCTCTCCTACATTAAACTATTTACTGGTTGCTATACACTGTTCAGTATCACTCTTAACACACATACGTAAACAAAGAAGCACACACACACAATTCTTTACCTAAAATAACATCAACAAAATATTACCACTTGAATTAGCTTAAACGATTTTTAATTAAAGATAAGATATTTATAAAAAAATAAAATATACGTTACGTAGTGAATAGTTTCCCGAGGGGTCTAATCGATGTTTGGGCCAGTTGGTCGCTATTTGTTTAAATACAGTTATACTTTTCAAATAAAAACAATTTTTATGAAGTCTTTAATCTAACGTAAGTTTCATAAAAAAAAGAGGAATTTGATAATATCTCTCTCTCTATTCTATAAAAACTCATACAATATAAATATTTGAAAATAATTTATTATTATTACGAACCGCACAAACACTAATCAATTTAAGCTACCAAAATCGATTCAATAAAATATTGCCAGGTTAAAAATTTTGTTGATTTAATTCAAAATTTAAATACCTCTTCATTTTTTTGGCAAGGATTAATTTTTTATCAAGTAAAATTGAAAATAGCGCACTATTGTGGTCACTATCGAGAGCGATTCATTATTAGTCAGATAGGTAGACAACTAGGCGTTAACCTCTAAATATAACAATTTTGTCAGTGGTTTTGTGTACTTTACATTGAACAGCATTTACTAGGAACCTGTCATATTACATTACAAGATTAAAAATCTCAAATTACAATAATTTTATCGGTAATACACACTCGTACAACTTGAAACAAAAATAAAGATGTATTAATAATGTATATATATTAATTGTATAATTAATACATCATAAATTATTTCAATGATCGCGTAGGGTTATACGAGTATATTGCAAAATTTCGAGATTATTTCTACATTGTTGGAGATTGTATTTATTATACCTATATACTAACGAGCCGGATTCACACGGGTATTATAAATGTTAAGAACATACTTACGGCATATTTTCTCCTTAAATATTAAAGGCAATAATGATAAAAAATATTTTAATGGGATGAGTGTTTACTACGGAAAAACAAAGGAATGAAACATGCTCATTTCCTTATCTTTTTATGTTGCCTACTTCTATAAATAGTATAAAACTAAATCACTTTCTTTTTTGTCTGTATCACTTTTAGCTTATTCTGAATCACTCAACGGTTTTTGATGCAGTTTTCACTAATAGAAAGAGCTATAAACAAGGATATTTCCATATATTTGTAAATATTTCGTAAGAAATGGCTGAACTGTGAAGGTGTTTTATTTAAAGAGCTGTTTTCTCGCGCTTACGTGGCCATCGCTGGCTAAGCGATTAGAGATACATCAAAACAATATCGTTTAAAATTGTAGCTATTAAAAAGGCCTACAAAAATAGTCCCTGATTAAAGAATGGCATATATTATAAGTTGCTGTGTTCGTAACACAGCAACTATTTTAATCTATTACTTTTTATTAAAAAACTACACGTAATTTTTTTTATGCAAAGCATTTTTCTCCGATTCGTTAAACCTTATTTGAATATATGTAGGTAGGTATATGCTAGTAACCTTGAGCATTCATTATAGATTAAAATTGTAAACTATAACACTTGAATGAACACTTTAGGAGATATCACCGTTTCCTTATTATGTGGGTCGGACACTAAATATAACCAAAAAAAATATTTAGGTAGTTAAAACTATCCAAATATTAATCTATAAACCGTTGACATATTATAACCTCAAAATAAATTATTATTAATATTTCTCATTTATGAAATACTTATATAAACGAATAAATAAATAAACGTTATAAAATGGGCTTAATATTTTCTTGCTAAGCGCACTTATCAATTTCATATTTAATAAATTGCGCCGGCGCGAAACCGGGGCGGTTCGCTAGTTCGGTATAAATAACGATTGCCTTCAAATAACAGTAACAAGCACCGAGTATTATGTACAATGAATCGAGATTTAATCTCAGTATTCTTGTTGTTCCATCTATTCATTCACATTTCATTGCAACGTCATCATTAATCAAATTATTTTATTATTGTATTTTTTTAAAGTAGTTGTTCGCTATTAATTGGATTTTAAGATACAACGATGTGAATTTATTAGGTAAAGAGAAAGGAATAAAAATATATTTATTTAGCAGTTCCTACAAGATTGTAATGATGTAGAATTAAGGCCTAGAACAATGAACCAGATGACTTCGATCTTTATATTAACATATATATTTTACATGATAGTAAAAAATATGTGTTATATAATAAGCAATAACGTTATTCTTTGCGCGTCATATTTGGAACAAAAAATACACGTTAAATAATGAACTAGCTATCTTAAAGTTAGTAAATATATAAGTATATAGATTTAATAATGTGTGTATGTGTGTTTGTAAGTGGAGGTGTTTGCCTGTAGGAAATTAAATGACATTTCGATTCGTGCTGGGATTTCCTGTATATAGAAACACGGGCTTTATTGGGCCTGTAACGTCGCAACTCGCAAGCAGTCGCGCGGTTTGTGTAAATCGAACTGACAGACACCTCAGAGTGACTGACGTGGTTTGAACCCTTCTATCCGAGATAAATCACTCTGTACGTAAAATGTAATTTGAAACACGTGCGGTTCACAAGACAAGAATAAAATTAGACCGCGCTTTTAAAATCCCATTAAGACATATATTTTAATTAGTAATGACATTTCAAAAGAGAAACTTAATATTTAGCTTTAGTTAAATAAACTTTAAAAATAATTAAACATATTATTTTCAGATAATGTACAACGATTTACATCATGTAATAACCGTCAAACATGTTAAATTCTAAATAAACGTAGTTTATACGTAGGTAACATAATTTGAAAGGAATTTGATTGAAATTAGACACGTGCAGTTTTCCTCGCGATGTTTTATTATTTATCAAGCACATTAAAATTATATGTTGATTGCCTGAGTTTGAACCGGCAACCATCGACTAAGATGCACGCGTTCTAACCACTGTGCCATTTCGGCCATCTTAGCATAATAAGCCAACCCGATTTATAAAAGTAAGTTTTGTGCGTTTGGGTTCATATACCTGGAAATTTCTTATTCAGAGTCTATACACATACTATTATGTGTATATATCTGTTCTTTCATTGATTGTATATCACTAGATAGTATAAAACAAAGTAGCTACCCGCTGTCTGTCTCTCCCTGTATATGCTTAGATCTTTAAAACTACGCTACGAATTTTGATGCAGTTTTTTTTAATAGATAGAGTGTTTCAATAGTAATGTTTATATACATATAATACATGCATAATATATTAGAGAAACTAAAAATATAAAAGGTTTCCAATGTGATGTCGTTAATAAACATATTTTTTTTTCGCTTACATTGCAAACGCTTGCTGAACCCTAACAAAATAATGTTCTACAGTATTGAATACCTTAAAATGGTCTACAAAAAAGTCCGCGCTGGGATGTGTTTATCTCTTAGGGATAACCCACAATAATCATTTTTTATCTTTTACTTTTTACGAGAAATATGGCTTATTTACGAAGCGGTTTTAAGCATTAATCCTTATTCAATTAAGTACATTGTGCATTTAATATAGATCAGTATGGCCCTTTGCAGCATGTAATTTAAATGAATATTTTATATAATAATATATATATATATATCGGATTTAAAATGCTGGGACAAACGATTTGTTTGTTGTTATTAGCGGTTCTAATGGCGGACAAAAAAGCTTAAATGAAAGTTGTATATAAAGACATTCTGTAGTATATTTAGTATCAGAATTGCACCCGTACGAATACCGGCGGGGCGCTAGTTATTGTTTAAAGTGTAGCTAATTATGTATACGAAGTCAAAATGAAAATTTCCGATTCAAGCGCTATTCTAGTGAACGCTGACTATACTGTAAAAGACAAACCGAAACATTGGTTGAGATGTTTCTAGAACACAATAATGTGTAATATATATTCACACCTGCGTCTTAAAATTTACCAGTACCATTATAGATATTAAAATATATAGATAGATAACATGTATTACGTTCGAAACAGTATAAGATAACAGGAACGGCGGGGCGTTTGGGAATAAGTATTAGGTAATTGAAGGACACAGTACACTGATACGAATACGGAAATCATTGTTGGCAATACTATGTTTTATAATATTTGTTTTTATTATTTTATTTAAACATACATTTATTCTTTAACCATAATTTTACTCTTGCAAAGTTATTTATGAATATACTTGGAATATAAATAGCCTATATTGGTTATGTGAACATCGTAACCGAGTATTGTCTTTGGTATTCCAACATTAGCTGGCTTGTCTATCGATAAGACCAGCAACATGACACTCATTCAGGAATACGACCTAGCTCGAGCGCTCGACACGAATATTATGCGACAACACCTAGAGGAAATTTCAAAGATCAAATACAACCATAGACGTGCGCTTTAGTTTTATTACAGACTAGGTTGTGTTAAAGGTATTAAATTCTAGATTAATCATAACAGTTATATTCATAAATTGTTTTGTAAGTAAACTTTTAACTAAACTTAATTTTAACTAGCTTTAAGTAAAAACAAAACAACGTAAAACCATCGATAAATTAAACGTGACAGAAAAAATACTTTATGCTGTCTTTTAAGTATGAAATTGATTAACTACTACTGTTATAAGAAATATGTATTTTTAAGATCTATATAGTTACACGTACAAACGTAAGTTATACAAACGTCAAAAATTCCACGAAGAGTTGAAAGATAGCATAATAAATTAAAAGTTAAATATGACTAAAAGCTACCAACAGAATGGCAATTATTTCCAATTTTTTGTGCAATTCATACCTGCCGGCTTGTGTTTATGGCAACGCTTAGTTGAGTGGAATGATTGTGTAAAACTGTTGGACGAACTCCAACGAGTACGCGGGTAACAAACGATACAAATAAAGTCAAATGAGTGAATCTGCCAGGATTCAGCAAAGGGAAATCAAATTACATTTCTTGCTTTTGTAATGTAGCCTATTTCGGGCAAAAATTCACAGTTACGATTCATGTCCAACTTTCAGAATCTAAAGTGAAATCTTGCAATATAGTTATTTATGTTTGTAATTTGTTAAACATAATTATTGGAATAAATACTTAGGCAAGTTTTGTCAAATCGTCATATTACAAGATTGTAAACTGAGAAACGGTTCGCAATAAGGATTCGAAAAATATAGAGGAACTAGCAAAAACATAATTGTTTTTATTTTAAATTTTTCAAATATATTATATTTTAGATAATATATACGTATAATATAATAGTCTATAATAAAATAAAGACATTCAATTTAATAAAGACAATTTTAAGATAAAACAGAGTTAATGATTTTGATACGGCTTTTTCTTTTCCTAAATTAACAATTTATGAGAGTATAATAAACATTTAGGCGTTCCAATTCCAAGAATTCAATTGAAGTTCTTAACTTCCTCAATTGTGTTTTCGTCGACGGAACGTGCATGTAAATAACTTTGAGTCTATTGTATGCATTCGCGGATATTTTGTATTGGATTTCTTCGAGGCGCGATCGCGGTAATCTAACGGAAGTGATAAACTGAGCCGGCGAGTGTGGTGCAAAGATATCTTGTGTTTGGCGAGCAAGTTGTCTTACTTCGTTTTAAACGTTACACGACAGCACAATTGCTCGGAACACTATTATATTAAATTGTTATTCGGTTTCAATATTGAAAGTGAGATTTATAAAGAAAATAAGTTAAATTTAATATAGCTATGAATATAGGTTTAATCCTGACAAGCTAAGAAGTCATTGCCCAAAAACAATATAAATTTATGAGTAGGTAAGATAGGATTTGTAATGGAATTTTTATTGTGCCATTTCGTTACTTTTATAGTTCCTAATTTTACGCCTTAATAGAATACCGACAATAGTAAATTGCGTGTTGGCTTTTAGCTGGCATCGCTCCAGTCGTTTCAATTTTATACAGGACGCTGTTTGTAAACATCCCTAAATGATAAACGCATAATTTAACGCCCCAGCGAAACAAGAAAAATTGTGCATCCATTTATTTTCTCGATCATAGAAGCGTGAAGACGTTTATTCCGGTAATTTATGAGTTCACATAGAGTTCGATATTCCCGCTATGAAAATGTATCGCTCTTAAATTTATGTTCATATAAAATTTATTGTGTGAAACGCCTTATTGCCGTTGCTCTCAAAGCTTTATTGAAACGTTTCAAGTAGAAAGGCCGAGATTGGTTGCAGTTTATCACATATTTTTAATGTAATTTTCCTTAAGTTTAGTAATTATTTCTGATAAATTGATTATTTGAATTATCGCCTTGTTCGTTAAATTTGGCGCTAATTAATAAAACCGTTCGATCTTAGTTCATAGAAATATTCATATACATATGAGATATTTCAGTACTATTAATTTCTAAAATTTTGAATAATGGTCTCTAGAATATCTTTAATGTAGTTTAACTTAATATTTTTCGGCAGTTTTAGTTCAGTTGATTTCCATGTTTAATGTAATTAGTAGTCACCGCTACATTTGACACGTTGAACTAGCGCGCAAAATCTAATTCCCGCGAAGCAACAATACAGTGGAAGTAGAGTTCGCGATACCATCGCAGCCTTCGTCGCCACAGCACATAAATCTGGCTTTGATACATTTTGGTAGGAAGCCAAGTGTGGTGCATCGCATACCGCCCAAAACATTTCGTCCTTCATACTGAAAAATAGCTATTTTCGAACATGAACTTTCTCAAGTTAAATTTTACTAACTTTTATTATCTAAACAGAAATGTACAAGACAGAATATTCGTTGAAGAATTTCTACATCGAAATAAATAAACTTAGGAATTAAAAATAGGTTATTTAATATTCGTTAAATTAAGTGATTCATTCATTTTTATAAAATAAACCTATATAGAGTATCTATAAAAACATTTAAAATAATGTAGTCGATGTACATCTAGATCTATGCCTAGGAATAAAACCAACCATTTAAATTACATTTATGGTATATTACTATAATTAATTAATATACTGTAGTTGGAATAATCTAATATTTTTTTTATCGAAAATATGCTATGTACAAATACCACTTCGTAGATTTTGATAAACTGACAATAAAACTTACTACACTCTCTAGAATAATTTCTATGATGTCATTGGGGTAAATCCGACAGATACAATGACAGCATTAAAGTATAGAAATCCATTACAGCGATTTGTAATCTTAAAAAAAAAGAGTAGTATTCACTTCCCGATATAAATATTTATGAAATGACATTGTTTGTTATCATGGATCAAGCACAATTTGAAAGTTGAGGTGACGGCAAGAGACTTCCTACCAGAATAATAGAACCACATAATAGTATCATATATACCGTTATGCGTGTTATCGTAGGCTAGTGTAATGTAAATATAAAAATTAATGTTCATTTTGTTCGTATAAAAAAGTGTGTTCACGCATCTTTATACGATTACATAGAATTTTAATATTACGAAGCTTTGACAGTTGTTATTGGCACCGGTGTGAAGGTTTTGGCATAGTACCATAAACAAATATCCAAGGTGACCAAGTCGTATTGGATACTTGTTCACAAAACAATTAAAGCGGCGTTGCTACGAACGTCACGCATTAGCTTATATAAATATTATTTCTCCCAAAAACGAAATTACAAAAGATTGTTTTTGATAAAAATTTTACACAGGGTATGAATCTACGTAAATAGTTACCAATCTCAAACACTCTGTCTGGAAATATTTGATATGATTGATTGAAAAACAATTTTCAAAATACAAAAGCGTTCTTGTTTGTAGGAAAACAAAATACCACGCGAGTTTTATCTGTGCGAACTGACCGAGCCCACTGAGGTCTAACTTCTAAACGAGATTTCGTAACGGTATTTATTGTCTTTATTAAAATGTTTAGCGAACAGCTTTCTCTATGCAAATCTTTGTCTTCTACAAAATATCCTCCGTATCTTAATCAGTGTTTGGTCTTACCGAAACTAATACAATGTAAATGGAAGATGTCTTATTGATGATGAGAAGGGTTTGAAAGCGCATAATGAATGGCCTGTATTATGCCGGTGCGAATACCATCGCTTGCCCGGCGTGACTGGCAATCACTAACATCAATCTAGACCTAGCTCGCTTCATTGTGGGAACTGAGTATTTCCTATATTCCAAATTAAATTGTTCGCGATAGCGGGCCTTCTGGTACTTATGTAAGTTAAAGTTATCGCCGATATCTTATGTTCATTTATTAGTAAAAAAAATAAATTGCCTCTAAGTAAGCAATATTTTTAAACAAGTAATATGTAAATTTATTTATTTTTAGATTATTATTTTCTGATAACAATATAATTATAATGTAAAAAATATTAATATATGTTGTCAATTTAACATAATACATTCCAAAAACATAATAAAAAAAAACGAGCGTGTTAAAGGTAATTGTGAAACTTACTTCTGTACTTTTGCAATTACCTTTAAAGAACGTGAACGATTAATTTTACCTAATACATACTTCAAGTTCAGTATCAAAAAAATACCATCGTGAATAGCACTCCAATATTCATGTATATATATACAGTGTTTAAAATAATGACGATAGATAAGGCATTATTGATAAAAAGCCATTGTTTCGATACCATATATTTTTTGAAATATCATATTGTATACTGTCTCACACAAAAAATTACTCGTATACGAATACAACGCTACCCTAGGGAATAAGACGAATGAAATCGAAACGCAAAGTTTAAGCTACAGTACATATTATCGCAATTATTAAGCAATATTTAGTCGACGTTTAGAGTGATATTTCTTCGGCCGATAAGTTCGTTAAGTAATAGGTTTCATTTTCAACTCGGTGAAGCAAGCTCATTAATCAACGTTGCTGCTTCCGTCCTCGAGGCATTTACCCTGTTCCCGCCGGAAAAACAGTTTATTATAATTGTTTTTGATATAATAAACAAAGAAAGATTAACCACGTCATTTTTCAAGTTCACTGATAAATATTTGCGTTTCGTTTTCTTTACATAATGTCGCATCACTAATACGGCTCTAGAACTGATCTATAATCAACGAAAAGCGTATTGGAGGCGTAAGCGTTTCATTTCATAATTTAAACTGAGAAATATTATTGAGGACATGTCTGTTTTAGATCTTCCACTATTGAAAAATAATCGAATTAAATACAAGTAGTAGTACATATTGTTTTGTAGTCAGTAATGACCATAGATTTTAACGAGTTACCAAAATTCAATTTATATTATATTATAATATGTAAAGTGTTTGCAAGACATTCAGTGATTAAATTTTTTCGTCTATCGTACTCACTGATTCAGCGGACGGTATATAATAAAGCTATGAACAATGAAAAGCTCACTTCGCGCCTCACAAAATTTGTATGTCACGAACTGTTTAACACTGTAATATTGATGTTGTCAAATTTATTAAGTTTTTAGAAATCAAGGCATTGTCTTTACATCCCATTATTACCATATAAATTACCAATAAGTCACCACCACATCAATTACGTTTTTAATGTTTGATTATGTGCTAAATAATGAAATTTTATCAAAATCCTCAAAATACATTTGTTTTTCTTAAGGAGCACACAAATACATAATAATATGAGGATAAAATTTCAAATTATTATGTACACAAATTGTAAGAAGTCGTTTTAATGAGTTTTTAGGAGATAAATTGCTCAATAAATTAATCTACTTTTAACATACAAATACGCCTCAATAATTTCGAGTTGCGAATGATATTGTAAATCTTACAGTTCACCGATCACAGCGAAATTAATTTAGGTTTAAGGCGGCTGACGGCGAGAGAACACGCTCTACATCAGGGTATTTCTGGCGCAGTTGCGATGCGGCAACTTGTATTCATAGGCACATCGTGGTTGTCGGCCCGACGAACACGGCTTCACCGGAATTGATCTGTAAAATTGATTTTCGCCACTGACGAACAAAGGCTCGGGCGACAGCCTTCAGGCAAACGCTCTATTGCTCGAAAGCTTTTCAATTGTGTTGCTCGATAAATTAGGTGACTGACAAAAAAATAATCCTCATGTTCCTCAATTGGAATTAATTTTATTTATTATGACTTTTCACCAAAATTGATTGTGTTTTGAAAATGGATGTCTTTAAGATTCATTTTTTATATTTCAAAACCAAGAATTGCTTCTACAATTTTATTAGTTTCTTTAAGTAGATAAAGCACGAGAGTATATTATTTGACGACTAGTTGAAGCACAAATAAAAATTTTAGAGGATTTTTTGTCGATATATTTTCGAAATTCTCTGAAGCAAATGGTCATGGAAAAATTGGATGTGGAATAGAGTGCGACGCAATTTTAGAACAATGAGCTGGGAAATTGCTTTTCAAGCAAAGTAAGGATAACCGCGGCGGCTGCTTTCTGACGTTCTTGGTCCTACCATCTTTGTATTACATGGGAAAAAATGTAATTTTTATTTATATTTGTTCATATTAAGGTTATTTTTATATATATAAGTTATCATTATTTTAAATTTTCTTTTTTCTAAAACATATTATATTAATAAAAATTGTACTGAATACACTATCAGTATTCGAAAAAAAAGTCGTTATGTTTTCTACATATTTTTTAGTTAATCGTATAACGCGGTAAGCGCTCTTTACAATCATAATAATGAGCTAAACAAACAGCGTTTAGTCGTATTTATGTTATTCATTGGCTTATTTTTTGACTATGATATTTCAATTACAAAAGTAATTACTCTGAATGATGAGTAAAAATATGTTTTTGTTGATTTTACGAGCTCGCTTACAAGTGATTTTCTTTGTACAATAGTTTAATTTTATTTTTAATTTCTAATAATTTAAAAAATATGTATATATTTATATTTACTCTGTTCTCTTGATAAAATTGATAATAATACAAAACACAAAATAGATTTCGGCAAAGTTCCACGTTCCTTAGATCAGTACGTTTTACTTGAATTTAGAAATAAATATTTAAAAAGGAAAGAACTATATAATAAGTAGGTATATTATGGGTACATTATGAAAGAAGTTTGCATGAATATAATTTCAAAGAATATTATTTAACCGACATTGGCAACAATGCACGTGTGGTTTAAGTTTCCAAGTAATCAAAACATTCTCTGTGGGATTACGTTATAATGATTAGTTAAATGGGATTGCATGCAGTCTTTAACATAATTACATCAATAAAATTTAAATGTTCTAACAACATGTAGCTACAACAATTCCTCAAAAAAATTGAATATAAAAAACTAAAACATTTACAACACTAACAAAGTTCGTAATATTTGTCACATCATATTCTACTTGGCGCTTTGTGCAAGTCAGCCTGGATAGGAACTCACATATTTTATAGTCAATCATTAATACCAGGATAAGTGAGCCAGTGTAAGTTCAGGCACAAGGGACATAATATCTGAGTTCCCAAGGTTCGTAGCGTATTGACAATGAACGCGATGGTTAAAAAGGCCAGTCAGTGCCAGTTTGGGTACCAATTTTAAATAAAAACATTTTTGTTAATATTCGAAAGAGAAACACTTTAACTTTTATTTTTTTTATTTTGACAAGTCAGATTTAATATAAAATTGCTGGTCATATTTTTTGTAAAAATGGCACAGGGGAATTTAACTCTTAGCTTTAAACGATCTGCTCATTCCAATAAGCGGACTATAACGAAGGTGTCCGATTTTTGGACGAAAATTAATACAATATATTATTTAGGAATATTTTTAATTTTTTGTAATTTTTTTTTTATATGTGTATTTCTAGATAGTTCTGATATCCTTAATTAACGAATATTAACCGTAATTAAAATATATGTACATGCATTTTGTTAAGTTTATTTTAAAAGCGTATTCTCGCGGCTTATCCCAATGATAAATCAATTAGCTTGACTTGTTGACTGATGGTGCATGATAGATCGTTACAGCTTAAACAGATTTTAAATTGACTTTTGTAAAACACGACGGGGGCATGATCGATATATTATAATGAGTAACTTTCTTTCGTTTGGCTTTTAATTGGCGGTAGGCGTTTATTATCTACACGATCATGGGATATGTGTCATTATTGAGTAATGGATTATTTATACACCTACTTTATAATTATCTATTCAATTTATATTTGATAGCAGATTTATGCAGATTGTTTTAGAATAAAATATTGGTTTATATACAAGCTTAGTATAAAGAGTTAGTAAATAGACGATCTGATTACACAAAACTATTAATACAAATAATATTTCTCAGTTCGTTATAATTAAACAAGCCGTATTTCCACATTTTTTTGAAGTCAAAAATTGAAAATGGATTTACTTATATTATGATTATATTCTGCTCGTGTGTTTTTAATTTGTTTGTTTCCTATCTTATTATTGATTTAAATATTTCACGGTGGCGCCATGGTATCTATTCTTCTATCGCCAACAAGCATATATTTTTGCTTAAATTTATATTAGGTACTTCGAATTTTCTGTAAATCGTATGTAGCTCGTAGTTTGTTTGTTTGTTACCACAAAAGTAATCGGATTCGAAAAGGATGCCATCGTAAATCTACTAAGAGCGAAACGGGTTACAGAAATGCCACCATAAATTGACCATCCATAGTTTACGATGCACTTGGAAAGGAAACAGGGTCTCGTGTTCCCATACAGAGATACTTGAACTTTCCTCTGATATTTATTCACCAGGTATTCTGATAACATGTTTTGAATGGCGGGATATTCACTTAAATTAGGAATAAGATACTTGCATGAACTTACATATTTTGAGACATCAATGGTATATATATAAATATGCATGATAAACTTGATGGAATTGAAACATTTCTCGAAGAATAATTATATTAGCTTACAGAGAGCTCTGATATATACAAACTAGTTCATAATTGCCTAAATACACAATGTAAATTTTAACATTTATATTAAAATTTTTCATTCTTGTATAATGTCTGTATTATTTGTCGTCTATTTTGTTTCGTTTACAGTTTGCTATTTTATTCGTAAATGTTGTAACCAAAGTTATAAATTGCAACAGCATTAGGTACCAAATGTTCCACTTTAGTTATTAGAGTAATTTGTAGAAACACGCGGAGGCGCCTGCATGAATCCCGCTAATTAAAATACCAGGAGTTATGTTGATTTCGCAGCGATAAATGTCAAGTTGGTTACTCTAAGATGGCTTTGTTTCACTAACATAGCGTTCATTTGTTGCATCATTTTATCAATTGTGTTAACGACTTATCATAAATCTTCCTCATATATAATTTAATTAACAGCCCGATAATATTCTGAGTAAAAGCCTTCTAAAGGAAAAGATTTGGAACTTGTACCATCACGGTGCTGCACTGGTTGGTGTATCATGCATTTTATTTCCTCATGGTTCTTTACGTCCGACTATGATGCGAAAAAAATTATATAAATACAAATTGATTTCAATATGCGATATTGGGTTTAACTTTATGTATGCATTCAACTGGATATCCTCAGCTATATACATTCTTGATGATTATGTTTTGGGTATTAACATGACATTTTTCTCATTTGACGAATTAATTTCCTAAATATTGCATTTTTTATAACTAAAGTATTCTTCTAATAAAACAAGCATATGATAATATTTAAGAAATTCTAAGAGATACTTTTAAGATGGAATGTTAATGCAAAATACGATGAAAAAGTAAACGACAAGGAACCCTTGAATCCAAAGCAGGTAGAAATTATTTCCGTGAGACTAAATCAATCACAGTTAGATGCGTCTTGAAGCCTCATTGAAATGCAAGGGATCCATTTATTACTTCGCATTCAATTTAGGGACCCTCTGTTTTCTTTCAATGAATTGCTAATGAAAAGGCCTATTACGCTTTCTATTATTTCGTATGAGAATCTGTATATATACGATAATATCAACATAATTTTAACAATACATATTCGTATTATTATCACGATTACGTGATAATAATATCCAATAATAATTATAATACACATTAGTTTATGATACCAAAATATGATTAGACATTTTTATAATAAACTAGTTAACCCGGATTCGATTCCCGGCCGAGTCGATGTAGAAAAATTTCATTAGTTTTCTATGTTGTCTTGGGTCTGGGTGTGTGTGGTAGCGTCGTTATTTCTGATTTTCCATAACACAAGTACTTTAGCTACTTACATTGGGATCTGAGAAATGTATGTGATGTTGTCTAATATTTACAAAAAAAACCGGCAGATTATGTTTCATGTATGTTTTTGTAATATAAATTAGCTGATTGATATAGAAGTTTATGTGTTTTAGAGCCATCTAGCGATGACTTAAAAATGACGTAGTAAGTATAAAAAATAAATATGTTCTATATGTGCCGTGTGTCAACTTTCATGATAATCGCTCAAACAGTGTCGAAGTTAATTAATCGGAACCAAGTATACCGAAATCGATATATTACTATTATAAGATTACCTAAGAGCGAAATATAGTATTTACATATTAAATAAAATTTGATTTGATAAATATTTTATTAATATTATTAAGATTTTAGTTGCTGATGGACAATATTATCAACGTTCACAAAGGCATGGAGTATGTTGTGCACCACTCGTCAAAATAATGTTAGAATATAAATTGCACTTACAATTAAATCCGTTCCTATTTCTGTTTGCAACTCTCTTTGAAATTCTATTCATTGTTAATTAGATACGTTTCATATATATGCAATAGAAACTCCATTGGAACGAAGCGAGAGAAGGATCCCAGAACGAAGTTTTAAATATACCCTGTTGGGCTTACAGCTTCTGTCACTATCAAGCGAAATAAATTTCACATTTGCTTTCAGGATTTGTAGTAATATGCGGAAGGGTCGTTGCTTATTTATTTGGAAGGCTTAAACGTGGATAGCCCGAATACTAAAACGTGTATAGCGGTCGTGCCTACTTAAACTTTGATAAACCAACATTTTATTGAAAGCTTTTCAAATTTATTTAACAATTTGTGTGTTTTACCGAACGTTATATTAGGAGTTTTTAACGTTAACTGTTATTGTTCGGTATACAGCTACCGTTGCGGGCATTGTTCACAGTTTTCAACGGCTAAAGTAATATCATTTATTACAACTTTAACATTTAAACGAAATAAATACATTTATGAAAAACTAACTGGGACTATATTCGTATTATATCCGTAAATAGATCTAATATGCTGTTAAGCAACATTTGTAAATGAATATATCAACGACAAGTTGCAGAATTATTGATGATAATAATTAGTACCATGATAAGTTACATAGCACTAAAAGCACTCAGAATATAAATTGGTTGAATTAGTGATTCGACATGTTACACAAGACGTTGATAATAATTAATATTTTGTCTTAAGATGTTTGCCAAAAGTCCCACGGATCCGTGACTTGTTCTAACAAATCGAGACTCGATACGAACGTCGTTTACGGTTTACTGTCATTACGACACAGGGAAAAGCTATAAATTCTATCTACGACTGGTACAACAAAGAAATTGTTCTGTAAAGTTATCACTATAAATCGCGATTTGTTATTGTGATGTGTTATTTGCAGTATTTAATCAAAATATCATACTTGAAATATGCCATATATTATTGCATTGTATATGGGGTTGTGTCGTTTGTGTAAGCATACATATGATTAATTTAATATAAAAATAAAAGTTATATGTAATGCTTGGCGGTAAAAAAGCTTTTTATTATTACTTTTCCTAAATGAATCATGTTTTCAGCCCGATGTTGGATTATCAGATTACAATGAATAACAAATGATCAGTTCTGTTTGCTCAGATACCATGACATCGCTAATGCATTTGTTTTTATTATAACAAACTTATAAAGACTTTTGTTTTGCTTATAATATACGTGATAGTCATAAAAGTATACAAAAAAAATTACATAAGGAACAAATAATTAATACCTTCTTTTAAATTCGTTTGAAACAAATCTTACGAAAAGTCCCATAAAAGTATTGCTAAATATTGAAATATAAATAAACGCAGAAAATAGAAATCATGTCGATGATGTGCCTTGTGAGTGAATGAGTGTGTAAAATCGGTCACTCGCTCACTGAACATAAATCCTACTGAAAAGAATGACGTCAAGTCACAGTTATTGTTTGGACAGAAGTCGTGAAGGCGCCAGAGACCGTTTCTTTACCGCTTTCATTAAAGATACATTACTCCTTTTATTCTTGTTTAGTTTGCAAATTCTCCCAGAGTTCTTTGTCTCATTTAGCATTTATTTACGGCGTATTCAATTTAAATACCGTTCCTTTTACATTTTATCGCTCGAGAAATTGCCTGTCTTGGACCTCGACTCTGTCCTATTTAAATTTGTCAATTTTGCTTTTATTGCTCTTTCCGAGATGTTGTTCAGTTTTCAGGCTCTAAAATGCTTATAAATAGCAAATTTCATCAAATTTATTACAATATATAATTTAAAAAAAATGTTTGTTGCTTCGGTATATTTTTATTGAATACATCCGACTATGAAAATAGATCAGCGTCGATTTAAATCACTAAACGATTATATCTTTAAATCAGTTTTCACATAATTCCATATTTTACAGAAAATTACAAGACATAGTCTTACATAGAACAATAATCACTTAAAAGAGATCCCGTCGTTCGTACGATTATGACGTTAACGAGACGTAATTAAAAGTTAAATTTTCTATTAAAGCAAAGTGCGGTGGGAATGTGAACAGTGCCAAGTGTCGGATTTCGGACGTGCCCCGAGTCCGCAATGCACTGCTTCTCTGACTCGTGGCCCGTGCCTCGTTTCCACCCAAGCTACAGATTTTTTACCTACTTTTTGCGCTTTTTTGAGGTAAATTTATTTAGGGTGTCTTATTTTTTTTTTTCATTAAAAGCCTAGAGGGTTGTCCTCGAAAATGTAAATCAAAACTTATTGAGAAACAAAATAAATTCCATGAAGTATTTATTTTTCTAACATAACTGTGTTAGTCTAATAAAAAATAATTAAAATCTATGTTTATTAACATAGATTTTAATTAATTTGCTGCGGTATATTGTACTTGAACAAGAAATTTATGAAACTACACGGAGATCTAGTTTAGTGCAATAGCAATCTTTTAATTAGAATAAAATAAAAAAAAATAGAAACTCATCAAACATATAATCTCATTTTTATGAAAAGATTAATAAATATAATAAGCTTTTACTAACATACACTTAAGTCAATACCAACACAACCCAGTTAATTGTAGTACAGTAATAATAGTGTATTAATTCTAAGTAAAATACCGTTCTTTCCTCCCGATGTTTTGTCATATTAATTGGTAAAATTACCGTGTAATCACTTATTTTATAATTTCAATAGTATTTCTTGGAAATTCGAAATCATTTGCGTCTTAAGAGATAAAAGAGAGGTTCATGATGGGCTAATTAAAAGCCACGTGACACTCTTCTCGTGTGAGCGACCTGGCTTAGGGCTGTTTATACTTGTTACCATTTCTTATCAATTAAAAGTATCAGTCATTACCTTTTAAATAAAGAAATCAAACAGCTTTTTAAATAACTATTTATTTTTCATTGAAAATTAATTTAAAAAGAAATCTATTTAAATTTATTACCTACCTGCAGTATAGATCTTATGTACCGGCCGGATCTACCTTACCTTAAATATGACTAAAAGATGAGTTTGTCAGTTGAAATCATTCATAACTGTGTTAGATAAAAGGTTTAATTTTAATAATTGATTAATTGTTAAACTCGAGTCTAACTGATTAATAAAATAGAATATTTTTAACAAAATTAATACCAGCAGCGTAATTTAAAGCTTAACACGTATCAATTATTTGTTTCGAAACAAAAAGTTATGGCATTTTAATTAAAGTTATTATTGGACGAACCGTCGAAGGACAAATCATATTGAGTTTAATACACGTGACACTTGTCTTTAATAAATTATTGAGATTCAAAGACCACTAAGATACTGTAGAAGCTACCACTATCATATTTTATGATTTGCACGCTTTCTCAGAAAATGTGTATCTCATTCGTTTTATTTTTAGTTTGTCCTTTTGATTTGAATCATTTATGTAAATACGCGTAATCAAACTAAAAAGATCAATAATTATTTTCGTTTTAATATAAGTAGGCTAATATAAAAAATGTATTAGAGTAAAAAAACTTGATCGTTATTAATTACTTCGAAGGTATGCTTATAAAAATCTTTACTTCAAATATAAAAAATATTATAATATTTTATGTATTGACGTAGTATTGACATATTGTTTATGCTATGTTATTAATGATCAAATAGTAATTATTTCAAATTTAGCTATATTTATTCACAATTCGAATATTATTGGAGATCCTCATTAGTAAAGATCTCATTCGGGAGGCCAGTTGGTCTCTGGCGAGTAATGTCACGAACGCACCATGCGACCGGTTCCCAACAAAATAAATATATTTTGCTGATTTCAGTCGAAATTTGCAAGTCTGCCAAGAATATTCGTACCAAATCGTTTTCCTATAATTGGAGTACATGTGAATTTTGTATTCAGTAGCGCATCCACGGCGGATGGAATTTCGCCATTTCGCGGGAACCTCGTCCTCCATCATGCGTACTTATTGAAGTAATTTGTGTAATTCCGTCTCCATATGGGCATATTTCAGAATTCATTGTACTGTCAATTATTGCTGTAAGAAAAGACGGTTTGGCTTAATAAGATTTTTTTATATATATATATTAAAAAGCAACTTTAAAATTAAATAAACATTATCCTCTTTGGAACTATGGGGATGTTTGGGAACTCGGCGTTCATAAAATTTAGAAGAGGCGTTCACTTTTCCGTGACTTCATAAATTATTAAGCCGACCCTCAAGAGAATTTGTCAGTCGCCGTCTTTTATAGACAGGTCCGCCTATAAAACAAATTGATCCACTGTGGCCGGTCAGGCTTTATCAGTATTTTATTAAGGAAAATGTTAAATACGCTTAAACTTAAAAGATAATTATATATTTTGCGAAGATAAAATTATCTATTAAAAATGTATTCTATAAAAACTCAATAGGTAGATATGTAATCTGTTACAACATACCTTTAAGTCGTAATTTGAGCTATCTTGGATATCAACATGTCAACTTAAAAAAATAAATCATACTTTTATATCTCTTAGTTTTATGAGAAGTGAAATTAGTTGAGACCCCATTTTTATGTAAAATTAAATGATTTACATTTCTTCTAGCTTTTCAATTTATTTGAATAAATATTTTGTTTATTTATATTACCGTTCTGGAAACCTTAAATAAGCTGTGTCAAAAATTTTGTCAGTGGCCTCAAATTTTAATTAAAATGCTTGCTTGACTAGTTACTAACTACTTGTGAAATTTATAATTCTAACGAAAAGGTACCGCGTTCGTATTGCAGTAAAAGGAAAATTGGTCGCAGATGAGTACTCAGAAACAAAGATACCCTAAAAAGATTAAAATATTACCTCGCGCAAATTCTCTAGAGATAACATGAGAAAAAACGTAGCTTCATGAAGCGCGGGGCTAATTAGGTAATGTTGAGTGCGTTATACTTAGAGCGAGTATTGCACTGCTAGTTGCCATTATCCAATTATAACTTCATATTATAATAGTACAGATTAAAATTGGCTTAGTTGCAGAAATAAATTTGTTACTCATATATATTTATACACATAAAATATTTAATATCGTATATATCTTGTGGGTAGGGATTTTTTCTCTTAAGCTAATTCGTGTCTATAATTTATCTCGTGTTTGGCAGTGAAGGCTACATGTATCGAATGACATATTGCATTTGATCAGCGTGTTGGAATACGCTCCCAATATTCTAATCAAACAAGAGACGAAGCGTTAAACCAGGCGAGCCTCGTACTATACAATAAAATATGTCGCTAGTTTATGTAAATATCGCATTCTTTGCTAATAACAAATCAAATAATATTAATCGTTTCATTAGAAAAAAATAAACACGTACATTGTACCAGAATTATATAAACAAGACAGTCACTTAAACAGATTAATGAGAACAAACTGAAACAGTATCCCGTAGGCGTTGACAGGAGGTACATTAGGTCGTATTAATAGCTGCAATTTCGCATCGCGTACGTTTTGATTTGTGGAACCTATACGTGTTGTCTAGACACTGTAGTTTCATATTATACTAAAGCCAATTACTTCAAATTTATTATTAGTATTTGACATTCAGCTTTCACGGTTTTTAAATTATGTTTCCATGGTATTATTTATTTTTTGTAAACAACAACAAGGGTAACAACTCTTTGTTGATATAAAAAATATCAATTATTGGCCTGCTCGTACTCGTCCATTTAAACTAAATAAATAAAACTAAAACGTATTTCTCATGGCGAAAAATGTAAATTTTATACGGATAATAATTAAAACTATTATTATATTTACTTATTAAAATGCCTATGCCTATTAAACATGCTGCTCAAATTTTTTTTTATTGTACTGTGTTACATCTTTACTCTTCGTAGCTAAAAAAATATAAATTAATAATATAATATACATAGTGTAAATTCATGCGTGTAAAAAAGAGGTGTTAACGAAGCAAAATAAAAGACCTATTTAATTTTTAACGTAATAGTAATTTTTCCGTCACACTTACGCTTTTAGACATGGGAACTAAGATGTTATATCCCTAGTGTCGGTATTTACACGGGCAGACTCACCCTTCACTCCGCAACACAACGATACAAATTATTGCCGTTTGGCGCTAGAATAATTGATGAGTGGGTAGGTGCAGAGCCAAAATAAATTCTTCCACGTAATAATGTACACAAAATATTTAAGGCATAATTAGTCTTCGTTCTTTATTCTTATGTATGATATGACCAAAAGCAAGCAATAGATAAAACAAGTAGTAATTTTTTTTAAATTAATTAGCTGCGCATGTTATTATTTTTGTCATGGGTCTAATCTAAACCATACAGGAACTCACCCCCCCCACACACACAGACACTCAAATTAATACCATTATATACAGAAGATTTATATATATAAAGATATTTAACAAAAAACAAAGTTTAAGTTTATATTAACAAACTCAAATCTCTATAAAAAACGCAGCACAATGAGCAGCTTATCAAAGATAACGTTGACATACTCAGTGGTTATAGATAATACTGATCGACTCTGCCTGGTTTCCTTCTAGATCGACTCTGATTACATGTACCTTTTGATACCATCGATATTAGTCACACCTATTGAACTAATTGCTTAGCGAACCGTATAGAGATCTTACAAAAGTATATTTGGCTTTCAAAAATATGGCATATCAGTTCCCTCCAATCAATGCCCTCTCTTTGATCTTGACCTACTTATACGAGGGTGTGATAGTTTATGTTCTACACGATAAACGTAATAAAACCTACTTGGTTCAAACAAATTTCAATTCAGGTTCTTAAATGTCAATTATATAAAAAAAAATCGCTTATGTTTTTGTTCAAATAAATCTCTTAAATTTGATAGACAAAACTATAAAATAGTAATATTAGCCCGAATAAGGGATAAGGCTTGAAATCTAGTAATTAGAGTGCCGTTCGAATTCCAAGTTGAACATATCGACTAGATACTTAAAGGGGTACAACTTATCACGAATCGGTTACAAAACTGACGCAGATGATCTGTTGCTGTTAAAAAAGGACCTTTTAACATTACGCTACGAAGTTATATTTAACAAATTAAATACAGTTTATTTTTTTCGAATACTCGTTAATGTATGATTTATAAATGTTACCTGTTAAATTCTGGGGTAGCAAAACCAATAGATCTTTAAATATACGAAGAACAAAGTACATCAATAAATAGCAAAAATGTTAACGTAAATAAAGAACACAAAAAGAATAATAATAAAAGTGATCACTTATACCATAGCTCTCGACTCTTCTTGTTTTCTAGTATAAATACCTAGTCTCATGTAAATAATGGGTATCTGTTGTTAAGCTGTCGTTTAGGAAGCGCGTGTGCACCTCCTCCTGTATTTTCGAAGGCAGGTAATGTACATGGAATGTTATTTGGGGAAGGCTCGGTGACAGCGCCCGGGGCTATCGGGATCACGCTTGGCTGCTCACGTACGAACGTCGCGCCGCCTGCCGCCCGTATGCACACTATTTCCTCATGTTTACACTACACTCGGAGAGACAAAATTAATGGTGTATCTTTGGATAGACAGCGTATTAAAATATTTGATATACTAATAACGTCATTATATTAAAATATGTAAAGGATATATTGTTTGCGTTATTTAATTTTAGTTCGTGTATTGTAAATTATATTTCAATGAATTTTACTTCAAAATGAATTGACATCGGATTATTTGGTTGAAACATTAAAAACTTTTAAAAAGATGAAACTCAAACAAAGATGTTTGAATAATGAATACTTCAAATAAAGATCTTTTGTGTTCTTTTATTTTTATTATTGAATGTCGTCACTGCGTGCTCTTTCCGTAGATTAAGTTTAAACAAAATATAATTTACTCCTCTGAATTATATCCAACTAACAATTTATCTTGGTTTATTTTATTATAAAAATAGTTAATATATCTTCTTTATTTTTAAAAGGCATTGTGCAGTATGTCAAGTGGTTAGAATGTGTGAATTTTAAACAAAGGTTGCGGGTTCAAATCTTTGCTGCTACAACTACATTCATATCTTATTTGGTGAAGGAGATCATCGTGAAGTCATACAATCCTGTATAATATTATTGTTTGATGGATGTATATCCATTATCTACCAATCCGCAGTCCTTTAGCGCGGTGGAATAAGTACTTCACCTTCTCCTTAAGAAAAGGGGAAGCCTTTACACTTTAGTGGGTCGTTAACGGGCTATTACTACTATTTCTGTATTATATTACCAAAAAATATTTAATTATATCGCGTTTTAATGGATCTTTTTAACGTTTTTCCACATATATATTTACATAATCTTAAGTTTTTAATTGTATTTGTATTGTTAAATAAGATCCCACGAACTCGTTAAGAGTTCATTGCACTTATTCTACAGATATGTTAGTAGTAGACTACTGCTAAGTTGACTCAGTGGTCAGAACGTGTGGGTATTGATCATTGCTGATGGGTTCAAACCCAGGCAAGCATCACCAAATTTTATCTCGTGCTCGGGGCATAATGGGCATTGGAGCAATGTTTGGAAATAACACCATTACATTTGCATTAACTGCCTGTAAATTTCCCACTGCTGGGCTAAGGCCTCCTCTCCCTTTGAGGAGAAGGTTTGGAGTATATTCTACCACGTTGCTCCAATGCGGGTCCAAATTAGATATATGCAGGTTTCACGAAATAATACCATACCTTCTCCTTAAAGGTAGGAAAGACCTAAGCCCAGCAGTGAGTCAAAAAAAGGCTGTTAATTGAATCTACTCCGACCCATAATTGGTGGTTAGTCATTAGATTCCTAATAAGAACCACTTAACGCGTTTGACGTTAAACTTTAAGTTTATTCAACGGATCTTTCACAAAATTAATTAAATATAGTACGACCAATCCATTTAATATTTTTATTTATAAATATGGACGGCAAATATAATCGGCAAAGGTCTTATCTTATTTAAAGTCTATACAGTCAGTTATGGCACGTTAACAATGAAACGAACAACTTTGCTGTACCGCTTAAACATGTTTCTTCTTGAGGTATATTACGCGAAGCGGTTGCGAGTAAAGAAGAATGCACCGAAGCTCGAGCTGACAGGAAGCCAGAAAGCTCATTTCACGGCAGCCGCACTCATATTTTACACTCTCCAAAATACCCTTACTGCCAAGCTATTTTATGACTGTAAGCGTATATATTCTTTATTGCGTGGTATTTGAGTACAATTTACCTGCGCAACTAGATATTATGCTAAAACTAGTTTTGCGATTACGTATGCATACATGTAAGGTAGAACAAAGAATGGGGATCGTTATTTCATAATACAAAAGTTACTCATCGCCGTCCCATTTACATACCTGTAGCGGTTTATGAGAATATAATTACCTATGTTAGTTATGCTAATAGTATTAGTAACGATGGATGTCGTAAATTTGATCGATACTTGAAGGACGTCACTGTTACCGTACTAATCATTTTACGTTAATTATATTTAAACAATGTCCTTCAAACCAAAATGTATACAATTGAACGTTCAGTACCATCACTATTATGAGCAATTATATTTAATGTATATTTTTTATCCGAGAAACTGACAGACATCTCATTAAACGAGATCGTAATAATTAATCAAAATAATATACTTTACCCTAGTTAGCTCTCATTAGAAACTTTAGTTGAAAGAATAAGATCGAAAAATAGAACCTATAAGAAACTTAGTAGTTACTATTTTTCAGATTATAAGCTATTTCGAGTGAACACAAAAATCATTATATTAGAAATTTTGTTCATTTGTTATTTTATAATATAGTCATATTTTAATTTATATTTAATTATCTATCATTAACTTTTATAGTGTATAGATAACTAAAATAATACATTTTATTATTAAATTTTACCATTAACTACAGGATCAGGAAAGGAGAAAAGGAGCTAAAGATAATATTATCATCCTTTGTATCTAAGTCTTTAAAGTTGATTGTACATCGGTTATTATTATCCTATTGTATAAGTAATAACCAGCGCACAGGAACGGTAAAGACAATGAGAGGAGCGCTTAATTTAAAAATTTTAAGAGGTCTATTTATTTTTTAACGTTTAATAAATTTATATATAACAATGAGAAATATGGATAGTTTTAACTGCTAATATATATTTTTTTATTGTTAGTGTTTTTTTTACATTGCAGGTGTGCATTCGAATTTGATATAGTGTAAAGTATAATCAAATCAAAATATTATTTATTCAAGTGAGCTCACAAAACAACTTTTGAATCGTCAAGTTACAGTGTTGAAATAAATGTAAAGCTACCACCTATTCTATATTAGCAGAGGTGGTAGCTTTTCATTCATTCAAATAAATATGTTACTTACTAACATATTTCTTTGAATAAAGATTAATAAAAAATAACAAAAAATGACTCTCCAACTAACCTTTAAATTATATAACACAACATTCCTCGTTTGTCCCTCTTTCTATTAATGAAAATAGCATCAAACGGTTGAGTGGCTTAGAAGATGTTAGTGGAGATTCAGACTAAAATCGAAAGCTATTTTGGTTAATAAAATTTATAGATTATTTTTATTGTAACAGTTAAACCAAATCATTTAGATTGAAACTTTTAATTACTACTTTTTCATGAATTGGCAACCGTCGCTGTGCAAAATTTGCAATCTTGCTTAACAGAAAACAAGACAATGTAACATAAAATTAATATTACAAATTTAATATTTTACTAAATTAAACATGAAGATAATTAAATTTACTTTAATATTTATGAATATTCCTCGGATTATCGTGATCTTTGAAATTGAAAAACCGAGCTAATCGTTCTGTTTTTGAACGGGAAAAATAAAAATTTGACTTGTGTTATTTTTTGACCATCGAGATATGATAATGCGTCATGCAAGCTCTTCTCCTGCACTGTACTGTGTTAGTGCGTCCCAAAACACGCCGCGTATTCACACACGCGTTTATATATTTCTTAAATTACTTGTTCGAATTGCTAATTGCACAATTACATATTCTAAAGAAAAAAATCAGCATGTAACTCAGTAGTTAATCGTTTCCATCAGTCAAAAAAAATATATTTAATAAAATAAGAGTAAAAAATATTTATGTGTCATGAAAATTAACGAGTACTAACTAAAAGTTATTTAATATAAAAAGTCATATTTATTGATTTTAATAAAAATTCGAATACATTTAATGGCGGATAGTAATGGTGGATATTATAGAATCGAATATGTTTAATTAAAATATAAGGCTCATATACACAAATATATAGAATAAAACACACAAATTATAAATATGTAAAGTGATGAAGAACCCGTAACACTATCTCTTGTAAATAATAATAAATAAAATTTCCAAAATGTATTATAAAAAACATTCATTAATTATAATAAAAAGACCGTATTTATCAATTTAATTTGACTACAATTTTATAAAGCCAAATATTTATTTCACGAAACCTAACAGCTACCCGAACTATTAAAGAAATATTATTTATTTTATTACGTTTCATTGCTATTATGGTAGAGTATTATTTTTAATGATTTCAAATATTTTAACTTGTCGATGGCATTACCTTTTAATAAACAAAACGCCATAAAAAAAATAAAGCTGATAAAAATAGCAAGTTTGCTAATTGTAGATGTATGACGACGAAGTATATATATATAAATCATGTATTGACTAAATAATATTTTTGGGATCGTGACATGGATTATAAAAAAACGGTTTATTCCCTATTGTCGCTTATCAGATTCCTGTCATATTCAATATAAGTAAACTTCTTTATCTCCCCTATGTTTGCTTGTATCAACAGGACCCTTTTAAATATCGTAACTATAATATAATGTTTGTAAATACGACCCCATTTAGTAAAGATATATAATTCTCGTCAATTTACTCTGGAAATCAGATTATCGGTTTAAATAATTACTTCTGTTATCTTTCAGTTTATTTAAAAGAGCATATTTTATATATACGATATAGGTTGACAAATATATTTTTTAAGTTTTTCTATTCTCAAGACAAAATCTAATGTGATTAACGACACAAAAATAATCAATGTACTAGTCCAAATATATCCACGCCTTAAAACAAACTCTTTCCACATCTGTCTTAAATAAAGCCAATTGATCTCATTTTGTGACACTAGTATGAGCTAAGACTTTCTCACTATAAAGTAAGAACTTTAGTTCTCATGAACGTTACGGACTTACATAGTTATTTTTTGTTCGCTATCAACGATCAACCAATTGAAGTATCAACCACAAGAAAAAGTATTATTAGGACAAATGCTGCCGGCCAAAAATCTCCCAAATCCATTATAATGCAGCTTACACAACCCGACTCTAAATAATGTACATTTTGTACTGCAACTATTCTAATTGCATATAACATTGCTTATACTATTGTATGAAATTAACAATGTTTTATAAACTAAATTCATTTTCAACATGAATTTCGAAGAATATGTAATGTTATCTATTCAAATTCTGCAATACTATAAATTAGCAAATATATACTTTACGTATGTATTAAAGGTAGTTTTACTTCAATTCGTTGAAGGAAAGTTAATATTATTAATAGTATCAATAATAAATACAATTATTTTTTAAATGAAAAAAATAAATAGAATATTTTGCATAAAATTCCACATTGAAATTCAAGGGCTCTAAGTTTCTTTAATCTACTTTAAATTTTAAGTTCGCATTAAGCGCTTGATTTGTACAGCTGTATTTTATTTTACTTTCGGTCTTTCAGTTTTCCTTTTTGATAATTATAATAAATTAACCATTTTAAATTTTTTAACACAACCCTTTTTATAATTACGATTACTGAAGTCCTGAAGCAGGCGTTGTTACAGAGGTCAAACTTGTAAATTTCAAATTAATATATTTTTTAAACTGTATTTAATTTAATTTCACTATTAATTAATCAATTCGTCTGTACACATAAATATTTCGTCAAGTGTCGTCACTGATAAAAAGCATAGTTATTTGCATATAGATATTTAGTGTTGTAATACTACCGAAAATATTGAAATCAAATCTTAAATTCATTTTCAAATATGAGTTTTAAAACCTTCGGTAAAAGAATTGAAAGCTTAGTACAGTTCAAAGAAAACGTTTTGTAGCTTATGTACAACATAAGAGCAACTTTGGCAAGCCATGTTATGGCTGTATGACAGACATTTACATGTGATGATTAGCGAGAGCTCTGCCAAGTGGACAGGGCGGGGGTCGTCCGAACTGTTCCACGTCGACTCCAGTACCTCAACGGTGCGGGCCCACTCGGTTTAGTGACCTACATCCGCTTTGGCACCGTTCACAATCGCCGCTTCAACTTAATTGTCCCGACACTTCGAGCTCTCCTAACGACTGTGCCGCAATCGGCCGATTTAAGAGGAAGCTCTGACGCTATGACAGCGACCGCTCTCGAGTATCTTTTGGCCAGATATCAGTACCGAACGGGTCAATCGCGCCGCGGTAAAGTTTATTCATAATAGATTCGGTACAAAATCAGATTTTTTTTATAAAAATGTTATTCGTCTAAAAGTGGAAGAATAAAAGAGTCACATTGGGTACCGTGTTACGGACATATATAATGAAAGAGGGGGATTACAATTTGCCTTTGTGACGGCGTCGTCCAATTACATTAATCTGGTGTACTCGTACCATGGCGCCGCCGCAAGCAACTTGATTAAAAATTCTATTAGTTAAACGGCGCAGACATCTTGTTAATAGATAAAACTTCGCTAAGTTTATATGATTTACGTAGAATGAAAAAGACACAATCATAATAATTATTATTCTTAGACTATTTTGTAAAATAAAATCGGCGACGTTGTGATGTTACGGAGTTTTATTTAATATTAATAATAAATGCCTACAGATAAAATTTACGTTCATGATTATAATTAAAAAGTATAAATTATTTTTGGAACAAAGATATCGTTCACGCATATTTCTGTATAAATTTTGCTTTTAGTAGTCAATTTTTTATTGTATCTATATTAAGCAGTGTGTTAGAAAAGCGTTAATTAAACTCTCCTGGCTTTAAAGATTTTCATAGAAAATGTAAACAAAATTAATTATATCTATTTACAAAAAACATCTAAAATTACTTTGGTCATCATTCAGTGAAACTTCCATACTTAAAATAAAGTAATATAAACCTTATACGGTAATATATACTTTATACGGTATTTCTTGAATAAGCATAGGTATGTTACCTAACGATAAGAAAAATAAAATCTAGTGACGCCAATATTTTTATACAAAAGGATTGTAAACGTTATTTATTGGAAGCACTTACACTAAGTTTAAAATAAAGATACGCGTACTGAGCGACTCGTTAAAAAGACGCAAATGTCTGGTCGCAATAAATCAACGTGAGCGCTGTAAAAAGGAAAAACGTACCACAGAACAGTTCCGCTCCGCAGTCCGCAGTTTCTATCTATGGAGCAACGGCCACTCGGTTAGATTTACGTGAAGACACTCCGGTATCTCCTGACCTATCTGCGGTTGCACGAAAACAAATAAAAGACCACTGAAAATATATTTCCACAGTGAAAAGCCAGTGACGGTAATTTCCGGGTTATCCTTTATTCCCTGTGTTTTGTTGGGGATTATTTATTTTTTTTCGATTTTTTTTATTCTTTATTGAAAATGCACATTGTATTCAATAATTGAGAGACTTGATCGTTGTTATTTTTCATTTAGGCCAATTATTTTTTTACTGATGTCATGGCTCAGGTACGCTGGGTGGATAGTGCTTGCGTGCTAGCTATTTTACTTCCAAATAACAATGGTTTTTATTATTGTGCTTTCATAAGAGTGGGCTAGTAGTATTAATGCTGTTTTATAATAAGCAACTGCACATTGGAAATGCAATACTTAGCAAATACCCATAATACTGTTACGTTCTCCCTGGGCAGAGTGACGCACGTTTCAATAAAAATAAATAATTTCACTCTGTTGTATTAAAAGATAACTTAATCTTTATTTAATTATATTGCTACGCATATTAATATATAAAGATGACATTAAGTATTAAAATTAACTGAAGTAAATTTTAAATATCTACAATTTGACAAGTCTGAATAATTTTTAGACCAAAGCCAAACGCTAGCTAAACGTTTGGCAGACATTGTTCTTTTAAGTATACAGAGAATTCCCTCTGTAGCTTGCCGACCGACGTTAAGACTCATGCAAATACGCCCGCTTACTTTTACTTTCTTTTATGAAGGCGAAATCTTTAAATCAAATTTATTCAAGTTTTAATACTATTCTTATTTGATAGCAGATTGGCCTTCGCAAAATTATATAGAGAACCAATACACCGGGAAGCCGGTGTTTCAGTTTTATTTTTGTTACATTTTTGAACTAGAGGAAGTGTTAGCTCTCACAATATGCAAAATGCAGGAATTCTCACTAAGATAGAAGAAATGGTAGACATATCTTGTAATTGTAATTATGCTAGCGACCTATCCGCGCTTCACACGGGTAGCAAAAAGTATACAACTAAATGATCTGAGGCGAATTATTATTAATGGTCGACGACTATAATAGACCTGTCCGAGAGACATAATTCCATTATAAGTACATCATTTCATATAACTTTAACTATGGGAATTCTTCGGATGCCAGATTTTCTCGCAAAATATTTAAAGGTCTTTATCTAAACTTCTCTTCCAAATATTTAAAGTATTGGTTGGTGCAAATCGAAAATGCATACAATAGTTTCTGAAATTAGCACGTACATAATACAGATCAACTCAGGGCCGGACTTTATAATATGTATATAAATATAACATTTGTGTAAAAATATATTAAATGTAAATAAATAAAATTGTTAATTGACTCGAATTCCGAATTGTGGCGAGGCAATGCGACCGAATGAAATAAAACAAATAAGGTTTTAAAAACAGCTGCCGCATGTGCAGCAAGTATAACGTTGACTAACATTCACATTGTCGTTTTGGAATGTTCAGACATTCCAGTTGAACTGGAAAGCACTTGTCGCTATTGTTCACTGCTCCCATTCAAAAGATTCAAGTATTGTAAATAAAAGCCATAATATCATTTATTTCAAAATGCTTAAATTTTTATATATATTTAATTCTCTATTTTTATTTGAATCAGTTCTCGATAAGTTTTTTATATTGATATTTATATTTTTATGATTTGATTTGAGCCAGTTAATCGTGTGTCCTAAAATAAATATGATTTAGGTTCTGATAAAGTAATATGAATATGATACAAAACGAAAGTTGTTAGTTTGTAAGCATTCGGCACACGTGCAGTTTTACTGGATAGGTCTTTTATAAATACACATATACTTGTGCTTTTATTTTTCTCGAAATTTCGACAGAGATAGAGCCTGTCTCAGTCACGAGCTGACTTTATTTATACAACCGTAAATATAATGAATAAAATGGATTCATTTGGTGGTAGGGTTTTGTGCAAGTCGGCCTGGGTAGGTACCACTCATCTAATCATTATATATTCTACTTCCAAGCGGCAATACTATAGTATTTTTGTGTTCCTGTTTGAAAGGTGATTGACCCTCTATCAATTTCTTCATAATCGCTAAACTTAATTAATTTTGCAGGTCTAAAAATATTACAATTTTTTTGTAATGTGTCGTGCTAAAATTGTTGTATCTCTCTTATGTTTTTTTTATTCATACATTTAGATTAATTGGATGTATAATGTGTATACAACCGATTATTTCTAGTTACATTATTATTAAAAATAAATGAAAAAACTATGATTATTTTTTTATAAATGTATTTTGAAATATAATAAAAAAAGTTTTTGTACTCTATGCACATACACGCTTCGTAATAAATATACGAAAATAATTTTAAAACGGCGCATTTTCCACACAAACATTCAGCTCCGGCAGACTTGTTGCGGTATTTAATCGGCCGATGTTATCTGCATAATGCGGTCGTCAGCTAGCGTCGCGCGAACTTCACATCATTATTATAGATTTACATTTTAACCGACATCATATTGCTTGTTTGCTTTAAATTAATTTACACTGCAATTGGCCATCGATGGCTTCATGTGAATTATGAAAAATATTTAGATGTCATTGGGTTATACATTAACCTATGTGTTTATAATAAAAGGGTAAATTACTATAATTGTATTTAATTTTGTGATTTCTCAGTATAATAAATATTCCGAAACGGTTTTATTTTTGATATTATCTTGTAAAATTACGTTTCAGAAGTGCTCGTATGAGCCTTGAGTAATGCATATTTCGATTAAGTAAAATTTGAATTAAACGACACATTAACATTTTTGAAAGACATTTAAAGTATAAAACTTATAGTTAAAAGAGACAATTCGTTACATAAATCAATAAAATATACTAAATAATCATAAACGTATTGTTTACATAGTCACGTTTACGTCCGAATAGTTACAAGAATACACAGCATTAGGCCTCAGTTTATGTAACCGAAATGTCGCACAAACGGCCACATTTCCTGACAAATTAGTTCGGACCTCAAGGTTTATAGGGTTGGAGTTATATGATTTTATTAGAAGCGTTATACACGGCACGTGCCGATTTCTGCTTGCTAAATTGTTGTATACAGTTCGTTAGATACTCAAACAATGGCTTTATTAGAGCAGAAATCGCCTAGTATTCAATCTAATTGAATGTAATATTACCATAAGATGAACGTTAAAAATAATATAAAAAAGGAGTTTCATTTCAACATTTATAAACTAGTATGGTAATCCAGTCAAATTGAAATAATAGTTTTTAAAACTATTTGGGAGAGTGCCCACTTTTCTGTTAGAGTATGACGGGCATAAGTTCTCATTTACACGCTTTGCTGCAATAATACCGCAGTCTTTTTAAATCTTTAGTTCATAAAAATAAAAATAAAACTCTTTTTGTAAAGCGTCCATTATGCGTAAAGAATATTTTATATAATAAAAGCAAAAGTAGCATGATATAAGGATGATTAGAAATACATTATTTTGAAAATCACCGGCAAATACAATTTGATATAAACACTGATAATAATAAACGACCGAAAGTTTTAAAAGGATACGATATTAGTCAGTTTAATATATTTGAGTAGTGGTTTCTGTAAAACGAAACGAAGCCGCGCAGAGTCACGAGACGTCGCGTGTAGTCCTGCCAATAATCGGCTGCTATTGTAGCCGGCTTATAATTAGCTGTTGAAATTGCGACTACCCGGTATTTTAGTGGAGTTTCGTGCGAAATATTTATCGTACTATTATCATAAATGTATTGTATTATTGTAATACGTTTGTGCTTTTTATGTAAACGGAATTATCTGATAATAATTTGATAGCTGTTTACTTATAAAGGTCTATGAACTCATCGTCTCTACTTGTCGTAATTAATGGCTTATTTAAGTTTTCCCGGTGGATTTGGTGGTTGGAGAAGTTTTTATCATGGCTATTATTTTGTCTACTTTAAATAAATTAATGCAACAGATTCTTGAAAGATTTTTTTTTTTTTATTGCATTGGTTGGCGGACGAGCATATGGGCCACCTGATGGTAAGTGGTTACCACCACCCATAGACAAAGGCGCTGTAAGAAATATTAACCATTCCTTACATCACCTATGCGCCACCAACCTTGGGAACTAAGATGTTATGTCTCTTGTGCCTGTGATTACACTGGCTCACTCACCCTTCTAACCGGAAAACAACAATACAGTGTACTGTTATTTGGCAGTAGAATATCTGATGAGTGGGTGGTACCTACCCAGACGGGCTTGCACAAAGCCCTACCACCAAGAAAAAAAGCCCTACCACCAAGAAAATACTAAATACTATCGGTTCATCTTCATATATAAAACAACAAACGCTCGACCAGCGTTGTGGATTAGATTCCTTATCCATCAAGCAGATCAACTTTTACAATAATATGATTTACTAGATGGACATTGTAATAATATTTATTGAAATTGATGTTATTGATAAAAATTATTGTTGCCTTTTATCAAGTTTATCATACCCCTAGTGGGAAAATAATAAATTTATATTTCTCCCGATTAAAAAGTAAGGACAGTTAGTTTATAATAGAACCGTGTTGAAAACAACTTTATTATGAATAATATATAATATAATTTAATAAGATAACTGACATAAAAATGGTTTTCTATTTTAAATTTTGACAATTTTTTTAGTGGTTCTGTTTGATCGTACATTTTTGCACAACACGATCTGATAGATCTAGTCGGGTTATACGTTTAATTTTTTGTAGAAGGAGCGTAACTAATTCTGATATCTATCTGTCTGTTAATCCTTCACGGCCAAACTATTTTAATGAAAGCTTGAACCAATGTATAACGAACGAAGCCGCGGGCGACAACTAGTTTATTATATAGTAACGGTACTAACAATTATATGTGACATTTACTCGTATAAATCTACTACTACTAAATTGCAATCTAAAGTGTACAGTTATTATTTTATTATTATATCAAATTTTTATTTTTCAGATCACATACGGGAGTTCTCTTGTGGCAATCTTTTTTATCGTACTCTATATCTGGTTGAAGAAAGAAATACGCTTTATGTCGGTGCTATGTAAGTGGACCAATTATAATATATTTAAATGTATGTCTGAATATGTCATGCGATTTTAAAATGTATTTTTTATATTAAACTCAGTTTGCTTGTATCATTGATAATAATATAATAAGTATGTACATGACATGTACACACTCATACATGCAAACTCTTTTTGTTTATCAAGTTACCTAGGATAAGAAAAAATAAAGTAGGGCGAACATTTTTATTAAATTAAAAAATATATATATATTACATCTTTACGTAGATATTATATGTAATATTTTAAAAGTCAAAATCAATATTTTGTTTAGACAAAAAAAGATAGCATCTAATATTAAAGGTCGTAAACATTTCTGTGATAACACGAATGGAGCGTAACTCCTAGCGGAATTGCTTGCTAAGCTACAGCCTCACCTGAGGCACTAAACGACTAAATGTACGTATAGCTCTACAGAAAGTCCCGAACCTCAATTGTTTTTTGTGGATTGTTTATAAATATAATAAACAAAACTATCGGAATAAATACTAGCAATCGTGAGTTAAAATTAAAGTTTTCTGAAGCCGTCGAAAGATATTCAATGATCAATCTAAGCATTTTTAGCATGCAAATGTTTGAATTATTTTTTTGCTATGTAAAGGAATTTGTTGCAGAATTTTGTAATAAAATACCAGTTCGTATTATGCATTCGACCGTTATTATAAACACAAGAGTTTATGAATAATTTTTTAATCAACTGTATTTAGTAGCATAACCCTTGAACAACATAGTATTTCTACGAATTTCAAAAATCTTATAATATATTTTATACTAGAATTTCTATGATTCCAATCATATGGCTTTCTGGGTTGGGATTGTTTCCCAAAATATATAAAGCTCGCATTAAAGTTTACTTTGCGACTCACGCATATGACAAAAGAAAAAATCTAAATTAGGTTTTTACTATTAATGCCCGCAATGTTTATTTTACACGTACTTATCTATCCTAAAATATTTAATATGCAAAAATACCTTTTACAGTCTCATCACGTGTGACCCTTTAAAATATTTAATATTTAATGTCCTTCAAATAAGTTTGAGGGTCGCTAAACCTATTTTTAATTAAAACTTTCAACGTCCATACTGAATGTATTAATATATTAGGTTTACATTTGTTTATTAATGTAATACTCAGGCCCGTCTGGGTTGTCACTACCCATTTACTATGTATTCCACTATTAAACGGTAATACCTCGTATATTTAGATCCCTTAGTTAGCGGCAGTAAGAAGTAATATACTTCATACAGTGCTATTTTCTACGTGCGAAGGTAGCATTGTCTGTTGGTCTACCTAAAATAAAAATATATCAGACCTTTTTTGTAAAGTTTTAAAAATTAAAATAATAAACGATGAATCATATACATACTAAGTCGCGGCAATGGTAATTATTCATCATTACGAAGAAATGAGGCAAGACAAGAGTGGCAATTATCAGTAATTTTCGTCATCCTTTTTGTACCTTGTTTTGGTTCTCATGCATAAATTGCAGTTTTGTAATGGTTATTATTTTAGTGGAAATTTCATGTTAATTTGTACTATAAATAAAATTTATAATGTTTTCTTCCAGGGATCGAATATTTAAGCTTAATATGACTGATATAAGTCAGTCGCACTGTGAGGTTAGTACTAATTACTATTTATTGAATACGGTATAAAATTTAAACATTATTATAATAATTAATGATTTCATTATTGTTGAATATACCTAATCAATTTTGTTGTATTTTAAATTAGTTGTGATGGTTTAATACTAAATAAGGTTTTATTTACGATTAAAGAGTAAGCATGTTTAAGTTTAATCGTTCATGATTTCTCACCCATTTTAATGCATCCTCTAGAATATTCTCTATATAGGAAAATTAGTGATACATACTGATTATATTGCAGAGAGATGCGTTGCTGTTAGAAGCAAGTAACGTCGCTCGATGTGTAAGCAAAGGCAAATCAGAGCCGTTTGAGTGCAGAAACCACATCCGAGTGCTGCAGCCGCTCGGTGACGGGGAGCGTCTCTATGTGTGTGGCACTAACGCACACAGCCCTAAGGACTGGGTGGTCTACGTGAGTTAATCCTTAAAATTACTTCAACAACTTTTATACCCTCTGCGTTCGTATGTTAGTGCTGTACCGGAGATGTTATTTTAAAACACCTGTCCTTTTACAAATCATTCTGCATCCCCTACAAAAGATCTTCATAATTAATAGATATAACTGTGAAGTATGTTTAAATTTATTTTTTATTAAAATATTTGTTTTATTACAAAATAAAATAATTAAATTATTTGAAAACAAGTATATTTATTATTGTATTTATTTCAAAGATTTACTATTACTTTTAAATTTTTTTTTTATTTTAAGATAAAGTATAATAATTTATATGAACTGTGCTTAGTGCCGAGATGGCCCAGTGGTTAGAACGCGTGCATCTTAACCGATGATTTCGGGTTTAAACCCAGGCAGGCACCACTGAAATTTCATGTGCTTAATTTGTGTTTATAATTCATCTCGTGCTCGGCGGTGAAAGAAAACATCGTGAGGAAACCTGCACGTGTCTAATTTCAACGAAATTCAGCCACATGTGTATTCCGCCAACCCGCATTGGAGCAGCGTGGTGGAATATGCTCCAAACCTTCTCCTCAAAGGGAGAGGAGGCCTTTATCCCAGCAGTGGGACATTTACGGGCTGCTTATGTTATGTTATGTGCTTAAAGAAAAAATCGAGAATAAAGTCCAGAAATAATTAATTCTCCGGTTTACTTCACAAGGGGGCCAAATTTTGTAGCATAATTTCTATTTCTATTTATTTAATTTGTGTTTGTATAGAGTTATGTGCGAGTTCTCCCTAATTATAGCGTAAATATACAAATAAGTTATACACATGATAGCGGAATAAACGCTACGTTTTATTCTATTTAGCTAAACCTCACTCATCTCCCGCGGCACGAGTACGTGCCAGGCGTGGGGCTTGGCGTAGCAAAGTGTCCATATGACCCCGCGGACAATAGTACGGCGGTGTGGGTCACGCGGGGCAACCCCGGCGGCCTGCCAGCTCTCTACGCAGGCACCAATGCCGAGTTCACTAAAGCAGACCCGGTTATTTTCCGAAACGACTTATTTGATTTTCGTACAGGACAAAAAAGGTTTAACTTCAAACGGACGTTAAAGTATGACTCCAAATGGTTGGATAGTAAGTGCTGTTATTTATTATGGATATAATAATTTATAAGCCGAAATTTACTTGTATATATTTGTTTTGTAGTGAAATTTTATATGCGAGATCGTATGCTTATGAAAAGTTATTTTCTAATCAAATTAAATCTGTTTTACGAGTGTAAGTTTTATTTTCAATCTGTTCTAGAAACCAATTTTGTGGGTTCTTTCGACGTTGGCGAGTACGTTCTATTCTTTTTTCGGGAAACTGCCGTGGAGTTCATGAACTGTGGGAAAGCAGTGTACTCTCGAGTAGCTAGAGTATGTAAACAAGATACTGGCGGCAAGCACATACTGAGCCAAAATTGGGCTACTTATTTGAAAGCCAGGCTTAATTGCAGCATACCAGGAGAATTCCCGTTCTATTTTGATGAAATACGTAAGTCAACTAGCTCTATACACGAACGATTGTGTCGTATCATAGGAAGCTTAAATGTATTTACCGAAGTTGAAGCACGCAAGTTCATTGTTTTAAATTGGATTTCTAAACACAGCTGTAAAAGGTTTCTTAAAAGTACTTTATACGTAGCCTTAAATTTACGAGTTTTTCATTGCTTTAAAGTAAGAACATTCCCTTTTAAAAGCTTTTAGTTTAATATGAAAAATGGCTTTAATTAAAGAACCGAATTAAAGTAATTTTATATCTGGAAACGGAGGCCATAAAGTGAATAAGATTTTTATATTTTTTTGTTACAAAATAGAGAGTGTATATCAGATGCCGGGCGACCCGAGTCGGTTTTACGCTGCATTCACGACGGGCGCTAGTGACGGTTTAATCGGCTCTGCAATTTGTACGTATACTATGGAAGACATTCAAGAAGCTTTTGCTGGACGATTCAAGGAACAAGTTCGTGCTATTATCCTTTTTATTACAAACCGTACTTTATGTACATATATATTATTTTGACATGAGATTTATTCTTAAATATTTCCATAAAATATCATACAATAATAGTATTACTTACCTTTATGATTTTTTTTATAGTAATTTTTTTTTATTTAGGCAACATCAAGCTCGGCATGGCTACCTGTACTCAGAGCGCGAGTTCCTGAGCCCAGGCCCGGAACATGTGTTAACAGCACTGAGGCTCTTCCAGATAACGTGTTAAATTTTATTAGGTGATCAATTACATTATATTTTAAGTTTTTTTGGCATAAAGTTTAATATAGTCACAGTATGAGGTGTTGTATGTTCTGATAAAATAGAATAGAGCAACTCCTTCTCAAACTGTGAGTGTCAACGCCGACTAAGGGAATTTTCGTTAAACGTATCTATCAATCGAGCACGTAAGCGCTTCAACTACCCACGTATGATGACGGGGAATTAAACATAACCCGGTCGTAAAAGTGCGGAAATTCCTTTTTATGCAGCGCCGACCTCATATAAACAAGGGAGTAACGCAAACATTATGATTTAATATAGTATAGAGATTAAAACTCAACCATACGACAAAATTTCTTTTTAGACAAATAATCTTATCACATCATCCATAGTCAAATAATAATTTATTAAAAAAAGTTTTAAGAATAAAACTCTTCTTATAATATTTTTCTATCACTGCAAATACTCGTAGTTTTGCTAATTGTATATAATCTTAATAAGAAGACCATTTCTGATGAATAGTTTACCATTAAATCAAACGAAAAGCAACCTTCACAAAATCTAATATAAAGGGAATAAGGTTAATAGAAAATCAGATTGTTTGGTTTTGTTCCCTTAAGACTAATCTCCAGAAGGTTAGACCTCACATTAGTTTCGCGACGCGTGTGTTCCCTTAATTGGGTCACACACCTACCTACAGTCCTACATCCTAATTGATCGTGGAGCGAAATTACATCTGATTTATTATGGCTTTTGTATTATAATTTATTTATCGCCGCTGAGCTTGTTACGGGTTACTACTAATGATTCAAAGTAACTTGACCCAATTGCTTAACGTTCTTAATTGATTTCTTACAGTCATTAAAGCTATATTGGCAAATGCGTTTCTGTTGTATAAAACGTTTATCTTGATATTATTTATTACGTTAATATGTATTTTTGAAAAAGAGATATAAATAACGTTTCTATATGTAACGTTACAAACGCAAAAAAACTACTTTCGTGTGTTAAGTTGTACATGCTCGCTGTATTATTTAAATATTTTAAAGTTGTTAAATGCCAGGATTAAATAATGTAATATTTTGTTTATTTTGGGGCTGTTCTGTAATAAATTGCTGTGTATTAAACGGATAATGCACCAATATTTTAATAAATGAATCTCTTGCTAACGTAACGTAAATTAAATGATTAAATATCGAATATTTATATTATTTAATACTATCCAAATCTTATGAACATAATTTAAATATAACTCTCTAGTTAAGAGAATCTAAAGCTTATATATTGTGTTTTAGCTTACTTTAGGTTTAAGACTTTAGTGTCATAGGTATTATAATTATAAAAAGTCGGTCATACATTTAAAAACACACATCCTAATCTAAAATTTAGAAATACGAATTCTTTGTAGGTCTCATCCGCTTATGGATTCTGCGGTGAGACACGAAGGAGATACACCTGCTTTTTACAAACGAGACCTTGTACTCACAACTCTTGTAGTAGACAGACAGTTTGTAGACATGCTGGGGGATGATATTACATATACTGTCTTCTACGCTGGAACAAGTAAGTGTAGCAATTAATTGTTATTTTAACTCATGCAAATACATGGACCTTTTTTAAGTGAAGCTTCAATGGATGTCATAATACTAACATTTCAAGGCTAAAATTGAGCGGCACGTTCTCAAAGTTTAAACATTTTTCTATCACATGTAGATCTGGTGATCTTGAGTTTTAAGTTTTCATAAATTTTATTCAATTTATTTTTCTATCAAGTAGCCTTAATTCAAAATTCAATTGACTGAAAACTTTCTTATATATTAATGATAATACCGAAGAAACTTTGTTTAACCGTTAGAAATAATTATAAATCCCGATATTTTAATATAGGAATGAATATTTATTTAAAATGGATTTAGTTACTCATATCATATTACCATAATTGTATATGTGCAATTTGATGCCGGCCTGCGTTAATATATTGATTTAAATTCAAATAATAAATTTATTTACAAGTCGTGTTAAGTACATTGATTACTTTGTTATACAAGGTCAAGGTGAAGTATACAAAATAGTGCAATGGACTGGTGGTGGATCCCGAGTGGCAGATATATGGCGTGCTGCAGGTGACGAGCCGGTGCGCGCACTTGCACTGTCACGACAAATGCACGCACTTTACCTCGCGACTGACAACCGAATACGACAGTTGCCATTGCGTGCGTGTACGCATCGGTGAGCAACGTTGAATGTTATCCTTAATAAGTATAATAAATTCAGGGATTATATTTTAATAAATTTAAAGCTACTTAATGTTTAATTATAAAGATATATATTCAACTCGACTCTTGGAATCAATAGTAAATAGGTAATTACTTCGCGGTACTCGATAGTATTATAGGTAATATTTTGCAGTACTTATACCAATAAAGTGTATTATGACATAATATGCATATATGCACGAAGTACATTTGAAGTGTTTTATGTTTGAATGGAACTAGCTACGACAGCTGCGTGCGCTGTGTCCTCGACCCATATTGCGGATGGGACAAAGAAGTCGGAGCGTGTCGTCCGTACACGCCTGGCCTCCTCCACGACGCTACTAATTCGACGCCATCAATCTGCGAAGCTAGCGCTCCTCTCAAAACCGTTCGAGCGGGATATGGCCAAAGCGTACACCTGGCTGCTTTTGGAAAAACGCCAGAAGCGCTAAAAGATCAGAATGTCGCATGGTACCACCACTCCCGGGAAAGAGGTCGTTACAAAATCAGTTATAAGTGAGTCGTTTTTCATTTATATCATTTTTAAATCATATTACTTTCAAATTATTCTATCGCAGTTTATGAAATATTTTATAACAAAAGATTTTTGTATTTAATTCTTTTAGTTGGGAGCGAGTGCTACAGACATCTGAGCGTGGCTTAGTATTGTTGTCCGTTATTGAGTCCGATCGTGGCCGATACGAGTGTTATTTCGGACCTACTCTTATTGCATCTTATAATTTGGACATTGATATTCATAGGTAAAATATAAGCATTTTATACGTTTATTTTTAACATTACTTTACATATAAACCAAAATCCTTCTTCACTAAAAAAATGATGTATGAATAACTTTTTTTTCATGTATTATTTATTTATTTAATGTCCGTACATGTTGTAGCTAATTAATCTTTCAAAATGAGATGTTCCTTTACCAAAGCCTGCCCGTAGAAACGACTGATTTAACAATTAGCCTTTTAGACATTTCTTTTGTATTCGTTGTCAATAATTTTTGGTGAATTATATTTTTTTTTGTAATTTGACATTTGAAAGAAGAAGACAAACCCTTGTGTAACCCTACACAAGTTTTCTTAGTATGGCGGGTGAATAATAAGTTTAATTTTTAGTATAGAATTTTTAACGACCTGTAAAGTACCACGTCTACTATTCATAGTATATAGGTTTTGGAAAAAAAAACTGATTTATGATTTGGTGACCTTTATGACTTTAATAAAAAATAATAAAACTGCTGTAGCAATCAAAGGCGTGGCAGATAATAATTTATTTGATTATATATGATATAATAATAATAAAACTTAACACATTATAGATGCACACAACCTAATAAGTCCCAGGAATACAGGCAGGTATATTCAGACTGGTGTCACGAATTTGAAAAATACAAGAGTGCTATGAAGGCGTGGGAATCACGACAAATGGTAAGAAATAACAAATTTGCAGTTTTTATTAAAATTGGTGATTTAAGTAACGATAACGATTTAATTGAAGCGTCCGATAATACAATGAATAATGTATTATTTTCAAGAAACTTTTAAGTGTAGTTCGACGACCTCATTTTTTTTTATTTTAAAATAACCTGTAATTATACATATCATGTAAAGCTATATTATTAACTAATCGATTGACAATTTTCCTACAATCATTGGAAGGACAAAATGAAATCAAAATAATGTACATAAAATAGACGATTTTATTCAACCTTAATTATACACTTTTTAAAATAAGAACACATCAATGTAACACGGATTAATGTTTTGAAAATTCAATTGAAACTACTTGAAAATACTTTCGAATTATTTTACTCTATAAACTTACAGCAATGTTCCAAAAACATGAATTCATCGAGCCAGCAAAACAGCATGAGCAACGAGATCGTGGCCTCGCTGCGGTGATAGGGCACAGTTCACTAGATTAATGAGTGATTGCATTGAGCGACGTCGGCATTAGCTATCCGATATTATGTCGATCCTATTTCTCTTTTTCCAATAGCGAAATCATTACCTTTCATATGACATACTTATTGAAAACCATCCATAGCAATTGTTATAAAGTATAATTTATACGATTTTGTAAGTAACGATGAATAACACATTTAAATATGTTTTTAATTTATTTCAAAATATGGTAACAATTATGTCTTATTTAAAAAAAAAAGATGAAATTGTAATTGTAACTAAATCCGTATGAATTGAAGTTATTGTTCATAAAAATCTGTTGGACTTGTAATTCGGTGTATGATTATTACAATACTGTTTGCGTAGTGATTGACAGAGCATGAATGATGAAGCTAGCATGAGTTGTACGTCTGTAACGTTGTAGAATGAGAGCGAGGGGAAATATAATTTGGTAAAGGAATGATCTGCGAAAATAGATATGTCGGCTGTTACGCACACTGCGTTTCTTGATCGATCACTGACATTTGTTTGACTCGGTTTGCAACTATCTTATTCGTCTCTGAGATTTGGCAGTATCATAGTATCGGATAGTTTGTGTTACAAATGAAAATTGATAATAATCGAATTGTTGATGAAAGCGACTGAGTAATAAACGTAGCGATTTAAGCTTTTCTTTATGTTATCCGTTTGTAATTAAGTATTATCTTAAAGTTCACCTCCATATTGGAATTTGTCTGTAAATATAATATTGAGAGTGGAAATTATCCATGAAATTCAAATGCTGTGATATCAGTTTGCGTTTACGTCTCTGTAAATGAAATGAGTAAGAAGTAACGTATAATGTAATTGGTGTTTATTAAACCATATATGTTTTAATATATTTGTTTATTTCTTGTTTGTTTTGGTTTTTTGAAGACCAATAACTATCTTTTTATTAAATATATTTAAGGTATTATAAATTAATAAGTTCACCTTCTCTCACGTCCATTCAGAGTTTTTTCTATAGCAAAAATCAATACAAACGCCAATTTAGGTTAGAGGGTAAATATATAATAATATTTATATTAAAAGCTTATTTATACAATGTCCGGGAATGCCTTGGATTGCGACAGCATTTATGTAGTTATATTTATGTTAACAGAAGTTTACAAAGTTGCGTGTTAGATGTTATTCTGAAATCGTAGTTACATGTTTTAATTTGGTCCTTTGTGTTCAAATACAGTGTTGATTTGTTGCCGTAAAATGTAATTTTAGGCCCATTTCGGAGTTTTAAACCGAATTTAATAGAAATTGTTTTGTTATTAATAGGTAATCTCGCTAGAATAGTGCCTTGTGAAGCATGCTTATAGACTATTAAAATTATTAATAAAATAATAAGATATTGAGTAATATTTTTGTGCATTGTGTAAAGTAAAATTGCTTAGTTGATAAGTACGACACTTAGTAAGATGAAAATAAAGCAATAACGTTCAACTAATAGAAAAGTCGCCAGTATTAAATTATTTCTAATAAAATAAATAAATTATTAAGAAAATTGTTCCAGCTACAAAAATCGCTTAATTTTTTTATATTGATAATTTTGATTGGTAGATCTATCGGATGAAAATGAGGTAATTCCCTTTTTTTTAAGAAAAGTTTGTTTAAACACAAAACGCAATAATTTGTTGGTAAGTCTATGTTGAAATGTATGTCTTTTGAATATAAAAAAATAATTAAGTTTCATAATATTACTTTTTTGAACACTAGTTAAGATTGTATATGTTGACAGCCGTTGTTACATTAATCATATCCTATTTTCTTTTCCATTTTTACATTAATGTCATTAACTAAAATATAATTAATCTATTACAATAATAGGCTATTACAATAGCCCTGACATACTAATGCCAAAAACTGGATGTAAACATAATTTTAACATCAATAAGTATGTGGAATAAATCATCAATAATCATTCATCGATAACCTGTTCCTATCTAGAACATTCGTTGAACAGATTTTTTTCTTCTCTGTTAATTTTTGTTGCCATTTCTACGATCATAATTAGTGCCAGGTTGTTAAAACGACGCTAATTACGCTATTTTTTAAAACAATGAACTGTCCTTAACTCGTGTGTAATAACATCAAATCCAAATTTAAATTTATTATTTCAAGTTATTTTTGATTTTTAAAAATACTGTAAAAATTTAAAAATGTTTATTGTAAATAAAATATGTTTTCGTAGACAGATCCCAATTATATAGGTATGTTTATTGTAAAATATATGGATAAGCTAGATTTTAAGCTATTGTTTTATAAAAAGGAACACAAAATAAATTATTTTAGATCTACCTGACTTTCATTTAACAGTATGTTTATGAATAAAATACCTCTATTATTGTAAAAATCTTAATCCTCTGTTTTTTAGTAAGATGAATTAAATTCAATTTATGCGGTTTGGAAAGTCGTTTCTCAGTATTTCTATCTTTTTACGGGTAATGAAATTCGAGTATCGTAAACGGCGTCTGTCTAAGATTGGCGAACATCATAGGATTTAATTACCGAGGGGACTGAATAATTGGCGACTCGCCTCTAACGGCCACGCTTTACGGCCAAATTAATAGATTCCCACTGCAGCCCCCACTGAACCTCATTTTGATATTAATTACCCAACTAATATTTGAGCAATGATAGTAAATTATTTAATTAATTCTTAATATTCTTTGCAATTTAATATTTTCAGATTATCGCTGTTAAATTTAATATTAGAAATTGCATGTAATTTACGCATTTTATTATTAAATTTATTTTGTTATTGTATTGTTCCGTAGTTTTCTTTGAAGGAATGTGAGTTTGTGTCATGGTACAGATCTATCATAAAAAAAGTTTTAATTTCTGAATATGATATCGTAGTATAGGCACATTATGTAGTGACAATACAGCATGCGTTTAGGCATTGTTACGGCTATTGGTACATGGTACATTTCTTAATCTAATGTTAGATGTTAATAATAAAGAAACCAATTTGCCTAATAGCCGAGATAAGCAGATTGAGATTGAACAAGAAAATCTTACAATATTTTTTGTTACCATTATTAAGGCATGATTTTTCAAATAAATATTAATAAGCAGTTAACAGTTTGCATAGTAGTATATAAAAACTAACTTAACTGCTTTACTTAACTTTTATAAAAAAAGAGTTAAGCACGTAGGGAAGTAGAATGATATCAAGAGAAACATTTGTTTATAGAATGACCCTTCATATTGTTCGAAGCTAAATTACATTGCAATAAATACTTTTACCGCTTCTCTATTTGATAAATTATAAGTTTTACACATTTTTAATTTTGTTAACAATTTATAAAGAATCATGTCCCATTTAAAAGTTAAAGTAACATTCCACATAAAGTACACACAATAAACTAGAACTATTACAAGTCTTAAAGTATTTTGTATTAATTGTAACTTTCCTTTTAATATATTGTAATTAATTCCTAAAGTCAAAGCGATCTACTCAAATACAGCTCTTATAAACTCTGTCACAAGTTATGTTGAAACGTTATAAGTCGGATGCCAGTTTTAACGATGCCGATAGGAAATGTATTGTACAAGACTAGTTAGGTTCGCGAAACTGGAACCGAGAGTTTTGGATACTTAATGATACTACGCAGATGATTGACAGCTGCGGATCCTGTACCGCGTAATCTATCTTTTTATTAAAAGACAAAATAATAGTAAAATTTGATAAAAGGATAAACGAATAACGTTAGATGATATTATGTACATATGTAATCCTAAGTCAAGATATCTATATGTATATCATGTAATGCAATACAAAAACTTATAAAATGCCACGGACCAAAATTCTGTAGAGATAAAATCCTAACTAATATGTATCGGTTTACTCGACCTATCATCGTGAAATTCTTCATCAGAAAAGGATAGAGTAATCAGATCAGAAAAGATAGATAGATAGAATACCTTACAGTCGTCCCCCTCTTAACGCGCGAGTGAAGCTGTGGACTAAAACTAGACAATAATAGGAGTTATAATATAATAACTGACTAATTTGTACGAATAAATTAATCCTCATTTTTTATTATTATTATACCTATGATAATAAATCGAAAACTCGAACTCAATCAGTTAGGCGCATCAATTATCCTTTGATCTTTCAAGCAGTTTCAAAACCGGTTGACGCGAAATTTCGACTCGCTGGTTGTAATAGAATTAGAGAAAAGCTCCATTAACCAGTTTGATGAGCAACGGAATAAGCGACGGTTTGTATGGAACTAAGAAGAGAACAAGAACAGAAATTCGCTTCTATTTTATTATGTGTATACTATTTTATTACTTAATAACCATATTGATGGCAAATTATAGGAGCTAGAAAGAATGACGGGAAACGCGGCTTTAGGAAATAACTTAGTTCCTTTCGAATTCCTAATTATCTAAATCATTTTTATCTGTTTTTTTTTTTAATCATATTTGGTAGGCGGTAACCAGAATAAAAGTGATTAGAGCCATCTTACAGAAAGAAATTAACTACATATAAAAATATATACCAATTAATGGAATTTAAACTTAACCTGTTGTTAGTATGAGTAAATACTTACAACTTAAAGCAGTGTGTGTGGGTAATTATTCTCAATAAATATGCAATGCAAAACTATACTTTGAAACTAGATTGGTAGATGGTGCGCTCATAAAAACTCTTTATTTTTTTGATGATGTTGGTAGAAGGGTCACCATCGCGGTCAACCATTATCACCCATATACATAGGCTCTGTAAGAAGTATTAATCTTACCACGACAATGCACCACCAATCTTGGAAATTAAGATTTTACGTTATTTGTGATATCCTATGAATGAATGGTAACAATCATTTTGTTTAATTCAATTACTAACAAATTCATGCGACATTAGAAGTACTATTGTCTGATCACACTATCGGAGTTAAGCCGGGCGTATATTGTCAGGCCTATTCGTGGCAGCATGTTGTGTAATCGATTATACACAACGCGTGGTGAACAATCAAAGCCTTCTAATGAGTACTTGCGTTAGTGGAAGGTAAAAACGTTATGATTAGTCTATTGAACGTGAACAGTATAAAAAAATGGCCCAAAATGTATTGGTTTATTAATAGCGTTCATTCTAAAATAAGACTTTGATGGACAGGAATAAACAGTTAGTTGAAATTCTTTTACACATATCCTCAAACTTCTTTTTTGTAACATTTCCGAACAAGTGTAGACTGCACAGATACATCTGTGCAGTGTACACCACAGATACATCTGTGCAGTGTGCACTTTTAAGCATTCTGATTCTGTGTAGAAATGCATGCTGCTAGTTTTAACAGCTTATCTATAAAACCTAAGAGTCAGAGTTGTTTTATTATTGGTTCCAAAACAAATTTGAACAAAGTCGGCATGGGCACTGGGCAGCTAGTATAATATAGAATATTTATATTATAAACTTTGAATAATCTAGATCCACTAGTTGCCGCTCTTATAAGCTTATTTTTTAAATTTCAAATTATAAATCTAAATTAATTAAATTTTTCAAAAGTTGATTTTTTTTTTATTGATAATAATTTATGTATAAAAGTTATTACTTTGGCAACGGCAATCTTTAATCATTTTGAACCTAACATTAAAATTATTCATAAAGACACTGCCTCTTTGGGGTAGTGCTCACTGTTTGATGAATGAATAGTGCCTATTGGTATGATAAGATTAAAATATTTTCGGACAATATTGACAGATTGGACATCTTAAATTCTCATATAATGTAGGTATACTATCTTAAAACACTGCCTTTTTGTTCCAAAATTATTGAACATTATGCGCGCAAGACCAATTTGGAAATATCCTAGCCTTAACAATCAAATCAATCCCATTCTTAAAAAAATAAATTTATCTTTTAATGAGTTCTCTTGGACAAAAGCTACAATTTCTATTTCATATGGTGGCATCGATAATTAATTTTCGAAATCATAAATATTACACAGGCTATAGAGAACTGGAAGGTAAAGTACATTAATGATGATACTCGTTTACTAAAATACATTTTTGGGATTTTAGGACACTTAGAATTAATTGGTCTCCGACTGGGAACACTGCTGTGCTTTAAACACAGATGCCCGCGTGGAAAAGAGGTAAACTCTTTTGGTATACATGTTCTCTCTTGTTGAAGGAGTTCAGGTAGGCTTTTCTGCCACGGTTCTCAGAGAATCGGAATTGAGATTTTTTCAAAATTCAATTCCTAAGGGGATTGAAGGGGAATGAAAGTTCGTATGGAAATTCCTCATTTATGCTAGAAACGTGGAAATCTTTGTTCATGTTTCTAACATTATGAGTATTATACAGCTTTTACAGCGTCTTTGAAAATTCTTCATTCAATACAATGAAGCTGGTAATGAAAGTTTGTATCGAAGTTCATCTTTTATCAATGTATAGAATATGAAATACGTTTATGAATAAAGGTTTAACGTTAAATCACTTCAATAAATTCACCCCTTAAAAAGGGAATGAAACTTTTTTATGGAAATTCGGAATTATTTAGGATTTTGTTTATAACGTTACCGTGTTTTCCTTTGGGATATCCCGTCGGGTACATGGATAGTATTTAATTTGAAATTAGATATATAAACAACCCACATAAATAAAGTTTTTCGATATCCTTTCGTATTAAATATTATTTCATACAAAAATATTATTACTTCTTTACAGTATACATAAATTAATTGTAGACGTTTAGTCAACTATGTAAATTTATTTGAGAAAAAGAGAAACTATTAATTTTTTTGTCAGTTTTTCTTGGTAGAATATACATTTCAAACCAGTGGTGCCTGTACATTACTTGTTGTTAGTATTTTGCATTAAATTATCGAAAATGGCGATTCAAAAGTTGAACGTCGTTTACTTAACTGTTTTACTTAATCTCATTTATCCAGTATAAGTCTTTTAAAATAATAATATTCGGCATAATGAAAAACTATTCGAGCAACTACCTGATGTATAAAAATATTTTTTGATTGAAAAAGTAATCAAAAAAAAATATATATTTTTTACTTTTATTACAATACATTCGAAACGACCTTGAAAATACCTAAGATTTGAAGTATTTATCACCACCCTTGGTCTGGGGGCTTAAGTTTAATCTTTGTTTGGTTATGTGCCGAAGTCTGACCGTCCGACAATGTGGTCAAGCTCATTAATAGTAACTAATGGACGATTTACACTGAGAATACTACGAGTGTTTGTATTTTTTCGGTTATTTACGTATGTACGACTATTTATTTTCCACAACCATGTATATGTTGTGGAAAATATATATCCATCAAAATTAAAATTTAAACGAAAGAACAAACAAACTTAGTTCCAATAATTTTTTTTTTATAAAATTATAATATTTTTATGCTCATACTGTGCTGTACTCTATTAAATATTATATATATACATACGTATGTATGTATTTTAACTTTTTAATGAACCTTAAAATATTAAGACAATATTTATTTTTTAATTATTTTATAAATATTAACATTTGCAAAAAGAGCATATTAAAAATTGTATATAGGGTTCCGATTAAATTACATTAAATAAACTGCTTAAAATCTATTTCCCAGTGAAAACGTCGCAGAATTGTTACGGTCGCAAATTTGAATTAATCTTTTACAAAGCCGTGTTAGTAGTTTAAGCTTAAGGGCTGCCGTTATAATAAAATGCAAATTGACAGAGATTTAATCCGGACTTATAGCGCTGATTCCAATAACTGTTAATAATCCGCTCTACAAATGCGTTGCGTCGCTCGTAGTTGTAGTTATACTGATAAGTAGATCTTAATAATGACACGATATAGCTATTATATTGTTTATTATAATGAAAGTACAGACGTATTAGTATTATATATTATTTTGTTGAAAATTAAATATATATTAAATAGAAAGATAAAGTATGGAGAAAAATAGGCATTAAAAAAAGGCTCCCAGCTTTATTGGTGATCTACTTGTGTACATTATAAATAGTAATAATTTTATTTCTTAGGTAACTTTTAGATTCTCTGGCTGAAGTATTTATGTCATCGACATTAATTCTTAAAAGATTAATTTACGTAAATATATAAGAACAGTTTACATTAGTAAGTAAAGTGGTAATTCAACATTTTAAATATCTGCTTTTACAAAATATAAACGTGAAGTGTTACGGCAGAAGGTTAGCGAAATTCTTTTGAATCTAAATCTCAATTCTGATAAATAATCAAAGTGAAAAATTAACCAGCTCTCCTGGATTGTATGTTGTAACTTAACCTATAAACATGATGATTTTTATGTCATTTAAAATAAAAATATATTTGTGTACATTTTATTTACAACGAAGTTAAAGAGGAATATCAGTCCAAAAAATATTGACCATGAATTATGTAAATCTAACCTCTATTGATACTCCACCGACTCATTACTAACGCCCGCGAGTCTAATCCGCGTCATTAGAACGGGATACAAGTATTGAAATGTAAATTAATGCGACGTTTCGGATAAAAGGATTGCCTTATTTATCCTATTACAAATTCTTTGTCGTCTTGTTATTGTAGATAAAGTATAAGGAAAATAGGCCTTCAAATAAAAGGCCCCAAGCGTTAATTGTGAACTACTCAGGTACGTTATCAATTGTAATAATTTTCTTCTGAAAACTTTTGGATTATCTGTCTTAAGTATTTCATTTCATCGACGTTTAAAAAGAGTACTTACGTAAAGATATTGAGTTTTTACATAAATATACCGAAGTGATCGGTTAATACAGGATATCTATTGGAAATAAAACGCTTGTTTAAACTGTTCCTATTTCAACTTCAACTGTCTTACCAGACATAGATGTGACACTGAAACTGAACAAATTTGATTGATATGTTAACAATTGAAGAATAGAAGAATACTTCTTTGCCGTGATCTTGTAATTAATACATCTCCAACAATTACTATGAGTAAGATGTTTCATAGAATACTACTATTGAGATTGTGCAACTGGTTATGTCTCGAAAAGTATTGATACATTATATATTATATGAAAAAACTTCTAGATTAAAATGACATTCAAGGTCTTCCTTCTTCAAAAACACAGTCGCTTCCCGCTTTCTGTCTGTCCCTATGTATGGTTAGATCTTTAAAACTACGCAACGGATTTTGTTACGGTTTTTTAAATAGGTAGAGTGATTCAAAAGAAAGATTAATACATACATAATATAGTACAGAACCACTGATAATTTTAGAGGTTTCTAATGTGATGTCGTTAATTCACATATTTCTTTGTGCTTACAATGCTAACGCTGGTTAATCCCTAAAGAGATAGATTAAAATAATGTACTACAGTATTGTACACCTTAAAAAAGTCTACAAAAAAGTCCACGATAGTCTATCTCTTAGGGATAAACTAAAATAACAATTTTTTACCCTTTGCTATTTTACGAGAAATAATGGCTTATTTACGAAGCAATTTTAAGCAATAAAACATTAATCCAATATTTTGCATATAATTTAAATGAATATTTTCGAAGATATTACAGATTTAAAATGCAAAGACATAGCTGTTTGTATTGTCTAATGATAATATTATTAAAATATAATATTTATTAGTATTGCAGGTCGCTTGTACTCCAATAAAATCAAACACTTTTGTTGTAACATTTTTCTCGTTCTTCTCGGATACATCTTTTAAGGCTTGTATGCAATATAATTTACATTTCTTTAAAAGTACAGTCAGAGTAAGAAAACCTTCGTCAGTTTTCAAATTTATTAATAAACTAAAATAGATCTTAAGGTGATGAACCTTTTCCTACCCTGACTGTACATTCGATGTGAACTTGCATGTAGAGTGACCATGTAATAGTTTATGTAGTAGTTGTAATAAGCAGATGGTCCAAATCTAATAGATAAAAGTGAAGCCGGACTAATTAAACTTTTTTAATCTGAGCAGTCGTAGCAAGGTGTCGACGCCTCGAGGCCACTCGGTCTCATCGAGATAGCTCTTTCTCAATTTAAGGATCTCGGCCGAGCCCTCTGATAAGCTTCAGATTTAGCGCTGAGCGAATTTGTTCGGGTAATTTACTTTCCGAGTTGTGAAGACAATAAAACTTGGCGCGGGTTTTACTTTTGAGTAGCTTTATTTTGTTTTGTGTAATGAAGACTTATTTTACAAGTCAAATGCTCGCTTCTAGAATTTATTTTTGTGAGTCTCGAATAACTTTATTCGGCCCTTTTACTGCATAATGCTGATTGATTGTATTTATTTTCAATAATAAAAAATGTATAAACTACTTGAAATGTCAAAAACATTTCATAGTCTACTGAATCTGGCTAATTTATGACTTTTTTAATATTATTAAAATTATTTATTTAGTGTATAAATAAAGATAGAAACAATAATAAAATTAGAAAGAAACTCTAACTTTAAGCTTTTTCATTACGGGCTTTGTTCAGCGGTAGAATATTACCATAGTAAATTTACGTAAAAAGTTAATATTATTATTAGGCACAATTAAAATATTTTAATGATAAGAAATTTAGTGGCAGATTGTCCATACTCAACGATCTCTATATGTTTGCGTCAGCATTAAGGATGCGTGTCACGGCGAGTTTGGGCTGTCACCGCCACACTCATCCATCAACCCTTTCCGACTGATCTACCCCGCATAAAACATACTATGATACCCTTAGAAAATTGATTATATAACTCGTCTTTGTAGAGAGACAGAATTATATATAAGTATACGAACTTAGTGATGCTAGGGATCAGTTAAGAATTATATATAATTTTACGAACTTATATACATATAACTCTAATTTAATCACTATATATATATTCTTTTCTATACTTACTTGAGCAAAAATGTAATGTACCTTTTAAAAAGTACAAGAAATAATTATAAAAATGAGGTATTTGGTGCGAATCTTTCTGGATACGTAAAGTTATCACGCACTCATCATTTATTCTACCGCAGCAATACTTAATATAGTTGTGGTCCAGTTTAAAGGGTGAGTGACCGGAATAGCTAAAGGCACAAGGGACATAACATCTTAGTTCCCAAGATTCGACGATGTAAGGAATGTTGTAATGTTGTTGAAGTAAAATTTCTTACAGCTTTAATCTCTATAACCAGTCATGACCACTCGTTTTTTTTTTATAAAAGTACATTATATGTAAGTAATACAATATTATATCGTGGATACTAAGGATACGTAACTAGTACAAAAAGGGTACAGACCAACTTACCAACTACTAATAAATTTCTATATATTCTAAAATATAATGGAACGATTGATCTTTAAAAAGATTAAATGATCCGATCACACCAATCAAATACTCTTTGTTTAACAACATATCTACAAATAATTCTAAACATAAAAGCAAAAAAAGATGTACAAACGCGTTCATTGAACAGCTCTAGTTAACCTTTGGTCATAGGTAGCAGCAGCTTAGAAGCGGAATAAAGCATTGCATGTATATATATATAATAAAACTCAATCGAATTATATGCGTTTAATTTACGGCAGTTCACAATCTATCAGATTAAAATAAACTAACGGTCTTTACCTTGACATATACGAATACATATAATAAAATAAAATACGAAATAGATAATTACTTAGTTATATAATAAGTATCAATTTGTGCCGCTTAAAACATTCTTGAGGTTGAGAGTCTTAAATAAAGGGAAGCCTCCCACAGTTAAATAGCTTTATTACAGAAGGACTTAAGACCGAGCGAACGAAAGATACTATGTATGTCATTTCTTATAAATATATAATCTATAAATAGGATGCATTTAATTATATGCTATTTTCAAATATTTACATAGAAATTAATTCAAACGAATAATTATCATGTAGGAGGAACCCACCGTTGGTGGAACGGTCACGAGATTTCTCGTGCACTTACTACGTAGAACTGCCATTAACCAACCAATTTGTATGTTGCACCCTACCATTAACTAGAACAATACTAGTTTCACCCCCAACCGCTATAACTGGTCTTTAATTTCTATTACAATAAATACCCATACAATTATTATTACTATTAAAGCCGGTCCGGTTTTTAATGTATTTTGATCACAGTTTTTTTCCTGATTCCCGTGGTTGTTTGCAATATCGTCTACAACCATCAACAATTGAAAATCTTTATTTCTATTACGACTAATAGTAATAGGTTTAGTCACGAGGCACGGATATTTATAACTCCAAACTTCTAACAATAAAACCAATTACTTTATAATATTATATGAAAAAATGATGACTTCAAAAATAACACAAAAAATAAAAGAAAATAAATATCTTTTTTAAATGTTAGGTAATTATTATTGTACGTATAATACAAGTTTCTGGAGTCGGTGTCAAGCTCTTGAAGAATCGGAAAGTTTTCTTTTTTATTGATATTCGTATAGAAAGTTTATACTACAAGTTACGTTGCTAATTTCAATAACGCCCATTCTATTAATACCCTCCTTGTAAACACTAACATTATTACAAATATAAAAAAAGACATTCAGAAATGTATATAATCCTAAAGTGGCTTCAATATAAAATAAAGATAAGAAATCCACTTTATATGTATAACAAGATGTCATTGAATTTCAAAATATTTACAGCCCAGCCCTCTCATTCTTGCGAAAGAACTTTTCGAGTGGCTCTGCTTATGCTGGGTAAAAAATGAATAATTATTCTGTCTCATGAAAAAATCACTTCGCCAAGTAATGAAAACTCGAGCTGATGTGCTCAAGAGGTGAAGTTCCGGTCCGACGGATATTACGGCAATATATTTCAATTACACATAAGAAAAAGAACAAGTCGTTTGAAGTAGCTGAGAGGCCAGATTACAGTCGTGGAGGAAATAATAAGGAAGACCCGCTAACGAGCGAGACGATAACTTTTAGAAAGGAAAACGTGTGCGTTGAATGGCGATGTACAGAAGTAATTAAATTCAACATTATATTTTCAGGTATTTCTGTGATTTTAGTCTGACTGTCTCTTTGGTTTAGTGGACAACTTAGAAGGTTGTAGATCCCGAGGTTATAGGTTCAATTCCAGCGGCGGGACAAAAACCAACATTGATTTTTTTTTGTCGAGAATAGAAGATAATAGGAGCCCCACGAACCCTTATACAACCTAAGTAGCATAAACAACCATAAAAATCACCCAATATAAGCTGTCGCCCGCGGCCTCGCTCGCGTTTTAGGGGTTGCTCATCAGCTCATGTTAATCATAAAAATACCTTTGAGTTACTTCATACCAAATTTCATCAAATTCGGTTTAGTTATTAGGCCGTGCAAGACCAACATACTACTTCCATATTTATAATAATAGTGTAGACTATTCTTCACTGCCTCATTGGTCTAGTGGCTAGATATAAGGCTGCAGAATCCGAGGTCCTGGGTCAAAGCCCAGGTCATCTTGATAAAAAGTTATTGGAATTTTTATCGAAAAAATCAGCAACAGCCCGGATTCTGATGTTTGTACATTCCTCGGAAAACTGCGCCTGAACTCTCGCCGTCCCATCCGATTATAAGAGTGAGGGACTAATGGGAGCACATCTCTACGCACACACTTGTGCACTACAATATGTCCTGCGTAGAAACCTGTCAAAATGACCAGTTTTACGCAGGAGAGAATGAGATGAGAAAAAGCCTTGAATGGCCGAAATCGGTCAGGACGTCCTCATAGATTATATAAGTTGACTTGCAATATTTTGTTGGATACATTTATTTAAAATAATTATCACATAATTATTTTAAAAAATAATATAATTTTAATTGTACTTTTTTTGTATGTTTTTTTTTTTATACGAGTACATGTATTCCTGTAAATTTATTTACTGTAGATATTAGAATGTTTGTATAGAATATATCGTAAAAAGAAGATAGATTAATTGTCATTCATTTGCGAATATACGATGTTAATTAAGTTCTTATCTTACGTAAGATGAAAAAGGATTAATTTTAGGGGGTAAAAAAATTTCAATATTATCTACTCATTCCCAGTTCCTAGGTTTAAATTAAAAAAAAAACAAGAATTGTTGAAATCACTTCAACAAATCTCTTCAAAAAATTGCAAGGGCCTCCCACTTGACGTGAAGAGTTATGATTTTCATTCGGATACCGACGTAATACTATGGTAGCAGAGATATAACGGGTCCGGGTAAGCATAGGGCGAAGATTTGTGCGATTCACTGGAATTTAATTACTGGATGAGCGGGCACCATAACGTCGCAAAAATATTTATGTTTATTGTCGGCTAATGCCTCAATGAGACCACACTCGGCGAGAGACCCTACGAAATACAACCCAGTCATATATTCAGCGTACATTTACATTCGACGATAAACAAGATTGTTAGAAATTTCTGTGATTGAAAATATTCAAAGCAATTGTTTGTCGAAGCGATTCGAACGAACGAGAAATAGGTAAAAAATTAATAAAAATATTTTGTTATTTTTTTATATATTGTGGCGCATTTACGTTACGATAATCATTTATATCGAGATTCGTTAAGTACTATTGAGTTCAGCATGAATGTGTGCGATTGGTATTGGTGTATCGAATGAATTGATATAATTTCTTGTGAAAATCAAACGTCACTGTAGTCATATTTATGCCGAGCGTCGACAATTACGGTCATTCGAAGTCGAGCGTGATGTTTCCAGTCCATTTCTCGTAATAGCGCTGCTTTTATAACCGAAGCGTAATGAAACTCGTTTAAATATCACAAAAGTGGTCGGATTACGGCTGCCGACCACTTTATATTGCTTAATTACAGCTCTCGACAAAAATAATTGGGAACTTGGGGAATTACAACCAGACTTTACGGGTGATTTGAAGACTTTTTTAAGAATTAGACATTTTAATGTTATTTTTTTCGAACCAATGAAATTATTTAAAGACCGATAAAAGTGTCTTAAAGCGCAAACAACGGTTCTCAAACAATAAAATCAAAATATTTTATTCAAGGCTTATAAAAGTACTATTGTATATAATCAGCGAATGAACTATATAAGTGTAAAATTATTAATAACTTAAATGTAAGTCATCACTATGCGTAATGTAGAATCTACTAAGAAACGGTTAGAGTGTTAATAATTAATAACCTTTTACCAACCGAAATACTTAAAGGTGTAATTAAACCTCCGCGTATATTATATATAAGTTCAAAATTGTGTTTAAATTCATGAAATTACTAAGCCAAGGCACTTAAATAGATTTGGGATTAAACAATAGGTAAGCCAAAATGTAACGCTCGTAATCCGTCTCGATCCGTCCTGCATGCCGGGCCGGGCCGGGACGTCACTGAACACTGTTCGTTTACTGAATGGCAATAAATGAGTTCATGATTTAGTGTCCAATGTGTTGCATGAAAATATCAGATCGCGTCGGGTCTCGTTTATGTCATGATCGATAACTTTGTTTACGTTCAGGATTAAGCTTCATTATAATATGCGCAAAATAACTTTTCGACCGTGTGACAACTACCGGCTACCTGCAGAAATTATTGTAACGAGCTGCCGGAGTTGCTTAATGAACTCTGCTTGTTCAGCGAAAGTGGTTATGTGATCTATTTACTTTATATCCAAATAAACTGATTGCGCTAAATGGAGTGTTATGTTATTTAATGAAGTAAATATTTATAATATTATACTTTTACCATTACACTTTTATAATTATTAAATAAACGTATATTATTTTAGTAGTAAAGGTAGTACGACTGAAAATTAAGATGCGATCATAAAATTCACATTCGTTTTATTTTCTCATCAAATTAAAAAATAAAATGTATTTCAATATATAATAATTTATAAACTATATAAGTCTAATTAGTAATGTTTGGAAGCATAACCATCGATTGATATAGTATAGTGAGAGAGGAAGCGAATAGCAGTTCATTTGGCGAGCAGGCGGTTGTGCAAACTGATTAATTCTCGGGCACCGGCGTGCACCAGAAATATTAGCTCCGCGGATATGAGATTGCTAATTCCACTAATGCACCGGACAAATATCGCAAGTTTCAGCTAATCTGGCTGAGTTGCATTGGAATAATGCGAAACAGTTTTCTGATGCGATTGTCGGATACCAGGTCCAGTTTTAATTATCATTGTCCGAATCATCAATTATAATGTTCTCACATGTTTGTACCGATAAATGATTGATGAAAGTTTGTATTGTTCACATTTATATACTAGATAAAGTTAAAACAATGACAGAATATTAAATTGATAAAATCTATAAAGCCTAAACAGTAATCATACTCTGACATAACGTACTCGAACTCCTTTAGCCGGGAAAATCTCAAATTTGTCTCTTTTCGGAATACAGTTGCGGGTTTCTTCAGTAAAAGAAGTCGCATCTTCGTAATATTCGAAAAGTATAGAAGCGCTAAACGTACTTCAGTAAGAGTAAATATTCATGTGTATATATACACTTGTATATGCAACGATATTAAAGCGTTCGTGTTATGATTTATATAAGATCGATATGAAAATATTGGCTTTTCGAATCGGGAGTAAAAATCATCAGTCATACGTTGATCAACCCTCACGCACAAGTGCAGTCCATTCATTTGCCGGATGGATTAATTTCCGCCGTGAGATCGCTCCAAAGGGAAATGCGATTGGAACAAAGTGGAGGGCCACCCGATATTTCATTTTAAGTCCATTTATCCCGAAAAGGGTTGAGAAGCTTTTTACAAGACACACTTTATTCATACGAATTTAATTATTTCTATCAAAATAATATTTTTTAATTTGTTAGTTAAACATCACTCATAAATGGAATGATTTACTGTAGAAAAATACCACTTACTAAAACTTTCTTGATTTTTTTAAAGCTTTATAATATAAACATTAGGCAATGTATTATTTTACTTGTAAAATTATCGCAAGCTGATATTTCTGGGATTGGACCCAACCCGCTGAGATTTAACTTATTACACCGCCGGCACATTGCCAGCGCTAGATGATTATTACCTACAAAAGTTGTCTTCTCCCTACCACTACATACATCTTTGTGATTCATCGACCGAGGTTAGACGTTGTACGCACTGACTCGACGGAGCTTCGATTCAATTTCAAAGTTACTTCGATTTTCTAAATTTATGGCCGTAACTTTATGATGCATTTTACGATGGTTCGGTCAAACACGCGACTCTTACGTTTAAACTCACGCAGCATTATAACGGGTACTTAAATATTATCGATTTCTGAATGAGTATTTAGGGCACTTTTATAACACAAACGTGAACATCATTATATAACCTCTTTGCTCGTATTTATTTTGATTTGTTTAAAAAGTTTTATTAATAATATATTTATTCACCACTTTTCATAAAAGTAAAACGCCAAAGTCTCACAGACTGTTTAATTTATTTTCGAGGTTTTTCACAATGGTATGCTAAAACCAACGCATCGTGGTCACAGATCACAGAAACCATTAGATCCTACATAAATACATATGGAAACACATTGGATTAAAATAACAATTTCTAAATCATAAGCGATTACGCGAGAAACAAATTAAATAAGAGTATTTTTATTATGGAATTAACTCGGGTAGAGTATATTTAATGGATTAAGTTTAAACAATGTTTATTTGAATGGTGTAAACACAATTTGTGGGAAAACTTGTGCGTGTAATGCTTTGCGAGATGACATCGCCAAAACAACAGCCTGGATTTAATTAAACCGACTGTTTCAACCCTAATTTGTAATTCAACTTGAAGTTAAAATCGTAATATATATCCAAAGAGATCAGAAACTAGTTCTTATATTTTTTTAAAGTTATGAGCTGTATTATATTATTATTAAATATATATATGTATGTATATGTTTATTGTATATTTAGGCCTATCGATACGTACACCTTCAATATTATTTGTTTAAGGATTTTAAGGGAGTATATAGTAGCACAAATTTAATTTTGATTTTATTTCCTGGATATACAAATATTTCCCAGCTATTCATATTTATATGTTTATTATGTTATGTTTTGAGTATATGTGGGTGTGGGTGTCAAATTCTGCCACATGTGTATTCCGCCAACCCGCATTGGAGCAGCGTGGTGGAATATGCTCCAAAACCTTCTCCTCAAAGGGAGAGGAGGCCTTTATCCCAGCAGTGGGACATTTACGGGCTGCTAATGTGGGTGTCAAGGGCTAAAGCGACGATATAACGATCGGAACATTCGTTGAATCAAATTGGAATATTATGTCATCAATTCACGAACAGAAATATTAAGATAAACGTGACATGATTAAAAACCCATAAATTATTGATATAAAACTTTATCTCATCTCAAAATTGAAATTATATTTGGTTGGTAACAAATAAATTATTACAAATGTCAGTTATTTTAAGTTGCAGTCAATAAATTATCGCCGTGATTTTAAATCTAGCAATAAATTTGCAATGTTTTAGTTCTTGGACTAGCTTTGTTTGGACGGAAAGAAATGTTTTTTTTTTATGGCATTGGTTGGCGGACGAGCATATGGGCCACCTGATGGTAAGTGGTCACTACCGCCCATAGACAAAGGCACTGTAAGAAATATTAACCATTCTTTACATCACCTATGCGCCACCAACCTTGGGAACTAAGATGTTATGTCCCTTGTGCCTGTGATTACACTGGCTCACTCACCCTTCTAACCGGAACACAACAATACAGAGTACTGTTATTTGGCGGTAGAATATCTGATGAGTGGGTGATACCTACCCAGACGGGCTTGCACAAACCCCTATCACCAAGGAAAATGTCATTTATGATATAGATTTTTACTTCCATTATATTCTAGCACACGCATATTGGATATATTTCTGTATAATTAATTATTTGAATAACATTCAGCATTTTTATACAATATACATTTGTAGAAACATAAATATCTGCAAATTGGCAGACCAAATCGCATCTACATTTTTTTTATCACAGAACTAAAATAAACATCCACGCTCCTCAATGTCAATATGTATGAAATCAGATACCATGTACATTCACATAATTGACAGGTGTTAAAGAAATTTAAAATGTGCTCACACATATTTATACACAAACACAGTGCGGTTTAATCGCTAATTAAATCGAGATGACTTTTGCCGAGCATTCTGCTGTTCTTTTTTTTATAAATATTTCCATTTAAATTTATTCGAAGCTTGACAATTTTGGACCTCTTTTTGTATAGTAATTCGGATAACAATTATTCCCGAGAGTTGCATTAAAAATGGTAACCGTAGCTGAAATCCGTACTACGCTTGATAGATGGTACTTAGTGCAGATGGAGTCGTCCCCGGGAGTGTCTTTCGCCTCACGCCGTTGAACAAGTGCCAATAGAAATTGAGCTGCGAGAAAATTTGTTAAAACAAAAGAGATGGATATCACGGGCATCAATATTGATTGACGAAATATCGGATTTTCGATTTTAAAACTTGACATAGGTTTTTCATTACTGCAGCAGTTGTTTAATTGTGAAGTGCACTCTTTACATCACATTATGCCAAACATTATTTAATTATATTGAGTAGGTTAGGTATTTCAACATTAGAAAAAAATAATTAAATAGAAAAAATAACAATTAAAAAACAAATAACGTCAATTTAAAAATATGGCTAGAGAAATACGTTTAATTATATGTTGTTAATTTTTTATACCATCGAATCGGATTTGTAGATCTGCATAATAACAATATTAAAAAATAATAATAATAGTGTTTCCTATTATTAATAATTACCAGAAATATATAGCGATTTGAGGTCAATAAACGTATAAAAAACGGAGCATGAGGTAAATGAGTTATCAGTTAGCACAGTAGGTATGGGTAAAAAGAAGGAATTTTGTTGAGCACAAACTTATTTTGAATATTTAAAATAAGAATTATTTATTTCTCTTAGCCGGTACATGTTCATGTTTTGTTACATCAAACTTTATTTTTCAATTTTACCTAAGTGGAAATTAGTAGGTGCTACAAATTGAAAGCGTGTTACAAAAGGATTTCACCCATTTACTTTGCTAGCTTCGTTCAGATAGATTGTAGCTGATAAAAGAAATAAAAAATGTGTGCATTTAATTTTTAATTTGTTAAAGGAAAGTAAGGTAAGCCTGTAAATATCTCACTCATTCTCCGTTTTGTGGAGAAGATAAAGACCTTATTCCACCAAGTTGTTCTAGTGCAGATTGGAAGATGACACATGAGATTTTATTATGATGATTTTCTTCACTGACGAATACGAGATCAATTATCAACAACAATTAGGTGACATGAAAATTCTGCTGTGTTGCTACTTAGTGTAGAACCTAAAATTACTGCTAGGCTTAAGTTCTAACCGCTGGGCTTATCTTCTTCATTTGTTAATTTAAAAGTAAATTTTGTACGACCCAAACTATATGGGTACTATATTCTACCGTAAAACATTACTGCACACAACGAAAGACCCTACAAAGCAATAGATTTGTTTTGGTTTTGAGCATCAGCAGAAGTGAGTAGAGCCAGCAGGCATAATGGATATAATATCTTTGATCCTATAGTGGTCAGTAACTTGATGAGAGAAGAGCACTGTCTATGGACTTTTTTTTGGAAGTCATTATCACTTTAACAATTACTGAGTATAGTAGAATAATAATTCAATTCCAGGCTATTTAAGAGTAGATGAAAAAAGATTTTCCGTTTGTTATTGAAACTCTTGGAAATTCTTAAGGCCTTAATGTGAATAACTGTTATATATTTAAAAACACATAAAAATGTTTATATTTAAATAATGACAAATTTAAATTATTCATTTAAAGTAATTTGAACGACAATAATTTATGTTATTGTTGCTTCATATGTGAAGCCAAAAGTAAACAGCCATTTTCATTTAAATAAAATGAAGCAATTGTGACCTCTTTCCTATGGCATGTGCAATGTTTGTCATTAACGTAAATGTCGAATTAAGTGACTTTAATTTATTAATTGAGTGAAATTAAAAATTAATTAAGTGAAAAAATTGAGTGAAGTTTTCTACACTTGACTTCAAATGTCATTCAGGGACGCAAGAATGAATAACTAAGAAGGAACTTGTTATCTTGCGAACAAATCTTACTAACTTAGACGAGGAAGCAAGCTACTCGTATGAAGTTATAGAAAATAAAATATTCACTATTTAGTATTTTATATCTAATTCAATATGCGGTATTTGCTAATCCCTCGTTTCAAATAGAAGATATTTCTATTTCCAAGTTACAGTTGAATTCAGCGGTCAAAATGGTTTTCAAATACGTAGAGAGAAATCTTTGCACCAAACGTTACGCTCCGACGTTAAGGTGTGCTTTTGGAAATAATATTGTAGAATAATCAAACTGCAATTTTATACGAATTACATACAGTTTGTATTATATTATTTATCAATGGGCAATTTGAGACACATAAGATATATATTAAGACCGAACAAATTATATTAAGATCGCGAGATATATGCTGGGGCATGATGGTATATATTAAATTAAAAAAATGATCATATTTTTTTCTGTAAGACGTATTATATTCCGCCAATGTGGGATCGTAAAAAATCAAATATATCCGTTATGTTTTACATATATGTTGTCGAATTAGATAATAATAAAATATATATAATAAATATATATAATTCTAAAATAGACATTAATAAAGTAAGACAAAATTGAAACAAAACAAAATTGTGTGAATTTAGTATCACTTAAAATAACAATAAACCCAAATTTTCAGTATACCACAGTAAATTACATTCTAACCAGCCATTACTTTAACCTATTAACTTTTGTTACACAATTAGTGCACTCCACTGAAATCACTGAATTGTTAATTATTGCTTCACATTTCCGCACTTATGTGTCTAATAATAAATCTATTTTCAATTTAATTTTGAAATTGTTTTTTATTTATAACTTGAGCACCATTTTAACTATTCTAAGTAAGAGATTTACTCCACTGATATAAGTTATATTTAATGCTTGCAGTGTACATTTATTGTTATTTTTTTTTTTAAGTAGATGTGAGCAAACAAGACAAAACCATAAAGTTTAATAAAAAACAAACTGTTGAGATTGAATAAAAAATATACAAAAAACATAATTGATAAAAAAATATTGCTGTTGCAGAAATATAGAACATTCATATTCTATTTTTAATCATAATAACTTAGTATTTAATATCATTTCTGTCTCTGTGTGTTGAATGTTTTTGTACAATACGTTCCATTTATGTATTTAGTTTTCCGTAATTGAGAAGCCTATATCATTTTCAATTTTTTTAAATAAATTAAAAAAATATTTAATTGCAATTATGCTTTTATTTCTGCTTTACTTATTTTTAATTTACGCAATTATCACTTCCGGTATTAATACATTATTATTGTAGCGCTGAAAAAAAAATAACAAATTTACATTTTATTATTATAGCTTTATATAAACAACTCACCGGAAATGCTTTGTACATGCTCATCTGGATACCACTCACTCATTATACATTATATTCTACCACCACACAGTTTTACTTAGTATTGTTGAGCTCCAGTTTTAAGAGTGAGTGAGCTAGTGTAATTAGGCACAAAAAGCGTAATAACTTAATCCCAACGCTGGTGGCGCATTGACAATGCAAAGTATGGTGAAAATTACTTATAGTGACAATGTTTACTTTTGGCAGTGACCACTTACCATAAGATGGCCCAATTGCCAGTCAATTGCAGTCATATTGTATATGTTAAATTTCAAAAATTACATTTATGTTATTTCTTAAGCCAAATGTAGCTAGTTTTCTTTCTACCACTTCTATTTTATCTGCAGGTATAACCCTTAAGGTTGTTAATCTTTATTCATAATATTATTATGTATGACTCGGTCTATAAGGAACCTACCTGCCAAATTTCAACTTTGTAGGTTATAGTTAAAGTTTTTGAGATTTTGTGATTCATCAGTGAGTGGTATTTCGCTTTTATATATAATATTAGATTATGGAATACACATAATATTATATATAAAAAGATATTTAAGCAATAGTGTAAAACTAACAAAAGTCTTTAGAGAGGTATGACTTCAAGCCTTTTGTCTTAATTACGTAAAATATAATAAAATAATTTATTGACATACTTCTTTGGGTTTAAACCCGACTCTTTGTATTACTCTGTTTCCGTTATAATTTTCCTTCTCTATTCGTACAGAGAAGGAAGTTGTGTCTCTCTCGGTGGGTTCGTGATTGGCAACTTTAAACTTATCCTCGTAATAAGATATGAGTTTCATCATTAGTACAACATTTGATGGAATGCTCTGATTTTTTTTATACTAGAAAAGGTAATTTTTTTTTAATATTTTATAAGTTTGAAACTGTTTAATTCAAGCAATAAATCTTAAATTTTACTTACAACATCGTATCGCTCTGAGACACTTTTATTAATTTTTTGGTAACCTTTATTTCGCACATTTAAATCTTCTAAAAATGATTCCATTGACTGCATCGGATTAACATTTTCAAACTAAATCAAAGCACTATTAATAATTAAGATAAACTAAATAAACAAATTAAAAGCCAAAATATTCACCTGATGTGTTATAAAAATATTACTAACAAAAATAACTGTAACGAATACAATATAATATGTCTTTCTCGTTTTGAAATGAAACCACATTATCGGTTGAACAGGAATGTCGTGATTGTAAAAACATAACAAACGATAATGTTATAGTGTTTTGAAACAAATGACTGTTGAATTTCAGATATAAACTCGTTGTATGCGACAAATATTGGTACGTAATTTTGAATGCAAGATTAAATCGTTGAAATACATTACCGAATGAAACAACTGAATAGTGCTTTGTTTCGTTAACTAATTTTATCAGAATTCTATATTCGAAGACAAGAATAATAAAACCGAAATAAAGTTTCGTTTGACCAAATGTAGGCGAGTTTGAGAGAGAAATCTGAGCGAAGGTTTAATGGTTTCGCCTTGATCCTGAGCGAGTCGAGAGCGCAGTTACACGGCTAGATTTATTAGTTCAATTACCCGGCCCTGTTCCAAGCTACTCTGCTTACTTGAGCGCAGACGCCAACAAGTAAATTTTGCGCAGGTTGCTAGCACATTTCCTCCTATGTCTTTTAATAGGTTTTGCTTACGAAGCTAATTTTAGCAGACATTTGTTTTTAGTGAGTACGAACGAGAAGTGTTGTTAACTGTAGTGGTTGAATTTAATGTTGAGAGAAATTGTTTTGTTATTTTCCTATGATGAAATAATTAGTCATATATATATAATATAGCCTTTAAACAAAACAAAATATTAGTACAATGCTGATTCATTGTTTAAAATGTAACTTCATCGAATGAATAAAATACGAAGTTGAAGTTGGACTGAACAGACTTACCGTAAATTGTTAAATAATAAAATAATATCAGTTGTACGGTACAAGATAAAAGCAAACCCAAGTTGCTCAGTGTAGCGGATACTGAAGCGCGTTGCTTGGGACCGCAAATGCTCCCTGTCGATACAACTTGGCCAACTTTCAAATTTGTGGGTTGGCGCTTTCAGAACTACGTTACCTACTTAACTCTATGTACATAACACAGGTCAGTAGATACTTACCTATATAAAAGCATATTATGACCTCGATACCATATTAACAATTTTTACGAACGGCTATAATATAAAATTTTACGATAGCAAACTCTTTGTAAAAGTAAGGTGTATAACATGCATTAACTGTCAGTACTAGTTCAGGGTTTAGTAATATAAAATTATATTTAAATATACCATTTAGTGCTTAAATGGGATGCGAATTATATATATGTATGTGCAAGCCCGTCAGGTACCTTTTACTCATCAGCCAGACAAGTTTAACCAGGAACACAAAATTAGCGTATACACGGTTGGTTGCGTATTGACGATGCCAGGAACATACAATATTCCTAACAGCGCCAATTTCTATGGACCACTTACCATCAGGTGGCTCATTTTTCCATTCGTATAATACAAATTATAAAAAAATAGAAGAAGGTTTCTCAGTAATGTTTTTTTCCGGTGGAAATTAAGATAGAATTGGAAGAGGTATTGTATTACATTGCTGGAATAAGTCGCAATTTAAGATAGCGTTTGCTTGCTTGCCATTCTAGACTCGAACGACAGTGCGAGCCGGTTTTCATTAATATTATAGCAGCACGCACACAGACTATATCCTTAAAGTTCCTTTACGTTTGAGGATTTTCTCAAATGGGTAATTAGACTTCACTACTTTTGGTTGTAAATGTTACGATATAGTAAAAATATAATATAAATAAATATTAATGACCAATTTAAATTGCTTATTTTTTATTCATTATATTCCGACTACAAAATACTTATTCAATTAATTTTATTAATGTCAAACTATTGTATTTTCAAAACTGAGAAATTGATTTTATTAAACATATTTTTGATATTACGTTATTATGATATTGGGAGTTTTTGTTTTTATATTGAATACAAGTAGCTATTATAAAATAAATGTACCTAATATAGGCCATTTTGCAATATATTTCATGTTCTACGTAATCGAAATTGAATAATTAATTGTTAGATGGACAAAATAAAAACAAAAGTGGTATTAAAACTTTACAACGAAAAACGAGTATGACAACCTCTTAAAAAAATTACTATTAGACTGGGGTGCGACTATATATTATTCAGAAGTGCGGTTCGCAGAGGCTCATGTCGGACAGCAGAGAGGCAGCGCTAAGTGGTGCGGCGCGACGATAATACGTCAAACCGCCGCCTGTGGTCTGACCGCCTCGCCCGCCTAAAATTAATAGCATTGTATTACGTGCGCAGGGCTATTGCTATTCCATCTATCTAAGTGTCAAACTTAATTATGTACAGTCATAATGAATTAGTATTTAACTTCAAAGTTTAAGCGGATGAAATTAGTACTTTTGTTTGGACTAGAGCAACCGTGCACTGTCTCTCAAGTGCGGAAACTACGATGTACAATCTGAGATTTAAAATTTAAATCGATCTAAGTTAAGATTCAAAACATTCAAATAAATCTGGTATAATAATATATACTTTCCATTTCTATAAAAGGATAAAATTGTATATAAATGCAGATCCAGGCTGCCAGCTCAGGAGCTAGAATCAAATTATTACTTCAAAATATTTAAGAAAGTTAATAAATATATAGGTCATATATATATATATCTTATATATGTATGGGATTAATTTTGCAAATCATAATAGTGTTTATGTCTTTAAATACTTTGCAATTATTTCTTTTTAAATTTGTATTTATTTTCATTACTTTTTATTCGAATACAAATAATAATTAGAAATAGTATGTACATACATAGAAATATTACGCTTGTACCGCTTAAGCTTAAAAATGACTTATTCAAATATTAAACTGCAAAAAAGAAAGCAAGACGAGTCATCATTAATATGTCTTGTGTTCAAGTAAAATATACATATACGTTTTTGTACAATACCTATGACATCATTAATTTTATTATGTCTAATGATATGTATTACCTAAAACCGTTAGGAAATTTTCAAAAGAATGCAATGCTATAATATCTACAAACAGATAAAAATGAAAAAAATCTAAGATTATATTTAAAAAAAAACACAACAAAAGAATACATTTAAATGTAATTAATTTTTTTCTGATCTGTCAATTTTGTTTTGAATTATTTTGTATAAAGTTTAGTCTCTCTCTTCTTACGAAGTTTATTATATTCTATATGTAATATATTTCTGGTGAAAAAGGATTGTTATGTCGACCACGCAATTGGTTGTTAGCAAATTACTACATATCTGAATACAAATTTCGATTAATTTATTTTTTATATTAATTGATTCACTTCGGCAGATATCTTTAAAAATGTCTTGAATGCGTAATGAAAAAAGATTTTTTCATTTGGGCTATTGAGATCTGTAATCTCTCAAAATACACTAATAGTATGTTTAATTGTTTATATATGTTTATCGTACTATATATAGGCAATGTTAATAATTTTAAAACATATGCAATAATGATCAATTTATTTAAAGCATTATAATAATAACATTTAACGGCTACATATAAACCTTTAATTATATTAAGCACCGTAATTTGTTAACTAAATAATTTTAGCTATCAGATTCAAATTAAATTTGTACATGCATGTTTAAATGATATTTAACTAGATAGCGGATTTTGTTGAAGTATTTATTGACATTATCAATTACGAATGTATAAAGCAAATATTTATATTTAAAGTTATTTAATGAAATGCAAGCCGTGATAGTCCAGCGGGTAGAACGACGATGACAACTAAAATTCGCGGGTTCCAATTCGGATATGAACTACTGGTTTTCATATCTTTAATTAATGTTTATCCAATATCCAGGATAATTATCCTTAATAGGCTTTGTCTAGTAGTGGGACATTTATGGGGCGGTATTATTATTTAATAAACCTGAATCTTAATTTTTTCTGGATACTGCAATGTGTGATCGTCGTTTCTTTTAATGTAATATAATTCCACGATACTCGATAAAAAATGTATACGTAAATCGTGATTGATAAATATCGGACTCTAGTGCTATTTATCTCGACTACATTGCTCGTTCGTCTCCAGCACGTGGCAAATTGAAGATGCACGAACTGATCGCGATACTGCGCCACATCACCGAAGCTCGCGTTACTCACGCTTAGGGTGACCATCATTCGTTATTTCTCAGACTATGTAGTGTTTTTCCTGTGTATACAAAGTTGGCGTTCTGGAACATTATGACATAATCGAAAATATACCTACACGAATTTTAAATTAATCGAAATTTTCTGTACGATGATTAAATACAACGAAATTTAGTTTTCCCGTTACCAGAGAACATAATTTGAGGAAACGTGTGTTAGGTGTTAACCTGGCTGATAAATGTTAGTTGTTGGTGAGATTTATCGCATGTTCGATGTTCGTTCGTTATCATAATGTAGTGAATCAAAGATGCAGGAACTAGAACAAGTTAGAAGATTCCAAATAGCAACAACTTGCGTTAGGTACTGTCATCAATCATTGTTGTCATATTATACTAGAATTAATATTTTTGATTCTCTATAATTATTAGTTAAAATTTATATTAAAATATTTTGTCTATGAAGACAAAAATAAAAAAAATTAATAATACAAAATGATTTGAGATTCTTTCTACATAAAAAGTAGAAGTTCAACCCAATTATTACTAATGAAAGTCATAATTATGTGGTGCCATTGTATTAGAACACATTGCGTATGTCATTACTGAAATTTTGACAACCGACTTACGGTTATACGGTTTCGATACGCGTATGCTTTCAATTGTATTATTATTATAATCCCATATCACTTTATGGCATTTCACATTTGTATTTTGCGGTGAATTTCAAGACTGTTTTTCGTAATTTAAAGATCCATTGAAAAAAATCGACTTTGAGTCAATCAAAGCACATTTGATAACGTTACTGGTCTATCTGTAATACAAATTGCTCATTCAGCCTTTAAGCAGTAAAGTTCTATAGTAATAATTGTTAGATACTATTTTTCGATGGAATAATTAGATTATGGGGATATTTAACCGAAGTTTAAGCCAGTATTCCATAATTAGTTTCATTTGTCCTGAATAAGAATTATTAACATTGTCCACCTAATTCGTTGATACGTTAACCACGCGGGTAGCGTACTCGCACCCTTCCATCGCACTTGAAAGTGCCTCAACTTGTACAGAAAATCCGATTAACTTCGCGTCTAAGTCCCCTAGGCTACGAGAAATTAATGAAACACCGCTTACCTCAACTGTTCGCCAGATTATCTCCTGGATCCAATTTCGAGTGTAATAATGATGGTAGAGACTTAATTAGAGCTTTCTTCCGTTTATGAAACTTATATCGTTTCAATTAAAATATAAGTTCGTGAATTTCATAAGTCATTGTATGTTTAAGAAATATGTTTATACTTTTAAAGTCTTATTAAAAATAAATTTAATTACACAATACCAAAGAGAATTACGTCTTTTAGAATCTATGACTTCAAATATCAAGACTTTTCGAATGGGTACAATTTTTCATCTTAAGAGGATATAAGATAACACCCTTGTAACATATTATCATACAAGGAGAAAGACTGAAACAATGAATAATATTCACAAATGTGAAAGAGGGTAAGTTCTAGTAATGTTGTTTTTCCTTCGGGTAGCTTCGCATAAATAAAATATGTATATTAAATGATAAAGTTGACGTCATGTCATATTAGTATGCTTTGCATTATGACACTTTATTTAATGAAATATAAGATGGAAAGTATGTTAACAGTTTAAAAGGTTCACTGGTTCTTTATTAAAGAAAACTCGACAGGCAATATTTCATTCGGAGTAAGCTTGGTGTTTGTTTTGATAGAATGAAGGTTATGAAAATAAAATTTATTCGTTCTAAAATGGAGTTTACATATTTTAACATTTGTTATTGTGTACACTATAATTTATATTTATTTCAAACTAGTTGTCGTACGCCGCCTTTGCTGGGCCTAAATTAAATTTTAATAATATTAATGTTTTTTTTTTTTATATATATAATATTAGGAAATAAACGTGCCGAGTTGAATGTTATATTGAACGACAAACTGACTTATTTATATTTTTTTAGCAATAAACCTTATAGAATCACACAACCTTTCAAAAAACATTTATAATATTAAAGTAAGATAGCCTTCATAATCTCTCTATCTTATTTACAAAAGAAAACAGAAAATACATAAGGCGTAAGAAGGACAATATACAAACGTACAAACGTCACACATATCATTGTTAGATTGTCAGATATATTAGTGTTACAATCAATCACTGGTGTGCCCGTGACGTAGGGGTAATTAGGAGCGATCCTGCGAGACAGGCAGACATTCTGGTAATTTTGTCGTATTTTCTTCCCTCCAGAAACAAATTTTGCAAATGTTTCAGATAAATATATATATTATGGATAAATACCGTTGTTTTCTATTCGTTATAGTAAATTGTCAATCGGTTATTGTAAAAAATATCATTTTATATTTTTGAAGGGATTCATTTAGAAATGTTGCTTGAAATTGTTAAAATAATGTCATTAAGTTCTACTATTATCATAAAAGTATTAGTATTAGTTACCTTAATTATAGTAGATGTGTAAATCTCTATATTTCATCTCTATATACATATATAATATAATATAATTTCTCAGAATTTCTGGAATTCTAATTTCAAAATATGTTTTAAATGTCTGGTTATTAATAAAATACATCTTATAAATTATCCTATTGATGGCTTTAATAACTTTACGTGTATATTAACGTAAATCATTGTATTGGAAGGGATGTATTAGTTAGACATGTAACTAAATTTGCATAATTAAATTCCTGAATTATTTTCATAGATGTGACTCATTAACTTATTTGAGAATAAAACGTTAACCATATTATCCTTATATAAAAACCATCTAACATAAAACAAATACGATTGAAATAGAAAATGCTCTATAATATACAAATACCGCGGTAGGGCTTAGAGGCAGAGCCGTCACTCATCAATTATTCTACCGACAAACACGAATGCTATGTATTGCTGTTTCGGTTCGAAGGGTGAGCTAGTGTTATTACAGACACAAGTTATATCATCCCATGGTAGGAGACATTGTTTATAATTCGTAAAATAATTATGCATATGAACGGAGGTGACCGCTTACCATCTTTTTGTTACTCTTCTCTTATATATATTTACAAAAATATATTCAAGTTAAACCAAAGGGTGTTTTTTTACAAGCATTTTATCACCGGTAGTTTCTATCTTCATAATTTGTGAAGTACTTACTTTAGGAAGATAATAGCGTTTCGTAGATCGTGAATCTTCTTAATTACCAACAATGTTGAAATTAAGCTTTTAATGACTTTTAATTAACAACTTTGAAAATGCTGGAATAAAATAGCCGATTATTACATATTTAAGACAATTATAATGAAAAATATGACATTAAAAAAAATGACAGTTTTTAGGCTTCGTTAAAAAAGTAATAAGTAGTCAATAAAAATAATTTTGTTCTATAGTTTTATTAACAAAGTATAGTGTAGTATAGTATAGTATAGTATAGTGTGTTGCGGTATAAGATCCATTAATCGTCTAAATTGTCATTACAGCTATGATAATGAGTCAGATGTTCTATTGGTGATCTTTATGTCCTACACCGTTTTTATAAAATTATTATAAACTATAAAATTATATCCAATTTTGATTTTTTTATTTTTTACAGGTAAACCATGGTGAATATAATTATTTATAGATTAATATGGGATGAAAAAATATCACAAAATTCAAACAGACCAAAAGCCCACAATGCAGGAGGCAGAAAATACCTTAAAAATCGCGTTGTAGTGGATTCCCTTACACCTTTACTTTTTTCTAACGGTTTGAGTTCGCAATCTCCGGTTGAGATTTACGTGTTCTAGCGACTCTGCTTTATCAGTTGAATATATTAATTTGAGTTAATTTTATTACACGAACGAGGCAACATAAACTAATCATGAAATTGCTTCTAATTATTTAAGACTTTTAATTATATTAGAAATTTATATTCAGATAAGGATATAGAATATTACAAATTAAAAAAACATGATTTGGTATTAGGACTCTTTTCAGAAACATGTCACTGTTAAATAATATAGTTTCGGATGGCATCAAATAGAGTCAACGTCTATGTAGGTCATAGAGCGCTCACTAAAACCTGAGGCGCTAGTTGCGCTATTGGAAGTTGAGCCACGTCTAGGGTCACCATTTATTCCTTAATAATAGCTTTAAAAAAGGGATAAAAGGCAAAGCCCTCAAAGTGCAAGGTTTTAACCTGACCCCTTGCTCTAATGTCGATCGTACCCAATATATATGTTTTTAGTATAAAACTGAACGTTTTTTCGAGCGTAAAAGGTAAATACTAATATTATATGTGAAACGAGTAGTGCGGAGATACCTACATTTATCCTCAGGACTAAGAATATAAAAAAATATTAAGTACTTAAATAAGATTTGAAAAAGACGTCTATAGTTTACGTTATTAAATAGAAGCATATAACAGTACATTCAGTTAATACTTTCTACAAACAAGGACACAATACAAGTTAGGCTAACAATAATCATAAGATAAAAAAAACTTATTTCCTTTTAGCTTTAAAAAGTTGTCCGAAGAGTCTATTTGTTATGGTAACCCTAACAAGGCCTGATATTTTGATGTACGTTCGCAAGTTTCATGTTAAACGGCTTATCTGAAACAACGTCACAGCCATACTTCTTATGATATTAGTTTGCATATACCGCTAATGGAACAAGTTGATAAGGGAATTAGTATACGGTTTTAATAATTTGTTGTTGTTACACGTTTGAGGACTTTTAAAAATACCATAATACAGAAAAGTAACTAATTACTTTATGTTTAAAGTAAGCTACATTTCATTGTTAATTTTATTGTGAATAGTCAGTAATGAGCATATTACCGGACCCTCGAATATACTCCAACGTTACCATTGATAAATATATATAATATATTAAAATAATGAAAAGGAATAAACCACCCATTTACCTACTTACACAAATTAGTTTAATTTCTCTAACGGAATCAGTTATTGAAAATAAATGTAGGTTTTCATATTACTCATCACATTAAAAATTTAAATAAAATACTTAAAATACTATAGAATGAATAGGTATATTTACGTTATTGAATAAAAAGTATTAATAATATTATAGGTAGTTAGCAATATCAGATACATGTTGAATACGGTTAAACGAATAGTAGGTAATTTGCATCGCTTCGTATCGCTCAGTTCGGAGCAAATGTGAATATCAAATGAGTGTTTAAGCCGCTCATTTGGATCACTCTCGGCTCATGCCAATCATTTTAAAATGGACGCTTGCGGTGTTCTCTCGATGACTGTTAATTACTCGATCGCTTTTATGGCAATTAATTTTCATATATTTCGAATTCTATCGCAGCGTTTATTATGATAAAGACGGCAGTTATGTATGAATATGTTCAATAAATATTTACTTACAAACGATACAAATTTAGACCTTAGACTAGCCGTTGCTATGTATTACACAGCTAATATATCTAAAAAAAATAATAATTGAAATTTGACTTCTACCGCAATGCCTTCACTTAACTTTGCGTTAAATAATCTAATCGTACTAACTTCCATATTATTGGATTATCTATACTAATATTACACATGCGAACGTAACTCTGTCTGTTACCTCTTCACACTTAAGTCACTGAACCGATTTAGATGAAATTTGGTTTAGAAATAGTTTGAGTCATAGATATAAGCTAGTTTTTTTAATTCACCCATCCAGGGTGTAGAATGGGGTTGACCCGACTTGTGTGATATAGGTAAAAGTTAAATAAATTTAGCGCGGATAAAGCCGCAGTTTTAGCTAGTTGGTAAAAAAGATAGAAGATATATAACTGTATAATTTTTTTTTTTTTAAATAATAATTTTGTTGTTGGACTAGTCTAAATTAAATTAAAATGTAACTATATTTATGCAACGCATTTATCACCCATACGACTGACATGTTTTACCGATGTGTAACCCTGTAATTACAGGTACAAGTCATATCACATAATTTATATAACCATGTTGTATATCCATTAATATGCTAATATTCACCAGCAAAAGTCACTACTTACCATCAAAGGTCTAATTAATCGACCGACCTTATTTTTCTAACTTTCAAAATATCTTCGTCTATACTCTATGAAATATATTCCTTTTATTTATATACTTTCCAAACATATTTTACGAATTAACTTAATTCAGTAAAATACACAACGCAATAAGTTTAATATAAACATCTCGTTTATATAAAACATAATTTATTATATTCCAGCATAGTAAAGTTTTGTAATTAAAATGTTGTAAGGGTAGTCATAGAATTGAGATTCTCATTGCATGTTGAGACAATACAAGAAAGTTTGTTTTATGTAACGATACGGAAAAGGGAAAGATTTCTGGGAAAGTTGTGTCGTCACAAGTTAATACAACGTCTTGATCTCGCGCAGATTGAATACGTTCGAAGCGAGCCGGAACTAAAGGTCTTATTGTTATTCACCCCAGTGTGACAACCGACTAACCAGACCGTGCCCTCGCCCTAAATAGAGATACTTGATTGTTTTCATTCAAAATAAGCGAAAAGGAAAGGTTTACTCAGTATTTTTAAGCTTAAAAAATAATTAATATTCTTCTATTTCGTCATAATATAGTAATGTTGCATGTTTTTCGTTTTTTTTTTTTTTTTTTTATTTGAAATCATTTGTTGTCAATATTAAAACGAACTATCATTAGAAATGTCTGTCGGATTCTCTTAATTACATTTATTGTACATTGGTAGTATATATAATATTGTGTCGTGTTTCAGATGGGCAAAGTGAACATCTGTTCATTGAAACAAACAATAAATAAAACTGGTTTTAACATAAACACAAAACTAAGTATATATGGACAAGACATAGACGTTTTTGAACTTCTATAACAGGGGAAGAAAGTCAAAAACTGCTACTTTTCATTTATTCTTAATTTTTATAGAACCATCGCCAACATTCTTCCGGTAGCCATGTTCTTGTGATACTTGAATAAATTAAGTGAATATTTTTTTGTCACTATTGACGTTTGAAAATGATTGTACTGAAGTGTAAGGTTTTCCGTAACGAGACTTAATTCATGAAACCGTGATACATAAAGCTTTTGATTTTAAACTCCGCGCCTTTTAAATCAGCAGACAAAACAATCAATGAAACTATTTCTAGAGCAGCGGCTATAAATATAATTGATGCCGTGAAAAAAGACTGAAATATAAATAATGGATGAAAATATTTTTCCTTGCAACAAATACTGGCAAGATATCGAAGATGTTTTCACGAAATATATGTCATCTAAGATTTGTAGCCGAGAAATTGTTTCTGTCCTAGGTGTTTTCGATATAGTACGTTTTCATCGTGTCATTAAATTTATCGTTCGTCTGATCACAATCGTGGAATTTAAATGGATATCAAGCGACTAGACAGGTTGTTAATGCGAAATTTATTTCCACGATATTACTCGTGAGTTTATAATTTTCTAGTAATACAACAATGTAATTACAGATTAACGAAATAAAAAAATCAGGAAATGAAAATAATTAAAAATGACTTATTAAAATGTTATAATTAAATCAAATTACGTAAGCAATATAATGAGAAAAGTAAGCTACGTATTTGAATCCCGGGCTTGTGAATATCGAAATTATTAGTTAAAATTATTTTATCGAAGCTGTAAAATTGTATTTTATTTTATTTTCGCACCACATAAATGAACCAAATACATTGACAAACTGTAAACTTGATTACAGTATCGAAAGCAAGAACAAACAGGGGAAGAAAATCAAGGAAAAAGAAAACTGTTTACGCTTGTTTGTAGTAATAAAGTTTTTTTTTTTTTGTAGAACATGGCCATTTATTCTAACTACATACTCAATTATTATAATGTTTAATTTTCGTTCGTATTTTTTGGTAAATTTTCATATAATTAATATGAATAATTGTCACGAATAACATTGAAGAAAACAAAGGATGATATTTCAAATAGGATAGAAAAACAAATTGCGGGCCAGTAATTGCATCACGGGGCGGTATGGGGCAATAACTTATCTTCCTTTCTCGTTGTTCTATTTTTTAGCGAGTGACATCTTATTTAGCAACCGACACATTTCGCATCGTACGATCCAAATAAATTACACATGTATTAATGTTATATTTTGAAAGAAAGCGTTCTTGGCGTTGTGCGCTTGTTTGCCATTAAGGTCGACTTATTACGTTACGACACTGACAAGTAATCAAATTAATCTATCAGCTATTTAACATTCGGTTCGAAAATAAATAAACAGGTACAAATACAAAACTTCGTAGCATCGAAGAAAAAGATTTCTATTCAATCGCTTGAATTCGAGAGTCGGGAGGAAGAAAGCGCGGCGGCACCGCGACGCCCCGCGTACTCGAACTTTGACAGTTTATATGACCCGTGTAATGGCGCCTTAAACTAAATAAAGCTTTGCATTTGGCTCGTGTATCGCGAATGCCGTCACGCCCCCCAGCTTTGTCTCGACGCCGAGATTAGAACTTTCCGGCTCTATCTGAGTAAATATAGTTGCCTTTTACAATACTTTACGAAAGAAAGATCTAGAAAGTTAGGAGTGTATTGATTCTTTGAATTAAAATGATATGCTTTATTAGGTATACGAGTATATTCTCTCACATCTGGCTTTAATAATTGAAATCGAAGAACTTTTAAAATTTCTATATAGTCTAAAAGTTTATTGATAAAGAAAATTAGTACAGAAGCAGAAGTCGCTGAGGTTATTTTTGTAGGGGCCCATAGACGATTACCATCAAACAGTTGACTGATGCAGCTGTCATAGCTGCAGGCAGCTTGGACTTAGGCCAGTCGCAAATGCAAATTCATACAGATATTTGAGTAGCCACGCTTTTCCCTCAATTGTCATGCAAATTTGTAGATATTGGATTTCGGATACAATAAAGTTTTACGTTCGAATTTTTTGTAAATCGAATAAAAATTGGAAAATTGGCGATTGAAAGATAAACTATTTTTGTATGTCCATTGTAAACCTAAATATCTTTATTCTAAAAATATATAAAACTAATCGCGTTACTTTAACACTTTTATGATTTTTTCTACTAACAGCAATAACAAAAATATCACAAACAATGTAAAAATTAAATTTAGCAACGTTTTAGCACTTATTTTTATGCACTGTATAACTAAATAACCATATAAGTTTTTAAAAAATGCATATAATTGTAAACGTTTTAAGAACATGAACCTAGTAGTACTATAATTTGTATTTAAAAAAAAAACTCCATCAAATCAAACACGATAAACTCTATTTTCAGTACTCTTTTTTATTAATTCCGATAATACTGGCTATGCTGTTTTTGAAACCTGGTTTACAAGTAAATCAATAACTACTTTTTTATTGTAGATATTCCAAGTTTTACCTTATAATAATAATTATTATTAAATTGGAATGGTAGCAGAATCTATAAGTAATATAATTATCTATTTGAATAGACAGTAAGGTGGGATAGACGGATACATATCTTACCTGTTTACAATAATATAAATACAAAGAGTCAAAGTGTTCAAAATACTAGTACACTGGACTTCCCTATTAAAATAAATATAATAGTACTGTTAGAACCTCTAATAATAATATGCTTTTTAAACTTATCAACGTAATGGAAAACTTTTTCGGGGTAAACACTGACCCAACACAATATTTTATCTAATCTTTTTACAGGAGGTTCGGCTTGTTCCAACATTCCCCACATTATTTACGATTTCTATAAACGTGTAGACATAATAATTAGGAAAGTTTTGGGATGCTGTATCCAACAGTTAAAAGACACGTACGCTTTGCAAGAAGCAACACGTATCTTTATAGTCGGTGTCACTTCTCCCCAAAGCCACAGTATAAAACTTAGTTACCCAAAAGTTAGTATTAAAATATAGTTTAAAACTATGCAAAGTTCGGAAATAAATTATTTTATTGTATTATAGTGCGCATTAAAATTGTTTATACATTATTTAACGGTAATTGTACCTTAACATGGTTATTAATTTATTACAATAACAAGAATATGTTTTTCTCTTTGCCCTAAAATATCATAATATTTATTAAGTATGTAGAATATTTTTGGACTCATATCGAAGATAAAACAGAGGGAGGATATTCTTCCATTTTCGGAAATGATACTATTTCTTACAGAAGTAAATTTTAGTGAGACGTTAACCTTTCATATCCTTTGTCAGCAACGGCAAAACAAAGTAATTTCGATTCGGCCTCGACGGAAATGCGCCCTAGCAAACATACATTACGATGTGTAACAAAACATGGATGTTTATTTCATAACATGTTTGCGCTGAGCGTTACAAATTCGTGTAATTCTACAAATACATCTAAACAAGATTGTGTTGGAAGCGAGCGTAAGACGAATCAATATCATATCTAATTTGAATTACTTACAAATGTTTTGTGAACTGTACGAACAGTGTTCGGTTGTTTGACTGATTTATATTGAAAATCGAGCTCATTCATGGATATGTTTTAAATTAAAATAATTATCGTAACAATATTACCAATAAACTAGTTAAACTTGCGACTTTACCCGCGCGAAACTTAAAAACTTTAGCCATAACACACAAACTGTAACCTCCTTTCGCATTTTGAATATTAGTACAAAGATTTTAACACAATATATATTTTACAGTATCATACATTATATTACAATGAACTGGAAGTGGGACTATATTATGGGAATATAGTTATTTCGGACAACAATATACAAATATTCGATACACTGAAATCACACTAGTGATTTCCGGGAAAGAAAAATAGAGCCATTCGATCTCAATCGGTGGTTGCAGTAAAGACCGACTCAGATATATTTCTACGTTAAGTACGTTCATCAACACCATTCGCACTCAGTGCTATCACAATCTCTGCGGTGACGAGACACTAGCAAAAGTATGCCCAAGATAGTTTGGCGTCAGCCGGAGACTCAGTGTTATTAATATAAAATAATGCGCCGACTTCAACTGGGTTGAATTGAAGTTGACTCAGTACTTAGCCTCTCAGCTGATGAAGTGCAAAAAATTAAAAGCCATCAATTAAGCGAATGATGAATATGATTAACAATCCCGCTTGCATTCAACTGTTTCAGGTGAAGAATAATAAAAAAAACAGACGTCAATCTCTTTAGTAACGGCACTTTAACGAAGCTTCTAATAAAAAAAAATTTCACATAAAAAAATGCCTTTTTTATCATTACACGCCGTACGAAATATATGTTATATGTATATATATTTTTTTATATTAAAAGTAGGTGAATTGGTAAATGGGTTAATCTGCAACACAACAATACCTATATAATAAGTTACGTAAGAACACATATGATATACAAAAATAGAATTTTTAAAAAGACCTATTATTTGTTTACGAAATAAAGTTGTCGTCAAAAAAGTCAGCAATTGAGCTGCCTGAAGGTCACCTTCCCCATAGGCATTGTGACTGCAAGAACTATAAACCTCTCCTTTCGGTCTTGGAGACGTTGTTTACCTTGTACTAGTAATTACACTACCTAAGTTTCCGTCAAAAACCTAACAAAACAATGTTGATGTCTAATGGTACAATTATCTTAGCGTCGTTTCTATGTAGGAGGCAGACAGGCACAAAGTCTTACAATTAGTCAATATTTATGTTGTATGCATCAAAGTAGGTCACAGAGAAATCTTATAAACTCCAATAAGAGATAAATTATACAACCGATATGGTCGAGTCAATAACGTGTGCAATAATCAAGAAGATTCACAAAAGGGTTCCAAAGCTCAATCAAACTTTAGCAATCATCACGGCTATCTAATCTCCTGGGTAACAATGTTACATTGGGTTCGTGGATCACCTTAGCATCCTCTACGTACAAATATAACAAATCCAATAGACCTTCTGTTTCCTATCCACACATTGTTTGTTTTGATATTCCATATCCATTTATATCCAAGATTTAATACGTGCATATGCTAAAAGTTGCTAATGCTTGCGATGCGTACGTAGTAAATATACAACTGTTTGAAGATAGCAAAATATTTGTAAAATAATGGAAGACAGCTGCCCGTCCTGACTTCTCACGAGTAAATTTTATATAAAGTTTCCATGCAATTCGCTCCAAGTAAAATTGAAATTTCCAAATAACCCTTTCTTAGCAGATTCTTACATTAGAAAATAAACCTATGTTCCAAATATCAGCTTTCTAGACTCCGATGTTTTGACTGTGAGTTGACAATCTGTCGGGACAAACGACCGAGTATAGATATACTAAAACGAAAATAGAAAACCCTGTTTTAAAAGAATTTTACTGAATTCATACAAACGAGTTTTATAATATAATATGCGTACGTCATGCAGGCATAATATTCACTAAAGGAGACATTTTTAATTTCCGGCGGCCCCGGTGCTTCCGCTACAAAAAGTGTTAATTGAATGTGAACGCGTCGCGGAGATAGAACTGATCTAAGCTGATGTTGATTTTTAAACAACGTCCATGTAAGTTAAATAAAACTATTAAAATATAAGGTACTAACTTTCGCCAGCATTCCAAATTCTAACTAGTGCAGTTGCGAAAAGTTTTTATGATTCTGCAAAAAACTTTTTGCAAACATACTCGTATGTAAAATTTATATTAGATAAATTGGTTAAAGTTATTTTATATATTCTAACAAATGTAGATCAAACATCTAATTCCGATGGATCCCAAAATAGTAAGTGAATTCCGACGTATTTGATCGGCTGACTGTAGCCGATGTGGAACAACACCGGGAAATTGACGAAAACAAGGAAATCTTAATTGAATTATTCATGGGCTGGCTGGTATAAATTGATTCAAAGATTAAGACTTGTTTCAGAACATAAAATATTCTTCTATTGTAATATAAATATTAAGTGTAATTAAAGTTAAGTGTAACATTTTAGTGAGGGGAAAAAGTCGTGAGAAATTTTCATTAAACAATTTGATTTCCAAGACCATTATTCAAATTACCTAGCTTTTTGTAAGCCCGTCTGGATAGATACTACGCCATCATTAGATCCACCGCCAAACAGCAGTACTTATTATTGTTGTGTTCCAGTTTGAAGGATAAGTGAGTCAGTGTAACAGTTATTGTAACGCAAGGGATATAATATCTCAGCTCCCTTGTTTAATGGAACATTGGTGTGATAAAAGGAATTATACATACATATTTCTTACAGCGCCAATATCTATGGGTGGTAATGTCCAAATTTTTTGGTAAGAAACCTTTTTTCGATATTATAGAAAAATATTATTTTTTGTAAAATGGATTGGTTTTAAATCAGCTTGCAAGATTTGACCTGAACAAACAAACACAACAACAAATAAACGCTTGTAAAAACAATAAAAGTTTGCTTATTCTCAAAGACATTGAAATTATAGTAATTCACTTTCTTACATTTCCAAAACGAATTACTAAAATTTTATAAATTATTCGTTTCATGTTGAAAATAACTTTTATTACGTTAACTTATCTACAGCCACCATGAAATAAATCAGCTTTTATTAGCTATTTACATGTTTGTTCGATGTTATCAGTAGATATCTTTTGTATCAGAGCCTAACGAAATCGTACAATCATTCATACAAGGCTTCAAATAAAACAAAAAAGGACACAAGCTTGGACACAAGGACTTGTATTATAAAGACAAATGAAACATTACTCATATCGTTAAGATGGATCATATATTTATTTTGCAAACATTTCGCTTATTCATTTTTGTATTACAACCAAGTATCTGAAAAATATACCGTGAATATCGCGTGTAAATTATTTTTACTGTATACAGATGGTTTATCTGCATCAGTATAAAATTTCTACATAATGGAAGCTGTCCAAGGCTAGACGTTGAAAAGACGTCACGGGGAACACTCGGGACGCAGAGAAAATAGTTCCCAGAAAAATTAGCATTGGATATGAGACGGTGCTAATGTTGCTCTCAACTTTATTGCTTTACACACTACACTACTTGTCATACGATAGTTTTCATATTGTTTAATCTTAGTAAGTGTGAAAGAAATATTTCACATAGTTTTTCGAAATTTTAATTACAATAATGTACTGCTTAATCCATCGACGTATGAAAATGTCGTCTTGTTAGGAAAAATATAATATTTCAACATACAAACTACATTATCTTTATAAGGTTAAGGCTTAATACAGGTTTTATACCAAATATGTTCTAAAATGTATTTCATAAGACGCCAGAATAAAGGTCAAATAATATTATCGATTTGTATTATTTTTAATAATACCCTTCACTTCATAATATATCCATGATTACAAGCAACTCCTTCTTCTTATACATCCTATGAAACATATTTAATTGTATCCAATAATATTAGAAAAGTCGCAAATACAAATTAATCGCACCGAAAATACTTATATTTCTATTACAGTTTTTCAAAATAACAGTTTATTTCCATTTGTAAGCGCCAATTTTGCTTTAATGTTTATACTTTATTAGATCCAAGCGCTAAAGCTGGTAAAACTATAACAGATACTAAAACTTTATATCCATGAGAATGGTGCCATAATTTTTTTACGATAAAGTTTTTAATATTTTTTGTTAATTATGATTTGATGGTTTGAACATTTAATCATTGAATTAGTAAATCGTGTTATATTTTAAAAGAAAACAAAGTATAGGTAAGGAGAACTAAGTAGAATGTATGTTATCTATCTATATAAATAAAGATCAATTGTCACAAATATTTGTCCGCTCATCACTTTATAGCCACTGCATCTATTTGACTTATTATGTCTTTTTATTGTATTTCTAAATGTCAGGACAACATTTGTATGAAAGTAAATATTTTAACAATGTACGGAAATGTCCAAAGATTTAGTTTAAACATCCACTAAAAAAATACTGACTAGATATAACGCACAGCCTAACCCGGTAGATCTAACTAGATAAAATTTAGGCTTAAGTTCAAATTTAAGTTTTTTTTTGAAAATTCTGGATGGTGGTTCAGTAGTTTTGAAAATTTGAAGCGATGAATGAATGTTTAAGCTTATATTTATGAGAAAAAGACGATATAAAGGTTTTGAAAGGTCACCTCCTCAGTGGGTGAAATTTGAAATGAAATTCTTGTATGGAAGTTAATATTTTATGATAAAATTCGGCATTCAGTATGTATTCTTCTGCTTTAAGTAAAATATGTATATTTTTTAAATTAGCGAATTAAAAAAATTTTTTCTCTCACGACGGATGAAAGTTGGGATATAAGTCTGTTTAAAATTGTTGTTCCGCTAAGTTTTTTTTTATTGATGTCCAAAATATTTACCTAGGTTTTGAAATATTATTCAAAAATACTGATTTGGGCTTTAATAATTTATTAGTATTTTAATAAGTAGTGGCAGTTCCATTTGCTGTTTGCAGTCAACGGGTTAACTTCCAAACTTAGACTTCAAATAGAGTTTGAAATGATTGTAACGAAATAACAATGATTTTAGACAACCTTTATAATCATTTTTTACATTAGAACCCACAACTTTTAGTTAAGACAAACTCGTAACATGGGTCAACCGACTCATAATAATTAAATTAATAATATGAGTTCGCTTGATTGTCGTCGCAGTATAATCGACGTACTAACTTTATGTACATAGGTTATTTGTAGTGACTTGTTGAAACAAATTTATTTGAATGTACCTGCTCGTATACCTCGTAAAAGCGCTTACAGTTTAATTCGCATTCCTTCATCTAAATTGAATCCAGGACACTGCCCTCCTCTGACAAGGGTCTGCCGGCAATAGGATATACTATTTAAAAATATTTTACACCAGCTTTTTTCTATATATTAATTGTGTTAAATTACGTATCTTAATATTCATAAATTTAAATTTTTGTTACTTTTTTAAAGTCACATATTTTGTATAGCATGATTTTATTTTTCTTTTATTTAAATTTTTGCTAACGTTAGACGCGGTTACATGCAAACTTCTTATAATTTTAGGAAGAAATATTTTAATTGTAATTCAGCGTCATTTTTTCCCGGTGAAGCCAAAAAGAGTGCATATTTATAAAAATAAATTGTATGTATCTAAAAGTGGCCACAGCATGTTACTAACATCGTTTTATAGATACACATATTTTTGTTTCACAAGTAAACGATAACTTGGTGGTAGGGCTTTGTGCAAGCCCGTCTGGGTAGGTACCACCCACTCATCAGATATTCTACCGCCAAATAACAGTACACTGTATTGTTGTGTTCCGGTTAGAAGGGTGAGTGAGCCAGTGTAATCACAGGCACAAGGGACATAACATCTTAGTTCCCCAGGTTGGTGGCACATAGGTGATGTAAGGAATGGTTAATGTTTCTTACAGTGCCTATGTCTATGGGCGGTGGTGACCACTTACCATCAGGTGGCCCATATGCTCGTCCGCCAACCAATGCCATAAAAAAAAACTATAGTTCAATATACTTGTCATATAGTACTTATCAAAATAAATATAACGCAATGAAATTACTGTTTACGCTTCGTAATTTTCACCAGAAATATTATAAGATATTACAACAAATGAAGATGTGGGTGTGTGCTAAGACTATCTTATCTTAGCACAATATGAGTGGATTATCGCTTGGATTGATTGAGACTGTTATATAATAATCGTTTATATTTCATCTTTAGCAAAAATTCATAGTACAACCAAAATCTTCAAAATTGAGACTGACAGATAGTATAATCTCAACTCTCAACAATTGTATGTAGCATTAACGAAGTTTATTCCTTTATACATATAAAGGATAAAAACTGAAATATTTTCACCAATTGGTACAGAAGTGAGTGGGGGACCAGATTTATAGGGCGCCGAATGCTTGCTTTAATAAAAAATACAAAGGTAATACAAGAAAACTTATTGCCGTTCTGAAAATATATTTGACTCTTATATTCTCATATGAAACTATTTTAAGTGAACATTAAGTAGCCCGGGGATGATTTATTTTTACTTTAGTCTGCTTGTTTTAGTATTCTTAGCTCCAAACGGATATTAACTGCAAGACTAAAAACATTTATGTTATAAATAATAATTATCTTGTTTCAACTCGGGTTTCTTTAAGCTAACAAAGCAGGCATTAGTAGCCGTGTAAAGGGCGCTTGTATAGAAAGCAGTTCGTGTTTTGGCATGGGAGGCAGTGGGTCGAGAGGTTTGGACAGGGTCTGTAACTCAAAACTGTCACGATCACGCGGGTCGCCTGTTGTTTAACACCCGGACCCGTTCCCTGTACTTGAACATTTGTTTTTTACACAATATTAATAGGTACGATAGAAAAGTCTGAAATTATGATTTTTATATACACGTAAGCTGTAAAATTACAAACACACTACACGTGTTTAACCTTTATTCATCTTTCATTTATATATTTATAATTTTGAAAAAGCGCGTTGATTATATTTAAGGCTTTGCATGATGCCAGAAAAAATACATTACTAAACTAGTAATAATAAAATATATTACTTAAATTTTTATTACAATTTTACAACTAATTTTAGGAATATAGACAAATAATGATAGTAATAAATAATTCCCACCTTGGTCCTGGTTAGAACAGTTTTTTGAATCTTTACCGATGATTACAGTTTCAAACCCAGGCAAGCACTACATTTTCATGTGTTTACTTTATATTAATAATTCATCTTGTGCTTAGAAGTGAAGGAAAACATTGTGAGGATACCTACAGGGATAAGATAGAAATATGCCATGTTTGTACCCACCAATACCCTGATCCGATGAGGTTTGGCAAGTTAAGATACTAAAAGGTTATACGTTTATTTGTAAAGAATATCATCTATACTTAAATTTTGCTATTTAGGTGATATAAAAATGGCAAATACAATAACGCCTACTAGTGTCTATCTCGATTAAAACTTAACTTAAGATCTGGCATGAGTATTTCTATTAGAACAAAGCGCATAAAGACAAGCAGTTAAAAGTAGAACGACAACGTCTTAAGTTTTGGCCGGATTCAGAGTTGGCAGGGGTCGACCAGCTTCAGATAATGTCACCATAACAGATTATATCTTGGCACCAAGTCAGATCTCCCGCAGATATTCATGGAATCACAGACGCATTTTATACGATTCCATTGTAAGTGTAATGACACTAAAATATTCCGAGATTGTCACAGATTCGAGATGGTCCCATTGTTACGCCTCCCGAATCAGCACACAAATTCTTTTTGCTTTAAGCCAAAACTTTTTAATCAAGAATTCAGAAAATGTTTTACGAATACAAAGCAATAAACAACAATAATGAAAATACAATTTTATATGAACATATTTATATAAAGAAATGGATGTTGTTAATATTATAAAAAGTCATACAATTAAATTAGACATTTGTATACAAAAAATGGCAATAACTATTGAATATGAAATTTATATTTGTGTCAATGAGTTTTATAAATGCTTAGAAACAGCAGTAAAATTATGTCGTCCTGACCGATTTCGACCTTCGAGATTAGCCACCATCGGTGTAGACCAACTAACTATAATATTTTCACTATAATATGAAACAAAGATGAACTCGCTATTCAATCACTCTCGCAATCCGATGTGACAACAAATCCGTCACGACCACGAAGAGTTCAGGAGCAGACCAACGGCTTTATGTGCTCTCCGAAGCACGGGAATATACATACTTCCAACTTTCAGACTACGGGATGCTACTGAGAAAGCTAATTTTCGATGGAAAACCCCAATAACTTTTTTAGGCTCTACCTGAGCTTTGAACCCGAGACCTCGGTAGCTATATAGCCAATAGACCAACGAGTCAGTCGGAAATGAAATTTTATCTTTATCAAAATCTGTTCACTATAGTGTAAACCAAAATTTATCTTTAATCAAGTTACTTCAGCATAATTCGCGCATGTTTTATATACAAATATAGCGATTGAAGTTTAGTATGTCCCTGCGTTTTACATTTCCTGCTCTTCAAATTTGTAGGAAATAAATGATTTACACATAGTACATTAAACTAAGAAACTCTATAAGACAGATATAATAAAATAGGCGGATAGATGTAGATATTACTTAGAAGGTAGACGTAGAACTTGAATATTTGAAATATGTCTTCGTAAAAGCGGTTGCTTAAATCATACATTGATTTTTTAGACGTAGATTTTTTAACTTGTACTTAGAGTGAGTTTAAAGATTTTCAAAAACATATTTAAAACTGCCTTTGGAATATCAGAGTCCTGGGTGTCCTGGATTCTAAAAGAGCGTCAGAAGCAGACATGAGTAAATAATATCTTCTTTTTTTATAAATTAACAATTCAGGTCTGCCAGAGGCGGCGATTACTGTATCTTCTACTCGTAAGCCTATTATTACCAGGTCTCTAAGTATAGTACATATAATGTAAGCTCTCGAAATATTTAAACAGTTACATTTAAAAATATACAAAAATAATCTGTCCTAATATTATAAATGCGAAAGTAACTTTTTCTGTTACTCTTTCACGAGTAAACCACTGAACTGAACTTGAGGAATATTGTATGAAGAATACTTTGACTCCATGGTACTCCAACTCCATTTTTTATAGGTACAACATTCGACCGCCCCCAACCACCCTACACTTTAGGTAACGACTACCCATCATTGCAATGTACCTTTCAATTGTATTATATTTATTATGTTATATCACTACATTTTAGTATATAATCCCAGGCTCAGACAGAATAAGCTTATAAATAGACATACATATACATATGTATATACATGTAGTAAAGGTAAAAAGTTTACATACATTTATATAGAAAGCTGTGAATAGAAGTCATGTTCCTACTGTGACAACGCAGTTATAATCTAAGTCGCGCGCTGGCAATAGTATATTACGCAAGAGCTGCATTACGTAAGTAATATAAGATGTAATGGCCATTAGTCACGTCATGTTGATGCTGTTATCCGCATGAACTAGATCATGGAATGTAGATCTATGTCTCGAATAGTTATATCAATGTATGATACATCGCTCGTATGTTGTCGTTAGCGAGACACGCTCAATTCAAAGGAATTGCAGTATTGTTGCAGCTGTGCAAATTAAGCGATACTGTCTGTCACCAATCAGATTCATTATTGTTTTTGTGCCGTTCGATCCATCGACGACATACTGAAAAACACATGTGACATGAGAGAAAAATTCAATGATTAGTTGAAAAGTTATATTTGTGAAATGAATGAAAAATTTTGTATTACTAAATTCTTTGTATTACTAAATGTTTTAACAAGATTTTTGAGAGTATTTGATTAAGAAAACTCCAAGACTTTTCAATGACGTTGATAGACGTAATTAATTAGAAATTTCCTTAAAAGTCAAGGTAACGTTACTTTTTATAAAAAAACAATGTTTTTATAGGTTATAAAGGGCGTGCTTAAATAAAATCTTATCTATAAATTTCGGTTCTCTAACATTTCATTTCAATGATATATTAAGTCGATATTCTTTTGTATTTAAGAGTTCTTCGATAAGCAATATTAGGTATACTCAGTACTGGATTAGCGAAATGGAATAAGCTATAATTATAATATGATAAGGCTTTTGTTCAAGACCGAAATGTTTACGTGCTGTTAATATTATCTACATCATACATTCTGGTGTTATCTTGACAAAATAATATAACACAGGGTTGATTATAAGCTAATAACACAGTATATATATCATAAGTAATTTATTACAAGGAATAAATACTTAATTTAATTTAATCACAATAGAATCACGATACATAAAATTGTCTTTTAGATTTATATTAAATACTAATTATATAATTTGTACATTTCTAAAATCTAGGAGTTGTTAACCAAAATTTTAACGATGGACTATCAGGCTAAATGAAATACAATGTATGTATACTTAACTTACGACACTGTCCTTCTACGAGATTTCTCCAAACGGAGTAAACGCTATGACGAACATGAAAAACTAAGTTTTGCCACGTGGAGTCAAAACAGCCTCCATAATGACAAGCCAGGTGCTTAACGACGTGTAACAGATATAAGTGTAACAATAACATGGTATGCATTTTCCAGATACATCAAAAACATGTTTAGTAGATTTTCAGATGGTCATTTGAATCATTATTTAATAGATCAAATAATTCATGAAGTTAATAATGTTCGAAGCATCCTAGGATCATTATTTTAACTTCAAAGGAACTGATGTGGGTCAATTTCATTAAGCGAATACGTCAAACATTATACATTTTATCCTCGAAGTTGTTCGTTAAAGTATAATCCTGTTAGCCAAAGATGGTTCCAGGTGTAGCCCGCAGCAGACCACGTATAATTGCAGCAATAAATCCTGCCGCGACGACTTATACCCTGCACCGCCCGCGTCTCGACCCGCGGCAATTAAATCACGCTGATTTATGGAATCCAACTAATTACATTAAATACAGAAATGTATGGAATAATTTTACCTCCTTTGCTCATTTGCAAGTAATAAATTGTTAATTATGGTGTTACCACAGTGAAACTATATCTCCGACACAATATATATTTTTGTATAATTTTATTTTACTCATTTTTTTAATTAAAATATATTTTAAACAAAGTTGTAGGAAATGTATTTGATAATTATTTCCATGACCATAGAGAATTTAGCCATATATTTGCACCATTTAGACTTACTGAAAAGTCTTGTAAAATAACAGGCTTCGGTGCATTAGGACATTGCCTAGTATAGTAAATATATAAGTTCAAATTTATAAATGTAAAACCACTAAATTCAAATACACGAAGTCACATCATAAAGCCATGGATGTGTAATAAACTCACTTTATTTTCGGGTGCTGCTGTCATTAAGTCCACGATGTCGTAACCCCTTAATGGTAGTCGTAACTCGTTTATGGTACCATATCGCTTAAATTTAGAAATTCTAAGGTTTATATAAATTACCCTAAACCAAAAAATAATTAAATACAATTAACATAAAAAGGCTGAATTTTAATTCAAAAATTGTCATAGTAAAAATACCTTGAAATAAATGCCCGTTTATTTATTTCATCTTAATTCATGAAATCCTCGAGTCGCTGTTCCTCTTTTACGAAGGTGAAAAAAACAACGCTCTATTGGCTGATCTTGCTGTCTACCTTCGTCAGTGTCAATTAACATAAGAAGATCATGAAAAGGCAAACGATAAAATGCCACTACGGCCTGGCATTTGTAATGAACTATTTTCATAGTTAAGAATATAATTTTAGAATGAAATTTAACAGCAAATTTAAATATGCGAAAGTATAATTTAAAATAAGTAACGAAGATCAGATATCAGTTCCAAAACAATATCCAAAATAATAAGTTTTTATTGAGCAAGTGAGTGTCGCAAAAGGGAAATCCCACAGGATAGACAATAATCGTACCTTCATTTATTACCTGTATCCCGTTTTAATGACCAAGGTAAGCGTGATAAAAGTAATAAAATCTGCAACACTAACATTTTACGATTCCGAACTTACATTATAGGAGTAATAGTTATAAAATAGGATTTTCCTTCCTATCGGGATAAGAAGTTAACTCGCGAGTTAAGAACTTTAACCTGTTGCCAAAGTTACTTGCCGGCATTCGATCTACACACCCATAATTGCACTTCATGCTGCAAGCTGATTGGAAGTTATGACTAACTCTTAATTCAAGTGTTATATATACCCTTAAAACAAAATTTATGTAATTTTACATCCTCGTATGAAGTAATTAACGAAACATTTTGATTTAAATCAATAAATGATTCAAATTGAAAAATATAAATTTTATCATTGATTTTTTCTTCGTTCTAAATCTTTAAATTATTTAATAATTAAGACCCTATATAAAGGTCTAATGAGAAGAAGTTTTTGAATAATATTTTGTACTTTTAAAGATAGGTTAGATACTTGTAGGTAGTGTGTTGTAGGGTGCTCAAAGACTCGCGAATAGAGCGTCCGGTTTCCGGCGGCTCCGACGATTCAATTTAGTCGGCCCGCGACAAACTCCATTGATTGTTTCGATATTCCGGTCACAAATAGAACGAACTTTTACAATTTCTTAGCAGAGTAAATCTAAAAAGTTTCAAGAACATTTCTTATTTAATTTAATAAAATGTTGTGTACAAAATATAAAATAATATAAGATACTCAAAATTAGAAAATAATTATGTGGTCTTTCAACGCGAAACATTATGATCTCAAAAATGTATAATCTATCTTTATTTAATTCGGGGTGCTAAGGAAACACGCTTAAATTTATTAAAAATCTCTCAGCGCGCCTCCGTAGAAATGTCAAAATTAAATTGCCTTTTAAATTTACTTGAATTTTAAGTTTTTATGTCTCATAATTTGGCTGTATGTTTCATGTATCAACAGACTGTATATAAAAAATCATATCATCTTATGATATGTATATAAGAGTTGAATTCTTTCACGTTAATCTTATGAAAATATGGAAAAAATATTTACATAGATAAGCTCTATAAATTTGTATGAGCCCAGAGTAAACCGACTGTGTAAAAATTTACTGTAATTTAATTAATACGATTTACTTATCTCAGTAAAAACTATTTATTTACGGCAATTTTTATAAATATACACTTAAATTAATTTTATTGATACAAATAATTTATTTCACATGTAGTTTATTAAAAGTTATGGTAAGATTATGATATTTATGTATTATAAATAGATAGTATTATATAATTATTTGAACTAGAATTTGTAGCTTCTTCGTGTATTGTCCCCGTGCATATGCGCGCTTTCCGCCGGCGTCGGTGAGGCACAATAGTAGATACTGTGATTTAGTTTTATTGTCATGCACCCCTATTCAGTACGCTTTTTCAAATAATATTGTAACTGTTTGTCTTTATAATACGTTTGTATTAAAATCATGTGTTGTCATGTATGTACATAAGATAATAATTTATTTTTTCTGCTTAAAATTGTTTAAAGTTATATTATTACACCAACATATTATAATTCAAAGGAAATTATATAAAAGTCTATATTATGTTTTGTGTAATAATTCTAGTATGACTATATTATAAAGATCAAATAAAAATACCTATTATCTCGCTAAGATAGTTAGGTATCAATGTTGTCTGTTAAAGAAACCTTTCTGTAAACGTGGATTATGACAGTTGTTTGACTTTTACTCGGAATAGATATTTGAACTGGCATTGAGATAAACCAATTGGCCTGGTAGGTCTGCGTCCCGATTGTAATCACAAATATCTGAAAGTAAAAAAATTAAAAAAAAGGTATAACTTGGCACTACAATTATACTTTCAATTGGTAAATTTATTCAGAATCTATTAATCATTTGGGTTTGGTAATTTTATCGCTCTAATCGTTGTTATCACTGGTTTTCTTATTATTGGGTCACAAATTCGAAGTAGTGATTTTCAAAGCAGTTTTTTACTGACTCTATTTTTCAACGTTTTGACAAGAATGACAAAAACACGAATCAACTTAGAATTCGATTTCGACTTTAGCTCTCATAGTTGTTGAATATGGCATTTTTCGAATAAAACTTAAAATAAATCGATAATATCGCTAAATCATATAATAAATCATGTATGACATTAAAAAATAAACATTGACGTCATATGCGTCATCAAGTACACTCTGGTGGCTACGAACAAAAGAGTATAACTACTTGCGGCGGCGCACATTTGACCTAAAAAGACTCAGTTTGTCGAGCGTATGTCGTACGTAGTATGTATACTATTATCAGTTTTGCACGACAAATGGAGATTTGTTTCATATGTGAAAAACGACTGTGTGAAAAATGTTGCAGCAGTAGAAAAACGCAGCGTCCAGTTTCCTATTACAACAAAAATTCTTCGCACTGATATAGAAAATTAGCGTATGCTCTAAGAACTCAGCGAATCAAATGAGCTAACAAATAAAAAGTTGTTGGTGAAAACACTGCGATGAAACATTGTTGTGTCTTGATTGTTTTCAGAAACATTATTATCTAAATATCCAGTCGCAAGTATTCCCCACATTCGATTAATAGTATCATGTTTTATGATTAATTTCTTTAAGGTACGCTACAGACAGAGAAATGTATTTATCCTTCAAAAAGAGCTGCACGATTTTTTTTCAATATTAGAGCTTATTAGGCTTAGCTTTACTTATTGTAACATATAACAGACAAAATTACAGTTGCCGGATATTTATAATACTTTAGGTTTTTTATTAGGTAAATGATGTTCAGTTGGTGTTTAGTTAAATATTGTTTTATCTCTTTCGGTTAATACAGTTTGACAATCCGCTTTTAAATTAATTACCCTCTAAATAAAATTTATAAGTATGATTAAAGGTAATGTTTGGACATGCATGTACTCCCATACATCTATGTAAAATTAGAGTTAGAGATCACTCTTTGTGTGAGTGTGGCCTAGACGAAACGTTCCCTACCCCATATACTGTTCTCTTGCCCCAAACTCCTCTATCCCGCATATGACGTTCTCCCTCCAAAAGTTCCTCGCCCTATTAATGTCGAATGTTTATTAATGTTTGTGTTTAGTCCATTTTGTAAATTTTTATGTAAATATATTGAACGTAATAAGATTAAGCTATAAATAGTTTTGTGATTGTTTTTCTGTGTTTTAATAGCAGTTATATTTTTATTTATTTTTTATCTAATTATTATTATTGTGCTGTTTTAGGTTGTGGGTTTTTTAATTCCGTCTACTACTATTATGCCTTCAAAATTAAATTGAGCCTGCAATCTCGACCGCACCGATCAATCTCTACCGTGTCTTCTCCATCGCACGTGACATTGGCGAAATAATCTGTGTCTTTTTGGCACAAATAAAAGCTAGAAAAAAAGAAAAAAAGAAAAAGGTAATGTTGTCTTCTTATCTCTATCTCCAGATATTGCTCCGTATAGCAGTAATTTTTAACAAACTTGGACACGGGTTACCCAACTTGTTAAAATATAATTAAGTTTTGCCATTTTTTTAAGACTAGAACCAGAAGTGATCAGAGCAATTACAGGCCTATTTCTGTACGGCCATCTTTAAGTAAAATATTTTAAATAAACTTCTCGTCCATTTCGGTACAAATGTTTTTTTTTCATAATGAGCAATTCGGTTTTAGGACAGGTCGCTCGACAACGATGCGGGCATAGCACTTCTCAAACGTATTCACGATGCATGGGAAAAATCAAAGACTGCTGATTGATTGGAGTATTCAATGATTTTACTAAAGCATTTGACTGTGTAGAACATGAAACGCTTCTTTAATCTTAAATACTACGGTATTAAAGATAAGACTCTTGATCTCATAGCTTCATACTTAAGTCATAGAGTCAAACAAGTTTTCATCAATGGAATAAAGTCTTTTTGGTGCGTTACTACGTTAAAAATAGGTGTTCCACAAGGATCAATTTTTAGGTTCTTTTCTATTTTTAGTATGTTTATTTTTAGTTATATTCCTTTCTATGTTAAAAGTATTTGTGATATAGTGCTGTTTACTGACGATATTCACAGATTTTTATGGTCGACAGGAAAAAAATAATTATGACGATGTAAATAGTGCATTATCACAGATACACGACTGGCTTACCATAAATAAAATAGTTTTGAATGCTCAAAAATTAAAATGTGTAGTTTTTACCCTACCAAATGTTAAAAGTAAAAAGCAAAATTACAATATCTCATTAAACGGTGGCTGTCTTGATGTAGCAGATACTACCGTATTTTTAGAAATAGCAGTAGATTCAAAACTTCAGATTCTAAACTTCCTCATTTATCATACCTGACAGGTAGACTCAGCTCCACAACATACGCTCTTAGAAAAGTTAGACAACTAACTGATATTAATACCGCTCGTCTAGTATATTTTGGTTAGTTTCATAGTATTATGTCATATTACTTTAGGGTTACGCTACAGATACTGATTTTCTTTTTATTTTACAAAAAAGAGCAGTCTTGTTTATTTATAACCTTGGAGACTCGGTGGTAGGTTTATTTAATGTAGTTTTGTAAAATTACAATTCAAAAGTGCTTATAATAGTATAAAATATACTTATAATATATTTTATTTTATTCTTCTGTCCTTCCTCGGGCAAGGAGTTTGCTTCTGAAATAAAATCCCTCAAATAATAATTCTAATAACTTTACCAATTAATAATTTTAAAAGCCATTTTAATAGAAAAATTATTGCGTTTCATACACGATAAATAATTATCATTTAATTATTTAGTTTATAGGAATTGGTCGAAAAAAGTTATTACTGAGTTACTAGAATCTATATTTTGAACCGGTTTTTTTTAAATTTAAATTAAATTTGATCTTTTAAAATGATGATTCAGATGTTTTTGTAATTCTTTTTCAAATTAAAAATGACGATTTTAATGATCGAACAATGAAAATGTGGACATTTGACAAAACTTCTGAGTCTTCTAACAATATTTTCGTTCACAATCGAACACTAAATGCTTTATAAAAACAAATTAGGCACATTAAAGTGCAGTGGTGCTTGTCCGGATTTGAATATGTTCTATCTGTATTGACAGCCTTCGTGAGTTCCAAGGCCCCAAAAGACTAAAGTGAGCGAAAATTAATTTTAGTATTTATTTCCAATTGAAATTAAATGCTTCATTCGTGTGGTATTAGAGTAAGCAATCGAGAAATGTAACGAGAAGGTTTGAGGTAAGTGGTACTTGAAGGAGATAAGAGTGCTACTTCTTGATAGAAAAAGAAACAAAGCCTTATAAATATTTTAATTTAAGCTAATTTCGCTGATATTTCGCAAATATCGCATGTTTCAAATGTCAGACTATTTAGTATTTAATATTAATTTGTTTAATACTGCCCCCTGTCTTTCGACCATGACTGGGATGCTAGGGTCGTGACCTAACCTTCACGCTATTATTACTGGTTACCTTGCACTGTTATGCGCCTAGGCCACCTTTAAAAAGCAATTTCATACTAACCACCCCTATTATTAAGGGTAGTAAAAACCCGACAGCGAGTCGCCATCTACGAATAATCAGAAAATGTTTAAATTATGCGCGCATAACTTTTACCATTGCAATCTTATTGCAGTAGTTATTTGCAATAATAGTTTGAAACGTGGGACTTATTTATTGAATTATAAAAATAATACATTAGCACAGAGCAGTATGGACCTTCAAATCGATTCAAATGTACTATTGGAAGATTTGCTATATTCTTTTTTCTTTTTAAAGAATATAATTCCGATACTTCAATTCTACAAAATAAGGCAAAACTTTCAGTAAGTGTAGCATCGTATAAATATTCCACAGCTGGGCCTGGCCTTCTTTTTTTAGGATTTGGTTTGAAACTAAATCAACCATGCGTTTCAATGCAATGCAATGTGAATTTTCATTTGATCCATGTAGGTTTCCTAAGGACATTTTCCTTCATCGCAGAGCAAGAGTTGACTCACAATACGCTATTTTTAGTGAAGATTCAAATTTTCTAGTCACTTTCATCTCGGTTCTCTCTTAAGTAATAATTAAATACTTGGTGGTAGGGCTTTGTGCAAGCTCGTCTGGGTAGGTACCACACACACCTCAGATATTTTACCGCCAAATAACAGTACACTGTATTGTTGTGTTCCAGTTAGAAGGGTGAGTGAGCCAGTGTAAGCACAGGCACAAGAGCCATAACATCTTATTTCCCAAGGTTGGTGGCGCATAGGTGATGTAAGGAATGGTTAATATTTCTTACAGCGCCTTTGTCTATGGGCGGTGGTGACCACTTACCATCAGGTGGCCCATATGCTCGTCCGCCAACCAATGCCATAAAAAAAATGTAAAATATATAAGTTTAACTTAAATACGTCATTATTATAATATTTTGGTATAATTTTATCGTTATTGTAACAAATCAACAGCTAAATATACTAACTATCACACACAGTACACATTCAGCATAATTATATGACGCTAGGCAAACAGCGATTATGTATCGGACCGCCATAAAAATTGTTCCGCTGAAATCATAAAACGATCTGTTCCGGCGATGAATCGACGCTGTTAACCCATATCGCTTGAAACTGCCTCCACTTCGCCAGAAGAGACGATCTTTTGCCGGGACGTGACCGAATGATCCCATAAAATCTTTCAGAAAATGTAAGCTGCTGTCCGACGCTGTAAAAATTGTTGTACGTGAGTAAAACGTATTTTATTTTTAATCCATATTTATTAAAATCAGACACCGAATAATTTCAGTTTTAATCAAACATTAATTGAGTGATAGGATATTTGTGTATGCCTGTCTGAGTAGGTACCATCCATTTTTCTCAGTTTTATGCGGGGCCATATTATATACTTTTTCCAACAAATAAATCTAATTCAAATTTTTTATATTAAATCGAGCTTAGCGCGTTCCAATGAAAAGAGTCCTCAGTTTTGTAATATTAATAGATATATTATTGAAGTGAAATTAAAAAGATTATATGGTCGCGGTCAAAACCCTAATAGAATATTTATAATTAAAATTTTAAATATCAAAATGCTGAACGACTGCGCATGAAACGGAACTAACGACGCGACAGTTCGATTGCGGATAACAATAAAACTAAATCATCGGGAAGTTATCTATCTTCGTAGTCGACGGGCCCGGAAAGCGAACATGTGCACGAAAACGTAATACACGGGATAAGATGTTAAATGGCGTAGGGGCAAAGACTTTCAACTTATAATATATAATAATTTTTTTTTTATTACTTTCATCTTTTTTTTTTCTAACAAATTGATTTAATTTCAGATTTACTAAGTCGTTTTATATCCAGGAAAAAGACCTATCAGCGCAATATTTTACCTATCTCGTTTATGCAGATTTTTAGGCGGCGTTTTAAAGTACGACAAAAATGAAGCTTAATGTCGCGAGCTGATATTATGTCAAGGGTGACATTTCACAAATTGCCGTTCACATCAATTTTCGATTAGCGATAATTGGAGTCGATTATATGAAAAATGCGTTTACGCTCAGCTAGATACAATACAAAACAGGTTTTATATAAATTGTAAAAAAAAATTATATAATTAATATTATTTAAAAAGAATTTTATACCTTTTTAAATAATCTGAATACTGATTATATTATTTTTATACCATAATCCATTATTGTTATAATATAGCATTATTATCTGTAACTAACTCCAAGTTAATATTTAAATTGTACATTTAACAATATTGTTTAATCATTGACATTTAAATGATAGAATTTATCAAATGGACATAATTACATCATCAACTCATACAATATGGAATAATGGAATGGAATGGAACGAAACTATGATTCTATTATTTTCGACGATAATACGTTGGTCGTCTTTAATTATTGCAGATATTAATACCGAACTGATAAGAGCTGATTCTCTCATAAATAAAGCGAGGTCGTCGTTTCGTTCAATAACTTAATTCAATCTTTGCTCCCCTCTTCGTATCGCCAGAACAGTATGCTGTCGTATAGAAACGCAAGATAATGGCAATCGATTCTCCTTACTCATTCTCTACTGCATAATTTTATGATATAAGTGAGTTGGTAAACAAAGCTCTTCGGTAACAAAGGAAAAATCGTAAAATAAATCGCATTTCTCGTTCAAAAACAATGTATATAGTTTATGTGAAATTGTATAACCCAAATAGACTATGGAAATAATAATGTAAAATGTAATGTACTTGCGAAATGTTAATAATTGTTATTTTATATATCGCACGAAATTGGCACATAATTGAGAATTTATTTCGAAAAAGATAATTAAATTATTTTGTACATTTAATAAAAAAAATATAAATAAAAACTAATACTTTTTAATTTTTTCATAAATTTGAATTATCAAAATACATTATATAAACAAGCATAATAAATATATAAGTAATGTTATTGATGAAAATTTTTACTCCATCTCAGTTTCAGAAAACTCTACAATAATTCAATTTCAATGTTTAACAACCACATATCCAGACAGAAATAAAAATCTCCCGCAGCTAATATGATATATTTGGCTAGCTCTGTTTGAATTGTGGCGATTGGCGTTTTTAGTCATTGAATGTCTTGCCTGATTCAACCCTAGCTTTCATATAAATACTCGTATAGTTCTGCCTAACGTGTCAATAACATATTTCGCTAAAATATGTCTTGCGTTTTATATATTATGCATAAAAATATAATGAATATTATATATAAATCACATCAGTGATGTTATAAAGTCCATGTTATTTTTATAATTTTTAAATAATTGTGTATATTTTATGTACTTTTACAAATAAATAAATAAACTACTGTGAAAACTCTGTGTGTGAACTTGAAATAAATAATGTGAATAAAAATTGTTAGAAAATTAGGTAGGTACTCTTATTACATATACACACATAAAAATCGTCCAGTTATGCATCTTGACTATTATAACTCAAATTGTATTTATTAAATTTTAGGTTAATTTAATCAGTGTTTATAATTTGTATTTTTAAATTAATTGAATTAAAATTATTTGGTTTCACGAGTCAATGAAAAGATCCGTCCAAAGCACAGTACCGGAATTTCTTTAGTTATTCAGTGAGCATGATTGCCCCTCGATCACGTACCGGAAAAAGAAATACAAAATAAAGCAATCACTTTCAGTATACCTAACAGGTAACAAATTGGGAACGTTTCGAACTATCAGTCGGGACAGAAAAAAACAGGTTTCCTTTTCTCTTCTCATAATACCTTTATTGATTCGTTCCAAATATTATTTAATAATGAATGTATTAAATAATGTTTGGTCGAATACAAGAAAACCTACATAATGTTACTTAAGGTTTTTTTTTAAATATTTTCTCTGGCAATGCAACATCAAAAACCTAAACATACTTATAAAATCTTTTGTCCTGACTCACTATTAACGAACAGCTAAAATACTAAGTAGAAAGCTGAAATTTACAACATAGATTTATTTCAAGCATCGAGATGTTTAGAAATTCTAATTTAGACTCTGTAAACATTTAATCTATATGAAGACGAAGACGGAACTTATAAATGAAAATAATAGTACGACTAAACATTTTGAAATATATTCAATATTCTATGTAAAGTAAGTTAATAAGACGAAAGTTTCAATTCTGAAACCTTTTATTTAATTCAATTTGAACAGCAAAATGGTAAAGACTTCACACTGAATGCTAGGCTGAAAGTCTCCCGTAATCCGTCAAATCCAAATTAGATTTTCTTTCAACTATTCATAGGTTTCCGTGTTCGAGTTACCGCGACGCCATTTGCGGTCTCAGTCATATTTAATTGGAAAAGACACGGCCTATCTGTCTAATCTCCGGCATTATCTTAAACTTCTATCTAGCCACATTTTAATGACTAAGCTATCAATATCTATAATCCGAGTTAATGCATGGATATGAATACTTTAAGCATAAACTAGTGACATCGATTTAAAAAAAGAAGTATTAATATAAATTGTATGTAATATAAATAAAATATTGTAACAATTTCACATATTTTACTAATCTTTACATCTAAATATTAAACAAAGCGTCACACAAATGAATAGGTCTTACAAATATTGGGCAAGATTTAACAGGGTGTAAAGCGATAGGGCAGGCGAGTTAGCGTGTCCCGTAGCAGTGAGCGCAACTCACACGCACTCGCCGATGTAGACATCATATTCGTAAAACCTATAGTCGTTTAAAATAACTCTTTCATTAAACATCATGTACTATTGTTAGCCTTATTATAATCATGTAATCGTTTCAATGAAATAACGGACATTCACACGTATAATATTTTTTACTGGGTTACAGAGCAATATATACTTTTGAGTCGAAAACGTAACTGGCTTTAGAAATCTGACCCATTTGAAAAATGTTGAGTCATGCGAATAAAATATATGTTAACGACGGAAAAGTGATTGACGATTTTTAATAAAAGCGACATAAGTAAACAATTTTGATGGACGATCAGTGCTCATCATTTTTATTGCTATCTTAATTTTTCTATAGAGGCACGAATTACGGTCTGGGTAAAATACTTGTCTTTTACATCAAATAGGGTTGAATTGATATTTAAAATATTGTACCGGTTACAAAGGAAATTAAGAACGTTCATATTGACGTGGGCTATTTCATCGTCCCTCTAAAAACAATGTCCAAACGGAAATTAAGCTTACATACGAATAAATAACAGAGATTTATGAATAAATATTCAACGTTTGTTTTGTATCCACCTAAGTTTAAATTAATAATGTAACGCTTTTTATTGTTTTACCACACATCTATTCACACAAAAAAAAATTATTATAAGTTATTAAGGGTTATTTTTATAATATTTTAACAATAGCTAAAATCTTGAGGTGTTGCTCATAAGTTTACAAGTGTATTTGGAAGCTAAGTGATTGTAAGAGAAGACTGGCGCCGCGCCGGAAGTCGTTCCCACGTGACGGCCAACGGAAGAGATCATGTTGCTTCGTTATGTCGCCTTACTTTCACCCTCTAAAGCCTTTTATCTTGAGACCGAAGAACATGACGTGACAATTATGTAAACATAAAATAAAATTACAGTTGAAGATAATAGAAAAATAAAAGAAGTTCATAATAAGTATACCATCACCGCAACAAATTCGAAAACTAAATGGTAAAATATCATATAAAGAGAATTTTTTAATTATTGTAATTATTATAAGGTATATATTGTAAATATTATTTACAAATAAATATGACAATTAAATTAAAAAGTAAGTTAAGTATTTAAAAAGTATTCCTTATATTACAAGAACAACTTGTACACCCGAGGTAATTTGCAGAAACTTTGTTAAAAGTCGCTATAAATTAAAACGGTTTCATAGTCAAGACAAGAGCTTCAAAATTAGTTGGCTCTGACAAAATGTTGAGTAATATCGGTTGAAGTGCGTCGTTGTTTTTGTAATGCTTTTTCATGACTGGCCCTAACGATTATTCCCTCCATTGTGTGAACTGCGGGCGCTGCCAAGACCCCGCGGAGAAAGAGCTAAATTCACAAAAGTTTCCGACTTGTTCGAATGGCCGGCTTTTGTTACAGAGCAACTTATTGTTCGAGACAGATTGCAGAGGATCAGCCTCGCGTTGCCACGAATTTGTTCTGAATGATTCACACGTGGGGGCTATGAGGAAAATATTTCGTAGCTTGTATTATCTACTATAAGGTTCTATAAGTAACACAAAACAAAAATAATAGTTTGTCGTGTATACTGTTTATGCGTCAAATTGCATTAAATATTTCTAAACTATGAAAGTAATTGTGTTTTTTTTTTAATAGATGTCAGAGGTTGTTGTTCTAAATAAAATAAAGCAAGTTATATAAAAGAAGATAAATCAAGAAATAGCAGAATATCATGAAAGAGAAACGGTACAGAGGTAGCATATATGTAAAAAATAATACTTAGAAAAAGAAAAACATACAGAACTGATAACATGGATATATAGATATATATATACATAACATGTCACGTGATAGACAACAGTATGCTAAATTATTAATTCTGTGTTACATGGACAGTTAAAAACAAAGTCACTTTCTGTCTGTATCTCCGCTAACTTCTTTTAAACAACTCGAAAGACTTGATGCGGTTTTCACTCACAGAAATATCTATAAGCCGTTAATACATTTTGATCCATGTATCAATTTTATTTATATTTCCTTCTTATGACTAACAAATAAATTAACTCTATAAAATAAAGTAACATACCTAATTAATATTTTCTTTCTAAGTTAACTTCTAATTTTCTTTATAAATTGCACCAATATACAATAAAACACCATAACAAATATAATAATATAATCTACAAGTTTATATGTCTTTATGTATTTAAATAAGGTTACTTATTGCGCTTTTGTATTTCCAGTCATAGGATGTTGTTATGAAGGATTGAGAGTTATAAATGTATAAAATAATCGTACGATAAATATAAAAATACACTAAAAATTAAAATATTTCTCTCTCATACTTCTGTTATTCTATTTTTGTTACTTCCTACTGACTAATAACTAACTAACATTTCGCACTTCACAGTGAGTATATCGCGAATTGTATACAATTAATGAATTGCGTTATCATTTATATTTTATTAACTTGTTTCTTATGGTTAAAGTAAAAGTTATACACATAATGTATTTTAAAAGTAAGTTTTTTTTCTTCAATAAACCGAGCTCTACACAAGGCAATGGGCGTCGAGACGTCGCCGTCACGGGCCAGTGAAAACTTTGATAAAGAAAAGTTAGTCTCTTAAAAACTCAAACACAACAATTTTATCTAAACCTAATGTTCTTTATATGAAATAAATTATGTAAGACGGAGTGAAATAATATAGACAGTAATAGGTTTGAGAAAGTAACAATTGAGCAATAACAACCATTGAATAAGAAAATGTATTGTGAAACAGAATTCATATTTCATAACTCACATACGAACGATATTATTGAGAAAATGGTATTTTTTCTCGTGCTCCATGGTAAAGATAAAGACCCCAACCAATATGGAGGGAGGGAGCTGCGCCGATGTCTACTACTACAAATTCATTCCCTAACATTTACGTCACATAATGTAACAGAGCCCGCGAACAAAACTTTACATATATGCATTAAGAAAATCCGATTTTATTTGAACATATTGAGGGATTTTTATGCTTATGCAACGATGTAAATGTCTACTGCCAACGATGTATGTATGCATGGCTTCGACGAGGAATCATATCTTACTATTATTTTATTTTAATGAATACTTTAAAAAGAAATGAAAAAATATGTTTATGCGAATGAACGCCATCGCAACTGCACTTATTTTAGTATATTAAACCGTTATTATGAATTCAATAGTTCATTTCAACATCTGTAAGTGTTATGGTAGCTATAAAAAGCTTATTTTCGCTTCGTTTTAATGATCACTTCGCCGACACGTTCCAAAATCGACCCACCACCGAACAGTTGGTGGTTCACGAAAACTTAAAATTAAATAATATTTTACCTTAATACCATCATTCAGTACACGCCTTCCATAACAAAAACATTATTCCACTTAGAAAATTAGGAGAGATTGTATTAACATAACCGCTTTGTTAAATGGAGTCAAGATAATTTGTGGACAAAGTTCGGTCTGTTATACCTCGCAAATTGCTGGATAAGACTGTGTGAGACAACTGTTAGTTTTAATTAAACTGTTGGTTACGCTCGCGGGAAGACCTCTAAACGAGAAAATTATTGTAATCTTATAAGCCTGTCGGTTTCTCGCGATCCCCTTACAAATTAATATCATGCGATTTAGTCCAACGGTAAAGCAAAGTTTAATAAATACTTAACCTACTACAAAATAATTTTATTAAGTATATTATGTGAAAAGTAATAAAACAATTAAGAAACTTGCAACGTTAAAAGCAGTCGCTATCGCAATGCTATCGATTCAATTTAATAAAGAGTAAAATGGTCTAAATTGACGGAACAAGATTATCAGCTCTTGTTTCAAATTGAAAAGCGACGCGGCAGTGCCTTGGGACAAATATTTCATTAGATCTGGAAGCAATCGGTGGACGGGTCAGACGAGCACCTGTGCCGTGCTCGTTGCGGCCGCAAAAATACTTCCCAGTTACAATGCTTGTAAAAATTACACTGAAGTGTAATTTTCATCGTGACTGTTGTATAAACATTTTGTAACTAAAATAACCATTACGTCTCACTGCTGTTTTGAAAGTTTTGAAAACAGTTTTAATGCCATAAGTAGTACAGCCATTGTTAGAGTTTTGTGCGGCAATTCACAATGTAAATGAATATTAATTTAAGCCGATGAATTATTATCATTTTATTTTATATATTTTGTGCATATGTTTAAATGTATAATATATTAAAGTTTAGTTCCAGGAATATCTAGGGTAATAATAAAATATGATGAAAGATAAGGTTTATATTTTATAGGGAACCTTCAAACTAGTAGTCAGTGAAAGAGCAATTACGTGCACCTATCCGGGATATTGTCTTCTAGCCACGCTATGCAGAATTATTGCTAGCGTAGTTTAGTGAGTCGGACCGCTTGTCAAACTTTGGTAATTTAACTTCAAAACAGGTTCCTGTCGGTGTGCCACGACGAACATTTGTTCAACCGCAATCGAGTAAGTAATGCTATGACAATAACATCAAAGCAATTTAGCAATTGAATTTCAGTTACTAAGCTAATACTGAAGTTATTATTTTTTTTCTGAAAATTATTGTTATTTTGTACGGTAAAAATATTTTTATTATACATAAAAGTAGTTCCATGTAAATAAATCAGTTTACACAATTTTTTTTTTAGTTTCGTCTTTAGTCCAATAATTTGTGTCATACAATACATGAGTATTCCTCTATGTTATTCAGAGAAGTTTATAGAAGAAGCAGTTTATGAAATAAAAATATTTAAAAACTTCAATATAGATACAAATGATACGTTGACTCGTGTTTTATTTTAAAATAATCTCGATCTACATTATCAATATTAAAATTTCTTTTTAATATTCATTGTAAATAAAAATTCGTTTATTGCAATGTTTGAAATTCAGTCCGCACTGGTGCTTCCCTACGTTATTGCGTTCTACGATTTATGATGGTGTTCACTTTAAAATAGAGCCATTTTATCTGAAATATTGTCATCTGCTTTAAATATTTTACTTAAAGCATACCCAAGGCGGCCCTACAGAATTTCATTGAAGATCAAAACGATAGCTCGAATATATATATTTTTAATATCATCTCCAAATTGTAGGCAACTTTGTAACTTATTTGCTTGCATGATTTTATTTTATATATTTCCAGTATTGATCGATTTTTACTTTATCGAGAACATTTAATATTTTCAAGAACGTTGAAAATAAATGTTTTATTTTATTCCGATGGACATACATATAACGAGTTTATAAATGTTTAATATAATCACCAACTAATAAAACTGTATGAGTTAATAAGATATAATATGTACTAATGGTCATGATCATGACGACCTCTGTGGTCGAGTAGTGTGTACACCGGTTTTCATGGGCACGCTACACCGAGGTACCGGGTTCGAGTCGATTTAGAAAAAGTTCATTAATTTTCTATGTTGTCTTGGGTCTGGGTGTTTGTCGTGCCGTCGTTACTTTTGATTTTCCATAACTCAAGTGCTTTAGCTACTTACATTAGGATCAGAGTAATGTACGTGATGTTGTCCAATGTTTACCTGTACGAGTACATACTCGTTTTTCCTGATGTTTCATTTCAATTATTTAAATATGTTTGATTAAATAAGTTTAGTATAGAATTAGTATTAAGTATAATATACTTTAATATACAAGTATTAACAAAAACAATGTATCATGTATCAAAGTTCACACATGTTAATCTTGTTTACTTATTTCGTTTATTTTGCCGTCTTTAACCCGTCCAGGTGTCGTTGTTCTCACGTAGCAATTAACGTCTACCTAACTTGAAGAGTTATACTTAAAGCTCGAGGGACGACTAAGAAAAACCTTGATAAATTCCCTGCAATTGTTCTACCTTAAATGTTTTCTGTTCATGTAATAGAGATCATTTAAAGTTTCTGTATTCACATTATAATTGATTTATAAAGTAACTTCAGATAAATATAGCGGTATCGAATGGTAAATTTAATAAAAATTATACATGTAACGGTTTTTAACGTAGAAACCAATTTTAGGTTGGTTGGGAAATTTAATCGCCATATAACACAGACCTTATAAAATAATATTGTATACCAAAACTATACATTATTTTAAATATTTTATGTTATTTAATTTATGTTATAAATGATTGAACATATGTAATTGTCCAACATAAATGGACATATATTTTATGTAAATTTATGTTGGCCAGCTAGCTAATTTATATATAAATGTAAAACAAAAATTGCCATATGATAAAATTAACACTGCGTGACAAGGAATTCTCTAGAAGCTCATATAACCGCCGCGAAGTTAGCGCATGCAGTTCTGAAACTGGGCCATAACTTTACACGCAACATTAACTTGGGACGTAGTCGCGACAAGGTTCACTTAGGTATAATACTAGATATGTTTAGGCTCTTATATAAATTGACCCGGCGCGGCGTTAGGTATTTTGAAGACAGTGGTCACTTCAAGAGTTTCTAATTGTCTTGCAGTTGAGTAAAGGACTTTGGACCAGGGAAAGATATATATACCTCCTTTTTGCTCCATTACAGATTTGTGAAAAAACATGTGTCAGAATTACTACCAACACATGCAACTTTTCTCACAATGTTTTCATTTATCGGTTACGAATGAAATAAACACGTAAGAAACCTTTCTTCCATTCTAACCTCGACCGTAGCGTCTGGGTCATTTTTAATCTTTCGATTCAGTCATTTAATAATTCGAACACTGCTGTTTTCGCAATAGTTTCCAAAATTTATTTTCCGATTTATTCAATTGTTTACCTGTTAGTTTTTTATTGCCGGAACAATGTAACTGGGAAGTACTTACTTGATTGTTTGTAACACAAAAACTAAGCATACCACTCACGGCATGCAATACCCGAATTAATATGTTAGCTTACAATTTCTAATTTAACGAATCGAATATATTGTCTGATTTATTTTTACTTTACTTTGAATTACATAATGTATATAAAAGATTATTCTATTTATCTATCTCGTTGTTCAAATGACTAAATGACAGGACTTGCTCGAGTTCCAAGATTTGAACCCGGGTTGGGATACAAAAAAGGATTGTATAGAAAACCTAGTTGCTCATGCGCCGATTCTATTTCTGATCTGAGAGTTAATAGAGCGTACACCTTTGTTTGCTCATACACTCCCGTACCTCCTGTTCAAGCGATCCAAATTTGCCCAGGATAAGTATTGGCCAGAGATTACTAAAAAATATGAAAGATATTTAATATTTCAATTATTAAATTTTTTTAAGTGTTTGACTAAGGTGTAAGCATTAGATAACCACGTTAGAAATAATAATAACTCTGTCTGAGAGACTCATATTTTGCCCGTGACCAGCCTTTAACTAATGTAGCTTTATATTTAAAATTTCCAGTATTTTGTTGTAATAGTTGTTTAAATGTTAATATTTATGCTTTAATTGGATGCTTTAATTTATTCCTATCAAACAATTTTCATTGAAACAAGATACATTAGGTAAATTAACGCTTGACTCGGTCTCTTTAGACTCGGAATATCTTGATTGGGGTGATTACGTGAGTTATATTTAATTATCACACCAACTGGAAACATGTTCCTAGATTTTAATCGTACATTTTCCGGGAATTGAGTGTAACAAAATAGCAATCCCGATGGGCAATCGTTTAAACTAAGTGCCTATAATTCGCAAGAGTTTACCCTCGCCCGCTCAGGGGAATCGTGCTTCGCCGGTTTGAAATATTTCTGACACATACAAACACTGAACCGACCTACGTGGTTTATAATTACACTTAAATTATATCTTTAATGCGCTTCACAGCGCTTTAATTTTACGTTATACATAAAATACCTTTTCTATGGTAAATTCACTCTTAATATAAGCATGTTATTGAATTAGGTAATTATATAACCAATATCGGCTAGAATTTTATTATTATAGAGTAAATATAATAAGAAGACTCGTGTACTTTTTTTCATTATCGAATTACTACTTGATTGTAGTGTGTAGGCAAAGTCCAGAGCCTGTATTGCAGTGGGGCATACATTAAGCGTAGCTGGCGGGTTGGTTAGCAGTGGGCCCGTTTTATTGGCGTCACTAATGAGTTGCTAATTCAATTTCACGGACGCAGAGCGACGCACGCGGCCGCCAGCCAGGCTCTGCCGCAGGCAGGTCATTTCTATTAACATAGATAGTGTATCTTTTGTTAGCCTTTTCTGTCGAAATAGATTGCCATTTACTAATTAATTTGCATAGTGGAGCGTTTCACGACTAAAGTAAACTATAATTCATTCATTCATCAATATAAGTAAGAGACATTTTATTATAAAACATTTAAAGCTAAATATAACGTGGTAATTGTTAAATAATTTATCAATTGAGTTAAATAAATAAACAAATGAATATCGAATAAACAAGGAAACGTTTCTGTTACAGTATATTAGACGAACAATATAAAAAAATCACTAATAAAGCTTAGTCAAACAACCCTACCATATATCTGATCGCTACCATTAAGTTAATGTGGCACATAAAACCTTTGTGTTTCGGTTTATGATGATGCGGTCGCCGCACGTTCAAAGAAAGTTCCCTGGCGGCAACAAATTTAGGAAACTTCTGATTCCCCACGCACTTCCAATCTCTATTCTGGTAGTTACGATGCTCTTTGTCTAATTTGGAAAATTCTGTTGACTCAAAACATAATATACTTAATATTATAATAAAATTATATGTCATATAATTTTTCAACAAATTTGTCCTCAAAATTGACTTGGTAAATATATATAATAAATAATTAATAACATCCTTAAGGGAGAAAATAATTGACCGTAAAATATAAGCTATCCTATAGTCGTGCAATACTTATTTGAACTTTATGAAGATTAAGATCTACTAAAAAAACGTAGATCTTATGAAATAGAAAATATCCATGTGAAATATTTAACAGTTCATTACTATTTGAAATAGTACTGTTCACTCTCACTCACTCGTTACAAACCTCCTGACAGCTTGGCATTAGAAGCTTAGACCAAGTTCGGACGAAGAAACCAACTTAGAAGTTAGCGAACTCAATCACTGTGAAAGGTAAACTTTGAGCAATTGTATTCTTTTACAGCGGACTGTAGTACATACTTCGAAATACAAGAAACTGATAACAGTTTCTATTAGTTTTACATGATTGGGAGCACTAGAAAAGATCTTTTACTTTCATTATATTTCTTTTGATTCAAACTTATATTGTGCTATACAAATATTCTTAATTACGTATTATATTACTAATTATTACAAATATTCTGATTCAATGGTCTAATGAAGGTCAATATCTTTAGTCATAGACTACATGCTTGCTTGCTCTATGACTGTGAAAAATCTAACAACAACATATGTATAAAAAAGGGGCTAAAAAAAAATACCTAAAACCAAAGGAAAACCGTCGAAATAAACTCAGTGGGTATTCCACTTTTTTTGCAAATGTTGTTTATAATAAAATGAAAATATTTATTAATTCAGTTAATTTTTATTTGCATAAACTAATTTATTTGAATTTTAGAATTGAACTATTTTTAATTATATTTTAGGGTACACAATATAAGTTTTAAAAGTGTATACGAATAATCACAAAAACTTTATTTTTTGGAAAGCTATTAATAATGTTATTATTATTTCCTTACTAGTCTCTAAGAACTCAGTTCACTCTTGAGATAATAAAAACCGAGTCACAGTGATAAATTATTATGACGCGTATCCTTCAAATGATTTAATTGTTGATGTTGTCAGTATGTTTTAGCTTCTAACTGTTCATTTATGAACTTCATGATAGTGTTCTACGACAAGTTTCTAGATAGTCCTTTATAAAATTTGCCTAAATGATTACGCGAATAGCTCTCTATGGACAAAGATTAGTATTAAGTATTACGATGTTGTTTTCGTTAAATACAAAGCTCCTATAATAATTGACTAGAATAGACAAAGATGAATGACTTTTAATCCACACTGGTTTGTGTTTGTGCTTTATAAAATGTCTCGTTCAGTTTAATAGAATAAATCCTTGACCATAGTCACCGTGACATCGATATGGATGACGATTTCCTTTTTTTCATATAGACATAGCTAATGATTGCTTTTCACATTCATAGTAAGATATTAGTTATCAAATTTTGATATTATTATAGCTTATATGCATTTTAGAACGGACTAGGAGATATAATATATATATTTTGTATTAGTATTATTATGTCGTGGCAAACTTTTATCTGTTGTATTTAGTTTCATTTATAACAGTTAAAAGTATTCCACAACATATTTATGTTTATAATTATAAGTCAAAATGCAATTTATATGTTCAAAATGGGTAAAAAATAAAACGATATATTTAGTTAAATTATTTATCTCAAGTGTGAATACTTATTTGTCTTTTTTTTCAAACAAATTATTATATAGTCATTTTGATATTTGTGTAAACGCCTAAGAAGAAATACGTAAAAAATCCGGTAAAAGGTATTACCGCGGTACGGGCGTATTAATTGCTTGATTCGATACTGATTGCAATATATTATTTGTATATTGTTTTTTTAAAGAAAAACATAATTTTAATCTTCTGAAGTAAGGACAATTAATTTGTCGAAACGTTTTAGGGTAAATCCATTTAAACTTTATAAGCGCTACAACTTCTTCAACATTGATTAATCAAAGATTTATAAATAAACATTTATATAATAAAAGATATATTTTGTAAAAAAGTAACACCATCTGTTTTCTGTTTCCTGAAATATCCTCATGTGATACATTATCCTATGCAATAGCTATCGCATATCAAAGTCGGATGCAAAGTAGCTAAGCAAACAATCGTATGAGTGGGCGCCATGTTCTACTGCCAAGAAATAATCTCTTACGTGACAGTCACATACATCATATACAGAGCAGCTGCCAAAACTGTCTGCTGGGAGTCCCGCCTCGAACAACTTACCAACTAAAACAATATCAGGTACTTAGTAAACTTATCCTACTACAGAAATGCCAAACTTCATTTACAACTGACTGTGCACGAAGATAATAATTCATAGTATCTACTTTTTTACATTAAAGCTACCTACGTATACAAAAGTTGTCAACTATATTATCTTAAAATACAATTTCACGTGTTATAAAAAGCAATTTGCTTACAAGCAAGTAAATTACCGTCGTAAAAAAGTTTTCTCCGAAAATAATATATGAAGGCTCGCAAACAACTTGAGTAACGATATTGGCCCATTTATGTAAAGGTATGCCAGTGGGATTCCTCGGATCATCGTGGATTAGTAACGCGCAAATCTCTATTTAGTGGCACGATCTCTGCCCAAGCAAACTGGGCCAATTAGAGCTTACATAGAGTAAGCAGAATATCGATACTCCTAAGCTATCAATTGGTACCATATTATTACTTTCAACGTATAACGTGTGAGAAACTACTGTAACGAACGATGAAAATTACATGTGTAACTAAATTTGGTATATTACCTTCTCGCAATTTACAACGCACTGAAAATATCTTACGAGCTACGACTACATTCGTAAACGTATATAAAAATTTAGCGAGAATTATATTGATCATTGTGTTAATCACTCAAATTATTACATTACAATTACAGTATGTTTTTTTATAAAATAACAAATATAGTAAAAAAAATTCAAAATCCTAGGTGCAGAATGTTAGTTGTGACTGTTATACTCACGTATATAACATATATATTACTAGCGACACATCGGGCTTCACACGGGTGCAATGTTGATACTAAATATACTACAGAATATCTTACAACGTTTACAGTTTTTCAGTCATTAGACAATACAAATCGCTATGTCCCACCTTTTTAAATATGTATTATCTTCGAAAATATTCATTTAAATTACATGCTGTAAAGGGCCGTATTGATCGATATTAAATTCACAAAGTATTTTAGGTACTTATATATTGCTTAAAATCTCTTCTAAAATAAGCCATTATTTCTCATAAAATGTAAAGGATAATAAATAGTTATTGTGGGCTATCCCTAAGAGATAGACATATACCATTGTGGACTTTTTGTAGGTCTTTTTATGATGTACAATACTGTAGTACATTATTTTAATATATCATAGGGTTTAGCCAGCGTTTGCAATGTAAGCGCAAAAAAATGTGTTTATTTACGACATCACGTTAGAAACCTCTAAAATAATAAGTGTTTCACTACTATATTGTGCATGTTTATACATATAAACCTTCCTCTTGAATCAATCTATCTATTAAAAAAAATGCATCAAATTCCATTTTGTAAAAAAAGGGGTAAGCTACTTTGTTTTACTATGTAATGGTTTTTACGTAATTTGGCTTCACTGTAATGAAGCGTGGTACTCCTTGACTTTTGACGACGTGAGGTTTGAGACCGTATGTGGCTTGTTTTGAGTGGCGGCAATTACTCTTTAAACAGTGTGGTGATATAATTTATTTCACAGATAAGTAGATCTCAGTGATTATTTTGTCAAGGGAGGTGTCCCAATACTAAAGTCTATATTCCCTTCCCTTCTGAACTTAAGACGGTAATAAGTTTCCCACAACCCTTCGTAAAATGTTATTGGAGCAGTACGTTTATATATTATATTGAAAAGTTTTATTACAAGCTGATATTTCTTGATCTGTACTACCAGACGGATCGAGTGTTGCTATATTGCTAAATTGTATTGCTTAATTTCATTATTGTGAGTCACGCAGTTTAGGACTTTGGATGTGCCGATTCCTTGAGTTTGAGCAGATATTTCTTCGTCAGAGATGTCATGTACTGTTGTCCATGACATCATTCATGGCTCATGGAATGTTTTCCAGTATATAAAAGCATTAAAGCTGCTTATTACGTAAATTTTCTTACGCAAATAATTTTCAATTATTTAGAACAAAATTTGCGGTAAGTATTTCATGCTAGCTATCGCTTTTACTCATATGAAACTGAAACTGATATGAAAACGACTTACGATATGAAAACAAAGTATATACTCGTACTGGTATGTTAATAAGGTAATAATAAACTTTTAAATACCTCAAGAGTTACAGATAAATGTGATATACCATTTCAGCTTTTGCAATCAATGCAACGAACGTGAAATTTTTCAATGGAAAAAAATTAATAACTTAGTTATAATTAAGTCTACTGTATTCCTTGCTTTCTCTACAAACAAGATTATATATAATTTTCGTATGATGTTTGAGTAAGACCTTATTAATCGAAGATATTTAAAAATAAACAAATGAAACAGGATAATTGGAAATCCCATTAAGTTTAAAATCAATATTCGCTTTAACGGATTACTTAAGAATACCTATATCAATACTTGTTTATATTAATATAATATTATCATTTATATATTATACAGTAAATTTGGTGAGTCTTTATTTACTATCCGGATACCGCTAACTTTATTGCCGTATAACAGTAACAGCCTGGCAACGTAATTATCTCCCAAATCCCAGGCCAATTCCAGTATTTAAGAAAGATAAACGAGAGGAAAACGGATCCGTTCTATCGAACCTTGAAAGTTTCACTGATAAATAATTATCTCGAGTTGATAATAACGTCGGAAAATAAAATATAGCTTTAGCGTTGTAATTAATAGTACGTTGTACTTGGTGGTAGGGTTTTGTATATTTGTATATTGACTGCCTCGTTTTTCTAATGGATCTATATAAAGCCGCAGATCCCGTGGTCCTGGGTTCACAATTTTGAGCGATAATAGTTATTGGGTTTTTTGACGAAACAATTTCAGTTACACCTCTTGGAAGTTGGAAGTAAGCACAATGCCTTGGAAAGCACGTCAATCCGTGCCGGTTGTGTAGGATTTTTTGTCTATAATATATATATTTGTGTACTATAATATATCCTGCGTATTTGCTGGTGTCCCTTGAGAATGGTCACCGTGGCCGAAATCTGTTTGGACGATATCACCATTAACACCAGGGCTTCGTGCAAGCCTGTCTGGGTGGAACCACTCATGCATCAGATAATTTACCGTCAAACACCAATACTTAGTATTGTTGTGTTCCGGTTCGAAGGGTGAGTAAACACAAGGGATCTTATGTTAGCTCCCAACGTTGGTTGGCATCGGCGATGTAAGGAATGTTTAATATGTCAAAGAGCATTAATGTGGGTGGTTAGCCACTTACCATCAGTTGGTCCATTTGCCGTCCGCGCCTACTTATACTGTAGAAATAAAATAAAAATACAAGGATCGCTAAAAAACGGTCGCTGTTTATAATTAAAATTGCAATTGAAGGAATTTCTTGCAGTTGAAGGATTTTCCTCTCTACAAACAAGATTATATTTTATTTTTATTATGTTTGTGCAAAACCTACTTTAATAATCGAGAATTTTAAAAATGAAATTAATGGTGATGAGCAAAGCCTATTAAGTTTAAAATGTGAAAAACTTAATTTACGACAGAAGATGCACAGAATACGACGGGACAGTATTAAAAGTTTGTAGTCATAACTAATCTCATTAGAGATATAATTACTTCTAAGATACATATTTTATATTCCTTACTAGTATCTTAACATTCTTAATATTTATTAACATAGTTCTTAGTTTTTATTTTAGGCAAACGTATTTTAAAGTATGTCTTAGTTAAGAAAAAAAATAAAGAAGTAGCGTAATAAAGCCGTAACCTTGTTGTAAGCTGGACATAACAATGCAAAAAGCAAACACTAGAACGTAAATAATTCATTGTTTCAGTTGTACCGGTCTGGATAACTTTTAGGTCACTGTATGAATCAGATAAAAGATAGTTGTTTTGAGAAAGCAAAAAAAAAAAACTTCCTAAATTAAATTAAAAAGTCCAAAAATATAAACCTTGAATAAATTTAATTCCTGAACTAAATGTCTAATATAGAAATATATTTAATGTCAAAGTTAATTACTATATAGTTCTATAACATAACTATCCTTTTTATTAAATCTTGCTTCAGTATTCGAAATAAAATGATTAAATACTAATTATGCCGTTACAAATAGTTGAACATTTATTTTTCGTTCTGCAGTCGTTATAATACAATCGTTATTATTTCTGTGCAATAGCACATGATGTTCTTCCGTGGCAGCTACCGATCTAGAATTCACGGAGGCTTATAACTTCATTCCACCTTGCAATTACGTTGCAGTTAGTTTTTTGCAGAGCGAACTGTGTGGCATTCGCGAACATTTCAACAACTGCAAACATTCGTCATTAGTTAACATTATTCACTTGAATGCCTTGTTTTTCAACGTCTGCCTTTTAATGAAATGCTTTTTTAATAAAGCACCTACTTAAGTGCCTATTGTTTCGTGAGGCGTCGCTTTCCATTCACAAATAGATACTGTCCTCTTTGGAGACAATTATTTTTTACGGAATTATAATTATTGCATTACATACATTTTATACCCATACCCACAACCATTTTTTAATTATATCGGTAGGCGGACGAGCAAATGGGTCACCTGATGGTAAGTGGTCACCACCGCCTATAGACGAAGACAACTTGGCTTGCACGAAGCTCTACCACCAAGTAAACTTTTTATTTCTATAATTTACAGTAATAAGATTTATTGTATTTATTAGATGATGGTTTCTATTTTTGAAATTACAAACTTAGTCCTCAGAATATGTCACATACGCAATTGTCAGTGTATTGCTTTATGTATGTTTGTATATATAAACATTTGGACATTTGGACATGAATATATATTTTCCCTCGCATATGTTAAGAACAATTATAAGACCTATTTCACTCTATACCAATTCCATCAATCACGTTACAGAATTATTTCGTTTTCATTCAATTCGAGTTCTCTTTTAAAACAACCTCTAAATACGTCAAATGGTAATAGTGTAGGCACCCAGACCAATATCTTATTTATTGGCAGCTTTAAATTTTATTGCATATTCATAGCAATAAATTGCTTTACTGAAAAAATACGATAGCTGTAAAAATATAATCTGAAGGTTACCCATAAAAAGTATAAATGTATAATAGCAAAGTTGATTCTTATTATTTGAGAAACACCGTACGCATGTATAATACATACACGATTATTAATGCACAGTTGATTGCCGAGATTACATACTGAAGATATAAATATACGCGCTGGCAATATAGGAGACAACAATATTATATACTATTATAAATTATTAACAATATTTTTTTTAGTTTATTGTTTAAGTCTCGCAACGCAATTCTTCCACCGGTAATAGTATACCGGTATATTTTTATTAAACAACTTTGTCATAAATTGTTTCCTAATTAATGACCAATATAATTTATTTATTATAGTACCGGATAAATGTTAAAAAAGTTAATTTCCATAGTAAATAAAAGATGTTGCGGCAATCGATATTCATATCTTATGACATTAATCTATTATGATTTAAAAATTGTATAAGAATTATCTACTATTCAAAATACTCATCATAAGAAAATAGCGCTAGCAGATTTTTTATGTTTTATGTTTTGGATGGGGTTCTAATTTATTTTTGTATGTAGTTTTTTGTGTCTGTATTACCTGTGTCCAACATAAGCCTTTTGTTATTGTTACTATATTCTTAAATTGTTTGCCATACAGATATGGGAAAAGGCAGAAGTTAACAAACCGTAAATAAATAGGGCTAGAATTTTTTTGGGAATTTCGTTTATTTCTTTAATTTTTTATTCCTTTATAGGCTAAACACAAGCTGAATTCTAAACATTTCTTTTTTTCGAAGTACCTACCTTACGATTTTGATTATCAGTAAATAGGGTGACTAATAAAATTAGACTTAACGTTGACTGGCGATTGTTCACAAAGTATTATTTTAAATATTATTTAATTTAGGAACATACTTAGTAATAGTATGTTCTTCTGCTCAAGGAAAATTCAGCTTGGTCCACGACAAAGTTCAACAGCGAATCGAAATTGCCCTGTATGACTTAAAGAAAAGAATGTTACAGCTGTTCGAAACTTCGTTGCACTGCCGTGTCCCCAGATAATATGTCTTTATGTGTGTAAATATATTGTAAAATGTAGATATATACTAAAAGTCTTAAATATATATAAAAGGTGAATTATATCTTTTTATTACGTTGATAAGATTTAATTGAGTAGTGTTTATTTTATTTTAATCATACTTCACATTTTCTTCAATTTCCTAAGCTGGCTGGTAAAAAATGTAAATAGTCCGTACATATGTAGAACGGATTCAATATAAATTCCTAAAGTTGTGTAACTATATCATTATAAAGTAAGCCTATTAACCTTCCTCCGTGGAGTTACCTTATGACGAGAATAGAAACGCCATTCACAGCACAGACGTGGAGGATTGAGTGAGGTACTTTGTCCGTATGTTGCGTACGTGATTACTCTTTAAATATTCCACTTTATCGTTCAATCCTCTCTTTGTCGTGTAAAGAAGAGATGCCAGAAGGTAAACTTGAATAATATATAGAGGTGGCGGAGGGTGAACCATTTATCCAAATTGTCGTCTCCGTCATCGTAGCAAGGAAGGAAGTTAAAAATGAAGAAATTTTTAGTACAAGACACATTTACAAAGCGTCTGCTAAAAATATATTCAGTAAGCCGTATAGTTGTACTAAGTATATATTTACTAATAATTTATTTTACAAGAATCATTCAAGTAAATAAGAAAACATTTTAATTATTTAAAAAACTTATAGCTATAAAGGGTATTATCAAAAAGCTTAATTAGGTTAAAGCCTAACCCTATAAAGTAAGGTTCATAAAGTAAAAGCATGTAGATGTCCTACAACTGGGCTAAGGCTAAGGTTGGAAGCTTATTCTACCACGCATCTCCAATGCAGATCGATGGATACATATGTGCTAGTTTTTCATTCGCACATACAGATTTCCTCGCGGTTCCATTACCGACAAGCATGAGATGAATGATAAACAAAAAATAATCGTATGACAATCCAGTGGTACTAAACCAAATTTTAATCCAAAATGTATGATTAAGGTGCAATTTTAAATAGCTACCTACATGAATAACAATAAACTGCATTTTGTTTTTATTAATGATATTTTCAAATAGGTTAATAATATAAGCGGAATTATAATTACACTACTTAGTAGTTAGCTAAATAATAGTATTCATAAAAACCTACAAAGATTATGAACATAAGTAAGTTTGATTCGTTTCGCTCGCAACGAAATAACTCCTAATTAAAGCAATGTTTGAGTAGCTATTTCCATCAATGACTATCGCGTGTTTTCAGACGATTTAAATTGAATGCAGTGACTTATTTTGTAATTATTTTTGAACAATTATTATTATATGAGTTTGCTTCCCGATGAATATGAACTATAGTTATTAACTCTATGGTAATGTTAACATCATAGGAAATGCATATTTTTAAGATCGATAAATAGATAACTGAAATGACTGAATCGACTTTCATTAGAATATGGCCACAAATAACCTATTTATGCACTAAAAATTTTACTTTACGATAATATAATGTAAAATATTACCTGAAAATCTTTTACTCAATTCTTTCTACATCTTGTTAGTTGTTACATAACAACGAGTAAACGTTCAGTATAAATAAAAAGGTACAGAAATGGTTAACACTATTTTTTACGGATACAAAACTTCGAAGGGTAAATCAAATAATAAAGGTAAATTGTATTATAGGCCCAGATTCACGTAACTAAATGAAAGAATAGAGAATTTGATTTGATTTCTACTAAATCATCCCTTATACGAGTTTTGTTACGCAGATGTAAAACTTTGATTAAAACAGATTCACATAGAGATTTGTTTTAGACTGGGATGCAAAATATCTTATTTAGTATTTACTTAAGCGACTTTATTGTACTACTCGTCTTCTAGTGATCGGTGCAAGGCGGTTTACAATTATTATTATAAGTTTACGGAAAACCTTTACAAATGCCTAAACCAAAAATAGGTAATGTACTGTATATGATATATATATATAGATAAGGTACTGAATATGTGTGACTAGCGCGCGGTGATTTTCCGTGTGCCATAGAGTATTCAAACCTTCCTACTAGGGAGGAGTATCTGAATCTCTTATGCTATGTTCTCAAATCCTTATTCGGCGTTTCATTCTTATCTAACACACGTTGACGTAAAAAAAATATTTAACACAGAATCAACGTCGGATCAATAAGTCAACCGTTATTAAAACTAGCTGTGTTTCTTTGAATTTATCGTAAATAGTGTCATAACTTAGATTGTAGATGAAGAATTAAAAAAAAAAGAATTTGTTTTTTTATTTTGTGAAGATTTTATTTTTTGTTAATACATATTAATTATGAAGGCATCCGCGGCCGAACTAAAACTAAATTACTTTAACGTAAGTTGCACAGTTTTCATCCGACATTCCTGCTAGCAAACTAAAATTAAATATTATACTGTTAATTTCAACTTTATTTCGTGTTCCCCGAGTACGGAATAACACTAAATAATAAATAAACGATATTTATTGTGCACAATTAAAATTATTTTCATAGCAACTTATACCAGAAAATGGTATAATTTGTAAATAATAAAATGCATTAGATTAATATTAAGTCGCTGCATAATATTAGCGAGGTAACATTATCATGAAAGCAAAATACTTCAATATCTTCAAAAGCGTGAAAAAGATCATCACAATAAGTGTTGCCAGAATAAAATAGATTCTTGTTGTAAACCATAGTGATGTTATTATTTTTTTAATATAATATTTGTATAACTATTTCCTGTATCTTTAAGTCCTATTTAAAACAGACCTTAAACACACTTTTAAAATAGGATATTGTAAGAAGATACAATCTTTATTAGCCAATTAGCAAGGGCGACGATCAGGTCCACGTCTGCGAGGCGCTGCCTTTAGGATATTATCGACGCGAAGAATTACTTCAGCGGCCTCCGCGGCGGAAAGTAATACTTGACGTTTGACAACATACGATTCGGTGATGCCGAGTTTTTTCATATCGCCAACGCGGCCATTCTCCATATCTAAAAGCAAAATTGAGATTAATAAATTGTACTGATTATATTTTCAACATTTTATTACCACTAATATTATTACGTTTTCTTATAAATATAAATTAATTTATATTTCGTACGGTGACTTGAACTTGGTGAACAATGCAGTACAGATCATAGATTATTTTTAATTACCACATAAGCATAACATTAAATTACAAGTCTTCAGGTAATAATATAACTAATTATATATTCATTAACTCATGTTACATGTACGTTTGAAAAGTTGTACGTTTATTTAGTATCACACAAATATTATATTATGAGTTATTTTCTTTTTTCCGATTCCAAGGAAAATTCCGAAAAATCGGTTGTTTCAGAACTTAATATTTATTTACGTTTATAGTTTTAGGACAGATTGTTGGTATTATTTTTAAACGTTGTAGCTGTCATGCGATATATCAACGCAATCGGACGGAATGTCAGTCAGAAAGATAAGAAAAGAGGGAGTAAAAATGATTACGAATATTAAATTTTATGTGAATCATTTGCTAATTTGCGTAAACATTTGCGTCTTGTGGGTAACGTCAACGTATACCGTCATGCTCCCTCACCGCCGCCACTCTCTACTCTTGTCGCGTTGCGACGTATATTTTTAGCTAACGAAACATGATTTAAATTGACGACTGAGCGTCGTGCGGCGCGACTCACCGAGCCCCATGGTGCTGTCGGCCTGCGCGTGGTGCGCGCGCAGCCGCGCGATGAGCTCGGCGCTGTCGTAGCCCGCGTTGTCGGCCACGGCGGCGGGCAGGCGGCGCAGCGCCACGGCGAACGCCTCCACGGCCGCCGCCTCCTTGCCCGCCGTGCGCGCCGCCGCGCGCGACACCGCCTCCGCCATCAGCATCTCGCTCGCGCCTAAGGGACAGTCACTGTTTATTAGATTGGTATATCCCTATATAAGTTCCTTTGCCACCCTCGTCAAAATGCCCATTATAAAAAACAAGATATATATAGTGCATAAACACCGCTTTTTTTTTATTCGTCCTTGTGTATAATGCATGTATAACTTTAGTTTACTTACCACCTCCGAACACGACTTTCGGTTCCTTGACGGTAGCGGCGAGAACGCACAGAGCGTCGTGTAATGAGCGTTCAGCCTCGTCGATAACTTGTTGCGTCGCTCCGCGGATGACTATTGTGCACGCCGAGCCCAATTCTACTCCAGAGAAACGGATCAGGCATTCATCGCCGATAAGTACCTGTAAACAATTGAGTCATAAGCATTAATCGTTAAAATAACTCACATGCTACTATTTTATATAAATTTAATTATAAAATTAAGAAATTTTAGTAACAACTGTATTTACAATATGTCATAAAAATAGATTATTGTAATAAATCGAAATAATATAATTTTGTTTTGACTGATTTCGGTCACGGTCGTTAATCTCAAGAGACAACCTTCATCACGGTAGCATGCGAAAGCGATCCCGTAACGCCCGCCAAAGAGACAAAAATGGTATCACTGGTTTTTTAGTGAGTATTCCGGTGCACTAAGGCGCGCTATGCGTCCTGGGCAACGGCGAATCCCACATAACCTCCACTTCATGCATAACGCGTTCTTTCCAAAGAGAGAATAGAAAACGAAAGACAAGCCAACTATGCAGAACATATTATGCACACTCTCATTAAAGATAATCAACTAATAACATTGCAGTGATAATAAGTGAATAATAAAGTGTTTATTATAATTGTACAATTACATACCTGTTCAATGACTTTGCAATGCCCAAGTTTTACTTTTTCGGGTGAGTCAAAAGTGGATACAATCTCTCCTCCTGTCACAAGTGCCAGTCGCTCAATGCCATCAAAATCTGCATGTTCAATAGCCATCACACCTGCATCAGCAAACAGCTGCTCGGGGTAGTTATAAATAAGTTGCCTATAAAAAGATACAATTTCTAAATTGTATTTCCAAGCATTAACACTGATTTACTTAAATATTATATTCCACTTTTTAATAAATAATCAGCTTATATCATATACAACTGAATGCTTCCATTAACCTTTTACACTAAAATCATGCTCTGTAAAACTAAACTAATTGCACAACACTAATACATGGTACTTGTACAAAATCTTCTAAATCATTAACATTTTACTGCATGTCACTCCGCAAAGTTGTAAAGGTAGAAATATTTTTACCATCATCAAAGTGAGCATCATCAATGAATTTATTTATTTATTTTATTTATTTATTAAAGAACCACCAACAAAATTACATGTGGATATTTTACATAAAATTTATCTATCCTTAGGTTGCAATTATACATGTAATTTCACTTAAAGGTGCACAGCATGCATATAAAATAAAACTATACAAAAACATATAAGGCTAAAATTAAAATTCAAACTAGGACTACCAGTATTTAAGTAAATATGAATTTATAAAACATAAGCTAATTATATTATTATCATCTCAATGTTTTATTTTAACCATTAAAACAGTACCAACATTAGTGCAATACCATCCATTGATTTTTTAGTTGATTTATATGTCAACTATTCAATATATTTTTGGTTTATTTTCATTATAATTGTTTTCTAATTAAATAATTTTTTTGAAAATTAAGATACAATTTAAACATATTATGTGTTGTTTAAATTGTTTCTAAAAAAATATTACTGAAGTTTTATAATTGTTTACTCACCTATTAATAAACACATTGCATTTATGAGAAAGGATTTTGTTCACTTTGTCCTTCATTTTTTCTTTTTCTGCAACTTCCAATTCTGCAATTTTGGCCATTGAGTCTACTTTTATTGTTGAACCAAATACTTTGATTTTATCAGTATCCATAGGAGTGTTTGCAATAAGGATATTTGCATTTTCTATACGCTTAGGCTGATGAACACCCACCTTAAAATAAAATATATATATTTATAAAAAGGTTATCAATAACAACAAAGCATGCACATTTGACAGTGCAAAGATTTGTATTATGTGCAAGGAAGGAGACAAATATAAAAGCATATAAGATAATTTACCTTCTTGTTTAATAGGAACCCTTCATCGAGAAAAGATTCTTCCAGCAATCCTCCAGAGATCTTGATGATCTGAATAGCTTTCAGATTTCCTGAGCCTTTCAGTCGAAGAACTGCATCTACTGCTAATTTTGTGAAATGCCTAGAAATCAAGTAAAGAATACATGCTGTATTATTTTAATTGTTGTTAAACTTATATAATTGAGTATATACAAAAATTTAATAAATTATAATTATATTCAAATATATTACAGTAAAATAAAGTATCTCACTCTTTATGATTTGATAGAATTTTGGAGCTTAAAGTAGTCCGTGCAATGTTTTCCAAGTCAACTCTAAAGGCAGCATTATTCATATTTTTATCATGGTCAAAACTAGTATCAGCGAGTGCCTGCCTAGCAGCATCAACTGCAATGCGCCAACCAACAATAATTGTCTGAGGGTGAAGCTTCTGTTCCACTAATTTCTCTGCTTCTCGGAGTAACTCAGCAGCTGTAAATTGAAAATATACAAAGTATTGAATATAATAAAATCCATAAAATGTAAACATTTTGAGAAGTTCACTAAAATATACCATACCTAATACTGTCACAGAAGTTGTTCCATCACCAACTTCTTCATCCTGAACCTTTGACATATCTACCAAGATTTTAGCAGCTGGATTGTCCACACCAACCGATTTCAAAATGGTAGCACCATCATTTGTGACTTCAACCTTAAACAAAAGCAAAATTTTAAAAATGCTTAGATTGTTGACATCTGAGCAATGATACTTCAAATACATACCTGTCCTGCATTTCTACCATAGGAAACCAGTATTTTGTCCATTCCTTTAGGTCCAAGGGTACTTTTTACTAAATCACCAATAGCAATCGCTCCGATGAAACTAGACATGCGAGCTACCTCGGCTTTTTCTTCTTCAGCCTCATTTTTTAATATTCTAATGGGATTGAGTGAAACCTGAGCGTAAAATAAGAATTAATTACAAAAATGTGCACATGTGCGGCATCTACACTTTTTTCACACTAAAGTAATTATTCAATTTTATATTGCGTATGGAATTTGCATATCGTTTTACATACCATATTGATAACTTCAGTTGATTTACGAATAAAAGAAAATCTTCGACTAAAGGCACTAACCAATATTATAAAACTTAGGAAAAGCGCTTTTAGAACGACTCAGACTCATGCATAAAAGATCAAGATTCAAGACATGCCATAGATAAAAAACAAAGGCATGATCGAAACCACAGATTGAGAAATCAATCGATACAGATTATAAAATAATTCATATATTTATGGCTCGGTAAATATAGCATATTTAAAATATACTAATGAAGGAATAAGAAACAAGTAAATAAATAATGTGAAACATAATATTCACTTTTATTAAAATAATAATTCTGTTTCATTCAATAAATAAATAAAAAAATTAGCTAATGGTTGCAAACAACCGTAATATACATACAATTTATTATATTATAATATAAAAGATTGAGAAAGAATTATAAATTGCCATTTGTCAGTCTCAATATATATAGTATAGCTATTTTAATTTAAGGTACACTGACTAATATTCATTTATTGTATTTTCATGAATTGTTTATTTTCTTAATAATCATTATAATAGAGTAATAAATTGCAATAATAAATGGTATGTATGTGTTACATAAGTAAATAAAGTAATAACAAAATATATTTTTTATCTGTGAAAGAATCAGTCTTCAACTCTCAACTTATTGTAACTATTTTAATGAAATAGTGAAGTTGTGAACGCCATATTTGTTTGTGACTAATTGACTAAAGTATTTTTAAGTTATAGCATTGTAAAGATATTATAACAAAACAGCAAATATGGAAAATCAGGGCGGAACTTCGGGTCCTAGAGTAAGCGATAAACGCTTAGCACAAACTCAGGCAAAAGTAGATGAAGTAGTTGGAATTATGCGTGTCAATGTTGAGAAAGTATTGGAAAGGGATCAAAAGCTGTCCGAGTTGGATAATCGTGCTGATGCCCTACAGCATGGAGCAGCACAATTTGAACAACAGGCTGGTAAGCTTAAAAGGAAATACTGGTGGCAAAACTTGAAAATGATGTTGATAATTGGTGCTATTGGTGTTGTTCTGCTTATCATTATAATTGTGTGGGCTACTTCCGGTCATTCTTCGAGCTCAGCGCCGCCTGCAGTACAACCCACACCACAACCAGGAACATAAATTTTAAAGCGATTTGATTAATTTGCTACACCTGTTCTACAACTACCTAACTAGTATGATTCATACAAAAACAATGCTTGACTAACTACAAAGACAAAAGTCAAAATATTTTGTAATTATATTACCTTCAGATTTTTAAAAGATGTTGGATATTTCATATTTACTTGTATTACAGTTTTTAAAAGATTTTTAATCTACAAAATCCTATATTGTTAATAAATTTACAAATTAACCAGTGCTATTTATATCTTTGAGTAAATGTTGAATGTTGTATTTTTGTATGTATACAAATTGATCTAACAAGCTATTAGTAAATTTATATATGTATTATGCCAACTGAAAATGTACACAAACAAGACTAAAATTAGATATCTATGCATAAATTATCTAAGATGATTTTCAGAGCTTAAATATGAGCCTGATATAATAAGGAACTGATTGTAACTATTTAATATTATATAATTGGAGGTAATGGTAAAGGTGTTTCATAATTACCTATAAAACTAGTTATTTTTGTTGTATAGTTATAAATGTCATTAAATGATCAATTTGACTATTGTCTACTCTTGAAATTCCATTTGTTAAGCACAATGTATAAACTGCAGCAGCACAAATTTAGTTATTAAACATTTAGTTGTAACATGATATTCTTAACATATTTTTGTCCGTATATTGTAAGGGGATCTTGTTCATTTATTTTATTTGCATTTCTATTAGATTTTTATACAGCCAATGGGACCAAAAATTCTGTTTGCAACATAAAATGTCTAAGGTCCTTCAATATTATCACCATCGTTAAAAGTGTAAGTTAATGTTGTATATTAAATTTATATTACTTATCTTTATCTAGTTGTTTTATATAATATAAATGAAAAATAAATGTATTTATTCTACAGTTCTATAATTTAAGTTACAAATTCTTATCAGAATTTTCTAGATCTTTATATTTTATCAATATTTAAAGTCAAGATAATGGTGAGTGAGTAGTGCATACATGAATAAGATAATTTAATTTGAAATTTCATACAAATATATAAATTACTATACACTATCACATGTCTAGATTAGTACCTGCAGGTACTTCAATATTATACTGCAGTATTCAAAATATTAAAGCTAAACAACATTTTGTACATGGTATAGTTTTATCATATCAGGTTGAGAGTTATTTGAAATAAATATTTGACCAGTCTTTAAGACATTACTTTGGAAAGTGGTTAAATAATAGTTTATTCAATAACTAATAGTCAACCATGAGATCTGCCTAACAAGTTAGACTCTAGACGAAAGAGAAGTATCTCTTGTACTAGTAAATGATAGTATGCCATAATTAAACTGAGAGTACTTGGACATGCAAATATTGTTTCATAATTATTAAAATACTTTGTTATTTCTGAATAATTATTTTTCAATTGATGTTTGCTGACAGTTTTGCTGTAGTAATAAAGTGAGCAAGTTAATTTATGTTGTTAACTTGTTTATTGTTGCTTTGACTTAAAACTTTTAATTTTAAAGATTCAATATAAGTTAAAATTGGTGCTTTTGTTTGCACAATATATATATATATATATATATATATATATATTCCCAAATATACACAAGATTTTCATTAGGTATCTATCAGCTCTGCGAGTGGACAACAGTGTGTCGTAGATAAAGAGGGCGCGACCGAAAATAACTCAATATATATATATTTTTTTTTAATAGCAGCGGTTTCGTTTTTGGCGAAGGCTGAGAAGTGATAATGCTCTTAGAGATTTTCAGCGCAAATGCTTCTAGTTTTATCAATGTTTCAGTCTGTGATTGTGCAATTTCTAGCGATTTGTTACTTTATTTATTCATTTTAATTCTTAAATCCTCGCCTTGTCTTTCTCATTTATATCCAAATGTTTTTCATATTCGACATGTTTTCTACCAATTGTTTTTATGTTACATTTAAGAGTTTTTACGCGGTGTTAACCGGTTCTTTCACATAGTGTCCTTCGAGATGTTTCGCTATCTTTAACTTGGGTTGTACTGAATACTGAACGAAATTGACATCAATTTGTACATACATGTATCGGTATTTTATCTTTTCAGTGATTTAGTTATTAGACTTGATAATTTATATAAAGGATTTATGAATTTTATGACTTGAATCTTAATTTTTCTCTCGATCTTTTTTTAATCTTTCAAATCCACGACGCTTAGCAAATCCTTTTTCTCAAACCTCAAAAGATATGTAGTGAATTGTTGATGGATCATGTTTATAATATAAGAATGGAAATAAGATAACTTACAATTCATAACCAAGTAACTGACATTTTAATAGGCATACCTCAAAATAGTTTTTACCCCCAGAGAGCGTTAATAGTTAATACTATTAATGAATTCTCATCCATAAAATGTTTAATATAATTACTTGTCAGACAATCAATATGCTGCGACGTTTAATAAAAATTGGTTCACAAAAGAAAAAATAGAATCAAATTATACTTTATTCATTTAGACTTTACAATCGTCATTTTACAGAATTGAATAAAATGTAAGCTTACTATCGTTTATCCTGTATACAAAGTATCTATTAGAAAAAATCGAGTTAGCAAAGTTCAAGAAGACCATATTTGACACACGCGTCTTCCCCTTGATTGTTCTCTTGTAAATATTCGGTGTACGCTTTAATTTAATTTTGATAAGTTTAATTTTAAAAAGCTGGGTTTTTATGCTAAATGTCTGTTTTATGATAATATTAGGTTTTTAATAATCAAATTTGATAACTATTGTACAAATAGCTACATAATCAAAACACAATTCAATGAATCGTAGTTAGCTGTCTACATAATATTTATTTCTAAACTATTTTATTAAACGTGGAAAAACTAAATTAAACCTATGCGATGTTATTTACGAATGCGATAAACTCAATTAATATTTTTCCAAATTTATAATTAGTATAATTACAATTTCAGCGTAATAATTATAAGAATGACGACATTAACACATTAAGATCGCGTTTGTCATACATAAATTAATTCATGTTATGGATAGTGGTATCGAAAGCTGTAGGAAGTTTATTTGGACATATCCACCTTTTTTTTTCCTTATGCGTAATGAATGATTACGATTCTACACCCACTTACAATAACTATTGAACCAAGATGTACATAAATGGCAATCGGTAGTATTGAGTCAATAAAAATGTGAAAAATAGAATAGGTAATATGAAATACATTCGCATTTCTTTAGTTTATTTGAAATTGAAAATGATTCACAATTATATTTAAAAGACGTGTAAGAAATATAGTTAGAGGCACGTACTGTGAGTACAAAGTACTTAGGTAGGTACCTGGTTTGACAATGACATTTGTTTTTTTTTTCTTCTAGGCAATGCACTTCTCGGAGCCTTATTATTATTCTGTACTTTTGTAACTAACTACATTTTTTTTTCTATTAGAACGCAATTTTATTTATATACTACATTATAATTATATGCTTGAACGCAACGTCTTATCAATATTACATACTTCGTTGTACATTCATAACATATCTCAATATATTTCATGTCTACGGCAGGTTAGTATTGCTTAAGTAATAATGCTTGCAAAGAAGGGTTACTAACAGTCAAAGAGTGAGCAAAGAAGAGCACTCCATCAGCTTTTATGTAGGGATGTAATGTACTAGCTGTCTGATGTATCCTCTCCCAGATATCCATGAGGTCTCCAATAGTACAAAAATAACAATATGTATTAAACTATATATACTGTACAGTATAATAAGTAACGTGCTCCATATTTTTTTATGAAACGATAAATAAAAAAATACAATAAAAGAGACTGGCATAAATATAATATTTTAATATCAAAATAATAATAAAAAACTTGATTCATATAACAAATATAAGACAACGCGTTAAATAATTATACCGTTGAAAATATACACAAGGTCAATGAACCAGATTAAATAAAACAGGAACCGTCACTTTATTTAACTCGGCAATATTCTTTAAGTAGGATCTGTATAAAGTATTTATAATTCTTCAACAAAAAGATAATTTTTTTTATTATTTATTCATTGAATTTGATAAAAAGTGATTTGATTTAGTATTTAATTATAATGATAGCTAAATGATAAAAAAAAATTTAAGCTTTATAATTTCTACCTAAGAGATCTCTTGATAGTTATTTTCTTACTAGTTGGTATACCAAAGTATGTTTATCTAATCAGACGAGATATGTATTACTATAAAACGCAATGAGCCGAGATAGCCTAGTTGACAGTAAATATGGGAAAATAACCTTTGCCACAAAATTAATTCGTGTTCATCTTGTACCCACCCTAATCTTCATCCCACCGTAACACTGAGACATTTACGGACTGGAACAGTGTATAACAACACTTTAAAGGCCACAGTATAAATCATAATAATTATTATTAACAGTTCAATTACATATTTCCTTGATGGCGCCTACCTATATAACTCAGTGTTGTTGTGTTCCTGTTTGAAAGGATTAATGAGTCAATGTATTTACAGGCTCAAGAGACAACTTATTAAGAAGATCTCAAGGTTGGCAGCGCGTTGGCGATGTAACGAATGTTTAGTTTCTTGCAGTACCAATGTTTGTGGTCGATATTGACCACTTACCATCATGTGACCGTATTAGTCGTTTTCATATAACACGTGACTATTTTATAATACTATATTGGTGATTATAAGCATTTAAAAAATCTTATAATTACATTGTGAGATAATAGCTTTAAGTAAGTATATTACAAGGTCACCTGTGACTGATATATAATGAACTATAGAACAACAATGATATCTCGTTAATTGAGTTAAGTGGGTGAGATAACAAGCTTATTAACGAACTGGTTGTGTAGGTACCATTAAAAAAAGTTGTTGCGGATTATAATTCGTTATTTAATTTTTTGCTTGTACATAAGCCCAGATGGCCCAGTGGTTAGAACGCGTGCATGTTAACCGATGATTTCGGATTCAAACCCAGGCAAGCACCACTGAATTGTCATGTGCTTAATTTGTGTTTATATTTTATCTCGTGCTCGGCGGTGAAGGAAAACTTCGTGAGGAAATCTGCATGTGTCTAATTTCAACGAAATTCCACCACATGTTTGGAGCATATTCCACCAACCCGCATCGGAGCAGCGTTTTGGAATATGCTCCAAACCTTCTCCTCAAAGGGAGACCAATTTTGGACCAATGTTTGGTAAAGTAAATGAAGGAATGACAAGTAAATAGCTTTACTAATTTAGTAAAAAGCTTTAGCTAATGAATTTAAAAATTATTCAATTTTGCAAACATTGGAAAAAATTATATTCGTAAACATCTACTATTTATACTCACATTTTTAGACTTTTTGCATATATATATGTAATTGGTCATAAAAAATTTAGGACTATTTTATAGTATGAAATTCATAACTATAGCAACTAATTGAGCTGTACACTCACGAAGGCGCGCCCCTTCACTTTATATTATTGATGGTCGTACGAGTGACGCCCGTGCTTGCAAAATGTCTTGTGCGTGAGACGACTAAGAGTAGACTTGAATATTATTGATTTTGTCACAACCACTTAGGTACAAGATGTCTCAAAATACTGTTTGTATTTTGTGAGTCGATTAGGTACATGAATAATTAGATATCCATAATTATTTTTCATTAATTATCAAAGTAAAGTATTTAGGATAATATATTTAGAAATATAATATATTCTACTTCACGTTCATGGTAATCATTTAGCCGAACGGCTAAATAATGAAAATTTACAATGACGGCTCGCCAGGTCGGCTCCATGATAGGTGTGATTGCGTGGTTGAACATGTCTTTTAAATGAGGCAGGGACGTTTTGAGGTAACCCCTCAGAAAATGTACCAGTTTATGTCGTCTCTAATGAAGATCAATTGCCAAGGAAAAATCGGCAGAGATGTATTCTACGGGTATGAGGTTACCCCGTTCTACTGGAACCATGATCTTTGGTTATAGCCTCTAAAGAATTGCTTTTCTGACACAAATAATTGCATTATATAACGCTCTGAATTTACTGTGACCGCACGATTTCTTGCATCTTAAAAAAATAGAGTCAATAATTACTTGCGCCGACATCGCTGTTCATACATTTTTGTTGAATTAAATGACCTGTCATGTTTGTGCCTTAGATTCGTTGCGCCTCAGGACTGAAACAAAATCTTGTTAAAAATCGAGAAGCGCTCTATTACCTAGTTAAAAAATTCAAGCGCATGCCACGTATCCTGTGGTTTTATTTATTCCACCAATTGAATCTTGCAAGGGTGCAGTTTTAGATCTTAATGCAAAAAGTGACGTAATGATGATCTGATTTTGTTTTTTCCAGTATTGAAGCGGCTTCTGCAAATATTTTTACGAATGTGATATTTGATACATATATATTGGAAATTTGGAGTATCATTTTAGTGACGAAAACCTCGAGTACTGCTGCATCTTCCGTATAAAAGTTTACAAAAACTGTCGTATGTAGGTACATACAACGCGTGGTCCGCGCCCGGGAAATGCTCCATAGTGACTAAATTTGCAAGAGCCAGGCTACATACCGGCTACCCGAGGCGCTTACGCAGTGAGCTAAACAAATGTACCTACATACATTATTTTGAGACACTTTGTATAATACATACATCGATATATCATATGCACTAGATATGACGTTCCGAATACTTACTAAACTGGGGGCCAATTCTACTAACATATAACGGTTATGATACTTTCTTGACATTACGGGTCAAAATGTGACCCTCGACTTAAATAACAATTCAGTAATCAACTAAGTAAACTACTCATTGCAAGTGATAGGTATTTACCTACAACAAAAGAAAATAAGAATATTTAAAGATGCCATCCTAGTCTTTAAAATCTTAAGGCACGTCAGACGTACATACATTACGTTGAACGAATAGTGCTATAAATTTTCGACGCTTACGACGTTTTGGTAGTAAGAAAACTATTTTATGTAAGCCATATAGCGCTGTATGTTTTACTAGTCTCATAAGATAATATAATGAAAATTTATCGTTGCAGCGAATTTTACTTCTAACTTAGGAGTTAGAAGTAAAATTTGTTCAAAAAAAGGCTTACCATTTTTAAATTGTATACATGAATGCTCTCGACTATCGTAGAATATATGTCAATATATACTTACACATAATTATTTGCGAAAATAATTATTATTGAATAAATAATTTGTTGGTCTTTTTTATTTTGATATATTGAATTCCGTAAAAACAACTCTGTGATCATATGCATACGTTAAATCTAACGGATCTGTACTACAAAACAGGAAGTGGGACAGAGGTATGTTTTTTTTTCTCATGAATACACAATTGTCGTATATTTATAACAGGGTAGGGCAGTCTGGCATTATCATTTACGAGATATATTTTTTTGTATGTACATATAAGGACTTGGAATTTTCTGTCACTTCAGCTCTAATTATTATTTTTTGCATATTATTAAATTCGTAAGTGAAACTTAGCCAAAGAATCAGGAATAAAAATTGAGTAAGCGCCATTGACTTTTTGTGTGCTTATATTGCGATTATTTTATAACGCGCTTGGCAGTGATTGAAAATGTCCGCAAAAAACATCTGTATATATTAGAACATCCTCGAATAATCTCTGCTGCTGTTATTATATTGTAATTAAAATTACTTGCTTGACATTTGGTTTGTTTTATTCGTTTTTAAGATTCCAATACTATTTATATGTATACACATTACTTTAACTTTAGATAAATCCGTTATAATATTTTAAAGTAAAAAAAGCGTATAATTATTGCTTTTTGCTTACAATATTTCATCTTTATTTACAGATACCGATAAGTAGCACATGTGGTAAGGTAATTCCAGATAAATTGATACATGTGTCATTGAGCTCCGAGGTAATTACGCTTTAAGTAAGAAATGCCATTTTTCCTAAGAATTTTTAAGAAGAAATAGTACGTAATTGAAATAACATATTATAACTAATACTACTAATAACGAAGTTGACTTGAAAGTTCAACTAGTACTTGTACATTGCGGCTTCACCAATGGAAAATTATTATAGGTTTTTTTTATAAACATGTGTTTAATAAAATGGCCAAAATAATGGTGGATTGGAAGATGATGAAGATTAAAGGTGCAGCTCCTTAAAACAGCTCTAATAGTCGTTAGATAATAATAATTCTTATATATTTGGCTATAAATAATAAAATAATTGCTTTCGTCTTTAAGTTAATCCATATCTCAAATCAAAGATATCATTGATTAATATCTACACCTTAAATTACCAATACCATTCTTGGTCGTCTCCCAGAACTTATCTTTCGCAGATTTTAAATCATAATTTTAATATCATGTAATGCAAGTACAAAAATGGCGTTAAATGAAGTGAAGAATAATTTACAAAGTTCTTTGTGTGCGTTTCGCATACATATCTAAATCATGTTTTGTGCCAAGTAAAAAATAGTGTACCTAAAACTATTGAGGTAATTTTGATCAATCGCTGGATAATGAATAATCAACAATATAATTATTAAATACAATACACGTACATAAATTGTCCTTTATTTAAAACGAGTGAAGTCACTGACAAAATCATTATTGTGATTTCATGCCATTTATCATTGAAGAGTTATTTTTAAATTAAACAATAATCCCCATAATACAATCATACACAAACGTCACCCGCATTTCGGTTTATTTTTATATTGATAGATGTGCTAGTCACACCGCTGACTTTACGTGAGGTTATGTATTCCAATAAATTATAACGAATTTGATGTGTATTTTTATTTAAAATTAAAATCAAATATTATATAACGATAATATTGTGTGATGAGTAGAAAAGAGGTTATAAGGAGAGTTGTAGTGAGGTAAGGATTGGCGAGGACAACATTTTGAGAGGGTTGACGGTTCTGAAATCACATTCAAATTGTGATTTTGTTAGCTTATAGCTTAAGACCTTTGTAAAAATATAGGAACTAAGAGTTATCATAATGTTAGAACTGAACTGAGTAAAGCCAAACGATTATAAGTTTTTTCGGGAATCTATTGAGAAACGATAGTCAAGATTTAAATTAAAAATACACGTATAGTATTATTAGTACCTATGTGTGAAATGCATATGAATATTTTATAACACAATACGAACAACCCTACGCTCCACACCCCAAGCTATGTTTTCAAACATCTATTAATATCTCCGAAGCCACTGGAAGAAAATAAATAAACCTTTCTTTCTTTTTTCCTGATTTTAGTAGTTATGTATTTAACAATGTGTGTGTGTGCATGTAAGAGATGCTACACGCGGGGTAGACGTGAGATCGTATCGGATTTCAACGAAATATGAGGCCTGTGTATAATGCGGAAGGCTCGGGGTACATCGTTCTGCTCTGCTTGTTAACAGAATGACAAATCGTCGTCGAACTTCGTCACCTTGATATTAGATTATCTTTGCTTCATTATCTTGGTAATAAAGTTTTTTGAAAGTAATTAGGAATGGTCATTTTAAAAGCATTTGTAGGTATTGGTTTAAAATATAATTAAAAAAATTTTTTAACGATAAATTAGTACTTACCTATACGTAGACACGTAACGTAACGTAAATTATATACCTACTCATTAATTACAGCTCTTATTAGACATTGTATAGAGGCGACTTAGAAAAGCTAAACTTGATATTGTTGATCAAGATTGGCTTCTACAGCTTAGGTCATATAAAGAATCAAAAAAGAAGTATAGGTATCCTCGTATCATGACGGAGAGTAGATTTATAGCAAAGAAATAAAATTTACCCGTTTAAAGATAGTAGAATAAACTCAATACTCAATTTGCAAAATTTCTATAAACCAGCCGCTTCGTTTCACTTGCATTTACATACTTTATCCATTTCATAAGAAAAAAACAAATCGTAATAATCAACGATAACTCATTTTATTAAAAGGATACTGACCTAAGACGAACTAAATGACAACGAATTATGGGCGGACAGTAGGTATCCGGCAGATATCCTAATAAAGCTTGTTATTGATAGATTCCGCGTCTGTCGTTCACGATTATAAACTGTTCCGAATATGTCAAGTCATTCACCTGATCAAACTCTTATTAAAATTTTATGCACGTAGGTACTTATCTCGAACTCTTTGTTAGGAAACCAGTTCACATATTTTTATATTTCATTTTTACTTACAATGGCTTTGAATACATTGATAAGAAAAAGTTAAATAAGTATAAAATGGCCACATATTCAGCTTAACAAAATTCTAAGATAAAAAAAAACTGCAAATTACGTAAAAATATTCGCGATACATTTTTTCTTCCTAGGAATGATTTATATTCTAAATTTTGTTTTTTTTTCACATTCCGGCAAAAAACTGATAATACGTATAGTTTTAGGTAGGGCATAGATATTGCATCATTATGACATTTAACTAATTATAGTAACGTAATCATAGATATCAGAGATGCTTGACAAATGATGAATGTTAACAGAAGTGAATTCCATTAGTCCTGACTGAGGATTAGCGGGATAACTATTGTATCTATAAAATCTCCATTCTCCATACATAATAAATTAACAACAAAAACTTAAATTTGGAAACGTCTGATAGGTACAATAAAAATACTGTAAGTGTTAATAATAAAAATAGATCCGTATGATATTTGATGATGGTGTGAACGACCTTCCTCTGATTGCTTTCTACACACCTGCGCTGTGCGGTTTCGCTGTATAAGTATTGTTATCAATGGCGTGCATAATATACTGGTTAAGTTATGTTTGAAACACGAATTGCAATAAACCTCATATAGCTACTTAATTACGTTTAGGAGTGGGTACAGGGAATGTAAACATTTGTATGCGTTGTTGGTTACTGAATGCCGTGTAAGCCAGTTTGGTCTCTCAGTAATAACGGGGACCTATTATGTACTTTGTCATTGTCAATAAATTCTTCAGAATATTTGGTGAATATTAGCAATTATTTATTGTATTAAATTTTTTATTACGCAAAATTATGTACTTATTTAAAATAGGTAGATATGTTAAGTTAGGTTGCCTATATCATCTTTTGTAATTATAAAACTATAAAGAATTTTTTTTTTTCAAATAACTTATATCATTAAAAGTTTTTCAAAAGCGTTACTTTAGTACATTATGTTCTTGTTATTTTCGTACGTGACGTAATTAATACAGAATCGAAGATTACGATGTCTTTTAACTGTATTTTATTCGTAGCTCACACAATATTTTTTATTTGTTGTAAAATAAACTGGAAACTACGGTTAACAACGAAACCAGATATCTACTTAATTGTTTGCAATTGTTTAAATTAATACTTACGTCAAATGACGTAAAAAGCGCGTTAAAATATTATCTTTTAAAATGTAGCGGATCAATAAGGATAAGTTTCTCTAAAAATATATTTTTTAATTTATAATACCACCTGATAGTAAGTTGTCACCTCTGTCTATAAACCTTGGCACTTTAAGAAATATTAACTGATCCTTAGATCGGTCAATGCGACATCAACCGTGAGAAATAAGATGTTATGTCCGTTGTCTGATACTAAGTCTGACAGCCTATACACATTGTAAATGCCGTGAAAAAATTAACCATTCCTTACACCGCCAATACGCCACCAACCAACCTTAGGTATTGAGATGTTATGTCTCGAAACCCTTCAAATCGGAACAAGTATTAGATATTACTATTTGCCGTGGAATATGTGGTAAATGGGTGATAGCAAACTAGATGGACTGCCACAAAGCTTTAGCAAAAATAATGGTTAGTTTAAGTTTATATTTCGAAATAAAATGTATTATGTAGGAGAACATCATAAATACTTTCAGTTTAAGAGATTTTTATAGTGAATATGAAATGTATCTCTATGCAAATGCATTCCTGGATTTCTCTTTGTAAATGGAACTTATATTAAAATTCCTCACACGGCTGTCGCTGCAAGAATCTGTACTTCACTCGGTAGAGCGATTGTTACTTTGTTAGCGAGAATAGTGCCGTGTATAGCTATAATTGTACTGTGATATTATGTATGTAGACTATATCAATACACTGACTACATTGATTGTGAAGCTATAAAATGAATTATTCAAGGTCAGTTCAGGATTTATTATGTAGGTTAGTATGTGTAGGTTTTTTAATATATATTTGCAATAGTAATTTGTTCTTCTGATACGTCCTATAATAAAGTGTACCTAAAATGTTTTGCTAAATAAAAAGATTTAAGTCTAGAAAACGGGAAAATGTGGCACATCAAGAGAAACTATTTACATAATAGGTACCTAATTGCCAGTTATCAATATCTAAGTAAGAGATGATTATACCTACATCATTAAAAAATAATCATTACATAGTTTTAGCCATTATATTCGTTTAAAACCTAAAAAAAACCTAAAAAAATGGATTTCCTTTATAAATACTTCATATTTATAACGGAAATCCAGTTATTGTATTAAAATCAACCAGTTACATGATGACTCATACAGGCGTTGTTTCCTGTAATGTGTGCAGCTTTGTGAAATCTAAAAATAGTTACTTATGGTCTTGTGTTTCCTGCTTGATGAAAGCGTTGATGAATTTACTGAATGACGTACGCACATGGGTACTTTAGACGAGGGTAACAGATTATGAACCTAAATCATCTACGTTATATACAAAATATTCTGGGAGGATATAATAATGGCCGTCAAAAAGGAACAAAATTCATTTTGCCGTTATTTCATTCTGGATAATTTTACTCCTCTCAGTTTTACATGTTCCTTTGTTTATATATGTTTTTCTATTAAAATATCTTTCTTATATCTTTGCCTATTTGACAAAAATGAATTTGCCCATTTATTTTCGAAATATGTATAAATTTTTAACTTAATGTATTCTTTATAATATACATTATGTTTAATTTATTTAGTGTCTGTGGCGGATAACCGAAATTTTGTACATTTGTGATAACTAGAATATCTAATGTAAGAATTAAATAGTTAATTCCTCATATTCTGCTAACAATCTGAATGGTGAGGAATAAGATTACAATACATTTGGCATCATTAAATCAACTCCAAAATAGATTTAATTCAAATTCAAATTAACCTTTTTTTAAGCCTTAAATGTTATTTGCCAGAAAGTAGAACACAGCATTGGTCGAGGTAGATGAGAAAGTAATATGCAACATTGACTGGAATAACAATAATTTTAAATGGATACACGAATCAAAACAGGGTATTACCGTAAGTCGGTTATCAAAATTTTACAATTAAGCATCGAATGTCAATGTTGCTCTTAACTGTTTTTTTAAATACATTTTTTCTTTAACTTGTGGAAAGTTTCTGATTGTTTGCTCTAGATCACCATCGGCTTATGATATATATTTTATATCAATCAACTGGAAATCAATAAAAACTAATTCCACCTTTTTATAATTAATATATTGAGTATGGCTTATCAATTGTTTTTTTTTTTTGACATGAGATTTAAATTTATGAATAGGCAAAGCTAACAATACATTGGAATCTTATTTTAGAAACGAATACCCTTCCCCAGGAAGGATGCATTGAAGTATAACAACTATATAAAAAACTTTATCTTTTTTTAAAGTTTTGAGGTATTACCTTTCCTTCTCCTCTCTATTCAATGTTTTTCATGGTTTCTTTTAATAAAACAATATTATATTATAATATTATGGCGAATACACATAATATTGCGGTAAACATATGGTGAAGCAAATGTTAAAAACATCCCGAAGGGAGTCTCGAGTTCCAAGATTATAAATAAACCGGACAGCTCTTTTTTGCAGCATTACCCTAAAGCAAAATGCCATAAGACATAACCCTATGAAAATGACTCGATAGCGATATTCATGAAGTATGATTCCAGTGTTATTCCGGAACAACAATTAAAGGATGATTCGCGAAATCTATAAAGTATAAGTAGTTTCAGTTAATAAGAAACTGTTTTCTTTTAACAAGCAATTTCAGTTATTTTATTTATTTAAAATTTAAGATGGCCAAGTTATCAGAACAAGTGAATTTTAATCGAAGATTGCTTAATTTATATTTATATCTTATTCGGCGGTGAAGAAAAACGTCGTGGGAAAACCAACACGAATCGAATGAAAATATGCAACATTGTATATTATTTACCAAACCAAGCTTCGAAGCTCCTCAAGAAGGAAACGCCTCAGCTCAACAGCAAGACATTAAAGACTGTCACTTTTCTTCTTACTTTTATTTGTCTGAAAAAATATGACGTGTTTTTAACAAATGCTTTTTAAAAACAAACCTGTTCTGTTTATTTTTTCATCTTAATCATCAGAAAAGTAATATTGATATTATACGTGATCCAGAAATGTTCAAGAGAACTTAGATATTTACTTATTTTCTGAAATCTATACTGACTAATATTATAAATGCGATAGTCTCTGTCTGAATGAATTTGGTATGACGCAAGTTTGTGTTACAAGGAAGGACAATACCCTAAAACGTGAACCAAATCGCTGTCGACAACTTGTATAATATACATTTTGAACTTTTGGTGTGCCGTGTCTTGTTAGTCTGGTTGTTTTATGTCATTAAAAGAGTATCAAAATAAAAATTAACGAAACAGACCAATGTTATGACCAACCTAAGATAGACTAATTGACCGATTATTAAATTGAACTCAAATTTACTCCTGATACGTATATTAAGAAATTTTTCGATTAAAAAAAAAATAGATTGTACCTATTGGCATTAGAGGAATTATAATTTAAAGGCTTTTAAAATTACATTTGTAATGACTTTCTACGATATTATTTCAAATGACAGCTCAGAAAACTTTACCCCACATATAGGAGTGAATCAACATATTTTTCTGTATGATAAATGAGAACACGTAGGTAGATCTGTAGAAGGTCACATCACATTGTTCACGGGTTAGGTAACTTCCATGTCTACCTACACGTTGTAAAACAGCGTTAATGACGTAATATACGTCATCATCAAACAGCAGGTTGACCGCGATGTCTCCTTTTCGTTGCTATAACCTTGCCAAACATTGTTGATGTCATCTTGAGCTCTTTTTATTTTATCAAACCACTTCAATTTTATTACACTACTGCCATTGAATATTTTAATTATATTCGTTTGACATAGTTTTAACTATAAACTATTACTAATTGAAAGACATATCGTCATTTAAAGGACAAATATGCTTTTCTGCTAAACATTCAATCATCAATGTGCTGTGCGTTAAAAATATCGTAATGAATAACACATATGCTCGAAATAATACGATGATTACCATAAACAGCTAAGACAAATCCAGATAGAATGATTCATCATTAAAATAACAAAGTGGTAACCCGCACCTCCATCATGTGGCAGGCATCTCATGCTTTAAGATTATCGGCTGTGAGTAGATGTAGAATGAGCGAGAAACACAGTGTGGGCCGAATGACGCCGAGCGAATCTGCAGCGACGTTCGAACGTGAGGCTATTTAAAACTGTGCGCAAGCCCCCTGGCGCCGAGTCGACGACTAATGATCAGTCCTGCCTTGTCTACTAACGAGTGCGTAGCGACACCGTGAACTGTGTTTACACAAAACGTTTCTCCGTCAGTGTTTGTTTAGTTTCGACAGTTTCCACACCATACACACGTGAAAATGGCTGACAGTGGTCTTAAGAGAAATATTCCCATTAAACTTGGAGATTTTTCTGTCATTGATACTGAGTTTTCGAGCATAAGGGAACGATTTGACGCCGAAATGAGAAAGATGGAAGAAGAAATGAGCAAATTTCGATCGGAGCTAATGAACAGAGAAAGCAACAACTTCTTTAAGAGTTCAACGAGGTATTTATCAATTCTTTTTTACTAACTGAAACGAATCTGTGATATTTTATTGATCAATTAAAAATGTTTGCTTTAACCATGCGTTAAATATTACATTGATTTATATCTTTAGCCCGACACATTACGCAACCTAAAGATTATTTTAATTTTTTTATGGTACATACATATTTGTACAATTAACATTATTATTCTGAATGTTTCTTAAACGTTACCGGCCCTGTATTCCTAAAAGGAAATGTTGAATTAATGAGATTGGGGATTTCACAAGAGCTGCCCACCTCGATCGACCTCGATGACGGTTCCACGAAAGTAGTTATATTCAAAAGGCATTATTCGGGATCATTCCGCGGAACGGCATCAACTGCAGACATCTTAGTCGGCTCCATTTAAAGCATGCAGCGATACGTAAGCCCGACGCGGGATGATGTCATAAATAGAAATAGCGCCGGCCGGCAGCTCTGAACAATTTGTACATAAAATTGGAAATTTGAAAAGACTTGAGTTTTAATTTGTAACGTTTTTTTTTTTTATTTAATAATGTTTACGTATAGATAGAAACAACATAAATAAACTCAAGAGGTTATGTTATATCTAAGAAATAAATAAATGTAGAGACAATGTACCTATTTTAAATTGTATGTACCTATGTATGTATTAAAAGTGCATAAAGCTGATAGCATACTCACGCAAAAACCGGTTTATGGTTATTTTATCGACGTGGATTCTTGAATATTATATTATGTAGGTAGAGCGAGAGCTTGGTTGAATGTTAGTTTGATCACACTGAAATACTGTTTACTGCATGAAACCATACATGACCCAGTTGAATCGAATTTGGTTCATCACAAGCAACGTGACGCAATACACAATCGTCACGAAGAAATGTACATACTTGGCAGATCATATTGGTTACAGTTGGTAAGGACGAGGTTAGGACGTCCTCTATGTATCGATTTTCTTTGGCTTTTAAACGTTGTTAACGTCTAGATTCACAAGCTAACTTATACAAAAACTCTTTTGAATTTATAAGTCAACAATTTATTTTTAATTCTTACACAAATCAAGCAATGTGTAACTAGTCCGCCCATACTGACAAGTATTGCAGTGTGGGTAGATCACATTCTTATTAAAACAGAATCAATAGTCTCTCATACAACTACGAGGCCACAGAAGTATTTAGACATGCAAATATTAACAAACATTTGCTTTGGTAAAATAAGTTTTTATTTGTTTTGAACGATATTGTTACTATGAAGAATATACCGTAGATTATATGATAATTATCTTTTACAAAGATTTGTCAATTATATATTACTTGTTAAGAATTTTTGGACTATTTATAATTTTCTTTTAGTCTTCTAGTCATTCTAGTCATTCTAAAAGAGAAAATGGGAGAGTCTATGAATACATAAATTTTCGTAAATTGATCCTGAAGCAAATGCTATTTTATTTAACGATATTGAATAAAACACTTAGTTTAAAAAAAAGTACTAAGTAGTATGTACCGGAAAAAAAGTAAACAAGTATATAAAATTAACCAGGTATTTTGTATTGCTTTAAGATTAACATGAGAGTGAGCCAGAATAAATACAAGCATAAGAGACAAACATATTGGAAATTATTATGGCCGGCCACGCATTGACAATGCAGGGAGTGGGTTATCCTTCTTACAATACTAATTACTATGTCCGGCGGTGACTTACAATCTGATAATGCATTTATTCTTTCAAAATAGAATTGTAAAACGAAAGGTTTATCTATTTACATGGATCATCAAGCCGCATTCATACGATTTGTCTTTGGTTGATCAACTGTTAAATCGAAAGTGATTTGTATTGCTGAACAGACTTCGAATAAAATTATAAATACAAAATTCTTATCAATAACAATGAAGATAATATATTTTTTGTACAACTTTGTTGATCCTATTACATATTTTATCGTTTAAATTATTTTTAAGCAGTAAATATTGATAAACTAAAATGGAACTGTGTGAAAGCGCTATTTATTTTATTTTTTCGTATAAAACTGAATAACGTCAAACATGTGCCCTTGTTATACTAACAATCAAGGCCAATGACATAAACAATTAAGAATTTATGCATTACTTATCAGAAGCAGTTACCGATATGTACCCAATACTTTTATTACGTTTGGATATTTTTTATGATATATAAACCTATGTACTTATATGCTTGGCAAAATACTTATATAGCATTATGTATATTGTTTAGCTTTGCTATTGATTTACAAAATTTTATAGCATCTGTTATAACTGCTTTTTTATTAAGCTTTTTAAAATACAAGGAAGGATGTTTCGATGAAATATAAAGCATGGAAATTTATGACCAGAAATCAACATCTTTACATCAGCTTAAAGTAACAGAGCCTTCAAAAACTAACAAGATATATTATTGCCTTTTGCATGTCTTACAATTTCGAATCTGTTTCCTCTGGAGGAGTAACCAAGTCAAAAGAGAGGTAAAATATTTATAATATGTACCTATATTACATAGTATAGTATATATATGTTGTTAATAATTCTCTGCACATGTATCAACACTAACACGATAAGCTAACATATGTTATTTTAAAACACGCGCATCGACATTTAATTATGTTCGTAAATTATACATAAATTAATTTATACACGCTATTATGTCTGTGTAAATCTTTTATTATGCTATAATCTGTAATTTATTTAGCTCAATATTTAACTATGGTAAAATTTATTATTAAAAAAAGAAACTGGATCAGGAATAAAGAAAATATTGCTATGTGATAAAACAAATGAATGATTTATTAAATGATATATTATGTTTGATTCCGTATTGTATAATAACCAATAACTTATGTTTGTATAAATGATGTTATGTTTAATGGACAATAATTTAGTAATATATTGGATAACATTCGTGAGATCATTTGTTGACTATAACCTTGTATCTGCATTCGTGAGCGTGACATCAGCCTTGTGAAGTGTGATCGTAATCAATTATTACAGTCGCGGAAAAATTACACTTGCATGCATTATACACAAATGAACTTACCACGACTTATAACTTAATTAATTAAAATTGGGTATCGATAAAAAGTATATTTTAATCTATTCAAAAAAGTAAGTGCAAAAATAAATAAAGATTTATGCAGTATCCACTGTATCGCTTAGGTACATTAAATTATATATTCTATAATGAATATTGCGACTCTCTATACCTACTAATGGTAGCTAATTATGAAATAAAAATATATTCGTTGAAACATGTAGTTAGTTCGGTATCTACGAGTTCTCTGAAATCGTGGTTGTTTGCAAACAATTTTCATGTCGGCTACACATTTACGGCGCGTTTTTTGTTTCACGTTAATCGTGAATACTATCGCTAAAATTTAATAATCGATGAACCTATATAGGATTTTACAAAATTATTATTAATAATGATATTAATAATAATTTTGTATACCTACATGAGTAGGTATAGAAAAATTATTTGAAATTTACTAAGCTGATATTGCTATTGCTATATTTTATGCAAATTCTATCACGATTTCGAGCGGCCGAAGGCAAATATCCTGTAAATGACATGTCTAACGGTCAATGACCTGTATTTCTTTTAATACCACAAAATACAAGTAACTAATACCGGGAAAGTTTTTAACGCACTAAGTTTATTAGTATAATTATCACGCTATAAACTAAAATAACTTACTTAACGTACAGTAACTTGAGTAAACCTATTTTTCAAAATTCGTTCAGCCTTATTATTATTTTATAATATTCTTCGATTTATTCTTTTTATATAAATAAATAGTAAATAGGTATACAGTATTGATTGAAACTATAATAAAGTTTTTAACCTAGGACAAGTGATCATTCATATTAACATTTTTTAGTAATTTCATTAAATACACATACTATTGAATTGTGCCTCAACGAACTAACGAAGAAACACGAATAGATAATTTACAATACAAAAAATATTTGAACTTGCTCTAACAAAATACATATTATTAAGTATACATATTATAAAAATTTAAAGTAATGACACCTGTATATCTCTCCACAGCACTACCACATCATCACAGCACAGTGACAGCCGACAGCTGGCTGAGCCTAGTCATTGGGACAGTCTTAACTCCCCCCTTATTCAGGACGAAGGCGATGGCAAGTCACTCAAGCTCAGATTTGATGTTAGTCAGTACACCCCTGAAGAGATCGTCGTGAAGACAGTCGATAACAAATTATTGGTGTGTAATTTATTTTTTTATAACAAAAGATAAGAAACAAGTTGAATGACATAAGAATTGATGATTAACTTAGAAATATTAACCACAATATTTAAATTTCAATAGCAAATATCGGTGAAATAAAAAATATCTACTAATTTCGATTATGTATGTTTTTTCAGGTGCACGCCAAACACGAGGAGAAATCGGAGACAAAGTCCGTATACAGAGAATATAACAGAGAATTCCTTCTGCCTAAAGGCACAAACCCGGAGGCGATTAAATCTTCGTTGTCCCGGGACGGAGTTCTGACTGTGGAGGCGCCACTGCCACAGCTCGCTATCACCGACAGGAACATCCCTATTCAGAAGCATTGAGGCGAAACGTAGCGGTCTTCGACAGCAGCTATTCCATACTACTGTTAATAATAATTTATTATAATTTACAAATTTACTATTAAGGAGTATTGGAGATATTCAGATATTTATTTTGAATCTTAATTATAATGAATCTCAGCGTTTATTAACACGTATATTGTTTGAATTATTTAAAATTATTCCAATTTTTATTCCGCTGGTCAATTCGGGAAACAATCTCGAGTCGCACTATACGCGTCTTCTTGCTTAGAGACAATGCTTTCACTGTGATCGTTAGAAGTTTATGAATATAATCATGAATTTGTGAAGGCACTTTTTAATCAAGCGGCATGCTGATAGATCGATCGCACCGTTTTTAATGATTATACACGTAATTTATCTGAATTTCTGATAATTCAACGGCCTACGACTGCTTGGAATGGAGCTTATAAAACGTGTTCAGTGATAATAGTGCAATTAGTACCTTCCGAACTTTCGAAGATATTAAAACTTAGACAAAGTCTACAACCATTTAATGTTTAACATCTATTGATGAAAAGTCCATTCATCCTAACATAAATTTATAGGCAATAATAATAGCATTATATTCAGCACACATGTTAACAGCTTTTAACTGATAAACATTTATATTTTAGTACAAACAGTTGTTACGAAAGTTGTAGATGTCAATAAAATGCAAAAACTATTTGAGTGTCTTTTTTTTATGACTCAGATTAAAAATTGTTTATATAATCTACTTTAAAAAAGAATTATTATAGTTCGTCTGTGAAATTACCGTGCATTCATTAGTTATTGTACCGCTGTACTAAACATCGAGTTTAAAATTTGATTAGTAGGAACAAATAAAATTAAAGCCATAAAGTATGTATAAATCTCGTGGTTGCAAAATCCCTTCAAGGTGTTACGCATCATACTTTGCCAATGACTTGAAGTGCCCACTTATAACGTGGGCTGTATCAAGAAAAATAATTAGCTCTTAATAATATATTTATTTGTAAAGAATTTTAAGGTTTTTGTGAAATATTTAGTATCAATTTCTTTCGTAGTTTCCGAGTACTATGATGTAAGAGTGCTTAGCGAAATGTTTATTGTTCATTGTATTTTTAAACAATGAGCTCCTATATAACTAAGGCTATTATGAAATTCTAAACCACATTGCTGAAGTTACACATCGTTTAGTGGAAAGACTATATTGTTTTTGCTCTTATTTTCCTAGTAGTTTTGTCTTCGTTTTTATTTTTTTATAACACATTTCGCTTGATAAGGCGGTAAGGTTAATATACAAATTTACTATTTTTAAAAACGATGACGCACACGGCCGCTCGGTCTGGCTGGACTAAACCAAAGGGCGGACTAGTGGAGTTAGGAGGGACGCCTGAATAATTTACGATGAATAATTTAGAAGTGAACAACAAGGTCGAGTCGCGATAGGTCGATAAGTATGGTGCGCTTATACCTATATATAATGAAAAAGAGAAAGGCGCAATTATAAATGAATAAGAAGTCGGTAAGTTTTTCTAAAAATATCGCTTACAGCGAAGGCTAGGACAAATATAAATATGAAACACTTTGTACATTTATTATTACTGTAATTTAATATTAAAATCAAATCTAATACAAAATAATGGTTAATTTTTAAGCTTATTGGGAAATGAAATAACCAATCACAATCGTTTCGTAATCTTAATGGACTCTTATCCCACATCAAAGCAAAACATTAAATACATTATTTATTGAGATTTTCGTTATCAATTATATATTTGATGTGGCATTGGTTCAAAAACGCTAAAGAGATATATTTATCTTTACAAATACTTTGTGTGTATTTATTCATAAATCATTCCGCTCATCACGTTTGAGGAGACGTTTGGAGCTTGTTCCACCATACTTCTACAATGCGGGTTGATGCACATGTGGCAATTTTTTTCCTACCAACAAATTTTCAAATGACTTATAATCACAAACATACATGAAATTTCAGTAGTTCCTTATAATCACAAACATACATGAAATTTCAGTAGTTCTTGTCTGAGTTTTACCCGAAATTATCCGTTAAGATTATCCTGTTCTAATCTCTAGACCATTTCCTTTATTTACGTACGTCATGATAATCTTAAGACGTAAAAATATTGTTTGACGAAAACCTTACCGACCTTATTTATTTTACAAACTTAAATCTGATAAATTGGGAAGTACCCAAAAAAGAGTTTTCCAAATCGGTTAAGAAATGTCGGAGGTCTGAAGTAACAAAGATAAAAAAATACCACCGAATTTATATACTCCTTTATTAAAGTAGGTTTCATATAGTCCTAGTAGAATAAGGTAAAATAGGTATTATAAATAACAATTTATTCTGTAATTACACTGACACAACGTCGTAGTCTAATAATAGCGAGTACTTTCCGACTTTAGAATGATGACAAGTTTCTGACCGATTCTGGCCACGGCAGCCACAACAGCGACAGAGATAGTGCAAAATTCAATTACTATAACCTACCTTTTTTATATCAGAGGTGGCAAACGAGGAAAAGGTGACCACCGCCCATGGACATCTGCCACACCGGGGCCTTGCAGATGCGTTGCCGGCCTTTAAACTTTACATATAATAACTACAATTATTGCTACCCTAAGTTATCTCAATAGTTATTTAAAACTTTCCCAGATAATTTAGATTGTTATTTAAAACAATTAAGTTTCATTTTGAACCTCTGTAAATATAATGCTATTTCTCCTTTCTGCTCGAAATTGTTATAGCTACCAATTTGTCAGAGTATAAAGTTATATTTTTTTCCTTATTATTTGTTCTCTCTTTTGGTAAGAACTTTAGTTCTTATTTTTTTAATGATGATTATGATAATCTACTCAAACAGTGAACGTCAACCTCGTTCACTGTATTTCTTAGTCCTTTCTCTTTCTCGTCCTCTCTTTCGTTCAGCGGTCTTATTAACTTTTTAATGCAAATTCAAAAACAAATTTGACTAAGATATACCTACATCAGAAAACCAGTAAACACGTCGACAATTTTTTTGAGGTCGGTGCCAGCACTGTCAGCCAGCAGCAGACACGTTTTAATATTAAGTATTAATATTTGTTATTTATTAAGTACATTTTTCAATTTGGTTTTGCGCTGTGCTGGCTGGCACCAACCTAAAAAAAATATTATGTTTCCGAAGTATTTAATTAATCATAGTAATTGCTTGGTACAAAACTATCCGTTTATCTCGACCATAATCTGCCTGTCAGCTTTGAAAGGCTAAGGTACTTATACAAACTTAATTAAAGTACCCCACCTGAATATCAGAAGAAATAAAAACTGTATAAATATATATATAAGATTTGAGATGGCCCAGTCGTCAGATCGCGTTAATCTAAAACCGCGGCAATTATGTATATATCAACTTTATGGAATAAAATAAAAATAATAACTATACAACTACCTACCTATATTTTTTTACGAGTAATTTACCTATATCTCTGAAACTACCAGACCGATTTGAAACTTACACTGATCCCTAATATAAAGAGTACCTAACTTAAATTAAAAATGATCCTCTCGATACGACTTTTAGTTTTCGAGAAATTCGTGAAATAACATACACTTACGAAATTAAGCACACGTGCTTGGAAGTCTAAATGGATTTTCATACTCAAATATAATTCAACTCTAACAATGTTACATACACACATGTCGAACTGATAACCTGCTTTTTTTGAAGTCGGTTAAAAGAGGCAAATCATGTATGTTGTATGTGTGCTCCAATTAAATATGGACTTTATTCTGTTTTTGTATTTGTTGTTATAGCGGAAACAGAAATACATAATCTGTAAAAATTTCAAGTGTCCAACTATAACGGTTGATGAGATACAGCCTGGCAACAGACTGACAGATGGACGGACAGACGTTTTACCCTTTGGGTACGAACTCTAAAAATACATTACCAAAGATAAAGATGATATGATGAAAAAAAGATTCAATAAAAGTACATAATAAAATATAGCTTCGTATGAGTATATTTGTAAGTAAGATTGCTACCCATAAAGTTTTTTATAGTTTGTAAGTAATAAACCTCGATATAAAAGCATGGTTACAATGTAACTTAATAAATTTTGTTGAACTTAACCTTTATATAATAGGAAATATATGATTTTATAGCATTTTGTGCTTTGAGAAATGTTAAATCTTCGCGTTGGTGTTATTTATAGCGCAAGCGAAGCAGCGAGCGACAACTAATATGTATATTGATTAACGACTAGTTATTTTTTTAAAAATAAAATATATAAAAAAATAATTATTTGAACGAGGAGGGGCACGCATTCGTGGGAGAATAAATCTTTATATATATGATATACATCAATATAAATTGTTAAAATATCTTTAAAATTATTATTTTATTAACAAAACATAACGAGAGCTTTATAAGCGTTATAAGATATCTACATAGAGGTGACATTTACTTTTTATTTTTGAATATTGTATCTATTTAACAATTCCTTCAATATCGAAAAGTGAACTAAGTAGTTTTACTATATTTCAGATGAAGATATCCCATGCAGAGGTTCTATGCATTACCAAATCGGATTGTGAAAAATGGAAAAAAGGTTAAAACATTTGGATGTTAAAATTTATTGATTTCCGCAATTTAAATGATTCTATTTTCATGTGAATTATAATTTATTAGATATAAAATTAGAGGTATCTATCTCCATAATTATGCAAACCGATAAACCTCGCTGATTGTGAATAATATGACACGCTACGACACGCAATTAATAATTACTGCGGAGCGCATTAGTTCAGCTGCCAAATGGATTTCAACTCCGCAAATATATGACAAGGTCGAAGCTCATGTTTGTTAGTAAAAGCCGGTCGTAATTTTCAATGTTGCAATGTAGGTTGGATTCGCTTACATCATAGTGATGCATCCCGTCGGTATGCCCCAAATAAAATTCAATTTATGAGGCGCAGACTAGAATAGATATTAATGCCCATTGCCTACGCTGTTTGAATTACATGCGGTCATGAATGCAGAAATTTATTTTGTGCCATTTGGATATATTTTGTTTCTTAAATTCGTGAAGTCTGCCACACAGTAAAAATTAATATCAATACATTATATCATATTTTACTGAGTATAACAAAATTGCTTTGGAAAATATTTTTGAAATGAAGTGTCAATAAAGCGGTGTACATTTTTTTTTTAAATTACCCCCATTCGACAAACCCAAGGACGGCTAACTATCAACTCATATATACATAAAACTATCAACTCCTGTCGTTGCATTATTGAATACCTAAACGTTATTAAACTACGACAGCATTCTGAAGTTGTAAGCATTTTCATAAAGTTTTTGGAAACGAGACATTAATTTATTAATATTATTCGTAAAACAATGAATGCTTCCTATCATTAAATATGAAATCCATTTGATTTGAAACGGCTGAAGTCTCTAGTCTATTAAAAAAATGTTGGCCAAGACTAACCGATAATTTAGAGATTGGCATAAGACTAATAGAATATTTGAAACAGGACTATTGGTAATAATTCAAAATATATATATATTTATTATAAAATTAGATTTTGAAGTTTTAAAGTGAACCTAACTATGTTTGTATATAGAATTTTCTATAAGCTTTCATTTTTTAAATCTTATACTCACAACATATATGCGAGACAAAAGAAGAAGATGGGTTAAAATTAAAAAAGTATTTTTAAAATAGATAAACATTTATTTATGTAACATATTTGTTACAAATTTTTTGGCTTGATACAGGAGGAAACCTAGAGTGCTAATAACGACCAGATCGGTAAACAATCCTAATGCTACTTCTTTGGCTGTTTTTTCTGTAATGAGATCGACTGGCTTCAAATTCTCTTTGCTTAACTGAAATAAATGAAAGTATATAAATTATATATGTATATATATATAAGATCTCTTAATTTTAAACATAATTAATTTTGCTATCTGTTATGTCATAAATAAAATTACGTTCACAATGCTATTTTTGCACTAACAAAAAATAATTTTAATTTATTTAAGTATTTATTATCTGTTTCTCGTGAATTTTTTTTTTAAATAATATATTTAAAAAAAAATGTTTCTTGTACAAAGTTGTTTGGAACAAAAACCTAGGTATTTTTTAAAATATTTACTACATAATAATACAAACAGATCAAAAACAGTGTTAGCAGCTTCCTTAACAACGATTGAACACTTGGAGAACTTTTTACTGTTACTATGAAGTGTAGACGTGAGACGTGAAACGGTTTTTAGGAACATAAGGAAGCACTTTTAAATTAATAAGGCTAGGCAAGCGAATACGCGCAATGCGACCGATTAATGATTATGATTATTTCTCCAACAAATAACCAAACTTAATAGATATAGAACATTTTCTGGGAGTGCTAAAGTCATAAATCTAAAACTCAAATGGCCATACAAATGTATAGGATCGAACAACTGTCATGGTGGCAACGAGAGCAACAAGAATGCCATGCTATTATCAGTTTATATAATCCTACTAAAGAGATCGAGAGCCAGAATAATACGAACAGCCCCGCTGACCGAGAACTAACTTGGGGAATTTGTCCCTACAAAATTCGGCAGGTAAAATCCTTATGGGTACTCTTCTATCTACGTCTGTATTATTTGGTAATGAGAAGTTAAGACCGAGGGCACCTGAGACTTACCTTAGCATGTATTTTTTTCATACTATTTATTTCCCGCCTGATATTATTAATGTTACCGGTCATTTTCTTCGCTGCGCTTTGTAGTTTTTGTATGGTCGGAGAGTCTGGAGGCTCGAATTTAATTTGATTTTGAATTCGGCTATAGCCTCGCAGAATATATGCGAGTGTCGATTCCAAAATATATAGTTGTTGTAAATGATTTCCCAATATATTTACACAATCGATAATACTGTTAACAAAAGAAAATATTTATATTAGAGTTAAATTTAGTTAAGTGATGATAACTATATTATTTATATTTGAGAAATAATTTAAAAACTAGTGTACTTAGTTTCTCTCTTATTATAATTATTATTTATATTCTGTATTTTAATAAATAATAAAATACATAAAAATCTAAATTAAAATTGTTTCATATGTTATAACCCTTATATTAAATATCAGTCCAAAAAATTATATCAATGATTAGAATTAGTTCTAATTAGCTAATTTCACCCAGTTGGGATTTGGGATTAGAATCACCTAGTGGTAGGGCTTTGTGCATGTCTGTTTGGGTAGGTTACCAATCATTATATATTGTACTGCCCAATAGCAATACATAATACTATTGTGTTCCAGTTTAAAGGGTAGCTGTTGAGTGAGCCAGTGTAACTATCGGACCACATGTGTCTTAGAAAACTTTGCCGGTCCTAAGGTTGAGGAGTCCTTAAGATTGACTTGTAAGAGATGGTGTTACTCAGTGTCAATATCTATGAGCAGTGTTGACCACTTTTTATCGGGTAGCCCATTTGCATGTCTGCCCACTTAAATTCAAGCTTTGTTTTGCTGTGTTCCGGTTTTAATGGGTAACTGAGGCAGTTTAAATATATAGCAAGCCAAGTTGGTGGTGTAATGAGTGCATTATATAACTTGCAGATCCAGAGGAAGAAAAGCAGCCGTTACACAAATGCACCAATCGTCACTATTAAATTGTTTTCAATATGGGACAATTTATCTAACTGTATGAATTTGGTTACCTAAAAGCATTATCTTTTCTAGTTTGCAATCCAGCAACTGAGTTAACTTTCCAACCTCGCTTATGAAATTCTCTTAATCCATGTTTCAGACGTTGCCTTTCGAAAGGCATGTCGATGCCAAGTTTTAGCAGATCCTCATCTTCGAGAAGTAAAAACTTCCTCAAATCTATTGGTTTTTCTTCAAATATTATACTTAAATGATCACAGTTCATGCCATACAATAGGTTAAATATTTCATGTGAATATTTCGGCCTGGAATATGAAAAAGACTAACATTAATCTTATGATTTAATTTAAAAAAAAAAACATATCCAATACCATTAAATGACTTTTAACAATTGTAAGTTTATAAAAGTTTATGGTGATATGACACAACAATAAAAAAAAAATGGATGAGCAGTTTCCACCCATGGCTTTATTTGTGTGACTAGAGAGCGGCTTATAGGGTGTGTTTTTCTTACATTAATACATACAAAGATAGATCATCCATGATATATACATGTAGTTTTCTCAAAGATAATAAACAAAAAGCATAGTTCATATCAGTGTCGGACTAAGCCTGTCAGAGGCCCCGACGGAAAAGACGAATGAGGGCCTCAGCTTTAAAAAAAATTTAGTTTTACAAGTAGGAGGCCTGGGGCGAGTGGCTCCTTCCGTTATTACGTCCTTCATTCCCTGTTAGTCCGCCACTTCTTGATATAGAAGTTAAGAAATAGAAATCATTTGTTAATTGTTTTCTTCAACAATGCATTATTTAGATTAAATATCGATCAAGTACCTCATTGCATGGATGATTTGTCTATTAACAATGGGAATTGAGCAAAATTTTTTATTCAACTTTGACAGTTGATCTGTCTTTACAAACAAAAGCACAATGTAGTTAGTATGTGTAAGTATGCATTTCATTAACTAAATGTTACCTTTTTTAATAATATAACATTACTATTAAAAAAGGTACCTTAATAGACTCTTTACCTATTTTCATCTCTGAGTCCCGGGTAATAATCTTGCCATCTGCTTAAACAATCACTCGTTTGTTTATTTAATTCTTTTTTATCATTGTCTTCATTATTTTTATCTGACTTCTTTGTGTACCTTGATATAACTTCTTGAACTTCGTCATAGTCATGTGTTAAAGCAATTGTTTCTGGAGTACGATTTGACATATCAAATATTTTCAATCTTGCTCCAGTACTTAGGAGTATTTCAAGGCATTTTGGTTGATTGTGGTGAATAGCCCAGAAGACTGCCTGAAAATATGTAATTATAATAATTGAATATCATATTAAATATCAATTATGATGTATGTTGTAAATTCTAATAAATCTAAACTACACTGTTTCACAGATAGATAAATATAAATTATCACTCTTATTAAAAAAATATTTTATTTATGAACATTAAATTAGCAATAATGATAGTCTTTAGTTTACTAAATTTTAATGGTATCTGTACTAAAATTAGATTCTTATACTACCTGCAATAAATACATGGTACATATAAATATCATTTTTATAACAAGAACAAAAAAATTATTTAATAACAACTTACTGTCCAGCCTTGAGAATCCCTCATCTCTATATTTACTTTATTATCAATAATCAGTTTAACCACAGATGAACGACCACTGATTGTTGCTTTCATGAGAGGTGTGACACCATACTTGTCTCCAATATTTAATAAGGACTCATGTTTTATCAAATTTGACACTATATTGAATACTGTTGTCTCATTTGCAGATGTATTAGCACAAGCCATTGTCACGGGCATTAGAGAATCTATTGGTAATAAAACATAACTTAATAACTGAAACATTTTATATGTTCAGCCATATTTAGTAGCTTATTTTTCTTATCTTTACCTTTTAATGAAAATTTTAATAAATTATATAATTTTGTATCAATGACTGAAACCTCTTTTTGCTTATTTTACAAGTTAAGCTGATTCTTAACTGTTGTATACTAATATTTAAACCAACTTTAATAAAATAACAGTTTCTTTTTAACAATTTATGATATGTTATAGCCGGCAATGTTTACACCAACTAGGCTTTCTTTGTAATGCATATTATGTACAAGACATTAAATATAAAAAATTAAAGTTCTTAGACTAATGAATGAGCAAACCGGCATGCACGTTAGGATCAGCCCCCTTATCTAGTAAGAATTGGACAATTTCTTCTTGTGCATGAAAACATGCATGCAATAATGGAGTCCAGCCACTTTCCAGCTTTGTATTGACATCATCTTTTAGATCTGAAATAAGCAAAAAATATAAAATAGTAAAATCATTTTATTAAGCTTGTTTCAGTATTTAATAAATTACAACTATCTAGTAGAACTATACTGAGCTTAAGTTATTTAACTCTTATACTTTTACTATGTAATAATTTTATATTGAATATGAGAAATTTCAAATAAATAAGTTTAAGTACAAATTAAGACTGTTGAAAAATATTTTAGTATGAAATAAAGAAATAAAATAAAATCAAAGTATTAGACATTTAAATAATAGTCAATTTATATATTAAAATAGGTTTTTGTAATAATTATTAAATCTTTTAATTTTACAACTGAACAAGTGCCAAGTTTAATTATAAATGAATGTAGGTTTTGGCATACATTGTGAGATGTACTATCTTACAATGTAATGTACTTGCTAATATTACACTTGCATATATTATAATGAGGAAATGAACAAAAAAATGTAAATTTACCAATGTGAATTATATCAGCAACATTTTCTACATTTCCATTTATGATAGCTTCCTGCAATTTTGTTTCTGTCTTCTGTTTAACATTTTCTATCTGACTTACGTAGTTTTGATTACGATTCTGAAATTTATAAAATAATAACTCAGTCACAATCAGACATAATTATATTATTTGAAATGCAAATTATTAGTGTAAATTTTAAATTGTTTCGTTTATTTTTGCATATACTCAATTTAAATAATGATTTTATTTTTAACTTACCAATTTTTCAAAATATCCGTAATCGTCGTCACTGTCGGTATCATCGTCGGATAAGCCAGCTGGTCTAAAATTTGCCATATTCGCAATTATTAATTAACAACTTAATGTTAAACTAAGCGTTTTCAATTTCAAAAGCACAATATCACAATTATTGTATTACTAAGCAATATTTAATATTGGATTCGGTATTTCCAATTTTGATGTTTATTTTAAAGACGTTTAAAACGACATTGACATGTAATAGGGCTGCCATACCAGAAAGTATATTTTACCTAAATTTTAAAACAGTGTGACCATTACTTTGAAATAATTAAAATATTAAGAATTAGAAAATGTATTCGGATATAATATGATGTAAATTAAATTGGTAAAACTGCCTATTTTCCGACTTAGAAATAAAATTGGTCAACTCAATTTCGCTAATTTACAATATTTTTTAGTGATTATATAACTATAGGTTTCATAAAAATGTATGTAGGTACTCGAAATTGGATTTTATTGGAAATTATAGAATTAATCGCAAAAAAAAATAAAATAATAATATACATATTCTTACCACCTAATGATTAGGTCCTAATCCATCAAGACCTTGAAGAGTATAACGTTAAAAAAAGAGGTTGCGATCGCCTGTCATAGAGGCCTGGCCATATTACTTTTGGCGCGATGCGTATTTTGAGTATCTCGGTCATATTATTTCGAGTCATATATTTTTTTTCGTTTGAATTAGTTTAGTTTAGGCTTTTGTTATTAATTATTATTCACTTAAAGTAATTAATGTTATTTTTAATAGTTATTTATTATTATAAAATCAGATAGTTATTGGTCTGTTCTTTTTAAAAAATCATTATTACGTCGTAAAAAATCAGTATTGTTCAAAAATAAGTGAACACTAAGAGAAATTGATTAATATAATACGAACAAACAAAATGAGGTCTATAATATATACCACATACAATATATTTGTTTAATATTTTTAAGTTCTCAAATACTTCAGTCAAAGAAAATCTCTCTGCTTTTAAGAATTTTACTACGTACCTATAAGATATATTTCAGTTATATAGATAGCCTACAATGCGCTGCTTAATGTGTGGCTTAAAGAAACACTCAATGCTTTACCAAAACATCACCAGTGAAGAGTTGTAATCTTGAGTACATAACGGAACCGTTTTTAGTTTTGAACACAAACAAATCGTTGTCATCGTTGAATGCTTAGAAGCGATGTATGATCCTGATCATTACTAAAGCTCAAATGGATCAGGAAATTTAGCATTATTTAGTATTATTATATATTTATAATTATTAAGTTACTAATATTTGTATTAAACTCATATACTTGTCGTTATAATTATGCTTAGAATATGAAAAAATGCTCTTTTATTAGATATTAAGAAGTGAGCAAGTATACGAATCTAGAAATTGAGTTTAACATAGGCACGGATTTAATGACACAGGCGGAGAAGATTATTTAGGTAGAATGCGACAATGACATGGGGTCGCGCACACTGACACTAACAAGTAACAGGAACTAACGAGCAGTAATCATCATGCGTGCGGCAATACGAAACTCTAGCTCTGCGATAGTGTATCCTACGTAGTTGTTGCAATATCGCGTCACAGCTGAAAAGGGTAGGTAATATAACAACCTCCTTTTTCATTCTCAATTTCCAGATTGCTTAGGCAACGCGATATGGGATCATTACATCAAAATAGCTCTAAGTAATAGACACATTGTCATGTCGAGAAGCTGACTAAAACAAAGGGTTGTGTTGTTTAATTGCATCTTACTCGTCACAACTCGACGGCGCGGATTTACGGTTGTATCACAACGACGCAACCTACCTCCCTATCTATGTCAATTAGACAAAAAAGTATATAAGATATCCCTCCCGCTCCGCTAATTTTTTTTACTACTCCTTTACTGTTATTACAGCGAGACTATGTAACTCGTAGCCGCACTCTATTCGCACTAGCAGTCTATTTTTGTTTATTTTTAAAAAGTTGAAAAAGTGTAATCCTTCATTATCCCGTACGTTACCTTGTATGAAGTAGGATATTTGTACCTGTTGTATATTATAAAGCTATATACTTATAACTGAGGATATCCATATCACTAAGTATAGTAAGTAGGTTCATTGTAATATTAATCGTGTTTACCTCTTATATATCTGTCTAATTTTTTTTTTTACTTTTAGAGTGTGCTAAAAGCAAAATTATTTTTCTGGTACGCATAATAAAGTGTTACATAAATGTAATGATGTAGATTGTAGTTGTATTTAATATATGAATGTAACTCTTAAATTCGCAAGTAACGGATCGAAACGACACAAATAAATAAAACTCGAAGCACGGGCGTAAATTTCTGTCTAGATGCAATAATTAAAAACGGACGAAAATAAACGGGAAAAAAATATTATATTATTTTATATTACGAAAAATAAAAATGAGATATATAAATGATATAGATATTTCGGCAAGACTAGAACTTGGGTAAAATCACAAAATTTTGATCCAGTTCATTTTATTTCTCGGCATATTGAATGTGATCCAAACACATAATATATACTTATGTATATATTAGTTACTAGCCTCGGCTTCGAGCGGGTGCAATCTACTTAATAAAATTTTAAAATGTCTGACTGACATACAACGGACAGCCTGAACCATTGGTTCTAACAGAATGTAATTTTGCACAGGTATTCTTCATGGTACGTAGACGAGAACTAAGTAAAGATTTTTTAAAGGACCATTTAAAATATGCCAATGTTGGTATGTATATTTGTCATTTCTGATATTTGAAAAATGGAAATTGCTATTAAGCTTTAAGTTAATACATTAGAAATAATATATTAATATTTTTTGTAAAATCACCAACTAAGAGGTTAAAACTAAGAGGATGAAGCTCGTCACTTTCAATAGGAATAAATATGGAAAACGCTATTTATGCTTCTATTTATGTGTAAGACATATATCACTATATTTATGTTTCTTGCATTGACAAACATTTCATTGACATGTCATCGCACATATAATATTCCAAATAAAATATGAACTTGGAGATAGGGCTTTATACAAGCCCGCTTGGGTAGGTACCTGCCCTGTCCAGATATCAGCAGTTCTCAGTGGAACGTAACAAACGTTCCGGTTTGAAGGCTGAGTGAGTCAAACACAAGCGGTATGACATCTAAGTTTCCACGGTGGCGCATTGATTAATGGGTAATATTTTTTACAGCTCTATTGTCTATGGGCGGTGGTAAATAGTTACCGCCAGATGGCCCACTTGCTCGTCAGCCTGACTTTATCATAAAAAAAGAATAGAAGAAAGAAAAAAAAAGAAAGAAAAAAGAAATTTCTGCATTTAATGGTATTCTATAAAGTTTGCGTTAGTATAAATACCTGTCGTAGAATATAAACGATATTCTTCTTGTTTTTTCGAATATAGGCATGATATTATTAGATATGGTATTTGAATACCAGTGTGTGGAAATAGTATAACATTAACGCCACGAAAAGAATTTGAAAATGATAATTAGAAATTATTTTATTTATTTAAAATAATACTTACATAAATAAAATAATACTTACTAATTACTACCATGAAATACTAACTGTCCTTTCACACGCCATGTCCATCCACGTCTAGACTCTTAAACGCCACGGATCCGTGCCGTATAGCCAGCCAATACAGTATATCCTACATTTTACGTTTACCCAATGATTCACATCACATAACGAAATTCATATCATGACTATCTTGCGATTAGACATTCGGCAATTCGTTGTGAAGATGATATAAACCAACGACGCGTTCTGAACCTTAAAATAAGGTTTCTTTCATGAATTTCGAAAAGCAACTGCCTCCGGCGGTGCGGGGCGGACGTGCCGTCACGGCGATCGTACCGCGGCCCTGTTTGAAAAGTCACTACAGTAGGTGTTCCTAAATATTTTTTTCGGTATCACCAAAGATTGATGAAATTGTAAATATAATTAGAACAAAGCATCATTGTGTGATATTTTTTACAATTATTACAAATTAATTATTATTTTTTAGTGAATTAATTTCATATCGTTGTTGCGATTAGAAGAGCATAATATTAATATTCAATAGAACATTATATGCACAATAATTTATATGCATAGGTACTGTTGTTATTATATATACTGCTTATGCTGATATACCTATATGTTTATTTAATATAAATCATTCCATACGCCGATAATGCTCCGCCAATCATTGGAACTACATTTTTTTATAGTTATCCATTATATGTATGTACGTGTAATAACACTGGCGTCTGGCGCTAACCGCTTAGGCCTGAACAAAGCAATACATAAATTATTGCTGTTTTGCAGGAGAATCATTGAAATTTGTATCCAAATCATTGATAAAATATGTGGTATACGAGTAGTTTATATCTTTAATTGTTGTTAAACTATAATATATTATCTACTATTAAATACATTTATATAATAGAAATTTACTCTCATCTCCAAATCAATATTTTTATATCATCATATAAATGCTGTTTTCATTATTTGTCACTATATACCAACCATTATAAATCGTTTCATACTGTAAAAAAAACTATATTTTAGAAAGTGAGTCAGAAATGCGATATTCTACTACTAGTAACTAAAATCTGAAACCAGTACCAGACCGAGTTGAGCACTTCGTTTTAATAATATACAAGTACAATTTAAACTGTCATAAAGTAGATTTTATTCCTTAATTAAACTTATTCACGTCAAGCTATGTACAAATATGTAATTATTATTGGTTTTCAGTATCGTATTGAAGGCGCTAAACCTTAATTAAAACAATATTATGAAAAATGGCCATTGAAACTCTACACAGTTGTAAAAATGTTTTAACAAAAGAGTCACTCGCAATTTTTAAGGAAGGCAGAGTGAAAACTGAAGTGTGGTTCTTAAGCTTAGAAGTCATTCTCCGCGACGGAAGGTAAGGATAATAGGCAGCAGTTCCAATTAAGCGACGACGAGGGCGTTTGTTAACATTTAATTAACGTCAGGGAGCCATTGTGTCCGTCGGCCTCCAGGGCCGCCGAGCTTCGTCTGTTGCGTCTTGATGAGCCCACAAGTCATAGCGTTTCGAATTACAAATGTATCTCCGCTGAACGTTCCTAAACAATTGTATTGTATGCCATACATTGCTGCTGATATTCTAAAAGTTGTTCTGAATATTTTTTATTAGCAGCAATGGTATGTAAATAAGGTATCTAGATTAAAGTTCTTGGCAATTGGTGTTAACTGTAGACGGCAAGATCCGCACTCCTCAGGTGCCGCTTGCTAATGATGCGATGCCTTAGGGCAACTTTGGCGTTGACATGAGACGCACTCATTGGAACATCTATAAGCATCCTTTTTGTCAAGGTATGCTTTATTTACTACAAAAGCTTAAAGTAATTAAAAAACATAGAAATAACATGTTTTTTTGTCTTTTCTTATGGTTGAATTTAAGTTTTGTTTAATTTTCTTATAACTCTATATTAAAATAGGTTACCCTTAAAACATCTCGTATAAAGTTGTTTAAAATAATATTTATGTAAAATAATATATATTAAAGTAAATCGAAGACACTTTGTGATAGGAGAACGTTTGATTTAAAGTAAATATGAATACTAACTAATACTGGTATTGTTGTGTTCCGGTTTGAAGAGTGAGTGAGCCGATGTTATTACAGGCACAACAGAAATAATGGTCAACATGTGTTACGAACATGAAAAAGCACCACTAAATTACATAAATTTAGCATCCTGTAAATTAGATGAATTGAGCCTGCCGTCGATACAGACATCAGCCGTGCCTCTCTATCTGCATATTTCGACTTCCAGGCTTTCAACTTCTTGACAATGACGTCTTATTAAAAAAGTTAGCAATGTTCAGTTTCACAGTTACATGGGCAATATACGACGCAAGGGGTGAAGTATGGCAGTCGTAATCTTGGACCTAGCATTTCATAGTATATGATATACGATCTACCCATGAACAAACATTTGTGTACCTATATGTATATTTCCTGTAGAGGTAGCTAGTTTATCAGATTGGCCACGGTCAATATTCTGTAATAAAGTAAGACAATTTTCTTCTTTTTAATACGTAATAAAAACTTTGGTTGTTGATATCATGTTGAAAAAAATCTTGTTAGAATTAATGTTCAATGTAATGGTATACTTTTTCAATCTGTCCAAAGAAATTTTTCCAAATGTAATAGGGCAGCGTTGAAGGTATGAGATTTGATTTATCGCAGTGGGCCGAGTAAGGCGCGCTGACCGCCCGGTCGCTCGGCTACCCGCCGGACGCGTTATTAAACTTTTCCCCATATTAAACATTCCGGAGACGAATACATTTTATTGTTGCCTCGGACCGACGTCAGAGGCCCCTACAAAGCGAAACTCAAAGACGGCAATTGCGAAATAAATTGAAAGCAATTTGATATTGCGTTGTAAGTAATAGCCGACAGAAACTCGCAACCCTATAGAAGTCGAAAGAATTAGAAAAATTTTTGCAGCCTACTTGAATCTGCGTCTTTGTTAAAACTCGAGACTACGCTTCTGATGTAAAATATACATACTCAACAAATAATGAAATCAAAAATAAAACTTTTTATTACGACAACGTATTCAAAAAGTACCGCAGAATCAATTTTTTTATGTATTTTCTATGCAAAATTTTAATTAGTACTTATAGCGAAAACTATAACTAGGGGCCTTACTATATTGCTAATGGCAATTGCATCCATTTATACAAAGGGTCAAAAGAATAATCTCCGCTCTATTTCCGATAATTATTGTATCGGAAATGAGATTCCCGGATTAGACTGGTAAATGAAGGAGTTGCAAAGATAGACAAGAAAAACAAAAAAGGAAATAATATAATATATACCTATATATATATATATAGAATTATGGTGGAAGATTAATGTTTACAGATATAATAGTTAAAATGTAAACGTACAATTTAATAATTTTATTATGGAACTAATGCAATAAAAAAAGTTCGACTTGGAAGTAGAAATCCACCAAATAGTTCATTCATATTAATTTTTTGACTATAACTTAAACATATAGAGAAAATGGTTAAAAAGAGCTAATCATAGGTATGCGTTATCAAAGAATAAGATCTCTAAAACAATTATTCTGTCCTTTAATAAAAAAAATATATATTTTATAATTATTATAAGGTTGTAAACATTGGTAACTGGTATGATGTTGAACCCTGTTGCTTTAAACTTAGAAATAAATGAGAGGAATAGCTACTTGTAAATTATTGAGTTAAGACTCACAAGCTAAGTGATTGGATTGGACCATTATCTCGTATCTGCTGATTTCAACGTGGATTCTGTCTTATTTGAATTACTTAATCCATTGAATGTAAATGGGTCTTACTTATCGACAAATATCAATTTATTTAGAAGTATTTATAGTAATTATTTTTAGGATTTAAGTATTTGATTAAGTGTATTTTTTTTATTTATTATGTATATACTTATCAACATAGTCGTATGGTATATATATATATATAAATGATTCTAACTGATTTTTTGTCAAAGCATTCTTTTTAACATACAAACTTCATATTCGTGTATTGACCATGTTATTTTTTTCTATTTATTTATTCCCTCAAACTGTTTTTGAAAATCATTCATTAGGTATGCTACTTTACGTTGTTCCTTTAGGTTAATAGTCATATTTATTTTATTTTAGCAAAAAAAAAACACATAAAAATTTCCCTCGAATATAAATACCTCTATGTCGAATATAATTGTTACCTCTTGTCAAAGTAGATCACATTTTTTCTTAAAGAATTAACGGGAATTAAAAAAGTAGTGATGATTTGTAATGCTATTTTATTGACTGACTACTTACTTACTACTAAATACTTACATTTTAGGTAACACAACTTAGTTTACATGGTTGGAGACGCATTGACGATGTCTCTTATGGTTAATATTTCTTACAACGCCAATCCCCTTGGGCGTCGGTGATTGCTTACCATCAGATCACGGACATAACACCTTTTCACGGTTGATATCGCATTAACCTGGTATCAATTACTTAGTCGGTCTACTTATATTTTTACAAAAGTTTCGACTTAATTTGTGTAAACACAACATTTAATATATTATTAGTTATGTGCATAAAAGTATTAATATTATATCGTAACAATATTGTAAGAAGCGAGAGAGTTACGAGGTAGACTTATGGCTTCCATTCAGTGGAAGAGAGATAATGCTTGCAGGCAATCACATAAGTGGATCAAATAGCTGTAGTCCATTTGGATAATGAACTAGCGACTGTAGCCTCAGTGAGTTCTTTTATTGTATAGCCGTTACTATATATGGTCTGTATTTAACTCAACGTTTGTAAAGAAATGAATCTCTACAATTTATGTTCATGCGGCTCGCAATTACCCAAGTATTCGGTTTTGTATTTTGTTTACTCATTTCATGTGTTCTATACCATTTCCTGTTTTATTTAGGTTTCTTCAATACTTTCTTATTGAAATAGGAGATTTACATATTTAATGGATGCTTGTCTTTTGTCTTGTCAAGTGATTTCTTCTAGTACGCCCAGCACAAAAATATATAATAAATAAGTTTATATAATAACTTTCATAATTAATAAGAAGAAAAATTAAAGTGTAATCATAAAAAAAAATACAATGTATAATGACTATTATCAAATATTCTTAGTTATATCGCGTTATAATAAAATACAAGCAAATACATAAATACTTTACATACATAATATATTTAATACTTATACAATAATTAGTTGCGATAAAATTGCAATATCTCGAATAATTTGATTCATCCATCTATCATTATCCATCTATATTCATCATCTAGTTTTAGGCATATACATTATACATATATTAAAATAACTAAAATACGTCTTAAAGTATTTTAATATACGTCTACAATATATAAATAAAGCATACTCGTAAATACGATAAACAAAAAGGAACAATAAGTGTTATTGACGACGGGTAAGTCAAATCAGATATACATTTACTTGTGTGCGGCGCTCCGTGGTGGTAGTGTTCGAGAGTAGTATCTGATCAATCCATTATCGGAGCCCGTACTCTGTCCAGGAGCTGTTAGGCTCGCAACTTGGCGACACACATTTTCCATTTCCCCCCTTGTCCTTACACCGGCCCAGTTTCGCCTCTTCCATAATTCAATCCATACCGAATCCATTGTGTTACGATACTCCCACAGCTCACTGTATTGACAAAATTTTAAATACGTAAAATGCGATTTGTTTATATATTCTCACTTGGTCTTTTAAAACAAAATATTTAATTGTAAGATCATAAATCAATTTGGATTTTGATTGTTATTTATTTAAAAGATAATTATTTAATGAAAGGTCATGAAAAGTATTTTTATAAAAGATGTTTTACCAATTTAACCTTAACATTAATCATATATAGATTTATGTTTTCAGTATATGTATATAAAAATATTTATAATTTATAACATGTGTTAAAGTGTAAAACAATTGAATTTTATTTCAAGCATATACTACAAAAACTACTTGTTAAGAAGTATAAGATTTCGATATTGATTGATGACGATGTTAAAATATTATATATATATATATATAGGTAGACACTTAAACATAGACTCTACCAACCCGTTTTGGACTAATGTGGTGAAATAAGCTCTAAACATTATCTTAAAGGGCCATAGAAACCATTTTTAATATAAGACGAAAATGTTGATACCTGCTTTTATTAACTTTTAGAATAAGCCATATTATGTGAACATCTGAACTATAAATTGAAATAGCTTCTTACGAATTTCCAATTGAGTACCTTCTGCAGCAAATTGATTTTAAACATTACGTTGTTTATAAGCCGGTATCAGTATGAACTAGCGCAAAAGCGTTTCCTCTATGTAGTCTATTTGGGCGAGATCCATTACTTCAGAGTGGCGGCAAGAAGCAATCTCATTGAATGACCGACCTCCCCGTACCTCTCGCCCTCCTCCTGATCCACGCCAATCGGTAAATATGCGTGTTAAATATGTATGCGCCGTTAGATGCTCGTAAGTGTATTAGATTTAGCTTGCTCTTTCATTCAGTCAGGAAGTTGTTTATATTTATAAATATAAAATAATAATAAAAATAAGTTATAAAATAAATAACATCTTGTTTATTGATAATGATAAGAATATGTCTACCTACATTAATAAAGAACAATGTAGAGTAATTCGCCTATAATTTAAAACTACTGATAATGTGTATGAAAAATAAGAGATTGATAAAAAAGTATAACTAAGCTAAGCAAACATGGCTTCTGTCGCTATACTCTTATTACTTTTAGTTCTATAAACCAAGTGTGGAATCCTTTTGTTCTACCACGTTCACTTATAAGTTTGTTGTCTGCATGAGATTTAATAACTTATATCTGACAGCGTAAACTTGGAATGCACTTCGCACGAAGTGACTAGACTTTTCCATTAGAGGCAATTATCAGGCACAACAGAGGTTCCTGTGCTCTCAGTCGAGCAAATCCGCCAACCCCATCTTGGGGACGAACCTGTTAGAGATAACGTCATAAAGTCGCCGGAGCAGAGAGCCGGACTAACATCTTTGCTGTTGCGATGCCCTCACCTCGGGATAATGGACGGTTCGCACCCCCTCCTGTCCCCCTTCGTTGCGAATTTACTTAATACTCAATACAAATAACATTAAATCAACAATGTTACTTCGTTTTAATTTTTTTTACAAAACTGTAGTTAGTACATTTTGTTACGTTGCAATAAATGTAATAAGACAATGCATGATATTAATTTGGGAAATATAATTTTTATATGTTTTATATTTTTATTACAGACTGAGATTACAAATAAAATATCTCACAGATAAATATTATATATTCATATAATGGAATTGAGATATAATATTGTGTATGTTTATTAGCCATATATTGACGTTATTTATTTACATGAAATATTCAAAATGTAATATTTAAGTATGTAATATTAAAGTTATCTGAGTAAGTAATTAGCCGTCATTACTACGTTATCTCAACGTAACATAGGAATACGTAATCGGCTTATGACAGGCACACGATAGTGAGACTAATAATGAACTAATGGCGTATCAAACCTCCCGTAGCGTCCCGCTCTCCGCTCCCTCCCCCTGTCGCGCTTACTGCGCTTTTGGTTAACTTATCGTCCACTCTCTGTGAATACGACACGACATTTACTAAATGTTTTTCCGATGTCTGACTAATTTTTAAAATAAACAATGACAATTTGCTTATAGTGTTCCAAAGAAGGTCGCAAAAATAAGGTAGCAATTTTCATTTCATTTAAAGCGAAAGTATAAATTTTGATAACTGTATAAAATTAAATTAGGTACTATCGCAATTAAATATATAGAAACATAATTTATAGGAAATAGTTCACATGGTATTATTTTAAATAAATTATCTAAATGTTAAGAATATTCAACGATTATGTAAATGTAAATAGCATATTAAATAGACGCTTTCTTCAGCCCGACTACATATTACTTTGCAGTCGTCAGATCTTCGTTATCATACCGTATAAATGCATGAGTGGCCTTAATGGACTAGCGTTGATGGTCTGTCACTCTACATTTGACTGGGCGGCTTTCACATCGGCACTTACGTAATGCCTGTGAGCTTACACACTACAGTAATCTGTCAATTTGAAGTACTATAGTGCCTAAACTGACATTGTATAGGACAATATCTAGCTAAGTGCTCTGGTTCGATTTAGTATCTTTATTATAAAAACTGTATTCGATACATAATTTAAGTACGATATTTTTATTTGATTTTCTGTTAAATTAGTTTAATATACTTATATTAATAAATAATATATTTAACGGTGTCATATAAAACTATTAAGAAAAAGATAAGTTAATTTGAAGCATAATATTATACCACATGCTGTTAATAATTTTGATAATTCTTAATTATAATGTTTAATTTTGTCACTATAATTAGCATAAATCTACTTGATTAGAATATTAAAGCTGTATTTATTTTAATATTAATAATGTCCATATAAACCTATCTTCAACGTTATATATATATTTAACTTTATTTTATTAGATTAAAGTAAAACATCCGAACAAATTATACAAAATAAAATATTTTAAGACAATATGCTTTAATAGCCGCTAGAAATCTATATATAATTTAGTTTAATGTATATAAATACACAACTAATCAAATGAACGCGCACATATTATACTCACCGACTGAAAAAATATATAGATAAAAAATATACTTTTTAAAATTTAAAGTTGCGTTTGTACGGGAAGAAACTACTAACTAACAAAGCACCTGTCATACTAGGTAGTCAGGACTGCATTAGTAAGATATTATGTAAAGTCTAGGTATAAACAGATAAAACAAATATAGGTATATATATTTTATTCTGTAAGGAATGAGAGTTGGAAATATAATTAAATGATATTTCATTTTTCTTAATCTAATATAATTGTTTCCCTTTATTTAATTACAATTAATTTTTTTTTTAAATGTTATGTTACGCAACAGTACGCTCATCTCGTCCTTCGTGATAGCGGTCGAAGGGTCTCTAAGTAAAAATGCGACATCTTTTTAGGCTTATGTCTAGTGTTGAGTGGGTTCACAAATGTCGCTAAAAGGCTGGACGTCATTGTTTATCCGGGCAACATTAGGCGGGTAACCGGACACGCGCGCTCTGAGTGCGCTACAAGTATCCGCTTTCAACTCATTACGGCGTGGACGTGGTGCGTGGGATGTAACCCCCCGTAACCCATTCCACGACGTCTTTGTCCTTCAATCCCTCTTACAATCTTCGATCGAGTTTCGAATATCCATGTGGTTAATGTTATATGCGGATTAGATGAAAACATAAAAATAAATTCAGTGATTTCAAATTTCTTTTTATTTTTATAGGAATTTTTTTATAGGAAACAAAGGTATTATTCCTGATAGACTTGTTAGTAATTGTTTTGAATACTACAGATTTAGCGTTTTTTTGTTTATTATTTAAGAAAACATCGAATAACAGTACAATCAAAAAGATTTATTTCGAATTAGCGATGGAAGAGATTGCTTCCACATGTCAGAGTTAATCGCGAAATAAAGTGACACAAGTTGACTTAATCAAGTGTCCATTTCGAGCCAGAATGGCCTTAGTTGTTGGTTATCGCCTTATATGCGATATACAAAACTAGCAGTGGGTTATTTGACCAAGCAATAATAGTTCCGACAAATTGAGCCCGTTGACGTTGAAGCCAGGAAAGGATAATAACATTTACTTACTTAATTAAAACATGCTTTATGTTTGAAATTCGCACGCGTTAATTGTTTTTGGGATTTATAGATAGCAATTAAATTTTATTACCTTAACCCGTATACGCCGTTTGAAAACAAAATCGTTATATAAACGATGGAGTAAATTTAATATTGAACTAATTTAAATTTTAGTATAGCACATTATCCATAGAATCGAAAATACATTTAATACATTACATATTATAATAATTTTCATAATTTGTTCTATTTAAATTGATTACATTTTATTTACAAAATATTTTGATAAAATAAAACCAAAAAACCACCATAAGCTTCCAAAGTTTGTAACTAACGAAAATAAACCGCTTTCTATTATTATTATTATTCTCCGTGCAATTTAACTTACCTTTAACGTTTCAAATATTTCTGCAACAAATAACCCAGTATATTAATAAGTAAATTAATAAGTGGTTAAAATATAATATTTATCTACAAATAACACTTCAAAATTATTTTACATTTTTAATTAAAACTTTTATTCGTTTATTTTTTAGTTTAAAACAGGTAATAACTTATATAAACACACTAAATAGACACACTAAAACATTATAATTGAAGAAAATCCTTATTGGTTCACGTAAAAACTACATTTCGTTCCTGATTTAATATAAGTTTTTGTAATAGAAATCACGGCGACCGTAGAGCTTGTCCTGTAATAACATAACCGTTTGGACAAATTGTGGCTCCCGGCCGGGATTAGCGGCTTTATGGAACAATTCGCGTTACAGCTAGCTTCCTGTAATTGATATCAATGTCCATAGTTTTTGTTTTCAACTTTTAAAGAAAAATAGTACAACATTATTTTTATAGTTTTTTTTTTTCAATTTTACACGTAGGAGATAATGCATTGGTATATAATGCCTAATATTTAATTAATAACATATTATTTTGCAATCATGCAGCATATCTTCGTACACCGAAAGGTTTTAATTAAAACAGGTATAATTAACAAAATGAGCATGTAATTAATTAAAATCTTAAAGTCTTTTATCTTATGCCTATGTAAAAAGCAAACGCAAATTAGTTTTTTCCTGACGCAAGCCGTTTTGAATAGTAAACAAAATGAATAGGCCGCCCTAAGTAAAGTTTAATCCGTTTTTATTACAAAGAAAAGAAGTAATTACTCTACCCTTACCGCTGCAGAGGGTTGAAGCTCGAGGTAAAAATTTCCATAGATTTATCATAACCAAATTAAGTTTATAATTAAAAACAGGAGTTTTGTATAGACGTAATTTGAATATGTTAATAGTATTGTTCGCCGTATTGCTTATTATGACAAAAACAACTAATCTACCCTTGTCTTAGTTTAATAAATATGTAAAAAAAAAAAAAAATACTTTTAATATCTTGTTAAAGAAAAAAATATAAATTGACATATAATTTAAATCTATATTTTGATTATAAAATACTTATTTGGTTGATAAAAGTATACAAAATAGTTCAAAAAATTATGTTATTATCTGCACCTATCATTGTTCATATCCATATAAAGTACATTTCCATTTGCTTGTCGAAGGCGGCTGTCGTGTCGTGTCGTGTCTTCTTCAGTCGGTCCTGTATGCTGTAGCCTGTGATCCATATTCAATCTACAAAGCATATATAGCAAAGAAACCAATTCACTAGATACGTTAATAAATCATAATAAAAAACTTGTGCATGACAAAAGTAACAATAGATATAATACATTTAACAAGATCGTCGTATTTGCATGCTAAAAAATTGCTTGTCTATTATAGTAAATATTTAATTATATCGTGATATAGAATTGTTTCCATGACCATATATAATCACAAAGAATATTGATTTAATTATGAATTTTCTCGTAGAAAATTATAAAAAGGTAAGCTCATTGCCTGTGGGAATTTCCCACAACCAACATTAATAAATACTTGTGCAAAACATGCTGTGCATAAACTACGAGTATATGAACAATTAAACATAAATATAAGGCATTCATGGATATTTTATGTTTAATTGTGCTATTCTTAGCTCATGAGCAAGAATAGGTGGCCGATAATGCAATCAATTTTTTCAGGAAAAAGAGTTTACTAAAACGAGTCACATAACATAAGTCCTACATCCAGAATCTAGGACATCAATTGTTATTGTTGTATTGTCATAGAAACATAAGGATCAATAGAAAAAAATCTTAGCTTTAATGTCAGTCAAAACTCGGTTTTCATTCTGCTAAGTAGCTGAGATGATGTTAGTGTTTTAGTAACGAGGTCAGTATTTGATTTGAGATCCAATTGTATAGACTTAACGATCTATACAACACAATACGCTGTAGTAACAAATACTATCGCAGGAGTATCTGTAGCATAACCGGCGAGTAACAAGGTGCAAAACATTTTGAAGTTCTCTCAATGTAAGTTATTTGGTAGCCGGCGGAAATCATATTATTTTTTCTAAAATAATATCCTACCTAAAGTGAAAGGATTTTAATAATCATATTTTATTAAATATTAACCATTATATATATATAATATAAGTCTATTGAACCTCATAACGGTTGCCAATGTTTATTATAATAGCAACACAGTTATATATATTTATGTTTTTCTATCAGCTGTTTATCTTCTCTTCCTTGGCGAGAAGTCATGTTACTCTATCAATACCGATATACCTATCAAGACCGGACTAGATTCTGTCGCACCGCATGCTTTATACAATAACATCAATTCATCAAGAAAATCATATGAAAAAAGAACCTTTCATAATAAATAGTAAACGCTACGCATAAAAAGTAAATGAGGGAAGGAATTTATTTGACCCCCGTTTCATTTTTGAGCGAATTCTGGATTCGGCCATGTTGTGCCTTCGTTAGAATCTACAATGCACTCTTCTGACAAAATAGAAACCGTTGCAACACGTAATACAGTACTAACAATAATAGTATTGCGCACCTCATGATCGGGCAGTGCTTTACGACAAAAAAAAAATTTCGCCTTATTTTGGCAACTAATTTTTATTATCATACATAGAATGCGTAAAAAATCACCACAAAAGTTGAAAAACTTCTCGTGCCAATCAAGCACGGTGGAAGAGAGAAAGCTGAAAACATGCTGTAGGTTGCGAAAAAAATTCTAATTGACTCAAATTATTTTTAATAAATTCGTTTTGATTCATATAGTACATAATATAAGGCGTTTAACTTTGACATTTGACAATAAGCAGAATTGTTTTTAGGGTTCCGTAGCCAAATGGAAAAAAACGAAACCCTTATTGATTCGTCGTGTCTGTCTGTTAATCCGTATGACACAAACACCTTTTTCTGAAACTATAAGAACTATAATGTTGAAATTTGGAAAGGAGATGTATTCTGTGAATCGCATTAAGATTTTCACACAGAAATAGAAAAAAAAAACACAATAAATTTTGGGGTTTCCCATACTAGAACTGAAACTCAATTTTTTTTTCATCAATCCCATACACCTGGGTTCTATGGGTAGGTCTTCAAAAATGATATTGAGTTGAATAGTTTGCGTATGTGTGTCCCTTCTCCCTGTAACTTTTAAAATAAGATTTTGAGAGAACTAAAAAAAATATATGATGAACATTACCATGCAAACTTCCACCGAAAATTGGATTGAACAAAATCTAGCAAGTATTTTTTTTTAATACGTCTTAAATCGTAAACCGCAATTTACTACTCATTATTATATTGTATCAAAATCTGTAATGGATGCCTAATAGCTTGTTTAGCTATCACAAGCCTATATGGGCTCGCGTATAGTTAGATCTAAATCCCATCATTTAGGTACCTTATTATAATGTTTACTTATCAATAACTTAATTAAAAAAAAATACACTATTATTAAAACATCGATCAAAGTTACAAGGAACTGCTACGGAATCCTTCATGAGCGAGTCCGACACGTACTTGGTCGATTTTTCTTTTTTGGTTCAATGAGCGTTGTGAGTTGTGCACTTTTGGATTTGCCACATATTTCAAACATAACGTTACTCTATATAATTTTATTAATTTTTGGATATTATTAATAAAGCTACTCATCGCATGCTTGCCTTTCGACTTTCGGGTGGGGCAAAGTTCTAAAGTTTCGGGCATTGTCCATTCATGTTCTTGTCAATAATAATTACCTAAGTATTTAAAGATACCTACTATACGCAACATTTAAAAACAAAGTATAATTGGTACAATAGTGGGTTTGATGATCTCCTGAATGGTTGAAATGGAATCATCAATATTTTATGGAAGCTTTACTTACAATAGACTGGCTTTACTTATTATTCAAAATGGTTTTACCTAAAATCTTTGTCACATATTCAGCCCTTTTTTTGGAGCAGTATCTTCAATCTTAAGTCCAAAAAAAACATTCACTTTAGTCTCGCGATTCTTAAAGAATAATAACAGTAAAGTTCTCATATTTTGACATTAACAAACTAATATAATTTATAAATGTAATATTCATTCGATTGGTTAGTAAAATACTTACTTTATTCAAAGTGTACATTTGACACAACCTTTAATATGAATACTTGCAACAATGTTTTAGTAAGTTTTAGTTTTTTAAGAGTTTGACCTGCTTGTAAAGACGATATTAATATTCACTTGTTTCTCAAAGGTTCTTTCTATATTATGGACTGTAAATATATAGACGCTAATCCTCTTAAGAGGAAAGAACGTTATCAAAATCGATTGGTAAAAACTTAAATATAATATTTTTTATAACGCAATTAGAAGTATCTAATTGGTACATGGTAAGCTATATATAATGACAGTAAATATATAAAAATTGGATGAAATATGTTGATCTATTGCATAAGGAAAATACGTGGTGTACAAAGACTTTGCAAAGTGAACACTCTAATAAAACGAACAAACTGATTTATTTGAAAATTTAAAGTTCCCATTACCATATTTATTTATGAAGATGAAAGACGTCCAATGTTACGATCAAATACAATGAAACAGGAAATTCTAAACAATATGTTTTTTCTGTTATTGTTGTTGTTTTTTTGTTTCAATTATATTTTATTGAGTTGAATCTAAAAATAAATCGTGATTGGATTTGGTAATTAGAATTTGGAAAATGCAAACAGAATATAGATTAATTGAAGTCAGTGTTGAAGCAACGGTTTATCATTATTTGCACAGCTAATGGAATAATTACCATCGTGTAGACTGTTGAGGATAATTGCGAAGGCGACAAGTGCTATTGCCGTAATGAAACTTGAATTGTTGTCACTCTAAACCACGCATAATTTTTTTTTTTTATATTTAATAAAGTATCTGAGATGATATCTATGCTATTATAGAATTTAATACAGTTTTTTTTTGTTATTTGCTTAATTATGTATACTTAATAACTATTATAAATTATATTATTAAATTTTTTAAAATTATGTCAATAGATTTTAATTTTTAAAATAATTACTATCTTCAAACTTCGTAATAAATCATAAATAGTGATCCACGATGCCCGGACAGCACTATGTAATGCGATAAGGGTTCATAAAATAAAAATAAGAAAATATTCCTAAAGAACAATGATAAGACGCTAAATAATTACAACTAGTTTTCGCCTCTTGAACGAAATTTGACGATGCATATTTCAACTGTTATATCCATATTTTTTTGTTGATAACCGAAAGGATGGCGTCCTATCTAGAAAATAAATTAAAGTCGATTAATAAAAAGAGGAGAAATAGACTACAGATAGATATACAAATCATATACTTTTTAAACCAAATAAAGAATATTATAGCACTGCAAAGCACTTATATATTTATTCGATATTTAAATATCATTTAATTTGTTTATTCTGTTTGATGTGCTTTAGAAAAAATGATCATAATATTGGTATTATAGGTGTTGTGTTTTGATGTATTTTAGAAAGCTGGAAGTGTTTAAATTGTCTAAATCGGGATTGAAGTGAGGCTTTTAAACTGATTTATTGGTTGATTAGCTTATTAGGCTGCAGATCCCTTAGTACTAGCTCGAAGTCTGGAAGTTGGATACTTTAACCTTGTATGCCGCCGCCGCGGCTGAAATCAGTCAAGAGGACATCGTCAATAGCTAGGATTATTTATTTAATCATTAACATATATATCAACAAACAGTCCAAAGTTTTTTTTTTATAGATGTATTCGAAGTAAGTACTCCGTTTCATAACGCTGTGTGATAAAATCTACGCGGGCGAAGCGGAGGGCATAAGACAGTAATTAATGAATAAAATAGGTTATGTATATTAACAATTATCTAATATTACTGTTTCATTAAGTTCAGTAATATAGTTTGAAGTTTTTAGAGCTGCGGGATATATTATATAGAAATTTATTTTTGTAATAAGTTTTTATAATTATATACTCACGTATCCGCGTTATTGCAACGTGTAGAATAAAGCTATAAAGCCTCGTAATGAAAGTTAACTGCGTAACTATGATTAGTTGACTGGCATTTGTAATTTTACTTTATGCTCACACAGTTTGAATAAAAGCCTACTTTTGCATAAATCCGATTCCGACTTTTCATATTTCATTTATATTAAAATATTCGTATGAGTCGTGTATGTTTATTGAAAATATATATACTCAAAGGATAGAGGAGTTGTCCAAAACGTTATTTATTTAATAACGCACTAGAAATTAATACAACCTAACAAACAATGACAAAAGAATAAAGTAAAAAAGTCATGCTTACCACTTCACAAGATTTATTGCAGCAGATTCAAGAAAAAAAAACATTTAGAAAGGTAAATCAGAGGCAGACACGTAGAATCACATAGACTCTAAAATACAATTTAAAGTAAAAAAAATCTTTGTATTATATTATTCTTCCACAGTATGTTAAAACGACAACTTCTAATATTGTCAAGTAAGAGTTTCTAATATTGTGAAGCTTCAGGGGATAGAATATGTGGATCATAATTGAAGGTATGTGGATCAAATGGATGTGTGTATGTAATGCGCCACTGAGTTTTCATGTGATTATTTTTAGTTTATCTTCTCTTCCTGCCCAAATGAAAATATTTTGGAGAAACCGGCATGTATGGAATAACACTTTGCCATAGGTATATTCACAGAGCTTCTTTCTCGCTAATAGAAAAGGTTTGTCCCATTGTGGAACTTTTACGGGCTGCTATTCTTAGAATCACAATCACTATATTTATTTACAAACTTAGATTTATTCGTAAAGAAATACGCAGATTTATGATTATAAGTATTATAAGTTCATCAAAATAAGAGTGAATTCAATTTCAAGCTCGTGAGGTATAGCGGACTCACCTAAGAGTCCCTAAAAGGCTCGAAGGCGGGCGTCCCTGTTGCCCGTCTAGTTCGCTTGTGCCCGTTTATAAACGGTTTTATTGCTTTCGGAGCAACCGAACATTATTAAACTTTTCCAATTTCGATTTATCACGTAGCTGTCGGAATTTAATACCGCCCTACCTTCGGCGGAGGCGATCGCCCGCCGCGTGATTACAATACACATCGTTAATAATACGAGCGGAGTCGTTGCGAGCTCGAGGAGCTCAGTCGGTTGCCGATTATGACATGATGGGACCACGCAGCGCCCTTTTCATCAAGCGACTCGCGAAAAATGAGCACAATTTAATTATTACATAACTAAATTCGATAACCCTCGCACTCGCGCGATATAGAGCGTTTTTCTTATAAAACTCTCTTATATCGTTGCGCGGTATGTTTCGGAGGCGAATTTCATAACAAAATGAAGTCTCATATCAGCACGGGTTAAAATTATGAAGCTAAAACTGAAGGTTATTGAAAACGTGACTTACATTTATATGGGTCATGTGAAATGAAATTTCATAGGTACACACGAATATGAGAACTGTATTTTATTACCAGTAAAATAAATATATTCCAATACGTTGCTTATGGTAATTTATTATTCATGTAATATTTTATTTATAAAGTGAACTAACTTAAATCAAGATTGTTTCTCTGATAAATGAAAATCAATGAGATTGTTCGTGTAATGAGTGTCATAGAAAAGTGATGATCATAGTGTGGGTACGGCGGCAGTGAACGCGGAAGCGCACGCGAGCTGTCGAGCGTATAGCGGAGAGGGCAGCAATGCAATCTACTCACATTCATAGGGCCAATCAAGCAGCGACCCACCGCCACCCGCTTAGTGTACCTCCACCCTATACAGGCACGAATCCGGTATATAATGCAATTAATATGATTCATATTTCAATAAAATTTAAGAGTACTGAAGAGTTTGCCATAGAGACGATTCCTTAAATTTATATCAATATGTACCAATGTTGAAAGATAAAACAACTACGATTAATTTTTTAACGTAAAACAAACATATAAAAATATATATTATTGAGTATTTTATTACTATATAAAAGATAATAAAGATCCAGGGCACAATCAGTAAAACATGTTGCTAAAAGGCTACTCTTACTATTTACTTGTGGGTACGAAATAGCTAAAATAAAACAAAATATCTATGTCCTGTGATGCAAATGTTGATTTTAAGCTGTGAGTTATTACTTTCCAGCATTTTTTATGTCTTATGTAACCAAAAAAGTTACGCAGGCCTAAAATTATTATTCTTGTGTTAACCATCCTAAAATAAGTGTTCACCACAGTATGCATTAATTGCAATTACGCTGCCAAATTGCAATTACACATAAACATCAAATAATAGCAGACAGAGCCTTTGTAAGTCATACCTAAAAATTGCATGAACTGTTTAGGGAAAAAACCAACCAACTATACCTAGATGCCTCTATATAATAATTCAGTTTGGTAATTTATGACTTATTTACTTTTCTCCAAATACGGCCCTGGTACACGAGCTCACGTACGACCGCTCGTAAGTTCAATGGAGGTGTTGATTAAAAATATTTCTCATGTGCGGGTGGATAAGACCCAATTGGGCAAGCAATCAGCCGCCCACCCTCGCGACCATCTACCGCTAATCATGCGCGCTACGAACCACTCTTTGTATATCGGCACAATACGTTTTGCCACCTCTATTATCCCCAAATTGTTTATTTATAACATTGGATATTAAATTCATCTGTTCATATTTTCATCAGTAATAATATAGCAACCCTATCGCTATATCCTAAATTAAACCAAAACGATATGTCGTAATATTGTCGTAGTGAACATGTTAAGAATGTTATTTCGTAGAATTTATGGACTGATATTGGATAAGAAAATACAGTTTTAGTCTAGCGGGATATGGCGCTTCGAAAAATAGATGTACTACAATTAAATGAGATCGGGTTTATCTATATTATAATAATAGCTATTAATTTTCGTAAATATTACATATACAAAAGCAAATCCATCAATACTTGATTTGCTATTTTTTTATTTAAAACACCCTTTTACGTTTTTTAAGATAAGACGTACCACAAGCTTTGGAGATTCGATAGCCAAATGATATCCATAGTCCAAAAAATTCAGCTTACACAAAGTTTTCGATATATCGACAAAAACAATGAGATATCGCTCTTCGAGGGCACTTCATTGGAGTCTTCGGTGATTGTTTAAAAAGAGTTTACTTCAATCACTACAAATTATTTACATTTCTTATTAAGTATGTTATACTTACATAAACGTTTAAAATAAATATGCGACCCTACTTAATATTGCCTCGCTGAACGCACTTATCATTTTATTTATTAATAAATTGCATCCGTGCGAACTGTGGGCCTGGTCGCTACTGCTTATTATTCGATATTTTTGTTCCTATATTGATGATTCTATGACTAAATTGATTATATTCTTAAAACATGTTGTCCTCTTTAATTTTTTTCTTAAAACTGCATGTGAAACGAATCACGCGCCACTTTTTGTACGTTGAAGTTACTAAGTCAGAAATCTCCACCCGCGTATCAACATCAATAGAACTAATTTCAACTCAATCGAAGAAGGGCTTATGGGCAAACGACACAAAAAAAAACAACTAATTTATGTACATATAATACGAGTTCATAATTATAATCATAAGCTGCGATTTATACAATCATTTTAAAAATCAACACATAATTACTGGGAACAAAAACCACATTCTCGACAAAGCTCGCTTATCGTTAATTATTTTCCAATAACATGTATCGATAATTATTAATTCAAAACGATAAGTCGTGGAAATGATGCATCGAACTTCTATTGATGTACGCTGAAAAAACTGATCCAGAAAACGATTGCGGTTCCAGAGCGCACACATTAATACAATTATTTCTCATAAGAAACAGCAGCGCTGGCTCGAGCATTACGGGATTTTTTTTCTTTTGATCTAAATTCATTAGAAAATGCGCGCACGTCGTATCCGTCGTATGCGCACAAATGTCGCGCGTCGAGAATACCGCGGTTTTTGCGCGCCACTGTGTCTAACGAGATTGAAATACCCATTTGCCTTTGGACGGAGCTCTACTTCGAGGAATTACAATAAAAGAAACAATAAAAATGTTTACTATTTAATTCGGGATAGTCTTATTCTTATACAAAACATTTTGCAATGGCCTGGCACCAACTAAGGGCCTGCTTACTGTATTTGGGCAAAATTGGTAGATAGTTTCCAGGATTCGACATTCCGTAATTATACGAGGACGAAGAAGAATAAGTTTTTCGAATTGAATTTTTTACTAAGTTGTATTAGTTTTTTATCACCAAATATCCTTAGTTTGTTAGACGAATATTCAATGATAGAAACAATTACTTATTATTATTAGTTTGAATGCATGATTAATAAAATAACGTAAAATAAACTATTAAGAACTAGCGTGTATTTTTAATGTGTGTTAAAATAACAGTTTTTCCTTCTTTCTAGCGGCTTCAAGTCGGCTTTTATTGAATACTGATTAGTAACCGTTTATTTTATTGAAGCACCTACTTATTGTTTATGTAGTTAGTTTTTTATAGGAGTTTCCTTCTTAGGAGCTCCTATGCAGCTGTTAAAACGGGTTGCTGCCATATTCAACTCAGAAATGTGGTAAATCCTTCTGATCCGATTTAATTAACAACGTTTCATTCGATTTTACTGTTATCCGTTGAGATAATATCTTATAAGGCTGTAATATACCTTAAAATGCTAATTCCTTTCTGCTCGCTACAGTAAGGACAATTATTTTAATTGCTTTTAGATTACTTTTGGTTGTTAATTATTGCGTATAAAAACATCGTAAAAGATATTTTTTTAAATTAAAATATATATTTTTCTTTTTTATTGGGTTTTGATAGGTTTGTTTTTTATAGCATATTTAAAAAAAAGTTAATGTGCGTAATTGTATGTATAAAATGATAACTAGTTAATGTAAATAATTATAGATTATAATCTGGAATAGAACACAGGTTACTTTTTATCACTAACCCGTGTATCTCCCTCCACCCACAAGCGAGTGATGCCACGGGCAGCAACTAGTAATTATATAAAACATTGTTTAAATTCCAATATAAATTCCATACCATTATAATCTACAAAGCAATAAAATATTATAGGTTATTAATCAGAACGGAAACCGTTTTGAAACGCAGAAAGCAATTATGAATTTCTATAGAAACTATCTTAAACATTTACTGAGGTTATTGCAAGAGTACATACTTTGTACATTAATTTATGTTTATGGAGCGGGCGATTAAAATTGTCGCGCCACGTCGTTAACGCGTCTACGGCGCGCATCACCGCATACTAGTCACCTTATGAACGTTTAAATCACATACCCAGCTTCTTATCCCACCAAACGATTTCCTGAACTAGCAAGAGATAACAAGCGTTCAGTCTGTCTAGCTGACGTTACATTAGTTACGTCTCATGTAATAATGAGATTGTCAGGGCCATTCTAATACTTTTCAGAACAAAGCAATGCGATTCATAAGTTTTATTGTAAAAGAGACCAATCGTATCGTAAAAAACGTATATACAAGTACAGTTTTTACGATGAATAAATTTTGGCACAGTAAAAAGATATGAGGACATTTTGAGAACTCGTTTCTTTAGATTTTTATGATACCGCATGCACTCCTGGCTCCATTAGGGAAGTGATTTAATTAACCATAAAGATATAATAATATTGTCGTCGTAATGTTTTTGCCAAGACGATAAAAACAAATTAAACTGTCATTTACTTAAAATCGATAATTGTGAATTGTAATTAATAATTTATGGAGTACTATTTATATTTTATAGTTTGATTTCAAAACCTTCTGTCCTTATTATTGGATAAAAAATAAGTTCATGTTTAGGTTATTGTGCTATTAAGATAAAATGATATTAAAAGAACCACGACTTTTCATTAATTAAACAAAGTCTTCTGGAACTATATAAAAATTACATATTAAATACATCGTGAGAAAACTTGCATGTAGTCAGCCATAGTATATGTATCGGTCAACTTGGTGCAGCGTGGTGAAATAGTCTGAAAAACCTTCTTCTAAATAGAGGAGACCTGTAGAACGTTTACGTTGTTGTGACGTTGTGTGAGATGCCGTGTTAATCTAATTGATAGCTTAAGCTGTATCAATAATATTAATACTTCAATACAATTAACAAGTTCGAAAAATATTGAAAATACACTAACAAGTGGAATATAACTAAATAGTATTTGTTTATTAAAATTAAATTATAATGTTAAGCAATATTGTCTTGAAGCCGAGTCGTTATCAAGTCCAAATAATGCACTACTATGTTTCTTTTATCAATATGCACAACTTAATTTGATCAACGGACACAATTAAAATAATGGATTTTATTATAATTAACAACATACGAACTTTATTATTTGAAAATTAACGATTATAGCGGTTTCTAACCTGGCATGTAAATGTACAAATTTTTGTTTAAATTCTTCAAGAGTTTGGCAACGACTCCAAATTAATACTCGATCTTTTTTATTTTTATTTTCGTGTAGGCATTTTAGATGGCATCGCAATTTGTAATGGAGAACTAAGAAAATGACATAGAAGACAATCATTATAACTGATTCGTTTGTACCTACAGATACTGCACACCTTTTACTTGCGGAGGTAAAGCTGTTTATAAGCCCACCTCCTATCCCATACCCTAAGTCCATATCCTACCCCCAAGCAGAGATGGTGACCGTTTACCATCAGACTCATATGTAGGCCCACCGATTATTAAAAAAAACACGTGTTTTCTGCTTACATGTGTCTATAAACAAGGTGGCAATTAAACAATTAATTAATTGAAAGAAACATGTGTCGAACAAACAATTTAACAAAATGGACCTGTAAATTAGCTTCCTCGTTGTTGTGATTGGATTATTTTCTCTGGGGATATGTAAGTCCATGCGACTTATAAACTATCTACGTAGTTAAACCAAAAAAAATTGAGTACTTGGATGACTGTGTAAAAAAGGACCTTTAGTTTACGCCTCGTAGGCGCCAGCAACGGTGGCCACACGCCCTAAATGAATTTCAAACATAAATGCCATAAAATTATATGTCAAATAAAGCAAAAATATTTTTCTGTGATTTATTTTAACTTAAAGTTTCCATATTTTAAAAGACATGACCGTTAAATCGAGACGGTACAAAATCAAGCGGAAACTAAATTCGAGCAGTTACATACTTTTGTATGTTTTTAATCACGACAAAATTATATTCGATTACCAACTCAAAAAATATAACATTATCCAATAAATCTTACAACTGTGAACAGGTATTTCTTAGATTTATTGGACTACAACTGATTAACTACTTACATAAGACCTACCAATTTTAAACTTGGCAGGTTCGTTTCTATGCTACACTAGCATTAAATGAGAATGGTTTGGAGAATTAAGTTGATGACATTTTCTTTGAATTTGGCAACTATTAAATAATATGTCCACCTGAACGAATATCGGGCATGACTAGCAATCTGCGTTGAAGATATTGTAGTGCATAAGTATGAGTTCAACTGAGATACTTTCCCTATTTTCTCAATCACATCGTCTTGAGAGACGGATATCAGATTCGTTCCCTTACTTGAGAGACTTTAGATAGATAGATAGTAACAGCCAGTAAAATTCCCACTGCTGGGCTAAGGCCTCCTCTCCCTTTTTGAGGAGAAGTTTAAATGCATATCCCACCACGTTGCTCAAATGCGGTTTGGTAAATTCACATTTAGCAGAATTTCGTTGAAATAAGCTACTTGCAGGTTCACTGAGCACGAGATCAATTATAAACACAAATTAAGCACATGAAAATTCAGTGGAGCTTGCTTGGGTTTGAACCCGTAATCTTCTGTTAAGATGTAAGCTTTGTAACCACCTACCATCTCGGCTCTTTAGACCTTAGGTATAGATCTAATAACTTTAGTATAACTTACAGCTACTGAGAACTCAAAGTGATTAACTTTTGTTAGCTGGACACGAGATTTGAACCCGGAGCATTGGAATCTGAAGCTTTATAAATTTGTCATTTTAATAGGTGTTAGAACTTAGTGCACACCCGTTCGGGTAGGTACTACCCACTTATTATAAGGTAGGAGGCGTCCCAGGGCAGCAGCGGCGTTGACGAGCTTCGGCCGGAGTTTAGCGAAATACTGCCTCAAGCTCTATCGTCCGTCCAGGATCAGGCCCAGATACTTCAACTAAACACAGCTGATCACCATGCCCTGGACAGTGATAACAAAAGAATGAGTGACCTAGTGTAACTACAGACATAAAAGACAACATCCTAGTTCCGTTGTTGGCGCATTGGGTATTATTTCTTATAATGGCAATATCTATGGGCGATGGTAAACCCCTACCATCAGGCAGCCTCTTTCCAATTTGTCTAGCATATATATATTTTAAATTTACCATGTTTATATAATATCGAATATGAATTCCAAAGAGGTGAGTAATATAAATCAACATAATCTTTTCAATTATAAATTAATATCTGAATTAAGAAAAGAAAAAAAAACTGTTGAAATTGGGAACATTTAATGCTAGAAACTCGTAATAATTTTTACCAAGTAAATAAAGTCGGTTATCTATCAAATATATTGAAATTTATTATTTACGCTTAATTGATAAGATAGAGTTGAAAAAGAGGTTTGTAAAATTACATAAATTTTATTTATTTTTATTTTTTTAATATCAGATAAAGTTTTACCGTTTCAGAATTTCATCGGTATACAATTTTAATTAACTTGAGCTAGAAATAGCAGTCTCTTCAAATTAAATTGAATGTACGGCGAGCCACATGTCTGGAAAACAATTAAAGTTGTACAATGAAAACGCAACACAGAACCCTAAGCGGCAAGCCATTGTGTCGCTATGAGTATTAATCGAATAAGTCCGGTAAAGCTGTACAATCGTTCGTACAAAGCACTATGTTATGGGTATTATTCCTATTATTTAAAGACATGACATTGGTGATGAATAAATGTATGATAATTTTATACAACTTTGTAAAATCAAAGAAAATATACCCTAACAAATTTAACGTAAATAAATAAACTATTATTTTTAGTATATTTATATTTACTCGTTTACGATGTCCTGACCGGTTTCGGTTATAGTACTGGTAAAACTAAACTCATCTCTGTTACTATGGGACTATTAATAATAAAAGAAAGATAAGTTAACTTTGTTTGTTTTCACACAGGAATTAGTATGTGATTCATATGAGATTATTACTTTAAATAGTCTCAGAGAAAAATTTCGATCTTGTAGTACCTTTTGTGGCAAACGTCAGCAAAACTATAGCAGTTATCAAATCTTTCTAATGAAAATTACAAGCATTTTTATAGACAAGTCACCGAATTCAGTGTCAAAATACATAAATGTACAATCTTTATTAGAATAATTAACAAGGTATTCTCTGTAAATTTAAATTCAAAGTTTTATGTTCAAATTGTTATAGCAGTTTCGTAGACAGTAAAATATGTTTTACAATCACATGATGATAAAATAATTGCTGTAAGATCTGTTAGCATGACGTCGGCTGACTAGGTGAGTATTGGTGGAGAATCCTACAGAATAAGAGCCAGTAATAATACAACAGGGCATGTATTTATTCATGATTATTACAAAAATACTAAATAAGCAAAACAAACCTAATGATTCATTTTAATTATAATAGAACCATTTTAATGAACATCAAACATTAATTCACCATATGTGCCGCTAAACGTTAGGCGTGTTAATACACCGAGCTCGAGTCGGATAGGTCGCCCAAGTGAGTTAATTAACTGGGAGCGAGTAAGGCGACGCTCACGGCCGCTCTAATTGCGCGATTATTCCTCCGCGACGCCTAACTGCTGGATGAAATTTAATTAAAGTTTGTTGTTCAAATAGATTTAATTAAAGTAATGTTGTAGCGAGTGGCGCGCCGACGCTGAGCCGCGCGGCTCAATCCGAGTGAGTGCTGCGCAACTTTTCTAATTCATTACTTCTGAAAGCGTTCCCGTGACGCCAAGCACTCTTAATAATTTGTATTGTGTAGTTATAGTCGTTTTAGTGATATCCCAGTGATACCAGCCCTTGTAGATATTCCAAAAAGGGTAACCGACAACATTTTCGTATTGGCCGTGTTTCGAGGTTTGGATATCGACATTATTGCATTATTACACTGTTTATAACTTTTTAAAGATCTTTGTTATATAAGTATTTAACTAAGAGTATCGTGAATTATTCATACATTAATAATATATTTAAAACACTATATTTCTCCATTAGTGAGACAGTCGCGCCGTTGAAAATTATATCGGAATGGACTCTCGAATACAAATGTCCCGTTAAAAGCAACATTAAGATAAAAGCTATGTGCCATAATTCTTATTAATTATTAATAGGATTGTCAATTAAGAAGGTATGAGGTTTGAAAACCTTTTGAAAATAGGAAATATTTATGTATCTAAAAATAACAATCGTATCAACAATCCGAGGCAACCGTAAGCGACGAACGATGTTCGCGTCAATTACGGCTAATGGAAAACTTAAATTATGATAAAAGCTAAACGTACGAGTGATGCTGCGTGGCCATATCGGCACCACTTTAACCTTGTCTAGTGTGAACGATCTGCACGACACTGGGATGATTCACTAATGTCTCATTGACAATATAGTATAATTAGTTTAGCATTATTTGTCGGTCTAGTTATTATATACAAATAATAGTAATAATTAAAAGAACAAATATTTTTATTTTGATAATTGACATGTTAAAGGAAAACATTATATAAAAAAAACATACCTACCGATTTTTGAATACAAATTTTCACATGGTAAATGAATTGATATTGAAAAAGTACAGAAATGTTTAATATAATAACATTATAAATCTGTACACATAACTGTCGAAAAAAATACTCGAATTGTTCAAGAATCTTGTAAATATTAAAATATCAAAGCGACGATATTAAGAGAGCGAAACTGCATCAGCCGGCGTCCCGCTGACCCACAAAGCGCTCAGCCGGGCAGCTTTCAGCCGATTATTCGCGACGTGGAGCTAATTTGATTGCTGTTCGCCATCAATTACCTCGCCAATACCACAGCTTTTTATTTACTGCCTTTTGCACCATCTCACGACTCACCGCTTATATATCAAACAAAGATTTATTGTGAATAGCTTTATTGGCATTGTTCTCGTTCGATTGTTCATTGTTCCAGGCGATCGAACAATTAAAAATGAACGCTGCCAATGAACTGTTCGTTAGGCGAAGGCTCGTTAAACGCTTTCGACATAGCTAAATTTTTCCACGCACACAGACGAGCGCGGCTGGTGAATCTGTTTGTGAAAAAACGTCCGAAGCAATCGCGGTGATGTGGTATGCTGATACAAAAATGGAAAAGTGGATTCGTTTTCTGCAAAATCAAGTTCGTTGATGAATTCAGAATTATCCTTTTTTTAAATATGTCAATTCAAATATTTATAAGAGATTCTGTAACATCAAGTGTAAGCAAATGATAATAATATTTATAAATTACTTTATGTTTCGAACCAGTAATTATTTATGTATACTTGATTTTAATGTTTATTTTGTTAATCGCCTTATTACCGAACGATGAAGTGACTTTTGATAAAATAATTAAAGTAACTTACAATGTAGCCTATTCCAATCGAAGAAGGAAATAGGATAAACAAACCTTAAATTTGGTTTTCCATACGTTTTGCTTAAAGCTCAGCAATATTGTACGCTACTAACAGTTCTTTTTTAGATTGATATATCTTTTTTTATAAAAACACACTAATCCACTTAACAAGAGCTCCGTCATTATTAAAAACGGCATTTTTGCACAAATCCATGATGAACACCATAGATTATTATGCAAGCTCTCGACCAATAATATCACATCAATTCGATGTCATATGTTGTTTGTTTGTCTTTTGTCCTCTTGTGGTTGGAATAGACTATACAGAGCAGAGGTTTCTTACAAATGAGCAGGGATATAGAACCACATGCCAGGCCATAAGAACAATAACTAATATTTTAATAAGAATAAGATCAGTGATACGTTTGAATTTACTAAGTATTTGCACTCTATAGTGAAGTGAAAATAGTGTTGGGTTTCAATATGAATATTTAAATTATTTGTACATCTAGATAGAGTATACAAAACACACTACAAACGAGCCAACTTTATGATCTTGGTGTGTGTAAGCAACGGTTGACACACGTCACACGTCGTACTTCTTTACTTCGACGCGTCCGCAGCTTTTGACCGTCTAAAACCATTTTTTTTTATTATAAGCGAAATTAATGTATCGTACGCTTTCTAATGTATACACTTTTATTGTAAAACTTAACATTAATAATAAAATACTTTACTTTAGAAAGATTTTATTTAGTTGGTGACAGTCGGAAATAAGTCGTAGACGTATTATAAATTTTATAATATAAAACAATATTATCTTTATTATATGTATAATTATGTCACCGGGTAAAACGTTAAGAATAAAATTAATAATTTAGATGGGATATTGTTTGTTCAATATTCAATATTTCCTAATAAAAATCATTACACACGTAGTTTATTCGTTAATATTCGATATCCTTATTGAAATCTTTACTGGCCTCGACGTTCCACTCTCAATTTAGGCGTCCTTGCAAGTTTACGCATCTCTTTCACGAGTAAATTGCTCTGCTCCGTCGGAGGAGTCATAAAGAAAATTGCTATACAGTTGATAAATAATTTATCTGAAAGCCCGCTCCAGTCACCGAAACATGCCCGGGGTAGCACTGCTTCCACTTCCACCTAATATCACTTTCCTTTTGTACAATTTTGCAACAGGGCCGTTCGCACGTTCCCTTCCTTTTATGGGCAATAAGTGGAACGCAATTATATTTATGGAGGAGAAATGGTTATAAAAACTAATTTCACCGAGTATTATTTCATCTGAGTAATGTATATTTAATATAATGAACTAATACTCCGTGACGAATAATGTAATAAATGTTTTTGTTATATACACCACGTGTTATATTAATAATCAATTCGAAATGTTATAGCTCCGTTACATATTTTGAGAATCTACATAAAATGAGGGATTTTATAGAAATCAAAGTTATAGATATGAGTGCTACACTGGTGCTATGTAAAATATTGGAAAACATTTTTTTTTATAGATTTTATTTACTTTTTAATACAATGATAGAAAGGCACAACATTTTGTATAAAAATATCTATACGTTTTTATACATACATTGACGTAAGTACACGTCTAAAGATATTCTCTCAATAAAGGTTGATTGCACAAGAGCGGAAGATTTCTTTGTATTTTAAAACTGAAATGATGTACCTAGCTGCTAATTGGTAGAGTTAGGTATACAGTTTCTGGAGCGATGGGGCCTAATTAGTGTGCACAGCGGCCTCTCATTACAACGCTTGGCTTTAATTACCCGCACGAACAGTCTCCTATAGATACCGACTACAATTTGATTCTCATTGACTTTTTAACAATTTTAGACGTTTAATAAATTTAAAAAATGTAATATCTCTGATATATAATGTATATGATGTTTTTATTTCTTATTTAGATTATATTTAATAAAAATGAAACAATTGTTTAATTTGACGATAATAAAAATAAAATTTGTATTTACAAGGGTCGCACAATAACCGATGCGGATATGAAACTCATTAAGAATATCTATAATCTGATGGAATGAAGGGAGGATTCTTGTGAGTAACTGTGACTTATCAAAAGCCTTTAATTGAATTTTTATTTTATAAAAATAATAATTATTATAATAATAATAGGTAGGCCATATCAGTCATGTGACGATAACTGGTAACGCACATAGATATTGCCGCTGTTAGAAATATTATCCATTAAATATTAATTATTCCATTATGTACCATTGGCTTCCTAATAAATTAAATGCCTAAATAAGTTCCTTACATAACCAATGTTCCACCAACATTGGGATATAAGATACCATGCGCCTTATGCCTGTCATTACATTGGCTCACTCAACCTTCAAATGCTGTTTGGGGGTAGAACAAATACTCTATAAGTAATGAATGGGTGTTATCTCCAGTCAAGCTGGCACAAAGTCCTACCACCAAGTAATATGAGACTTAACCATACAATTTCAAACTCTAGGCAAGAAATCATATTACTTTTAAATTAGAACATGTGCGTACGACTTTCTGGCAACTTACAAGGAGGGTCTTTCAAGGTTCAATCTTTGATCCTTTTCTACTTGTCATATTCATAAATGACTTGAGTTAACAAACATGAGATAGTGAACGTACGATACGATCCGATGATCGCCTGGAATAATTTAATATTAATTTATAACTGCTATTACTAGACTGCATAGTCAGTAAATATTTTGTAAGTTTTTCTTTTGTCATCTCAATGTATACAGTTTTGTTACAAAACACACCTTATAATGCAATGATCGTTTCTTGGCTATTTCTTTCGTATATTGAAATTTGTAAATAATAATGAAATCAAAACAATTATTTTGGATTTGAATTTTTAATTAAAAAAAGTAATTCAATCAGAACTTTTATTATATACGATATACGTATATGTATTCAGATTTCTAATAAAATTTCTTCAAGATACGTTACCAAAAAAATATACAAAAGTAAAATAAGAAAAAACACGTTTCATTTTAACAACAACTACATTCCCTAGTAATTATTTTTAATGATTATTAAAACTATTAAAAAAGACAAAAATTAAAACCTACTACATTTTCAATTTAAATTATCCGCGTTTCCTAATAAAAGACAATAACGTAAATGACAGCCGCACTGTGGTGCAAGGTACCTAATGATGAATTACACGGAATTGCTAACCTCATTCCATTTGCCGTGAGGTTGTTTATTCAGCTGTATTAATTAGCAGACAGGTGGATTACAGGGCAGTTGAAGCGTGGCCTAATTACAGAGGGATACATGTCTGTGAAGTCTACTTAACGTGCACACCGAAATTTCTGTACCATGTATGCATTCACAGCGTGAATACTCATATATACTCATTATATACTTACAATTAACTTGAATAGATAATATCTGTTGGCAGTAAACGCCTTTTAATAATATAAAATTTAATGTAGTATTGTATTATTAGTAAATCAGAACCGCATAACTATTTATATAATAAATATTCATATAAAGTACGACTGCCGATAAAAGTCATTTAAAATTATTTGTTAGGTTTTCTTTTTTTAGCTTCAGTTTACAATATTGAATCAATCAAACATTAGTGTAGTTTACAGGTGACTAATTTGAAATCGCAGTAAGCCCTTTCAATGGTATTAATTTGCCCAATAGCTAGAAATGGTTATTGCTTCTTCAAATATTAATTGATGGACAGTAAACAGCACTCACCGGTGTCTATTTATGTCTATACGTTGGCATAGCAGTGAAATCAATTAGGTCCGTTTGCGAACTGCTCCAATAAATACTGCTATCGTTAATTAGAATCAATCGTGGGATTGCGTTGGAGTCTATTCTGAATAAGTCTAGTCGTCGTGTAGGCGAGCTCACGCTGACAGCAATTGGCTTATTAACAAAGAGAGTATCAAAACGTAATAGCCCACTGAATCATTTATTTTGATTGAGTCATTTATAGATGTTCTATCATGAACGTTGACATTTGACAACTTCTTTACAAATGAAGTTGGCAATATTAAAAAAAAAATCACAATAACGTCGCGTATTTACCCTATATATAATGATAATTAACTTAATTTTCGTGTGCTTAATTTGTGTTTATAATTCATCTCGTGCTCGGCGGTGAAGAAAAACATCGTGAGGAAACCTGCATGTGTCTAATTTCAACGAAATTCTGCCACATGTGTATTCCGCCAACCCGCATTGGAGCGGCGTGGTGGAATTTGCTCCAAACCTTCTCCAAAGGGAGAGGAGGCCTTTAGCCCAACAGTGGGAAAATTTACAGGCTGCTAATGCTAATGCTAAAAAACTTAATTAAACAAGCATTTTACAATTAAACGAAATTTAGTGCTATCGCCAGATTGAAGTGTATTAGAGTGCCGGCAGAAAACTTAGCTTTATTATTATTTTTACACAAAACATATAGTATCTACACAAATAAATCGTGCGAAAAAACTAAGGAATACTAACTTCAGGTTTTTTTTATGATCTGTGTAATTTTTTTAATAATAACAAATGTATCTTGTTTATAAAGAATCTTTAAATATATTATTTTTCAAATTAATAATGTCTTCGTGATTTAACAATACGGATATAATCCTACCGGCATACTGAGCCTATTGAAATGCATTGTAGTCGAAAACTTGGCATTATAAGTTCTAATATAATATGTAGGTACGTATTAAGCGAATGTCGCCATTTGTTAAATTATCAATATTATTGTACACATTTTGGTGTAAGTATACATTACTAAATATAGGTACCGACTGTTTATGGGTAGATAATAAATACTTTTATATATCCGTTAAATTAAGAATGTCATATTATATTAGCGTTGCAGTATTATATTATTAATATTATATTTTATATCGTAATATGGCATTACGATAGGACTACTGGGAGTCTGGCTTCCAATGAGCCGTGAGGTGGCAACTCTGCAGCTTTCATTAAGAGTAACTAAACAATGGAGTTAATTGAGTTAATTACTGCGCCTTTCACGGTGTGGCGACTGCGAATTACGATCGTAGTCAGTCAGCTACAGAATAAATATAGTAACAGGAATATTACAACTAAATTGATTAAAAGTTGTTATGACAAGCTAGAATTTAATTTTGAAGACCGTTCTAATAAATATAATGTTTAGACGTAACGAAATTTATAGTATACAATAAACTGATCAAAATATTGTAATATTGAAAATATTTACTAAACGTAATGAACATGCCTATTTGAGTGTAATACCAACCGTATTAGAATAACATTATTTAAACCTTAATCATAGCTTCTCTATGTATCCTGTGAATATTTCCTTAATACCACTATACTACGAATGTACTGGCCACCTTACTTAAAATCTACGAAACTCAAAATAACGAACGAATCCAAAAGTGAAAATTTGTGTGTTTTTTGTTTTGTTTTTTTTTTTTTTTTTTATTGCAGTTTTCTATTATGTTTACACCATTAAATGGTTAATATTGTGTTGCCCTTGCAACAATTGTTAAGTGACATTGCAGCATCTCGCAAAATTGTAAGGATCGAATTCTGTCATTTCTCGTAAGGATATGGCAGACTGCAGAATATACGAGACGATGTTGCAAATAAATAAAAAATGCGAGGGTTTTGGTAAAACCTATGATATGTAGAAATAAAAGTTTTCGAGTGGTCAGTGTTAGACCCTAATTCAATAAAGTATCTATCCTTGAAGGTTTACTGATAACTTAATAAAAGTACATATATAGCTTTGACAGCAAAATTATGAACACTAAGTACTGAGTGTAACAAACTTTTAGTAAAGTTTCATACGGTACAAAAATATTTCAATTTTCACAATAAAAAACAACAATGCTAATTGACGACATCGGTACATATTCAAGTTAATATCTCATTATTTAATAACTAAACGCGAATGAAGCTTTATTTAAAGTTATTTGTGTCTTAATTGGAGTTATTTTGTTTGCGAGTGTGTATCAATATTTTTCCTATATGAGTGTTTTTTTTTTTTAATTTATAAATTTCCATTAGAATTATTTATATCAAGGTTATAAAGAAACAAAAAATATAAATAGATTCTGTAAAAATTCACGATTTCACAGTATCTTTTACCTTATAGAGTGGCGGCAATAATGCTAGCAACATTTCCCCGTTGAATAGTCATTCCGATCCTTTGGACAAAAAATGAACTAGTCCTTCTGTCACCAGTGAAGGCTCCAATGCCCAAACCCAAGTGTTTTGTCTCTAAAAGTATAATATTTTCATCGTTTGTTCGCTTGAGCCTTTTCTACGGTGGTTTCGACACTGATTATTTTTGTTCCTGCTTTGACTGGGCGCCCATGTGTCAACGCATGTAGCGTCCTACGCATTTTTTAACATTTTACTTATTTATTTTGAAAACAAACACGCTTACTTACAGATAAAGTAGAAAATAATAATAAACTTAATTTAAAGAGAGAGAGAGAGAATCAAAGATTATCAAATTAAAACACAAACATAAACTACATATAAAACTAAATAAATAATAAAAATGAAATAAATCACAGCAACTTTTTATTAAAATATCCATAACATTAAATTTCAATTTATTAAGAGAGAAATGAAATATGACATTATTTAAAAACAGTTTATTGCACTGGATAGAACTTTAATTCGTAAACGAATATTTGACAAATTTAGTTTTGTTAGCGGAAACATATAGCATATATAATGTTACCACTTTATGTCTAGAATTACTATTACGTGGACTTTTGGAATTTAATTCAGAAAGAAAATTAGGTGAGTCTGTTATCTAGTTTAAGATATAAATAAAAAGATAATTAATTAATTGATTTTTCGTAAATAAAATGCGATACGTAATAAAACAATTTATACAAGCATTTTTGAGGGTAAATATCCGAAAGAACTCGAGAAAACATACGCCGGTCACATTAAAAAAAAACAAGCTAATTATACTTTAATATTTTAACATTCGCGCATAAAATACAAAAAATCTGACACTGGACAGGTTTTTAATTAAACGAATAAGTAAATTAGCAATCGAGTTTAATTAATAATATGCAAATAAATGTAATTCCAATTAACAGTCTTGCATTATCCGTACGCTGTTGTGCTAAAGTCAATTAATCATCGCTTAGCGTCGATTTGAATACTGATTAGACTTACAAGTACAATCGGCAACATTAAAGTGCTTAATATTGTAAAGTTCTTCGAAATGTTTTTTATTTTTATTAATTCTGTTTTGTTAGGCTTACAGTATATAATTATAAGTGGAACCAATCTGGAAATGTCTTATTGCTTGGTATTGGCTTCCTTTCCTTTTAAGGAGAAGGGTTACAGCATACGCAGTTCAAGTGCTGATTGACGGATCGGATATGCGACAAAATTTTATACAACGCGTCCTTCACGACATTTTTTTTCGCTGCCAAATATATCTTGAATTATAAACACAAATTATTTAAACATATATAAATAAAATATAAGCCGGCGACTTCCGTTTAATATTCACGTTTCGTTCACACACATGTTTAAAAGCAGAAAACCATAAAAGCTTTTTGATATAATTGTAAAGGCATGTTACGTATTAGTAAAAATATGTATTTGTCCGTTTCCAATATTCCAAGTATTTGTTTACAAATAACACACAACATTATGCACTGATAAATTTACAATCAAAAGTCCTGCCTTTTACAATTGTGTCTTAAAAAAATTAAAAAGTAAACATTCCAGCTATACAAACTGTAGTTAGGTTAAGTATCATGTAATCAAAAACGATTGATTTCTCGTATTTAAGATATTACTGTGATAATTTTATTAAGCCCCACGCAGGCTTTTAAAACGTTTGGTAAGGTAGATTTATCGGCCTCTCTTAAACCTTATAAATCATTGGATAAATGGTGTTAAATACAGAGTACAATATCAGTCATATAACTTTCTAATTCTATTTTGAAATACAGCATTACCAAAACCTTTGTTGACTTATGTACAATAATACCTTGTAGCAATGGACGTGACGATAAAGGCCGTGTTGTACGCATTTAAAGCTTGTAGCGCCCGGTCTGTTACTCCCCACGCAGCCTGTTAAAGTGTTAGTCGGGACAGGTTTATTGGTATCTCTTGACTCTTATAATTTTCAGACATTGTTCTGCATAGCCGTGCTCAGTAAAAACAATGTACTTTTCATTCTTTTTATAGTCAAGTTTTACGTTAACACTGAAAAAATAATTCATAAAGTGTAAAAATAATAGAGATACATTATTTAATAAGTTTTGTAAAAAAACTTTATTCTATTCATGATAGCTTTCTTTTGTGATAACATTGCTATCGCAATATTACTTTTCGCCCGTGCTCACACAGAGCCAGCTCGAACATTCACGAAAGTCAAACTAGATGAGACGGGCTCCTCACTCGCTATCTGTAATTAGGATCAAGAGCCGGAAGAGCTTCTAAAGTATTTGGATGTCCGACCCGGCCAACCGGGCACAATCCTTCCATAATTAGATCCTATGTAAATAATTAAGAGATTAAATTAATTTATTCGAACTCATAATGTGTATCATACGTCAATATTTATAGCCGCGCCAAATTCGCTTGTCAATAATGTTCATTGAAAATTATTGCGTTAATGGATTGTTGCTACTGACTTAGCTTAATTAAACAAGTCGAGAGTCGACACTCAGACGCATAATACTGCTAATTAAACGCGGGTTTACAGAGATCCGAAAAAGAGGCACTCAAACACGCTTAGCTGGTATTATTACAGTGTATTCAGGAGGCTCGGCAAACAGGCTCTCGTCGCCGAGGGTGCTACTCTCAAGTTTCGCGTTTAATTAGACAGATAGAGGCGCGGACGGGCCTTATTAGTATTGTCTACGGGGGCCCAATTAACACCCGGGTGGCACCGTGGGTGGCTCCAAGTTCGTTTTAATAATCAAGGGATACCCTTGCCTTCGTTAGCCGAATAACAGGATCGAGTTCTCATCACAAAAACCTGTATACATAGTTAATGTTCCCGCATCTTTGTTACCGGCTCGAATATATCATCCGCTTATTAGTATAACGCGCCTTGTAATTAGAGCTGCCCGGTTTGGTGTTTCTAAAAAATAGCAAATATAATTCGTTTCTAACAAAGTAATGAAAGATAATTGCGTCGTAATTACAATTTCGCCATCTTATAGCAATTTTTATTAGCGATTATGAGGAAAACAGTCATTAATTAGTGTTCAGTGAATTCTCTTTGCCGGCCGGTAATGGCTTTATTCATTATTCTTTGCTTTTAATTATGATACAAAGGCTTGTTCTTAATTAATTTGTATGTGGGCGCTATCAATTAGGCAGGAGCTCGGGCCGACAGCGCCTGCAGTCTTGCACCGCATGAAGCATATCGCTGCATCTCCGCCATAAAACTCTCATTACTGAAAGAGCAATTTCTCTCATTAATGAACATTGCAGAATATACGTTGTTTCCAATTAAGGATATTACTTAAGCTCAGTTATTTTAATTACATTCATGTTCGTAATGTTTAATTTCATTAACTTTATTCGTTCGCTGAAAATCTAAATAATGTTTAATATTATATAAAAAAAACCTGATAGATGTTACATAATTATACGGGTATATGCGTTGTAATAAATTGTAGCAAATCTTTAAAACCTCATACTTAATTACAGTTTTCAATAATATTTCCACATCTACTAACATAGCCATATCTAGCATTCCCGGTTCTTGAACAAACACATATAAAAAATAAATTCTGCGATTAAAACGATTATACAAACAAAGATACACGATATTATTTATAAAAACTCCAATGCGAGTGAGAACCAATGTATGAGACAGTTCGAGCGATGGCATATTCACTTAGCATTACATTTTTTTGTTGGCATCATTAGTGTATGTATCTGTGACAGATGTTCGATCCGAGTCATTATTAAACTACCCATTTAAATCCGTACTTGGCAAACATCGTTTACAATAATATACGTAAGCTAAAATTGTTTGAATAGCTTCGTCTGTACAAGTAAAAAAATAATAAGAAGCGAGCTCTAATTAATGTTTTATATATCTTATTATCCTTCAATTATTGCATTTTTTTCATTTTATGGCATTTCGTACTGCGATTTCAGTCCTAATTGCAATTAATTTACGATTTGCGTAGAAAAAGTCGCATGCGAGTCTAGTTGTAAATTAAATTGGCTTGGTACAAATCCGGAGTTGCTCTTCATAAGGCCTCTTTAATCACAGATTCTGTATAAATGATCCGTTAAAACCACTGTCAATTATAACAATTCTTTTAAGGCAACCGCGCTAAGGATTGCTCGTTAATTAAATGTCATGTTATATGATCAAATAGATAAAT